>NC_135370.1:78173505-79423505 GCF_049243985.1 Paroedura picta | reverse complement strand
CATGTGCCCTCCTAGCCAGCTTGTCTGCAGGTATGGATTATCTTGTCACCAATATGCAGACAATATCCAGCTCTATCTACTCATAAGTGGCTGGCTGAGTAAACACCTTGATTCCTTGACCAAATGCCTGGAGGCTGTGATGGAATGGCTCCAGCAGAGCTATCTGAAGCTCAATCCTCTGGAGGCCCTGTCAGAAACTTGGGTGTGACCTTCGACACCTCCCTTACTATGGAGACACAGGTTACCAAAGTAGCACAGCAGGCATTTTTCCAACTGTGCCAGGCAAGGCTACTAGCGCTCTTCCTGGTCCAGGACCACCTAGCCACAGGGATCCACACAACGGTCTCCTCTAGTTTGGATTACTATAACTTGTTCTATGTGTGAATTCCCATAGCCCTGACCCAGAAGCTGCAGTTGATCTAGAACGTGGCTGCATGGGTCCTATCAAAGACCTCCTGGAGGGCGCATATACAACCGGTTCTCTAACAGCTGCAAATGGTTGCTGATTGAATTCCAGATCAGGTTTAAGGTGTTGATTCTAAATTTTAAGGCCTTAGGTGGTCTGGGACCTGCATACCTGAGGGACCACCTCTTTGAATATATCCCCCGGAGAGCTCTCTGCTCAGTAAATACGAACTTGCTGATGGTCCCTGGCCCTAGAGAGGTGCACTTGGCCTTGACCAGAGCCAGGGCCGATGAGTTGCTGGCTGAAGTGCGAGCCCTTACAGAACTCTCCAAGTTCCTGAGGGATTGCAAGACAGTAGGGATGTGTGCTTTGGCTCAGTTCGGCCACCTCGGCGATCACCGAAGCCCGAGGCGGTGCATAGGAAGCCAACTTTTCAACTGGGCATTTGGTTGAGGCCAAGGACCCCCATTCCCATCTAGTCAGGCCCCCCAGCCAATCCCCCATTATCCTTTGTTTTGTGCCCGATGGACCAATTACAACCATCTCATCTCCAGGTACATGGGGAGAATAGGAGTAATGTTTACAGCTTGTTTTAATTTATTTTAATACCTAAATCTATTGTATTGATTTAAACTCATTGTGCAAGCCACTGAGACCATGAGGAGAGGGGCAGTCTATAAACCCAAATATAAATGCAAATAAATAAAAATAAAAAAATTTAGTGGCTCCCAAAGTAGGGGCCCTTATCCAGCTTAGGATTCCACTGTTAATGCTCTAGGTCAGTGGTCCCCAACCTGCGGGCCGCAGCCTGGTGCCGGGCCGCGAAGGCCATGGCGCCGGGCCACGGCTCCCCCCCCCCGCCCTCCCCCCGCAGTAAAAAACTTCCCAGGCCGCAAGCTTGCGGCCCGGGAAGCTTCTTACTGCGGGAGGGCGGGGAGAGGGAATCAGGGCCGGCCGCGCCTGTGCGGGCACGGCCCGCAGGGTGCAGCCCGATGTGCGGGCGCGGCCCGTGAGTGTGGCCCAATGCGCGGGCATGGCCCGCGGGCGCGGCCGATGCGTGGCCGTGGGCTGCGGGCCGCGCCCCAATGCCCTGCCGGTCCCCAACCTCAGAAAGGTTGGGGACCACCGCTCTAGGTCATCCTAAGAAGCACTTGCTTCCCCTGCTCAGATCAGGGAAGTCAGTCTGAAATGCAGAGTCAACGCAAGTACTCTATTTTGAGCTGTTTTTAGTCACAATAGTGCTGAAACAAAGGTTTCCATCAACACATGCTTGTTCCTCTTGGGCAAGGACCTCTTGGCTGACAAAAGGCACCCTTACATCAATGTCAGCAGAAGGGACTGAAGGGTACATATAGACACTGACAAAACAAAATAGTACAGTCCAGCCCAGGGTCTTTTAATGTCAGTCCATAATGAAATGTGTTTTCTGCCTCCTTTACACTCTCAAATGACTTTTGGGTCCTGTTATTCAGTTTCTAGGTTAAAGATAGTCAAAGCTTTCAAAAAACTCACTTCAATGTAATGGTTCATTTTGCTTCTTGAAAGAGTTTATTTATTTATATTTATACCACCCTTCCATATGGCTCTGGGCAGCTGTGAATAACCTCTTTTCTGTGAAATAGCAAAGTACAATCGTATGTCATAACCGGGTCGATCCAAATGGGTCTCGTTACCTTCTGGGGGACATGGAAGGCCGCCTCTTCATGTTGCTGCTGGAAAAAGAGGAGCTGATGGATGGTGGTGTCAGTCTGAAGGACTTGCGTGTGGAACTGCTTGGAGAGGTATTCCTCCTCCTGTCTGGGAGGGATCCGCTGGTGATATTCACTCGAAAGGGCAGTTGGGAAGCTGAGAGCATGAAAATAGGGTGGAGAAAGTGTGTCCTGCAGAGGCTGGAATAGATAGTCCTTCCCTCAATTGTTTTTACTGCTCATCCTTAGTACTTGGGTTGTATTAAGAGAGCCAAATACTGCTATATTAGGAGTCTTTGCTATTTAGAAAATTGTCTATTGGGAGGATGCAACCCCCCCCCCCCAACAGATTCGGTTTGTTGTCATATTAAAAACTAACCAGCTTTACTATCATAGTGAAAGCAAGTTATATTAGGAAATCAATCTGACAGATACTGCTGTTGGTTTCAGTGTGGAAAGCATTGTGGCAAAACTTTCCGTCTTTCACATCTCAGAAGGAGGATTTCCTTCTGTCAGTATTCCAGTGGAAGAACCCTGCTGTAGAAGGTTCCCACTTCAGCTGACTTCCACTTACTCCTGCATATATTCCACGTGCCACTGCCATTAGGTATATAGTACCTATTAGAGTACTGGACACGGTCACTCCTCTCCCCCAAGCCATTGTCCCAATTTCTCCTTTCTGGGCCTCACTTATAGGCACTTCAGGCTGTTTGGGTATGCTAAGGAGTGCCTTCATATTCTGGGATTACTCTTCTGTGTACTCAAGTCCTTTTTCCAGATAAATGTATCCCCTTCCTTCTTTATATATGAATGGGAGGTTGCTAATTTTTTCAGTGTTGAGGCTAATAGCAGCCTTGGGGGAGGATTTAGATTATGCAAAGAGCATGTTTGCATGCATTCATGTTTTTATATGAAATTTGAGACATTAGTGTGCCAGTGTCAGAAATCGCTCTTTGTCACAGATCATTATTCATCATATATGTTCTCTATCTTATTGGCTTTGTTTTCTTCATAATATAATTGAAACATTTATATTGTGACATTCCGTAGAACAACAAGGAAAACTTTGGGCTCAAGTTTTGTCGGAAAAGAGCGTTAGCCTTATGTAATTCTGGGGATAGGTTGGGCCAAGTGAGAGGAGTTTGTGTCAGGCTGTTCATTGGGTGTTTTTGCAATCAAGTGAAGTCTTTTTCCAAGCCAAGTTCCAACTTGCTTTTCTGCACTGACATAAGATTTGTTTTTTCTCTTTCCATGCTTTATCCTCATCTAGACATCCATTGCAGAATGTCTGACTTACCTAGACAATGGTGTTGTGTTCGTTGGCTCTCGGCTTGGTGACTCCCAACTTGTAAAGGTAAAGAGCGGTCTGCAGTGCACTCATTAATGCTGGAGCCCATGACCATTTGCTAATTTTTTCCCTGCTGTAAGCTGGTTATTTTTAAGTTGAGAGGGTCTGAAGTATGCTGTACTGAATGCTTAACACTTTCATCAGTATTTCTGGCAGCCCCTTGTGTTTGAATTGTTTCTGTGTTGTTGCCTAATTTTTTTTCCAGAGGCTTATTCTTATTACTTCCATTCATAGCTCAATGTGGACAGTAATGAACAAGGCTCATATGTGGTGGCCATGGAAACCTTCACCAACCTTGGCCCCATTGTGGACATGTGTGTGGTAGATCTGGAGAGACAGGGTCAAGGACAGGTAAGCATGACTCTTCCTTCTTCATGGAATGTGCTTTTAGTTTTTATAGTACCCTTTATTCCACAGTGTTGTATGGCTATCCTCCACAACAACTCTATGAGGTAGTTTAGGCTGAGATGATGACTAACTCATCATCATCCAGTGAGTTTCATGGCTGAAGTTGGGGACATTTACCCAGTCTCCCCGTTCAGGTGTAACACTTGTCGGATTACTCCTCTAGCTTGGGGAGGGGGGGAAATGGGGAAGGTGTTTCAGAGAACTTGATTTGGAGAAAGGCTTGTTGTTCTACCAAACTTAGTCCTTGCATTTCTTTGGGAAAATCTTTCCTACAGGGTTGGGAGAATGGAATTGTAGTATATCATCTCCCCCAAGCATTTAACTCTGCTAACTCTCTCTAAAAATGTGTGGAAAGCATTCTGCATCCTCAGAAATATCATTACATTAATTTAATGTCTATTACCCCCTTTTAAAAAATTATACATTTACAAAAATTATACTAATGTAAAAATCTGATACATAATCCAAAATTTAAATTCACCACAACTATACATCATATCTGCTATTAGGCAATATTATTTTTAGTCCTTCCTATTTCCCTACACTCTTATAAAGCCCACTTAAGGTATTACATCAGGATCAAACCTTCCTTTTTTAACAGATTCTGAAGTTTTTATTCCAGAAATGAATAACCATAGACCAGCAGTGCAAAAAGCTTCTGAACATAGTTCTTATTACATTCCTGTTTAGCACTGCAATTTTATCCATAGTCATTGTTTATTTTTTATTTTATTGTTAGATTTATATCCCCCACTCCCAGGCAAGCTGGCTTGTGGTGGTTCACATAAAACCCCCATAAAATACAATATAAAACAGATAAGAACAGCATAGATGGCAATCACAACAATCCCTCATTAGGCCCGTATTCCTCAATTCATCTATTCCAGGCTATGCCAATCAGATGTAAATCAGATATAAACTATAGTTTCTGTACCCAGAGTTCAGAACTTGAAATAACATTCCTTCTGATTTTTGGCTGTCAGTATTTTGGCTGCAGCAAACAAATGTAATATTACACACCACAGATTCCTTGGTAACTGTGCTGTATTATAGCACAGTAGGTTCATAAGTGGCTTAAGATTTTTAAAAAATCACTTAGGCATGTGTGCTTCGGACCACTTTGGCCGTAAGGCATTTGAATCAGGGCTTCTTCACAAACAGATCATCTGAATACGGTCTGAAGCACAAATGCCATAGATTTGTATGGCCGAATCACAGCCATCTGAATTATGATTCGGACGTCTCTGAATTGGTTAGGCCATTAAAGTCAATGGGAATTTTCCCATTTCCATCTTCTCTGAGGCTGTGGGGGGGAGTATTTGAGCTTTAGGAATAGCTTGAAGACCCTCTTTTCTAAAGCTTCAAGAAGATTGGACCAGGGGATCCAATTCTAGTGGCTCCCAAAGTAGGGCCCCCTATCCAGCTCCATTGTATCCTATGGTGGAAATTCAGACTCTTTAATCTAGTTTCACCCCAAACCCAAAATGGTCCAAATTTTTTTTTGGCTGCACATGCCTATTTTCAGTCATGGGATAGAGAGCTATCTTGTACTATATTGCAATTTTTTTTTTACAACTCTACAATCCTACAAAATATTGAGATAAAAACTAATATGCTTTCTGTATTTCCAGCATGAACCTTTTGAGAACCTTTTGAGAACATTTTAGCTAGCCTATTGAGCGTATAAATTTTCCCTGATTTTTACATTCTCGAGAACTAATAAATGTTTTCACAAATGGTTGTCCACATCTTGGGTAACTGCTATTTTAAAAAATCTGTTTCCTAGGCTTTTTAAAAATAGTTTTGGTTAAGAATCACACTGTATTATAGTAATTTATATATTTGGGACACTACCCCTTTCTGTTTAGATGGGTTGTCGAACCACTTCTCTATTGTGATAAGACAACTGTTCAGTAGATCTTGGATTCTGGTGGCTTTATTAACAAGGATTTTAATTTGCAAGTATTTGAATCTTGTTTTGGCCGATATTCCTAATTTAGAGACAAAATATTCCTAGATATCTGTTACCCTATTGAAGAAAGTGTTAATGGTTGTTTGCACTTTCCACAGCTGGTTACATGCTCTGGTGCCTATAAAGAAGGCTCTCTGAGGATCATCCGGAATGGGATTGGAATTCATGAACATGCCAGCATTGATCTTCCAGGGATTAAAGGTCTGTCAGCCATAAACCGAGAATTTTTAATCACTTTCACTGACATTAATGTATGAGAGTTTAGGTTTCAATCTTCTTGCTAAGGCTGTCTCATAAGATTTTGTGCTTTTCCCACTTCAGAACAAGATTTTAGCCTTCATACTTATACACTATTAGGTAAAGGTTTAGAAATCAGGGGAAGTTGTGCAAGTTTTCCCTAGTTAGGAATTTACACAATATTTAAAAACAGACTAAAAAACTAGGGAGTCAGTACAGGTAAAGATCAACGCAATTTCAGGTATGGTGGTTTTCCCCCCATTCTTCCAGCCATTACAGCCAATTTGTTCTTCCCATTGTTATGCTTTCCTCTTCTTTCTTTGCCTTCCATCATCATGTTCATTTCCCAACAAAAGTTATGTGCTATTTGAAAATCCAACTTGTAGAATCATAATTAATTAAGCAGAGCATCTGTGCAGAAACTTAGTTATTCAGGTCACATTCTGTGAATATGAAGGTTTTTAACAAAGTGCATTCTCTACTTGGCTCCAGAAAGAAAAGGGATGAGGCAATTTGTTAGTATTTTGATGGGTACTTTAGAGGTCTTCGGGGTGGATATTTGTTTCAGACATTCTGGTGTGTTTTTTTGTTCATTTGTTTTTTTTTTTCATTTTGCTATACAGGACTGTGGCCTCTGAGATCAGATTCCCATCGTGAAACTGATAACACTTTAGTGCTGTCTTTTGTGGGCCAAACCAGGTAGGAGGACAGCAGTCAGTTGTCAGATTGAATGTGGTTTTGAGAATCAGGATGCATTATTCACTAGGGTAACTGACAGGGTATTCTCATATTTCGCAGGGTTCTGATGTTGAATGGGGAGGAAGTGGAAGAAACTGAATTGACAGGATTTGTGGATGATCAGCAAACTTTCTTCTGTGGCAACGTGGCCCATCAGCAGTTAATCCAGGTAATGAATGAGTCTTGAGAGAAAGGAAACTTGTAGAGCACAATGCCTGCCAAGACCAAAATACCATAAGCCTGGCATGTATAGAAAGCAATGCAGAAAACACGTTGCCTTTGAGTCAGGAAGAAGTACCAGCTTGTGCTCCCTCTCTCTAGATCACATCAGCATCAGTGCGCCTTGTCAGTCAGGAGCCCAAAGCCCTTGTAAGTGAGTGGAAAGAACCCAATGGGAAAAACATCAGCGTGGCTTCTTGTAACAGCTGTCAAGTGGTGGTGGCTGTGGGGAGAGTGCTCTACTATCTAGAGATCCACCCTCGGGAACTGAAGCAGATAAGGTGGGTGAGCCCCGTACTGTGGGACACCTTGTGGCAATCACGTGGTTCTCTGTAATACTGACATGTTTCCTTTTTGTCAGCTGCACAGAGATGGAGCATGAGGTGGCCTGCCTGGACATCACTCCTTTGGGCGACACCACTGGCATGTCCCCTCTGTGTGCCATCGGACTCTGGACTGACATTTCAGCCCGCATTCTTAAGCTGCCCTCATTTGACTTGCTACACAAGGAAATGTTAGGAGGAGGTATGCTTGCATATGCTCTGTGTTGGGAAGGTTGACTTTTGTTAGTGGAGATGTTGACTAATTTTCCTCCCCCTGTCTGCAGAGATTATCCCACGATCCATTCTGATGACCACCTTTGAGAGTAGTCATTACCTTCTCTGTGCCCTGGGGGATGGGGCACTCTTCTACTTTGGACTGAACATTGAGACAGGTAAACTCAGATTGCATTTTGGCATTTCTCTCAGTTTGATAGGTCCAAAGAAAATCAGGATCTGTTGGACTTCAGTCTAATCAAGGGTGTTACATCGAGAGGCAGTTACTTCCTTGGCTGTTTGGGGTATCTCTTGAACAAGGAGATTTTTTTCACTTGGGAGTGAAATCATGTTCTTTTTCAGCTGAATTCAGGTAGTACAAAAGCATTGCCCACTCTTCAACTAATCCAGTGGCTGCTTTTATGTGCTGACTTTTGAGTGAGATCAGTAAACAATCTGTGGGAAAACAACCTCTAATTCTCTGGCTTCCTATTATGGTAGGAGAATTTGTGTGTGTGAGTGTGTGCATGCGTCCCTAGCTATGAGTGAAGCAGGCAACATCTGAGTGTCTGGATTAAGAGTAACTTACTGGAGTGACTGAAGTTTGTGTAGGGATTTTTCCCTACATACCCAGTAGTTCCTTTGAGTGACTTGATTGATTCAGGAGGAATAGGGCTAACAAGAAGGGGAAGCCTTACCATCTGCTTGCAAATGAGAAATAAAACCACTTAAAAGTCCAGTAATTCCCTTTTTTTCCATAAGCAGTATTAAATGAGTCCTTTTTCTGTAAAATCTGTTTTACATTAGCATCCACTGGAGGGCACTTTGAGCACATGTGACTCTGGCTTGTCTCCAGGTTATTTAACTTGTTTCTGATGCTGTGTGACACTAAAAACCCAAACTTACTAGTGTTATTTGGATAATCATTTTATGTTGCACATCTTCAAAAACAGAGGTCCACTCGGGAAACATCTACTCCATAGGATCCCATTTTATTCCAAAGCAGAGGTCGGAATCCAGGCTAGCCTGGAGGTTTTCAGGATCAGATCAGCTGGGGTAGCCCCTAATGCCTTTGCTTTTCCACATCAGGTTTGCTGAGTGATCGTAAGAAGGTGACTTTGGGGACCCAGCCCACAGTTCTTAGGACGTTCCGTTCCCTCTCCACCACCAATGTGTTTGCTTGCTCTGACCGCCCAACTGTGATCTACAGCAGCAATCACAAACTAGTCTTCTCTAATGTCAACCTCAAGGAGGTGAACTACATGTGCCCTCTCAACTCAGATGGGTATCCCGACAGGTGGGTGTATTTGGTTGTTCCTCTTTAATTGTCTTGCTGTTGGTAGAACACAACACTTTCCCTCCCTCCCTGCTTAGCCTTGCTTGATATGTAAGCTGCAGTTTTCTTGTGCAGTGGCACAGCAGTGTGAGCTGGGGATGCTCACAATGGACCTTTAAATAGGCTGTCTGAGTCAGCCCATAGAAAAACCACAAGAATAAGCAGCTTATTTAGAAGCTCAGTATCAAAACAATAACTCCAGAACAGCATTCCAGGGACAAACATTATTTCACTGTCTCCTCTTCCTTTTGCTGTTCCTAGCCATCTCTTCCAGTTCCTCTGATAGGTTGCTCCTGTTCTGTGTTGAAGGAAGAAGACGGGGAGAGATCCCCACACAGCCAGCCTGAATCATCTTTAGAAAACCACTATCACCACCAGAACACATCTCTCTTGTTCATTTAGCCTCTACACAGGAAATAGTCTTCCTGCTACATTCCTCCCCCTGTCAGAAGCAAAATTATTCAGAAACTGTCAATCCCCATTCTGATATCAGTGGCCTGCATTTTTAGGCTGCACTATCCTATAACTTAACCAAACTCAGTAAAGCTGAGGTGCAAAGTTATCTTGAGTGATTTTGGCACTCATCATGTACCTCTTAAGTTAGCAGATGATGGTCAGTTGTAAGGATAAAGTAGAGCAGCCATCATTTCAGGTATTTAATCCCACTATGAGACTGACTGTTCAGAATCCCCCCCCCCTTAAAGAGCAGGAGGACTGTGATATGGGGAACAGCTGCATGCATATGAGCTAAAAGATCATTTAGACTGGCAGTGAGGCGGTCCCTGCGAGGGTTAGTGATCCTCAGGAGTTAATGAGGAAGCTAAAAAGGCTGCTTCTTCACAGTGAGAGAGGAGCTGAAGGAGACAGATGGGAGCAAATAACAGTGTCATAAATGCAAACATCACACACTTCACAGTAAGTACCCTTCCTATCATGTGCAAGATGGTCTTCGGTGTCAGTATACGGGTTCTCTTCTACAACCATACACAGAAATACCTTCCTTCCCTGGTGTAGTAATTCTCTGTCTCTAGTATCCACGTGAAGAATCCCTCATCAGGAAGCCATGGCACTTGCCCACTACATGCATCTACTTCTGCATATCTGCAGCTTGCAATTTCATTTAGTGCAAGCATAGTATTTGGAGAAAACAGGATATGAACTTTAACTTTGTGTTCTTTTCATTGCTTTAGCTATGTGGGCAGGAATTATGAAAGAAGGAGGCATTGTACAGGGAGGTTTGGTGGGGGAGATGTGTTTCTTTCTTGAAAACATTTTTTTATCCTCCTTTTTCAGCCTGGCTTTGGCTAACAACAGCACTTTGACAATTGGCACCATTGACGAGATTCAGAAGTTGCACATCCGCACTGTCCCGCTGTATGAGTCACCCAGGTGAGCCAAGCAGGAACCTGGGGCCGTGGAGTCAGTAGGCCAATAGCCTTTACAGGGCCAAAGATGGACTGGAGATATGCATCATCCTCATTGTTTATGGGAGCTTCCTCTTTCTATTGCCCTTTCTAGTGTCTGGAAAAGGGTAGATTAGGTTTTTATTTGGGGCTCTTGCAAGAGAGGATTTGGGATGAGGAATACTCTCAATGATCTTGAAGTTCAATTTACCTAAAAGCATTGGTGTGAGTCTTGTTCACTATCATGGTACTTATATTTTTGTCATGCAGAAAGATCTGCTACCAGGAAGTCTCTCAGTGTTTTGGAGTGCTCTCCAGTCGCATTGAGGTTCAAGATTCCAGTGGAGGCACCACTGCTCTGCGACCCAGTGCAAGCACCCAGGTGAAAGGAAACCTCTTGAATTTAAATGGGTCTGGGATGTTATACAAGCAGCTAGCATCAGTAACATGACCGCTGCAACTGTGTTTTTCCTGGGATTGATCATTGTTAGAGGACTAGTCTCTTCTAACTCCTGTCTGCCAGTCATATTCTCAAGTACAAAGTGAGTGGTCCTTCTGTCTTTCTTGGAGTTTCATAACTGTTGCTCTGTGGTGGAAATTATTATTATTTATTTTATTTTTTTAGATTTTTATACCACCCTTTCCATATGGCCCAGGGTGGCTTACATGGAACATTTTAGGAAACATAGAACATTATATTAAATAAATATTTCACTCCATCCACCCACTGGAGATCCCTGTTCCCTTCCATTGTCTAGTGCTTACATAAACTGATCCATCTCCTGAGGTCTTTTTTCTCATTTTTCTCTTCTCGTGTCTTTTCCTAGTGCCTCTTCAATTAACAGTTGCCAGGAAACCTGGCAGTACTGATCTGTTGTTTCTGTATTGTGCCATAACCAAAACAATCTTCCAGATCCTTCCACTGTTTCCTTGTCTTCAATCTAAATATGGTGCTAATGTTTATGCACTTGGCAAATACTGCTCTTATAGGAGCGGTCTCATTCCTGTGGTATATTGGGGCACATATAATAGGTTGGCCCCATTCAGTGGGGCTTGGTTATTTCCTTCCCCTGACTGAATTCCCTGTTTGCTTTCCTGTCCCTTTGGTACCTCCACCGCCCATGGAAGTAGTGGAGAGTGTAATGTTTCTGTTCCTGTTCCAGGCCCTTTCTAGCAGTGTGAGCTCCAGCAAGCTATTCTCGAGCAGCACCGCTCCACATGAGACATCGTTTGGTGAAGAAGTAGAGGTGCACAACCTGCTCATTATAGATCAGCACACGTTTGAAGGTACAGCTCCTTAGGCTGTATTTTGCTCCTTTTGAGAGGCATGTAATGATGGGAGAAAGAGATTGGAGGGTAGGGAAGTTGGGGACATACAGTGGGATGGAGACCCATGAATTGTAAGCATGTTTTAGGGTCATTTCCATTCTATTATTTATAGTTGCTGCATGTTTAACTCTTTCATATGTTGGAAAATATGTTTTGTGGGGCTCTGACCAGTTTCCTCGCTGTTTGTCCTTAGTGCTTCATGCTCACCAGTTTCTGCAGAATGAGTATGCACTAAGCCTGGTCTCCTGCAAACTGGGCAAAGACCCCAATACGTATTTTATTGTGGGCACCGCCATGGTTTATCCAGATGAAGCGGAACCCAAGCAAGGCCGGATTGTGGTGTTTCATTATTCTGATGGTAAGAGTGGGTCATGTGAATTAATTTCCATAGTTTCACATATTTATTTATTTACTGTACTTACAGTCTGCATTTCTCACTGAGCCGCAAAGCATATTATGAAATGAAAATAAAGAGGGAATAAAGAAAACAGTGTAAGATATATCATAGAGCATAACAACCGGATAACAAATTTTGAAATTGATGGAATACAAACAGGATAATACATGCAGCAAGGTAAACTACATTATAAATTAAGAACCAAAAGGTAAGGAAATCAGAATATAAAGGCTCAATAGTTCTGTGTCTAAAATTGGAGCATAAATATAATCCAGTATAATGCAAGTATTTATTACATATTCAATAAAAACAAATATAGGACCAAATAATAGTCTCAAGTAAGAATAAAATCATTATTGACCCTGACCAAATGTGTTTCAGCTGATTGGTCTTCCTCAATGATCAAACAATGTTACAGAACAGCTCCAGACATTACAATAATAAAGTCATTTTTTAAAAAGTTAAATTGTTCTGCAGAAGAAAGGAAAAAGTAACCATGACTAATTTTATAAATTATTCTGAATAATATACAAAAAAGATGTGTTCAAAAATATATTTTGAGTTACGTATAGTCAATACTTACTTACAGTCAATATCTTTCTTACAGTCAGTATCTATATGTGGGATGGTAGGTGCATTCTCCCCAGGCCAGGCTGGATTCTGGAGATTTTTGGTGGCGGGATCACTTGGGCATGAAATTGGCGTCATTGTGTTTGGTCAGGTAGTTGTGAGTTCCTGCATTGTGCAGAGGGTTGGACTAGATAACCTTGGATGTCCCTGCCAACTCTATAATTCTATCTAAGACTTAAGGCAGAGATACAAATTAAAGGCCCAACTTTTGATAACTTGCTGCAATAAACTACAACCATGTTTCCTATATACAACCTCCCCCCCCCCCCCCGAATGTTCAAGATAATGCAGTGCAAAACAACAGTAAGGCCTTATCTGGCACAGAGATCTGAGGACATTACCAACAGTGGGTTTTTCTTTTTTTTTAAGTGATGGGTATTTTGTCTGAGCATTGTCATAAACCCATGAGATAGCTTTGTGCCAAGACTCCTGAGCTCTTAATGCCTTGGTATTTTAAAAACTTAAATAATCTCTAGGGCAGTAAAAATATGCATATTGGGAAGATCTTAACACAGTTTTCCAAAACAGCACAAATTTGTTGCAATTTATCCTCACTCCCAGGGGCACTTCCAAGCTGCCCCCAGCCACCCTGGGATCCTGCTTCATGAGGAATGCAGAGTGCATGCATTTTCAAGGCTTGTGAACAATTGAAAGCAAGCATGGGCTAGTTGTTAAGAGCATTGGAGCCAGGTTTGATTCTTCATTCTTCCACTTGTAGCCAGATGTGATTTTAGGCTAGTCAGTTTTATTAGAGCTCTCTCAGACCCAGCTACTTCACAGGGTGTCTGTTGTGGAGAGAAACGGTGTTTGTAAGCTGCTTTGGAACTCCTTTGAGTAATGAAAAGTAGGGTATAAAACCCAGCTCTTCTTCTTGTATTGCTGTGTCTCCTAGGCAAATTGCAGACTGTGGCAGAGAAAGAAGTGAAAGGAGCTGTGTATTCCATGGTGGAATTCAATGGAAAACTCCTAGCCAGCATAAACAGCACGGTAAGGCTTCTGAAAGCCCTTCCATTGGTGTTCCCCAGAGCTGAGGTGATTAGCACGTTGGGTGAACATTTTGGTTGGGCCAGCGCTGTATTTTGGCTTGGACCTTATACGTCTCTCCCACCAGGTACGGCTGTATGAGTGGACAGCCGAGAAAGAGCTTCGCACCGAATGCAATCATTACAACAATATCATGGCACTCTACGTAAAGACAAAGGGCGACTTCATCTTAGTCGGAGATCTGATGCGCTCTGTCCTTTTGCTTGCCTACAAGCCTATGGAAGGCAACTTTGAAGAGGTATCAGTGCTTAGACCTTAATAGATGCCACAATTTAGGGTGCTGGATGGGAACATAGTTTTTTCTCCTCTTCTAATCAGTCTGGGCTACAGAAGTAACGATCCATAGTAGCATATGCTCATCACAGCACAGTAAAGTTGGAGCTGTAAATGTGACATTCAGTCCTCTTTAGGGACTAGCCCTATTTTGAGTGGAGTGAGGTGGCTGTCTGAGGTTGCACATCTTAGATGCCAGGAAATGATAGTGAACTATCAGTTGTTTTATTTTTAATCATTCATACATTAGAAATTGGGAAATTATATGGATTTTCTACTTCTGGTGCTAAATGTCTCAAGTGTACTCCATACAATTCTATGCTACATTCAAGCTTTTTTGAAT
The DNA here is from genome assembly GCF_049243985.1 of Paroedura picta. Classification (NCBI taxonomy): domain Eukaryota; kingdom Metazoa; phylum Chordata; class Lepidosauria; order Squamata; family Gekkonidae; genus Paroedura; species Paroedura picta. The sequence goes on along the minus strand of NC_135370.1, from coordinate 79,409,198 downwards.
TCTGGGCATGGGTAGAAAATGGAATCTTCATGGAGAAGAGAATGCCTTTCTAGATTGTTATTATAGATTCAAGTGTCGGTCTGAAGCAGCACAACAAAACCAACAAAGATTTATTCAAGGCATGAACTTTTGAGTGCAAGCACTCTGAGTCTGAAGAAGAGTGCTTGCACTCAAAAGCTCATGCCTTGAATAAATCTTTGTTGGTCTTAAAGGTGCTATTGGACTCTGATTTTGTTAGATTATTATAATCATTCTTAAATTTTCTGAGCTGTACAATTGCCCAGAATTCTCACTTACTCTGTTGTAAGATAGAGGCTGTAACTAAGCAAGAGACTGAACCATATAGTTATTTCTTGCATGTGTGTCTTTTCTAATAGATCTATTGTTTCACCCCTTCTGTAATCAGTTAGGTTTCTGGGTGAGAGAAATTCCAAAACTGCAATGTAGGGCACAGAAAAACAAAGGGTCTTGCACTGAGGACTTGCAAACAGATTGTTGCATGCCATTAGAGGGTTATCTATCCTGCCTTTCAGATTGCTCGAGACTTTAATCCAAATTGGATGAGTGCTGTAGAGATTTTGGATGATGACAACTTCCTTGGGGCAGAAAATGCGTTTAACTTGTTTGTGTGTCAGAAGGACAGGTGAGTTCCTCCACATAAGATGGAGAAAAGAAAGCCTGAGGCATTCATAACAGAGTGGGGTTGTGGGGGAGAGAGCTCTCCTGGTTGTTTTTGTTCAGTAGACTTCCTGTATTGCAGCGCGGCCACAACTGATGAGGAACGGCAGCATCTTCAGGAGCTCGGGCTGTTCCATCTGGGTGAATTTGTCAACGTCTTTTGTCATGGCTCTCTGGTCATGCAGAATCTGGGTGAAACATCCACACCAACACAGGGCTCAGTACTTTTTGGTACAGTCAACGGAATGATTGGTAAGATTACAGCCTGTCCATCTTTCTTGAAACAGGCCTGCCACCATTTGTGGATATTAAATTAGGGGGGTTGAGGGCTATTAACATGGAACTTCTGGAAAAACCAAGAAGTGCAAATAAGGGATTCTGGGAGGGATATGTGTGTTCTATCTTCATCCTGAGATAGAACAGCATCTTCCATGACTGGGTGGGCAAATGTTAACTCTTAAATGTTAACAGTTATATGTTCCTTGGAAAAGTCATTGTAACACTTTTATCTTTTGTAGGACTGGTAACCTCACTTTCAGAAAGCTGGTATAACCTCCTGCTTGATCTGCAGAACAGACTCAACAAAGTCATCAAGAGTGTGGGGAAAATTGAACATTCCTTATATCCTTTCCCACCCCGTCACTGCCTGTTTAATGTATTAATTTTAAAATACTAAGTATTGTACAAGGATATTGATTTAAAAGACAGGTCATATTCCTCTCAGATTTGCACATAGAGCTAGGGATAAAGAGAAAAAAAATCACCATGAATGGAGGCTTAAAAAAATTGTGAGAAGTGTTAAGAGGGCCTCATATCGCAAAGCTTTTTTTAATTCAAAAAGTGAATGTTGTGGCATTACTTGCAGAAAGGGAGAGGGAAACGCAAGCGAAAAGAGAAAGGAGCCTTAAATAAGAGGAAATTATTAGAGTACAAAGATCAAGATCATTAACAGGTAAACAAATTATAAAAGGAAAGGAACAATCTGGAAATCCTGCTTAACCCACCAAAATCTCCACTTCCAAGATTATTTACATTCTCAGAAGATTGAGTAGCCTAATGCCTCCCCCCGGCCACCTTTTTTTAATTAGATATTCAGAATTCATCAAGTTGGTTTGAGGGTCCCTCCCTTTTTTTTGGTTAATTTATAAAGATACTAGCTTCAAAGCCCGTTCCTAAGAACGGGCCTTGAAAGGGCCCCCCTCCCCTGGCTCCTGGCCAGGTAGCTTAAGGTGGCTTTGGGCTGCAGCTGGATCAAGTGGGGCAGGCAGGGCCTGGGCAGCTTGTTAGCAGGCCTGGGACAGTTCCTTAGCAGGCATTACGCAGGCCAGGAACCCCTCATTAGCAGGCCCTCTAACATGACCCTTTGCCCAGGGCCCTCTTCCCTTACCTGCTGCTGGCTCCAGGCACTGAGGCGCATCTTGAGAGCAAAGAGGCTAGAGTCCAGGGGTGGAGGGCGGGAGCTGCAGGGGCAGGGCCAATCAGGGTGCAGTCAGCTTTGCTGGCCGCACCCTGATTGGCCCTATTCCAACTTGGACAGCTGGACACGTTCTACCCCCCAGGCTTTTTCACAAATATATAGAGGAACCATGGATAAGGATATATTTCTGGATTCTATGGAAGTCTTCGGACTATGTAGAAGTTCCTCATCTTGTCTGGAGTGGCAGTTTTGCTCTTTTCATGGATGTAATAGGCACCAATCACTTCAGTACTAGAAAGAAGTGAACAAAGCAATTAGAGCTTTTATTATTTTATTTAAACATTTTTATGCCACCTTTCCACCCAACTTAGGGCCCACAAGGCAGTGAACAATGAAAATCCTTAAAACAAGCTTTTAAAAATACATGAAAAATTAACAGTTAACCACATAACAGCAAGGAGGGTCATTAAGTAAACACCAAGCAAAATACTGAAGTTTTCACTTGCTTATGGAAGACTATGATCACAGGGCAGAAAGGAAACATCCAAATTGTGTTTAAATAATATTTTTGAGGTTTACTTATTTAAGAACCATACAAAACCAAAACAAGTACTTTGTTTGGTGTCAGCATTGTCACTATGGAGGCCACTGGACCAACCTTAGTAGTACTATGGAGATCTCTATCTCTCTTGAACATTCGTCCATCCCTGCCCTTTAGGAGCTCAGGGCAATATTCATGGCTCTCCTCCTCACACCTGCATTTTTACCACAATCCTATGAAGTAGGCTTGGCTGAGAGAAGGTATGTGGCCCCGAGTCAACCCAGTGATGGTGAGGGTGGTGAGGGTTTGAGCATAGGTCTCTCAGATCCTAGTTCACTACTCCTAACTGCTATACCACGTTGGCTGACTCAGAAATTACAAGAAGAAAAATTATCTGTCAAAACATTAAAGTTCTCCGAGTTGTGTGCTTTATCTTTCCAACAGAAGGTACAGACTGCATAAGAAAATGGAAGTACTTTACCACTGATATTAAATGTTGCTAAAAATGTTATATCAACAGAAAGTCATACTTTTGTCCATATTGAAGTTTAAAGGACTTAAGAATCCAAGGAAAAGAAGTAATTGGAGATATTGTCAAGCTACACAAAAGATATTCCAGGAACAAAATTATATAATTGAATGCAATATTATCATCTGTAGGGAGACAAAAGGCCAAAAATTAGTCCTGAAGGACTTTGATAGGCCAAAAATATGGAAAGATATTGATGAATGACAACAAATAAGATCAAAAGCTAGGTAAGATGTACTAAAACTCAAGGGTATCTGTTGCTGGAAAAAGGAGGCATTAACTATGCCCTAAAACAAGAGTTCAATCCCAGCAGCCGGCTCAAGGTTGACTCAGCCTTCCATCCTTCCGAGGTCGGTAAAATGAGTACCCAGCTTGCTGGGGGGTAAACGGTAATGACTGGGGAAGGCACTGGCAAACCACCCCATATTGAGTCTGCCATGAAAACGCTGGAGGGCGTCACCCCAAGGGTCAGACATGACTCGGTGCTTGCACAGGGGATACCTTTACCTTTAAAACAAGATACCCTTGTCTATAAACTTGCTCCTTTAAGAGCATGCAGCCCCCTTCAGGCTGACTCCATGCTCCTTGAGCAGCCCTGAGGTGGTGTCAGTAGACTTCTGGTTTTGCTCTTCATATCCCTGTCAATTCTGATTTTTCCCTTAAAGATAAAATCCACAAAAATCTGCACCTAGAATGAGCCTATTTTAAAAGATACCAGCTCTTCAGGGATTGGACATTAGAAGTCTCTTTAAAGCATATGGCTCTGAAGCATGCTCCTTTTTTATTCTGAGGAGGTGACGCAATGCAACATTGGGAACTAGGATTTTCTGTTTGGTGTTATTGCGCATCTCTAGATCACCAGCTTCTTAAATACCTAAAGCTTTCCTCTGAACTCAGCTGTTGTTTCAGAACAGTGCAGTCACTAGGTGTGTCTTCTTTCTGATCAGTTGCTGCTATTTATCTGTAGCCAAGCACAATGGGCATAAAGATGCAATGCCTGGTCTATAGGCTAATTTTGTAGAAGGGTTGAGTGAATGTTGTAAAAATGTGTTCATGTTTTGGTGGCTGCTACTGTTCTTGCATGTGGAAGACGTGAGTTACGATTTGTGCTTGATTCATGAGAGAGGAACCAAAGGGTGGTGGTGTCACGAGATTTGTTTCCTTGACTCTTAATTGCACTTGGAGGTCCTTTCATACAGAACGCAAGACAGAGCTAGCAACTGGGTTTATTGATGGAGACTTGATTGAAAGCTTTCTAGACATCAGTCGGCCCAAGATGCAGGAGGTGGTGGCTAACTTACAGGTAAGCTGGGAAAACTAGTCCTTTGGGAGGAGACTTTGAGACAAGCCCTTCTCACTCAAGAGCAGTGCAACCCTCCCCACCATTTCTGCAGAATGACTGTGCTTCTTCCCTGCTTGTTTCAGATCGATGATGGCAGCGGGATGAAGAGGGAGGCCACAGTGGATGATCTGATTAAGATTGTGGAGGAACTCACCCGTATCCACTAGCTGGATGAGGAGATATTTCCTAGCACCTTCTTCCATGCTAGCCTATGGAATCTTTCCCACTTGCAGCTGGGGCCCCCTAGCCAGTTGCACTAGAGGCAGTAGCAATGTGCCTGGGGGAAAGTGGGGAATCTGTGGACTGATGAAGCCATCTCACTAGGGACTTGTGGATGCAATGTTGGCTGTTGATGACATCACATTCTGCTTGGACTCACCAATCCTAGGGCTCTCATCTGCCAACCCAGGCCTGTTCCTTGTGAGTAACAGCTAGCAGTTGGCAAAGGTGCATCCCCTACCTAGACTCCTCCCACAACTCATTCACTGTTGTCTTTCTGTATCTTTATTTGGATTTCTTCCCCTTGTGTTTGAAGTGGAAGTCTTTTTTTCCTCTTCTGTTTGGATGAGGTGTGGCTAGATGGCTGTGTCTGGTGTTGGGGAGACGGAAAATGGTGCCTACTCAGGCATATTGAGGTGCCTGTCTGGGTGGGGAATCCAAGTGGGTGGAAGGCCTTTCTACCCCCAGGCCTTGCTGCCTATTCAGGGAGAAGGGGCTCGAAAATAAATTTTTCTGTTTGTTGGTTTTGGAATTTTACCAAATAAAGTAGTCCAAGAGGAAAGGACAGTCTGCTGTGGTTATATTGTCTCCCTGTTCTGTTGTGCCTGGACTTGGGGGATGGATGGACAGGGGCTAAGATATTCTAGCTATGCTCAAGTGAATGTTCTTCATGTTCATTTTCACCTTTAGTATCTAATTTCTTTCAAAACTGTCTCTGTCCCACTTTGTCTTACCGAAGGCTGGCTAACACTTTCCTAGATTAAAGTGATGGAGCATTGATTTGAGCAGCTTTTGTTTGTTGCTGAGTGCTGATCTTGATACTGGATTCTATCCTTCTTCAGCCTAGAAGAGGTAGAATTCCAAGGATTGAGACTAGCTCTGAATTGTACTAGAAGCTGCTACCATTACCCTTTCCTCCTGGGAACCACCCACCTCCCTTCCTCTGCTGGCAAAGATGACAAATGACATTTGAGCAGCTTTTGTTTGTTGCTGAGTGCTGATCTTGATACTGGATTCTATCCTTCAGCCTAGAAGAGGTAGAATTCCAAGGATTGAGACTAGCTCTGAATTGTACTAGAAGCTGCTACCATTACCCTTTCCTCCTGGGAACCACCCATCTCCCTTCCTCTGCTGGCAAAGATGACAAATGACACCCATTGTCTTACTGTATTTCATTCTCCTTAGCCTGCTACATTCAAAACGAGTTCTTACTACCAGTGGCTCTTCCTCCCCCTCACCCCAAATTTAACCTATTCAGGAAGAATTGCATTCAATCCTTAGTGGTACTGAGCTCAGGCTTCCTTGAGACAAGGCAGGTACAAATTTGATGGTTGTACCCGGTCCCTGGGAGGCGCGTCTGGCCTCAACCAGGGCCAGGGCCTTTTTGGTCCTGGCCCTTACCTGATGGAATGAACTCCCAGAGGGGCTGCAGGCCCTGTGGGATTTACCAGCTTTCCGCAGGGCCTGCAAAACGGAGCTCTTCCGCCAGGTCTATGGTTGAGGCTGGCGCCTCGATAGATCGGATCCCCCTGCAGGATTCCTCTGGCGGTAATTCTTTTATTCCTTCCCAGGACATCTTTGAGTTGCGGAGTGCCACTGCCACTTGGATTGGTTCGGGTTAGGTTGGGCTTACTTGATTTTTAGGAGGGTTTGATTGTATTAGGGGTTTTATGCGGGGTTTATTGATTGTGACCCGCCACGAGCCTTGTGGGAGTGGCGGGCTATAAGTCTAATAAATAAATAAATAAATAATTAAATAAATAAATAAATAAATACAATTATTCAAATTGGTCTTATGGGGCTTCAGCTGTTCCTTTCAAGCACTTTTCGGAAGACTAAAGGAAGCTCTTTGTCCTGCTCCATTCCTCTCCTTTTGAAGTGTAGAAGGAGAAGGTCTGATTCTGCCTCATTGACAGCTAGTATATCATCTAGATTCCAACTGTGTCACGGGTTGCTTTTTGCAGGATGGATGGACAGTCCTTACCATACAGAGTGTCCTGTGATAGCACAAATTCTTGGGCAGACTGACATATGGCATACTGGAGCATCACTACACAATTCTATGTAATGTTCAGTAAAGGGAGGACTATTTCATAAGTAACCATCTCAAACTGTTTAGGTCCATTGCTCCTAGTACTTGTTATGGCTGTAGCATAAAGCTGTGTCCTGTACAAATCTTTATGTACTGGATAACTGTGATTGCTTTCTCTTTTTCCTGAAGGCATTCTAACAGCATCACTCGCATTTAACTTCATTGTTCATCCTGTGTTGTACCATGCAGGTGTTACGGCTGCTAGTGCCAAAAGTAGAAAAGCATTTTGTTCTTCAAAAGGTTTTCCCTTGGAGCAGGGTAGTTGCGGGAAACGTTTGCTTTGCAAGAGATGCAGGCCGTGTAATCTAACCCTGTGGAGTCAGTGGCCAAGCTGCTTTATAGTAGGGAGCTCCCTCAAACAGGCTGGCTCTACTCCCAGAAGGAATGATTAAGAGATCTGAGGCTTTTGAAATGTTGAGACTACTGCATTCTATTCCCAGCTGTTCTTTTGGTTTGGCCTTAAATAAACTAAAAGCATATCATAGCTGGAACTAAGATGGCCATTGCTCATGCATGCCACTTGCGGAAATCTTACATTTGTGTATCTATTAATGTTCACAAGTGGGAAAGTAGTTTGATATTCAGGCAAGTGGCATACATATTGAGTGCCTTTTGAATTGCCTGCCTTGTCATTTTTCATGAGAAATCCATAGGGGAAAGTGGTGGGCAAATAGTCCAGGTAGGGCAGGCTTTTTCAACTTTTTGACCATGTAGGGACCCCTGAAAATTGCTATTCCCCCCCCCAGGCTTTGAGGGATACCCCTCTGCTGCCCCTCAAGCCCAAAGCTCACCAGGGGCCTGTCTCAGCCATAGTTGGGTGCTAGGCTGAGACAGGCCCCTCTGCCAACCCCTCGTGATAAAACAAAAACACTCCACTTGTCAAACCACCGCAGGTACACTTGAAGTGAGAGGGCCAGGGCCCTTCCCACCTCCTCCGGACCCATCATTGGCCACTGGGGGGGGGGAGGAATCTTAAATTACCCCCCCACACACACACACACACACACACCACACATGCCACAGCACACTGGTTGAGAACTGAGGTCGGATACAGTTGCAGGCCAACAACTAGAAAAGTGGTATTAGGGATGGGGCAACTGAATTTATTTGGAGGGCCCCCATAAATCAATGTAAATAATTCATATTCCTACTTATGAATAAATGTATATGTGCAGCTTTTAACAATACTATATTATATACAGCGTTGCAAGTTTTCATATTTAATACAGTTAGCAGTAGGCTGTGTTTAACCCAGAACACAGTCTCCTTTTATGTAGAATATAATTTTTGCAGGTGCTGAAGGACCAAAAAGCAAAACTCTAATACAAGTACAAGTGAGGTTTTAAAGCCTTCCAGCAGATGTCCATAAGAGACTTCAATGCAGACAACTGTGGTACAACCATCTTCTGGTAGGTACACAGAGGTTATGCAACACAAACTAAATCTACCACAGACCTATCCCAGCCCAAGCCAGTAGATGTATATGGCTACCCCGTTTTTTTTACTCATCAGAAACCAGCACCGTGTTGTTTTCCAATCAGGAAGAAAAACATAATTTAGACTGGTGAGTGTTTTCAAACTGGGAGAAACATCATGTGCCCTTTAAATCTGCCTACCTTCAGCAACAGTAATTAGTCTATCGCCAGCTTGAAGGAAGAGTGGTGAGTGTGTCCCTTCCTAAGTTGTATACGATAGATGTGAAGTCTAGTTGGCTCCCGCTTCGTATTACTCTACCTGTGGAAATGAAACATGAGACGGCCATTTCAACCATGATATGTCAATCATGCCAAATACATATGTCTTCAGCAGCTAGAATACTGGAAAGTGAGAACATGTTTGTTTAATGTTTTTTTGTAAGTACTGGGGCTCGAAGCACCTTTTTGAAAGAAACAAATACTAGGATATTGTGGGAGAAGGGTCTGACCTCTCTGTCATTCCCCCAGAATGGCTCTGCTCTTGGCTACCGTCAAAGCAAGTGTGGAGAGGCTTTTGACGTTCTAGCTCCTGTTCCCTCAGATTTGCATACCTGAATGCACACTTGCTCCTTATTCATTCATTATGTTTCATGAGAAGGCTTATATTTTATGTAACACTACATGGAGGACTCCCCATAACATCTGTATGCAAGAAGGGGCAAACATTTATTTTGAACTTTTTTTTTTAATCCAACCTCTCCAGGAATCTGCCTGAGGTGAAGTACAAAATAAAAATAATAAAAACTATTAATCCAGCACTAAAAACCCAACCCAGCATAAAAACAGACCACAGCCTGCTTAAAATGGTAGTTTCCAACATGGGTGCCAAGTCAGCCTGATGGGGGAGCATAATTTATATGCGCATTAGCCGAGACTGTAGCAGTGGTTCCTAGTGTAGAATGCTCTTTTTAAAGGTACATACATGTGGAATGAGTCAATGCCTATTAATGACGATTGCTAAACATAGCCTCCATGTTCAAATTTAAGTACAGTTCTGAATACCATATGCTGGGTCAATACTGAAGAAGTCGGTGCCTTCCTGATCTGCTTATAAGCCTCTCCGTGCCCTAGGGTTGCCCACTTCCAGGTGGCAGGGAATCCTGTGGGATTACAACTGATCTCCAGGGAATCTCTTTCTCTGATGGAGAAAGTGGCCGCTTTGGAAGGTAAACTTTATGGCATGATATCCTGGCTGAAGCCAATCTTCTGCCTAAACACTGCCCTACTCAGGCTCCACCCCCACAAATCTCCAAGTATTTCCTAATCTGGAGTTGGAAAAAACCTACAGGGGCCTCTGCCTGACCAGTGCTGGAAGCAAGATCTTGGACTAGATACAACTTTGGTCTATCCAGCTCTGGACTTTGTTTTGACACTGACATTGGGTTTCCTCTTATTTCTCAGTTCCCCTGCTTCTTCCAGGTACTTCTTTGGGGCTGGGGGAAATACACTGGACAACTGTGAACCTCTGGCTGCCGTACCTCCAACTGGTGCTTCTCTTCAGCCAGAGAGAAACTCAGTTGGAGAGAAAGCAGCTGCAGCTCTCTGAAGAGGGGTTTTTTTCTTGCTTTGTTTTCTTTCCCTTGAGAGAAGCAAACAATGTGACTTGGCAGGATGGATTATTACCAGGCTATCAAAGTCTACAGAAAGAGATGCAGTCCACTGTTTATCTGTTTTAAAGTGCAAGTGTACCATAGAATGGTAGGGCAGTAAAGCCAGATCTAGATTTTGTTCAATCTCTTTTCTCTGTTGCACTTGCCTTATGTTGACTGCCATCCATTCCCTTCAAAGTTTCTCCTCTTGTTGATGTAAAGTTAATTTAAAAGTCTGTGAAACTTCACAGGGGTCAGTAGACCCTATTAGACCCTGCTTGAAAATATGAAATCAGGTTTTCTGGGGGTTCCTTTGTTGCAGGCCAAGTGAGGGAGCAATTTGGGTCTGCACATGAAGAAGTGGATTTCAGTGCAGAAACGGGCAAAAAACCTGACCCTTTAAAAATACAAATCTGAACAATATCACTTGTGTGGAAACATTCTCTCTCTTTGCAGGCCAGAAGAACTGAGGGAGTGGGACTCATGCAGTGCAAGTTTACCAGCTGCCCATGGTCCATGTCCTTTGCACTCTAGGCCCAAATTCTAACTGTTTCATAGATATCAAATCTAAATGAAAATGACATGGGTTATATTAACAAAGGCAAACCAAAAACACTACAATGAGTATATACCTTTTATTAAAAAGGGGACAAAACTGACATTTTTATTAAAATGGGACAGCCAGAAAATGTAAAAAAGGGAACTATCCCCTTCAAAATGGTATGTATGGTTAGCCTACCCCCTTGCTCACTTCATCCTCCCCATCTCCAACTTTTCAGCTCCTTAAAAGCACATTCTCTTCAACCACCAACCTTGGGCTCAGCTTTTGGAGAAGAAAAAGGGACATTAACTTTACTTTGTGCTGCTGTAGAGCACTTTATGAAATCCCCAGATGATTATGAGCATTTTGCCAATGTGATACTACAACTATTACTATGACAGTATATTGGAAGAGCAACCACTGATGAAGATAAAACAGAAAGCGGGTCACTTAACCTAGGATCTCATTTTGGTTGACTCTTCATGTTGGATCATATGTTTGACCATTTAGACTTTATGTTATAACCTTTTCACTTATAAACATAGAGAAGACTACTTTATCATTGTGCCTCGGGATTTCCTTTTTTCTTCTGAGTCCACACTGAGGAATCCACGGTTCTATACTTGGTAGCTGACAACCTAGCAAGGGGGAGGTCAGGAAGAAGAAGGGTTGGGTTTTATAGCCCACTTTTCCCTGCTCGAAGGAGCCTCAAAGTGGTTTACAATCCCTTTCTCTCCCCACAACAAACATTCTGTGAGGTAGGTGAGGCAGAGAGAGCTTCTGACAGGACTGCTCGGTCAGAACAGCACAATCAGGACTATAATGAGCTCAAAATCACTCATCTGGCTGCGTGTGGAGGAGCAGGGAATCAAGCCCGGCTCGCCAGATTAGAAGCTGCTGCACGTAAGCACTACACCACGCTGGCTCCATATGTTTCACCTTCAAAAGTACACACAAACTAACCATTAAACTCCATGGGAAAATTCTCAGTGGGTTGCTGCCCGTGAGGCTGCCTCACTGAGACCTTCCCTGCCCTGTTTCCTTCTCTCTCCTTTACGGGGGGGGGGGGGTACTTTGTGGAATCCTATCATTGTCTATCCCTCTTGGGGAGGGCAGCTTCTGAACTGTAGGAGCCCTGCCCAGTGAACACACATTGCCCAGCCCTATCATTTTCTTTTTGGCTGACCATACAGCCACCAGCAGCTGCAGCTCATCATCACCTGGCCCTAGTGGGCCCAGACAGCTTGGGCTACACTGTGCTGAGCCATGACTACTGCAGGTAGAGTAACCAGCCAAAACAGGAGATAGAAAATTGTTTTTGTTATAACCTGCTTTTCACTGCCTGAAGAAGTCACCAAGCGGCACACAATTGCCTTCTCTTCCTCTCCCCGCAACAAACACTCTTGTGAAGTAGGTGAGTGAGGTTGAGAGTTCTGGCAGAACTGCTCAGCCAGAATAACACTATCAGGGATTGTGACAAGCCCAAAGTCAGTCAGCTGACTGTATGTGGAGGAGGTGTGGGGAATCAAACCCGGTTCTCCAGATTAGAGGCAGCTGTTCTTAACCACTACACCAAGCCGACTTTCACAACCATAGTACATCCTAGGCCTAGTAAGTTGTGATGGGGCTGGGACAAGACTCACTACCCCAACCAATCTATTCTGCAGATGGGGTGACAATTGAGAAGCAGGCTTCCTTTCCCTCCAGCTGGCTCTTCAGCTGCATCAAGTGGGTGCAGTTGCCCTCTCCTGGCTGATCGGATATTCTACCTGCTTAGCATTCTTGGAAAGGGGAGCAGAGCATGGGCCCGCTATGAGGCCATTTTCCAAAGGGGTTGTTTCCCCGTTCATTGCTGTCCTAAAGGGAACTCCTAGATGGGGTTCTCCTCCAAACGATGTTCTTTAGAGCCATTCTAGACTGATGCTTCCAAATTGCCCTGATCTGTCAGCAACATGGTCTCTTGTCCTACATGAATGGACAACGGCCCTGTTTACAATTTACAGTAAGGACCTGAATCATCCACTTACAGTGTAAATGTGGCTTTTAAAGTGCATGTGTAGAATAATTCTCATGTGACCTTCCATGCATGTAGAGTTGACCGTGACACAAGCCCCACATTAAGTGAATATGCGTTGGCTCTTCTTTGTAAACAGGTCAATGCATGTACACGTAGGATGTGTGTTCACTTTAACCTGTAAATAGGGCTACTGTGCCTTCTAAATCCCAACTTGATTGTGGTGAGCGTCTACCTTAATTTTCAGCATGTCTCTCTGCTGAGATATGCTGAGCTGGCTAGTGATAATGGCCCATTATTACAATTTTTACTAGTTACAATTTTAATTAGTCCAACTTCAACTCCATGACTGGTATTAGCATACTTTAAATGGTGATTCTATCAATTAATGTATGGGACAGGGAGGAGATAGAATCATAGAGTTGGAAGAGGCCATACAGATCATCTAGATGTATTTTCCTGTCTCAGCTAAGGCCTGTACATATTGCAAATAATACTTTGGTTAAAGACACCTGCTTTTCTTTCTTTTCTTTTTGAAGCGTACAGTGAAAATGTGAAGTGGGAGTGCAGTAGAACTCTCTGAGGGCTTTTGGTTTGGCCCTTCTCTCTCTTTTTATCCTGCAGTCTCTCCTTGGATCAGAACACCTACCTTATCTCAAAAGAGCACCTCTGGGCTACTCACGTTTGACATGATCCTCATGTGTCGTCTGCCGCCACTGGATCTGGCTTGGAACGCTTTATCTGCTTCAGCTCCTCTTCGGTGCATGGCTGGGAAAGCAGCCCAGCGAGGGAAAAGGGGAGGGGGGATTCCTGAGCCTTGCCAGATGTGGGAAAGGAGACTCCTGCAAGAGTGGGGGGAGAGTCTCTTCCCAGTCAAACAACAGAGCTGCTGTGTTTGGAAGGCTGGGATCCTCCCCCTGCATCTCCTCTCATGGTGCCTCTGTCCTTGTGGGGAGGGGGGAAAGCAAGCACACACACACACAAACACACACACACACACACAGGCGGGGAGGCAGAGTTTTCCATTCCTAACACATGGGCTGGGGGAGCTAAGGAATCTGAGCCTGGCTGTGGGGAGGAGTCTGTTCCCAATGCTGCCCCCAGCCTGAGATCATTGATCCTCGCTCCCCTCCTCTGCCCAGGAGGAGCCCCCAGCCTCATCCTTGGTAGGGAGGAGAGGCCAGAGAGCTACCATGCTGTAGGGGCCTGTGAGGTGGGAGGGAGGGGAAGGAAGGAAGGAGCTCTGAAGTGAGCATCTCTGTGGACTGGGAGACGCCTGTCATGTTCGCCGAGCTGCTCTTCCAGGCTGCCTGTGTGTCTGTATTCCTTCAAGGGGCCCAGGGGAGAGTCTACACAGGAAGGAAGAAGCTTGCCAACTTCGCCGTGGAGAGGTACCCTCCCCAAATCCATCCCTGTGCAGAGGCAGCTAAGCCCTCGACCTGATTTCCCTACCTTACCCTCTCTGGAGTTTGGCTGGAGACCTTCTGGATTGGGTCAGGCACCATGAAGGTGCCCCCGCGAGGGAGCAGAGGCAGGCAGCTCCAGATGGCCTGTGGCCTGCAGGGCATTCCTGGTATCATTTGTTTATGGGTATAGAGACAGCCATGCCTGCCTGCAGGAGGATTTCGTTTCACTCAGGGAGTCAATCACCTTGCTATGTTTCTGCATCCGGAATGTGGTTAGTCTGCCCCCTTTCAGAAATACTGGCTGAGCAAATGAGGGACTGAGCTTCAGCACATAGCAACTTTGGTATGGACCCCAGTTTCTCATGACATGCTATTCTTTGTTGCACCATCACTGGCAGCTTCACAGAACTAGCTATTCTGCTTATTGTGGGTACATACAAAATGGCCAGCTGCTTATGGCAAATGGTTTAGAAAAACAGTTCTTTTGACTTAGCTTCAGTCCAGCCAACAGGCCAGGGTACCTCAGCCACGAGCAGAATGGCCATGTGCCACATGCTTAGTACTGCTGTATTATTGCCTTTTATGCTTTCTGTGTATCCTGGGTACGTTCTTTCCCAATGTATGCCACCACTCTGTATATGCAGCCCTCTGACTTCAATGCACTAGTCTTGCTTGTCTATGTCAGTAATTCTGACCCTGTGCTTTTGTCTTACTGCAAAACTTAAAACTTGCTGAATTCTTCATTATACAAGAAGACAGGTTATCAGATAGTAAGCTCTATCTTTTCTTAACACTCAAGCCATCTAAACAGAATGGCACCTGGGCATATCTGTACTTCCACCATGCACAAAAAGCCTCTCTAGTGAGACTGTACTTGGGGGGTGGGGGGAGGACGCATCCAAATCATTGGTCCTGTTGCCTCCCTATGTGAAAGTGTGTGGTTCCCGGTGCCTTAAACGGCTTCTTCTGCAGCTTCAGTACAATTTTCATTTGATTTTTGTCTCTGATTTCTCATTATTTCTTGGTTAAGGCAGATTAATGTAGCCACTTTGTTTATGGCAAGTAGGCACTATGCATGGGATTAAGAAGTTGCCTGTGTGGCTGCTGTTCGTTGTGTGTGCCATCTCATCTAAACAGCCTTCAGCATGATACCAGTCCTTGGTTCCATGAAGACAGTGGTGGTGTGAATCAGCTCTCCAGCAAAACAATACTTGGGTTGTTCTCACTCCTGCCTTTCTTCCATCCTAGACGCCGCGTGGGACCACATGTTTGCCTCTCTGGGTTTGGAAACGGATGCTGTCCTGGGTGGATACCATCTCCAGGCAGTGGACAGTGTACTCTGCGTAAGTATCCATAGCCCTTTGGAGGACTCCAGCTTGCCCATCTGCTTTCCACCTGCATTGTAGTACTGAACTGATCTTGTTTGAGGGCTTGGGTTACATATCTGAAAGATCACACAAGATATTCCAAAGTGGGTGAGATGAAAATGACAATGGATGTACTTAGAGCTGCAAGTGTTAATAAAGCAGCTCATCTGATATGAGTCAATGTCCACCTGCAGTCCCTTTGCTGCAGCTTAGTAGCCAGTATTGTGTACAGATTTACGAGAGGTTAGGAGGCATTCCTTTTCCAGTGGAATGCTAAGAAGTCATTTTCTCTTCGCTTCCCTTGTTGATCAGATGTTTCCAACAGAATTTTCAGCATCTCACCAGGCTACAGTTCCCAAGATTCTTTGTGAGGTGACCATGACTGCTAAACTCATACGAAATCAATCTCATGTACTGTAATGCTCTGACAGATCTTAGTGTGAAAGTTGAAAAGGTTGGGAGAACAGAGCTGCCATGCTGATTCTACCATGGCAAACTTCTGGATCACTTAGCTGGCTTGGAAATTGTGGTCACTATGACCCAGTGGTTCTGCTCCTCCCTAGAGAATAAATTTCAGAAGACAGTCTTGGAAGACTCTGGTTCTGTTCCCTGGCAGCCACTTTATTGGGTTCATTCTGGCTCTAGTTTGCCTCCCATGATTTTAACACCTCTACAAAAGCCTTGATGATATGCTGATGATACACAATTCTGCTTCCCCCCCCCTTTTTAGCTAAATCAGATGTGCTGAACTGCTGCTTGAGTAAAATACTGAAACTGAATCCAGTTAAAATGAAGTTGCTGTTGATTTGCTGTCTTTCAAACATGTGTAGTAGTTTATTACCTCTTCTAGGTGGGCTTGCACTCCTTCTGATGGCACAGGTTTGCAGGATGGGCACAGGTCTGTGGATCTTTAACTGGCATCTGTGGCCTGCAGTGCTTTTAGCCAGCTGGGACTCCAGATACACTTCATCCTGAAGAGAGACCACAGTTATACATACCATGGGACACACTCTATGCAGGGCAGCCCTTGAAGATTTCTTGAAAACTTGAGCTGGGCCCAAGTGCTGTTTGCTGTGGCTTGCTTTTGCTTGTTTGTTTATATATATATACTGCCCTTCTCGAAGTCTCAGGGTGGTTTACAGGAAACAGGAAAAAGATACAGATAACATATGGTAACAACAGGTGATAACAGTAATAACAGTAATAACATAACAACAATAACCTCAATATGATCACAAAATAACGTTAGAGAGTGGTGGAACTGCAGAAGAGCCTCATTTCAACTCTTACTGGGACCCAGTGGGTTGGGCAGATTGGTGGCAGTTGTAGTAGGAGGGGGGGGCTTTGGGGGCCAATTGGAAGCGGTGGTTTGGGCGACCTCAACCAAATGCCTGGTGGAGGAGCTCCCTTTTGCAGGCCCCGTGGAACTGTTTAAATTCTGTCAGAGCTCTGATCTCCTCTGGGAGCTCGTTCCACCAGGTGGGGGCCAGAATGAAGAAAGCTCGGGCCCTGGTTGAGGTCAAGCAGGCTTCCTTGGGGCCAGGGACCACCAGGAGGTTATTGCATCACTACTCTTAATGTCTTAAATGGACTTCGGGGAATGGTAGAGGACAGGAAGGCCTGGAGGATCATTGTCCATGGGGTTGCGATGGCTTGGACACTACTTCGCACCTAACAACAACAACCCTTAATGTGTCACATTCATGCATATTCATAAGGTTTTATTCTATGATTGTTAATCACCTTGGATATGTGACTGGAAAGGCACAATGATGCCAATGATGGCTGATAGCTAGAATAGTCAAGTTGTGACTGGGGCTTGTGTCCCTCCTGTGCAACAGGGCAGAAGGAGGCAAACATCTGTGAGGCCGCTTCCTGCCCATGCAGCTATAAAAGCTGCCGAAGAAGGAAATCGCTTTGTGGCAGAAAAAGGCAGCATTCTTGGTGGCACATTACAGTCCTGAATTGATCTTTTGAATGAGCATACAGCTATACTTAGAAGGCACATCCAGATGGCTTGAACTTGCTCTTTAAAAAAATAATGACAGCTGTGGTTTCCTCACTACAGTAAATACTAGCAGCCACTGTAGGGCTTGGAGACTGGATCATGTCCATGTGCCCCTGGACATGAATCACATGGTTTAAATGTAATAAATGTAATGTAAATATAATAAAATATAAATACAATAACATATAAAAATAAATATAAAATGTAACAAATATAATAATAAACAATAATTGACTGGAAAGAAATTCCTTATCTCCCTTTTTTAATAAGGGGGATACTGAACAATACTCATAATGCAAGAATTCTGAAAGCTGCAAAAATGATACAAAATAGGAACATGTAAATTGGAATTCTAGATTTGCTTACATTGTTTTGTGTCACGGCTCTCAGATCATCTCTTGTTGGGGCAACTTCCCTCTCCTAGTGCTCTAGTATCCCTGACAGGGCTGTCCTTGCAAGGCCCCCAGCAACAGCACTCGGTATAACTCATTTTGGTTTTTCATATGCAGCACTGGGGGAAAATTCTACAGAATTTCTGGCGCAATGTTGATTTTTATTTATTTATATATATTGATTTCTATACCGCCTCTCTTGAACAAGTCATCTTGGGGCGGCATACCACATTTAGCCTGTAGACATCAGTTACAGAAAGCGAAAAACAATGAAATCCATCCATGCCATTTAATAAAACAGCTTAAAATTATCCGTAAATGTCAGCACTGACTGCTGTCAAATTCTGGTCTTCTAAAAGTGGGGTGGGTGGGGGAGGGGAAGAGGGAGGCCCAGCCAGATGTATTAGAGGTCTTTCCGCTGGCTTCAGCCAACCTTGGTAGAAGAGCTCTCTCTTACAGGCCCTGCAGAAGTTGATAAACTCTGTCAGTGCTCTGATCTCCATGTGGGAGCCAACACTGAAAAGGTTGAGGCAAGGCATACTTCCTTGGGGCCTTTAGCTGTTGGTGTTGGCTTTCCAGGGGGCATATTCAGATAGGCAGTCCCTCAGATGTAAAGGGCCCAGACCGTGTATGGCCTTGAAGGCTAGTACCAGAACTGGAACCAGATCCAGAATTCAACTGGAAGCCAGTGCAGCTGCTGAAGGGCTGGTCTTATATGGGCTGTCCAAGGCATTTGCATGAGAACCCAGGCAGCTGCATTCTGGACCAGTTGTAGTTTCTGGAGCAGGGTCAAGGGAAGGCCCTTGTAGAGTGAGATACAGCAATCAAGCCTGGATGTGACTGTCACATGGATCACTGTGGCTAGCTATTCCGAGGCCAGGTAGGGTGCTAGTAGCTTTGCTCGGCATAGATGGAAAATGCCAGCTGCATTACCTTCATGCCTTGAGTCTCCATGGTTAAGGAGGCATCAAAAATCACTTCCAAGTTCCTGTCCAACAGTGCAGTAGCAAGTTGCATTCTGTCCACCTCGAGAAGGCGCAACTTCCTATCTTCCCCAGCCACTGGACTTCTGTCTTTGAAGGGTTCAGCTTCAGGCAGCTGACTTTGAGACACTCTGCCACCTCTTCTGTCTTTGAAGGGTTCAGCTTCAGGCAGCTGACTTTGAGACACTCTGCCACCTCTTCCAGGCACTGGACCAATGAGCTTGGAGGGGCATCCAACCAACCATCCATCAGAATATAGATCTGGGTGCCATTGGCATATTGATGGCATCCCAACCCAAAACTCCAGACCAGCTGGGCATATAAAGATGTTAACAGTGGGAGACGACTGAAGATGGCGCCATAAAAAAGCTGGACTTCTGTTCAGCTCTTAAGCCATGCCGAGGGTCAGGAGCTTCTGCACCTGGCTGACCTGAGCAGATACGCAAATCTGCTCACTGGTTGCCCCAGGAACCGGGAATGGCATCCTGAGGGTCTTACAGATCCGTGGGGAGATAGGAGGACCGAACTCCCCGGATTAATAGCGGCCTGTGCTCAAGGTCACGATGGCGTCTTTGTCGCAAACAACTTTACAAGCTTGAAATGACCAGCTGACCTTATATTCTTCCCAGACCATCATTTACCAGATCGACAGGAGCAGAAGCTGACAGAAGCTGGAATCTGCAACAGTAAGAATTGAAAGCTTTCTGGCTTTTCTCTTTCTTCTCCCACAAGCTCTTCCCTCCCCCCCCTCAACCAATTCACAAGCGAATTCCTTCTTTCGCCGAGTGAGAGACTCCCAGCTAATTATACCCATTAACCAAACAAAGAGAGTGCTTTGAAGATTTATTGGTGAAAGTTCAGTGGGGGAATTTGACTTGATACGGAGATCGACAAACTGATAATTTGGGATCGCTCGTGCTCCCGCGAGACCTCACGAGACTTTCTGTTTATAGTTTGTGACTGCTTAGAACTATGGAAGAATTAACTAAGGCACAGCTTTTCCATTTGTTATGCAAAGGAAACTCAAAGATACTGAAAGCAGTCAATAAGCTGGAAAAGGAAATTCGTGGGACTAAGGGGGAGCTTTTGGATGGAGCCCATGGTCCGGAGAGACCAGCTGATGACGTAGCTCAGCTAACAATAAATCAAGTGAAACTTCAATGTCTGGAAGTTAATCAACTGGAGGGAGAGAGTGCCAGAGATGTAAAAACCCAAAGTACCTTTGAAGAACCTGGGAAAACAGATTCAAGGAAGGAAAGTACCGAAAACCTGGAAGTCTATTCAGAGCAGGAAATGATTTGGATCAGCAAAATAAAAAGAGTCTATTCAAAAGCGACAGCAACTAGGAAGCTATCAGGAGATATTCCTGTGCGACCAGAGGAAGAGATCCAGATTGACAAAGGATTCAGAGCCTCCTCAAAGGCGACTACAAGCAAGAATCAAGTAAGAGATTTCTTTGGCCCTGACAGAAGGACAATCAGAAACACTCTACTATGGAAAAAAACACAATTTCATTTTCTGCGACCACCTGAAAGATGAGCTGAACAATGGAGTATTCTCCTGGCTTCCTGTGGGGAAAATAGCAGCAGTAACTTTTAGGACAGGTCCAATATATGAAGGGAACTGACTTTATATCATCTAAGACAATAATAGAATATATCCTTATAATAGATTATACCCTCCTATGTATCAACAACTACTTTGTTAAGAAAGATGGTAATAACTCCTAGATCAGGATTAATATGCGATGGGAATTGAATATGTATGTCAATATGTATGCTAAAAGAGGATGACAAACCATATTTGTCATTAACAAGACGGCAGTAGTAATTCTTGGGTCAGGGCCAATTTATGAAGGAGACTGACCTAATATCATTTAAGATAATAACAGAATGTATTCTTATAACAGATCATACTCTCATATGTATTAACAATCACTTGGCTAAGAAAAATGGTAAAAACTTCTAGATTAGGAATAATATGTGATGGGAACTAAATATCTATGTTAAAAGAGATGGCAAACCATATCAGCTGGTCGCTTTTTCTTCACAATTTCTCTGTAAATGCTTTATATAATAATAAACAATAAAATTATTTAAAAAAAAAAGAAGTGTCCATGTACATGGAAGCTCATGTTGTGAATAAAACTTTATTGTTCTTAAAAAAAAAAAAAAAGATGTTAACAGTGGAGCTGGCACTGGTGTGACTGATTTTCCCTGATAATGACCCTCTGTCCTCAGCCGTGGAGAAAGGTCAGCCACGGAAGGGCTTTCCTCTGGATCCCCCCATCAATGAGACTACGAGCAAGAAGCTTGTGGCCTACCATGTCAAACACTGCTGAGAGTTCAAGCAACACAGGTAATGCTGACCCACCTTGGTCCAGCTGTTTCTGGAGATCATCCATCAGGACAACTAGAGCAGTCTCTACCCCATGGGCAGGGCGGAAGCCTGACTGGAATGGATCCAGTGCCAATGTTCATCCAGGAATGCTAGAAGTTGGTCCACAAAGCAAAAGAAACAACACATTGTGTGGCCAAGATATGAATCCATGGACAAGTATGTCTCCTTTAGCAATGCGGAAAGGTTACGCGGAAAGCTGAACAAGATTCCGGTAAATTCTTGTTTCAAAGAGCTTTCCTCAGCAGCAAAGCCTATGAGGCATAAAAAAGAGCTCTAAGAAGAAACCAAGTTCAAAGTGGCAGTTTTAGCTTTTCTTGCTTTAGCGATCACTTTGAGGGACTGCTGCCTGTTAGTGCATTGTCCTCTGGATTGCTCAAGCAAGAAAAGCTAAAACAGCCATTTTGAGCTTTGTAAAGAGATTTTTAACTTACCCTTTCTTCATTGAGCTCCTAAAGACACAGATTCATATCTTGGCCACACGATTTGTTATTTATTGTGCTTTGCTATATTGCTTTCCAAGGTTGACTCAGCCTTCCATCCTTCCGAGGTCAGTAAAATGAGTAAATGAGCTTGCTGGGGGGTCGGTAAAATGAGCTTGCTGGGGGGTAAACGGTAATGACTGGGGAAGGCACTGGCAAACCACCCTGTATTGAGTCTGCCATGAAAACGCTAGAAGGCGTCACCCCAAGGGTCAGACATGACCCGGTGCTTGCACCGGGAATACCTTTATCTTATATTGGTTTCGTGTTCTCCTATAGTGTTTCAGAAGTCGGTCCACAGCAGCCCACTCAATCACCTTCCCCAGAACTGCGAAACACAAGACAGGGCAGTAACTCCCCGGGTCCTGCGGATCCACAATGGTTTCTTCAGCAAGAGACAAATCACTGCCTCTTTTAGACAATCAAAGTCCCTGTTGACATGGAATGGCCCTCCTACCTTCTTGCTGCTTATTTTTAGGAGCCATGAGGGGTAGGGATCAAGTGGATAAGTGGCAGGCAACCTGTCTATGAAGCTAGCAACCTGTCTATGTCAGTCTGCTCAAGAGGTCTGAAGCTGTCAAAACACTCCTCCAGAGGCATCCAGTTCCTTTATTGTATTAACTGTTATAGGAAAGTTGTGGCAGAGTAATGAGATCTTATTCATGAAATAGCTCACAAAAGCCTCACAGCTAATCTCTAATTGACCAGTATTTGCAAACAAACTGTAGCCTATATCAATGCTGAAGCCATAAGCATATTTTCACATTTTAAACTATTTCTTTACCTATTATTGCTTCATTTCTGAAATCCAGGGAATCACAGCTCTGTAAAAGGACTAGTGGCAACTTAAAGACTCCTATGGTATCTTGGTACCATAAACTATTGGCCATCAACAAAGGAATTAGACAGCCTATTTATCTCTATTACAAAGTTGTAGGTTTTTTATCAATAGGGATGCCAGTCCCCAGGTGGGTCCTGAGATCTCCAGGTTTTACAGCTCATTTCCAGGTGGCAGAAATCAATTTCCCTGGAGAACATGGCTGCTTTGGAGGGAGGACTTCATAGCATTATACTCCATTGAGGTCCCTCCCCACCACAAATTCCACCCACTCCCACCTTCACACCCAAAGTCTTCAGATGTCTCTCAACCCAGACCTGACATTTACAAAACCTGTCTCATATATTCTCCTCTCTAAAGGCTTTCTAATTGTTCCTCTTTCTCTACAATGAATCCTATGGGCCATTCCGCACCCGTAAAATGAAGTGAAAAGCTTACCTTTTGCAGACACCATTTTTGGGGGGCGTTTTGCACAAAGTCATCAACATCCAGTGTCCCAGTGGCAAATCAGCAGCTATATCCTCCATTTTAAGGCAAAAGTTGGGGAATCCCTAAAAGTGGATTCCCCCAACTATCTGGCACGAACGAGAGGAGAGCCACACGCCAAGGAAATGTGCAGAGCCAAAGTAGCGCTATCTCCGCCTCCAGTGCCCTCCCTCGCACCTGCCTCCCTCTCCCTTCTACCGGGGACGGGGATTTCATTTTTAAAGCAAACTTCCTAGTACATCAAATACGTGTTAAATCGGCCAGACAAAGCAAACCCCCCCACCAATTAATACACAAAGCATGCCTCTATAATGTCCCCCCCTAAAATTGGGAACAAGATTGCTTCAAGGCTAATGATTCCAAAAGGGGTGGTATTAAAAAAAGCACTATGCATATATGATTAGATCACCTTTCTCCCTGTTTTAAAGGTACCACAAATCAAGCTATTTAAAAAAAAAAGTAAATGGAGAAGTCTTTCTTTAAAAAAAATTAGCATGCATCATGGTCCTTTCAAACATGGAGAAAGGTGATTGGCTGCCTGGCTTGATTGACAGGCAGAGGATAGTTGCATGTATAGCGCGTTCCTCTCCTCTTCCATTTCAAGTTGGCATGCAGAGTGCCCAGAAGTGCAAGAAGGCAGCAGAGGGAAAGGAGAGAGCCAGGAGGTGAGGAATGACAGGAGGCATGTTATTTACTAGCGTTACGTCATGGTGCTGGTGTAACACTATTTTTTTCAATGTGCAGAAATGTCCTGTCTATAGGCTCCTATATCCTTGGAATAAGAGGTTTTCTTCTGTTGGGTAGGAATAGGTCAAAACTTATTCTGATTAATGCTTTCTTGATTTCTTTCCCAGCACTTTGTTCCTTTGGCTGTGGAAGTGGTTTGTGCATCGCTCCCAATGTCTGTTCCTGCAGGGATGGAGGGCAGGGCATTACATGTCAAGGTAAGGAGTACTTTATAGAATGCTGCCAATTTATTACCCCGAGGATTGGTGTATAAGAGACTACCTACTGAATGCCGTTTCTGGTGTCCTATTTTGATATCTGAAGAAGCATGAAAACCTGGTGTTTGGAATACCTGGAATCTGGTGTGTTTATGCTATTCCTTATCATTTGGGACTCTTTTATCTTGAATAACAATGAAGGAAGAATTGTGAAGAATTTCTATCACTGATATACTTGGTTTTTACCTTTTGATTAATGGGTTGAACTTCTATTTCTATTTTAGTGCGCAAACAATTATTTTAAGCTGTAAGTAATGTCTTTTTATGCTGGGCAGGGTTTTTAGTGTTGGATTTTATTTAATACCTTTTAAACCTTATGTAAGGGCCTCTTGTGGCACAGGGTGGTAAGGCAGCAGATATGCAGTCTGAAAGTTCTGCCCATGAGGCTGGGAGTTCAATCCCAGCAGCCGGCTCAAGGTTGACTCAGCCTTCCATCCTTCCAAGGTCGGTAAAATGAGTACCCAGCTTGCTGGGGGGGGGGGGGGGGCGGTAAACGGTAATGACTGGGGAAGGCACTGGCAAACCACCCCGTATTGAGTCTGCCAAGAAAACGCTAGAGGGCGTCACCCCAAGGGTCAGACATGACTTGGTGCTCGCACAGGAGATACCTTTACCTTTACCTTAAACTTTATGTATGTTATTTTTGCAAGCTGCCAAGGGGAGGTTCCTAGAGAAGTGGCATTATTATTTTTTTTAAATAAAAAATTGGAAACACTGTACTGGCAAAAATTCTCCAACAATAGTTCCAGAAGATATTTTTTTGGGGAAGAGGATAGGTACTTATATTAATTCTTTTGCACCACCTATGGCATTCTCTTTTTTTACATAGGTGTTAACATATGGAAGTCTCACTAGCTTGGAATCTCTCGAAACCCTACAGTCAAAAATTCTATAATGTAACTTGATGTACATGTAACCTATAGCAGGGTTATAGCAGGAAATAGATATTGCTGCTCATACTTTTTCAGTCTTGGGTTCTTGCTTCAGCTTATTTTTTCTGTTTGGCAATACTTCTCTTTTGGAAGGTATTTAGAGTTTTCTTGCCAGGGGAGGCGAAATTGTAAATAGGGTGGTATTATTACTCATTGGCTGAAAATTGCCTAAAGCTGTTTTTTTCTCTGTGTAGCTGGACAGAAGTACTGGCTTGTTTCCTGTCTATGCATGGGGTAATTGAATAGTGGCCAGCATTAGGAATCAATCCAGTAGTCGCTATGCATCTCCTCTCCATAGCCAGCTTGCGGTACTCCATCCTAGTAAATGATCAAAATTCTCTCAAAAAACAAAAACCAAATTTAAATGCTTCCAAGATCTTATTGTCATGGCTGACATTTTTCAAATGAGTAAGATGTAACAAAAAAAAAGAAAAGAAAAGAAAAGAAAAGAAAGGAAGGCTGATACCTTCTAAGGAAAACATTTTTTTGCAATTTGTATTAACATTGTTTACACATAAAGAATTGGCTACTTTTATTACCCTTAAAAATACCCTTAAGAACAATACTCTTAAAATATGGTTACTTGCTCAGGCTAGATCCTGAAATCCCACCCTGTCCATCTGGCTTTTGGAACTCTGACAGGGCCTCTTAGTCCCTTTTCTCACCATTGTACCAGTCATCTGTCTCTTGCGGAAGGATTCCCCAGGGGTAGCCATTTTAATTAGACAAAAAAAGTTTCTGGTGGCATCTTAAAGGCTGACAGATTTATTATCGTATCCAGAGCCAATCAGGGCAGAAAGCACAAGGAACATCTGGCCTCAAATTTAGACACTTTGTAAGGGGGAGGGGGATTGGCAAACTTCACAGCTGACTTTTATGGATATCACATGTCCTGATACTTAGCCAGAGACCTCAAATTTGGAATTGGCCTATCAGTTCCTCAAGGCCTGATTGCATCTGCTTTCATTGATTTAAATCAATCATCAGATGCATGAAGAGAATCCCCAGTAGGCAGAGATACATTATCAAAAGGGGAGAGATGTCAACACTGAGGTCAAAAGAAAATACTGCGACTGGGGATGCCAGCCTTCAGGTGGGACCTGGGAATACTCCAGAATTACAACTCATCTCCAGAGCACAGAGAGCAGCTCCCCTGGAGAAAAGGGACGCCTTGAAGGATGGACTCTGTTGCATTGGACCCCTCTGAGGTCTCTGCCCTCCCCAGGTGCCCTCCCCAATTCTCTGGGAGTTTCCCGACCAGCAACTGGAAACCCTCCCCCCATCCACCACTGCAGGGCACCAGGCAACCCTAACTGTGATTTTTCTATGCTATACACCATAGGAATAGTGACTGTTCACCACAGTAATAATAGATCATATCATCAGGCTATTCCTGTATTCCTATTGTGGTAAATGTTAAGTATTCCTATCTGCTGGCCTGTCCCTTCTTCATATAACGAGAGTACTGTCTTGCCTTCCCAGACCATTTAAAGTGACATAGCAGAAAGCAGGTCTCCCTCCTCATCCCTGTCTTGGTGTGTGAAAAACAAAATGAATTTTTCCCCATTCGTATTTTCAGATCCCCCTGGTGCCTGCGGAGAATATGGCTGTGACCTTGCTTGCAACCATGGCGGCTGCCAGGAGGTGGCGCGTGTGTGCCCACTGGGATTCTCCATGACAGAGACTGTCAATGGTGTCCGGTGTGCAGGTGAGCCTGAAGAGGGGTTTCTGTAACAAGTGAATCTGCAGAGACAGAAGCAACCCCCGCTAGGCAGGATCACAGGTGATGGCTCTTATCAGAATGCTTGCATCTGAACATGCCCCTTCACTGCAACTGCATATCATGCTCCGATTGCAGCTGTTTCTGAAAAATGTCCATTTGGGGTATACAACATGTCTGCTACACAAGGGCAACTCTGAATTGTTTCCAGTGCGTGTCACAGCCAATTACTCGTGGTTCATCACACACATTGCAGAACTTTCCAGTACCAGCTGCAGACCTTAATGAGCAGCCATGTGGATGTTTGTGTGTGTGTTTAAAATCTGGCTTATTTCCTGAACCCAGTTTGGTATATCTCAGATCACCTGAATCCCAGTTTTAGTGCTGGGATTCGGGTTCAGCTTGATTCAGGAAAGTCAAATTTTTCAGCTCTGAAGCAAAGGGACTAAGATTTGAACTAGCCTTGCTCCCACAGCCCAACAAACAGCTAATTCACAGAAAGAAGTCTCTCTACTGGATCAGCTTGGGCTGTGAGGGGGAAGGGGCAGTTTGAAACCCCCCCCCCCCACACACACACACACTGCCCGACAAACAGCTGATCTCTGGATCTCTCTGCCACTCAGCTATTTTTCAGGCAGTGATTCGGCTTTTGCAGTTTGGGTTCCGAATCAAACTAAGGATTCACGACTTGGCTAAAAACTCAGGAAAAAAACTGAATCAGCATCGATTAGGTTTTTTTCTGAGTTCTGCCGAGCCAAATGTACACCCCTAGTCTAAGCTACTCTCCTGATCTGCTTAGCAAGAGGTGAGATGAAATCTTGAAGGAGCTGTTTGTCTTTGCCAGCAATGTAATTGGGGGCTGGGGGTTAAAATCTTCTGCAGGTATTGTTGGCTGTGGTCAGGGTTGGGAAATTCCTCCTGGGGCTTTCAGCACTGAGACTGGGGATGGACCTCAGTAGTCTAGAATGCCAGAGAGTCCACCCACCAGAGCAACCATTTTCTCTAGGGGAACTGATCTCCGTCATCTGGAGCTCAGGAGTAATTTGGGAGATCTTCAGGCCCCACCCGAAAAAAGCTCCAGATTGTGTCCTACTGGACCATCTTTTCGAACCTGTGGGCACATCTGGTGTTCTGAAATGGCATGAAGAGCACAGCAACAGGCTGCTGCAAAATGGTTTCCACAGGAGGTGGCACCAGAAACAAAATCTCCAGTAGCCAATCAGAAGCTTTGCTGGGCAAAACCCCTACCTGACCCTGCCTACTCCCGAAAAACACCCAGAGGGCCCCAGAAAAAATGTCGATAGAGACCATGGTGGCCACTGGCACTACTTGGGGAGCCCCAGCACTAGGCCTATCTCTTCTCCTTGAACCATATGGTGGAATTCACCGTTCATTGTTTAGCTGAGGCCCAAACAGACAGATAGCTGGAGAACAGGCTTCAAGATCTATTTGCCAGGCAAATGGCAACCTGGGTGGCCAGTTCTGGGTTGGGCAATATCTGTAGACTTTGGGGGTAGAACTAGGAGTTGGTGGGATTTGGGGCAGGGAAGGATCTCCATGGAACATAATGCTATGGAGTCTACCTTCCCAAGCTGCCATTTTCTCTAGGGGAATTATTCTCAGTCATCTGGATATTAGCTGTAAAAGTAGGGGATCCCCAGGTCCCACCTAGGGTCTGACATCACAGAAACTGGCCTGCAAAGAAAAATCACACCCTTGCAAGGGTAGTCCCTTCAATTATATTCCATTACACTCTTAGGTTACATAGCATTGAGCATGCAAATAAACTGTCATTTGATCTGAAGACTTCTGAGTAAATATCCATAGTGCCTACTTGCCCCTACACATTCTAAGGGCCATTTACACAAACGAGCATCCTTGGTGTCTGTTATAGCCCCCTGGAGTTGTTTATCCAGGTGGTCCTAGCTGGCTCCCCTAGATAAGCTTATCTCAGCACTCAGCATGAGCTTGTACTCTTTTTATTTCTGTTTTTGTGAGCAGAGGTTAACTTGCAAGTTGCAAAGCAATTAAACATGATGCTGGCTGTGCTAAACCGTATGTTTATACTTCAATCACCTTGCTCATTTAGTACCCCCTATTACTTTGCTTTTCTTTTTGAGGCGGTGTGTGTCTATTGTTTCCCTTCTTTAAACTCATTGACAAAGGAACCTTTTTTTCTGCAGACATTGATGAGTGCCAGAGTGCCTCCTGTGAAGGCCTGTGCGTGAATACTGAAGGGGGGTTTGTGTGTGAATGTGGCCCAGGGATGCAGCTTTCTGCCGACCGACACAGCTGTCAGGGTAAGTCCAGCTGGCACTACAAGAGTGGATGGATGGAAATCAAGTTTGATAAAATATTGAGAATGATGTGGTAAAAGCCTTCATAGGTATGGGTGGAGATAAAGAGCCTAAGTCTTGCTTAAAAGTGAGTTTGTACTAGGGCTGAGCGCTCCGGTGCAGTTTGGCCACTTTGGCGATCACCAAAGGCTGAGGCGTCCAGCACTCTGCGCCTGTATGTGGGTGCTGCCTGGGGCGCTGGCACCACCCCTCCCCTCTGTGCTGCAGCACTGGCCGCCTCAGCCTTTGGTGATCGCCAAATCGGCTGAACCGTGCCGGAGCACTCAGCCTTAGTTTGCACTGTCACCCTCCTGCTCAAACCCTTAAGGCTGATCTCAAGATACAGAAGGATGGTGACAAGCCACCCCGTAATAACACTGGTATCCTAACCAACCATGGTGGCACTGGGGTTCTCCACTCGTTACTGGCCCTACCCATCAGGCTGGCCACATGTTCGACTTGATATTTGGTGCTGGGGTAGAGATGGAGCTGATGATGGTTGATCCTGTCCCATGGCCTGACCACTATGACCTGAAGGTCATAGTGGTCAGACCATGGTCAGCCCTGCTTAACTGCCACCATTGATAAGATTGCTCCCAAACGCCCCCACCTCAAACTGGTTCCCTAGAACACTGAGGAGCTAAGGGAGATGAAGAGGGAAGTGAGATAGCTAGAGCGAGTGTGGTGGAAAACTCGCATGCTTACGAGGGCATTTGAGATGGCAGTTAGGGAGGCAAAACTAGAGTTTTACACCGCCTCTATCACATCCGTGAGCTCTCACCCAGCCCAATTATTTAGGGTAGTTCAATCTTTGACCATACTCAAGAAAGGGCACCAAAATAGGAGTCAATTGGTGCTTGGCTGAGCTATTAGTGAGCTTCTTCGCAGATAAAGTCTTGTTGCTCCACCGGGACCATCCCGCCACTTTTGAAACAGAGAGGGAACTAGAGACCCATTGGCCACCAAGGTAGGATGTGTTTGAAGGCTTAGAATCATAGAATCATAGAGTTGGAAGGGGCCATACAGGCCATCTAGTCCAACCCCCTGCTCAACGCAGGATCAGCCCAAAGGATCCTAAAGCATCCTAAAGCTTCAGATGGCTCTCAGAAACTGTACAAGTTGCTGGGGTCAGTAAGGGCAACCACTTGCCCCTTTGATTCCTGTCTGTCTTGGTTACTCAAAACAAGTGACCAGCAGATAGGAGGCCCTCTGGGAGAGATTGTCAACCTCTCCCTGTCTACAGGGGAGTTCCCAGAGGTGCTAAAGGAGGCAATGATTAGGCCCTCAATCCCAGGAAAGGTAGTTGAAAGGGTCATGGCAGACTAGCTCCTGGATTACTTGGATGAAACTTCAGTGCTCGATCCATACCAGTCGGGCTTCTGTCCTGGCCATAGGGTGGAGATGTGTTGGTTGCCTTGGTGGGTGATCTTCGGTGCCAGCTGGATCAGAGCAGATTGGCCATTCTTGTATGGCTTGACCTGTTGGCCACATTTGATGTGGTCAACCATGAGTTTTTGGCCCACCACCTCATGGGGGCTGGGATTTGGGGAACAGCCCTTCAATGCCTGTGTTGTTTTTTTTTCTGGAACTGGACACAGAGGGTGGCAGTGGGGGAAATCCTGTTACACCCTCACAGATTCCCTTGTGGGGTACTACAGGGTGCAATGCTCTCCACCATGCTATTTAACATATTTGGGACAGCTGGTTTGGTTATGGGCTGGGTTGCCATCAATATGCAGATGACACCCAGCTCTATATCTTCATGGACAGTCACCCAGACTCCCCCCTGGATACATTTGCCAGATGTTTAGAAGTCATAGCTGGATGGTTAGAGCAGAGCCATTTGAAACTCAATCCCTCCAAGATGGAGGTCCTGTGGTTGAGCAGAAAAGGGGCAGGACAGGAAGCAAATCTCCCCATCTTTGCAGGGGCTCAACTTAAAGCAGCAAGGAATTTGGGGGTAATTCTGGATGTCTATCAATGGAGACCCAGATCACTGGGGTAGCACACATGGCGTTTTTTCATCCTCGCCAGCTGATGCTACTAACAACCTACCTGCCTCTGGACTGTTTGGCCACAGTAATCCATGCAATAGTTACCTCTAGATTAGACTTCTGTACATTGGCCTATACTTTTTCTTGACCCAAAAACTCCAGCTGGTACAGAATGCAGCTGCTAGGGTTCTCACTGGTTCATCTTACGATCATAGAGTTGGAAGGGGCCATACGGGCCACCTAGTCCAAAGGGTACAGAGGAGAGCGACGAGGATGATCTGGGGCCAAGGGACCAAGCCCTATGAAGATAGGTTGAGGGACTTGGGAATATTCAGCCTGGAGAAAAGGAGGTTGAGAGGGGACATGATAGCCCTCTTTAAGTATTTGAAAGGTTGTCACTTGGAGGAGGGCAGGATGCTGTTTCTGTTGGCTGCAGAGGAGAGGACGCGCAGTAATGGGTTTAAACTACAAGTTCAATGATGTAGGCTAGATATCAGGAAAAGTTTTTTCACAGTCAGAGTAGTTCAGCAGTGGAATAGGCTGCCTAAGGAGGTGGTGAGCTCCCCCTCACTGGTAGTCTTCAAGCAAAGGTTGGATACACACATTTCTTGGATGCTTTAGGATGCTTAGGGCTGATCCTGCGTTGAGCAGGGGGTTGGACTAGATGGCCTATATGGCCCCTTCCAACTCTATGATTCTGTGATTCTGTGACAAGGTGCCTCACCAAAAAAACGGAGTAAGCTTAGTGGTCATAGAATAAGAGGATGGGTCTTTTTATGGATTAAAAATAGGTTAAAGGACAGAAAACAGATTGGAAATAAATAAATGATCCTGTATAGACCAGTGAAGTTGCCTCCTTTGGAATACTGCATGCAGTTCTGGTCACCATATCTCAAAAAGGGCATTGCAGAACTGGAAACAGTCCAGAAGAAGGCAAGCAAGATGAGGTTGGAGGACCTTCCCATATGAGGAGAGACTGAACAGCCTAAGACTTTTCAGTTTAGAAAAGAGATGATAATGGGGGATATAACAAAGGTTTATAAATTTTTCAAAGTTCTGCAGGGCTTGTAAAATGGCACTTTTCTATGGTTGAGACCAGGGTAGTTCAGAAGGGCTTCCCTCCTCACTTCTCCTATATTCTCCCTACTGTAAGGTTTCCCTCTCTCTTCAGGATATCCCAGCACTGTAGCAGCATAAGATTACCAATTAGACAGTGCCAGCTGGCAGAATGGCAGAGGACTTATGAATTTTTTTACTGTGCTTTATTATATTTTATTGGATTCCAATTTTAAATGCTCAACTATTGTTGCAAATCACACCAAACTCAATTTCAGGGAGGTGTGGTCTAGAAATTGAATTATAAATAAATAAATATAAAATAAATAAGACTGAGAGAGGGCAGAGGAAAGTTTTTCTTCCTTTCAGCTCAGGAGCAAGCATCCAATACAGTTGATTACTGTTCTTTACTCAACAAGTAATTAAAGTGGAATTTACTGCCAGAGGATATAGGGATGGCCTCAGGCATAGGCAGCTTTAGAAGGGAATTAAGGAGATTCATTGAGGATAAGTCTGTCAGTAGCTGCTAGGCATGTTGACTAAAGAGAACCAACACATTCAGAAGGAGTAAGCCTCTCAACACTGGAGCCAGGAGTCAACCATCTGGGAAGGCCTCAGTCTTGCTCCTTCACAGTTGCTGGTTGTCCACTGTGTGAGACAAGATGGTGGACTAGATGGGCCACTAGACTAGTCTGATCCAGCAAGACTCTTCTTATGGGAAGTGTTTTTTGTTAATGAGGCAAATGATAGTGACAGGCCTGCCATCCATTTTGCTCCCAGATACTGATGAGTGCCTAGCAACCCCCTGTCAGCACCGCTGCAAGAACAGCATTGGCAGTTACCGTTGTTCCTGTCACCCTGGATTCTTCCTTCATGGAAACCGGCACTCCTGCATGGGTAAGTAACCTTTCTGGGATGCATGGCAGGAACAGGCTAATAGGGGCCTTTCTACCACATGCAGATAAAATGGAAGTTGTACAGGTTTAAATGGCATACAGGGAGGGGTGCCTCTCTGTCCTTCAGAGATAGGAATAGCTTTCTTTAGGACAGTTCAGATTTTCATAGTTTAAAATGGGAGCAGGCCCCAAAAAGGAGCAGCACCAGTAGTGACCTAGCATGTTCATCTACATGTGGGGTTGTAATGTGACTATCTTGAACACAAGCAGGCGTTCTAGCTCTGAGGTATTCCTTCTTCAAAAGTATGACCAGTTTAATACTTGAAGCCCACTAGTCTCTACAATGTGTGTAGAACAGACCCCTTTTGTTCCAGAGCCTGCTATACAGCCACATCCTTGGGCCTTTGGATTCTACTTCTTTTCTCTTCTAGATCTCCTGTGCCTTTAAGAACTGTATGACAAACAGAAACTTAACAGGAGCTTTTCTATCCTCACATCTCCATGCTGTGTAAACCCACATTTGCTGAAGTTAGGTCTGTCATTTAGGATTACAGGTAGGGTTTGGACTTCTTCTGGAATTGCAACTGATATCTATACAGAGAACCATTTTCCTGAAAGGAATGGTACCTTTGGAAAGTAGACTTCATGGCATCATTTCCCTTCTAAGTCTTTCCATGGAATCCCTACCCCAGCCTTCCCGCACATCCCCTTTCCAAATCAAGAATGTTGTAATATTTTGGGGTGGGGGCGGGGGAAGGTTAATATTTCCTGCCTTGTGGACCCTGATTGGTTGGAAAGGTGGTATGAAAATGCTTTAAAGAAATAAATAAGAATCTCCCCAACCAGCATTAACAACCTTATCTCCCATGCCACTGGAAAAGGCTTAGGAATTCTTCTTGGAGTTAATCGGTACAGTCAAATTGGGATGCTCATATAGCCGCCATTACACAACAATCACGTCACTTATGAGGTGACTGTAAAGATTTTCTTATCTTGGAAGGATTAAGCAATAAAAATGCTCTAGAGCAGGGGTAGTCAACCTGTGGTCCTCCAGATGTCCATGGACTACAATTCCCATGAGCCCCTGCCAGCAAATTGTAGTCCATGAACATCTGGAGGACCACAGGTTGACTACCCCTGCTCTAGAGATTTCAGTATATTCACTCCAGATTTCTGCAGAAAGAGAAATAATAAAGTAATAATTGTCCACCTTCTAGTTGCCATCTTGCTTACCATCTTGCTTACTATGAAACTGCATAGCATAAAAGGGCCTCAAGGCTGGTCCAAGCCCAGGTGTGATCTGATCATGTGAAAATGAACTAGGTCTCTGTGAGCCAACCCAGCCTTGATGTAAGTCCCTAGCACCTTGTGCATCTGGTGCAGATGTGAATGAATGCCGCCGGCCCAGTGAGAAGCGAACCTGCCAGCATTCCTGTCACAACACATTGGGAAGTTTTATGTGCAGCTGTCGCCCAGGCTACCGGCTCAGTTTGGACAGAGTGTCCTGTGAAGGTAAGGGTCTTTGTGTGGAGTCTTTGAGAGGTGTATCATTGGGTAACAGTTGAAAGGATCTCTATTAGTGTCATCCTAAGTAGAATGGGCTCTTGTAAGCCCATTGATGGTGCTGTAAATGAGACAGATTCCTAGATCCTAAATAGAGCTTCAGAGCTAAATAGTCTGGATCCACAAGGAAATGGGGTAATCTAGCTGGTATTTGTTGCTCTTTGTAAAGGAATGCGTAAGCGCTTATTCTAAGGTGGGAGTGTTCAGCCTCAAAGACAATGTTTGTAATTTCATGAAGTATCATACAGACACAAGAAAAAAATGTGTCACTTACCCCTAGTGATATGGCTGGCTCCTATCACATAGGCAAGTTAGGAACTTAAAGGTTGAGCTGCAGAAAAAGTTTTTTGTTTAAAATATATATTATTATAAGTGCATATTAAATTACTTGACCACTGAGGAAGCTACCCTTAGGGTTGAAAAACATCTGGCCTTACTTCCATGTGTATTCATTCATTCATTCATTCATTCATTCATTCATTCATTCATGTTATAGTTGGCCTTCCTCCTTGGACTGAAGGCAGATCACATAATAACGGCCCATAAAACCCCATTAAAACCTAAAAATCACAAACACAAGATGGTAGAAGGAAAAATTCTCCAGCCTCCCCACAACTGTCCATGAAGGGGTTTGTCAGATGTAATGATGTAGCATGAGAGGGCCCATTCATCTTAACAGACCTGACCTCAACCGAAAACCTTATTGATTGTATTATACAGTATATAGTGGAAATTGTATTGTTGTTTTTAATTTTTATGATGTGCACCTGATTAAAATAAATATTTGTATTTTAAATATAAAACATTTTTTCTGCAGCTCAATCTTTTCCTAATTTGGCTAGTCAGGTTGGGTTGTGGAACTTTCCATGAGATGTGTTCATAGATCTCCCACATAACAATCTGCACATTTGTTGGCCCTTGTTTATGGGCAATAGAAATGCAAAATTTAGAGTTAAAAATTATTTTGGGAGTTTTTAACTTCCAAATTCTCTGTAGTTGATGGTTTCAGGGAGGACAGTTTCCTGCTAGGAATAGAAGGCCGCAGAGCTGATCTTATAAAGAGAATCAATGAGAGTGGCTTTCCCCCCTAGATATAGGAATCCCCCACAATATGAATATGGAAGGAGATAAACAACTAGGGTTCCTGAGTGTGCTGAATGCATTTTGGTGATCGGCTTATACATTTTGGATATGCATGATATAGAGACATCTGCCTTATCTGGCCTTCTCTCATTCCCTCCCTCCTCCCTCCCACAGGTTTTTCAAAGACCAGCCTAGCCCCATCTCCAATCCTGCAATCTCTCCAGCATCCACCAACTTTGCTACATCTTTCTCCAGAGTCTGTGCCACCTCTTCATCCTCCTAGGGGTCCTCCTCCTTCCCGAGCTCCTGCTCCTCACAGTGTACCCAGAACTCACCCCCCTTCTCCTGTCCTGTCCATTTCATCTGTGCTTCCATCTTCAGTCTCTACTACACACAGTCCTTCCTTTGACGCATCGTCTTTGCTGAGAACAGCCAGGCCCTCTGTGATGACAAGCCATTTGCCACCATCACTGCTCCAGGAAGGGGTTATGGTGCCCCCTCCCCCAAGTACTTCTGCTCCAACAGTTTCCCCTGCTGCCCTGCCTTCTATCTGCTGGTATGATGGGGTTCCTCATGAGAATGGCAGCTATTGGATGGAGCCAGGCTGCCTGAACTGCTCCTGTGAGGTACGTGGTCTACAACAGGCTCCTCTCTACCCTGTCTACTGCTATGTTTGCACCGCTATCCTAATTAGGGATGGGCACAAACCTCAGTTTTGTGTTTTGTTTCAGTTTCTGGTTTGTGGTAGAATCACAAACAATCCATGAACTGATATGAACAAGGAGGTTGGTTCATAGCAGTTTGTGATCCCTGCTTTCTGCTCTCTGCCACTTTTTTTGTGGGGAACAGAAAACAGGGGTTCTCCCTGCCAAAAGGGGTAGGGAACATAAAACAAGGAGGTATATGGCTCCAATCCATGTAAACTCCTGCTTTCTGCTCTTCATGGACTGCTGCAAACTGCCTTGAAATTCATGGACGTTTGTGATGGACTTCAGTTCATGAACCAAGAACAACCCAAAATTTGTGTCCATCCCTATTCCTAATGGTAGCCTGTCTTTTTCTTTTACAGAATGGGCAAGTGCTGTGTGTAGCAGTGATATGCCAGGTTACCTGCTCCCACCCAGTTCCTGCAGTGGAAGGGAAATGTTGTTCTAGTTGCACAGGTGAGAGATGCAGCCTCAGTACTTATTTTTTTAACACATTTCTATCTCACCTCCCTATGCAGCCCAAGGTGGTTGTCAGAATTTACTGTTGAAGCCATGGCTGAAGCTTCTTGGTTGTTTCTCAAGGCCCTTCCACTTTCTTGAGGGTCAATTCACACATTCATGGATACCTTAGGCTGATCCTGCATGGAGCAGGGAGTTGGACTCAATGGCCTGCATGGCCCCTTCCAACACTATGACTATATGAGTCATTGCTAAGTCCTTGAAGTCACCAGATATGTTCCAATCAAAGGTGTTTTAGCCATTCTGAGCTTGGAACTTAATTCCAGGCACATATTGGTGCTATTTGGATTAGAACTATGGTGTGTAGGCTAAGCCTACCCTATACACAGTTTTCCTGAACTGAAATGGCCTGTCTTATCTGCTAGAAATGCTAGAAATGCTATTTGCCCTGTCATCAAAACATTTACATTTCCCCAGTGAGGCAAATAGTGCCTAGCCAGTGCTGTTTCGGTTGTAGAAATTGGCACAGGGGGGTTAAGACGCTCATGTGCACCATGGTCCTGATCCAAACACGCCCTGTGCTACCGTGGGATTTATACTCCAAGTATGGAATTCTTGGCTCACATCTGATTGAAAGTCCTTGTGGCAGCCATGAGGGCTTTGCAATCTGTGCATTGGTGCCTAGTGAATTCCAAGGGTCAGTTTTTAAAGGAATATGTTCACAACTGTCTCTAATGAAAATATCAAGTATGAATTGCACCATCCTTCTCAGTCTGTGTCTTGGGATAAGAAAAATCTCAGGCCCATTCCGCACAATTGCTTGCAGAAAGAAATAACAGAATTTAAAATAGTGGAATTCGGCGTAACGCATACCTGCCTTTGTAGTGGAATCCAGTAGCGTTTCAATCATTTCCCACAGGTTTCCGGTCTCGCCAAAAATCGCTAGAAAGGAAGTGATTTTTTCCGTGCTTTGTCCTGCCCCTGGCCATCAATCAAACGAACAGCCAATGAGCGGTTGTTATCATGCTCCGGAAAAGCCCCTTTCCCTTTAAGAACAGGTTTTTTTAAAAAAAGAAAAACACCCGTTGCAATGAATATGCCTTGATTCCTTGATTCCTCCTAACGTAGAGACCCATCTAGCTGGCAGCTGGCGTGTGAGCTGCTGATTCATTGTTGCCATGCTCCCCCGAGTGAAAAAAAAATCCCACCCCCCCTTGCACGGGCGCGATTTTCAGCCGAAAATAAAGGGAACTTGCAAACGGGGCTGTGTTGTGCTTAGGGGAGCTTTAAAGCAGCTCTGTGAAGGGACTGCAGCCAGAGAAACCTCGCTGGGTGAATGAAGGCTCACCGGCTCATTGCTCTCCGCTCGCTCCGAGAAAAAAAAATGGCGATCGCTTCACGGGAAGTTCAGAGGAGAGAGCCAGGGGGAGGGACTTTGCTGAAACCGCAACAATGGGAACGCACAGGTCTTTTCCACTAGTGTAGCAGATTGTTTGCAAGAATGTAGCGCTTTTCGGAGGGTGAATCCACTTTTCTGGATTCCCCTTTAAGCGCTACAATGAATCGCTTTTTGAGGATCGGTTTCAGGAGTGTGGCAGATTGTGTGCTACATCGTGCATAACTGCAAATTAGTAGCGTTTACAATTTGCCACACTCCTGCTGCATTTAACTTGTGTGGAATGGGCCTCATTTTTGTCACCAACAATTCTGTATGTTGACAAATCAATGCTGCGGTTTCCCATGAAAGTCTTTCCTCTGTTTGCTTGACATCCAACTTATTAGCAGTTTTTCTTCAGTGAGTCTTGTAAATGCACTTTCCCCCCCTTCTCACACTAGTCATGTGAAAGAGACCTTCAGAAAGACTTTGGCTAGTTTGAACCAAAATGTATCTCCACTTATCTCTTGCTGCAATTAGTTTCTTCAGACAATTCCATCTAGGCATTTCCTGTTTCTCAGCTGTAACCTCTGAACAGCTTAATGCTTCAGCCAAGTTTTTATTGAGTATAAATGGCACACCAGACCCCAAATGGTTCAGATGGAGGGGATTGAGAAGATTATAGTTTAACACCCTCTCTGATTCCTACCTCCTGCAGGCTGTTTGTATGATGGGATTGCCAGAGACGAGGGGGATGTTTTTGCTCTCTCTGATGAGAACTGCACAGTCTGTGTCTGCCTGGTAAGTCTCAGAGAGTTCAAGGACAGCAGAATCTTGGTCTGCTTTGTGGGGAAAGGCAAAGAAATCATGTATTGTGTTATCCTCAGAGCCTTTTACTGGAGACAGAGTTTCATGTAATGGGTATTGCATGTGCTCTGAATTAGTGGCATGCATGAGCATGCAAAGGGTGGGTCAGACGTTTTATGATAATCCAGGGAGTTCGGGTTGGAATAGAGGAGGGAATTTGAGTTTATTACTCCAGGGCAAGAATGGCTGTCTTCATTGCTTGTGTGCAACATCCTGCCTGCAACTGGTTTTTATCTGGCCCATGTGACTGTTTCCTAAGCATGCAAACAAAATGTCAAATTTATAAGAGAAGGGAGGATAATCGAATGGTGGAAGAGCAAACCTACACCCGCTACAGCTTCTTCTTCTGCCTTTGTGCCTATGCTGAATCTGCTTGGGGAATACTCCCTTCTACTCCAAGTCTGGCACTGACCTCAGAGACAGTCTGTCCCCCAATCTTTCATAAGAAGCCATGCTCCATGCCTATTTAGACTTTGTTGCTGGCAAACATTCCCACACAGCTGCTGGAAGGTCTCCAGATGTAAGCCCCAGAAACCAGTCCTGGAAATCCCTGTCCTGTAGAAAGTGCAAATCCATTATAGCAAAGGGTGCTTTTGCAAAGGGTGATTTGGAGAAGAGACCATCACCAATCAGAGCACTTGGATTCCAGTGGCCAGTCTGTTCTTCACTGGATTCAATGGCAGCCTGTAAGAATGGATATGTCAGGTATGTTGAACTTTTGGTAAGACTTTGCTATTTGTTGTTCTTTATTCCAGGCAGGCAATGTGTCCTGTATCTCTCCTGAATGTGTACCCACTCCATGCCCCAGCTCTGCTCACACGGACTGTTGTCCCTGTCAGCCAGGTAAATCTCTCTAAACATCTTACACAAAATTTACTCACCAGCTTTAAGCATACCTAGCCCCTGAACTGGATAGCCCAGGCAAGTCCAATCCTGACAGATATCAGAGACTAAGCAGGGCTGAACCTGGCTAGTATTTGGATAGGAGATCTCCAAAGATTTTGGTGGTAGTTGCTCCAAGGATAACTAGGGGTCATAGCATGGAGGTAGACAGTGGCAAATCACAATGGTACCACTTCTAACTGCAGATGAGTATCACATTTTTGCATAATGCTGGGTTTTTTTAAATCTCTACACTAGCATGTCAGGAAGAAAACAAGGTTAGAACACTGTGTTATGTCATGCTAGTTTCCTGCTTTCAAGATCCGGAGAGTGTCCAGTTGCGTGATCTTCCAACTGTACCTGGAAACGATGTAGTCAAGGAATAGTTATATCTGCTAAACAGCAGAATGTCTCATAGTAGACTTTGTCACAAGATATTAACATGGTCTCCGTGTAATCCTGACCAGGAGGACAACATAAATAAGAGCTGTTTTCCAGTAGGTGGCCTTCTGGATGGCTGCTCATAGTTTCTGTATTTCCTGTTATAGATTTTCTGCAGCGATACTGAGCCTACCATTGTTTTCTTCTGTAGCAGAATGCCATTTCCGTGGAGTGACATATGCAGATGGTGCTGAGTTTAGCTTGGATGGAGATGACTGTACCACCTGTGTGTGTAGGGTAGGTACCAAGGAGTCCACTGAGTGCCTTCTCCCAGAGAATATGGTGGGCAAGCCATTCAGAGTTTGCCATTTTTCTTAGTTGGAAGCCAGTAGATGAAGCGGAATGAGTAAGGATGAAGTCTAGCCTATGCATGGTTTGAGACTGCGGCCACACTAGTTGTGTTCTGCCACTCCCTAGACAGGGATGCCCTTTGGTGACCTACAGCACAGACGGTAGAAGCAGGATGGACAGTGCTGAAGAGTAAAGACAACCCTGCGCAGTCTGAAAGTTACAGTGCCAGACATCCCTAGTTTAACAAAATACAGTAGGGAGGAAGTTGTGGTGGGCTGCCTTGATCGAGTTTCTAAATCCCTGTTGCCTTTGTATGCCACATGCGCCTTCGTTCCTTCCCCAGCAAGGTGAAGTGGAGTGCTCCTTCACTCCCTGTCCTACTCTGGAGTGTCCTCGAGAGGACTGGCTGCTGGTCCCAGGGCAGTGTTGCTACACTTGCCGAAAGGCTCCACCCATGACAGGTAAGATCCCAAGCACTAGCAATTTTTGCACATGTCACTATGACCCGTGGCATGAAAATACCTGCAAAGGACAATGCTCATTAGTCTGCTAAATCTGTATTTCTAGTACATATTTATCCCGCCATTCCTCCAAGGAACTCATGATTCTCTCTTCCCCATTTTACCCTCACAATGCCCTGTGAGGTAGGTTAGGCTGGCTTGCCCAAAGTCACCTGGTGATCTTTACAACTGGGTGGGGATTTGGACCCAGGCCTTTCAGGTCCTGATCTGAAACTCTCTAATCACTATACCTCCCTGGTACTCCATATTCTCCCCATCCAGATAACAGCTTGTTTTCCCCTGATGAGGTTTAGTGGTGCAAAACCTCTGTTTCATTGTCTCTTCCTCCTTGGTCAGGTTGCTTTGTGGATGACAATGGAGTTGAATTTCCAGTTGGACAGATCTGGTCACCGGGTGATCCCTGTGAGTTATGCATCTGCCAGGTGAATGATAACCTGCTCTACTTCACTCTTTTTAAGCCTTTCCATCACCTGTCACATGAACGATGCTAGCTTCTGGTTGCTTTTGCCACCTTCCCCTAGTCAAGGCAAGGAGAATCCTCTGGATCCTCTGGGTAACCTAGTTCTAACTCCAGTTTCAGTGTGCCTGGGGGCCCTGTGTAGAATATGGACATTTAGGGCATGGGTCTTGCCCACTTAGGAATACTGAAGTTTAGGTATTAAATGACTTGGTCCCAGTCTGCAGTCACTGAGCACCATTAATGTAAGCTGCCACCTTATGTAAGCTACTGTGTAGATCTTGTCAAATGGCAGGATAGCAACCTGATATTTTAAAAATTGAAATGAACTGCACCTAGTGGTCCTACTTTCTTCTTTGTTCCTTGACCTCTTCATCCCACAGAGCCTCAGCCTCTGACCTATCCAATTCCCACAGCTTTCTTGATGATAATACAGTGATCTGCTTTTATGTCTAAGTGAACAGGGCAGCCATTATAAAGCTCCTCTGGCTACTATGGGTGTAGCTGTAGTGTTTTCAAAGAGATTGGACAGCTGTTGGCTGCTCTATATATGTATATAGTAAGCAGACTTTAAAATTTTAAGACTACTAAAACCATAAACAACTTTTAAAAGAGCAAAATGTGTAACTATCATGTATACATCATGGCCTTTTCAATGAATGAAATGTGTGCAAACTATGGAGTTGACCTCATTTGGAATACTGTTTTCAGTTCTGGTTGCTGTATGTCAGAAAGGATGCTGCAGAACAGTACAGAAGAGGGCAACCAAGAAGGTGGAGGGGATGGAACACCATTCCTATGAGAGACTGGGACTTTGCCAGTCTAGAAAAAAGACAGCTAAGGGGGAACATGATACCACTTTATAAAATTACCCATGGGCTGGAGATAGAAGATAAAGTACTCCTCCCATAATACTTGAACTTGTGGGTACCTCATGAAGTTGATGGACAATAGCTGCAGGATAGAAAAAAAGAGTATTAAATTACTGAATAATATAACTTAGGAATCCACCATCATTGGAAATATTGAGGGCTATTTGACATAAAGTAAAGGTAAAAGTATCCCCTGGGCAAGCACTGAGTCATGTCTGACACTTGGGGTGACGCCCTCTAGCGTTTTCATGGCAGACTCAGTACGGGGTGGTTTGCCAGTGCTTCCCCAGTCATTACCATTTACCCCCCAGCAAGCTGGGTACTCATTTTACTGACCTCGGAAGGATGGAAGGCTGAGTCAACCTTGAGCCGGCTGCTGGGATTGAACTCCCAGCCTCATGGACAGACAGGTTCAGACAACATGTCTGCGCCACAAGAGGCTCTTTTTGATGTAGGAGGAAGAATTAGCCAGATTTGACGTAGGAGGAGAAATTAGCCAGATTCTTGGAGGTGAAATCCATCAATGGCTACTGTCCATAGTGGTTAAAGAGAACCTCCATACACAGAGGCAGCATCTGGCCTTGGCCTCTGTTGCCCTACTTGCTGGCTCTCCAGACCACTATGTGAAACAGGTTTCTGTTATATATATAACAAATTCAGCCCAAAGGGTCTATGTGACTGAACAGTCCATCCTCAGTAGTCTACCTGTTTGTGCTGTGGGTTTCTGTGAAGTTTTTTTCCATTGCAGGTAGATGGTTCAGTAAGCTGCAAGAGGACAGATTGTCTGGAGACATGTCCTCATCCAATCCGGATCCCTGGCCAGTGCTGCCCTGACTGCTCAGCAGGTAAACTCCATCTTCAAAGAGAGCTCTTCCCCTTTCTGAAACATCAGACATCTTTCTTCCTGACAAAGTAGAATGTCAGATTTGCCTGGCAGAAGACTCAAATTTATTTGTTTTTTATTGCCTTAGTTTTCTTTTGATTGTAAAGCATGCTTACAGAACTCTGAATCACAGTTTTTAGTCTCTGAGTGATGCAAAATGCAAAGTCTACAAAATGCTGTTTGTCAAAGATAGAAACTGAATTATGATGCGGCTGGATTCCTAAAGTTCTTATACAACACATATGTAACATGGCATTAACAAGATGTGATGACGATGATTGGTTTAAAAGGCTTAATAGGAGAGTAGACAGATTCCTGTAGAACAGGTCTGTCCATGGCAGCTAGCCGTGGAAGTTAAATAGAACTTCCAGCTATAGAAGCAGCACCCCTCAAAACAGTATGGGAGGGCTCTTGCCTTCATATGAACCTCCTAGAAACATCTGACCCCTCAGTGGACTTTTGATATAATCCAGCAAGGCTCTTCTTTAAGTTATTTTGACCCAAACATGCTTTGAGTGTACAAATGCCATGCTCTGATAGTTGAAAGGGCCCTTGTAATACCTAGCAGATGTGATGGTCCTGCCTAGCTCCCCCAAAGGATACTCTCATCGCCCACTCAGGCAAAAGGCCCTCAAGCAAGTGAGTGAAACACAGTGTGGCTTGAAGGCCAGGACAGAAGCTCCTTTGCGTATGGTGGCACCACATCTCAAAACATACTTTGCCGTAGTTGCTAATCCATTAAGATGTGTAGAAGGCTCCATGTTCTGAGAGTGTTGCAGAGGCACTTGATGGGACCAAACCTGGCACATTTTTGTTCTTTTCAAACCACAGGTTGTACCTATGCAGGCAAGATTTTTTATAACAATGAGACATTCCCATCCATCCTGGACCCCTGTCTCAGTTGCATTTGTTTGGTGAGTGTTTGATTCTCCTTGCTCAGCCTATAACTCCACCTTAGTTACAAACCTAGAGCTCAAGCAACAAACATCATCGTGCTTGAGAGCCTTCCAACAATGCAAGGGCATCAATGTTGCAACATAATGAGCTTTCACACAATCAGGAAAAACACCAAGCTGGCACAAATGTTCTGTCGCTGCTATAGGACTGCCAGCATTGCTCAGCTTGGTGTAGTGGTTAGGAGCGCGGACTTCTTATTGGGCAACCCGGGTTTGATTCCGTGCTCCCCCACATGCAGCCAGCCGGGTAACCTTGGGCTTGACACAGCACTGATAAAACTGTTCTGACCAAGCAGTAATATCAGGGCTCTCTCAGCCTCACCCCCTCACAGGGTGTCTGTTGGGGGGAGAGGAAAGGGAAGGCGAATGTAAGCCACTTTGAGACTCCTTCGGCTAGAGAAAAGCGGGATATAAGAACCAGCTCTTCTTCTTCTTCGGACAGCAAGGAAGAAAAAAGACAATAGAGTCACAGCAGTATGTGTCCCTCTGTACATTCATGTGCACATGTGTCTGTCTGTCTATCTGTCTCTTATATCAGGTAAACTTACATCCCATTCTAGATAGATTGCACTTCCCTTGGAGGACCAGGTTTATAGTTTGAAGGTGCCTTTACATCTAGTTCTGCTACTTAAGAAGGAAGTCACAGAGGTGACCAAGGATTGCTTAGCTAGTTTTCTAGCTGCAGCC
Source organism: Paroedura picta (assembly GCF_049243985.1). NCBI lineage: Eukaryota > Metazoa > Chordata > Lepidosauria > Squamata > Gekkonidae > Paroedura > Paroedura picta. The sequence goes on along the minus strand of NC_135370.1, from coordinate 79,364,420 downwards.
ATTCCTGGTTTGCTACCACCCAGGTGAGAATTTTCCATGTATACCCTGTGAGGCTGCCTATGAAAAATGACTGGAAACTCTCATTGATTTAAAATGTGGCTGCCAAGAGTTTGTAGAGGTAGCACATATTGAGGCCCTAGGACTCCTGCTGGATATGTGATGGCCAGGGATACTTTTCACAAGCTTCAGCTGGTAAGCCAGATTCGGCTATTCTTGGGCAGGAAGATCTTGTAAAATGCATAATGGGATCCTGGAAGCAAGTTTTTGATAGTTCTGATAAGGAATGTATTTTATATGAATTTCCACCATTAGACATAGGCAATGGTGGTGGCTATATTTTGTTTGACATTTTTAAAATCCAATAAAGTTTTATTGTTATGAACATTTAAATAAATAAAAAAAGAATTTAGGATAGCCAAGTGGCTGGAGATTACTCCTAGGGTGGCAGGGAAAAATGTTAATGACCACAGGTCATGTCACTTCTAGGGAAAACTGAAAGTGGGAATCCTATTTAAGAATCTAGGAATAATAGAGTTACCAGTAATTCCTAGAGCACCAGGGCATTACCACCCGGTTTTGCCTAGATGGTGCCTCCCCTTTCCTCATGGCAACCAGCAACACACAAGCGAGGGAAATGAGAATGTGGGAAAGCCTGAAGTGTTATACCTCTCTCATGCTGGGCCTGAGTTTGCAGTTGCAGCCTGCCTGCCCTTAATGTAAGATCTTGGTGTCCTCTTTTGTGTATGATTATTCTGCAGCTTGGCTCTGTGGCCTGTTCTCCCGTGGACTGCATTGTCTCCTGTACATACCCTTTCCACCCTGAAGGAGAGTGCTGTCCCATTTGTTATGGTGAGTAACATAGCCTCAGTGTGCTTTTATCTGCTGAGATATTAAAGCAGCACACTTCATTCCATTTTACCCTCACAACAGCCGCCTTGTGTGGTATGTTAAGAGTGTACATATGACTGGTGCAAAGTGATCCCGCACACTTCCATGGCAGAGTGGGGATTTGAACCTGGGTCTCTCAAATTCTAGTCAGACAGTTTACTGACTATAGCACACTGGCTCTCAGGTGCAAATCAATTTCCTTAAAATACACTAAGGTATGGCCAATACTGTAGTAGAATAGGAGAGAATGAGATAGTTTTACTGCCCAGGTATCACGTTTTTGCAAGAGGGCCATGGTGTTTATCTTTGGAGATTTTTTTCCCCAGCACCCTAGAAAAAGACTGCAGTGGGTACACTGGACCCTGACCGCATAGAGGTGACCATCGCATGGATCACTGTGGCTGCCGCTGAGGAGTTATAAGCAACATACATAGGCCCATTCCGCACAAGGACCAATGTTGCCAATTGCTTTCACAAAGTGGAAACGCTATTTTAAATAGTAGAATCTCGGCGTTCCGCATATCTTCATTTGTAGTGGAATCCAATAGCGTTTCATTCGTTCCCCACAGGTTTCCGGTCTCGCGGGAATCGCTAGAAAGGAAGCGATTTCTTTCTGTGCTTGTTCCCGCCCCTGGCCGTCAATCAAACGGAACAGCCAATGGGCGGTTGTTATCATGCTCCCAAAAAGCCCCTTTCCCTTTAAGCACAGTTAAACACACACCCACACACCCACACACCCACACACCCACACACACACACAGTAGCAACGAATATGCGTTGATTCGTTGCAATGGAGAGACCCATCTAGCTGGCATGTGAGCTTGGCAATTCATCGTTACCACCCTCCCCGAGTGGGAAAAAAACATCCCCCACACACACAAGCGCGATTTTTGGCCGAAAATAAAGGGAACTGGCGAACAGGGGGCTGTGTTGTGCTTGGGGACTTGGGGGAGCTTTAAAGCACTTCTGTGGAGGGACTGTAGCTGGAGAAGCCTCACTGGGTGAATGAAGCCTCACCGGTTCGTTGCTTTCCCCGGTCCAATGGGAAAAAAATGGCGATTGCTTCGCCGGAAGTTTGGAGGAGAGAGCCAGGGGGAGGAACTCTGTTGCAACCGCTACATTGAGAACGCACATGTCTTTTTCGCAAGTGTTGCAGGTTGTTGGCAAGAATAGCAATTTTCTGAGGGTGAATCCACTTTTCCCAATTCCCTGAAAATCGCTACAACGAAGCGATTTTGGCGCTAGTGTTGCAGGAGTGTTGCAGATTGCTCACGACATCATGCATAATGCAGTTTTAGTGGTGAAAACAAAATGTAAGGCTAGTGCTATATTAAAGGCGTGCGGAATGGCCCATGGTATATGTTGCATGTATTTATCCTTGCAACAGATGTGTTAAGCAGGCTATGCTGAGGTTCCAAAGTCATCCAGTGGCTGTCGTGGCTGTGTGGAAATACAAATCTGCAACTCCCAAATAAAATAGGACATCAGGGTGTTCTGGAAACAAATGTGGCATTTAAAGGTTGTTAATAGCTGTTGTTAAGAGGAGAGAACTCCTGCAAAATGGAGCTCTTTAGCCAGGCATTTGGTTGAGGTTGACCAAACCAACAGCATCTGCTGGGGCTTCCAGAAACGCTCCCCATGAACTGATCCCAAATAGACCAACCTCGGAGACCATAGCTGACAATGTTGTCACCATTGGTATTGGAATTGTTGTATGGAAGTGATGTTGGAACTGTTGTTGCTGGTTGTTGAGACTACTGTTACTATTGTGTTCTTTGAAGTTAAACTGTGCTCATCCCTATGTTCGGTGTCAACTGCCCTGAGCCACAGGGGAGGGCAGTATAGAAATACAATCAATCGATCAAACCTTTTCCCTTGGTACCATTTGCCCAACGTAGATCAGCCACTGGAGTTGCTACTTGTCCTGTGAGGCAAATAGCAGCTCTGTGGGGTGTGCATCAGGAAATAGCACACACAGCTGCTGCTAACATTTATGAAAACATTAAGGAGAACCACTTGCAGATCTTCTGTCATGCCTACTTCAGCACTAAGTCCAACGCTGGCTCCCATTGTCATATGTGCTTGCCATTTTGCTCTCTTTCCAGGTACTTTCCATTCTGCCTGCAGAAGAATGCTATGTAACTTGCAAGCTTCCATGCTTTTGCATAGCATAAATAGTCCAATTAATCTTATTTATGTTATCTTACTAGTATGTCAAAACTTTAGACATCTACATCTGCATGCAATCTGTATGCATAGCAATAGTCCTATCAGTTGATGGTTGTCTACGTTGCCAATGTTGCCTTCTTTAGATGAGCCCCAAACTTAAAATTCCAACATGTGATGGTCACTGGAATGGATCTCCCATCCTCAGGTTTCTAGTAAATGCTTTGCCGCCCCCGTTGCCAGCTGCATGACATGAGGTGGCCTTACTTCTGGCTTAAACTGACTGGTATGACACAGTTGTTTTCCATTCAGTTTCAGCGTTACAGCTTGTCATTCTGATCTGTCTGGCCATTGGTCTTTCTAATGCAGCCTTTCCCAGTTTTTTTTACCATTGAGACACCTCTGAAGCATTCTTCAGGCTTCGATAATTCCCAGAAGTGATGTGATCATGCAGAATATAGTTGGGAAGCATAGCTGTTACATGTCCACCCTGCGCCCCTCCCCTTCCCAACCGCTCCAGGCCCATCATTGGCCATTTTGGGAGAAGTGGGTCAATATGACCATATGTGGTTGTATCACCTGATAAATGCTCAACAAAATTTTAAAATATATAAAAAATTAACTCCCACCCATTTGGGAAAAAATTAACTGCCATCCATTTCATGAAACCCTGGTTGAGAAAGCCTGCTCTAATGGGACTTCTGTTCACAGTGGATTTCTTGCCCTGTTGCAGATTGCAATTATAATGGAAGGAAAGTGGTGAATGGACACACCTTTGTACCAGAGGGTGAACCCTGTATTCATTGCACCTGCCAGGTGAGCTTCCCTCCCAAAAGAAGAGTGCAGGTTAGGCATCCTGCAGAGTGGTTGAGACTTGGCAGGGGTGGGGGAGAATGTTCAGTGATTGATGTTGGCTCAAAAGACCCACTTTCTGACACCCAGACTGGGTGGCTGTTGCCCTTAATACTCTCATCTGGACCTGTTATCATTAGCATGCCTAGAATAAGGTATGTTGGTGCCACTTTGTTTGAGATCTCCCTTGACAAAAACAAATGCCTTTTGCCTGCACCACCACCTTCTCCTTGTGGGATGGGGTTCCCAGAAAACTACACATATAGCAGTGCCAATTCTCCAGAGGACAATGCAACCTAATTTGCTTGTTGCTGTCTCCTCAGCTTGGAGAGGTGAGCTGTGAGAAGAGGCCCTGTCCAAGCACCTGTGCAGAGCGCTTTGTGCCTCCTATGCATTGCTGCCCAGACTGCCAAAGTAACAAGGTGACAGGTAAACCTATTCTTCATCTGTTACTTGGGATTTCGTTGGAGTCTTTTTCTGTGGATTCAATATCATGAACTCTCACAGCAAGGAACTCAGTAGTTGGGAAACAGAAAATGCAAGGTTATGTCCTATGCATCTCTTCTGCTAACTGCTGTGCTTTTCTCTGAGTCCTTTGCTGAAAGGACATCTTACGCATGAAAGCTTATGCTGAAATAAACTTGGTTAGTCTAAATCTTTGTTTTACATTGATGCAAACAAATCAACAGAATATCCCTTGTGCTAGTGGACAGTGTTGCCTTTACTTGATGGATCTGCCAGTTCTGGTTGGTCTTACATTACATTTTAATCACAAACATACACACACACACCCCAGCACTGGCATATCTGAACATGCAGGTTAGCTTAAAGCCACAATACGTGTTGTATTAGCATATTATTAGAAATTTCTCATCATCCTTCACTCTGTGTGTGTGTGTGTGTGTGTGTGTGTGTGTATTAGCGTTGTATTTATGTCTTTGGTTCTCTTTGTGAGATGCACCAGAGAGAAATAGTGTCTGTTTGTGTGTCTATTCTGGTCAGGGTTTATATAGTTTACAATGCAGGCAGAAAAGAGAGGGCATTCAGAAAAAATGAATGCTAAATCTAGTGTGTGGTTTCTTCACCCCAGATGCCCTGGCCTCACTGGAGAAGAGACTAGCCACCTCTCACACAGAGGTTGGAGAGGCAGAGACAGCGTTGCAAACCATTCCAAGACATCCCATGGCGTTGCCACCTGAGAACAACTGCAGTCTCTGCAACAGCACATCTGTACCTGCCTCAGTCTCTCCAGGGGTCCATCTTGCAACAGACAATGCACTTTCTTGGGAGACTCGATATGTGACCTCAGCTACCCCAGGAAATGTTGTTGGGCTCCGTCAAAACAGACCAGAGGATCTCTCCAGGCTGCAACTCAACAGACCACCCAGTGTTAGACCTCCTCCTTCTTGGCTAGGCTATCCTGCAACCCCCCAGATAAGATCAGGAGGCACTCTGCCACTTCTACCTAGAGCAGAAGGTGTCAGGTCTCATCCCACCAGACCAAGCTCTTCTGGTTCCCCCTCAGCTCATACTTCTCAAACTTTTCCCATTACAAGGACATCTGGAATATCCACTTCGGCTTATGCTCCCACTCGGTCTACTGAAACCAACCACACAGATCCCGTCAGTAGCCCTGTTGGTCCCTCACATACCCCCAGCTTTCCTATGCCACTTCCAGAGTCAGCAGGCCCCACTCCAGACTCTCAAGAACTTCCTAGAAGCCCATCTCACACTACTCATAGTCATTTACTTATGGGCCAACAAACTGTGGAGAGCAGCCCTATATTGCCCCCTGCTGATGAGAATAACAACAGTGACACAAATCCATAAAGGAGGATCTATTTTGAGCAGAAGAAATCTAACCACTTCAGCCTCATAAATGAAGGAGGACATCTACAGATAGGGTTTGCCACTAGTGGTATGAGCTGGCCCAGCCACTACTTGTCTCTGGCCGCATTCTCTGTGTTCTTGAAGAGCAGGTCTTTTTAGTGCAGGCATTATTTGAGCCTTGGCTTAATGTTAAGGAGATGAGGTCTAATCTACCTACCTGACAAAAAGCTTCCTGACTATAGAATGCAGTGGAGTGTCTTTTCTTTGCCATTTCAAAATATACAAATTCCAGAAGTTCCTCCTGCCCTTTGGGGGAATGCAGGTGCTGAAGGATATATTGGTTAGTGCCAAGGGTCCTCTTCTAATTGCGTTGCTTTTTCTCATTGTTGTGCGGTTGGTGTTCTGCCAGTAGGGGAAGTTCACAGGCCAGTCTAGCACAGATATCCTGTTGCTGCTTGCAGACCTGTATCTCGACTTCTGTGCTGAAAGGTGTGAAGTGAAAATGGCCAATTTAGTGGCAGCCAAAAGTTTACTCTCTGACTAGACTGTTTTGAACATAATCATATCTATTGTCCCTATGTAGACTTCTTGGCATGTGTGAATCCAAAACGAAAGCACTCCTTTGAATTCCTTTTCTTGCTTTGGTAACAGATCTACCAGTACATATGGAGTTCTAAAGGTTATAGTATTGTAATGCTAGATTTATATATACAGTTTGCTCTATCTGCATTTAAACACGTTAATTCTAGGTTCCAGGGAGATGTGTATTTTGATGTTTAAACATCTTAACTGAAATTCAGGCAGAAATCTTAGGTGTGGGATGCCAGCAATCACATCCTCACCCCCACCTCCAAAATTGGTCTTTTATGGTCCTTGGACTTTTAGGATTGTAGGATATTTTCCCCACTCTTCAAGCCAGTGGCAGGAGAGGCTTTTGCAAAAACTACCTCAGAGAGGTGGGGGACATCGCATCAGACACTTGATTGCCATAGCTTCCTGCAAAGAACCCTCACCACTGTGGTTTTGTGAAGATGTCAGGGATTCTTTGTTGATTATTTCCTTTGTGAAAAGGCAGCTCCCAGAGTTCCTTGGTTATAAATTATGTCAGTCATCAGGATTGAGACTGGTTTACATGTACAGTATCAACTTGACACTTGGGCACATCCTCACATGGCAGCTTGGAAAGTGTTTTGAAGTGCATCCAGTGACACATCTGGTTTTCACTGACCAGATCCAGGGAGGCTTTTCTCTACATCGTTTCCCTTGCCTTCCACAAGGTGAATGAGGGCATATTCCAGAGAGGCTCTGCATTCTACACCACAGGTTTCAGAGCGTCAGTGCAGGGACCAGTCCAGGAAGAGGTCTAAAAGGCCTACCTATCTTTCCCCAGAGCTATGGACCCACACCATCACTTTAAACCTCTTCACATGTGACCATCAAGACCAATTTTGTATCATTCTTTTCCTCACCGGTGAGGCTCTTTGTTTTCAATCTAGGTTCAAAAGGTTCTTATGATTACATGGTTTATTGTATATTTTCCTAGGAGCAAATCATGATTTTTGCCTGCTATCAAAATGGTGATGCTAGGCCTTCTCCTGTAGCAGGCTTTCTCAGCCAGGGTTTCTTGATGGTCCTGGAAGGGTTTTCTGAACGGGTAGGAGTTAATTAATGTTGAATATATATATAATTGTTAAACATTTATTCTTATATGACCGTGTATGGTCATGTTGACTCCCTCCCTCCCAAAATGGCCAATGATGAACCTGGAGGGGGCGGAAAGGGAAGGGGCCGTAGGTGAGCGTGTATACAGCTATGCTTCCCAACCAGATTCTGTATGATTGCATGCCACTTCTGGGGTTTCTCAAGGCCTGAAGAATGTTTCAGGGGTTTCTCAGCAGTAAGAATGTTGAGAGAGGCTGCCCTGTAGCCTCCCAGCATCCTGTTTTGTTGCATGCCAGTCCCTTGGACACCAGTGAGAGGAAATGGGGAGAAGGAATGCACATCAGAAACCATGGGGGAGGGGGTTGCAGATAGCTAGAGCATCTGCCATGTTGTTTACCTGCGATGCCAGCTATAGCCTGACAATCTGTACTGAAAGCCTGCCTTGAATAGTAGCTGGCATAATCATGGTCTGTGTCTGCTTACTTTTATGTTGCAAATGAACTTAATTCTTCCTTCAATAGAGTTGCCAGCATTGTGCTGTGCCTGGGGGCAGTGGAGTTTCAGGGGATGTGAAATCATATTCTTCCTGATGCCCTAATAAGATTATACAGATTGTCTGTGATGTTCTAGGCATTTCCTCAATGTCACTTCATTTCCAGGTGGTAGGTTGGAATATGTGACATCCCCTCTGGGAGATGCTCTAGGAATTCCTCCAGTCTCTATGGTCTTTACCCATAGCCAGTCTCCAATCCAGGCCAGTAATAAGAATGCACCATGTGATAAATTATAAACATGTTTTGATCCCAAATTAAAAACAAGCAGCCTTCAAGTTGCTTTGCCGTGGATGCAAAAGCCAGTATGAATGACAGAATCTTTCCATACAGACACATTAAAAATCTAGTTTGAAAATCATGAGTCTTTGGCATACTTCCATATTCTACTACAAACCATTGGAATTGTTTTCAGATCCTGTTCCATAAAATGGGTAATAGAACCTCCGTTCCTCACAAGAACCATCTATCCTTCCAAAATATGTTGCTTGTAAACCATTTTAACTGTTGTGGATCCTGGAAAGTACAATTTGGTGCAGTTAAGAAATCTTTGTTAATGGTTTCTAACACCTTTCTTAGAACCCACTTTTTGGTGTAGATTTATGTTGCATAGCATGTGTTGCAGCTCTTTGTAAGTGACTGGTGCCAAAATAACCATCTACCAGCTTTCTTCTACTCTAAACTTTCCATTAACCAATTCCCAACACACTAACGTTTCCAATGTCCCTTAAATCTAAGAGCTGATTCACACTGCCTTGATGCTCAGCAGAAGGTCAATGAAAAGCATTATGTTCTGAGGTGACTTGAAGGCTTTTTGTGGTGTTTGTTTTGTGATGGCTGTTTCATATTCAAGTGAGATCTCTTGAGGCATTGAGGGAATCATGCCATGTGCGAACTCAGCCAGGCTACCATATGCTGCAAGTATCAATGAACTCTCAAATTCATGGTTTGCTACATTTTTCGGAGTAAAGGTTTGACTGTAAATATTATAATTCAGTGAACAGTTTGATTTGAAAGAGTTTTGTTTTTAACAACTAAAGCATATGTCACATAAAGTTAGCATATATTTCATCAATCATGTTGCTTTTAGAACAGAAAAGCTAAGTGCTCAAAGTGTACTATTTTTTAATAAAGAATTTCTGCAAAGGACAATCTTCTATGAAAGCCAACATGAGTGCCTGTCTGGGAATTGCAAAGCAGCTTTTCATTTAGTCTGTTTTCATGGAGACTTTCTGTCTCTGCAGCAGAACAAAGATTCTCAGAACTCGACTGAGGAAGCCCTTGGAAGTCTGGAAAAATAGCGTAAGCCTCTCAAAATGTAACAAAGCCTGAAGCAAAATGAAATTATCCAAACAAGATTACTCCAAAATGAATTACTCCAAACAATCCAGTTATGCTTGAGTACTGCTACTCTGCCATTGACTATGGAATGGTCCAGTCGTGTGGTCAATTTATGCCGGGGTAGTCAAACTGCGGCATACGCTGGGAGTGGCTCATGGGAATTGTAGTCCATGGACATCTGGAGGGCCGCAGTTTGACTACCCCAGGCCTAAGGCTACTTCAGATGTTACAAAGTTCTCATGTTTGTTGGTGGACTAAATGAGGATGTTGCATCAGATGTTCAATGTGAGTTTTGTGCCTTCCGGACTCATAAATCCCCTTTCCTCCTTGCAGTCATGGCATGCGGATAAAAGCAGTTCAAACCCCACCCCCTGATTTATTTCTGTGCTTTGCCTAGTATGCTGCTGGGGAGATAAGGTTGATTTGGAGAAATTTGTTGTATCTTCCCTTACTGCTTTGCCTTGGGGTCTGTTCTCCCTGCCTTTCCTCTCTAGACACAATATTAGGCAAGTAGGACATGAACCATTTTCTGGGATATGCCACAGATTTTTTCCCCTGAAGATTTGTCTTGCAGGAAAAGTGTAGAGATAGCTGGGAGAGAGGCTCAGACTGTCCAGCCTTCCGTGTATCCTTCTCTCAAAACTATTCTTGCTATCAGCCTGTGTAGCTTTTCAACAGTTGCAGCCAGTTGATGTTGACCCCATAAGGCATTCAAGGCAGAAGACATTCAGAGGTGGTTTGCCCATTGGCCTGTCATGGCCGAACCCCAGCTTGTAAGATCTGACAAGATGGTGCTCTGTAGGCCAGAGCCTGTGTAGCTTGTGGGAATTCAAACTCCTGTGTTCAAGAAGTATGGAAGTTACAGGGTTCCTATTCAATGTGCCCCCATGATTCATGCTGGGTTGTGTTTGTACCTTCCAAGTTCTTTTTTATCGGTATCAGGATTTTGTAGGTGTGTGCTGCCATTGCTGCCTATGGACTGGCTCTTTCCGTATATGGTTGACGTGACGAGTACTGTTGACGCTGCTCCTTGATGGGTGGATGGTGGTATCACCATAGTCTTGGGTGGTATTGCTATACTTGCTTTTGCTTAAAATGATTCAATTTTTCTCTTTACCTGTTTCACTTTTGGGAGACCATAGCGTGCCAGTTAAGCTACAGAAATGCTATGCCATTATCAATGGATCGCTATTGTAGCTCACCACATTTGGAATGGGGAAACAGTAATTCAGCATAAAGTGCTCAGTGCTTTGTGCTTAGTTCATCAAATGGAACCAGATGGATTTCCGAGAGAAAAATACAGATGCAAGGAAGTTAAGAAAAAGATAAAACACACTGGGGCTTTATGGCTGCCTTATTAGACAGCTCTGTATTCAGATGGTAAGAAATGCACAATATGATTTCATTTGCTTTTATGGTATTTTATTCTACTGTTATTAGTATTACAACTTGTGGATAGGAAGAATATTGACTAAATGTAGTCCTAAAGAAGTAAAGACTGTCCATAGGGAATTGCGTTGCCAATGGATGTGGTCATGTTCATGCCACAGGGGCCATGCCAACCTGGTTGTTTGCTCTGTCAAAGACACAGTAGTACTGGCGGATGAAGACATCTCCAAGGATCCAGAGTTCCCCAGAGGCGGTGGGGATGTCAATGCTCTGAAAGCCGCTTGTGCAATAGCCTTGTTGGCTCTGAAATAAGAAGTATCAACACACACAGGTGGATTCTACATGTCAATAGCACTGCCGAAGTTGAATTACTAGCAAGGGAGCACTTTGCAGACTCTCTACAGATCTTGAGTAAGATCTGAAAGAACCTTTCCCTGACTGGAAAACATTTTTTTTTCAGATTTCACATTCAAAGTGTCATCCCACCCCCAAGCTGCCACCCACATTATTTCTGAGGGTCCCCCAATCCTCAGGAGTAGATTTTTGGTGCTGAAAAAGGCGGCAAAAGATTGGGGGGGGGGACAAAGGACCCATTCTACCAGCTGATCTCTGCTCATTGTTTTTTGGATCCCACCCATGATGTTCATGAGTCACACTCACATAATCCTGTATGAAATCTTCTGAGAACAGTATGAAAAGTAGGCAAAAGAGTTTTTGCATTGCTAAACTCTTATTGTTTCCAAATCACTTCCTTCCCTCCCATGTTTTATTTGAACACTTGCATGTTATACCATGTGACCCAAAGAGATTTTGGTTGGTTCCACAGGGGGTAGGAACGTATATCTCATCTGCAGTAGCAGCAAGTGGCAGGGAAATTGGCAGGATCCATAATCCACACCCCCTTTCCCTGAACCACTGATGCAACAACAATCATGCTGACCACTCCTGTGTCCAAGAACCCACCTCCATTCTGTAGCTAAAATGTAGCTTGGTTGGGAAAGTGGAAACAGCCCTTGAAAGGGCTCAAGTGAGGAGGATGTGGAGTTTAGCCCTGCCTTGTCCCTTCCACTGCCTATGTATATGGAGTCCACATGTAAGCTTCTGCTGCAGCCCTCTCCACCCTCATTTCCTTTTGAACTAGATCACATCTGGGTTTAAAGGGGAAGGCCACAGGAGTCCCCCAAGTCATACTTGGAATGAACACATGGCATGTACACTCCCTTTATATGTGGGGGCACACTGCTCTGCATTCCACCATGTGAAGCTGATACTATTTTTACACCTGTGATCTCCATGATATCCTCTAGATGTGCATTGTCACACTGTATGGTTAAGCATGGCTGTCACATACATGATGAATTAGTGTTCAGTCAGATACAACAGAGTAGTTTACTGACACATATCAGGTGCAAACAGACTGTCAAATTTGTTGCTAATGGATTATTTAAATCCTGCAATCTCAAAAAAGCATCAGTCGGCCATGCTAGGAGACCAGTCACTTCATATGTCCAGATCACTTTACATGTGGGAAAATGTCTGCAGCTGGCATATGAGCCACTGGAATGGCTCAGTGGGATTGTTTGTCTAGCTCATTTCAGGGCTCAGATTCCAGTCAGGTTTAGAGTATGATTGGGGAGAAGCCCAAAGCTTGATGAAGATGTTTCCTTACCTGGATAACGTAGGCACTAGGAGGCAGAGGGAACTCAATGCCGTTGATGGTGAAGATGATGTCAGGCAGGCTGCTTATGGAGCTGCAGCTGACCATGTACTGGTGAGAGTGGGAGAACAGAGGTTAGTCACATGATGCTGTGCCTTGATCACAGGGGCAAAGTTAAACTGCAATACATGGATCAAACATTAGCCCGAACGGAAATGGCATTAGGCAGGGTGGTATGCACTTCTGAAATCAGCCGCGCTTAGACAGAAACTGCACCCACAATTTTCATGACCAGTGGAGAGGGAACTCATTTCTTGGAAGTCACAGCAGGATTAGCTTTTACAGGATAGTATTGAAAGTCTTGGTCCAGTATCCCATCCCTACTTAATGAAGGGGGAGGGGTAGTATCCTTAACAGTAGCTTATAACCCTTTGCAAGTTCTTTCAGAAAGGGTGGTGTGCTCATGTTTGCCATTTTGTGTTCTTTTTTATTTATATATTTATTATTTATTTTTATATGTATTAGTGATCAGTGATGCATGGACACTCTTGTGCTAGAGCACTTAAACGGGGAGTACATGCAACTGTTTCCCACAAAGTAAAGAAAATTCGAAAGCTTTACGTTAAAAATAATGCCTCTTGGTGGAGAGAGGTAAAAAATGTTTCTAGCAAGAACATATTGTGGGTTGAAAGTGTGAAAAATGTGATATTCCTGTAACAGGTCTTCTTGTTGCACAGCAGACAGCTGATTTCTCCACATCAGCAAAAGTGTTACTGTTGCACATTTATTTTCTCAAATCCCCAGTTTCCCAAAGAAGCCCTTATTGGTATTCTGGAAATGATGGGCTCACAAATCTCCATATACATTCCTTCCTAGCCACCAGATGGAGTTTCTTTGTATATTGAAGAAAGACGGCAGGAAGGCAAGGGTTAAAGAACAATCACAAACTTGTCATTCACATCCCATTTGCCCATGATTCAACTCTAGCCAATATGAGGTAAATGCCAAAAACTTACACACTCGCTCTCCTAAATGGGGTTCAGTATTTGAATCTTGAGTACCTGTAGACGTGTGTCCCACATTTCCTTACCTCACCATTGGAGGACTGGCTGGCACCAATGTAGTACTGAAGGTTATTAATGCCATTAGCAGGACCAGCCAACATGGAAGTACCAGTGTCAACAATAGCTTGGCAGCCACCAGAACAAGCGATTGCCTGGCCATTCATGGTGATGCTGAAGGGAACAAAAGTCAGTATAACATCAAGGGAATAGCTTTAATCTTTCTTGCCACATAGAAACCACAGAGAAATTGGGGGCAAATGTTCCCAGTGTTCTGTGTAAGATCCAACTGCCTTCTTCTTTCATTAAGAACACCTGTTTCCTGCAACTGTTCATAATCAAGGGCAAAAGCTTGGAAGGGCCCTGCAGATTGAAATGAAGATGTAGTGGTCATATTACCTCTGCTGTTTTGTAACACAAGTTTCAGTATCTCACTTATGTGGGAGAAAGGACTAGGGTATATGTGTAGGGGTCACTAATGACAGTGAGACCTATAAATAGCCATCTGCCTGGTAGTCTGATTCAGGCAACAATCGTCCCTGGAAAACCAGTCTGGCAGATTTCTGTAAATTGGAAGTGATTGTTTTTATTTTAAGCCAGCCTTGTATCACTGGTTATAACTGTTATACAAAAATACATTAAAAGTGTGAGCTTTGATCACTGCAGCTCACTCCATCCTATATGACATCATATATTATTAAGGATAGCTCCTTAGTAGACTTCAGTGGCTCTGGTCAAGCAACCACCAAGGCGTGAGGGAATTCTAGGAATGGTAATTTGTCAAGGGCTCTAAGAATTCTGTCAGAAGCTCCTAATCATAAGGACAGTACATGACTATTAAGCCCGTTGAAGCCTCTCAGTGTAGCCATGCCTAAACATATGTCAGCAGGGGGACTATTCAAAAACGTTGATAGGCCATTAATTTTTACAGATTTATTTGGAAGGCTGACAAGTTGCCCTCAGTGATGGGAATGCCTCCTACCCCTCTTCCTGAGCCTTTCTGTACATCTCAATACATGTTAGCACATCCATTTCTGCACTTTGCTTTTGATGACATCCAGAATAACTTGCAGGCTGTCTCAAGATAAGGGAATTTGCTTACCTGTCCACAGTAATCTGCCAGTAGGATTCAGAAGAAAGAGGTATCCAGTTGAGGCTCCCAGAATAGTAAGAGGTGTCAATACCACCAAACATCACAAAACTCCCACTCTGGTCATCACTGAGAAAGGAAAGCAGAAGCCAGTCATGGACAAGAAGCTGATGTGTTAGTTAAGAGCTGGAGCTCTGAACTGAAATACTGTTTCAAGTTTCAGTTCAACCACGAGACCCCACCCCTGCACCTAATATGGGGATGATGCTGACCTACGTGATGCTGTGAAGATGGCTGCAATCAGCCATCTGATTGGAATGACATGGTGCAAGTGTTTGCACAAACTGCTATAGACATATTACCTAAATCTGCACAATTAATCTGTTCACAATAAGTTAAATGGAACTACATGTGAATATGTCATGTAATACGTGCTTCCATTTTTCTAAGAAATGTTTCTCTTGTTACCACTGGAGTCAGATTACCTGTGGAATTAACAGTATTTCCCCCTTAGAGGGAATTGTGGAGGATGAGGGATTCTGTACAAAGCTTTTGTGCTTCCAAGGCAAATTTACATTTAACCCAACAACTTGAAGAGAGATGCACAGCAAACCAGACTTACGAGCTCAGGTAGACGGAAAAGAGATCCTGGGATACCAAGTTTTCACTCATCATGTTGTCAAAGACAGGTGTGGCTCCAGAAGAGGAGATGCTGGGGTAAGCCAGACCCAGGATGCCATCAAAGGGAGAGTAATAGAGGAAGGAACCTGGCTCAGTCTCACTCAGGCCAAAGATCTGGTTGGTAACCTCAATGCTTCCCACCTAAGTGAAAGAGTAGAGACAATTAGACACAAGACAAAGCCCAAGCAGTGTGTTCTGCAGTTCCTAAATGTCTTACAATTGTATTGTGGTATGAGTTTTCCTGGATAGCCCTACCAAATCTCTGAAGCTAAGGAGAATCAGCCTAGGTTAGTATTTGGAGGGGAGATCAACCAAGGAATACACTGAGGTAGACACTGGAAAACCACTTCTGAATATCCCATGCCCTGTAAACCTCACAGGTCAATAGGTCAATTGCAACTTGATGGCAAAAAAGAAAGACAGGAAAAGGTTTTCCTGAGTCAAAGGCAGAAGTCACCCCAAGACTACTGTTCTGATTACAACAGACTATAATATAGTTACCATTCTGGAATTATGAAGAGATACTGATTTCATTTACTGCAGTGAAGATCAGTATAGTTTTCACACTCTCACTTCAGAGAACCTATTCCACAATTATGTATATGCTACGGAATCTCTGCACATTGCAGATCTGTTCACAATCTGTTCACCTCTGCATTCCAGGTCACTTAGGCTACAAAGCCAGCTAGGTCATGTTAAAGTTATACTAGTTCTGCATGAACCAGAAGTGCACTATTTTATATACAGGCCACTATAGATGGCATTGGATTAGTAGCAGTAAGCATGGTGTCTTTTGAGGAAATTTGGCCTCCATTAGTGATATTCTCACTGTGGTGCCTTGATATGTTTTCCTGGAATACATTTAGGAAACCAACAGTCTAGTGTCCTGATGAGGATTTTAAAAACATGGTATAATGAGGGGTTTGCTCTTTTGTCCAGTTTAAGGTGAGAGCTCATGGATACTTAGGCCTGTAAAACTTTGACTCCACAAACTAAATGCTCACTAGTCATATATGGCAACTCATCAGGGACTTGATAATTCTCCAGTTTTACTGTTACCTTGGAACTCTAAAAACAATAGCATCTGGCAAGGCAGAAGTCAGGGATGCATTCAGTTTGGTGGTCATAAGTTGTGCAAGCCTAGAATATGTCCAGATGGGACTCAGTCATGGGCTTGGCCATTTGGTTGGTGAACCATCCGCTTAATGCTCCACCAGATGCCCTCTCAGACCTGCTAGAGGGGGTGGCCACCTGGGCACTGGAGTTCTCCAGACTGGTTGTTCTGGGTGACTTCAACATTCATGTGGATCTCCTGACCTCTGGAGATGGCCAGGACTTAGTGCCATCCATGGTGACACTGGGGCTCTTGCACAGTGTTGCCAGCCCTACCCATCATGCAGGTCACACCCTGGATCTGAAATTTCGTGTGAGTGTAAATGTGGATCTGATTGTAGTTAACCCCATTTCATGGTTATTATTATTATTATTTAATTTTTTAGACCGCCCTTCTCCCAATAGGTCTCAGGGCGGTTTACAACATAAATAGTTAAAACACAATAAAATCCCCATAAAAACCCCAATTAAAAGTTACATATAACATATCACATAACATATAGCGGCGGTGGTCACAATTCTGATCTTAGTTCAGCCTGGTGGAGAGAATAATGTTCAGAAGAGGGTGGCACCAGTACAATACATCTAACCATTATCTCGGTGTTAGAGATCTCAATATTGGAGGGGATCCTCTGATGGATTAGTGGGAGAGCTGCCCTGGCCTCAACCATATGCCTGGCGGAAGAGCTCCGTCTTACAGGCCCTGCGGAAAGCTGGTAGATCCTGCAGGGCCCTTAGCTCTTCTGGGAGCTCGTTCCACCAGGTCGGGGCCAGGACTGAAAAGGCCCTGGCCCGGGTCGAGGCCAGGCGAACATCCCGTGGGCCCGGGACAACCAGTAAATTCATACCCGCAGAGCGGAGTGCCCTGCGGGGGGCATAAGCAACTGCTATACTCTGAAGGCCTGGCTCCGTGTGCTGCCCCCACCCTCTTTAAGTGGAGTACGTATTTTAGTCTACCGACAGATATTTATGGATCCTGGTGGATTCCTGAATGCTCTGTGGGATTCAATGCCTCCTGGTGCCTGGTGATTTGGTCAGCACCTGGCACAGTCAGATGGTGGCCACCATCAATGAGACCTCTTCCCAATGCCCTCTCCACCCCAACCTTAAGTGAGCACCTTGGTACACTGAGGAGCTATGTAAGAGAAAACGGGAGCTGAGATGATTAAGGCAAGTGTAGAGGAAGACTTTATGGGATGCTTGTGAGTGCCTATGAGATGGGTGTGAAGGTGGCTAAACATGAGTTTTATGCAGTCTCCATTGTGCCTGCGAGCTCACATCTGGTACTATTATTTCGGGTAATTCAGTCGCTTTCCCCCCTCAAAAATGGACACTCAAAGAAAGTCAATTGGAAATTAGCTGTGAAGCATTTGTGAGCTATTTCACAGACTAAGTCTCATTGCTCCACTGCAACCTTTCACAATGCTTGATAACAGTAAGAGATCTGGAGGCCCCCTAGCCATCTTTGGAGGCTCTATTTGAAGGCTTCAGAGGGCCCCCACTAACTGATAGATGGCTAATTTAGATGAGGCCACCCAATTGCTCACTTGCCCACATGCCCCCTGTCCTCCTTGGTAGCTCAAATTGAGCGATGAGAAGACTGGAGGCCCCCTACAGAAAATTAAAAACCTCTCCCTGTCCACTGATGTGTTACCAAGGCAGCTGAAAGAAGCAGTGGTCCAACAGTGGTTGAAGAAGCCATCACTGGATCTGCAGAACCTGGCCAACTACCCCCCTACCCCTCTTGTGTTTCTGGGGAAGGTGGCTGAAAGGGCCACCGTTGACCAGCTTATAGCATAACTAGATAAAGCTTTGACTTTCAACCCATTCCATTTGAGCTTCTAACTTGGCCAGGGGTGGAGATGGTCTTAGTCATCCTAATGGATGATCTCTGGCGCCAGCTGAATTGGGGTGGGTTGACACTGCTTATTATGTTAGACCTCACGGTAGTGTTAAACATGGTAGGTTATGAGCTGCTCACTCACTACCTTGCTGACATGGGAATACGGAGGACTGCCTTACAATGGCTGATCTCTTTCCTCTGTGATCACAGACAGAGGGTTACATTGCGAGACAACCAATTGTGCCACTGGCAGCACTTATGTGGAGTTCTGCAGGGCAGTTTTGCCTCCCACTTTATTCAACATCTTCATGTGCCTTCTAGCCCAGCTGGTCCAGAGATTCAGGCTTGGATGACATCAATAAGCTGACACCCAGCTTTATCTTCTGATGGATGACCACCTGGATTCACTCCCAGAGACATTTGCCAGTTATTTGGTAGCAGTGACAGTCTGACTAAAGGAGAACTGTCTGAAAGTCCTGTGGCAGGGTAGGAAAGGAGCAGGAGAGGAAGCATGCTTCCCTTGCACAGATGGTGTGCAGCTAACAACTGCATCAACCACAAGGAACTTAGGTATGATCCTTGATTCCTCCTTATCTATGGAGGCTCAGGTCAATAGAGTAGCTCAGCTAGCATTTTACCATCTCCACCAGGCCAAGCTACTAGCACCCTACCAGGCCCTGGAGCACCTAGCCACAGTGATCCATATGACAGTCACTTCCAGGCTAGACTTCTGTAATGCTTCTACACAGACCGACCCCTGTCCTTGACCTGAAAACTGTAGCTAGTTCAGAATGCAGCAGCACAGGTCCTCACAAGAACATCTCGGAAGGCCTATATTTGGCCTTTTCTTAGGCAACTGTACTGGCTCCCTGTTGAATTCTGGATCAAATTCAAGATCTTGGTATTGACCTTTAAGGCCATGCACAGTCTGGGCTTGGCATACCTGAGGAACTGACTAACTGCCTATATCCCCCCAAAAGCACTTCACTCTGCTAATATGAACCGGTTGGTATCCCCAGGCCTAGAGAAGTACATCTCACCTCAAACAGGGCCAGGGTCTTTTCGATCTTGGCCTCCACCTGATGGAACAAGTTCCTGCAAGACCTGAGGGCCTTACAGGAACTTCTTCATTTCTGAAGGGCCTGCAAGACGGAGCTTTTCCACCAGACTTCTGGTTGGGTCCAGTAAACAACTGATAATGAATGAATCTTCCCTAAAATCAACATACCCCCTGAGTGGGAGAGGTGTTGCGGAAACTAGGATTGATGGCCAATGTAGGCAGAGTAGTTTTAACTGCTTTAATTGTATTGCTTAACTGTAATTTATTATTTTTAATGTAGCTATGATGTATTCTAAATTACCTTCCCGGGCCAGTAATGCTGAGGGGATGGTATAGAAATCCAATTATAAATAAATATAAAATAAATAAAATAAGTACACTGTGAAGGTTTTGCCATATATAAGATCCAAATGGAATACAATTTTGTTTCTCCCATCATTCACATACACTCATGCCTATGTCCCTTCCCAAGAATTACTAATCTTTCTGTTTCCCTTATCAGCTTACCTGGACAGTGTCATAGGCCAGGAATCCAGTCATGCTCCCAGTGCCATAGGTGACAGAGAGACTCTCGCTAGTGGCCTGGTAGGTGGAAGATTGTTGGGGGTTGAAGCGGTTGTGGTTGGCTGCAAGTACAACAAACAAGTCCATAATGTTCTGGCATTCAGATGATGTCCACTGTGTGTGTGTTTAAGTGCTGGAGCTCAAGATGCCTCAAAGTAATGGTTTCTGTTATGGAAGCTCTGCCACCTAACCTCAGTTGCAAGCAAATTGGTCATCATTGTGAAGGAAAAACAGCTTGAAAAGGAATACTCTTTTCAGTGCTATGGCGAGCCCAAGGTCACCCAGCTGGCTACATGTGGAAGAGGAGCAGGGAATCAAACCCAGCTCACCAGATTAGAAATCTGTGCTTCTAACCATCAAGCTGGACAACTAACTAATTTCTCATTCAAATGTGAAATGGTACTTACAGCAAGCTTCACTAGAGCAGTACACAGAGGGGACCCACAAGTTAGATGAGCCAGTGTCGAAGAGGACAATGAACTGCTGTGGTGGAGTACCGATTTCAATGGTGCCAATGTACTCAATCTGTGAGAACAAAAAAAATAGGTTAGTATAAGGCGTGTGCATCAGTGCTCTCCATACCAAAGGCGTGATCTTGGAAAGACTATTATTTTAAAGAAGGTGCTGGTTGGGATCACTGCTTGTGTAAATGAACCAGTTCCACTTTCCTTTCTGAGGAAACGGTTTTGCAGGGTTTTGTACTGTTTAAAAAACCTACAGAGCCTGGTTGACCAGAAGTGACATCAAGACAAAATGTATGTGCATAGAAACTGTTGTCTGTTTCCAGTGTTCTGCAGAGTATATAACTAAGCAGAATATAAAGGGTGTCCTGCAGGGGGCATTGGAATTTCCTGATGATTTTCAAATTGTCTTCTCTAGTTGGATCAGTTGACTCAACAGATGATTTTTCTGCTTTTTGAGCACACTTCCTACCTGCTCGCCTCTAGAACAGTTGTTGATCAGAAGAATGACTGCACACAACAGCTAGCTAAATAGTTTAGGTCTCTGTCTTTCTCTTCCTATACATAGTTGTTTATCTTCATAAATAAAACTATCATATTGTGATATTCTCAACTACATTAACTCTTAGTCTTCAAACTGCAGCATGCTCTGTTCTCTCTGCACAGTCAAAGTCTGCCAGCGCCCAACCCAAGTGAACATATCTGGTTTATTGCTTCTGAGCCACCAGATCAGGGTGCCATTGGTTATGTTCAGTTTAGGCTGGGGTTATTCTGGCATTGCTAAAAAGCTGCTAGGCTAATTTTTGCTTATGCTGTGCTGTCTCTGTCTAGCTTTGAAACTCACCAAGTTCAATGTGTATGGAAGTATGGAGGCAGGAGTAAACAAAGGCAATTTGGGGCTCATATTCTATGTGCTATTCTCAACCACATTAACCCTTCAACTGGAATTTAAAGGTGGCCCTTTGCAGATAAATACTGGCTAAGCAAACTCAATGAACTGGCAGTACACTTGCGAGAAATCCAAGGATGATTAACAAAGAGCATGGATTATTGGAAAGCACAAGGTTGGGTTGAATGATTCCTGATGTATATAGAAAAGATCAGGTGTTGAACCTACCAAATGTTTCTTTCTAAAACGAACTGACAGTCATGGGCCAGCACAGAGCATTGCTCGGGTCCCTCTCCCCACACCCACTAGACCTCAGTATGCCCAGGACAGTAGCATATACTTTGAGGTATATCCCCCTGATCAAGAATACTCACATCCATGTAATTCTCCAAGGGCTCAGCAGCATTGGCATTGGCTTGGCTGGGGAAGTACTTTGAGCCCAAGTTGTAAGGATGTTTCTCAAGGAATTTTTCCAGCAGTCCATTTTCTTTAAGGCTTTGCCTCAGGGATTTCCCCTTCTTCAGGGGGACCCTGAACAGCGGAGAGTGGGAAAGAGGGGAGAGAGGGATGAGACATTAAAAGGAATGATCTTTGTTATTGAAGATTTTTCATATTCAGTTTTTCTTTTATGATTTTCATTATTTGCCTTGCAGTAGACCTTGGAGATAAAAATTAATAATTGCTTAACACTTCACGTACCTGATGAAATGAGCTCTGGTTCATGAGCATGCTAGCAGCATTAGAAGGTTTTTTGTTTTGTTTTTTAAATTAGTTTCTAAAATGCCACTGGACTCGTTTTCTTTTGCTTCACATATATTCAAAAGTATAGAAATAAGGTAGTTCTCATCATAAATATTTATGTGAAAGATAGAATATAGTGGGAGAAAAAGGGCTGTCTTCAAATTGCAGGTAGAAAACAGATGGCCAACATGGTTTTATGGCTTGTTTAGCATTACAATAGAAAATTTTCCAGAAGAGATGGTTTTCATGACATTTAAGGATGGGATTAGATATTCCAGAAGATGACAATCATTCTGTCTATAAAGAAAAATGAATGTTCAATACTTACTTGGTCACCAGGCACTGAGAAAGTGCCACCAGACCGAGAAGCAGAAGCCACTTCATGATTCCTTGTTTATCCCCAAGCCGTTGATAGAAATGAAGAGTGGAACCCAATGTACAGCAGTAACAGAGAGCTGCTCCTTATATACATTCAGCTCCAGGCCTTTCCTATCATATTCATGAGTCTGATAAGAAATGCAAACTTTCTTGATAAGATATTTTTAATGTCCTTAGAGACTTGGAAAATTTTTTCCAGTTCAGCCATCTTTCATTTGCATTAGGCACATGATTGAATTACATTTGTTTGTCATAGTAAAATAAAACAGGACAGTGATACTTAAGACTAACACAGTTTTTTTATTTACTATATATGACATTACATCCTGCCAGGACACATGGGTAACTGGGGACCAAGATAGTGTGTCTCAAATCTTATAAATTGTATGAATATTCTATATCATGTACTTTCCTACTTAACTTTGGACCATAAGAGTAAACAAACATTCTTTCTAAAATAAATGTTGCAAGGAATAGTATAATTTTCACTATATTCTCTTTTTGTGATCCAGGACTTCAAAGCTTTACACAATGGATGGCTGTACATCTAGCCTAGCTCCTCTGATTATAATGACCCAGGGAAAACTATCAAACATCTCTTAGGCAACTAGAGAAATAAATGCATATTGTTTATTAAATATTTATATTAAGCAGAAAAACATATAGATCAATGTCATTATTAACATTTAAAGCAGCACTCCATAAAATAATAATAAGCCTGTTGAAACAACAGTGTCTCACATACTTTCCTAAAAGAAGGAAAGTATTTTTAAGAATTCCATTGGCAACTAGAGATGCCAGCTCTGGGTTGGGAAATACATGGAGCCTTTGGGAGTAGAGCTAAGAGTGGGTGGGATTTGGAGTTGGGAGGGACCTCGATGAAGTATAATGCTCCATCCTCCAAAGCAGCCACGTTCTCCAGAGGAACTGATCTCGGTCACCTGGAAATCAGTTGTAATTCCAGGGGATTCCCAGGTCTCACTTGTGAACTGGCATCCCTACTGGCAACTCATTCCAAAAGGCTGGACTAATGCCTGAATATGCCTAGAACATGTTATAGTGCAGGAACTCCATATTTTCTCTGTGCTTACTAGGAAAATGCAGTTTCTACAGCTTGTGCTGTACAAAATAGTTTAACAAGTTATTTGAATAAAGGATAAGGGACTGGGGTAAATAACAGGTTGTAGCATATACCACTGCTTCCAGCGCTCCGTAAAAAGGCTCCGACTCTGTAGATTTTGCAGTGTTAATATTTATGCTTTGCTTCAGTTCTATCTTTTAGAGTTCCACAATCCTAAACTAACTGCATTGTTTACTAAATGCCTTATTTTTCTTGATTGTCTGGACTCACTGTATACAACCTGCCTTGAGGACCTGTGGTCCTAAATAATGCAAATAGGTAGAGTCCGGTAGCGTGGCAGACATGGAAGCTGACGTGCCAGTGACATCAGCATAGTTGATGGTGTCTGCTGTTTTTGGAACTTTCTAAAAGTTTTATTTCAGCATCCTACTTGAAGGCCAACCCCATCCTGTCCCACTTTATTTATTTTACGTTTCTGATCTCCCTTTGAAATGGGTATGTTTTAAAACACGCAAGCTGCGTCAAGTCCTTATGAGGGATCCAGATGCTATTTCCTTACCTACTGTACCTGTTACAGGGGAAACAATATTTCATTACATTTGAACCATCACCTTTAGGGATTGGGAAAGTATGATTTCCTCCTTTGCTTCATGGTGTAATTGTTGCATTTCTCTGTGTAGCAATAAGGTGGCTGCACATCTTGCATGTTTTGCTGTATTCCTAAGACTTTATTAAGCATATATCTAAAAATGTAGAATATGTGATGAACAGATGTCCAGAAGCACTGGTATCATTGAGGTCCCCACTGTCAGAGAGCTGATGTTGGCTATAGCTCCCATCCAAGTAGAGGCTTGGTAGAAAACCCAGATTTGCTCCTGTGTAATATATGAAACTGCCCATAGTATCATAATTAACTGGAGTGTGACAGTGCAGTGAAAACTGACAAAATTCCCCTGTTCCATTTTGTAACCCTTTTAAATACGCATTCTTTCCCAAAGGGACTGCCACTCTCTGTTTTTTACAACTCAGGTACGGGAAATTCGCTTTGGTCCCAAAAACAAGGTAGTCCTTCCACAGCAGCAATAGCTCCATTCTCTCCTTTTTGCCCCTTTCTCTCCTTGAACAGTTTTACGGTGCTGTTACATTTTTCATTGCCATCAGCCCATGGGGTGTCCCAGCTCTGAGTGGTTCCTGCAAGGGCTGGAGTGAGGACTGCATCAGCCCCGAACAGTGAAGTTGTGACTTAACCCTCTGGTTCTCCTGGTACTGGCCACTATCTCGAATTGCTTGGAAAGTGGGATTGTTTTATCTACACAGGTCCTCTGTCCCAGAACTTTGAGCCGACAACAGAATTTACTTTCTCATTAATGCTATCAGGATCTTGAACTGCTCTGGACAAGCAAACTTCAAGAAACTGATGATGTTTTCCAAGTAACCACGAACAAAATGGTTGGAGGACTGAGGTGAACTTTATATCAGTCTGATATTGTCATGATGCCCTCTTAAAGCATATTTGTTCCTTTATCTTAATAATGAAAATGGCAAGAAGTTAAATGTTATTTGAAAGACTAGCTACTTATCAGCTGTTGCCTGGTACTAGGCATAGCTTGTTAGTAGAGAGAATTTAACCTCCATTCCAAGACAAAGTTTCAGCAAAGTGCCTTTTGATTTGTGCTGAATTGGCCACCATCCCCCTTTGGTTTTTAAAAATTCTTTCAGGAGCTGCCAGCCAAAAAGCAAAACCATTTTAGCTTCAATTGTGAAAGACTCCCTTTCCCTAAGGGGTGGCCAAACTGCAGCTCTCCAGATGTCCATGGACTACAACTCCTATGATCCCCTGCCAGCATCCACAGGGTACCCTATGTGTGCTGACAGGGAATCATGGGAGTTGTAGTCCATAGACATCTGGAAAGCTGCAGATTGGCCACCCGACTCTGTGCTGTGCATCCTTAGCTTCTTTACTTAAAGCAGCTTTCTGTAAGCAAGGTAACACCAGCATGCAAATATAGTTCCTTTCCATCTTGTTTAATTACTGCATGGTATTGTGCAGGGCCTGTAAGACGGAGCTCTTCCGCCAGGCATATGGTTGAGGCCAGGGCAGCTCTCCCACTAACCCATCAGAGGATCCCCTCCAATATTGAGATCTCTAACACCGAGAT
Organism: Paroedura picta; assembly: GCF_049243985.1. Taxonomy (NCBI): domain Eukaryota; kingdom Metazoa; phylum Chordata; class Lepidosauria; order Squamata; family Gekkonidae; genus Paroedura; species Paroedura picta. The sequence continues at coordinate 79,338,963 of NC_135370.1, read as the reverse complement.
CATGGTTAGATCTATTGTATTGGTGCCACCCTCTTCTGAACATTATTCTCCCCACCAGGCTGAACTAAGATCAGAATTGTGACCACCGCCGCTATATGTTATGTTATATGTAACTTTTAATTGGGGTTTTTATGGGGATTTTATTGTGTTTTAACTATTTATGTTGTAAACCGCCCTGAGACCTATTGGGAGAAGGGCGGTCTAGAAATTAAATAATAATAATAATAATAATAATAATAATAATAATAATAATAATAAGAGCCTCTTGTGGTGCAGTGGTAAGGCAGCAGACATGCAGTCTGAAGCTCTGCCCATGAGACAGATCCCAGCAGCCGGCTCAAGGTTGACTCAGCCTTCCATTCTTCCAAGGGTGGCAAAATGAGTACCCAGCTTGCTGGGGGGGGGGGGTAAACAGTAATGACTGGGGAAGGCACTGGCAAACCACCCCGTATTGAGTCTGCCATGGAAACACTAGAGCAGTGGTCCTCAACCTTTTTATCACCAGGGACCGGTCAACACTTGATAATTTTATTGAGGCCCGGGGGGATATTCTTTTGCCAAGAGACGTCACCACCGCCGCCTGAGCTCCTGCTACAATTGCTTTCCCGCCGGCACCCCTGACTTCCTGCCACCCGTGGGGGGGTTGCCAGCAGCAGCTGTGCAGTGCCGAGGGGGAGCCCCAGACATGGTAGCCGCTGGAGAGCACCAAAGGTGAGCCGGCGACAGAGTGGCAGGGCAGCCCCTGAGGCAGCAGCCGGGGAGGAGGACGAGGAGGAACCGCAGCCCGGTATTGACTGATCCACGGACTGGTCCCAGTCCCCGGGCCGGGTGTTGGGGACCACTGCGCTAGAGGACGTCACCCCAAGGATCAGACATACCCAGTGCTTGCACAGGGGATACCTTTACCTTTTTTAATGACAGTATTGTCTCCCTATTTCTCATTGCAAACATATATCATTTCAGCTATGTTCTAAATTTATATGTGCTTACCTGAGAGAACGTAACCACCATCTCTAGTACATGTATCTCTATGGGAAAATGTATGTGAGTTCTGAGCCCCAACCCACTAATAACATGGGGACTTCCTGTATTCTTGTTCAGAGTGGATTAGGTGTGGGGGCTCCCCCTCCCCAGTCACTACCCCTAAATTCCTAGTTATTTCTCAAGCTGGAGCTGGTAACCCTAATAATACACCTGGATAAAGAATGTTAGCTGATCTGTCAGTCAAGTTTTATTGCACAGCTGTCACATACTCAAATTAAAATATCACATGATATCCAAAACAAGCACCCTAACTGCTATCCTATTTGTTGTAGCTTTGATTCATCCTATTTAAGACAGCCATTTGTTTTCTCGGTGCTCTCTATATTACATCTTCATGATCTCTGGGTATGCACAGGCTGGGTTTGGCTTCTATTTTCTTCTCTAGTCCTTCCCTCCCATTCAGAAATGAAGACATGTATTTAACATTTCATTTACTCTAAGCATTAGGCTACATTCTCTATATACAGGCCAATAACTGGTAATTTAACCATTTGTAATTCCTTTCCTTCTTGGTTAGAGACTGGAGTCTTCAAGTACCCAGTACTTTCCTAATAGCAGGCACAAGGCTGAAATCAACTAACCTCTAAATCTTTATTTGATAAACTAAAGATAGTGAACTCGTATCTCTTGCTTTGCAGGCTGCATAGTAGCAAAGGAAAGCAAGCAATTCTGTTATCATAGGCAGCAAAGGTGTTCTTCCAAAGAGCTCTTGAATCCTTGTCCCTAAAGACCTTAACAGCAGCTAGTGGAAAGTGTTACATCCAAATGCAGATCAAGTTTGTGGCACATGATAAAGGTGTATATTACAGCATACAGTTACTAGTATGAAATAGGAATTTAACTCCTCTAAAGTTAAATACATGCAACACAGAGAATAGAGACACATCCAGAAGACAGCTATCCATGCTCTTCATTCTGGCATTGTACCATAAAAGCTTGAATATAGACAGTGGTCTAAGGCTACTGAATAGTCACCATGAGACTGGCTATGTAGACGCATAGTGTACAGTGGTTCTGATCAGTTTGGTAGAGAAGCAGCAGATGATCAACAAGGGCTGCAGCATAATGAAATTGTATGGATAACACCATTCAAAAATAGAACAAAGTGAGTCCGGTGTCCTCATTCACAAATGTTTATTCAAAACAACATTCTTGACAAGTAATTAAACAAGAAAGCCAACACATTTTTGCCACACACTTTATTTCTTGTAAGTTTAATACTTTATTGTGTTGAATGTTGGATCTATAATTCTTCTAGAATGTTATTAATGTTAAGGTGGAAGGGCAGAAAAGCACGATAGTCTGCCAACTATAAATTTAGCAATCAACCTAGCATTATAAATTTCCAATGGCCATTCAAAAACTCAATGCATTCCTACAGGTTTGGGAAGGAATCAATAGATCCTGTTGTTTCTTTTAGCATGTATTCATGTTACCTTGCTTACGTGAGTAGTCCAAAAAGCAGACTACAACTAAGCATCACTAGCTTTTTCTACCAACAATGTTCTAGTAGTGTCTTTAAAGCCTACCCACAAATCCAGCTTTCATCAACTTTTTTACTATTGAGAACCCCCTGAAACATTATTCAGACTTTGAGAAACCCTAGAAATGGCACAATGGTTGGGAAGCATAGCTGTGTACACCTGGAGTCCCTCCCCTTCCCACCCCGTCCAGGCCCAACCTTGGCCACTTTCGAGAGGGGTAGACTGGTCTACAAGACCATATATGGTCCTATCACCTGATAAATGTTTAATGCATATCATTATTTAAATATATATATACAAACTTAATTAACTCCTATCCATTCAGGAAACCCTTCCAGGACCATCAAAAAAACTCCAAGGTTCAGAAAGCCTACACTAACCAGAAAGTTAGCAGATGAAGCTCTCTTTGTTTCTGCAGTTGAGGTGTTTAAAACTCAGAACAGAAGCAAAGCTTCATCTGCTAACTTATGGTCAAGTGGGTAGCACAACAAAATCCCAGTGGCACCCTTCAGCCAAAGCTGAACAAAGCTTTATTCAAGACGCGAGCTTTCTTGTGCAGACACACTTCCTCAGACACTCGAATTTTGTTGTGCTGCTAATTTATGATTATCCTGCGAAAAAGCCAAATAAATGTTGCCTCCCCCGCCTCTAAGGAATTTTAAAAATAAAACCTCCTCATTGCATCATAGGATTGTAATGCTTCTTTCTCAGCGCTGGAAAGCAAAGCTGTTACAAGCCAGCCTCTCCACTCTCTCGCGGGTCCCTGGAAATAAAACACGCGTCAGCCACTTCACTCGTAGCCGTAGACACCCCACAGCGCGCGAAGCCGCCCGCTCGAAGTCCCGGGAACGCCGCCCTCGAGTCCAGCGGGCCACGGGAGGAAGTGACGCCAAAAGGCCTCGCCCGACTCCCCCCCACAATATTCAAAGAAGAACGCAGCGCTTCCGGCCCCTAGCCGGAAGCCGGAAGCCCTTGGTGGTCGGGGACTCCTCGCCTTGCCGCATCTCCCGTTGTCCTGCGAGTTCCGCGCGGTGAGTCCCGACCCCGGGCCTGTTTGTCCCTGAGCCCTGCCGTGCGCCTCCGCCGGAGGAGGGGGGGAGGCAAAGAGTTCCACCGGGCTGCCTTCGAGAAAGGAGACTTCGGGCGGGCGGGCGGGCGAGGGAGCGCCCTGGCTGCCCGGAGCCTCTCAGCCAGCCCGCGCCCCCGCCTGCACGGGGCTCCAGCCGGGAGCGTCGTTGTGGCAGAGCAAGGGCTGGCGGCGAGAGGACCCTCCACGGCGGGGGGCGGGGCACTCTTCTGACTTCGCTTCCAAAAATGAAAGGCCCGCACGGCCCAGGGTGTGTGTGTCTGGGGGGGGGGGGGTTTTGCATGCGGAAGCCGCTCTGCTCTGTGCAAATGCTCGGTGGCATCTGCCTTTTGCTGGTGCTCGCTGAGAACTGCCTCGGGAGCAAATCCGTGGCTCAGATTAACCTGGGCGCGAGTGGGTGTTGCTCCACTTCCGAAAAGTGGCTAACGCCTTTCCTTTGACTAGCATCAAAGTTGGGATTACAGAAAGAAAAAAAAAAGATGACACTAGAAACGCTTAGCCCAGGTATCTGATCTGTTGGTAATTATACAATTGTACTTTTTTTTCTCATGCTCTGGTACATGTATTAGTCCTGGCCCATAGCCCCTCGGCATCTTATGCGTCTCACGCCAGTCAGTGACACAATGCCAGCATAGATGGTTCATAGTAATGTCCCTCATGGTGATCTCTTTTATGAAGATAAACATTTATGGTTGATAACAGGCTTACTTTTCTCCCAGTCCTAACAGTCCATTATGGAGTGTGTTTGCAACATATCTGTTGACAGCATGGTCTTATTGCCTGTCATATTTACGAAGTACTGAATTGTATGTGGGTTTGTTAACAAGCTGGGGGCAAAGGAGGAGCAGTGTGGAAATTCTCCTTTCCAGGAGGCTATTAACCTGTCTGGCACTTGAGCAGGCTGATTTCTCCTGTCCTCCCCCCCCCCCCCTTGAAAGTTGCTTTCAAATTTCTTCCCCTTTTAGAGCATGTTTTACCCTCATCAGGCTGTTCTTTCCTCCCCCCTTTAATTTAGGTTTTTTTCTGCATTGTTGGCCAATCCCCAAAGAGGTAGAGACCTTTCCCTTGTCTGTGGGTGGCCCAGTCTTGCTGCTTTCACCATCCACCCAAGTTTTGGACTGGATTTAATGATGGTGCTTAATGCAGATCATTGTGAATTACTCTTGTCTACAGCATAAAACAGTTGATTGTGGTGACCCATTTTTGTTCTTCCCATGTAAAGATATGAAGAAAATGAATCTCTACTACCTTGACATAACTGAGTCTTGTTTGCATGGTAAATTTCTAGGAAACTCAGTGCTGTCTACTCTGAGGGGCAACAGTGTCTGGAATTGAACCTGGGACCCTCTGCATGCACAGCAGGTACTCTGCCATTGACCCACAACTCTTGGTAGATTTCATCTTTCCTTACCAATGTCTGCTAATGGGCAGATTCTTCCCAGTCATTTGTGGAGTTCACCAGGGGGGTTGCTAAATAAACTGGATGTATTTATTTTTATTATTGAGTGTGTGTAATAGAGGAAAACTGAACGATGTTGGGCATATAACTCAAGCAAGAATGGTGATCAGTCATGGCTTCCTAATGAACTTAGATGTGTTTTCCATTTTATTTGTTGCATTCACAATTAACAAATGTAGACCTACCCTTAAAACATCTACATATGTGAAGTGCTTCCTTGTTGATCTTTCCCCAAAGGGGTAGTCACTCTGGAATGGAATCTCCCCTGCCCCCTTGGTAAAAAGGGGTTTCTTCCATCCAGTTGTGGCCCCATGCACACAAGTTTGTTTCTAGAATACGTGATATGAAGACAGAATACTATGCATTAATTATTTCTTTAATGAAAGAAACTATGGTAGAATAAAGGAGGGCACTTTTAAGATTTTTTTCCTACTATTCTAAAACAGATGTTATTAATTGCTGACTTGGTTTTGAGTAAAGTGATATAGGGATGGTGGTTTCATACAGTGAATTTCCATCCATACAGCGAATTTCCTTCAGTTAATGACTCTCTCTGAAGACATTTATAGCAGTATACCACAGCGATTCAGAAACTCAAGCAAAGGGACAGAAAACAGAATAAAGCCGTTTCCCTCAAAAACAGCTCAACCATACTCTGCTTACCCAGCACTAGTGGGTTCGTATGAACAGGTAAATAAATTCTGCTAGCACTCAGTTTCTAATACAGGTCTGTCTGAAATGATAGAGAAAATTTATTAACAGCCAGTGTCTAAAACAGCATACAAACACAGTTTGAAGATGGCCTGTGTTTGTAGGTCTGACATTGTGGCACAAATAATTTTTTAAAGGTAAATAAGAACTATGATTATTCAGGCAGTTATACAATGGCTGTTTCCAGGGAGCAGGAAGTATGGAGAAAGGATTAGCTTGAATCTCCATTGTGTTTAAAATAAAAACAGAGTGAGAGAAGATCCCAAGGAGTTTGTATGTATGTTTGGTTCCCCCTCTTTGTTTGCAGATATGACAGTATATTTAAACAGATTATGTTATCCTTTCTTAAAGTTCTTTTGCCCTGATATGGTCTATATAGGTCCTTCTTTTTCTCTAGTTTGCGTTTTGAGACAACAAGCTGTAGTTGAGAGAGAGATTTTATCAGTCTTACATGTTGTGTTCTGTGTTGTGTACATGCTGGCAACGCTATAACCTTCACAGATTGGGCAATGATTCTACAAGCATTACTCAATATGTGAAGAGTCATGGTGAGCCCCGGGAATCAAGTTAACACAGGCTTGTTTTACCTGTGCATGATGGTTATCATATATAACTTGTGTGTAACGCCATTGTGTTAGCAAAACTGAGAGGTAAATATCATGGCTTTGTGGAGATGTTTTCACACAAAGTTAAACTTTTATGGCCAGAGTGTATAGTTGGGGGAAAGGTGGATGAGCATCATTGTACTTGCAGTATGAAACTTCTACATATTTTGCTTAATGCATTTGTAGGGATATATAAGCTGACAATAATGACAGCAGAATCTTCAATCCTATGCAATAACCTTCCTCAGATATTTACATATCTCAGTCTTTGAATTGCAGATTCTCCACTGTTGGCTGTCCAAAGAATTCTACACTATCAGGTGGTTCTGCCTTTTTCCTCTGGCTTCCCCTTATACCTGGAAGTTAACTGCCTGTCAGAACACTTGTCACCTCTCTTATTCCCTAAGAATCTCTTTCAAACTCACACATTCAATAAACTGCAACAATTTAATGCCACTCCCCTATTGAAACCAAGCCCAAATTGTATGCCTGCACTGAATGCATATTCTTCTCTTCTTTATCCCTGTATCCACCTCTCCCTTCTGCCTTAGTTGCCTCTCTCATAGCCATTTTAGGGTGTAAGATCTTAGGGTGGTGACTCATCTTGAATTCTGAGATGCACTATGTCATTGATAGTGTAATGTAAATAAATGTTAATTCCATTATTAAATACAAGGAATTTGGCCAGGCTTATGATTCTTTTTGTTGTGGCTTGTTAATGTAGTTATAGGTGAAAACAGTTATTACACATGTTGTTTTTCTCACCCCAGAGAAGTTCATGAGTCTCCCTAAAGATGGAGACATTCAAAGACAAGACGGTAGATGAGCTGAAGAAACTACAGGAAGATTCAGAAGAGATTGAGCGTTTGGCACTGGAGTCTGATGAGGTATCCATGAAAGTCAATAAAACTTGGGTGAAGGATGCTGAAATTAAGAGAAGCTACTTCTCTCTAAGTATGGCTCATCTTTCTCAGGTCCAGAATTTGCATTTGGAAAGAGAGATGGCTCTGGCCACAAATCGTAGCTTGGCAGAGCAGAACCTGACGTTTCAGGAACCCCTGGAAACAGGACGTGCAAACCTCTCTGACAAGTATCAGGATCTGCAAAAGCTGGTGGAGCGATGTCAGGAGCAGAAAGCAAAACTAGGTAAAGGTTCAGGTCTTTGTCTCCCAGTGGGGTGGGTTATGTGGACCATTTACTGTTATTTATTTTGATATTGGGGAATGTGAATAAACTTCAGTGTTGACGATGCCTGACTCAGACAGGTTCTTTTGTGTGCTTGATAAGGGAGAGTGACTGAGAAAAAGCTTGATTCCCTCTAAGTAAGGCTTTGGTGACATTTGCACCTGCCTGATGCAGTATACAGGGAGAACAGAGCTGTTTGTTTTGCTGTGTCACTCTCTCCACCCCTGCTATCCTTCCTTAGTTCTGAGGTGTTCCAGAATGCTGATTCCTACAGGAGCAGGCCCCTTGCCTTGGTTTCAAGGTGGTGATCCTGGTGTGTGTTGTGTATGTTTGCATTCCATCATCCACGAGTATAAGATGAAGAGGAAGTGAAATGTTCATTTATTTTAACTCATTGTTTTCTGTTTCTTCCACAGAGAAATTCTCTGTTGCAGTGAAGCCTAGCACCCTGTTAAATTTGCTGCAAATTGAAGGACAGAAAATTGAAGAAGAATCTGAGGTTAGAAATTCTGCTTTTATAAGGTCACTCAACAGCTGAGCCTTTTCACTTTTTGACCTAGCCTTATTGATCTAGGACTGTATCTCTCTACCCCCAGCTCTGACAGCATAGATACTAACCATCACCCTGGGCATGGGGATTGTCGTTCCATGCCTTTTTGAAATTAGCTTAAGGATTTTCCTTATTGGGAACATAACAAGAACCCTGCTGGAGCAGACCAGTGGTCCGTCTAGTCCAATATGCTGCTTCATACAGTGGCCAACTAGTTCTTCTGGAGGGCCAACAACAGGGCATATTGGCTGAGGCCTTTCCATGATGCTGCCTCCTGGCACTGGGATTCAGAGGTTAACTGTCTTTGACTGTGGAAATTTTTAGAAACCATGGCAGATAGTTACCAGTAGATGTTTATTTTATGAATCTGCTTGATCCCTTTTAAAGTTGTCTATTCCTGTAGTCTCTTGTGTAAATAGGTATTTTCTTTTGTCTGCCCTGAATCTACTGCTCATCAATTTATTCCAGTGCTTTGGAAGGGGAAGAAAAAGTTCTTTTCACCCTGTGCATAATTTTATAAATCTTTCTCGTGTCCTACCTTAGTCATCAAGACTGGAGTGTAGCAAATGTTATATCTGTTTTTACAAAGGGATCCAGCGGGGAACCAAGAACTTACAGCCTAACTGGTCAATACAGGACTGGTCTTGGAAGTTTCTGTAGGTCTCATATCTAAACCTTTCTCTCTACCTCAGCTTCTTCAGGTGGGCAACCCTAGCCTCAAGGGAACAAACCTGCTTCCTGAGAACAAAGTGCTCCAGGCATTGAGCACACACCCATGATTTCTGCCCTGCAAAGCACTGGCTAAGCCCCACTCCCATCTTGGCTTTCTTCCTACATATCTAGCTAGTTGTTTAAAAGTGTTTTAGAGTGAAAGACTCCACTTACCTGACCTAGTGCAGATTTCTGTAGCACATCCCCCTCCCTGCTGATGTGGAGCTTATATGTCTCTTCTCAGGGGATTCTGACTATAGAGGTTCTCTCCTGCTCTCGCTCTTCTGCTTCTCCTCAACCTGCTGCACTGAACTCATCTTCCCTGTTAGAAGCCCTGTTCAAAGCAGCACTCCTGAGTGTCAGGAGCAAGCCACACAGGTTGCTTTTATAGAGTCAGGGCTTCGCTCTTTGCTAGAATGTAGGTGGCCAATCTGCGCCATGGGTGATATGAGTAGTGCAGGCAGCAGGAGCTTGTGGCACTCCTGGGCTGGAGAACCAGCAAGGCTGAGTGTGGCCATGAGTCATGCCTGTTCTCTTTCTTGGCTGTCTCTCACTGCTCTGGTGCCTAGTCTTTGAGGTGTAACTGTACATCAAAGCACGGAGGACTTCAAATGCAGGTGCTAGACTGGCCTTATCTCGTATTGAGGAGTTTTACACAGTTGCCACTGATATTTTAGAGTAGTGATATGTAAAGGTGGCAGATGTGTATTGTTGTCTGAAGAAGCCAAGGCTTCTCTTTGGCCTGCTTCGCTGTGGCTGTGGAGTGGAGAAGTAGCATGTATGCTCCTATGTGCTCACAGTTCTCCTTTTTTGCCATATGATGAGGTTTACTGGGAGTGTTAGCTCTGGGAATGGCTCAGTGACATGGTTAGAAAAGGCTGTGGGATGTATAAATATTTTTGACGTTACTTTACATGTAAAAATAAAGAGCCTCTTGTGGCGCAGAGTGGTAAGGCAGCAGACATGCAGTCTGAAAGCTCTATTCATGAGGCTGGGAGTTCGATCCCAGCAGCCGGCTCAAGGTTGACTCAGCCTTTCATCCTTCCGAGGTCGGTAAAATGAGTACCCAGCTTGCTGGGGGGTAAACGGTAATGACTGGGGAAGGCACTGGCAAACCACCCCATACTGAGTCTGCCATGAAAACGCTAGAGGGCGTCACCCCAAGGGTCAGACATGACCCGGTGCTTGCACAGGGGATACCTTTACCTGTAAAAATATGTTAAAAATATAGTGATTATATAAGGATAAATTTTAGGTTTAGGGCTAGCTTAGATGTGGGTTGTCTTGGGGTTTTTTTTTAGATTTAGTGGGAGGATTAAGCCTGTTTGAAAACGTAGTGACATGGTTACGAAAGGAGAGCTGAGGGCCCTGACAGAGCTCTCACAGTTGTGCAGGGCCTGCAAGACAGAGCTCTCCCATCGGGTCTTCAGTTGAGACTGGGGCCAGTAAAGTTGAGGGCTCCTTCCTGAGCCAACCTGTATATCGGGTTGCTCCTCAGTAACCCCCCAAGATGGAGTGCGGCCTGTTGAAGGGGAAGGGAAGGAAGGATAATACTGCTGGTGTGATAGTTTGACTTAATCTGTTTTTTAAATTGTTTTATGACTAAGGGAATTTTATTGTGAGGTTTTATGTATGTTATCTTCCACGTCTTTTACAGGAGTGGATTTATAGCCATAAATCAAATTATAAATAGACTAGTAAAAAAGCCCATTGTATAAAGAATACAATGGGCGCTAGCAGGCAGGGACAGAGCGAGGGGCAAGCGAGGGGCGGAAGGCTACCTGTAAGAGGAGGCTGCCGGCGGATCCGCGGCTCTTCACGGGTGCTCCTCGGCGGCTCCTGACGCGGCTCGGCGGTGCTTGTCAGCTGGTTTTTTTTCTTTTCTTTCGGTGGCTCCTCGAAGGTTTGTTTTGTTCTGCAGCCAGGAGGGCAGGGAGGCCCTGGCAGGCGCGCTGTGCGCACGCGTCGGAGGACGGGTGCTCCTCGACGGCTCCTGACGCGACTCTTTGGGGCTTTCGGCTTTTTTTTGTGTTGTTTTGGTTGCTCCTCGGAGGTTTGTGTTGTAGGGAGCCCCCGGCAGCTGTGCTGCGCGCGACTGCCAAGGGCTCCCAGACCGGCGGCTTGACTCGGCGAGAGTGGGGCTTTTTGGCTTTTTTTTGGGGGGGGGGTTGCTCCTCGGAGGTTTGTGTTGTAGGGAGCTCCCAGCAGCCGCGCTGTGCGTGGCTGCCGGGGGCTCCCTTGTGGGCGGCCTGACGTGTCGGAGGCGCTTCGGTTGGCGGCAAAGAAGCAGCAGTTGCTCGGGGCTGGGATTCGGAGGGACAAATCGCGCCTGCCGATTGGTCCCTCCGATTGTCTGTCTGGAGGAAGGGTCCAATCCGGACCCTTCCTCATCCCGGACACATCCCGCCTCAGAACGCCTTACCGTTTTATTTAGTCGGTGGCGCCCGCGGTGACATGGGCGGTGTTAAGATACCGTATTTGCCAGCGTATAAGACGACCCCCCAACATTTCCACTCAAAATATAGAGCTTGTTACATTACATTACACTACTATGGGCCACTATGGCCAGCTATGTCTATCCCAACTGAAGTGAACCCGGCGTACAGGACGACCCCCCCCCCCACTTGGAGGCATGTTTTTCAGGGGGGAAAAGTAGTCTTATATGACAGCAAATACTGTACATTAATTTATCCTGATATAAATCCCTAATTGTTACATACTTTTTATATGTAAAACTAGTAATCAAGCCCGCTGCAGCTAAATGCAGCGGGCGCTAGACCACGGAGCCTCCGCAGCCGTGCGGAGCGCGGCTGCCGGGGCTCCGTGTGTCAGGGGGCTGATGCTGCGAGAGGCGCTTCGCGCCTCTCACAGCATCAGCCTGCCGGGCAGGGAGCCCCCAGCAGCCGCGCTCTGTGTCAGGCCGCCCTCAAGGAAGCAACTGTGAGCCGCGCTCCGCGCGGCTCGCAGTTGCTTCCTTCAGCAGCCTAGGAATTGGCCTAGCCGATGGTCTGTCAGGAGGAGGGGGCCAATTAGGCCCCTTCCTCATCACGGACAAAGCCCTCCGCCTGAGGGCTTAACGAATTATTTAGTCCGCGGTGCCGTGGCGCCGCGGGCGTGTTAAGGATAATGTGAACAGATATCTATACATCCCGTGGCTTTTCCTAACCATGTCACTAATTTGCCCTGATGTAATATCCCTATATTTTTACATATTTTTAACAAGTGAAGTAATGCCAAAAATAATTATATATCCCATTTCCTCAACATGTCACTAAGTCTGGCCCAGCCCTAATGCATCCATTAAACCTATAAATTCCCTAACCCAACCTATGCTTAAGCTAACCATAACCTTAAAATTTACTGTGATGCAAATTAATATTTTTCTACACATTTTTACATATAAAACATCAAATAATATTTATACATCCTATTGCCTTTCCTAATCAGGTCACTGAATCTTCCTTAGTCCTAATGTTCCCAGTATACCTACAAACTCCCCATCCATGCCTAAGCTAATCTTTACGTGAGAATTCCTAGTATAAATTCCTAGTATTTTTGACATATAAAATAATGTAAAAGAATATTTATACATCCCACGGCTTTTCTTAACCATGTCTTTAAGTCCGCAGCCCTAACGCTCCTAGTAAACCTACAAACTCCCCAACTTGACTCATACCTATGTTAACCTGAGAATTTACCCTGATATAAATCACTATTTTTTAGAAGAAGAGTTAGTTCTTTGCTCTACCCAAAGGAGTTCAAAGTGCCTTACAGTCATTTTCCCTTTTCTCTCCCCACAACAGAAACCCTGTGAGGTACGTGAGGCTGAGAGAGCCCTGATATTACTGCTCGGTCAGAACAGCTTTATCAGTGCCGTGGCGAGCCCGAGGTCACCAGCTGGCTGCGTCTGAGGGAGTAGGGAATCAAACCCAGCTCACCATATTAGAAGTCCGCGCTCCTAACCACTTCACCAAACTGTATTTTACATACTTTTTACATCTGAAATGTCAAAAATATTTATCTATCCCATGGCCTTTCCTAACCATGCCACTAAGTCTTGCTCAGACCTAAGGATCGCAGTAGACCAAAAAACTCCCCAACCCAACTGATCCCTAAGCTAATCCTAACCCTAAAATTTACCCTGATAAATCCTTATTTTCCCCATATTTTTTTATGGATAATGTCAAAAATATTTATACATCTCATGGCCTTTCCTAACCATGCCACTAGGTCTTCCACAGCCCTAACACTCCCAGTAAACCTACAAACTTCCCAACCTGGCCCATGCCATAAGTGAGAATTTACCCTAATATAAATTTGTATTTTTCTTACATATCTTTGCATACATTATGCAAAATAATGTCAAAAATATACATCCCCTGGCCTTTCCTAACCACGTCACTGAGGCTTCCCCTGCCCTAACACTCCCAGTAAACCTACAAACACTCCAACTTCAGCCATACCATACCTAAACTAACCCTAATCTGAGAACTTACCATAATATAAATCCCTTGGTTTTTTTTTTTACGTATTTATACATGTAAAATATTGTTAAAAATATTTAGACATCTCATGGCCCATGTCACCGAGTCTTCCCCCGCCCTAATGCTCCCACTAAACCTATGGACTCTACAACCGGATCCATGCCTACGTTTACCCTAACCTGAGAATTTATCCTGATTTTTTTTTACAAATTTATTACATGTAAAATAATGTCAAAAAGTCTTAATACATCCTTTCCTAACCATGTATCTGATTCTTAAGTAGCCAAAACACTTCCAGTAAACAAGTGGTTCCCAAATGTTTTTGATTTGCCGCCTCCTTGGCTCCCAGGCCACATTCCTAGTGCTACTGCCTCCCCCCCCCCCACCTATTTCTTTCCTGGTGTTACATCTGTTGCAAATTTAAAACACAATGCATTACTTACACTTATTTTTTAGTTGTGCATTGGCCACATTTTAGTCGGGAGAAAAGCCACTTTAGGTCCTCATTGGGGAGAAAGGCAAACGGGGAAAGAGAGAAGCGAACAATGGAAAAATCACATGGCTAGGAGCAAGCAGGAGAGAAGGCTTTCCCAACCTCCCAAAGGTTTCCCAACTCTGGGTTATGAAATTCCTGGAGCTCTATGGTGGATCCTGCGAAGGATAGAGTCTGAGGAGGGGAAGAAGGTCAGCAGGAATATGATCCTCTCCAGCCCATCTTCTGAAGCTGTCATTTCCTTCAGGAAGATAAGCATGGTTGGCCCTAAATCAGCACTGGGATGGGAGACCAACGAGAGGAAGTCAAGGGTCATGAATACCCAGAGGGAGGCAATATCAAGCCTCTTTAGAATGTATCTGGCTAGGAAAACACAGCTGCAGCAGAAAGAGTAAGGCTGCTATGCTCCACTGCTCCCAGATTCTTCACTGTCCCCATACTGCCCACCAGTTTTTCACTGACCCCCCCACCATCAAATTCCTCACTGCCCCTCTGGATCCTTCCACTGCTTCCAGGGGAGCGTACCACCCATTTTAGGGAACCCCTAGGTTAGAGAGTCTGGGATTTTCAGGCTAGAAATAAAAAAGATGGGTAAGAAGAGACATGATACAGGTTTATAAAATTACACATGGCATGAAGAAAGTGGAAGAGTTTGGTGGGTATCCATAGTACTGTCCCATAGTACTGGATCTCAGGGGTGCCTAATGAAATGGTTGGGAAATAGGTTCAAGACAGAAGAAAGGAAATTTCTTTACTCAGAGAGTAACTACTGTGGAATTCGTTGCTACTGGAGGTAGTGGTGGCCATGAGCATAGCTAGCTTTAAAATGAGGCTAAAGTCATGGAGGAGAGGCCCATCAGTGGCTGCTAGACATGATGCCTGAAAGGAACCTGTGCCTTGAGAGGCAGGAGACCTCTGAATGCCAGTGCTGAGGCAACATCTGGTTGCCAGGCCATGCTTAGCAACTCTAATAATAAATAACATCCCATTAAGCCTCTTTGCCCTGACCTAGATGCCCACTGATCTAATCCAGTAGACCATACTTGTGTTCTTATGCTAATTTGAATAAAGAAATCTCATTGCAGCAGATCATTTTGAAGAGCATTGTAAAGAGTCTGGTTCCTCATCTCTAATAAGAGCATTTAATAAATTAATCTTTTCTTCTCTAGGTAATGGCTGAAAAATTCCTGGAGGGCGAAGTGCCATTGGAGATATTCCTTGAGCAGTTTTCCTCAATGAGGAAGTTGTCCCATGTACGGCGGGTGAAAGTGGAAAAGCTTCAGGAGGTTCTGAGAAAGCCTCGGTCTTCGCAAGAGCCAGCCAGTGGCTCAGAGTTTGGCCATCAGCCTCTTTCTCATGCATCACCTGGACCTGCAAAACAGCAGCCACAGAACGGCCCATCTGGAGGACCATCCT
The DNA here is from genome assembly GCF_049243985.1 of Paroedura picta. Classification (NCBI taxonomy): domain Eukaryota; kingdom Metazoa; phylum Chordata; class Lepidosauria; order Squamata; family Gekkonidae; genus Paroedura; species Paroedura picta. The sequence continues at coordinate 79,323,734 of NC_135370.1, read as the reverse complement.
TTCCTTTGCCTTACAGCTTAACCCCTAACATGCCTACTGGCCCTTTAGTTCATGGAAACCTCCAACCAGCTCCTTTTGCAGGGACGCCTGCTATAGCAGGCCATGTTACTTCCTCCCAGCCAAATACCCAACCCCCATTTCCTTATAAACTGCCTCCAGGTTCTGGATACCCACCAACCTCTTCTGGTAGTTCAGCACCCCAGTCTCAGACAGGAAATTCGTCTTCAAGTCCTTGGTCTCCATCTAGAGCACCTCCTCCTGGGCCTGGTTACCCACAACTTCCTTATGGGGCTCCATCATCAATGCCAGGATTTCCTCAGCCTCTGCAGCCTCCTTATTTCTCATCTGGGGGGAATTCACAGTGCCCATATCCTACCCAACCTCCAGTGCCTAACTTTTCTGTCCCCTCACAGCCTCCGTATCCCATAAACCCAAACCCTTTCCTTGGGCATCCGCCACCACCTGTACCCCCTCGAGGTCCTTCTTGGTCAGGGTACTAGTCAGGGACACTAGGTAGTATTCTTTGTTGTCCTCGTCTGCAGTATTACCTGAGAAATTCACTCTTGCTAGCTATTGAGACCTGAGATGAAACTTGGGAGTTATCCGGAAAGACATCTTTGTGTAAGCATTATTATTGGTGTCATATGAGAATTGATGCTGTAAGACCTGAGAAGGAATGCTGCTGTTGGAAGATTTCAGTTTATGAGTAGCTGTATGTGTAGGGATCCACTTGTGGCCAGTTGTACTGACCAGTGAATTGATCCAAGCCATAGTAAAGCTGAAGTTCAGACTCATAGCTGATGTGCACTGGCATTGTTCCAGTTAAGCCCTTTAAGACCTGCTTAGTGACAGTAATATAGATTTGTTTGTATGTGCACAAGCACACACACACACACACGTGTGTATGTGTTTGTATAGTTTTCTACTGTAGTGTGTTATATATAAATAGAATTCTATAAATTTATATTGCACAGAACTTAGGAGAGACAGAGAGAAACTTCTGTCAACTATTTCTAAAGAAAACATGCTTGCCAGGGAAGGAAGGAATATGAATTCTTGTGGCACTAAAAATTATTAGAAAAGTAGATGGAGGGAACATTGCAGCCCCTGACATGCCTCAGAAGTAGTATGCTGGCTAGCAGAACGGAGACACCAACCCTGCCTTAGCTGCTCTCAGTTGCAGTCTTGTGTCCACTCAGTTTTCTGTGCTGATGTGCCTACGGAGCACAGCATGTTTCTCTGGCCAGTGTATTTCCACCCTTCTATGTTTTCACATTTATTACCCTTCCTTTCTGCTCAGATGCACTGAGGTTACAAAATGGCTGTATTACGCGTATGGCATATGCTTCCAAGAGGGCAAGTGATGTTTGTTGAAGACAGCATAGGAGAACTGATTTATTGAAAGATGGATTATGGTGCATTTTTGCACAAGGGGACAACAGGCAAAATACTAACCTCCCTGTTTCCATTGGTGAGTGTGACGGGCTGCACTGGAGCCTTGAGATATCTCTGGCTGACCTTATCCTGCTTCTTTTCTCTAATAACCTACTGCAAAGGTAGCAGGAAGAGGTTCAGTAACGAAGCTTCCTCCTGTCTTCCTTGATTGTTGGCCCATTTCTCACAGTTGATGGGAAGAAACACTGGCTGCCAATCAAGAGAACACAGGAATCTTAATGGAAGAAATTGGCTTTGCTAAGCACTTTATTCTCTTGCTTGCCTATAATAATGTATTTATAAAAAAACAGAGAGACTACTAATAGACTAGACAGGTTGAATGCTTTTGGAAATAGATGAAAGTAATTCTATACTTGTGATGAATTATTATAATAATAAAACTTGACAAATGGCACACAGAGTTACTGTTATGACTTTGTAAAATCAATCAGTGATTGGCTGGGATCTGTTATTGGCCCATTTTCTTGCTTACTGAACATCCTTCCCCTGATCTCGTTGTTGTCAATAAAACCCTTCACCTTTCACCTTATGCAGCCATGGGCTCTCCATGCAATGTGATCTTTCATCTCTATATTCTGCTTACGAGATCCATTTGTGCAGCTCTCTTCCCCAAGTTTTCCCTTCTCTGCATTGTCCAAGCCAGGTTTTCTCTTTTCTTTGTATTGTGATTTGCTTCATTGTTATCTTTTGTTTTCTAATCTTTATTACAGACTGTTACTTTTGCTTCAGTCATTGCCTGTCCTCCCTCCCTTTTGCTTTTGCTTCAGTCATTGCCTGTCCTCCCTCCTGTGCTAATATATCTGTTACTCAACCTAGCTTCATATTTCATAATCAGCCTAACAGTAGATACTGTCTCTTCTATTAGAATGCCAGACTATGAGGAAAGACCAAAATGGTAGATGACCATTTAGGAAAGCAGGCTGTTAATTTAGATTTTTAAAATTTTTGGTGAGCACGGAATGATTTTGTAAAATTGTTCAAAAGATGTCAAAGGAGAAAAATTGTTGTGAATGGCACAATAAACAGTGTACTTAAATTTTGTTCTTGCACCATCCCAGAAATGTCACAGTGCCCTTAGCATCTAATGATTTTCTTTTTGTGCGTGTGGACACATTGCATCAAAGCCCATAGAACTGGATAAATATTCTTGGACATACATGGCATTTTTTAATAGAAAAGAATAAAACACCCGTCTCAGTTGTATGAGAGAAGAAAGTAATGCATGAAGTACTATAGGAAAAATATAGGCCAAGAGAAACAAAAATGAAATGCTAACAAACTGCCGTGGAGGAGAGTTTGATTCATGCTGATGAGTGAAATCCTCCCACACAAGTGATTGTAGGTGATTTGCCAGAAATTATTTAATATACATGGAATACACAGCTATAGAAACTGTTGCTTTTTCCCCTAATTTCCCCATTCTGCAGACTTCAGAGTTCTTCCATGTACAGATTGTATAGCTATTCTGCCGATATTGGTGTTGAATTTGAATTTTTCAGAGAAAATATTGTGGCATGATTTTGGGCTTCACAATATCTGATTTTATAAACAAAATATATGATTTTGTAAATAATTATTGTCTTCTCAGGACAATTTAAACCGAGTTATGGGTGGCCAGATATAAATGCACATCAGTTGTGATGGGTGTATTCATATAGTAAATGTGTAGGTTGGATTGAAGGATTATGGCTCTTTCCTGTCCCCTTCCATTCCAGCAGTCATTTCCATCCCTAGAAAAGTTTATTTCTGGTGCTCTGGGGTCCACATGCTTTAACAGGTATGCAGGGCAGGAGGCTGCAATGGGGGTGGGGGGTGACATTTTGTCAGCTGAGCTGTGGTGATGGAAGAGAAAAGCATTTTTAGGCCCTATCAACCTGCATGGCTGTTAAACCATCCAGGCCTTGTGACTCCAGAGTCAAGTTCCCTGGAGTTGGAAAGATCTGCTTTGAGGAGGAGAACATGAGAAGGATCTGTGGCTATGCCAGCACGTTTGGCTGACCAACCATGAAGTCTAATCCTATATCCTTACACTGCTTAGGAGCAGTGATTGCAAAATGAGAAGGTGTCTTGCTCTGGAATATTTTAGAGATGGGATTGTACAAACATGTCCTTTGTCCTTATTTCTGTGCTAATATTTAAATACAAAATGGCAGATATGATGCCCTGATTTCTGAACCAGTCTCAAATTCCACATTGGACATAATTCAACTATAATTTATGACTTTTAAGCACCACTTAATTCAACAGCAGAGAGTTAAATATTTGCTTGAAATCCAAGGGATTTAAAAGTGCTTCAATTGAGTTGTACTCATCTGACATGACTTGTTTCTTTGGTTGGTTTTATTCTTCTGATATATTTGTGTGCTTTTGATTTCCACTAAAAGTAGCAGACGGAATTCTGATGGTGGAATGATTTCAGTTTCTCTAGGGATGATGTTGCTTGGGGTAAAAGAAGTGGCACAAACCAGAAGTAACTTCTTATGCTAGGATGTAAGCATGAAAAATTGAGAGAAGTTGAAACTTTAGTTAGATTAACGAGTATGAGGACATATTCAGTTCTCTATCTGAATCACTGAATTTGCAGCTGAAAGTAAACATGGACTGGACTCCCAGAGAATGCAATTAAACTGTATACAAAAAGATTGTTATGATAAGCCCTGGGTATGAATAAAATTCTATTTCTGATAAGTGTCTACAATGTTTTGTAAACAATATAAAAATGACAATGATTTGAAGCTTAGTCTCTGGGTGTAGCATTATTTGTTTTTAAAGAAAAGGATCCTCCCCACCACAATTCTTGCTTCCTGATCCAGTTAATTTCACTCTAGAGAATAACAGTTTATTAACAGCTAGAAGATACTGGCTTGGAGCCTATGAAGGGGTTTGTTGCTGGAAGAAACTATAGAATGTACAGAACTTGTTCACAGAAATTAAGCTGGTGTCTTGAATGGTAGTCCTTTTTGTATGAATTTTAGTATCTTTCAAGTGTTTTGAAAGTTCCAAAAATGCTCTGCCACCCTTATGATTCAGTATAAGTCACTGGCATAACGTGCGCATGTCTCCTACAGCATGATAACTGGACCTCTGGGGGTTTCTTTTAGTTTTTTGTGATGCAGCTTGAAGTGATATATAAATGGATGGACTATGACAGGATAGAGCCTCTTGTGGTGCAGAGTGGTAAGGCAGCAAACATGCAGTCTGAAAGCTCTGCCCATGAGGCTGGGAGTTCGATCCCAGCAGCTGGCTCAAGGTTGACTCAGCCTTCCATCCTTCTGAGGTCGGTAAAATGAGTACCCAGCTTGCTGGGCGGTAAACGGTAATGACTGGGGAAGGTACTGGCAAACCACCCCGTATTGAGTCTGCCATGAAAAAGCTAGAGGGCGTCACCCCAAGCGTCAGACATGACTCGGTGCTTGCACAGGGGATACCTTTACCTTTTATGACAGGATACAAATAACAGACGTGTGGACTGTATACACCAGGGGGAGTCAAACTGCGGCCCTCCAGATGTCCATAGACTATAATTCCCATGAACCCCTGCCAGCATTTGGGAATTGTAGTCCATGGACATCTGGAGGGCCGCAGTTTGACTACCCCTGGTGTACACTATTTCTACTTAGTTTCAGCCATGTTATGCATATATTTTGTAAACTATCCACATTTTCCCCTTTAAATATATACATTTGTCCCTTCTATATACATTCAGTTGGAAAATACTGGGTTTGGAAATCTATCTTTCTCCTTCAGTGGGGCTGAAGTCATCCGAAGCGACTAGCTCACGCAGATAGATAGGGCTTTGTATGCAATTTTTTGCCTATCCACCTTGTGAGTGACCACTGGCTGACCCTCCTTTAATCTGGATAGCCCTACTACTCGGGGCGGAGACCAGAGCCCTGTTCTTAGGCTGATAGGCAATCCATTTAAAAACAAGCAATAAGTGGAGTTTTTCTTGAACAGATTTCTGCAGGTGCAGAAGGGGCAGGGATGAAGAAGGAGGTCGTCCCAGAGCTCCTGACCCTGACTTCCAGCACTGCTGGCCATGGGAGATGGAGGCCGGTACAAGGAACAAGACAACAGCCAAGAGCCCTGGGGAGCGGTCTGGAGCTCTGGTCCTCAACTCCCCGATGAAGCATGCAGTTGTGGACTCAGTCCAGGTGTCAGAGCTTCCTTGTACCAGCTGAAACATGGGTGGGAAGTCGAAGCGGGATGGCATCTTGAGGGAAAGTAGAGCCACACTACAAGGCAGTGACTCCCCCAGGATCAGCTCCATGAAGATGAGAGCTACCTGCAAAGCGGCCGCTGCTGGAGGCCACAGTGTGTTGGAGCTCCAGAATGCCAGCTGCACACTCAAGATGCACTAATCCGCACTAATCTGATGCACTAATCTGCACTGCCAAATAGCCAGATTCTGAACACTACAGGAGTGATGAAGGGCTGCAGAGCTCTGGTAAACAGTCATCCCTGGGACCTGTGTGTTGGCCTCCATCCCTGTGTGAACCAGCAGTGGACAGAAATTTGGGTGTCCCAGAGGTCTGAGAACAAGACCCTTAGTGTGAGGAGGCATGCAGCCATGCAGCCAAGAAAAATGGTGGTGGGTTCTGGGTCACCCTATGGTATAGTGGGCCCAGATCACTACCCATTACAGAGTGGGAAAATAGGGGCTACTACCAGACAAGCTCCGGGCATCTTGGGGACTGCGGGAGAACACAGACACAGCAGACTACTGTTGGGGCCTCATGTACTGGGAGAAGGACTTGGGGATGGAGCCCTTCCCAGACTTCCAAAACTGGAGAAGACTCAAGGCTTGCAGGGCCAGAGCCTGCTACCCCCTGAGTATTTCAAGAATTTCCTCAACTGGGAAATCTTACTGACCAAAAAACGCAGAAAGCCTGATCCTGAATCAGAGCTATATCCCCATACATCTGTGGCATCAGAAAACGAGGATCCCCAGTCATTCTGACATCAAAGGGTTCAGGATCTCACCCACAGACCATAGAACCCCTTCTACACCACAGGGTTAGGCATCTATACCCCAGCTCATATATGGGGCACACACCCTCAGTTGCATCTCTGCCAGACACCGTTTTTGGAAAGAGAGGAGGGAGAATGGTCAGGAGAGGAGGCAGAGGCCAAGGAAACCTTTACTAGGCTGAAGTCATTGCCACAGTAAGCTACAAGATGGAGGTGCAGGAGAAAACTCAGTCAGCTGCATAAGCAAGGTTTTAAGAAACCCGTTTCAACCCAGACAGATCATCCCTTTCCCTACAATTTTGATGATGTTCTCAAGGCTGAATGGGCAATCCCAGGCAGTGGGACCTCACTGACCTTAGTGGCTAGAAAGCTCTACACCTTAACAGATGAAACCTTGGAGGATCTCAAAGTTCTCCTCATTGATGCATTGGGAGGCTCTCTACCTGGGGGCACTGCTACCAAAGACAGAAATAATGCCATCAAAGAAGCTGTTGACAGGAGGAATAAGGCAGCGCTTAAGAAGACTTACGAGGCAGCTTCCATGGCCTTACAAGCCACTGTGCCCTATAAAATTTCAACAGAGCTATCATCATCCAGACTTGCTGCAGTCTACAGAGTTATACTCACCTGCACCAATCCATCCTGAAAATCAAGAGAGCTACTGAGTTTACTGCAGATGGTTCACAAGATGCAATAGAGTTCTTCACCCAGGCACAGGCAGCAAGGATCATAAGCTGGCAAAACATCTGGTTAAAGCATTAGAAGGTAGACCTGTGCTCAAGGACTACACATTTGCAACAAAACACATTTCTCCCACTATGGACATTACACATCTTGGGACCCAAATTTGAACATGTTTATCAAAAGCCTTTCTACCAGAGGAATAGTCAAAGATGGCATCTCTGATAGCGAAGATCATCACCATCAGGAACATGGACCTCATGCAGCTAGTCACAATCCATGGACGGATGATCTCAACAATAAACATGGTGCCATGGGCACGTTTTCACTCAAGTCCTCTACAATGAGCTCTATTACCATTCCAGCAAAACATCATCAGATGAAGAACAAAAGACTACCTATTCTGAGAGAACTATGCAAAGATCTCCAGTGGTGGACGTCCATCCCACACCTCATTAGGGACACAGACTTCATCCACCCAGCACAGATAGTTGTCACAACTGACACCAGTCAGTCAGCCACTGTGCGGCACCCACAGCTAGGACCAGAACCAACAGGAGGACTGGCTCAGCAGACAGGATCTGGACCTAGGGGAGTGCAGCCTCAATTGGGAGGTCTTTGTTCAGGTCACAACCAAGTTCAGACTCCCCATCATGGATCTACTCACATCACCTGACAATGCACAGATTTCTCACATGCTTCTATGACAGGTCAGTGGAGGGTGACGATGCTCTCACATACAAGTGGCTGTGAGGTCTCCTGTATGCTTTTCCACCCATGCCTCTCATCATCAGGGTGCTGAACAGAGTAAGGTGGGAGGAGGACAGAGTAATATTTATAGTGCCTCACTGGCCCAGACACCCATGGTTCTTGGAACTGGTCCAAATGCTGAAAAGAGATCCATGGGTTCTGCCACTCAGACGCAACATGCTACACCAGGGTCCAATATACCACCTGTCCACCTGGAGGGAGCTTTGCACCTTCCAGAAAGTTACACAGAGGACAGATCTAGCTTTATTCCGAAGGTCAACTCTCACTTCCAACTGGAACGGTCAGTAATGCTTTCAGCCTACTGCTCCAATCCTCAGGGCACAAACAAAAAAGCCTGACATAAACTGGACATATGCAGGGCACTATATGTTTACCTGGGCAGAACAGCAGGCATCAGATGTACAGATACTCTTCATCGTTCACAGTACCCAGAACCTGGGCAGGAAGGTGTCATCTTTAACCATTGGCTCCTGGGTCAAGCAGTACAACATCAAGGCTTACAAGTCTCAGGACAAGATTTTACCCAGGAAGATTACAGCACATCAGAGCCATCAGAGCCATGACCACTCCACCAGACACACTTGTCCGTGGCCTTCTCAAATTGAGTGCCAGTAATAGATATGGGCAGCAATGTGGTTGTTGTTTTCGACTTCTGTCAAGCATTGCCCCAGAGACCTGAAAGGCTCAGTAGAGGCTGTTTTCAGTCGTTGTGTATTGCAACAAGTAACCCAGGGTAAAAACGCACTAGACTTCCACTCTAGTGTAACAGCTTGAGTAAAGTACCTTGGATGATTTCAACCCCACTGAGGGATCTTGACCTTGGCTTCTTTCTTTGCCTGTCCTGTCCATGTGCACTTAGCAAATTAACTGGCATCTACATTTGGGAGGGATATGGATGATTTTTCTTTAACAAAGAAGCCCTCAGGAAAGACCAATGTTTGGTTATCCTCCAGTGGGGCTCCAGTCTTGTCCAAGCCCTCCTTCCAAATACAAAACACATGTACCATGTTACAGGTATGGTTGCCCCTTATATTTTTATTACATAGCCAGTTATTGGTATGGCCTATAAACAATAGATATAAGAATAGATACAACTTAGAAATTATATTACATCAGAATTTAGACAAAACAATAAAACTCATAATTAACAACCAACTATAACTGGCTCCTATGTCTGCTCAAATACAGCATGTCTATAAATCATAATTATATTAATCCAGTTTAGCCAATAATGTATGTGATACAAGTATATGGAAGCTCTCTAAAAGAGAAGCCCTGCTTCAAATATTAGCATTCCCTGCTTTTCAATGACCACTCTTTAGCTAAACTATGTAGCCAACTGTATAGTCTGAGGGCCATACTATGTGCATGCGTGTGGCTGCAGAACCTTTCTGCAGGTTCCGCTCATGTTTCTAGAAATCCCAGCTGGTGGTGGTTGCCAGGGTCATAACATTTTGAGGCACCCAGAGAGGAATATCCAATCTCTCAGGTGCAGCAGTCCTATTTTTTCAGTTCTCAAGAGACCTGGCACTATCAGTGCTGCTAAGAAGTCAAACAGGATCTTTTTAGGCTGTCATATTGAGACACTAAAACAATTTCTGTTTTTCTTGGACTTGGAAAAAAGATCCTATTAACAGATCCTTGAGATGAGAAGGGGACAGATGTTCTTCTTTTCAAAGTATAGAAAAAGTAGTATGTATCATGTTGTGAATGTCCTGTATAGTGCAGGGGGTTAGACTAGGTGACTCATGAGATCCCTTCCAACTCTATGATTCTATGTTCACATTGAATAAAGTGAAAATAAATTGCAATTTGTATTCACAGTGACTGGGTTAAAAAAACAAACAACAGGATTTTATTGTTACTCTTCTTCCACCTCTTGATTTCTCTTTTATTGAATTCTGCCTGTGCCTGCAGGAAGAAAATGAACTTCATGAAATTCAACTTGAACAGAATTCAACAAGATGCAGCAAGCTAATAACATTTGCAAGGTTACCCGTCATGGTGATACTGTTTTTGTTTCCCACATACTCTGAATTTAAAGGCTTGGTGACACTATAGATTTAAGTGTATTTTGAAGTCCAGCTGCTTCCCCCAAAGAAATTGGCTCAAAATATCTCATCTCATGAATATATATACCCTAATTCTGTGGTTTACTGTCTGACATAGCACATAGGACAAAATTATACATACGTGTCGAGGGGGAGTTTATAGTTGTCGTGCAGAGCATAAGTCATAGTCACTGTCAGAGGAATAGTCTAAGGGGCTAGAAGATCTGTGGGTTGCCCCTTCCAGAGCTGTGAAAATAAACAGAGCATTCTTAGCTTCAAAACCCACTATGCCAGTGGTTCTCAACCTTTCTAAAGCTGCGACTCTTTAATACAGTTCCATACAGTCCCCAACCATAAAATTATGCAAGTGTTCTTTCACAGAAATTAAACCAAAACTAACCAGTGGTGTGAAGATCCATTGCTCATGATTGTATATAAATTGGTTTCCCCCTGGGGTTTCTCAGGTCAGTTCTGCCTCTTGTCCCGCTGAGCTGTGCCACCATCTGGAGGGCCTGGCGGGAGGGAGACTGTGCTGCGCTGGAGGCACTGCTGGAGCGGCTGGTGACCACGCACAGGAGCCTGCAGGAGGAGCAGCAAGAGTGGCAGTGCCCCCCAGCCAAGGTGCTCCCCCTGCCATGACCCCTGTGAAAGGGTCGTTTGACCCCCAAAGGTGTCCTGACCCCCAGGTTGAGATCCACTGTGCTATACCCTAGAGCAGTCTTTTTCAACCTTTCAATCAGGAAAAAGCAACTGAAATATTTTTTCAGGCTTTGAGGCACACCCTGGAAGTAACATCATCACCTGTGCTAACTGGCAGACATGAGGAGGATTGAGATGGGAGAGAAAGGAGGCAGTTTAAGGAAGGAATAGGTATGCTGGCTCCACCCTTTCCCAGGTGCAGAAATCATGAAAGACCTCACACTGGGGGGGGGGGAGGAGAGCAATGGAAGCAGCTGGTTCCCTTGCTGGTTGCTGAATCCATTAAGGCAGAAGGGGAAAGGCTGCAGAGCCCCTCCAAAGTTCCCACAGACTCCCCCAGGTGTCCATGGACCCATGATTGGGAATCTCTGTCCTACAGAAATACCAAATGTAGGGCCTAAGGGCCAAACCAGACACAGTGGAAAACCCCATGTGTGATTTATTCATGCATGGTTTTCATTCATGTGGAAGGGGGAATCTGTTGTTTTTCCTCCCGAAAACTGGAGTACATGAGAAAGAGGAACTTAAACCTTGCACCCTCTTCCCCTGACTTTGCTGCATTTTGCTCTTTGAAAGATGCATACTGTATTTATGATTGTTGGATCATTGATCCTTGGCTTATCCTTGGATCCTTGGATACCAGACCCCAGGTGGGACCTGGGGAGTTCATCGTCAGATGACAGAGATCAGTTCTCCTTGAGAAAATGGCTGCTTTGGGGGGTGGACTCCCTAGCATTATACTCCAATGAACCCCCCTGCCCCACTCCTGACTCTCCAGGTATTTCCTAACCCAAAGCTGGCAACCTAAGGTAAGCTGATCAGTTGGGATTTCCTGAATGGGAGCTAGTGACTGGCTAACTTTCCTAAATGGCAATTGACCATATGCAATGACCCAGAACTAATGCACTGCAAACAGACAGGAAGGATTTTTTTTAAATTTGAATTTGGGGACAAAGAGGTGAGCAGGACTGACTGCTGAAAGTTGGTAGCTGGCATGGGTAACAGAGGTGTTGTTGCTCTCTTTGGGTATCTGGATGTACAGTCCAGGACTCTGCCTGAGACCCTGGTGAGCCACTGCCAGTCTGAGTAGAGAATCCTGACCTTGATAGACCAGGGGTCTGATTTAAAATAAAGCAGGTTCATATGCTCAGGGCCAATGGCTGCGTGGTCTACTGTAAGAGCTGTTGTCTTGTTACTGCTCCCTACTTGTGCATTTTTAATCAAAGGAGATATTGCAGAGATACCGTAGAGCTCTCTCTCTCTCTCATCAAAAAGAAATGAGGCCATGTAACTCTGCTCCACAATGTCTCACATCTCAGGGAAGTGGGGAGCATGTAACACTGTCTTAGGTAGGAGTACTATCTTTGGGAAGCCATGTGCAGTGCCACTATGCTGCATGTTAAGAACGTTTCTTTGTATGTGTGTGTGTGAGAAACTCTTTCCCACAGCACTGAATGTGTGGCAATGTGTGGAAATAGCCTTAGAGGCTTAACAGGATGTTATTTACCAGGTGATGTTATGCCATGAAAGGCTTCCGCTATGAATTTCCACAAGGTGACAAAACTTTGATGGGGCCTTGAGATCTTTTTGAATTACAACTGTTCTCTAGGCCAGGGGTAGTCAACCTGTGGTCCTCCAGATGTCCATGGACATGGTGGCAGGGGCTCATGGGAATTGTAGTCCATGGACATCTGGAGGACCACAGGCTGACTACCCGTGCTCTAGGCTAGGGACATTATATACTATCGTGGTTACTCCCTCCTCCACAAATTGTGACCAGAATTAAGCTTGGGACTCTTTGGAATGACATAGACAAACCAGTGGTGTTAGAAAAAAAATTGTCCTGTCTGACTCTCAGAGGGTATGTGGGACACATACCTTCTCTGGAGTGACTTTTTCAGGGCCTCCTCCCTCCCTCCCTCGCACACAGAAAGACAGACAGACAGAGATACCTTTCAATCACAGAATCATAGAGTTGGAAGGGGCCATACAGGCCATCTAGTCCAACCCCCTGCTCAACGCAGGATCAGCCCAAAGCATCCTAAACCTTTCCCTCCACTCCCCCCAGTTTCCCTCTTATCTATTGGTTTCCCAACCTCCTCCCTGCCTCCTCTCCCCTCTCTCATGCACAAAGGCACACAGAGAGAGACTCCCCCCTTCCCCCCTCTTGTTTCCCCTTTTACCTATGAGTTTCCCAACCTCCCTCCCTCCCTCCCTCCCTCCAAGTAAACACACACATACAAACACACACACACAGTCACCCCCTTCCCTTTCCCTTACCCGCTCCTCCGCTGCTGCCTTGGCCCTGAGGGTGGTGCAGCAGCTGCCCGGGGGCCAGGGCAGCTGCTTCAAACGCCTTGGGGGTGGGGCCGCTGCTGCCTCGGCCCCTCGCAGTTCATACAGAGGCTGCCGCAGTCCCCAGGCCAGTGAGGCTACTGTCTTGGCCGTGGGAGCGAGAAGCCACTGCCTTGGCCCCAGCAGGTCATGCAATGGCTGCCCAGGTCCCAGGGTCCAGTGCAGGCACTGGCTGGGCCTTCCATCTTCTGGTGTGTTTCGTGGGCAGGACAACAGAGGTCATGTCCATCTACATTTCCGTTTGATGAGGCATGACAGAAGATGTGTCCCACATCAAAAAGGATCATGTGCTCTTGACAGAAGGATTTTTATACCCTGCCTGATCTTTGCTACCTGAATATGGTGAGAGGTAAGTATTTTCCTTGAGGCCTTGCACGTAGCCTTTCTCCTCATCCTGAACTCTTTGACTTTCAGGTTGCGGCTGGAAGGCTGAGGAGCTGTTGCGATGAAAGGAAACTAAAGAAAAGTGTAATGCACAATTAGTAATTACTTCCTACCCAAAGCAATAATCACTCTAAAACTTGAAACACATATTTATACTCAGTTAAAAAACTGAAATTCAGAGCTACACCTGAATGATGTTAATGAAGGATAAGAGCAGAATGAATTGCCAGCTATGCAAGTAAAAAACAAACCAGCCCTTTCTTTGAAGTAAACCCTATACAGTCCTCAGTAAGATTCTAACATCTGCTTCAGAACTTTGTGCATCTGCCAAGCTAGTTCCTACCTCTAGAGGGAGTAAAAGTCACACACCAAACTCAGAAACACCAAGATGGGAGTGCCTCTAGACTCTGCCACCATGTTTCAATGTGTAAATATAAATTGTGGAACTGAGAATATTGGACTGCATTTCTGTGTGTAACTATCAGAAGGAGCATTTTTTGACTCAAACAAGTAACATCACAACTTTTTGGCTGTCTGCAGTGTGAAATTCAAATCCCAAGGACAGATAGATTATATTAAAACTTTCATATGTGCTAGGTGGCTTGTGACATTCTGGGCACTTGATGAAAATATCTTCTTCTTAGTGGCTACCTTTTCATGTGTAATTTACTCTCTTCCTTGATATGACGTGCTTTTTAGTGGTTTTAAAATTATGTTGTGGTGTTTATGCTGTGATCATTTTACTGTTTTGTAACTCCTAGTTTTATTTCTCCTATTTTAGAATAGTTTAAATATAATTTTGAATTGTTGCTTATATATATATATATATATATATATATATATATATATATATATATATATATATATATATATGACTGCCTAGAATTCTATTGCAATCCTCTTTGTAGATCTTTTATGCTTAGTGATGTTGCATCCCACTCAGAAAACAGTGACATCTTAGAGGCAATTGAGCAATTGCTTGAGACTTGTCACATGCTCTGAGACCAGAAGTCCAATGGAGGTAGGACTCTGCAATCCAAAATATGCTTGGAATGTCAAGACTAGCTGGGGAACATATGAATTGATAATAAACAATGGGGCTACCTCGGAATATGTGAATAGTGTAAGCTCTTTATTCAAGATGTAAGCTTGTGTGTGTATTCAGGTATCTGAAGAAGTGTGTATGTACATGAAAGCTTATACCTTGAATAAAACTTTGTAGGCCTTAAAGGTGCTACTGGATTCAAACTGTGTTTTGTTGGGTTATGGATGCCATTCTTCTCCTTCCCCTATATTTTGCTTGTATGATAAAATAGCAAAATACTGCACAATATCTTTGTTGGAACAAGCCTCCACACTTCCAGCCCTACTGTATTTGCAAACATTTCATTGATGTAATACAGGTTTTAATAGTCAGGTTGGTTGGTTTTGAGGGAAACCTCTGCTCATGTTGTGGTTATTCTCTGAAACCCACTTGACAAATTGGCTGACCAATAGCCCTCTTGTTACTAAGTCAGTGAGCCCAAAGGTTAACCACAGTAGCACTTTAGGAGCTATCAGTGGAGGTGACAGAGGCATTTACTCCACATGACACTTCGAGTTTATAGGGTTTGGAGACCAAGATGTATGAGGAAAGGTTGGGGGAACTTGGTCTGCTTAGTCTGGAGAGGAGACAACTGAGAGGGGATTTGATAACCATCTTCAAGTATTTTTAAAATACTTGCCATATAAGGATGGAGCAGAGTTGTTCCCTCTTGCCCCGGAGGGACGGACCAGAACCAATGGGATGAAATTAATTCAAACATTCAGAAGTTCCTGACAGTTAAAGCGGTTTCTCAGTGGAACAGGCTTCCTCGGGAAGTGGTGGAGATTTTTAAGCGGAGGCTGGATAGCCATCTGACGGAGAGGCTGATTCTGTGAAGGTTCAAGGGGGTGGCAGGTTACAGTGGATGAGTGATAGGGATGTGAGTGTCCTGCATAGTGCAGGGGGTTGGACTAGATGCCCCAGGAGGTACCTTCCAACTCTATGATTCTATGTAAAACTTGAATGGACTAGCACAGGCTTTCCCAATGTGGCAAGGTACCCATGGTGATTATGATGCCTGCCACTCCTTCCCTGGCACCTGCTGCTCTTTTCAGAAAGTGGACCAGGCCTTAATAAAGCAGGTCTTGCTATTTGTTGCCCTCATTCAAGTGATAGTGTTTTCAATAGCTACAATAGCAGCTGCAGCCACTTGGAGGATCAGGAGTGCTGTGAAGCACCAAGCTCCATTCCCCTGCAGGCCTAACCTATGTGCTCTCCAGGGAAATGGGCTGTTGCATGATGGGAGAGCAGCATTCAGGAGTAGAAGCCCACCCCCTAATTCTTCAGGCTCGCTGTCCTTCCAGTAGCAACCCCATATGCACCAGCTAATGCACAGAATACTATTCACATGTAAGTACAGCTAGTGCATTTGTTTGTCTTTGATAATCGTTCCCCCTCTGCCCTCTATATGTTTTTTCTTACCATTTTGGTTCACTCCATTTGGACCAATCCACTGGTGCTGCTGCTTCTTGGAATCTGCAACAAGACAAAATGAAGAGGGAGGCTAGGTGATGGAGTGAATTGTAGCAGATCACATGACTCTCCAAATGATATGATTAACAGCTTTTATGGCTTATGTGGGACCTGAAGCAGAATTGGAGCTAGCTGGTATCCCACTGCCTTTAAGCAACTCAAGCTAGTGAAACTTCTATTTGTCTTTTGTACTTGACCCAACTGCCACCATTTTGTGAGGCATTCACTAAAGAACAACGTCCAACCCCCAACAGTATGGCTAGTCTTAACCGCTATCTAATGTTACCTGTTTTTCAGAACAATGAATAAATCAAGAAAGTTGCACACTCAAGGGTCTAACCAGACGTAACACTATCCATTTATGATTGCAGGTACTTATAAGTGTTGTGCCCATCTGATTGCTGTTGGCATGTGATCAGAGGACACCCTGAGCTGCCACCACTTCCATCTTCCCTATGACCTTTTCTCTTTCCTGCTTGCTTCCAGGCCCCATGAACAGCTCTGCCACTGCATCAGGCTTCACTCAACTGAGCTGAGGTGAGAAGAAACTTGGGGGATGGGGAGAAGGGTTAGTATATGGGCTGCTTCTCCCTCTAAGGAGGGGAAGGAAGTGGGAAAGGGGAGATACAGGGAAGGGTTATGGTTAGACACCACAAGTGCAGGAATTGAGGAGAGCCCGCAACTCATATCTGACTGTTAGACAAGATAGAGACCCCAGATTCAAACTGTATATTCTTATAAATTATTAGCCAGATGTCTGCAAGCAGTGACAGGATGGCTTAAGTAGAACTGTCTAAAACTTAATCCTTCAAAGATGGAGGTCCTATGGTTCGGAAGGAAGGGTCCCAGGGAGGAGGCGCAATTGCCCTGCTGGGATGAGGTGGGACATTCTGCCAGGAACCTGAGTGTTACCTTTGACACCTCCCTCTCCATGGAGGAACAGGTCACAAGAGTAGCATGGCTGGTATTCTTTCGTTTACACCAAGCTAAGCCACTAGTGCCCTACCTGGCCCCAGAACACCTAGACACAGTGTTCTATGCAACACTCACCTGTAGACTGGATTTCTGCAACTCACACTACACAGGCCTATTGTTATCCCTGATCCAGAAACTACAATTAGTCTAGAATACAGCAGCTGGGTTTTCACTTGAACATCTTAGAGCAGTGGTCCCCAACCCCCGGTCCGGAGACCGGGACCGGTCCGGAGATCAGTCGGTACTGGGCCACGGCTCTTCCTTGTCTTCCTCCCCAGCTGCTGCCTCAGGGGCTGTCCTGCCACTTTGCTGCTGGCTCACCTTTGGTGCTCTCCAACGGCCGCCATGGCTGGGGCTCCCCCTTAGTGTGACACTGGCAGCGCCTCCCTGGGGGCAATGGGAAGTCAGGGGCGCTGGCGGGAAAGCAAGTGGAGCATGGGCTCAGGCGGCGATGGCAACATCCCTTGGCAAAAGACTACCCCCCCCTCCAGGCCTCAGTAAAATTGTCAAGCGTTGACCGGTCCCCGGTG
The DNA here is from genome assembly GCF_049243985.1 of Paroedura picta. NCBI lineage: Eukaryota > Metazoa > Chordata > Lepidosauria > Squamata > Gekkonidae > Paroedura > Paroedura picta. Next base: position 79,306,305 of record NC_135370.1, on the reverse strand, counting down.
ATAAAAAGGTTGAGGACCACTGCCTTAGAGGTCAGACATTTGGCCTGCACTCCAACAACTTCATTGGCTGTTGAATTCTGAATCAGACTTAAGGTTCTAGTAACTACATTTAAAGCCATACATGGTCTGGGCCCTGAGTACGTGAGGGACCGCCTCTCTGCATACGTCCCCCCCAGAGAGCACTATGCTTGGCAAACACCAACAGAATCAGAATAACAAATGCCAACAAACTGGTGATCCCTGGCCTCAGAGAGGCTCGTTTGGCCCTGACTAGAGACAGGGCTTTCTCTGTCCTGGCCCCTATTTGGTAGAATGGGCTCCCAGAGGAGATCAGGGCCCTGTCAGAGCCAAAACAACTCCACAGGGACTGCAAAATGGAGCTCTTCCGGCAGGCTTTCAGTCACAGCTAATGAAAAGCAACAACTAGACTCTCCAAAAGCCCCTCCTTCCACGACCTAACTGCACCCTATCAGAGAACAACACAGGACAGTTCCTGATTCAGCAGTACGCCCTTGGATAAATTATACCACAGTAATGCAGTAAATGGTTGTACAGTTAAAGTTATAATGTTGAAATGTTACAGGTTCATAATAATGCATTCTCTGTACTGTATTATGAATTCATTGTAAACTGCCCTGAGCCACAAGGGAGGGTGGTAAGTAATGCAAATAAGTAAATAAGCAAGCTAAGTAAATAAGTAATGTAAGTAAGTAAATAAGCAAGCAAGCAAGCAAACAACCAAACAGGGTAGCCATGTCCCGGTAATGTATGCTTCCATGCTGGGCAAGCCTTTCCTGGGGCTACCGTAGAGCTGTGTAAATGTCCCCTAAACTAGGGCTAAAGTGATACAAAGGCAAATGCCACTTACATTTCTTTGCCATTTTTTTATAGGTAAGGGGTACACAAATAACCAGGAAGACTGCTGCGAGGACCAGGGCTAAGAGGATTTTCAAAATGTTTTCTGTATAAGGCACAGGTTTGGCATCTTGGCCTGGAGACAGAAGATAAAAGTACAAGTTGAATCACTCCTAGGAGAAAGCTCATCTTCAGATATTAGTACCTTTGAAAATGACCACCATCCACTCCCAATCGTCAGAGTCATAAAGTTACACCCAGCCTTTTCTCTCCCCTTCTTCAACACTGCACCTGAAACTCCAGTTCTGTGGTTCTCAGCCTATGCCACAAACTATATTCTAGTCCCCTCTAACATCCTAAGTGCCTGCCCTGAGACTCTGCATAAGCGAATGAGTTGTGTTCAGATCTCGCCTTCAGCTGCCTATCTAATCTAATATAGGGATAATATTCTGCTTTACTTTACTGGGTATTGTAGGGATTTCTGTGGCAATGTATACGAAGCACATGCAACTGCATGCATGCTATGTCAGGGAGGACCCCCAAGCACTCCCTTTTCCCCTCACTGGTACCCAGCATGTCTCTGGCTTGGGAAATGCCTGGAGACCTTTGGAGTGGAGGAGCCGTGAGTGGGTGGGATTTGGGGCGGGGAGGGACTTGAGTGTGGTGTAATGCTATGGAGGGAAACTCATCCAGGGGGGACTGGTCTCTTTAGTCTGGAGATGACCTGTAATTCTGGGGTACCCCCAGGTCCCACTGGGGGACTGGCATGCCCATGACAGCCCCAGTTGATTGGAAGAGGCCTTGCAAAAAGGTTCTGTACTGGCTAATAATTTTTAGCTAAAGGCCAACTGAGCAGGAGCAAGAAAGGATCTCGACAAATGTTCAGAGCTGCTTAAAAAAAACTTGAAAAAGAAAAGGCAGCACCTCACGAAACCTGGGGTTGAATTCCTCAGAGGACTGTCATGAACACGGGGGGTGGGGGGTGATTTCCCCCCTCCTACAGCAGATCTCTGCCTGTCTGCATGCTGTTCCTGGGGGTTCTCTGTCCCCAAGGTGCAATATTTCAGGAGGCAGGTGGGGCTCCAGGAAGACTGGGGAGGCAAGGAAATCCTATTCCATCAATGAAAACGTTCCCCATTATCCAAAACTTGTAAAATGGCTGTTATTGCAGAGGGACACCTCTATGCTGAAGTTTAGGTGTGTTCTAGAAGTAACTATGATGATGACATTAAGACTATACCCTTCTGGGGCCACTATCAGAGTTCCTGTGGGTGACTTCCAGTGACCTATCAGTGCATTTTCTGGACAGTAAAATGTTTTGGAAGCTAGGTGACTGCAGGTGGTGGCACCTTTATGAGACTCTCTTTTTAAAAGAGGGGGAGGTTGATTCCATCTCCTTCACCCGAACTGGAGAGTCCCTGCCCCAATTCCTAGGAAATGAAGGGCAAAACCAGATGCTATATATTTTTGAGCAAGTCAGATCTAGCAAAATCACTTTCTGTGCAGCCACAAAGCAGTTGTAGGGAACAGCAGGAAAATAGTACAGGGGAGGAAGTTAGGAGCTCTTCCTCCTTCCATGTGGAACTGAGCTGAATTGGACCCCTGTAATCCTTTAAAAGGCATTCTCTGCAGCTGCTGTATGGCTGCTGTATGGAAAAAGCAGACATCACGCATAAAAAACAACCACAACTGACAACCATAATGTCCAGTCCCCCTATTCCTATTAGTTGCAGGGTGTAGGCGCGACTTGTGGACCTTCAAAGGATTTGTGGATCTTCTCGCATACCCCCGTAGACCTCCGGAAGTCCTTAGACCCAGTTAGCTCCCCTCCCAAAAAAAGTGCTATTATTATCTTGTTCTAGATTTGAATCCTCATGATTTTTTTATATATATAATCTTTTTGCCAACCAAAACAGAGTGCAGGGATAAAGCTAGCCATAGATAAAGTGCAAGGAAGGGACTGTAGGCAGACAGCAGTTTTCATGTACTTCATTGTGCAATTTTGTTCTCAGTTCAGAGTTATATTCCAGATGGTTCTGTGATAGCAAAGTAAAAGAGGATTCCAGTGGCACTTTTAAGAATAACAGCATAAGGCTTCCTTTGTCTAAGGTTTTGCTGTATTCCTGATTTGACAGAGTTGTATATTCAGCATGACTATGCTGGAAAGGTTGAGAAGCAGGATGTATTTACATTGAGATCCGTGTCCAGTTTAAAGAGCAGCAGGGAAGGGTTCAGGGAATGAGGTGTGAGGTGAGAGACAGGATGGTGTTGCTTAGTTACAGCCTTCAAAAACGGCTACAGCCTATAAAAATTGGCCTGTGAATTGAGAGCCATTCCACATAATATGCAGAATGATCCAGGAAATAGAGAGAGAATTCTGGACTGCACCGCTTCAGATGACAAGTAGGTGTTTGGTGCGCTCATATTTTTTTATTATTCTCCTGTGTAAAACGTATTTCCTGCACGTGTTAAATTAGCACACAGGCAAACAGGTTTGGCACAGCCCTTTCCTTGGATTACTAAACGTGTAAAGATCTTTATATGTGAAGGAGTTTACAAAACGACCTCCCACTTGCAGTCTGAAATGGTACGGCTCACTATCATTTTGCTCTCATTTACTATTCTGACTAGATTGCTTCTGACCCCTCTATCTGTCTGCTGCTTGTAATAGTGAGGTAATGTTACAAGCCCATTTCTTCAGAATTCAAATTATCAGCTTCCAAGGAAGGAAGAGCAGCCAGGAATCTACGTATGTTCTCCCAGACAGCTTTACCCACCTGAACATTTTATTAAGCTTATGCTGAAGCATTCTTTGGTTCTGTTCAAGCACTCCATGCTAAGGTTCTTCTTTTCACACTGCACCTTTGCCCAGTGCTCTGGCTGCTGCATCTCCCCCTGGTCCTTTATTTCTATGGAGCCATGACAGTCTGCTTCCTGGCAGGCCTTGGGGGCCAGCTCTGTCCACCATCTTTGTAAGCGCAAGCAGACCATTTCCTGGTTGTCTCCTAAGTGCTGTCCTGCTGTCCCAGAGCACAATGAGACTACATCTTCTAGTCTGGTCCTTGGAGGGTCTAGTGAGAAAGACAAAGGAAAATTCTCCAGTGTACCAACAAGTAGTATAATGTAATGGTTAACATAAGGTGACCACAGTTGAAGGGACTGTAAGGCAGGACACATGGTTGCGGCCTCCCTCCCCCCTTCCCTCCACCTGGGCTCACCGTCGCCTCCCGGGCGCCTCTCCTGGGAGTCCATCTTGTGCGCCTGTGCGGCCTCCATCGGCGCAGGTCAGGTGGGGCCAAGGGCAGGACTCTGCCTGATGCACCTGTGCAGGCCAGCCACAAGGCCAGCTGGGGCAGAGTGCTGCTGCTGGCCATCCTGCTGGCTGGGGGGCAGGGAGAGAGGGAGGTAGGGAGGGGGCCCTGGCTGGGCCATGGCCAAGAGGAGGCAGAAGCGGGACTTGAAATGACCCTGGCGGGACGTGGGACAATGTCCTGGAAGGCATGAGTGTCCTGCGGAATTTGGGATGGATGGGCAGCTTAGGTTAACAGCATCCAGTACCAAGTGGTCAATCTCCAGCTCAAATCTAAAAATTATCCAGGCATTTACTGGAAAACCTTACAAAAATAATTCACTATATTGTAGATGCTGTAGAATAAATATATAATAATTCAACTTCAATATTTCCCCCTGCATCTGCCATTTGAGGGCTGCTGTGATGAAGTGGCTCAGCAAAGACTGGGGAACCACCATCCCCGTCTTCCAATGACTGCAAATTATCTTACATTTTACAAGTCCACGATAAGTAGCTATTCACAGTAAGGATAAACTTGCCATGTGCCAGAGGCATAGCACTTCTGATTTTTCCACTGTGAATTGACATTTCCCATCTTCATTTTTATTATGAGAAATTATATTTTTATCATGGTCATAATGTGTAATTTCTGTAGCATGGATCACTTTAAGCAGTAAAGGTGCCGGTGAGATTGTGCGTTGTTATTTTCTTACCGGGAGTCTTTGAGAAGGTCACCAACGGTGCTGATGTTTGGAGCAATTCAGAGGAAGTTTTAACCAAATCTGAAAAGACAAATACAATCGTCCAACATATTTTAGGAGGAAAGAGAGATCAAGCAAAGAAAGACAAGATGAAGACTGCTGTAATGTCTTAACAGGGGTCATGACCAACGTTTCAATAGTGATGTAATTTCAGTATCACAACCTGCTTTACAAGCAAGCAAGTCAAAGCTGAATCAGCCATAAGTCTTGCTCCTCTTATCTTGCTTTAGAGAAAGGTTCCCTACCTTTTAAAAAGCGTATTGAAAGCAGTTTCACTCTCATAAAACTTTTTGCTGCAAAATTGCTCTAGAGAATGGGGTAAATGGGTGAGTTTAGTGGTAGTGACACAGGTATGGGTGAAAGCCAATAGCTACCCTTCCTCACTAACTTTTCTTCCAACTCAGCCACTCTGAAAATGTGTGAAAGCAGTTTTTCAGATCTTTCCCCAGAACAGGACAAGGTCTGCCTATATTGAATACAGTTAAGGGGGCTTCCAGAGCACCTCTGCAGCTTTTAAATGTTTGTTTTATACAAAGACAAAAGGAAGTAAAGAAGAATAGTGTTACCTTGGCAAAGTATGGCCACATTCAGATATTGCGTGCAGTTAGATTTCTGTGGTTTGCAGTCCTTCAGGGCAGCCTCATCCCCCCGGCAGCCTATTGTCATGCAGTCTTCTTGCTTCTTTGGCGCTGCAGAAGTCTGATTTAGTGTGCCCAGAAGGGGACCACAGTGAAGCTGTTTACATGCAACGGCTGCATTCTGCTGCTTCCAACTGTTGCTAAAAATTCTCTTCCATTCATCTTGATGAAAAATCTCCAGCCATCCAAAACATCTCAAGTTGTTACCAGTGAGTCTCGCATCCCATTCTGTCAGGGAAGCATTAAGATGTTGGCCATCTGGATGGAAACATAACACGAACATCTTGTTGGTGCTGTCATCCCATGACCTCCTACCTCCCCTTTCCTGCAGTTGAATTCTCTTGAGATAGGTGAAAACCTCTAAGCTTAGATGCAAGTGTATCATGTGGCTTAGAGAACAAATGTTTCAGCAAAAGATGTTTATTTGGGAATTTTGATTGCTTTGCAGTAATGTGGGAATTATAATGTGTGGGGACAAATAGGCAGCATATTGCCTACATAACCATATGAAAAAGTTTGAGTCCAGTGGTATCTTTAAGATCCACAAAGTATAATTCTGGGTGTAATTTTTTCTGTGCATGCACACTTATTCAGATACATTGAAACAGACTTCCTCAAGCCTTACATATGCGGGGGGTTGTTTGCCAGGAAAAACTAAGTAGAGTCAAGATGCATAAGTAACTGAGCAATAAATTTAGCTAAGCCTGCTAAGTATAGCTAAGTTGGCAATATCTGTGAATAGCAGCAAATTAGCATACAGATAATAAAAGAGTTACTAACAGGTGTGAGAACTTTGGGTGCAGTGGCAACTTTTAGACCAACAAAAATTAATTCTTGGTATAAGCAAGAACTGAGTGATTTAGCACGTGTAGTGGGATAAGAACCTGATATCTCTGTTAAGCCCTGGGGGTTCATTTGTCCTGAGTGTTGTAATAACTTGTAACTCAACAATCTCCTGTTTCAGTCTGTTTCTGAAATTCATTTGCAATACCATCAATAGAGCCCTTCTCCATAACCCTCTCCCACACTAAACTGAGAAGGGAGCAGAGCTGTTAAATCAGCAAATCCAGCAACTACACTGTATTGGTTCATTTTAATAATTTTTGACTGTTAATAATTATTTTATGACTGTTTTATTTATGTTGTAAACAGTACCAAGATGGCTATGCTGAGATGCTACACTATAGAAATTGAATAAATAAAACAATAAAATAGCTAATTTGCTACTATTCCCAGGTCTTACTAAATGCATTTATCCAATCATAGCTATACTTTTTGCTCAGCTACTTATGCATGTTGACTCTAATTGGCGCTTCCTGGCAACTACCCCCTCCTTTTCTCGATCTTTAGGAAGACTGTTTTAATGTGTCTCAAGAAGTGTGCATCTACACAAGCTAAGTTGTTCAGTTCTCACTCATACCCAGAATTAAACTGTCAAACTTAAAGGTGCTACTGGACTCAAACGTAGTCCTTATCACAACTGTTAATGTTTTTTATTTGTATACTATTTTACTGCTATTCACAAGTTTTACCAACACCTAAGAGCCAGTTTGGTATAGTGGTTAGGAGTGTGGATTTCTAATCTGACATGCCGGCCACGGCACTGATAAAACTGTTCTGACCGAGCAGTGATATCAGGGCTCTCTCAGCCTCACCCACCCCACAGGGTATCTGTTGTGGGGAGAGGAAAGGGAAGGCAACTATAAGCCACTTTGAGACTCCTTCGGGTAGAGAAAAGCAGCATATAAGAACCAACTCTTCTTCTTCTTCTATACTGATTGCTTAGTTACTTTTGCATCTTGACTTTAACTAACCCTTCCTGGTAACTAACTGTCCCTTTCATATGTTGAGGATATTCTGTTTTATTGTATCTGATGAATCGGACATGTACACAAAAGCTTGTACCTAGAATCGAACTGTGTTGATCTTAAAGGTGCCACTGGACTCAAACTTTATTCTATTGCTTCAGACCAACACAGCTACCCACCTGAATCGATTTTCCTCTTTCCTCAAACATCATATATCATCTCTGACTGGGAGGTTTCATTGACTTAGAAAGTCACTGGTCAACTCAGGAGTCAATGAATAAGTGAGCTGCTCCCCCCCCCCCTTATGAGTGCCTTGTACAGGAAGTGCAGACCACACAGGTAAGCAAACTAGAAGTGGTCCAAAATGTGGCTGCCTGGTTATTGATAAGGGCAAGGGATCCCAGGACATCAGTGCTGAAACAAGTTGGAGAGTTTCCAGTCTGTTTCTGGATCAGAAATAGGATGTTGGCTTTCATACCTTAATTAATGGCTGAAAAGCCATTTAAAGACCCCCTTCACTCACACAAGGTTGTGCTGCGATTCCCTGATCAAGGAACTGTGGTCGTAAGGGCTCTTGATGGCTGCCCTGGGACTCTGCTGCCATTCTCCTTCTGGTGAGGCTCACTCCTGTTTCAACTACCGTGGCTTCAAGAGGCTGGTGAGCAAGTGGGTGTGTGACCCCCCCCCCACCTGTAGTCCTGATTAACCCTATCTAAGAAGAAGAGCTGGTTCTTATATGCCGCTTTTCTCTACCAGAAGGAGGGTCAAAGCAGCTTACAGTCGCCTTCCCTTTCCTCTCCCCACAACAGACACCCTGTGAGGGAGGGGAGGCTGAGAGAGCCCTGATATTACTGCTCGGTTGGAACAGTTTTATCAGTGCCAAGGTCACCCAGCTGGTTGCATGTATGGGAGTGCAGAATCAAACCCGGCTCACCAGATTAGAAGTCCACACTCATAACCACTACACAAACCTGGTGGTGGTTGTTTACAGACTTTTAAAATATGGCCACTCCATATAAATGACAAATACCTGTTTTAGAATAAGAACATTCTTATCAGTGGCAGCTGGCGTCTTCACCGTATCCATGACTGTGCTACAAACAGCATCCTATTACCCAAACAAGATCCTTTCCAGTGAATTTTTAATATCATTCTCCTCCTGTGGCTACTATTTTAAAGTTACAGTCATATCTGAACTTTCCCTACATCTCTTCCTGTCTGGCCCTTAATGCCATTAAAGTCATGGAATGCATCAACTTAGTGAAGTACTGACCTTCATGACTCTTGCTTTCATCACCTTCACAACTGACCACTGCAAAGAAAGTTACGCACAGGTGAGAAAAACAGGACAGAGGGACACAAGCTGAAATCACCTTTACTTCTCAGCAGGGACTGTTAGTCAACACTGCCGTATACTTTTAGCTAAGCATTTCTATTTGCACATCCATTAGTATAACCACAATGTGGCCTCTCCAGATACTGGAAGCTTCACATCTTATTCTTGCCTCAAGGGTGAAACTTGTGACCTGTTCATTAAAAAATCTGTCAAAATCTGTAGCAGGGGCTGGCTGTAACCTACAACTCCAGAACCAAACGTGACTCTTAAAAAATCTTTGTTAAGACATATTGGGATGCTTGCCTGATTTCATCGGATCTTGGAAGCTAAACTGGGTTGGCCCTCATTAGTATTTGGAGGGGAGGCCACTAAATCCAGGGCTGCTCTGCAGAGACAGGCAATAGCAAACCTCCTTTGAATGTCTCTTGCCTTGAAAACCCTACAGAGTTCCCAGAGGTTGGCTGCAACTTGTGGATACCTCCACCATATTGGAGGGATAAGAGGATCCTAGAAGATGATTCCAGGAAATAGTTTTTGTAGTACCAAAGGACTTTTGAGGGATGCTTTACAAAAAGGGAAATGATAGAGGTAAACAGCTGCTAGTAATCCAAGTGTGAACAAAGCGCAGATTTATGCCAGTGCACTAAAACAATTGCACAGGATGCTTCTGTGTATATTCGATTACTTATTGAGAGACCTTGTGTGTGCCACATCCTAATAAAAAACATGGAACAACTAGTGTTAGGATTGTGGTAACTATGAATTATAAGTTGACGTCATTTATCAGTACAGCTAAACTTTCGATTGTGCAAATGGGCTTTGTTATAAAGGCTTTGTTGACATCTTTTTCTGGAGCCTCCAGGGAAGGCGGTATATTAATATAATAAATAATAGATAAATAAAATAAATATGAAGCTTGGTTCTTTAATTATACAATTTTCTGACACCCTGATCTATAATTTCCAGTAATCTTAGGTCCCCCAGCAAATCTACTCCATTCATCCAGATCAATACAGAATTAATCTTTTGCTCTGTTTAACACAGAGACCGATTCCACATGACGCGTTTGCCTCCAGGACAGCCTCTTTTTCCTCGCAGGTTTTAGTGCTTGCTTCCACATGATGTCTGCAGCAACCTGGAGCTCTCAAGTGGCTGGGGCGAGTTTTCCCCAGATTTGCTCTGTGATGAGGGAAATTGCAAAATCATGATTTGCCACTTCTTGCCATGTTTTCAATCAGGGAGTATGTAGGGATAAATGCACAAGTGTCTCAGTAGCATTCTTCCTGCCCTTACACCCACCCTCCCCTCTCCTTTTCTGGACTGAGAATTTTTAAAAAATGTTGTGGTCCGCATTGCTGTGGGACCACAAAGCTATGTGCCCTATGTAAAAATTAAATGTTCTCCTCATTGTGCACTGTAATTTTGGGATTGGGCAACCAAAATACATTTCTGTGTTTTCTGGTGGTGGGGTATGAATAGGCATAGAGAGGTATGTGTGTGATGAAGCAGCTTGGCATCTGTGCTCTTTGTTTTAAAACTTTACTGTGAACAAACAATCACTCATCAGGGTCCAGTTACCATGGCCAGCCTATCACAAATTTACCCAAACATAAAGAGAGACCATTACACCAAGAATCCCAGAAAGAGATCTAAGGAGAGAATGTTTTATTGTTGTGGCATGATCCTGCAGCAACACAGAAGGGTAAATTTAAAAAGAATTGTTCTAGAGTTGTGGCATTTCCCCATAGCAATGCAGAAGTGCACTTAAAAAATTAATTTGGGGGCTTGGGAGGGACGGGTGTTTGAGTCCCCAGAACAATCACTACACAGGGATTGGTGGCTTGTGACGACTGATAAGTCGAGGAGCAGGCGGGGGGAGAAGTTTGGGTTATTCTGGCTTGCCACCTCGTCAGGAGGCAAAGAGCCGTGAGGAGGTGGTGGGAAAATGCAGGAGAGGGTCTCCCATCAGGAATCTTGCAGATGCCCGGCTTCCAACCACGCATTTGAAAGCAGGAGGTGGCATGATTTTTACATCTCCATGTGGAATTGGTTAGAGACTTAAATTATGGAATTGCTGCCACTTTCATGGAAAGGTTAAAAGATCATATTTTTTTTAGTCTTTTATAGTCCATAGGCTGAGTAAACATACATCCAAAGCTTTTCTGGAATTTTGCTGACTTCATTGCTCATATAGATAAGGACTGAACGAATCCAGAGTGTGTACAAAGTAAATTGTGGGGCATTAGGGACTCCAGCAAGATGGGGGAAGCAAACACATCATGTTTTATGGCCAGAAATCCTTGCAGCCATGGAAACTCTGCTTTGGATCCAATCTGTAGTCTTGTACCTGGCTGGCTCTGGCTGCTGCCAGGCCCAAGAAACCATGCTGACTTCTGATAGCAGGCATAAGTGGCCTATCGATAAGCCAATTCTCTTTTGGCAAATGACCAAGGCAGCAGACTGACACACAGCCTGTCTCTCCGCTGTTGGCCAGTCTCATTTCTACTGCATTAGTAGAATCACTTTGTTATCTAATGTAAATGAAAATGGATCTTTTCATGTCACCGTGTAATGAATTTCAAGAGGTGGACAGAGAGGCATTGAATAGCTTGTGTTTCAATCAACTTTGCAGGGTGAATGTTAAACCCGTTTTGGCTAGAATACTTGTTTGCATTACAAACATCTCTGTCTCTGCCACATGAACAATCCTGTAGAGGAAAGATGTATTTTAAATGGCAGCATTCTTTCATTTCACATGTGTCAATTCAGACACAACTTAATTAACCTGACTATGGTTAGTGTGATAAATTTGGTCTCTCTGCTAACAACAGCTAGTTAGGATATGTCAAACTAGAATCTGAAGCCATGGGGGGTTTGGTTTATTAAGCACAGTAGTTTTAATTACAGTGGGGTGTGAAGATCTTGGAATCATCTTGTTTTGTTTTCCTGTGCTACTCTCACACATTCCCCAGCAACAGAGATACCTAAAAGCAATGAAGCCAGCATCAAGGAAAACCAAGATTCAAGTAATTTCTTTGCTTTCATAAAATATAAGCACGGTTAGAATTAAACAATGTTTTGTGTAGCGAACTGAGCTGATTTAAACCAGAGCTGCTTGATGTAGCATATGAGAAAGTGCCTTTGACATGTTTGGGGCACAATGTATCCTTGATTGAATTTAATGGGACAGTTCAAAAAAGCAAATTCATCCCATTCCCATTCATTGTAATAGAATGTGTTTTCAAGATATTCCTTCCAAATGCTAATTTGCCTCTTTCTGCATATGATCACCACACCAATTACCATCTTTCCTTATTGCTGATCTTCTCTGAAGAATAATTTGATTAAAAGGAATTTTGGTGAGCAGGTAAAGAGAAGAAAATCTTTAAAATGCAGGTTAAATTCAGCTCACTTCATTGGAGCAGTCCAAATTTGCACCAAATTTGTTTCAAAAGGAACCTAATGATCAAAGCAGATGTGATATAAGGGATATGTTTCTGAATTCTCAAACATGTAATTGTACATAATGCAGTCATGGATATCCCAACACAGATCAGGGCTGTGGTACTGGGGAATGGATGGGGGAAAGATAGAATACAGGTAAATGTATTTTCCCCTATAATCCAAGAGGGGAAATCCATTTCTGACTGAGAACACAGCAAGGGGGAGAAAGCTGGCCACCCTTTCCCTCCAGAAACACAACCCCCACCTCACAACAGCTCCTCACAACTCAGTTGCACATCTTGGGATCCCAGTAAAGACCCCTGGGATCCTCCCAACATATGATTTTATCCTAAATTTACATGCAAATAATTTGCTCCCATTCGTTATTAATTATTTTAGTGCTTTCAGCATGCAAAAGGCTTTACATTTCTGATATTGTTCTAAAGTCATAGCTAAAGTAGAGTGAGTAGATGTATGACCCTCACCTGTAGCCCTGATTAACCCTATCTAACAATGGGTTGTTTTTTTTTAACCGACTTAAAAAATATGGAAACTCCATATAAAGGATAAAAACCTGTTTTCAAATAGGAATATTCAAATCAGTGGCAGCTGGTATCCCTACCATCCCCATGACCGTGCTCCAAACGGCATCCTACTACTATTACCCAAGCAAGATCCCTCCCAGTGGATTTTTAAGATCATTCCTCCTGCCATGAATGACCATACAGGCTGCTGAAATGAGGAAACAGAAACTTAGGAAACTGTTATTGTTTAAAGACATTAATTATCTGGGGGAGGGAAGGCCGCATGCTATGGGTTGACCTTGAAGCTAGGCAGGGGTCAGTATTTGGAAGGGAGACCTTCAAGGAAGACTCTTCAGAGGAAGGTAATGACAAACTAACCCTGCTTTCCACTTGCCTTGAAAGACCCTTGGCGGGGTTGCCATAAGTCAGTTGTGACTTGATGACATTTTACTCTCTCTCTCTCTCTCTCTCTCTCTCTCTCTCTCTCTCTCTCTCTCTCTCTCTCTCTCTCTCTCTCTCTCTCTCTCTCCCCTCTGAGTTTTTCAAAAACATATTTCTGGTTCACTCATTCGTTTATTCTCTTATACCCATGTTAATGTCATGGATGGGTGACATGCACACTGCATTGTCATAAGTGGATCTTTGAAAATTTCATTTGTGTTTTACAATGTATTAATATAACAGGACATTGAAGGCAGTGCCTGCAAATAATTTATAGCTCTAAACCAGGCTTTTTCAACCACGATTTCTTGATGGCCCTGGAAGAGTTTCCTGAATGGGCGGAAGTCAATTGATTTCTAATATATTTTTAAAATTTGTTTAACATTTATCAGGTGGTATGACCATATATCGTCATGTTGACCTGTTCCCCTCCCGCCCGGCCTGTAGAGGGTGGGAACTGGAGGAGGTCCCAGGTGGGCATGTACACAGCTGATCACTTTGATAATGGCTGCAGACAAGCAAAGCAACCTCAAAGGAATTAGACTGGTTCACAATGCCCTGAATATAAGTATCAAGTTATCAAATTTGAACCCACATACTTGGCTAGGAAGGCTTTCACAATGGCTTGCAAGATATTAACAAAAAAAAATAGTTACCCAGTTTAAAATTAGCAGTTAGCAGCAAAGAATACACAACAAATCAGTCCACAGAGAAACTCCATTAAAATATAGTTATATTCTGTCTCATGTCAGTCTTATTTAAAAAGAACAGCCTTAATTAATGTTTCAAGCTCCAAGAGAGATGGTCAGGTGTACTTCCCCATGAGTTCCAAAGGAAGCCCATAGGTGTTTATGAATGCAGCCTCCTTGTAGTGCATGCATATGTGGGGAGAGATTTCCCTTCAGATATCCTGGATGCTGGCCATTATTGGCTCTGGCATCAGGTGGCTTCACTCAACCAACCCAGGCTTGTTGCCAGATGAAGCTCTGTTAATGTGTGGTTACTGCACACACCTCCAAGGGACGTGACATTTCTGAATGCACTCCAGAGAAAAGAGAGCTACATAATAATGCTCAGCATTTCTATGGTACATTTCCTAAATGCTCATAGTGTTTAATATAGATCAGCTCAATCACTCTGACCCCAGATGGACCAACCCTATTGGATTCCCAATAGACCAGGAGCAGGACTGGGAATGAAGGAGAGAGACAGTGGCCTCCTGAAGGCAAGCCAGAGAAGTTACAGCTCAGCTGACGTTTGAAACAGGGATTACCCATGCATAGCTCATTACTGTGCTACGCCAGCATGCAATCAGCATCCCCCGTAGACTCTTTCTGCACGCATGGGTGTGTTTTTCTTTACACACACACACACACACACACACACACACACACACACACACACACACACACACACACACACACACACACAAAAGGAGACCATACTTATTCTATGCATGAAAGAGCCTTTTGATGCTGAGTGTGTCTTAAGTGCCATCAAGACTGTTCCGATGTACAGCAATCCTATGAATTAATGGCACATCTTATGGTTAACAGCCGTGCTCAAGTCCTTTGGTACTACTCACCCCATATCCCCACCAACATCAATGGAATAAAGGCCAGATGCTTGAATCTCATCGGCTCGTTCCTCCTCATTCGACCATATACAGATTGCATGTTTCAGTCTGTACCCTGACGCTTCTGCTACCTGCTGTGGGCAAGAGCAGGGGGGTTGGGAGGAAGACAAAGTGCCTTTTCCCTCCTGATGTGGTTGTTTGCGTCATATCGCTTGAAGTTTGCTTTACAAATCTTCTCTCCTAACTGTTTGTGGTATTAGAACAGCTCACTGGCTTTTCTCAACCAGGAGATCTACATCTCTAGGTCCTGCTTAGCTGCAAAAACCCTGCTTGTCTCTCTAGGGCAGAGTCTGCACTTACTTTGTTTATTCCATTGTCAATCCTGTTGAATTCGGATTGCTTTGAACTCGGGTCTTCCTCTCCCCCCTCCTCCCCATTGAAATAGGAAAGTCTTCTGCACATGGTTAGGGAGGCTCAGAAGGTAGGGGGGGGCTATTTCTTTCTTTTCTTGAAGGGGGGGGGAGAAGACAAGCAAGGAGCCTCTTTCTTTTCTTGGAGGGGAGGGGGAGAGGATCGAAAAAGGCAGAGGAGGGAGGAAAAATCCAGGACCGACCGGATCAATCCTTCTTGCTGCAGATGGAAAATTTAAATCGCCCCAAATCCAAACGGAAATCGCATTCTGTGTAGAGGGCAGGGACTGAATCGATCTGGAGTTGGAATAAAAGCTTCGTGCAGTTTACACCCAGTAGAGACTAAAGCTCATTGAGGGTGTGTCAAAATGGAGGACACTTGTCATAAGTGAAGAGACAGTGATACGCTGTTTGCATTAATAAGGGAATTAGAATCGTTTCCACGCAGAGATAGTATCCCCAGCATTTATTGCTTCTCTTGGAAACCAGAATACTAGGTCCTTTCGTGAAACTGTCACTGAAGTCTCTGCTGCGTGTGATCCTTCCTTCCAGCTTATTTTAAAGTATCTTTTCCTTTGGGAAATTTAGTTTCCAGGATTGTTTTATCAAGAAGAGAAGCTGGGCACGTCATGATTGGGTCAGCCCCTAAAGGGCCTGCCCCCACAAGCTGGACATGCACCGCATTGAGGAGCTTGCCGTCAGACACAACTTTACCACTGATGGAGCCAGACCTCCAGTGCCCTGCCATGACTGCTGCTCACCACCACCACAGTCGCAGGAGGGGATGGCTGGCCTCGGGGCGGCCACCCTCCTGCTCAATGGGGCCAGCAGCCACCTACGCATCAACGAGGTATGGTGGCTCCGCTGGCAGGCCAGGCCCCAGTCTAGTGCCCGTTTCCTTCTCTGCAATGGGCTTTCTTGCTAGTAAATGAATGAATGAATGAATGAATGAATGAATGAATGAATGAATGAATGAATGAATGAATGAATGAATACTTGAACCCTTAGACTGAAGCAACTCTGCATAAAATTGCAGTGCAAAAATTCTATATTCATTGAAACAATAAAGAGCCAGCTGGGTGTAAAGATTAAAGTACTGAACTAGAATCTGGAAGAGCCAAGTTCAAATCCCATCCTACCATGAAGCTTGCTGGGAGAAGCTTGGCCAATCACATTGTCTTAGCCTCACCTAAATCACAAGGTTGTTGTCTTGATAACAGCCTGGTCTGGAAACTGACGGAAACAGCATTTCCATCTTTTCTAACACTCCATTTTGTTGGCTTCTATTTCCTTGGGTCCATGATCACTCAGCCTTTTGCAAACACAGCACTGGGAGTTTTTGTAGGGTAATAGGAGATGAGTTGGCAGGAGAACATGTAGGAATGAAAATGCCCAGTTTAAAAGTGTTATCGCCAGAGAAGTACAATGGACATCATGAGAGAAGCTGACATCATCAGCACACACTGAAGGTCTTCTTGCTCAAGGTATCTTTAAACGTCCCGCGGTGCGGGGCGCCACGGACTAAATAAAACAGTAAGGCCAGGTTGGGAGGAGTTAGGGCGGGCTCTGTCCGGGATAAAAACTCGGAGGGGCGAATCAGGAGCCGCTTCACGGCTCCTGATTCGCCCCTCCGAGTGTCAATCCTGGACCAAGGAGGCAATGCGGAGGCGCGCAAAGCGTGCCTCCCCATTGCCTCCTTGGCTGCCAGAGACTGCGCGTCAATGCGGGGAAAGGAGCAGGGCGGCCCTGCTCCTTTCCAGCCGCACACCCTCCGAACTTAGCTCGGGAAGTGGCCCGAAAACGACCACCTATGCGGGGCCGATTGTTCCGGGGGAGGGGGCCGCACCGCCTATTCCCGCCCACTCCACCGGCCGGGAACCCCCTCAAGATACCTGCCATTGGGGAGGGGGGGCCCTGACGCCTTCTACCGCCCGCAGAAGCAGAAGCCTCGCCATTGCTCCCAGTGTGGCGGGGGAGCCGCGCCACCTTCTCCCAGCCGCTCCAACGGCCGGGAGCCCACTGAAGATGGCTGCCGTTGCCGGTGGGGGCCCTGCCGCCTTCTCAATGCTGCTGCGCAAGAAGCCTCGCCATGGCTCGCCGTTTGAGGGGGGCGCCATGCTGCCTTCTCCCGGCCGCTCCAACGGCCGGGAGATGGATGAAGATGGCTGCCATAGGGGAGCCGGGGCCCTGCCGCCTTCTCCCGCCCGCTGCCGCGGCCTCCCAGCCTCAGGATCGGTGCCCCAACGCCGCTGCGCTGTGACACGAGACCGCACGCCGACCACCTTGCCCGGACGCTAGGCCGCCACCCTGCACTGCCTACCGCCCCGACGACGACCGCAGCCACTCCCGCAGAACCGCCACAAGGTCAGTCTAGCGCCCATTTTATTTACAAATAAAATGGGCTTTAACTCTAGTTTAGATATAAAGTACTCAGTTGGCACAGCATTGTGTGAAAATCTGTTATTATACTACTCAGCCCTCTTTGTATGACTATTTCCAAGTGCTTTAAATCTTTTTTTTCTTCCTTTGGATTCCTAACTAGATGTGCTTGCTTGCCCCCCCCCCCCCCAGTTTCAGCACTTGGCTAGCTCTCTCTGGGAACTCTAGACACCGGGCTCACTCCCCCCCCTTTCAATAATGGCTTTCAGGAATTATTAAGAGAAACTGAAAAATAATGACAGAAAAATTGTTAGCTGGTGGGGGAAGGGGGAGATGGAAAGGGAGAACAGTGGTGACAAACCAGAGGAGGCTTGTCTGAAAGACAAAGGAAGGCTGTTCCAGAAGGCTGTTCTTATCCTAAAAGCCAGGGGCTAGAATGAAGAGAAGAGTTGTTTTTTATACCCCACTTCTCACTACTCGAAGGAGTCCCAAAGTGGCTTACAAACACCATTCCCTTCCTCTCCCCGTAACACACATCCTGTGACGTAGGTAGGGTTGAGAGAGCTCTCATAGAATCAACCCCCTGCTCAACGCAGGATCAGCCCTAAGCTTCCTAAAGCATCCAAGAAAAGTGTGTATCCAACCTTTGCTTGAAGACTGCCAGTGAGGGGGAGTTCACCACCTCCTTAGGCAGCCTACTCCACTGCTGAACTACTCTGACTGTGAAATTTTCCCCCCTGATATCTAGCCTATATCGTTGTACTTGAAGTTTAAACCCATTACTGCGTGTCCTCTCCTCTGCAGCCAACAGAAACAGTATCCTGCCCTCCTCCAAGTGACAACCTTTCAAATACTTAAAGAGGGCCATCATGTCTCCTCTCAACCTCCTTTTCTCCAGGCTGAACATTCCCAAGTCCCTCAACCTATCTTCATAGGGCTTGGTCCCTTGGCCCCAGATCATCTTAATCGCTCTCCTCTGTACCCTTTCAATTTTATCTACGTCCTTCTTGAAGTGAGGCCTCCAGAACTGCACACAGTACTCCAGGTGTGGTCTGACCGGTGCCGTATACAATGGGACTATGACATCTTGTGATTTTGATGTGATGCCCCAAAATGGCATTTGCCTTTTTTACCGCTGCATCACACTGCCTGCTCATGTTTAGTTTACAATCCACAAGTACCCCAAGGTCTCGTTCACACACAGTGTTACCTAGAACCCATCCAGTAGGCATGCTTTTCATTTTTC
The DNA here is from genome assembly GCF_049243985.1 of Paroedura picta. Classification (NCBI taxonomy): domain Eukaryota; kingdom Metazoa; phylum Chordata; class Lepidosauria; order Squamata; family Gekkonidae; genus Paroedura; species Paroedura picta. The sequence goes on along the minus strand of NC_135370.1, from coordinate 79,287,595 downwards.
TGACCCAGATGCAGAACTTTACACTTATCTTTATTAAATTGCATTTTGTTCTCATTTGCCCATTTTTCCATTTTGTTCAGATCTCGTGGAACTCTGTCTCTATCTTCCGGAGTATTTGCCAGTCCTCCCAATTTGGTGTCATCTGCAAACTTGATGAGTAGTCCCTCCACCCCCTCATCTAGCTCTAAGAGAGCTGCTCTGCAAGAACAGCTCTGAGAGAACAGTTCTGAGAAACTGAGAGAACTATGACTGACCTAAAGTTACCCGGCTGGCTTAATGGGGACGAGTGTGGAATCAAACCTGACTCTCCAGTTTAGAGTCCATCTCTCTTAGAGTCCACCAGTCTTTCTCTTCAGATCTCATGGATGCTCACTACACCATGTAGATCAGTGGTCCCCAACCCCCAGTCAGGAGACCGGGACTGGTCCGTGGATCAGTCGGTACCAGGCCGCAGCTCCTTCTTGTCCTCCTCCCCAGCTGCAGCCTTGGGGACTGCCCTGCCACTCTGCCGCCGGTTCACCTTTGGTGCTCTCCAGCAGCCACCATGGCTGGGGCTCCCTCTCAGCGTGGCACTGCGCAGCTGCTGCTGGCAGCACCCCCCAGCAAGCTGCGGGAAGTCAGGGGCACCGGCGGGAAAGAAAGTGGAGCAGGGGCTCAGGCAGCGGCGACGTCCCTTGGCAAAAGACTACCCCTCCCCCGGCCCTCAATAAAATTGTCAAGCGTTGACCGGTCCCCGGTGATAAAAAGGTTGGGGACCACTGATCTAGATGCTATACAGAAGCTGCCACTGAGTGGTGCCAGCTCTGGCTTGGAAAATCCTGTATATTAGGGGATGGTGCCTGGGATAGGCAGGTTTTAGAGAGAGGAGGGAGCTCCATGGGGGTGTAATATCAGAATCTACCCTCTGAAACTGCCAGTTCCTCAATGGGAACTGATCTCTGTAGTCAGTTGTAACTTCATGAGAGCTCCAGCCCCCACCTGGAGTTTGGCAACCCCACTGCTCTAGGTCCTTATGAGGAGAAGGAAGGTTGACAGCTGACCTGCCCCAGTGTGTGAAGCAGCTTGATGTTTGTAGAGTGAAAACTGAACATGAATTGGTTAACGGGGGATTGATGTTTTATATCATGGTTAACTGGTTAGTTAACAGTCCTAATGTAGATTTACCGTGTCATACTCTGCCGAGTTATACTCTTCCGAAGCCATTGAGTTGAATAAACGTAGCGTAGCCACCTTCCAGTTAGTGTCGGGAGTTCTCCTGGATCTAAACTGATCTCCAGACTACAGAGACCAAACCCTGGGGGGAAAGGCAGCTTCTGAGGGGGAACTCTATGGCATCACATCAAACCCCGGCTGAGTCCACTCCCCAAACGCCACCCCCAGTTCTGCCCCAAAGCTCCAGGGATTTCCTAACTTCAAGCTGGCAATCCAGCTCAGGAAGGCAGTTACAATAATGTCTAGAATCAGCTGGTTTTTAAGCAGCTGAATTACAACGCTTGTTCATCCTGGCATCTGTTCTTTTGTGCTCAAATCCTCACAAGGAAGGTTTGAATAGCCATTTGGGGAAGTATTATAAACAAAGTACTGCATAAGCTAAACATTCTCAACATGGCTGCACCACAGTTAGGGGGGGAAATTCCTCCTAGAGGGTCATTATCCAAAGCTTATTAAGTAAGCTGTTCAACTCCCTATCTGCCCAGGTACTGAGCTGCCTGCAAAGGTGCTTGCCCGAGGGAGAATACTGCTGTGGTTGTCACATACAAATAGACCCTGCCTGACAGAAATAACTGCCTTTGTTTCAATAAATAGCCTTCCACTTCCTGAGTTTTTCTGTCTTTTGGGTTCCTTCTATATTTATTCTCTTGTTATCTCTGCCTGTGGTCTCTGTTTGAGGTGAGAAAGTTTTCTGTTCACTGACAGGAAATTTGCAGGCAACACTCTGCTGGAGCGGTTTACCTTTGCACACATAACTATACAGAACTTACTTGAGGCTCCTATGCACAGTAGAGTCTCTCATCAGGAGGGCGAGGCTGCAAATGCAAGCATGAAAATAAAAACTGTTATCAGCACTAAGCCATGTGTAAAATATAGGCCGCTGCAGCAACTGAGGCACCAGCTGGGGTAGCTTAATCTTGACAATAACATCCAAAGCCCTGTTTTTTGGCATATTGAAAGGTCACAGAGACATTGTTGCTGACATCCTTTTCAAGCTATTGTTGTGAAGCAATCAAAACTCCTACCCCTCAGAGCTATTCTCAAAGAAGATAAGACTCAGACAGGGGAGGGTCATGGAACCATCTTGATAGCTGGAGAGGCTTGAAGATCATATTTAATTTACCAAGCCTAATCTTATTCATTTGCCTATATAATACAGATGACTGTGAGCAATGCTCACGTATGGTGCCACTTTGGAGATGTTTCCCCTGCAGTTCCAAGACACAGAAGCTGGTGAGACTTGGGCCTACAGATGGTTCATTTGGAAAAACATTTCCCGGTTTTCCTTTGACAACTTTGTCATTTGAGTTATTCTCTTTTAAATGCCCCAGTTTTTAAAGCTGTATTTTTTCATGATAAAGCAGCCAGTTCTTTCTGCTTCAGCTTTAAACCTTGGTCTATAAGCATAAGGACATCTGCACAAAGCAAGGACAATTACCACTAATGACTGGAGTACAGTGCTCAGGAGGCAGCATTAATATAGTTGTAGCATCCAATCATCTATCCCTTTTTTATGGCATCTAGTTTGGCATCCTGTCTCTCACAGTGGCCAGCCTGGAGGGTCAACAATATGGCATCGAGGCCAAAGTAAGGATGCCAGACCCCTTATTTGGGGCAAATTATGCTTGCCACCTTAATTTCTGCACTGTGTGAGCAGTGCGGACACTGTAAACCATTACATTTTGTGCCTGCTTAGAATCACAGAATCATGGAGTTGGAAGGAACCTCCAGGGTCATCTAGCCCAACCACTGCAGAATGCAGGAAACTCACAACTACCTGTCCACCAACAGTGACCCCAATCCCATGTCCAGATGATGTCCCATCCCCCCCCCGAATAAAAAACAACCCAGACTTATCCCTAAGCTTCATGCAGTCTGTATTTTTGGTTGCTCTTTTCTTGTTTTCCAAATTGGCATTGCTATTACATGTCAAATGGGTATTCCCAGCGAATGAGAGGCAGTATTCTCCCCCTCTCCCCCGGACCTAGTAAGTTAGATCTCCCCCCCCATCCTCCCTGCCGCTCTGATAGCAGGGGGTGGGAATAATGAGAGCTTCCACCATGTTGGGATTGTTTTAAAGTCTTTTAATGGGTATTTTAAAAAAATTAAATGGGGTTTATTACTAGTAATAATAATAATTATTATTATTTCCAACCTGTAACTGAATTCTAATTCAATACTAAATCAGTGTTGACTCTATGTTCACGGATGCACTCCCAATCTTATATGCAAACACAAAATGTCAAATGATACTGTGACTTCTTCATATGGTATAGCAGTTAAGGTAGCAGCGTTAACTTATCCTTATATTTTGAAGGCATGTGAAGTTCACAGAATCATAGAGTTGGAAGGGGCCATACAGGCCATCTAGTCCAACCCCCTGCTCAACACAGGATCAGCCCAAAGCATCCTAAAGAAATTACAAATGCCTCTTAAAGCAAATATTATTTTAAAAATGTAGAGTTGCCTTTAAAAAAAATTAAAATTGCTGATTTATATGAGCAAAATTTGAGCCCAGTAGGACCTAATATAAATGAAGATGAAACTCAAATACTTTGGCCACCTCATGAGAAGGAAGGACTCCCTGGAGAAGAGCCTAATGCTGGGAGCGATTGAGGGCAAAAGAAGAAGGGGACGACAGAGAATGAGGTGGCTGGATGGAGTCACTGATGCAGTCGGTGCAAACTTAAATGGACTCTGGGGAATGGTAGAGTAGCGATCCCCAACCTGTGGGCCGCGGACCACATGTGGTCCGTCGACTAATTGGAGGTGGGCCGCGAAGGATGCCTTCTCTCCCCCCCCCCGGCGCTTTACTTCATCCCCCCCCCCCGGCCCTTTACAACACACTTTGGGTGTCATTGTCTCCCATCACTCCCAGATGGGACTATCATGTTGCAGAGAAACAAGCTCAGGGTTCCCATTGATTTGTCATTGTCATGAGTTAAAATTTCCATGAAAATAAAATGTTCCTTATGTTCATTGTTGTGGCGTGTCTGTATCTTATTTTAAAGGGATGTTTAAACATTACCATAGCAATCAGAGAGCGTTAGGGCAGTGGTTGAGAGTAAACTACCCCCTCCCGACTGGGCCTCAGTAAAATTGTCAAGTGTTGAGTGGTCCCCGGTGATAAAAAGGTTGGGGACCACTGTAGTAGAGGACAGGAAGGCCTGGAGGATCATTGTCCATGAGGTCGCGATGGGTCGGACACGACTTCGCACCTAACAACAACAACAACAACAACAAAAACCTAAAAATCAACCTTTCCCCCCCGGGGTATAAGATTTGGTTAATTAAACCTTGCCTTGCCGTTATATCATTAAAACGTATACTCCAGAAATTTGTGTTAGTCTTTCAGGTACTCTTGGACTCAAATTGTGTTCTACAGCTACTGAGTAGCATGGGGCTACCCACCAAAAACTGATTTACGTAAGTTGTGCTGGGTGGTAGCATAATTTTATTTTTTCTTTATTTCCTGAAGAAATGTAATAACATACAGAACTCCTGTGCAAAATAAAAAGCCGCGTAAAAGCAAACCACTTCAAAACAAGGCACTTGTGCATGAAAACGTGAGCTTTTGGGGGGGCACAAAACGGCTTAATTTTGAGGAACTTTTAATTTTGTTATGGCTATCACATTATTATGCTACTGTTTCATTGGGTACCTGTGAAACTAAAACTGTGTCACTGTGTAACCCTTTCTAATGTTTTTTCCCCCCAGATCAGTAGATGATAGCACCTTTATGGCTTGTCAAAATGGGAAATCACTTCAAAAGTAAAAACATTCCAGACATTATATAGTTTTCAGTATAACAATATTTATCCCAGCACTTCACAACTAGATGTAGAACTAAATCACAATGGCTATAAACCCAGATACATTAATAGAAACAAAATTTTCAGTGTTCTTCTGAAAGGGCACTCAGAGCCATTTTGTAAATTTAAAAAAAAATTCAAACTTTGGCGGGACTCAAATGCGACAAAATGGTACTGGTAGATGATGTCATGTGTTTTCATCACATGACAGTGATTGACAAGTGAAAAAATGGCAGGAAATGTTTACAGTCCCTCATCTATCATGTGCGGACACAAATCTGGGGACAAATGGGGGAAGGAGTATGGCAAGGGCTCCCCCATGCGGATATGGGAAAAGATTGGGAGAGCAATCCCAAGGCAAAAAAATGGGGACAGTGCGACATAATGGCTGGGTGAGTCCTCCATGCGGAAACTGTCTCAGTTAAGCTGTGGGCTTTCTCTCTACAGCTGCAGGCCAGACTGACTGAGGGGTGGGGCTTCTGCAGTTAATAATATGTGAGCAACTTAGCCTACTGCTTATGCTCTGTGACAATTAAATAGTGGATTCAATAAGGCGTGGAGTTGCTCGTACTTTATTAGATCACACCAACTGAACTGGAAACCATAGCCCACCACATGAATTTATATACAGTCCTAGATTCCCACCAAAGCCTGTAATTGACTCCACGTGAATCCCCAAGTATGAATTAATTGGACCAGTCAAATGATCCAGTGGTAGGTCAGATCCTGCATGCTAAACCAATGGCATCAAGCATTCCCACTCTTTGAATTGTGGTTTCTGCACTGCGGGTCCGCTTCACTGCATACACAACAGTGACCTTTGGCTCCCTAGGCCTAAATCCTAAACTGTGTAATGAAATTATTAAAAGAAAAATGACATGGGTTACAACTACTCAAATGCTGTACAAATAAATATATCACCCCCCTCCCCCCAAAGTCGCTCTTACACGAACTCTCTTGAGAGTGCTCTTCCCAAATGCTGGGTTGACAGATCCACTTTTGGCTTGGCAAGGCTATGGTCATTGTTCCTTAAGGCAGAGAAGGCCAACTTTATCAACTAGATATGCACTTATGGTACACCCTTCTATGATTTCTCATAATTGTAATAATAATCATTTTATGCCAGACTTTCCTGAAATTAGACTACATTGTCTTAATCTGTGAAAATTTTAGACTGATGAGACAAATTGCCATGATTTCATGATGCACTTTTTTGTCAGACACAGGCTAATGGCAGAGTTAAAAAAAAAAATGCTATAACTATATAGCTGCTCCCTCAGCTGAATAATCCTTTGTTTTGAACATGCCTGCCTATTATGCTAGCATTTACAGAAAAAAGTTATTTACTTCCTCTTCTTATGACAAGTACAAATTAAAATAACATTGCCTACCTGCTTGCTTTACTTTGTACACCCTCCAGTCAAAGATGGAAGGGGCGAGGAGGTATAACTGTATTGCCAACAAATGACAATGTAAATCCTGCCATTATAATGTTCAATGGTGACAGCAAGAACAAGTCGTTAGGAAAATGTTAGTGGTTGTGATGGATGTAAGATTGGCACACATACAGCACTCAAAACTGGTGCTGTGTTTTTTGTTTGTTTAATTGTCTAGATACTTCTCTTTGCATCCTGCCAGTGTGTATTTTTTTAAATAAATGAGTTATATAAATTTGTTATGCGTCTCCAGTGTTCTCTTGTTGAAAGGAGTTTTACCACATGAAATTACTCATCACTTGGGGTTGCCACCCTCCAGGCATGGCCGGGTGTTTTCTCAGAATTAGAATTGCTCTCCAGACTACAGAGATCAGTTTCTCTGGAGGAAATGGCTGCATGGGAGGCGAGACGTCTAGGGCATAGAATCATAGAATCGTAGAACCATAGAGTTGGAAGGGGCCACACAGGCCATCTAGTCCAACCCCCTGCTCAACGCAGGATCAGCCCTAAACATCCTAAAGCATCCAAGAAAAGTGTGTATCCAACCTTTGCTTGAAGACTGCCAGTGGCATCACATCTCTACTCATTCTACTCTACTGAACCCTACCCTTTTACTCCAAATTTCCAGGAATCGGCATTGGCAACCATATGACACCACTCCTGGAATGCAGGACATACATAAACAGCTGTCTACAGGTATGAACAAACACCCATAAACTTATAGGGTTGTCAGGCTTGACCTCATCTGGCTGTCTCAGTTGTGCAGTGTGTGTTAAACACCTGTGTGTATTACAGGTGACCTGACTACTTATTGTAAAGGATTGTGACCTTGGAGGACCTTCCTGCTGTCCAAGCTATTGATTACTGAACGATTTCTTCTAACACAAAGGCAAAATTGTTTGGGCAAGCTTCACATGTTTGACATGCAGAGCAGCAATGGGGCCTTGAGCTGCCAGCTGACTCCCCAGATGGCCAAACAAAGCCAGAGTCTGCTGTTGATCTGTCAGGAAGGGTTGTTCATGCAGATGCTCAGAGCTGCTTTGGCTCACAGTACTGAAGCAGATGGGAAATGGCATCTGGGAGAGATTCCAGTGATGTGGGTGAGATCTGGAAATGGCAAGCGGATATGTCTCCCTTTCTGTCCTTTTTCTTCTTGTCTCCAGATTCCTCCATCAGAGCCAATTAGGCAGTGCCCAGATGGCAGCTTTCTCCATGGTTGACTAAACACAGTAGGTTGTAAACTAATATTGTGTAGGAAAGAGGGTGACTGAGGTATACTGCCTCTCTAAGGGGCTAACCCAGAAGGCCTCAGTGCAAGTAGGAAAATAAGAGGGTCAGTGTTTTACTTTCCTGCTAGTAATCTGCCACTTAGAAATACTAATTATACAATCCAATATATTGTGCCATTTCTGCTGATCCCACAGGACTCCCTGCCATTTGGAAGATACAGACATCAAAACAGAGATCAGGACACTCCCTTTGTAGTTTATAGGCATTAGATGCATTGAGTCAGTAGTCTTGGCTCTTGAAAGACCCATCGATCTTCAAAAATCCCCAAGAATAATAAAACATCTAAGGGAGCAGATAAGCCCATTTCCCTGAGCTACTAACCTGTAGAAAAGCAACAAGGGTCCAGATTCACACCACCATCCCTGCACTGATTGCTTCAGCTCTGGAGGTTCTTTTGATGAACCATTAGGATCCATAAATAAGCCTCTCCTCACCTGCTGGGTTTGACATAATTGACAGATCTTTTTTTTGTTTCTAATCCCATGGTGTTCTTTGTGGAATGCAGAGAACTGGCAATGGCTTTGAAGACAGGCTCACTAACAGCTCTGGAATGTTCATCAGCAAGAAATTCAAACTGAGATGTTTGCATAATATGTATTTTACTAGTAAAAAAGCCCATTGTATGAAGAAGACAATGGGCGCTAGCAGGTGGGGACCAGAGCGAGCGGCAGGCGAGGGACAGAGCGAGGGACAGGCTACCTGAAAGAGGAGGCGGGCGGCGGCTCCTCGGCGTCTCGTAGTTTTTGCCGAGGAGCACCAGGTGTGGTGCGCTGGGCTGCGGCGGCTCCTCTGCATTTTTTTGTTCTTCTGCGGCTTTCCCGGCGGCTCCATTGTGTTCTGGGGCCATGAGGGCAGGGAGCCGGCAGCAGCAGCGCTGTGGGCGGCTGCCGGGGCTCCCAGGGCGCCGGCTTGAAGCGGCGACAGGCTCCTCCAGGGTTTTTTTTTTTCTGCTGCCTCTCGTGGGCGCGCCGGCTTGGAGCTGCGAAAGGCTCCTACAGGGTTAATTTTTTTCTGCTGCTTGGAGTTGCGAAAGGCTCCTACAGGGTTTTTTTTTTTCTGCTAGCTCTCGTGGGAGCGCCGGCTTGGAGCTGCGAAAGGCTCCTACAGGGTTAATTTTTTTCTGCTGCTTGGAGCTGGGAAAGGCTCCTAAAGGTTTTTTTTTTTCTGCTGCTTGGAGCTGTGAAAGGCTCCTACAGGGTTTTTTTTTCTGCTGCTTGGAGCTGGGAAAGGCTCCTTCAGGGTTTTGTTTTCTGCTGCTTGGATCTGCGAAAGGCTCCTACAGGGTTTTTTTTTCTGCTGCTTGGAGCTGGGAAAGGCTCCTTCTGGGTTTTGTTTTCTGCTGCTTGGATCTGCGAAAGGCTCCTACAGGGTTTTTTTTTCCTGCTGCTTGGAGCTGGGAAAGGCTCCTACAGGGTTTTGTTTTCTGCTGCTTGGATCTGCGAAAGGCTCCTACAGGGTTTTTTTTTCTGCTGCTTGGAGCTGGGAAAGGCTCCTACAGGGTTTTTTTTTCTGCAGCTTGGAGCTGGGAAAGGCTCCTACAGGGGGTTTTTTTTCTGCTGCTTGGAGCTGTGAAAGGCTCCTACAGGGTTTTTTTTTTCTGCTGCCTCTCGTGGGCGTGCTGGCTTGGAGCTCCTACAGGGTTTTTTTTTTCTGCTGCTTGGAGCTGGGAAAGGCTCCTTCAGGGTTTTGTTTTCTGCTGCTTGGAGCTGGGAAAGGCTCCTACAGGGTTTTTTTTTCTGCTGCTTGGAGCTGTGAAAGGCTCCTACAGGGTTTTTTTTTTCTGCTGCCTCTCGTGGGCGTGCCGGCTTGGAGCTCCTACAGGGTTTTTTTTTTCTGCTGCCTGGAGCTGGGAAAGGCTCCTACAGGGTTTTTTTTTCTGCTGCCTCTCGTGGGCGTGCCGGCTTGGAGCTCCTACAGGGTTTTTTTTTTTTCTGCTGCTTGGAGCTGGGAAAGGCTCCTTCAGGGTTTTGTTTTCTGCTGCTTGGAGCTGGGAAAGGCTCCTTCAGGGTTTTGTTTTCTGCTGCTTGGAGCTGGGAAAGGCTCCTTCAGGGTTTTTTTTTCTGCAGCTTGGAGCTGGGAAAGGCTCCTACAGGGGTTTTTTTTTCTGCTGCTTGGAGCTGTGAAAGGCTCCTACAGGGTTTTTTTTTTCTGCTGCCTCTTGTGGGCGTGCTGGCTTGGAGCTCCTACAGGGTTTTTTTTTTCTGCTGCTTGGAGCTGGGAAAGGCTCCTTCAGGGTTTTGTTTTCTGCTGCTTGGAGCTGGGAAAGGCTCCTACAGGGTTTTTTTTTCTGCTGCTTGGAGCTGTGAAAGGCTCCTACAGGGTTTTTTTTTTCTGCTAGCTCTCGTGGGCGTGCCGGCTTGGAGCTCCTACAGGGGTTTTTTTTTCTGCTGCTTGGAGCTGGGAAAGGCTCCTTCAGGGTTTTGTTTTCTGCTGCTTGGATCTGCGAAAGGCTCCTACAGGGTTTTTTTTTCTGTCTACGACGCTGTGAGCCCGCTGCGGCCGGCGGCAAAAGGCTTCCCTTCCCCCCCCCACCCATCCACCCCCCCGAGGCTCTCTGGAGCCTTCTCTCGGCCGGCGGAGCGGGCTCGCAGCGTCCACAACGCTGCGAGGCCGCTCCGCCGGCCGAGAGAAGGCTTCCCGGCCCACCCCCCAGCCGAGGCTCTCACCAGGCGGGCCGCCATTTTCCGAGCGAGTGAAGCAGGCAATGGGGAGCCGCGCTTCGCGCGGCTCCCCATTGTCTGCTTGGGGCGGGATTGACACTCGGAGGGGCCAATCAGGAGCCGCTTCGCGGCTCCTGATTGGCCCCCCCCGAGTTTTTATCCCGGACCGGTCCCGCCCTAACTCCTCCCCACTACCCCTTACTCCTTTATACAGTCCGTGGCGCCCGTGGCGCCACGGGCTGTTTACAGATATTGATGGGTGGGAGAGTTGAATCTTATAAGTCATACTAGGGACAAAGCCCGTTGTATCCAGCAATACAATGGACGATAGAGCTTGACGGTGGGGAAGAGAAAGGGGAGGAGTTGTCCAGTCTGTAAGGGCATGGGGTTGAATGTGTGTGTTGTGTGGGAGGTTGTGGTGGCATGGTGGCAAATGAGGGCATGGGTGTGGAGATATGGGTGTCAAGAACCTGTGGTGTGGAATGTTTGTTGAGTGTGGGAGAGGACTGACCTTTGGGAATCGTGGCATAGTGGTTACAGATGAGCTTTCCAGAGCCATGTCTTCAGATACGTGAAGGGAAAATTAGACTGGAGACCAGAGCTGGATTTACATTTACCAGAGCTGGAACTTCTCATGCTGATGGAAAGGTATGATCTAGTAGGCATCACAGAAACTTGGTGGAATGATTCTCATGACTGGAATGTAATGGTGGATGGATATGAACTGTTCAGAAAAAACAGAATAGATCGAAGAGGTGGAGGAGTGGCACTGTATGTGAGGAAAGGGCTTACCTGTCAGGAAATTCTAGTGAAGGAGAGCATATCTGCAGTGGAAAGCATCTGGGTGAAAATAAGCGAGGGGAAAACAAACAGTGTGGTGGTTGGTGTCTGCTACCGACCGCCTGACCAACGAGAGGATGTGGATGCTGCACTTCGTGAGCAGCTTGAGAAAATATCCAAACGGCAGGACCTTGTCATCATGGGTGACTTCAATTTCCCAGATGTGTGCTGGGAAACTAACTCTGCGAAGCGTCCTCAGTCATGCAAGTTTCTGACCTGCCTGGCTGATAATTTCATTTATCAAATGGTAGATGAACCCACAAGAGGTTCAGCCATACTGGACTTAATACTGACCAACAGGCAAGAGTTGGTGGATGAGGTGAAGGAGGTGGGGACCCTAGGGGGAAGTGACCATGTCCTCATAGAATTCCTTTTGAGATGGGGAGCCAAGGAAGCTTGTAGCCAGACGCGGATGTTGGATTTTCGTAGGGCAAACTTTAATAAACTCAGAGACATGATGAGTGTCATACCATGGACGAGAATGCTGGAAGGGAAGGGAGCATGTGAAGGGTGGGCGCTACTCAAACAAGAGCTATTGCATGCTCAATCAATGACTATTCCAGAAAGACGAAAACACTGCAGGAGCTCTAAGAAGCCTATTTGGATGAACAGAGAACTTCAAGAGGAACTAAGAAAGAAAAGGAAAATGTTCAGGAAATGGAGGGAAGGACAGAGCTCTAAAGAAGAGTACCTACAGGTTACTAGGCACTGTAGATCAATCATCAGAAAGGCCAAAGCTGAGAGTGAGCTAAGATTGGCCAGGGAAGCCCATTGTAACAAGAAAAGATTTTTCAGTTATGTGAGGAGCAAACGTAAAGTCAAGGAGGCAATAGGCCCACTGTTGGGTGCAGATGGACAAACTCTAACGAAAGATGCAGAGAAAGCAGAAAGGCTTAGTGCCTATTTTACATCAGTTTTTTCCCACAGGTCAAAGTGTTTAGGCACATCTAGAGATGGCTGTAGCCAAAGGATAGTGTCTGGGTGGCAGGTTAGCATGGATAGAGAGGTTGTCGAGAGGCATTTAGCTGCACTGGATGAGTTCAAATCCCCTGGTCCAGATGAAATGCACCCGAGAGTACTCAAAGAACTTTCCAGAGAACTTGCACAGCCCTTGTCCATCATCTTCGGAACCTCTTTAAGGACTGGAGATGTCCCGGAGGACTGGAAAAGAGCAAACGTTATTCCGATCTTCAAAAAAGGGAGGAAGGATGACCCAGGAAACTACAGACCAGTGAGTCTGACCTCTGTTGTGGGGAAGATAATGGAGCAGATATTAAAGGGAGCGATCTGCAAACATCTGGAGGACAATTTGGTGATCCAAGGAAGTCAGCATGGATTTGTCTCCAACAGGTCCTGCCAGACCAACCTAGTTTCCTTTTTTGACCAAGTAACAGGTTTGCTGGATCGGGGAAATTCGGTTGATGTCATTTACTTGGATTTTAGTAAAGCTTTTGACAAGGTTCCCCATGATGTTCTGATGGATAAGTTGAAGGACTGCAATCTGGATTTTCAGATAGTTAGGTGGATAGGGAATTGGTTAGAGAACCGCACTCAAAGAGTTGTTGTCAATGGTGTTTCATCAGACTGGAGAGAGGTGAGTAGCGGGGTACCTCAGGGCTCGGTGCTCGGCCCGGTACTTTTTAACATATTTATTAATGATCTAGATGAGGGGGTGGAGGGACTACTCATCAAGTTTGCAGATGACACCAAATTGGGAGGACTGGCAAATACTCCGGAAGATAGAGACAGAGTTCAACGAGATCTGAACACAATGGAAAAATGGGCAAATGAGAACAAGATGCAATTTAATAAAGATAAGTGTAAAGTTCTGCATCTGGGTCAGAAAAATGAAAAGCATGCCTACTGGATGGGGGATACGCTTCTAGGTAGCACTGTGTGTGAACGAGACCTTGGGGTACTTGTGGATTGTAAACTAAACATGAGCAGGCAGTGTGATGCAGCGGTAAAAAAGGCAAATGCCATTTTGGGCTGTATCAACAGAGGCATCACATCAAAATCACAAGATGTCATAGTCCCATTGTATACGGCACTGGTCAGACCACACCTGGAGTACTGTGTGCAGTTTTGGAGGCCTCACTTCAAAAAGGACGTAGATAAAATTGAAAGGGTACAGAGGAGAGCGACGAAGATGATCTGGGGCCAAGGGACCAAGCCCTATGAAAATAGGTTGAGGGACTTGGGAATGTTCAGCCTGGAGAAAAGGAGGTTGAGAGGGGACATGATAGCCCTCTTTAAGTATTTGAAAGGTTGTCACTTGGAGGAGGGCAGGATGCTGTTTCTGCTGGCTGCAGAGGAGAGGACACGCAGTAATGGGTTTAAACTTCAAGTACAACGATATAGGCTAGATATCAGGAAAAGGTTTTTCACAGTCAGAGTAGTTCAGCAGTGGAATAGGCTGCCTAAGGAGGTGGTGAGCTCCCCCTCACTGGAAGTCTTCAAGCAAAGGTTGGATACACACTTTTCTTGGATGCTTTAGGATGCTTTGGGCTGATCCTGCGTTGAGCAGGGGGTTGGACTAGATGGCCTGTATGGCCCCTTCCAACTCTATGATTCTATGATTCTATGATTCTACATGAAAAGAGGCCCTAGGCTATTCCACTTATGTGGCCCTTTCACCTCCCATTTTTAAGTTTGTAAATTACACGAGATATAATCAAATATATCATTACTGTGATATATATCAATATGTTAAATGAAACATGTTGTGATTGGTACTAACCTTTATAAAAAATGTGGAATATAGGCCCCTCTTGATCTTGAGGCCCTAGGCCTAGTTGAGGCCCTAGCCCTAGGCCTAGTTAGCCTATAGGAAAATCCGGCCCTGCTGGAGACTCTTTTTAGGGGGAGATTACATGGCAACCCATTCCTCTCAGTTCTGCATTCAACCTAATTTCCCTTCTGGTGTGAATTAGGCCACAGAAACCAAAATGTTCCCCTGTCCTAATCCACATGGGGTAATCACAGTACACAGGTGTCCATCCTGCTCCTTCTGTCTCCATTTTTTCACTGTTGATAAAATGTTATGTGTCTACATGTTTCTTTCATGGTTGCTGCTTAGAAGAAGAGCTGGATTTTTGTACCCTAGTGTTTACTACCAAATGAGTTGCAAAACTGTTTACAGACACTTTTCCCCTTCATCTCCCTACAATAGACAACCTGTGAGGGATGTGGGGCTGTGAGAGGTCTGAAACAACTGGGAGTAGGCCGCAGTCACCCAGCAGGCCTCAGGTGTCTCAAAGCAGTTTCCAATTGCCTTCCCTTCCTCTCCCCATAGCAGACTCACTGTGAGGGAGGTGGGGTAGAGAGCCTCACTTGGAAGCTGGCAATCCTAAGAGGAGGTCTCTGTGCACAGCAGTCTTGACCTTAGTCAGGTTTTTATACTGGTTTTTCATTTACTAGGCCAAGCTTGAAAAAAGTCATTCAGTTCCCATGTCCCTCCAGCCATTTACTTGTTCACTATTTACAGTTTCAGGCTGTAAATATTCTTTATTTAGATCTTCCTGCACTTTCCAGACTCACATGACTGATGCTGGTCTGTCTGTCTGTCTGTACCCCAGAATACAAACAGTTGCTGGTAAGGACTTGCCATAGCCCATAGCTCAGAAGGAACACACCTGCACCATTCCCTCCTAACTGCAGTCTGCAAGCCTCTACCATTGTCTCTTGATTGCTGCTCTAGATTATAATGATCAGCTCTGCAGGCAAAAATGGCTACTTTGGAGGTTGTCCCACCTCCAAGGTGGGACTTCAAAATCGTATAATGCCTCCAGGAATATTCCCAACCCAGGGGTAGCCAACCTCCAGGTGGGGCCTGGAGAGCTTCTGGAATTACAGCTCATCTGCAGAATATAAAGATCAGCTCCCCAGGCAGAAAGGGCTGCTTTGGAGTTTGGCCAATGTTCTTGTGCAGAAGAAACATTTAAGGCTTCCCACACAGGTTGTTGTTGAGTTGAAACACCTGAAGCCTACTGCACAGGGTTGTTGTGTAGATGAAACAGGAGGCAAAAGGACCTATGCGGCAGCATCCAGTTTCGTCTGCACAACAATGCTGTGCAGTAGGCCTCAAATCTGCAGAGAGTTGCTTAGCTGCATCTTCCCTCCATCAGTGAGGCTGGCCAGAGCAGTATTTTAAGTGAGAAGGGGCTTATCTGTGGATCCCTGTGAGCCAATTGTTTGGCAGAAGGGGAACGCTTCCCCCCCCCAAAGGATTGGCCAGGCCAATCAGGATGTGTGCATGGCCCAGACAGTCTCCGCCCAAGAGGGCTTTTCACAATTATATAATAGAGCAAAGTGTTAAAGATTATTTCAAAAGCATTCAAAGGGACGATGCAGAAGCAAAAGGAAATGAATGACAACAACAATGGCTGGAAATCAAGGAGGTGTGTTTAATTAAACAACCATTGACACCCTCACCGTTCTTCAGTTTGGCTAAAGTTTGGGACAGACTCATAGGCTTGGCTCACATTCTGTTATCCACTCATGAACAAGGAGATGGTATTTTGAATGATCGTTTCAACTATTTGTCAGCCTGTTCGTTTCACTGTATTCCTTCCCAACAGTAGGATACAGCACAATTGACTTTTCAGCAGAAGTGGATAGAGCGCTAAATGTTTTTAAATGAAAGCTGGGACTTCAGTGATCATAGTAGTACAGTGTTATGATATCAGATCATAATAGCTATTGATAATAATAAGATTTAAAACAAAAAACCCTCCCGAAGACATGACACAGCAGGCAAAACAAAAAATGTATTGGAAATGCTGGCTCACTGCGAGAATGCAGTTGCAGATAATTGCATCATCAGTATAAATAAATGTTAAATTTTTCTCTGCCCATCAGTATTTGTATGAGGACCAAATGACACATTTGTGTTTTGAAAGGGTTTTATCTGGATTTCCTGCAGCCACACCGCAGCTGCAGGGAACAGCTTTTTAAGAATGAAGGAGATCCCAAACAGGCTTGGAATGCTTCTGCAGAGGAGGGAGGGATCTCACCCCCCCCCTGAAAAAGTACTGGGAGGGAGAAAATTCCACCACCAGCAGCAAACATGGGGGAAAGCCCTGAGGCTTGAGGGGGGTGGTTATTTTTGAAGCTGCTGGGTAGCTGAGGAAAGGCCAAGCAGGATCCAAGGAACCCAAACCCAGATCTTTAGAAACACAAATATATTATTTGGCCCTTAGCAGTCCTTTGTTACTGGCTGCCAGTGTGCCAAGATCAGCAGCAGTTTGCCCATGCTCAGTTTTGAATAATGCCAATGCAATACTGTTCAGCAAGCCTTTGAGTAGTTCACTGCCAATACCAATGGATCAGACTAGGTGATCAGCTCCCATTTGATTGCCCCATTTGAACATGGTAAGTTTGCTTTTTGAATATGTACAATACACAATTTGCAGTATCCCTGGGACAAATCTTGAACTGAGACCAAACACTGTGACTTTCTTACTGATTGTGCTGTTGTAGTCCATGATCATTTTGGGCTGTTCCTCTGTGTTCTTCCATTGCTTCCCTTGTTGGATTCTCTTCAAAATGTCAAAAGTAATGGAGCAAACTTCCTTTGTTCATTTGGATTCTTGAACATCATTCAAGATTGATACAGATGTAATCTTACAGTACAGTTTTGTCTATCCCAGGACAACCCTGATTTTGTGGTCTGTGATACTCATGTGCGTGTGTCCATGGCCAAGTTGCATTCTATTGCCCACATGAGGAAATTTCAGCAGCTGTATCTAATGGGCAAACACAGAAAAATGGTAATTAGAGATAACTTCTAAACTAAAGAATTAAATTCAAATTAGGAATGGGGCTCTTGAGAGGTTTGTTTGTATCACATAGAAATACATTTGCTTAATTGGAAGAAACTGCTACTGACTTCAGTGGGGTTTGCTTCCTGATAATAATATTAGCAATACTGGCATAGATTCCTATCCTATACATTAGGATCCTTTTTTTTTTTTGCTATATATATATTGCTCATCTCTCACCTGCACCTGGATAGGTTTTTCGAGCCATTGTAAATGCACCCCTTCTTGCTGTATCTTGTATACAATATTTTTCCTTGCTGCCACAAAGCAATCAAGTGTCCTGTTGAAAACATCTCTTTCTGGCATACCGTAAATTAATTTTTGAACACCCCTCCAAGTCCCTTTCTCGGATAAGATCTTCCTTTACATTCATTCAGTTGCCTCTAGATTTAACTGCAGCTGCAGTTGCTTCCAGTGGGGTCGCCAGGGCAACGGCTGATCATAAATCATTTTAATGAACAAGCAACCCAGAAGAAATATAAATAGGACCAATTCGGCAGTGGATGTTTTAAAAGGGAGAGTCTGGTAGGATTAAGCCCCCAGTCCTATAATAGTCCCATCGTATTATTAGCTCACATTTAACATAGCTTCAGTGTAACATCCTTGGGCAACAGATGCCCAGCTGGTATTAATATAAAGTGTTGTACTGATGTTTGTATTGATATTATAGGTCAGACACATTGCTGGGTAAATAATGCTTCCTGTTGAGGGTCTTGCGTTAGCCAAGAGGTTGAGATCTGATCCAAAGTGTCTGAGCATCTGCACTGACTAATGGTGGGCAGAGATGTTGAGCACATCTCAGGATTGCACTTGAAAGTCCTCTATTCATGGATGCTTTAGGCTAATCCTGCATTGAGCAGAATCTGTATGGCCCCTTCCAGATATGACTTGGTACACTCATTTGGTGAACCCAGAATACCTATGTTAGGCCAAATAAATTTCACAAACAAACTTCAGCAAGAAAGAAAATTTTATGTTTGTGCAAACAGGAGTAAAGCTTAGTCTTCTTTGGTGAAAGTCAAGACCTTACTCAAAGTTTGCTGGGCCAAGGAAAATTCCAGGAAAATTCCATGTCCCTCCTAGGGCATTCCTGGGCTGGACTCACTCTCTTTTCCTAGCCACCCTAGCCATACAAACTTCACACAATAGCATGTACATTTAAATAAGTCCACCCGGGGGTGGTGATTCTACTATGCTAATAAACCTAACTATACTTCTATGCAAGCATCAAACTCTATATCCTTCACCTTTATTCCAGAAAGCTGTTTTTTTTACAACAGGGGTATCTTACCAGAAGCACACTTCCACACATGCCCCACGACACATGTATATTCAGCAGTGGGGAATGAGTTTAGCAAGAGGTGGTAATGTAGTGAAATAGATCATTTGCCAATGTTTACAAAGTAATTACACTCTTAAGAACTCAAGACAGACAATAGGAGTATAGTAGCTTATGTATATATAATAACTGTTTATATACAGGTATTATCAATACACAGGCACTAGGATTCTTAGATTTTTATTAGACAGCTGCTTCTCTAGCCCATTTAATTATCAGGGTGAAATGATGGTACTATGATGATACTAAACAAGAAATTTGAACTCTGACACTTCGGCTATGACAATATAGCAACCATGGATTGTCTACAATCTGTCTACAAAAAAGATTTCTACAAAAATCTTTTTTGTCTACAAAAAAGATTTCTTCCCCTATTGCTTCACAGACTTATTTCACTGAATAGTGGGGGTAGAATTCGAGGGAAACTGGCAACACTATAAAAATATTCATTTACAAATGCACTGGCTGACCACCAGTACAGAATACCAAAACAAGCAGATGGTGCTGGATCCTTCTCGGAATTAACAGCATCCCCAGATCTTAACATTCTGAACCAGATCATTCTCAAACATAAACAGTTTTATTTTCCACCCTTTCCATTTGTTTGGAGTGGGCAAACCAAATCCACTGGTGTGGACTCCTTCAGACATATTTTAATATTACTCTCCTATGAAGTGGCATTGCACTGAGTTAGATCACTGATCCCCATGGAATTCTGTACCTTCTTCTGTGACGGGGCTCTTTCCCAGCCCTGCTACTTGAGGTCCTTTAGAATGGGTTTGCTACAGACTGAATTTGGACATTCTACATGCAGAGACTATGCCTTACCACTGAACCGTGGGTTCTTCCCTTTGATTAAAGATGACTGTAAAATCAGGCAGTTTGCTCATTGATATCCAGCTCAAACCACAGCATTTTTCTCTTTACTTCTTCAAAAATATCAGCAGAAGTATAAAAAGGAACCAGTCATGGGGTGGTGTTTTAAAATCTTAGCTCCGTATTAAGATTGCTTTGTATTGACCCATCCAAAACCAGAGAATACATAAAATGGTCCACAGGCACCAAATGTGTGTGTGGGAATCTCTCGTGCAGACATGTACAGAGCTGTCAGATAGAGGCAGATGGAGCCTTGATAATTTATGGCCATGTCCCTGCAGCTGGCAATCAGCCCTGAGACTCTTAATGACTGATGAGCATCCGTGACATTGTTGACCCCATTGAATTTCTCTGCGTTGTTGCATTGCAGGCATGCTCTTAGTTTTGCACCCTTGGGTGTATTTTATTGATTCTCTGTAGCATCAGCTCTTCCAATGAGCAGAGTATTGCATGACATAAAACTGTCCTGGGCTTTTAGGGGAGTTGCATCAAGTGTGGAGGCCAGTCAATGTCCATGCATATGTCTGATCACAGAAGTGCCACTTACAGAAATTATTAAAGGAAACCTGTCATACTTTCTATCAGAATGAAGACTCTTCCTCATTTTTCTGGGTTTGGGCACAATCTGCATTTATTCATTTAGTGTGTGGGGAAGGTAATAATATTTTATTAACACATTGGTCCTTAAACCATCTTTGTGTGGTCTTCGCTATCAAGCTCATTTTACAGAGAGAAAACTAAAGTGGGAAGAGACGAGCTTGCTCCAAGTGCGCTGACCTGAGGAAAACTTTTTGGACTCTGACCCACACATTAATAAGGACTGTACATTTCAGTTAGAGTTCATTGATTGCTCAAAAAATTCACAATCATTTTCTAGAGGACCCCAAGCCGCTTTCCTCCCTTCAAGAAACTCCTCACACCTGGCCTTTCCTGAACCATCCAGTCCTGTCATTACTACCACTTCACACTGCCTCTCAGCGACCCCATTTTCACTAGCCCCTCTCTCTTGCAGCTTTGGATCCAGGCTGTACATTCTGCTCTCACTGACCGGACAGGCTGTCACATAAGAGGGTCCAGAGAAGTTGCAGAAGCAGTTTGTTTCTTGGAGGAGGGGGCCATGGCTCAGTAGTAGAGCATTTGCTTGGCGTGAAGAAGAACTCGCCTTCCATCCCCTTAGTGAAAAGAATCAGGGGGGAGGTGATGAAAAATACCTCCACCTGAAACCCCGAAGGGCCTCTACCAGTCTGAGTGGATGATGGAACAATGGTCTGGTTCAGTCAGAGGCAGCTTCATGTGTTCCTCTCTCGTGATGGAAGAAAGGGACAAAATGCATTTTCAGTAGGAAAGGCAGCTAGCAGGGCAACAGACAGATCCAGTGAAACTCACATCACACTGAAGCCAGAAAGAAGACCTATTGATACAAGTGGTTTGGCATAGCTGAATCAGTGCTTAGGGCTAAGGATGTGAAGTTTTAAAAGGGCTCTTGCTACAACTGGCTTCGTAACACAACAGCCATTCAGGTTGATCCAGCAGGGCTGTTCTTAGGTTTATTCTTCAGAATGCTCATTTGTATAGGAAGAGCCGCAAAAGCAATTAAACTTCATGTAAAATTGCCCTTTGACTCTAGTTTCACTTTCAGCATTAAGGATGTTCTCTGGATCAGATTCTTCTGTAACACAATCATTCTAGAACCTAGAGCCAAGGGAGTGGCTATATCTCCCCTCACCTCGGGATTGATGTCAGGTAGGCATGATGAAGAGGGTGACAACTTGTTTGCTGCAGCTTTAGAAACAAACATGGATTCAAATTACGGAAAAGGAGGTTCCACTTCATTATTAGAAAGCATTTTCTGATAGTGAGGACTGTTTGTAGATGGAACATGCTGCCTCAGAGGGTGGTAGTGTCTCCTTGTTTGGAAGTTTTTAGGAGTTTGGATGAGCAGCTGTCTGGAGTGTGACTGATTCCACATGGAGACACCAACTTCATGCTACCTCCTGCTGGCAAACGTGTGGTTGTAAGCCACATGTTTGCAAGCCTCCTCATGGGAAACCTTTCCTGCATATTCCCTCTGTCTTGTCACAGCTTTTTGCCTTCCATTGAGGCAGCAAGGGAAAACAAGTTGCACTTCTACCCCCCCCCCCCTGTTCCTCAGCTTGTCAATCACAGCAAGCCACCAATTGCAGCACAGCAGTTCTCTCAGGGACTCAAACCTCTGTCCCCCAAGACCTCCCAAATTAATTTTTTAAATGAACTTCCACTTTACTATGTGGTAATACCACAAACGCATGGTTAATAAAAGATCAATACCTTTGCGTTGCTATGGAGAAACGCCAGAACGATAAAGCATCCCCCCTCCCTTTGGGATTTATGGTGTTTCAGACTCTATTTATGTTTGGATAGATTTGTGAGAGGCTGGAAAAGGTAACTGAACCCTGAAGAGTGATTGTGTGTAAACAGTATGTTTAAGAACAAAGAGCACAGACACCTAGCTGATCGGGAGAGGGCTGCTTCATCACATGCTCCCTCCTCTTTCCCTGTTCATTCCCCACCACCAGAAAACACAAACAGGACTGTGTTTTGCCTGCCTGATCCAAAAATTGTCAGAACAGGGAATGGAGAGGGTATGGTGGGTGCAAGGGTGGGCAAAATGCTGCAGGGACTGTTGCATGTTTCTCCCTCCACACAGGCTTAGCCCTGGTTGTTCTCTGATGTGAAATGAGATAAGTGGCAAATCCAGTTTTGGCGATTTCCTTCATCTTGAGGCAAATCTGCCCCAAACTCAAGCCAGCCCCTGGACAGCCTCTGATTGGCTTTTGCTGCTGAGCACATTGCTGAGAGCTGTGTGGGCTCCTTCAAGCTAGCTGACTTTTGACTCCATCAAGGCTGTGCCCTGCTGTGACCTGGCAGTGACTTCCTCCGCATTGGGGCTTGCTGGCACAGTGCAGCTAGGGAGGGGTTTGCAGTCCCCATGTAGTAAGTGTGGAGGTGGAGGTGCCAACCCAGACAGAGCATCAAAAATGCCAACAACAGATCTTCCCAAACCTTTCTAGAGTATTTATGCCATTGCAAGCAACACAGTATAGATAGGGTGTTTGATAAAGTAGGTAGGAGCTATTTCGCCCTAGCAATGTAGAGCTACCAATTTGTTTTTAAAGCCATAAAAATCTGCTGCTGATGGTGGGGAAAATGGTAGGTGCAAACGGATACCAAGAGGAAATGGCACCAGTGTAGGCAGAAAGATTCAGAAAACTGCATCTTCCATGTGTAAGTAGTCCACCTCAACATTCAGATAAAAGGCTCTGTGCTGAAGCAGCTGTAACATAAGGTTCTACAATATGACTGCACTTTATTCTATGATACACAGAGGACTAATAAATTCAAGCTGTCCTAAATATGTTGTATGGAGGAATAGCATGAATTACAGGATCAATGTGCACATCAGTCCTGTTTTGTATTAAGGCTATGTGCCATCTATTGGAGGGTTGATCCAATATTTGCACAAAAGAGCTGCTTTAAAAATTCGGATACATATTCATGACTAATTTTCAGCTCTGTTCACATGGATCTTCACCAGATTGATATCTTTCAGGCTCAGTTTATAGCTCATTTTCCAGCTGTGCAGGAGTCCACTAAATGTATTGGTTTGCCCCACATTCTAATCTGAAAATGTCAGATGTGCAAGTTCCATGTATTCATGGCTCATAGCTATGGCATTGACTCCATATTGATTTTGTGGAATCTGGCTGATCTATAAACTAAAGCTGAAGAGGCTCAACACTGCTGCTTTTGGAGCTGAAGTGTTAATTGTGCTAATTGTGTGTGTGTGTGCGTGTGTGCGTGTGTGTGTGTATCCTTAATACTTACAAAACCACAGCTAAACTATTGTACAGCTTTTCAAATGGAAAACTTTCAACAGTTATCATACAGTGTTTGCAATGTATGACTGCTTTAGATGTTACAAAATCCTGTAGTCACCCATGGATCTGAACACAGTGGAAAAAAAAAAAACCTAGAAGTTAGATTGTCTCACAGGCTGCAGGGAAGGAAAGAGCAGAGGAACATCTTAATCAGCTATCCAGGTTCACTGGTGGGTAGGGGGGACCTGGCAACCCTAGGCAGGCTCCTGAGTGAAGAAGGTTACAGTTGTTCTAAAGGATACCAATTACTTTGAAGCTTCTGATGAGGTGTTCAGGGCTAGCACATGGTAGTGGCCATCTCCTGCAGACCTCTGCTAAGAGTTCAGTCTGCCTTAATGAAATCAGCACAAAAGAGAGCCTCCTCACTTCCAGGATTTTTATCCTCACTTCCAGGATTGTTCTCCTCTCACTGACCAAATCAAGTCCATCAAAGAAGCATTTCCTGATTAACATATGCATTTCTTCACATCACACTTCATAAGTTTTGAAGAAACTGGGAAAATCACTGCCTGTGTCACTAGCATTTGATTTGTGTGGCATGAAAATGGCTCCTTGGTTAGCTGGGGGTTCTGTAGCTTCAAGTGACTCTTTAATCCCTAAATACCTTTGTAATATCCTTTGGCCCTGTGGGTAGATAAAATGTCCAGGAAGACCTGTTACATGTATTCATAGCATTTTAAAATCTTGCCCTCCTTCCAGTAAGCATGGGTTCTCACTCATGTATCTATTTTTTAAAAGCTCTATGAGGTAGGTTAGGTTTAGAGAGATTGGCTTGTCCTAGGAGTTTCACGACATTAGGATGATGTGTGTAAGCATGCCATTGTCTTGCCTTCTCCCATCCCTACTATGGTCATCCTCTATCTGTTCCGTTGTCCTCCATGCCACAGAGCCAGCATGTGCCGGGGAGCACCACCGCATGCATACGCAGGGAATGGTGGGGCATTTTGCCTCACTTCAGTGGAACGTCAGCAGCCCAGCGTAGCTGCTGCCGTGTATAATGGGTCAAAGAGATTGTCTCCCTTGCAGTTCTGATATTTCTTGGTGGTCTGTCATCCAAGTAACTAACCAGGGTTGACCCGACTTAGCTTCCAAGATCTGACGAAATTGGGTTAGCCTGGGCTATCCAGGTCAGGGCCTCAGTTTATAAAAGGAAGTAATCCAATGTAAAAAAAAAACACATAATAATACTAATATGCCCTATTTGGGTGACTGTGGTTGGCACTGAGTTTTTGAATGGGCATTTCCTATTCTCTTAGTCTGTTCTTTGCTTTTGTACCAACAGGTGTTCTGTGTTACTATTTTGATTCTTCTGAAGATGCCACCTTGTGTTTTGTGGTGTGGGGCAAAGCTGTTCTTGCTCTCAGTCTGTGAGAATCTCTCTGACCTGATAAGCAGCTGAAGGATGTGGCTGACGGTGAATTTTCCACTGGGGCTGATTTACACTAATGCTGCTTTTTCAGCAGTGCTCCACCCATTGCTCTCCCCTGTACCTTCATCTTGATACTCTCCCTTTGAAGGTCTACAGAGCAATCTAATGCAGGCCAGTGCTTCAAAGCAGGTCAAGGGGCAGCTAGGTTCAAATGAAAGGAAACAGGCTGTCTTTCCAGCACCCAGAACAGGAGATCAAACCACCAAAGAAGGGAAATCAAAACCCACAGATGGAGTGGATAAGAGTGCAGAAGGTTTGAGGAAGGATACAAACACAGGGAGTTGGGTTTCAAGTGGAAACAGGCAACCTACTTTATTTATTGACTGTAACTCAGATGTGGTTTGTAACACTATAAGGAATAGTAGTAGGGCCACAGAAAAGCACGCCTATTAATACTAGGACCCCAGAGGAGCATGCCTGGCCTCAACCCAGTATAGAGGCATTGGAATACCAAGGGGACAAACACAATATCCAAAACAGACTTCTGTAGAGTCTTGAATCTTCTATTATTTCTTTATTCTTTATTGTAGTACAGTGCTGACTGAGGCTGGGCCGCCAAGCAGGGCGGCCATGGCACGCGCAGGCACAGGCCCTGCCGGCGGAACTGAAGGGCACAGAAGGGGAGAGAGCAAGCACACCCAGAAGCCCTGTACACCACGGACCTCCCTAATTATGCACGCGGCCATTCCGGAGCCACTTCTGGTTGCGCTCTGGTCGCCCGGGAAGCTTCACTTTCTTAGGCGTTTTGCTAACGCAGCTTTTTCAGCAGCATATGTCAATTCTGTGCCCGGTTGCCGCCTGTGGCGTGCATTATTGGTGATTTTAGCTGCCGCCATCCAACCTCAAATGTGGACCTTCCCCTCCCTGCATAGTAGGCCAAACAGAGTATAAGGTCTCTTAAACATGATATTCTTGTTGACAAGTTGGTAAAATGCGGTATGGATCCTAATTCTGTCAGGTGGATCGATAACTGGTTGACAGATTGTAACCAAAGGGTACTTGTTTATGGTACAGCATCCTCTTGGAGAAGAGTGAGAAGTGGAGTTTCCCTGGGGCCTGTGTTGTTCAGCGTATTTATAAATTATTTGGATGAGGGTTTAGAGGGGATACTTATTAAATTTGCAGATGATACTAAACTAAGAGGGGTAGCAAACACAACCAAAAACAGAATCAGAATACAGGATGATCTTGATAGGCTCGAGAAGTGGGCTAAACTGAATAAAATGAAGTTCAATAGGGACAAATGTAAAGTTCTGCATTTAGGTAGGAAAAACCAAATACACCAATATAGGATGGGGGAGACTTGTCTTGGCAGTAGTGTGTGTGAAAAGGAACTAGGAGTCTTAGTAGACCACATATTTAACATGAGTCAACAATGTGACTCGGTGGCTAAAAAGGCAAATGGGATTTTGGGCTGTATCATGTCCAGATCACTGGAGGTGATGATACCACTTTACTCTGCTCTGGTTCAGCTTCACTTGGAGTATTGTGTTCAGTTTTGGGCACTCCAGTTGAAAAGGGATGTAGACAAACTGGAGCGTGTCCAGAGGAGGGCAACAAAGATGGTGAGGGGTTTGGAGAAGAATGGTTGGGGGAGCTTGGTCTGTTTAGCCTGGAGAGGAGATGATTGAGAGGGGATTTGATAACCATCTTCAAGGATTTAAAAGGGTGCTATATTGAGGATGGAGCAGAGTTGCCCTGGAGGGAAGGACCAGAACCAATGGGATGAAATTAATTCAAAAGAAATTCCATCTCAACATCTCAAAGAAGTTCCTGACAGAGTGGTTTCTCAGTGGAACAGGATTCCTCGGGAGGTGGTGGGCTCTCCATCTTTGGAACTTTTTAAACAGAGGCTGGATAGCCATCTGACAGAGAGGCTAATTCTGTGAAGATTCAAGGGGGTGGCAGGTTACAGTGGATGAGTGATAGGGTTGTGAGTGTCTTGCATAGTGCAAGGGGTTGGACTAGATGACCCATGATGTGCCTTCCAACTCTATGATTCTATGATTAACTGGGGTGGGGGGCGTTTGCTTTGCCTGCACACTTTAACACCTATTAGTTGTTCCAGGCAGTTTGCTTAAAGAAAAAAAAACATCCCTGGGAAAAGTGAGAAGGAGGCAGGTGTGAGGACGGGCACTGGAGGCGGAGATAGCGTTGCTTTGGCTCCACACATTTCCTTGGTGTGTGGCTTGCTGGTTGCTCTCCTCTGGCAAGTACTACATAGTTTGGGGAATCCACTTTTATGCGATTCCCCAGGTAACACTTTAAATAAAGGATGCAGCTACTGGTTTGTTGCTTGGACACTGGATGTTGGTGACGTCATATAAAATGCCAAAAATGTGGCATCTGCATAAGGTAAGCATTTCACTTTATTTCTTGAGTGCGGAATGGCCCTGAGCATCCCACTGTAGTGTCCATAGAGAAGTACAAATCCCTGACATGCTAGCAATGTGCTCATCAGGCACTTAGTTTAAATGCAACATCTGTTCCTTGAAACGGGGCTGCAAAAACTTTTCTTACTTGTCTCCTAGCTTGAATTTAAACGGGGTTTTAATTTGTAACAAGTGACAAAGCCTGCTATGACACCCTAGAGACAGAAGGGCAAACTAGGCAGCCAGACAAGCATTTCTTTTCAGGTACCCACTTTATTCACATATAGGAATTGTGTGTCTGTCTTTGGCAGTCAAAAGGATACATCTTAGGCTGGGATATGTGGCCTTTTCCTCCATATATGGAGCAGGAAGTCTCTGTATGTAAAGGGAACATTCATAAAATGTGTGCTCTTTCTGTGGCATTCCCATGAATCTCTCTTCTAAACTCAATCAAAATGCTCCACCTACTCCATGGGGGTGGGGGTATGGGCAGCTCCACTTCAACTTCAAAAGCAACACTGGGACTGGGGAACTCATTGGTGCTCATGATTCCCCTCTGCCCTTTCAAGCCCTTTCAAGGATACTTCAAGCCCTTTCAAGGATTCCCCTCTGCCCTTTCAAGCCCTTTCAAGGATACATATACTTCACAGATACGTCCATCTGTGTTGTAGTTTTACAGCCTGGCTGGGGTGGGAAAGGGAAAGGGAGGAAAATGGGGACAAAGGCATTCAGTGGAACAAGTCATGTCATCTCTCCTATTCTCTACCATGAGGCAGCCACATCCTTCTTGGTGCCTGAAGTAGCAGTGGCCACTTTAAAAGGCCTGACCAAAATGCTTTAATGCTGTAATTTAATAAAATCAGCAGCCAAGGCACTACTTGGTCACACTTTGACCACTAGATGGCAATGAGGGTTGCAGGACATTCTTGATGAGACACTATGAAACAGTGATAGTGGGAAAGACAGTGGCCATTTCCACATGAGGAAAATGTTCCTGGACAGCCTTGGCATGTTAGTGGCATATATAGTCCCCATCCACATTATGTCACCAACATCCTGAGGCTGTCCAGTAGCCAAGTCACAAATTGGCCATTTTAAAATTGTGATTTTGGGAATCCAGAAAACTGGTTTTACCACCCTAAAACACTCAAACCAGTAGTGAGCAACCAGGAATAAGACCTTATGGAGGGGGAAATGTGCGATAGTCTGGCCAGCTTTGTCCTGTCCTCTCCTCTGCATTTCCTGCTCCAAGTACTTTAAAAAAATGGCATTGTCTGTGTTGCACCGTGCCCACAAGCCTACATTGTCAAAGGCGTTAAAGTGTCCATGGTCTTTTTGGGATCAGACAAGCAAAACATAATCACTTTTCTGTTTTCTGGAGGTAGGGAATGATCTGGGAAAGAGGGGGAGAGTGGATGAGTGGGTTTCCTTCTCCTGATTATAGGGATCTGAGCACATCCTGATTATAGGGATCTGAGTCAACCATTAGCACAAAAAGTCTTTTAGGGCTCCAGTAATCCTGTTCAGGGTCTCAGAAATCTACCCAGACAGAAATAAACTGCAAAAACTACTAAAATTAAAAAAAGAAAAAAAGAAAAAAAGAAAAAAAGAAAAAAAGAAAAAAAGAAAAAAAGAAAAAAAGAAAAAAAGAAAAAAAGAAAAAAAGAAAAAAAGAAAAAAAGAAAAAAGAACAAAAGAAAAAAGAACAAAAGAAAAAAAGAAAAAAAGAAAAGGGGGGATGCTGTATTATTCTGGTGTTTCTCCATAGCAACAGGGCAGTGTTGATTTCTATTAAAAATGCATCTATATTGTGGCATTATCACATAGCACCATTGAACTGCCTTTAAGAAAAAATAATTTTGGGGCAGTGAGGAGGGGGAAGTTTCAGTCCAGGAGAGAACTGCTGTGCTGTGATTGGTGGCTTGATGTGATCGACAAGCCAAGGAGTGGAGGGAGAAGTTCATGTTGCTTTCCCTTGCAGCCATGTCAGGAGGCAAGAAGCCATGACTGGGCAGAGGGAAATCACAAGAAGAGTCTCCCCGTGAAGAGGACTGCAAATGTGAGATTTACCTTCCCTCATTTGTAAGCAGGAAGCCACTCATGTTATACCCCTCCATGCGGAAAAAGTCAGGTCCATTTCGCACAAGTTTAATGTAGCAGGCGTGTGGCAAATTGTAATCACTACTAATATGCAGTTATGCACGATGTCATACACTATCTGCCACACTCCTGAAGCAGTCCCGCTAAAAGCGCTTCATTATAGCGCTTCCAGGGAAATCCCAAAAAGTGGGTTCACCCTCTGGAAAGCGCTACACTCTTGCAAATAATCTGCAACACTAGCGAAAAAGTTCTGTGCGTTACCATTGTTGCGGTTTCAGCAAAGTCCCTCCCCCTGGCTCTCTCCTCTGAACTTTCGGCGAAGCGATCGCCATTTTTTTCTCTCGAAGCGAGTGGAGAGCAACGAACCGGCGAGCCTTCATTCACCCAGCGAGGCTTCTCCGGCTGCAGTCCCTCCACAGAGCTGCTTTAAAGCTCCCCTCAAGTCACCAAGCACAACATAGCCCCATTTGCAAGTTCCCTTTATTTTCGGCCAAAAATCGCGCCCATGCACGAGGGGAGGATTTTTTTTTCACTCGAGGGAGCGTGGCAACGATGAATTGGCAGCTCACATGCCAGCTGCCAGCTAGATTGGTCTCTACATCAAGAGGAAGCAAGGAATCAAGGAATCATGGCATATTTGTTGCAACGTGTGTTTTTCTTTTTTTTAAAAAAACTGTTCTTAAAGGCAAAGATGCTTTTCCGGAGCATGGTAACAACCGCCCATTGGCTGTTTGATTGACAGCCAGGGGTGGGACAAAGCATGGGAAAAAATCGCTTCCTTTCTAGTGATTTTTGGCGAGACCGGAAACCTGTGGGAAACGATTGAAACGCAGCTGGATTCCACTACAAAGGCAGGTATGTGTTACGCCAAATTCCACTATTTAAAATTCTGTTTTTTCTTTCCGTAAGCAATTTGCCACATTGAACCTTGTGTGGAATGGGCCTCAGTATTTCCAGAAAATTCCAAAAGTAGGCAGATTCAGAATTAATCCCCCCTCTATGTTGTAAGCATCCAATTGTGTTTTGGGCATAATAATTATAAGATTAGAATAATAACCCTCTGGATCAGCATTTTATATTCCACATTCAGGAGTGAGCTGCCTCTGATTTCCTAATGGTTAGGAACAAATAAGGAAATCTGCATCATGTGCTGACTATGCCCTCCCCAAGGGCAGTTTGCTGTGATTGGAGAGAGAGGGATGACCAGATGGCCCTCTGATCAAATACAGCAAGGTACTTCTTATAGTATATGAGGGCCAGATATGCTGAATTGGCATGAAAGAGCCATACAGAGGATCCTATGGGAGATGCCCTCATACTGTCCATGCAGATTATTAAGCTCCAGCCTGCAAAGGGGTTGTTACAAGCCTCTGAACAAATTATGTGCCGGGAGTGCTTTGTTTGATTGTCTACATGGCATTTTTGTACACCTGTCAGAGCAGCTTCTTCTAAACTGCAAAGATCCTTCCTTTGCATCACTGGAAGACATTTAACTAGTGAAGCATTTCTTTCCCTTGAGGGGGGAAAAGGTGGCATTCAGCACAGATAAGATACAGTTGAGAGGCACTCTCTATGCGGTAGTATTCTAGACAAGAGTCCACAGTCTTGCTGTGGGGTATGATGTGCAGCTCTGTTCTGGAACATGGCTCATATATATGAACTGACTCGACATCTGCTCCCTGTCCATATAAAATGCTGTCCCTTCACTTGGAATAACTTTCCATGCCACGTACATTTGGAGTTCTGAAGTTAAATGTGGACTAGGTCTTTGTCGAAGAAAGCTCCGATACAGGGAGAAGGGAAGAATGATTGCCTTTTAGAAGTCATGTTATGACCGATGTTATGACACAGGGCAGAAAGGCTGGGCTGGCGGCAACAGGGCAGCAGGAATAATCCTCGATTGTGCATAACATTGCCGTCATCCTGGTCACCTCTCAGTCCTGGCCTGAATCAGGGCCTAGGATGGTCATGGTCTCCATCTGCAGCCCTGCTGGACCAGCCCCATGCATAAGGCCTGGCTCTTCCCCCAACCTACAGTGCCCTTGCAGGGACAACAAACACCCTGATCAGCTTTGCAGTACTGTGGAGCTGAACAAGGTGTTTGCCCACCACCACAATGTGAGGATAGTGGCATGCCACGTTCCCACAATTGTGCAGGGGGGGCATGCTCCCCCTGCCCCCCACTGCACTACCACCTCATGATGGGCTCTTCCAGCCCCAGTGCAAGCACACACACAACATTGGGGTAGTCTGTGTGCACCGGGGGATTGCTTCCCCATGCATTTTTGGGAAGTGGCAGGGCATGCTACCTCACCGGAAGGAACCACCAGCAGCCTGGCACAGCTGCTGCCATGCATAAAAGGCTGTAGAGTCCTGTTTTTTCAGGCAAATGCCCAGAGGTCTTCCATGCTGTCCTCTTTCTACAGTAGTTGCATGGCTGTTCTATTCAGGAGCGTATTAGACAGTTTACAAGAAAAGTCAATAGCTGGAGAATAGGTTGTCACTGGGTATTTCCCCAGTTGTCTGTTTCTGATTTTAATTATTTGCCAGCTATGAGTCACATTTTGTAAACTGCTCTGAGCTGCCATGTTTAGTGGGAAACATTTTGTATTTTAAGGAGAACCAACTAAGCTCTGCTACCACCAATCCTGTTGTCTTGAGAAGTAGGCACATATTATATGCATTATCAACACATTTGCACTAGAGGTACACTTAAGGTATCTTAAATTTGCTCACTGAAAAATATTATATTTGAAAAGACTTTTGAAAGTTCGACCTGAAAACCTAGAAGGAATAAAAATGTTGGACAGATTTTCAGGTTTTTCCTTCTCTAGCTCTAGTTCCCCACTCTGATTGTAAACCACTCTGACCTTTAGGATGGTGTTTCCCTATTTTTTTGAACTGCCTCACCACAATGTCTAGGCTTATTCTATCTTCCCATCCAGACTCTGGGCTAAACCTCTATTCCTTTAGTAAGCATGCCAAGATCCTTGCATGCAATTGTCTGCTTACAGCCCGGTGCTGCAAAGAACTGTGGACAGGACAACTAGTCATAATTCTGGTAGGTATGTGGGTTACAGTAGAATTCTTAGCATTGTGTAAGGTTGCCACCTCTGGCTTGGGAAATTCCAAGAGATTTGCAAGCGGTGCTTGGGGGAACAAGCTCTGTGGGAATGTGATGCCATAGAGTCCATCTTCTGGGGGGGGGGGGACTGTCATTTTCTCCACAGGAGTTCACCCCTGTAGTCTGGAAGTAAGTTAGACCTTTAGAAGATCTCCACACTCCACATGAAGATTAGGAACCATAGTAAAGTGGCAGTGAGATTATATTGGACCATACACTAGGTAATACTCAAGACAGCTGTCCTTGAGTTTTCAGTTCATTCATAACATGTTGGACTAAGATCTGGAAGACTTATGTGTAATTCTCCACTCCACCATGGAACCTCACTAGGTGACCTTGGTCTTTCAGCCAAACCTACTTCACAGGATTGAGGATAAAATTGAGAAGGGAAGAATGATGTAAGCTACTTTGAGGTCTCCACTGTGGACAAATGTAGGGTATAAATGAAGTGAATACCTTTTAAAAGCCCAATATATTTTTTTCAATCACTAGATTCCAGTAATTACCAGGGACTTCAAAAGAAGGGCTGCCTGCTAATTGTTTTCAAGAGAAGCAAAGAAAGTATGTAAACAAATGTATTTAGCTGGGAATGAAGATAGGCTTACATGGTACAGATCTGGTAGTTGTATTTGCAAAAGGTCATTTAAAATAAATTACTTCTGCACACAGGAAATAACAAGGTACACAAACTGATGGGGCTTCCTACTTCAGTAGGCATTGATGAGGAAGGACTCTGGCTTAACACCAGTATTTGAAGAAAAATAGTACACAAGAAGTACATTCTTAGATATTATATTAAATTGTATTTAAACAGAACCTGTTTTCTTATGAACGCTGTACAGTGTTTTGTTCTTTGGGCTCCTTTGTAGAGTCACATAGGGGGAAACTAAGAAGACAGTAGCAGCAGTTTCTGAGCTTCCAAAATCTGTATATGGAGTAATGAGGGTCCTCTGCCAGGAGTATTCACCTCACCTGTTCTTAACTGATGGTGGGCTAACATTTCCACCTAACTCAAGATTCTGTGCCTCCCTGGAACTCCATGTGCTTCAGTTTGAGGAAGCTGCAGAAATGTGTACCTATACGCACATTCCTACAGGCACATCCCACATCAGAGACAGTTAGTTATCCAGAAAGAGCCCCTCTTGCTTCATTCTGGTTTATTCCTCCATCCTTCCATACAACAACTACACTCTAATTCTAGCATGTGTTCCTGGGGGGGGGGGAATTACGAAGTGCAAAAGTCTGAACTGACTTAAGCAAATGAACCAGTAGATTGTTCACATAGAAATTTGTGCTTTGGTTTCATCAACTACATTCATCATGGTTGTTAGATGCTTCCCACTTCAGTCACAATGTTGCATGCAGGTGCACTGCCCTCAGGCTATGAGCCTAATATCGAAATAAATACTCCCTAACCAACAGAGCATTCTTTTCAGTAACAGGGATGGGAATTTGTGGAGCTGAATTTTCATATAGATAGAAACTGTGCCAAGAACTCTTTGGACTGATGTTTTTCACATATTGGGCTATTACTGTCTGTTGTGACAAAGTCATTGCCAGAACTTGTTATCTCAGAGGTGAACACATGACAATGCCTGTACAGAAAACCTTGGGTTCTTCTAGCCAAATATCATGTATTGTGACTGGCAGCAGCTCTCCAGAATATCAGATGTCTTTGCCTGCCTTTCTACCTGCGATTCTTGTAGATGGAGATGCCAGCTATTGAATCTAGGATCTTCTACAAACAAAATGCTAAAATTATGGCCTCTCCTTAGATTTATAAATCACAATAAAAGAAACATTCCAAGCTTTAGACAACTAAGTTTAAATTTTCCTGCCTCTCTGAATTTTGTTTTTAAATGATAAATTTTAATTCTGACAGGCTGCCTGTGAATTCCAGTCAAAATCCAGCACTATATCCTTTTTATACCTGGACAGCTAGGATAAAGCAAAACCTAACAGCCGTTTTGATAGGATCGTCAGTGTAGGGTAGGAACACCTCCCTGTATACGATGCTTATAGAACATCATCCATGTTCTCATTCTAAGAAGAAAGTGGTAACACTCATTTATCCTAGCATCTATTCAATAAATTACAATGAGCAAGTAGAGAATGAGAGCTGAAGCACACAATCCCTCAGCTTGTGATGGCGCCTCCCCCAGCTCATGGGAGTTTTATAACTTATGGCAAATTGGGCAAAGGACTCCGTTCACCATTGTCAAAAGCTGTGGTTTTGCTCTTAAGCATAAACTTTCTAAATGTGGTTTGAGCACTTAGAAATGCAAAACTGCAGCTTTCTTTTGTGAAGGATAATTCACAGACATTGATATAGAATGATGAGAGAGGATCAAAGAAATGGCTACCACAAGTTAAAAGCAGCCACATGCAATGAGCTATAGTCATTGTGAAGACTACTGTTTGACTTTAAATGAGGTCTTCTGTTAGTGGTGGAAGCATATGTACTGATGATCTTGTTATAGAATACTAGAAAATAAGCCCGCCGTCGAAGAAATACAGCGGGCCCTAGCAGAGGGGGAGAACAGACTGTGGGGAAGGAAGGAAGAAGAGGAAAGGAGGAAGGGGAGGGAGAAAAAAGGGCAAGGGGTGGTTGAAGGGATGGGTAGAAGGGAGAAAGAAAGAAAGTGAAGGAGAGAGACAGGAAGCAAGTGAGAGGGAAAGACAGAGAGACAGGAAGGAGATGGAGAAATAGAGGAAGTCAGGAAGTAAGAAGGAAGAAAGGAAGGCAGGCAGAGAGGTAGGTGAAATGGGAGGGGACAGGGGGGGTGAATGGGGGCAAATCAGGGGGGCGTATCGAGAAGGGGAGGTGGGGAGGAAAGAGCGGGGTAGACAGGAGTGCGTGCATGGGTGTGGGGTGGGGGAGAGGAAGTCAGGAAGTAAGAAGGAAGAAAGGAAGGCAGGCATAGAGGTAGGTGAAATGGGAGGGGACAGGGGGGGTGAATGGGGGCAAATCAGGGGGGCGTATCGAGAAGGGGAGGTGGGGAGGAAAGAGCGGGGTAGACAGGAGTGCGTGCATGGGTGTGGGGTGGGGGAGAGGAAGTCAGGAAGTAAGAAGGAAGAAAGGAAGGCAGGCAGAGAGGTAGGTGAAAGGGGAGGGGACAGGGGAGGTGTGAAGGTTGGGGGGTAATCGGGGGAGGGTAATTGGGGGGCGAATCGGGAAGGGGAGGAGGCGAGGGAAGAGGGGGTAGAGAGGAGTGTGTGCATGGATGTGTGGGGTGGGGGAAGGGGTGGCAGAGCGCAGTGGGTGGCTGTGTGTGTGTGTCTGTGGGGGCGGGGAAGCGGCGGCAGGGCGATGGGGGCGGCCAGGGGGTTTTGGCTGGTGAGGCTGTGTGTGTGCGGTGAGTCCCCTGGTGGGCAAGGTTTTGTGTGTGTGTGTGCGTGCCTGTGTGGCTGTGTTCAGTGGGAAGCGGCAGCGGGGCGAGGGGGGGCGGCCAGGGAGGTTTGGCTGGTGAGGCTGTGTGTGTGTGCGTGCGTGTGTGCGTGTGTGTGTGCGTGTTTGGGTGCGGGGAAGCGGCGGTGGGGAATAGCCATTGGGAAGGGACCCCAGGCGGGAACGGAGCAAGGACACGGTGTCTGCAACGCAGCGTCCCTGCTCCTTTCGCAAAGGCGAGGGGAAGCCACCGGGAGGACTCACCGTCGGGGAAAGCTGCTTCTCCTCCTGTGCGGTGAGTCCCCCGGCGGGCAAGGCAAGGCTGGGCCAAAGAGCCAATGGGGAGCCGCACTTTGCGGCTCCTGATTGGGCCCTCTGAGTTTTTATCCTGGACAGAGCCCGCCCTTTCTCCTCCCCCTTAGGGCTTACTCTTTTATTTATTCCACTCCACAGGAGCGGTTAAAGATTGTTAATGGTGGCTTCTTTAGAGACCTCCTGCTGCATGAGACAATAACCAATGATCCTGAGCAGGAACTCTGCTCAGAAAAAGGATGCTTCTCTTGTCTGCACTTTCTTAAATAATGTTTTTAATCTGTCCCTGGAGCCTTTTATCTCAGGAACTCACAGGCCTTCATGTCCCAGTAAATAATTTTTTATAATATCATCAGGAGAAGGGTCAGTACTGATTATCTCTCCCGCACAAGTCCTTTCCCAAAACAGAGAATACTTGGGGGGGGGGATCTTTTACTCACACTGTACAATAACAAGGACAAGAACCAATTTACTTTTCCTTGTTCACAAGCCCATATCTTGCTTTTAAGATGCACACCTGACTGGCAACTACCTTATTGTGCTTGGCAAAGACAAAACAGAAACAAAAAAAGCAACCTCCTTAGCTGGCAAATCTGCTCCCACTCTAGTCTTACTTCCCTAGACATCATCTAAGATAGGGATGATCCTCTGAAAGGCAGATCTCAATTTCTTCAGGTGGAGGAGCAATCACTCCAATCCCATCAATGAAAAAAAACCTATCTAGAAAATGTAAGTATTCCTTTGAACTAAGAATTAAGTTCTATCAACTAAGATTTCTCCCTACCAAATGCATGTCCCCCTGACCAAATGAACTGAACTCATTTTTAGAATGAGTACTCTTAAAAGTGCTGACATCACATGGGACTGTGAACTGACCGTTCATTGTGGAGAGCATTTGAGTTTGGGAGCAGTTTATTATCTTTCACCACACTGAATCTTCACAGAGGATCTTGTGACAAGAAGTCAATTTCTGTCCTCAGGCTTTTTGTCCTCAGCTTCACTGAAGGAAAGATGGAGCTGCAACCATAGAGCAGCTTTACCCCCTAACACTCAGAGGGCCACATATCATCATAATCGCTGCTGTCGGATAAGTCAATCCCAGTCCTGTACTTCACCAAAGGTCGGGAAAGATTTGTCAATTCTGAAACAAAGAAAGAAAAGAGAAGTGCATTTGGGTCAGCTGCTGAGAAGCAGAGAGACTTATCTCGCAAAGATGATGCTTAATGTCGTGCTGAAATGTTGTAGTGATACAGATCTTTGGCTGCATATTCTCTCAGTGAGCCTCATCAGGTAATGAGGAAGAGAGTTGTGTTGCCTGGGACAGCTCTAGCTTAAGAAAGCTCTGTTCTGCCTGGCTTTCACTGGAGCTATTCAAGTGAGAACGCACAGAGCTCATCCTTCTGCCAGTTCCTGGGTGGCAACCAGGGGTGGTCTACTGGCAGCCCCTAGCTGAATTTTAGTTGACACACAGTCAAAGTTTGCCAAAGCTTCTTGCATAAAGTTTGCATGCATTTCAAGTAATGGTGAGCCTCCGTTTTGTTGTTATATTTCCAAAGGATCAACTATCTTTCTATGAGCCTGGCTGCCAATTGCATATGGATATGCAGACTGTGTTTTAATGGGAGTGTCTGTCTTGCACCCAACACCTCCTGGACCTTCTCAGGAATGACTGTATCCTACTGGAATTGGCTACCTAGGAGCACTCACTGGAGCTTTAGATGTATAGTCAAAACTATAGTATTTCAATGGGATTTTTTGGTGACGAGACTATGCCTATATTTATTTTACACATATATTATAAAACAATCATACAAGGTTTTGCTGTTTATGAATTAAGGTTGTTTTGTTGTATTTTAATAACCTATGTATTTTAACTATATATTGCAAACTGCCTTGAGCTATGATAATAAAAGGAACTATATAAATGCTATAATATAAAAATATCAAACTTGTCTCTGACATTTTGAAAATATCTCAACAGTCATATATTCTGTGACAACTTTAGATAGAAAAATATACTGAAGGCTAAAAATGTTTCCATTCATAACATTCCAGCTCTTTACCTCCAA
The DNA here is from genome assembly GCF_049243985.1 of Paroedura picta. Lineage (NCBI taxonomy): Eukaryota > Metazoa > Chordata > Lepidosauria > Squamata > Gekkonidae > Paroedura > Paroedura picta. The sequence continues at coordinate 79,249,597 of NC_135370.1, read as the reverse complement.
GGGAAGGCTCATGTCTTGGAAAGCTCTCTTGCTGCTCTGGTTTGTAGATGTTCTCATACCATTCTTCATCTCCAGAGGAAGTACTAGAGCTGCCCTCAGCTGTAGGTGCTGTTGGAGAAAGCCAAGGACACATTCAACCTTTTGCAATCCTGCAGATGCGGGTTCTTCTTCATCTCCCATGCCTGTTGAAAGCATTTACTTTGAAGCTTCTGTTTTTAATCAGGTGGCTTCATAGTCAATATTTTCAAGGCTACCATCCGTTTTACATGGCCCTGAGAAATATTCTGGTGTTAAAATGATGAGAACATAAAGGGTGAAGAGGAGATGTGCTTTCCCAACACTGAAGGACACACAATGGATGTCCTCAAGGAAGGTCTGATCGCCTGAGATTAGCTGGCATATGTCTATTTTGTGATTATGGCCACATATCTTTCATTCATACTGGGTAGGTATACCCATAACACTGCTGTCGGATAAGTCTGCTGGATAGATTGAGTTTAACTGAAACCTCAAAAAAAAAAAAAAGCCTTGCACTTGAACAGCCTTCCTCTACTAAGTAATGCAATCTCTCCCCCCCCCCCCTCTCTGAAAGATTCACTCTCCAATTGAAAGGTTATATGGTATAAAGTAAACAAGGTGGGAGAAAGATACAAAGCTAGGAAACCTGACATTTCAGTCCACAGGAAAATTATTCTCAAATAAATGATTAATACCCAAAGTTAACTTGACTGTACTAACAACCCACAACATTGTTCAGCTGCCATTAGAGGGACATGCAGTATGAAGTTTCTTCACAGAGGAACAGTTGGAATGTGTGGGGTATTGAAAGAACAAAATAAAGTGTGGAAAAGTTCTCACGTTCTTGGGCATAGCTCACTGAGGAAGGATACACGCTTTCAGACTCCTCCTGCATAGCTGGCATGGGGATATTGCATGGAGAAATGTCTGTATCAGCTGCTCGGTGTCGAAGAGAATCTGAAAACAGAAGCCAAAAAGCCACCCAATTAAACCTCTCCAAAGTATACCCCTGGAAGGAGATGATGAGACAGTAATATGATTCTTATGTCTAACAGAATAGAATCAGAGTCCAGGGGCACCTTTAAGACCAACAAAGATTTATTCAGGGCGTGAGCTTTCGAGTGCAAGCACTCCTCCAAACAACAAACCTTGCAAGCATTCTATTGTGCTACTTCAGACCAACACGGCTACCCATTTGAATCTATCGTAATGTCTACCAGTATGTTTTTTCTACAGCTCTAGGTAGGATGCTCATCAAAATAGTATCTCCCCACTCCAGGGCTCTTAGAGACTCCAGTGGCCTTGTGAGCAAAGGCCATTTTATAAACTATCTTGCACGTCCAAAGCCTTATGGTTCCTCCAGACCCTGGCCCAACTCCATTTTTAATGATTTTATATACAGTTTCTTAATCTTTGAATATTCATACTCACACCCTGCACACATTCAATTACCTTTGGAAGTGTAAGTTTTAATAATATAAACACTAGATGCCTTAATGTGGCATTTCACCTTCCTTTTCCTTAGATTACAAAGACTGACTAGAACAAGAAGTAGAGTTCATTGTCTGGAAGGAAGGAATCTGGAGCAACCATAGACCATAAACGGAGAAGGGCATGTGATGAAAACACATTTTAGTTTATCCTTAATGCAAGTATGTACATGTGTGTGTGTGTCTCAAAATCTGACCAACAGTTTCACGAAAACATCATGATAAAGAATATACTCTGTTTAGTCAAACTAGTGTAAGCAATAACTGGTGTGTTTTTGTGTGTGTGCAAACTTTAGGTTGGTTGCTTTTGTGCCTCTTCTCCTGCTTCCTGGCAACTATACCCTCTTCGCAGCCAGGTGGCTGCAAAATGCAGTGCTGAAAAACAAACTTAAAAAAAAAAATTCAGACATTGCAATAAACTAAAATGAATAACTACTGTGGTTAACAAACCCTAGTTTGAAATCCTGGGTTTTCACCAACCAATAAACTTAAATTGGTTGGACTATCTATCTTGGAACATCACAACTAATAGGGATTTTAGCAACCAGGAAATTAACTGGAGTTTACCATGAATATTGCCAATTAACATACATGACCACGTGAAACTGCCTTATACCAAATCAAACCAGCAGTTCATCAGTCAGCATCAGACTGACAGCAGCTCTCTAGGGTCTTCAGGTCTTTCACATCAGCTACTACCTGAACCCTGTAACCAAAGATGCCAGGGATTGAAACTAGGGCCTTCTGTATACCAATAGATGTTCTGTTCCCGAGCTATAGCTCTTCCCCATGTGTTAAGAGTAAACTTGGACTCCCTTTAAGCTCCTACTTTCTCTTCCCTGCAAAAACTACAAGAACAGATGAGCATCAGGGAGGTGCTCTTTACTGCTCAGCTGTTTCGGGCTGTCTTCTGCCAGTTGGGTTCATGGTTCAGCCATGAAACACAAACTAACTTGAACCACGTTTTCCTGGTTTGTGTCCATCCCTAATTTTAACTCTTTTCCTGCTCCAAATGCCCCCTGAAGCCTTTAGACTGTATAAGACAGCCCAAGAGAGTAGAGTTGCAGGGAGCAGGCTGCTCCCCATTGCTCAGCTGTTTTGGGTCTTTCTGCAAACCCCATTTAAAGGGACTGCAGTCCTTTTCAACAGGGTTTGCAAGGTCGCAAACAGGTTCACTTCAAAAACAAGTCTCCTGGTTCAGTTAATGGTTCAGCCACCAAGCACAAACCAACTTGAACCACGTTTTCCTGATTCATGTCCATCCCCAATTTAAGCTCTTTTCCTGCTACAAATGGTTCCTCAAGCTTTTGCTAGCATCAGGGAGATAATATATCCCATTCCCCCCCTCCCCCCGTGGTTTAGCAGCATCTTTGGAAGAGTAATTTAGCTCCGGAAAGAGGCTGGCACAGCAGGAAGGGCATACAGAACCACTGCTCTGAACACATTCAGAGTCCTCACAGAGGCTGCCTTAAAGTAAAATGTAGGGGGGAAGGGCAATGGTTTAATGCAGAAGGCTCCAGATTTAATCCCTGAAGGTTTCAGAAGCACTATTGGCAAATCTATTCAGCACAACTAAAACCAAAATACGCAACCAAACAACAGACAAAAACCCATTTTGTCTGACTGAGGTCCTTGAGGTCTGCTGCTAGTCAGAAAAGACAGAGCCAGGTGGACCAATAGTTTGACTAGTTTTAGGCAGCTTCAAATGTTATAACAAAACAGATGACGGCCCCAGTTATGGATCTCTGTGCAGGATGGACCGAGGCCCTTAGAACCTAGGAACTTGCTGAAAAGAGAGCAGTAGGTCTGGCATGCTCACTGTAGAATGTAGAGAGTGCCGTGGGAGGCTTGTCCTGGAAATCATAGTGTTCATAATCAGAGTCGGACTCTTCAGCATGAGATGTGATGGCTACTGCTGTTGCTGAGAGAGAACACAGAGGTAACAGTTGTCAAACACATCTGGCAGAAGCACCCTATCACTCCCTTATATATTTGGGAAACAGCCTCCTGGGAGGAGACTGTCCGGGGCCCTGTCCGTCCATGTCAACCCTGATTGGCCCTCCCCCATCCAGCTCCCACCCTCCCTTCTTTCCTGCTAGAAGACTTGTGGCTCCAGCCTCCGTTGTTGCCCACGAGGAGAGAGGCAGCGACAGGGCTTTGTGGCCCGCAGGCACGCTCCTGCTGGGAGGGACCCGGGGGGGAGTTTGCAGCCTCCCTGCGGGTCACAAAGGGAGCCGCGGCCACCCTCTCATGCCCTCCTGCCTGCTGCCCCTTTCAAAGCCTATTTTTTAAATGGGTTTTTATACTAGTAGTTCTATAAAGAGATCGCTTGTCCTTATGGTGAGGAACTCTGGGCAATGATTCCCATTAGGACGATTAACAAATGAGAGCGAGAGGGTGACCTCCACAGCTCCTCTTGGCTAGTCAGTTTTGGCTCCCATGTTATGTTCGCATAACTTGACACAGGCATGGGAAGGGGACATACATCGCTTGACTTAAATCAATGGCATTGTGGATCATGTCTTTCAGATGCTGGTCAAACCCACATAGCTTCATTCCAGACTTTTCTGCAATGGCCCCCAATAGCTGGGGAAAGAATAATAATTTTTTTCATTTATTGTGCTGTGAATGCTGGGAAAAAGGAAAGGCATCCATCTGGCACAGCTAATGAACAACTAACTAATCAATCTCTCTATATATTTGCGCTATGGGTATTGGAAAAGGTGCCTTGGAGTTCTTTGGCATGGAAAGAGGAAGTTTCTAGGATGGAAGGAAGGAGATAAATAGAAAGATGGGATGAGGGAGAAATAAGTGTCAGCTTTGGATACCTTCTCCTTTAGGAACGCTTGTGGGCATTTCCCGATAGTCATTACCCACTCCAGTGGTCATCCCCGAGACCTGCATGCTGTGATTCATTAGGACTGGCACAGTTAATGAAGCTGAAGAGATGGCATGGGCTGCAAATCAAAACAGGGAAAGCAAACAGGGTAAAGCTTTCTGTGTAGCCAGGATTTTGACCTGTCCCTGCTGACAGGCATTCCTTCCAGTGGAGAGAAACTTCATGCTACAACATTCTTCATGAAAAGCTCTTGTTGCCTGTTTCTCGCATTTGTTCATCTCCAGGACATGCCTGTGATTGAGAAACCTGGCCAAATTCAGCTGCTTTCGCAAATTGGAGTTTATTTGATTTCCCAGTAACTGGGATCCTGAACCAGGATAGGTGTTAAGGCATCTGATTTTAGATATCACAACAATTTGGAGCTAAAGTTTTTCTGAACCAGGAAGCCTTCAACTGTGCCCTAAATTGGGGAGAGGGAATTAAGTAAACATGAGAATTTAAGGCTTATCAGCTTCACAAAATGTAACTGAATAAAGCAATTTTTCTGAAAAGAGGCTGAGAACTTCACAAAATCTGCTATGAAATCCTATGGCAATAGTTGGATCTACCTGATACGTTAAAGCTGATTTCTGCCAGAAGGTATCTGCTGTGGGTTTCAAAGCCAGCACTTAGTTCTACTTTAATATCCCCCAGATTACAAATACTGTACTTATCCCAGCAAATTCCCATAAAATATCCCATATGCCTTTCCCCTCTCTGATGTTCATGGTGACCAGCCTACCGAGGAGATTGTGCTTCCTTCCTTTATTCAGCAAAACAATAACAGTCAGCATGGCCAAGAAAAAGAGAAGACCCATGATGATGCAGAGGATCAGCAAAGTCTGGTATGATGGAATCTTGTCTCCCCAGTTCTCATGTATAGCCAAACCTGCAAATGGAGAAACAGTCAAGGTAGAAGACAGGACAGTCAAAGGTGCAAATTGCTCCAGCTCCACTGTAGGAAATGCAGGTGTCCCTCCCACCTTACAAGGTCTGGGTGATTGATCTATCCATGCAGCCCTTCCTTTATCCCTTATCATGGCCACCTAGGATTAAGTCAATAAGAACAAGCCACAGATCGGAGGGAAGCTTTGCAGTTTGGAGACAGACAGATAGGCGATGGATAGAAATTGCATTGTAGATGCTGCGACTACCTCCAGCTAGAAAGAAAGTTATATTACCTGCCTTTGACAAGCTTGACTAGGGTGTAAGACCCTGAGGCTGGAAACAGGTGGGTCATCATCCCCTCTCCCGAGAGTAGTGGGAGTACTGCTTGTAGTTAGACTACTTGTCCCACTACTCTGTGTCACATGCAAAAAACATGTTTAACTAGAGGCAACAGCAGGATAAATGTATGTGTGGTATATCTTAGCAAGGGATGTCTCTTAAATCATACTTTTGACGCTCTGACAAATTATCACCGGCCTCTGCAAGGGCTGCTTTGGTCTGCCACCAGCTGAAACTGTTTTTACTAGGACAGGGAATAATACATTGAGATCTACCTAGGAAATGTTAATCATTTTATTGCTCGGTTCATCCTGTTAGGCCTTTCACCATCATGACATAAATTGAATACTTTCATCCACACAATGTCTACATTTTCCCCTTCTTGATTGATTCTCCCATGAGCTTGGCCTATAGTGTAGTGTTGACTCAAACTATTGGCAGAGTTTGAATATGCAGAGAGAGTACAAAGTACCAGGATGCCTAAAGAATAACATTGTTTTTATTAAGAAGAGAAGCCACCATTTATAGAAAGAAAGAGAAACCTATCTAACTAGCTATTGTCTTAGTCCATTCCTTTGTTCGGCCACAGTTCTGGAGGCAAACCAGAGGAAGTGTGCTCAAAAAGCAGTCTCCTGTTGAGCTAATCAGGGCACTCCTGTTGAGCTAATCTGAAAATCATCAGGAAGTTCCTATCCTATCTATGCTAAATATACATCTCTTCTGGTGCCCCCTGCAGGGCACCCTTTTTATTCTGCTTAATTCTGTGTACTGCAAATCTTGCCTATTCCTACAGAAACACCTTTATTTGCTTCACTTGTTCAGCAGATATGAGGCAGGCCTAAAACAGACAATGTCCACTCAGATAACTGCTAGAAATGGCAAGCAGGGAGTCATGTGTATTGCACTGAATGCTACATTGGTGTTTTTTTTGTACTGGAAGTCACAAAATGCAGCCATTTTATGTAGGGGTTACATTAGATAAGGAAGAAATCTTCTTGAGGAGGTTTGCACTCACATGTAGTAGGCAGCGGGCTACCTGGAGTCCCTGAGTTTGGGTCTGTAGAGGTCTGCAAACCTCGTGAGCCTAAAAACCAGAAAGAGATCACGTAAGAATAAAGCACTAGCCACAAAAGAGAGGACAAGAGAGATCCAATTAGCCATGCTCATTATCCAGACAACATGTGCCAGTGATTCTAGCTGGGAGCTGTCATCTGCATCTGAAAGCACTGGAACTGTCCAAGGGAATGCCATGTACTTGCCTTCCCTCATGCCCTCCCACTGAGCTTGTGTCATCAGCAAAGCAGTCTGCATAGCTGGTATAGGTCATGTGTCAGCCCCCATCAGCCCTCCAGATCAGCACGGAGCAGTGTGGGATGAAGCACATCACAGACCAGTGATGTGAGAGGGAACAGAGCAGTCCTTCCAGGCCTCGCAGTCCAAGCATACTGGAAGCACCCTTATGGCACTGGGATGGTTGCTCCTGCTCCTCCAAACAACAAACCATCCTGATAGTCTACCTTTGGAGCAGATCATTTCCAGATTCTGGCAGAGTGGCTGCCAGTTGATATCACAATGAACTACCCCACTGGGAAGTCGAATTCTATCAGCAGAAGTGGCTGCAGCAAGAAAAGAAGGAAACTGCCCAATGCAACTTAGAACATGTGGCTGCCATCTGTATTGGGAAGAGTTCCACCTATTTTGGCACAGATATAGACAAATAGACACCAAAATGGCTGTTATTTGCATCTTGCCATGCTGAAGCTGTTCTGTACCATTGTCCTCTGCTCCTTCCCTCTGCTTCCTCTTCAATATGTCCAACTCTCTCTCCTATGGTCTGTCTGTCTGTCTTTCTTTTTCTTGCTTGCTTGCTTGCTTCCCATCTAGAAGAAAGGGACTGCACCAAGTCCAGCAAAGAAAATAGAAGAAAACAGTTGGTGCTCATAGGGAAAGAATCTTTAATATTTGTGAAATTCCAGCATGTTTTGCATCAAGTTTCTTCAGGGGGATATCATTTCTGATTCTAAGTAGCTCTAATACTTACAGAAGGGAAAGTAAAATTCTAGTTTGATAGAGTTTGATTTCCCTATAGGATAGTTGTAACGTCAGTAGGCAACGGCTCTGCCAGAATCTGGAAATGCTCTGATCAGAAAGCAGAATATCAGGATAGTTTGCTGTTGGAGGTGCAGAAGCAGTTGTTTTCTTCTGTTCCCATCTAGACCAGAATGTCTTTTTTATTTTAAGACAGACTATGGAGGCTCATCCAGTCTTTGCCTAGTGCAGTGGTTAAGAATGGCAACCTCTAGTCTGAAGAACCAGGCTTGATTCTCCATTCCTCTTCCACTTGCAGCCAACTGGGTGACCTTGGCCTAGTCATGGTTCTCTTAGGGCTGTTCTCACAGAGCAATGCAGTTAGAGCTCGCTCAGCGGCAGCTACCTCACAGGCGTCTGTGGTGGAGAGAGGAAGGTAAGGCGATTGGAAGCCACTCTGAAACTCCTTTGGGCAGTGAAAAGTGGGGTATAAAAACCAGCTCTTCTTCTTTCTCAAAAGGTTAAGAGATCTGAGAATCTTGCTGAATCTTGCATATTTTTTTTCTGCTTCTCTTCATAATGCTCACATACTGTGAATCTGCGGCTATAGTAGTGTGTTTTAACCACAGGCCATTATGGTCATATCTCCTTATAGTTCACAATGCCGACAAAACAATTGCTTGTGTCTGTTTCTGTACCTGCACAACATCCTGGTGGGTTGTGCCTTGGGACATACAGGGGAAAAGACTGATGGTCTGGTCAATATCAAATTGATCTTTACAGGAATTGCACATTTCTCCAATATTGCAAAGAAAGAAGAAAACACCAGCCATTTGTTTGCACCCACCGTTGCTCAGGAGGAGCTGTAGGCTGGTTCATTGGAGCACTTGTATCATTTTTTGTACCAATGGGAATAAAGAAAGCAAGTAGGAAAAACTGAAAACACAGGACCTAATTCCATGATTTGTTCTGCCTGCACAGGGCAATCAGACCAAGGCTGGAATCCAAGGGCTGAGGTGAAGTTTCTAATCTCACATCAGAATTACATGGGTCAGAATCTGATGTGCTGTTTCACCCGGCAAAGACAACTCTGTAGTGTGATGTGTAGAACTGGATTAATGATTTAGATCAGCGGTCCGCAAGCTTCTGCTTGCCGCGGACCGCTGCGGAGTGGTGGGCGGAGAGGGTGGCCCATGGGCCCGCGCACGTGCGGCAGCCCCAGTGCAAACACGCATGCACGGACTGCCGTGCACGCGTGTTTGCGCCTGGCAGGGGTGCAAACGCACGTGCACAGCAGTCCGCGTATGCGCGTTTGTGCCGCCGCTATGCCGGCAGCCGCGGCATCCCCTCCCGGCCCCTCCGGGCCGTGAGCAAATCGGCCGCTAAAGACGATACTTCTCTTCCCTCTTCCCTCCCCTCCCGAAGTGAGAAGCTTGCCAGGCCGCGAGCTAATCGGCCACTTTGGTGGCCAATTTGTTTGTGGCCTGGCGAGCTTCTCACTTCGGGGGGGGAGGGAAGAAGGAGCCGCGGCCCGGCGCCGAGGCCTTCGCAGCCCACTGATGGGGCCCACTGATTTAGATCATTAAGCGAGCTACCCACTGATGCTTCTGGTGGTTGTAGATCCCATGTTCGTGGGACCTTTGGAGGGGTAAGAGTGTGAAATTGCTTTTTATGGCTCTTCCATCCATACAGATCCATAAATGGACGAACAAGGAGATGGCAATTTAACCCTTCTCCCTCCTAACTAATGTAGCCATTAGACAATACAGGTCTCATGACCCTGGGAATAACATTTCATGGGTTCAAAAGGGGCTTCTGGGGAAAGAGGAATGCAAGAATCCATTGATCACAAGATGCAACCCTATGTTTGGCTAGGTGATAGGGCAGACAAGTCTTTGACTCTTGAAAGAAGGACAAGATGCAAACATATGGTGGTGGGCAATCAAATGGACAAAGTCTCTTCATTATTATTTACCTTTGTTGATGTGATCAGAGAGAGAGAGAGAGAGAGAGAGAAGGTACAATGGAGATACTGTCAAATACTAGTTACCATTACATATCACCCCCGCTGCTCTGGACTGGTCACACAAGTTGGAGTTGTTGTAGCGCCATAAACACCGGGCGAGCGAGCTTTCATTTCCGAAACAGTCATAATACATCTTTCCCAGAAGTGTGTGGTCAAAGGGCACCTTTGGTTCTGAAGCCCCATTGCTGCACTTCAAGAAGCGACAGAGCAAATCGGCCTGCTGTTGGAACCAGTTACCATCACACACGGTGTTCCAGACACCCTTGTAGTGGACCTCCACTCGGCCAGCACAGGCGTCTAGTCCACCTGATAAGCGCCACTCCTGGTGATCTGTCAAATTTGGGGGAGGGGGAGAGAGAGGAGAGAAAAGGGGATTGAGTCAGCAGAAGAAAAACAGCTGGCAACATGGTATGTGTTATGATATGCTTGCCTGCCAGGGTCAGGGCTCAGAACTCATCAGACTTCATTGCCTAAGCCAGAGCTGGCACACGTAGGGCATTTTCATAAGTGGTACTAAAAATGTTACAGCAATTTCTTGCATTTGCAAATCAAATGAGAAAGCTGCATTGATGAAACATTAATTAAAACTGTCTCTCTTCAGCTTCCTGTATCACAACATTCAGAGGTGATGAGCTGGAAACGAAGGGAAGGCAACCGTAAAATGTGCAGGGGTTGGGTGTCTGTTCATTTATATATTGCTCTCTTCTGCTTTCTGCCCCCAATAATCATGCTGAGACATGCAAACAAATAATGTATGAGAAGCTGAAATCAAGGCAGTTTTTTCTAGGAAGCGACAAGAAGTCTTTTCAGGCATCAGATGCTAGAAGAGACACCATGATTTTTCTCCATTTCTTCCCATTTGAGAAAGGAATGTCATTTTAACATTTCAGTTCAGATCCAAAAATGTATCAGGATGGCACAAAACTCATGTGTGAAAACAGCCCCATTGTCCCTGTACTAGTTTTTGATTACACCAGCCCAACAGATTCAGAGTGCAGAGGAGAAATATATGAGAGGGCTTCTTCCATCAAATGATTTCTCTATAGGTAGAAATACTGTGATTTCTTCTTGTTGCTTTCATATAGTTCTTTGTTCTACTCAATCGAGTTGCAGTGCTTGGAGTAGAAAGGGGGACAATTGTGTTCATTTTGCCATTGTGTGAAGCTGGCCAGATGAGGAAGCCATTTTCTTGTCTTCTCCTGCTTCACTTTGCATCCTCACAGAAGCAATACAGAATGTACCCGGGTTATTTGCTGGGCAATCTGGCCAGTGAGAATGGTCTAAGAAGTCAGCTATGCCTGGATTATGTACCATCTGACATTACTGCTAGCTAAAAACACATAAAGTTGGGGAAATACCTGAACACACCACACCAGCATCTTCCTTGTGCCCACAGTCATGGTTCTTCTCAGAGGGACAGTCCCACAAATAAGATTCATTTCCCGAGCAATTTACTTCATCCAATTGGATGGGGCCTGTTCCCTTTTGGAAAAAAGAGGCACTTGGAGCCTGAATGGCCCATCCACAACCCAGTTGCCGGCACACAACTGTAGCATCAGCCAGGTCCCAGTCGTCATCACATACAGTGCCCCAGACACCATCATATTCAAACTCCACCCTGCCAGCACAGCGGCTTCCTCCATCCACTAAACGTAACCTCTGAGTTTCTGAAGGAAAGAAGCAGAGAAGAGAGGGATAACTGGTCATACCATGATAAAATGAGGGCAAATGAGGGACAGAGGGTGGGAACTGCAGGGGCAGGGCCAATCAGGACAAAGCTGGCTGCACCCTGATTGGCCCTATTCCAACTTGGACAGTCAGACACGTCCCACCCCCTAGGCTGTTTCATAAATATATAGAGAAACAACAATGGATAAAGATAATCTTTCATGTCCAAGCACAATTCTTGAGAAAATAATTAGCACAGAAAAAATCTACAGAATTTGATAGGTTTAGTCAGAGTGACACACCGTAACTATGCAAGAAGGATGAGGTAGAGTCTCACTAGGACAGATGTAGATAGCTGACAGATGTAGCTAGACAGAGGTAGACAGCTGAGGATCTCTAGGATTTGGGGAAGAGTGTCATGGGGCCTGGAGTTATTTAGCTAATTGAGCCACAATAGTTGTGCTGGCAGTAACAAACTGACAATAAGATATCCCTTATTTTTACAATTTACACATTGAATATCCCTGATTTTACACTCTGCAGCACTCAGATGTCACTATTTTAGTTTTGGAATTTCCATCATATATAAATGCAGATGAAGCTGCTTACCAGCTTGGTATAGTGGTTAGGAGTATGGACTTCTCATCTGGCGAGCCGGGTTTGATTCCCCACTCCCCCACATGCAACCAGCTGGGTGACCTTGGGCTTGCCACAGCACTGATAAAGCCTTTCTGACCAGGCAGTAATATCAGGGCTCTCTCAGCCCCACCTACCTCACAGGGTGTCTGTTGTGGGGAGAAGAAAGGGAAGGCGAATGTAAGCCGCTTTGAGACTCCTTTGAGTAGAGAAAAGCGACATATACGAACCAATTCTTCTTCTTCTACCATGAAATGCAGGCTATATATTTTAAATAAGTAAAAACTGGTCCATCTAGCCTAGTACATCTATTGAACTAATAGTTTTCTAAAGTTACAGCTAAAGATCTAAAAAAGTGTTTCTTGGAGCCCACAGTTTTTTCTTCCACAAAACATCTCCTATCAATATAAAAAGCCAGACTTGGAATAGGAAGAGCCTAGGAGGCATAGGTTTTGCATCTGGAAGGTCCACCCACCTAGGAACAGCTGTTCCGCTACAGAAAGAAGCTTGGCCTGGAATCTCCTAATAGTTTGTGAATACGTTCCTGTGGTTGAAACAAACCCCTATCACAGCCATCATGTGATTCCTCCAATCCCCCGTGACACCCATTTTGTTGTGGCACCCATTAGTACATGTTCTTAAAATCCCATAAATATACATATGTAAGTTCTGCTAATAGGGATCCTTTTAACTAATTGATTGAACCATTTAATTTCTTCATATAAAGCATGTGATCTTCCACTGAACTATGGTTCTTCCACCGGGTATAGAAGGAAAAATGGGGTGGGCTTGCAGCCATGCTAGGAAAAAGGGTAGCATACTGAGAAAGGCTTTGCCATGCAGCAGGCTGAAGACAACTCTTAATATATGGATGATTTCATCTGTGAGGCAGTCAGCCAATTGCCCTGATCCTGTGGCACAGAAAACTCATCTGTTTAAGAAGATAAATGCATTATAATCTATGGGGCCGTTAACATGTGTAACAATTTCTTAATGACTGGCTTGCATCTGCTGACTGCCTTACTGGTGGCCTCAGATGAAATATCTTTTGGACATCTTTTGTGGCGTTTCACATAACCTCAGGTATAAAGTATTAAAACTGTGTCAATTCTATGGCAGCCAGTTTTCCAGCAACATCTCACTATGGGATGTGTATCTGTGAACGTTTGAAATGATGAGGTTTCTATCCAGTGCTGCAGTTCAGATTGCAGGCAAATAATAGTTCTTGTTTTCTGTGTGAGAGGCATTCCCACTGCAGTTTTGTACAAAGGAGGAAGTCCAGGCTGGAATATTGGTGTGTGTGTGTGGGGGGGGGGGGAGTTGTTCTCTAGGGAGACTATGTATACAGACATACCTTTTATCTCTTCACAAGAGACTTGCACCCCCTCACACACACACACACACACACACACACACACACATACACACAAACACACTCCAGGTAAAGATTGCAAGCTGTGAAAATTGCTTTCCAAGCTTCAAAAATCTTGCTCAGCCAGTCATGAAATCACTATAGGGGGGGAAATGAAGAATTTTTGTGAGATGCTGCAAGGCCACTGTATTTGCCAGCCACCTCTTTGCATTGGTTATCTACAATTTTATTCTGCATGTTTCGAACCAGGTTGTGATTGTGATTTGTATCCCACTTTGAACCTTAGAAAAGGCAAGCTGCACATATTTTAATAAACAAGCATAAAATGTGTGTGTGTGTTGAAGAGTCATGAAGGAACCAATGGTTTGGACTCTGGGTTGGACTCTGGGCCATAGATCCATAGTGATTCTAGAATGCAAGAAGCAATCATACCGATAAGCCTAAAAACTCAAGGATTGTATTAGCTGCTAGTGGTATTCATTGAAGACTGTGACAATATGGATGTGGGGCTAGCCTGATGCAGAAATCTCCAGATCTGGCCAATACGTTGAGCAAGATGTCGCTCAAGAAAACAACCCCCATTCTGCTCAGTCCTCTATCAGCCCCCATCAGTTGGAATGGGTGCAAAAAATACAAGTTGCCACCCACACAGCTTCCTGTCTCTTTGATGAAAATGTCACTGAGGTGACAGCATGAAGTTCAGGGTAACCTCAGAAACCAGAGGCATGCTAAGTGCCACCCATTGGGACTGATAACCACCAGGGGACCTGGGTCATATCTGCACAGCAACCTGGTAGTTGGGCAAAGCAGCAAATACTTGGAAATGTAGCTGGCATCCCTGGAAATGGCAGGTATCTTTTCCCTGTAGAGAACTGTGTCTCAAAAGAGGGAAGCAGATCATACTCCTTGACAACCATGTCTTGTGGAGCCCACCACACACTGAATGTCCCTGTGGATATGGACTATGACTGCATTCAGCAGCATCCAGACTGCACCGTTAATGATGCACCACTGTACCCTAAACTGTTATAGTCCATCAATAGCCCAAAATCAGTAATGGAAAGTAGGATGCGAACATCAACACTTGCACATCCAAACACCCTTATGTTACTAGATAAATTAATCTCAATTTGTTTCATGTAGATAGCAGCTTAGTAATTCATTCCAGTATATCAGTAGTGTGACTGTGTGAAACCTCATAACATTGTTCATTTATAAGTTAAAACCAGTAATGGCAGTAATGGCATATTGTGCTATGTAGTGTGGTTTGTGCAAACCTGGGCTTTGGTGGCACAATCCCCTGACCTCACTTAAGTGACCCTAGCAGCTGTTTTTTAATACTGGGTTCTACTGTGTACATTGGTTAGTTTGTTTCTTAATTACTTTGCTCTCCTCTGTGAAATTCACTATTTATTCTTCCTTTGGTCTCAAGGACAGCAAATCTACAATGGAGCCAGCCTAGTGGTACACTCTCCCAAGTGAGATCAGGGCCCTGCAGGACTTAAAACAGGCCTCTGCAGGGCCTGCAAGAGAGAGCTGTTCCACCAGGCCTATGGTTAAGGACTATAATAATCACTGATTAACTGGATGAACATGAATGATAATGTCATCATGCCTGCTCAATGTTAACATCAAGGCACCCCACCACCCCCTCCTTCCCAACTGGAGAGAAGGTGATTTCTGAATGTTTTTAATGTAAATCTGGTTATTTTAAAATGTCTAAAATATTCTTATTGTTTGATTGCATAACTAGCAAAAGAGCCCGCTGCAGTCTTCCATGCTAGTGGGGTTCTAAAATGTTTTATGTAAACCGCCCAGAGATGTAGGGAAAGGTGGTATAAACAAACAAACAAACAAACAATCAATCAATCAACCCCTCCCCCTCCCCAGGGATATGGCCAAGGGATCTCAATCAGTTGCTGACTGAAAAGAACATTGTATAGAGAGATGAGATAATGGAGATTTCTCAACAGGAGTAGTTCACCACATCCTGAACTGAACAAAGAGATGCCTGGTAGCTGATCTTGATGTGTGATGGAACATTCACCAGCAATGGTCATAAGCAAGACAGGTAGACTTCACCATGTCATCATCCCACAGAAATTGTTCTGTAGAGCACATTTCAGGCAGTTATTGATCTTGAGGAATGCCACAGCAATGCTACTAGTAGCAATAAAAACAACCACATACTTCAGCCTTTACCAAGGCGACTCATCTGCAGTCTAGACATTTTTCCAGTTTGGCCAAATGAGCCCACTTAACACTCCTCTCCACTCTGTTAAAAAACAACACAAAAAGAAATGGCATCTTCTAATTTCAGCGTATCTTATATATGCTTACCTGACTTTGCAGTTTTGCTGACCTCACTGCTGGTTGAGAAGTTGGAAAAAGAGATAGAAGGCGCTGTCGGCTTTGCCTGAACTGAAACAAAAATATTATTTGAAGATAATGCTCATATACATCTGATTCCAAGATCCTAGCCTATTGATCTAGCCATTGTAGGACCTGAAATGATCTGACGTGGCTCTCCTGTACATAACAGAATGCTAGTTAAGCCATGACAAGAACTGGCAAAATCACTGATCTGGAGTGAAGAAATAATCAGGATGGATGCGGGGAGGACAAATCTACTATTTGATATGGAATATCTCTTGTATCATATGTTTCAGCAACACCTGCATCCAAAAAGTGTTCGGCCATAGAACCGATAAAATATAGTGCCACTGAAATTGCCCTTATGTATAGAAACCTCCCATAAAAGTGACAGTTTCAAGCAAAATCTAAGAGAAGCAACAGAAAGACACAGAGAAAGTTGTTATTGTTGCTGTTAGGCGCGAAGTTGTGTCCGACCCATTGTGACCCCATGGACAATGATCCCCCAGGCCTTCCTGTCCTCTACCATTCCCCGGAGTCCATTTAAGTTTGCACCAACTGGATGTTAGTAAATAAAATCTGGATGTTAGTAAGTAAAACTGGATGTTAGTAAGTAAAAGAGAAAGTTAGTAAAATCGTTTTTCTTTTTATACTTTTTCATCTTGTTTTCTAAAAGCTTATTTTTAAAGTATTCCAACTCACCTTAGAAAATATTTAAATTAAGGAAACACCTACATTTTTGTATAAATGCTATTTTACCTACATTTTTGTATAAATAGCTATTTTATTGCAAATTTGTTCTAAATACTTAAAAAAATTGTTTTAGGCTTTTGAAGAAAGTGTACACCGGCACTGCAGCACTTTACTTCATTTTATGTGTTGCTTAAAATCAGCAAATGATTTTAAAAGTTCAGTTTATATAGGTAGTAGATTACAAGATAATGAAATAACAATATAAAATAAATGAGCATTACAAAACCCAAGTGCTAATACCTTGTTAATAATATCTAAGCAATAATCAGACCTGCATCAAATTCTACTTTGGAGGAAAGTGTTCAGTTTCATGCACAAAGCCACAAAAATGTATTTTCACATTTTAATGTTTCATATATTATTTAAATCGCAGTAATCCAAGATACCTTTCCATTCTGGGTCCACATGTAGTCCATTGTCAACAACATCCATTTTAGTCTAAATCTCTGAGTAGTCAAATGATTACTGTACTCTTCAGGCACCCTGTTGAATTTCTGTATACTTCCACAGATAATTCTGCAGCTAAATATTGTAGGTTGTGGTAGGCTAAATAAAATCTGGAGTATGGTTCCCTTGTTTCCTTCTGTGGATATGTTTTCTTTAGTGGTCTGTGTCATGGATTTTGGTTATCAGCTGCTTTATAAATCTCATTTGACATCTAAGCAAGTTGAGATACTGAAAGATTTTTTTAAAAACTTAAAAATAGCCATGTGAGACTTCAAACTGGATGAGAGCCATAACACCGAGGGAGGGAGTGTTTGAATGCTTGCCCCTGTGCCATTCTCTCCATTTCAAGTTATCATCTCTTGCACCATAACCATCTGCAGATAAATCTGCAAACATATACAGAGGGCAGAGAGGCTACTTCAGTTGGGAAATGGCACGATATGGAGTAGGGAGAGGCAATTTCAACTGGGAAAATGGCACAGGAGGAAGATTTGGCTCCTCTCCTCAATCCAGTTTGGGCTTATATTACTCCTATGGCTATTACTCCTATGCCACACAAAAAAATTATCTTCATGGATCTCATGTTACCTTGTCTACTTTGGCCCTTAGTGGTAGAGAGAAGTTAACTATGAAGCGCTATTAAGGAAGATTTGCCTAATTTCTACCCATATTACAGATTTCTATTTAATTATAAAGCAAATATAGTATAAATATAAAACAAAATTACAACAGCTATCACACCAAATAAGATCAATTATAGAAGTAATACACTACTAATTACATACTAGCAATCCAAAAAACGAGATTGTTTAAAAAGAAAGGGTGCTTTCTGCCTTTCATCCCAAAAGAATACAAGTTCTGTTAACTTCAACAATTTGACTAAGTACCATACTTTCTCAGTCCAAGATTTAATAGTTATTGCTTTGGCGCTCTCTCTCTCTCTCTCTCTCTCTCTCTCTCTCTCTGCAATCAACAGTCTTATGGCAATTAATAAATTATTCACCATTTTTATTTACCGCAGGTATTTCATTAACTATGATTCTATATTAAATGACCTTTGGAATAAGAGATAGTCTATTTGAAATCATATGTTTTACTTCAGAAATCACTTTTAACAAAAAGGCTTTGACCATTGAGAAAAATTGCAATATATACTTAAAGACTGTAGAAACAAATCCATACTTACAACTTGTGTATTGTCTTGTTGGATAATTCTTATTCAGTTTCTACAAAATGTAGATAGATATGGAATTTTGTACAAATTCTCAGTCGCACTGATATATATCACTGATATATATCTGGGCCAGCTGTAAATATTGTACATCGTTCATATTTTGATATTTTGCAGTGAAACAATTTTTTACATTTTCTTTAAAAAGTTAGTTCTTTTGTGGGTATATATTTTATAGACATTGATATAATTGAGTCAATGCACCAGTTGATTCTTTATATGTTAAGCTTTCAAATTCTGCTATACTGATGCAAAGATACTGAACTGAGGATATCCAATCTATAAAACTTGTACATTTACAAAATAGCTGCACAGAACGATCTTTTTTAAAAAAAAACTTTGTGTTAAAATATTATTATTATTATTATTATTATTATTATTACATTTATTTCCCACCACTCCCTACATAAGCTCGTGGCGGGTAACAACAGTCTTAAAATCCCCCATCAAAACTCTCATTTGCCTATTATGCACGGCCACTGAAACGGCGGCATGGAAAACGCGGAGGAGGAAGAAGCGAAGCAAACCGCTTACGCACGGGACGGAATGCAACGGCGGTGAAACCCAGAGTATCCGATTATGCACGCAGCTATTCCAGAGCCACCTCTGGTTACGCCCTGGTCCTGGGAAGCTCCACTTTCTTCTGCATCTCGCTAACACAGCTTTTTCGGCGGCATACGTTAACTCTGCGCCCGGTAGCCGCCTGCAGGGTGCATAACTGGTGATTTTAGCCGCTGCCATGCCACCCCGAATGTGGACCTTCCACTCCGTGCATAATGGGCCATTAAAAGACTTTTAAGAATTCCCAACATGGCGGAAAATACCACTCTCCCCCTACCCAATCAAGGAGTTGGAGAATGGAGAGTAAACCCTAAGGTGGGCAATGCATACAAAGAGGCTCAAAATGCCACCATAGGGGTAGGATTGGCTCCTGATGTCTTCCTGAAGCATTTTCCTGTACTTGTATGTTGGGAATTATTTCCCTGTTTTTCATACTCCACTAGGGCTGATCCACATGGGCAGAAAAGGCCAGGAGGGCACTCATATGGACGCAGGGCTAATCCCCATGTCCACATGATGTCGCCACCAAGCTGGTGCCCTCCTAGGCCTGCCATGGATAGGGCCCTCAGTAGCCCTGCACTAAGGGCATGTGGAAGAATCCGTGTTTCCTTTCTTATTGTGGGGCTACTGAGGGCCCAGTCCACAGCAGGCCCATATAAACTCGAAGGAGCTGGGCCTTCTAGTACCATCCTACAGAGGCCAGGAGGGGGCAAAAAATTCCCCGGCCAGCTTCGCAGCACTTTGCGACGGTGTGGGACAGACTGGAGCTTTAAAAAAAAAATTGTAGGAAGGTGGGATTGTGTGAGAACATAATCTCACCTTCCTGTAAAATAATACATGTGCAAACTGGCCAACCACACAGTGGAACTGTCCACTACAGTTGCATCTCCTTGGGTAATACATTTCAGCAGACCGGGTGCCTCGCTGAAATGTGTCCCTTGTGGGCACACAGAAAGCTGCAGAAAATGCAGCTCAACAGCATTGCATTGGCGTTGCCCCAGAGTTGCTGGTGCAGAATCTGTCATGGAGAAGCAAAAATAGGGAAATAACTCCCTCCAGGCTGTTTGGATGCAGAACAATAGATGTGGAGGAATGCAGAAGTTTTCATCCCCTTGCAGCAGTGTTCTGAGCTTATTTGAATTAGCTGAGAATATCTTCTTTTTTCCTTTCACTTTGAGATATAGTAGCTAGCTGGTTAATTTTAGGATAATGAATCCACTGGTAAAGAGAAACACATAAAGTGTTCCAATCAGTTCAGTGCCCTCTGGCACCATGCCCCCAAATTCAATGCCCTGCCTAAATGCCTCCCCCCCCCAATTCAATAGTACCCCTATTCTATGTGTTTGTTCTTGCCAATTGAATGCGGTTGAAAAAATGTGCTATTGTATTGTTTCGGCTTATAACATCACCTAAATTCTATCCACTTTTCCAACAAGTTTTATTTGTCCCTTTTCTTGTCAGATGACTCCAAGGAAAGTCTATGAATGCATCATAGTACTGTGGGAATGTGTGCATATGGGGGGGAGGGGCTATGACCCATGTGGGTAAGATCCACTACAGCCAAATTTATAGCAATAGATATATAGATTTATTTATTTATATTTGAATCCATATAACCGTCCCTCCAGGGGAGCTGGCTCAGGGAGGTTTAAACAGTATATGATACTGTTTAAAACTGTTTAAAACATAAAAACATTAAAAATGATTAAAGAACAATTATACCCTTTCCATTTTGGGAATTGCAAAAAACTGCTTTACAGAGACTCACAACACTCAATCCACCCTGTATCTCATAAATATTGTGAGTTCACATTAGATAAAAATTATAAAATTTTAAATTAGAAGGTACTGTACATTTTAACATTAAAAAGTACTTTCCCCCACTTTCCCAATATTCTTTAACACAGGAAAAAGCAAGAAAAAGCAAGAAAATGAAACAGAATCTTCAAAATATGGGTCCTATCTTTCATCTTTAAGATATCCCTGGTCAATTGAAACCATCAAATGTCCATGGGCTAAGCATCATCATTTAGCTATTCTATCTGGAATACAATTAATAGATAGATATTCTCTTCTTTTAAGGATTAAGATTGCTGTGCAGACGGATTTTTAGATTCAAAGCCACAAACACAAGAAAATGAAAGTAGATGCTGCTTTTGAATATACCAGTTTTAGAATCATAGAATCATAGAGTTGGAAGGGGCCACACAGGCCATCTAGTTCAACCCCCTGCTCAACGCAGGTCAGCCCAACGCATCCTTAGGTGGTGAGCTTCCCCTTTATTTTAATTTTTTTGCAGTGTAAGCATGCTCCAAACTAGTTTCATACTAAAGCCATTTGCTTCTGAATAGACAGAAAGTTTCATCTTCTGTTTTACGTGAGCTATACATCTATCATTATTTCATTTGCTACCACTACTCAAACTGCTCCCAGTCATAATTAGAGCAAACTGTGTATCTTCAGCACTGTTAACCAAGCCATGTAGGACCTAAAAAACATTTTAAATGACTGACGTGTCTAAGTAGCTTTCTTACAGAGTATTAAAATATGCATGAATTGACAGTTGGCTGTCGATTGTTGCAAAACCTACATTCATTTCTGTAGGACTTCTGCTGTCTGTTGTGAAAAGCATCCCACACAGCTCCGTCTGCCGTTACATGTACTGAGACTAACTAAGCAATGGGATTTCTCGCCTCCTGGGACCATAGAGGTGAAGACACATCTTTCCATATGATTGCCTCCATCACTATTGCAAAATGCTGCTATAGGGTGACCTGCTTCCAACATGCAGAATGTTGTAAGAGATAATCCTGAACAATAGATGTATGGTGTAGGATACTAATAGCACTTTTGTGTGTGTGTGTGTAGGGGGGGGGGAATCTGTTTAGCGTTAGTTTGGCTCCAATCTGTAGAGTTAGATAACTGCAGATGGGAACCATATGTGATGATTAGTGATATACAAGTGGGGAGGGATCCCCTCCCCTTCTTAACTTTACACCACCCCAATCATTGCCAACATGAATATCATGGCTCCCCCCCCTTGCAGCCACTACTCCCAGGCTCTCATGCTCCCCACATCATTAGTGCCAGTTCACCCAACACAAGTCCAGGCCCCTCTCTCCTCAAGACTTCTGCTGCCAGGTCTCCCAGAGCCCCTTGTACTCCCAGAGCCCCGAGTTCAGCTCCCACGTTCACTTGTTTTGACTTCTCTCCCCCATTATTATTAAAACTCTAAGGGCCTGAGAGTCTGCGGGACTTGTGGGAATGAAATCTTATGACCCCCCCCCCACATACACACACTTTATCACCAGAGTGGCCTTGGTCTCTCCTACAATTATCTCCAGGCCTGGTGCAGCCCCAGCTTGCTTCTCTGACTTCGTACGGCCTAGTGCAGCCCCTGGGATGCTTTGCTGTGCTGCCACCACAGAAGACTTTCTCTGTGCTTGTGCAGAGAATGTTTTTTTGGGGGGGGCAGGATTTAAACACCCTGCATATATTTTCTTAATTTTCAATTTTTTTCTGAAAATCTGCCCCCGGTTTGCAAAATAATCTCTTTAGCCTCCATGTGACCCCAATCTGTGGATTTAGCTATCCACAGAAAGGGGCCATACATGGCTGATACTATATAGATAGGATAAGATGGCCTTCTGTCTGAATTGTGTTAATTTTTGCATTTATTTTTCTGAAAAACTCATATTAGAATTATATTTAAATGTGTTTAGTGTGTGGACATCCCTCATTCCCAGGTTTGTTCTGAATATGGGGGAAAGGACATAGTGCAACATAGATTTAAAATACATGTATTTAAATGAAGCAACATGGACACAAATGTCCTTGACTGGTTCCCTATTATTCTCTTTTAATTGGCACTCTGGATAGTAAAGGATACTGTGAATGTGTTTCACTTTAAGCAGTTCTAAAATAAATTAATTTAATGGCCACTCTCCTTTCATTATTTGTATATTATGAATTAAAAAAAAACACCACTCCTTTTATTATTTGTGTGTATATATATAGGAACCAGTTTTGTCAGTTTACAAATACACCCTGCTTCATCAGCTAGTGAAGAACAGGTTACCACAAAACAAATGAATATAACCTACAGTATGCAAGAGAATTCAGCAGCACACGCTTTCATCTGTGAAATGCTGAAGGTGTGAATTATGAGTATGGAATCTTATGAAGCTCTGACCTCTGAGGGATGGGAGCTGTGGCTTGGTGTCATAGATTTTGCTTGCGGGAAGAAACGAACTAGCATGACAATCTTCAGTGCAGTGCATTGGTATTTCAACAACATCATAGCTTTTATAAATACAATTATATATACTAGTCCTACTTTGGCACTCACATTCTACACGTCGTTTAACGAATTAGCTGCCTTGCTTTTAACTGGTTAATCATTCAGTTAAGGACAATAGGAATTCTTTTGAGGGAAACTTGTCTGTTTATTTTAAAATATTGATAACCTGCCTTTCTACTTCAACACAGTTTACAACCAGTAAAATCTGTAACGAGATTCTTGCAAATACCTATTAAAATCAATTTGAATTGAATCCTAGTTGAAGTAATAAAAGTGGCATGAAACAACCAAACTATCATCCATACAGTACAGATGTGTGAGTAAACAAAACACTTTTAACTTGGTTCTTAAGAGGTAGAAGAATTAGTGCTGAATGTTTTCCATAAACAGCATTTGTGTGCACTTGTGTGTATGTGAACATATGGTACAGCTACATGCTAAACTTCTGAAGATGGATCTCACAGAAGATTTCCATGGATGGAAAGAGGATTGCCACAAATGCGGGGGGGGGGGGTGGAAAGTTTTCAGTGGGAGGCAGGAATTAGCAAAAATCACACCCCCCACACCCTATGTCTACTGAAATCTTCTTTGGGAACTAACCTATCATTCAACTGGGCAGCCTCACTAACAATGGTATTTTGATGGTGGAAAGTACCGTCATGTTCCAGCCAACTTATGGCAACTCTTTAGGGTTTTCAGGGAAAGAGACATTCAGACCCTGGATTTCCTTGGTGGTCTCCCATTCAAATATAAACCAGAACTAATCCTGCTTAGTTTCTAAAATCAGACTGGCCTATGCTTTCCAGGTCAGGGCAATAGTATTTTACAAAATTATTATTATACACCACTCTAAAGTGCATAAAGTAACAAAAGGAGGAGGTTAGTGAGGCTGATCTGCTCCAGGCATAAACCAATGAAGTGCTGCAATAACTGACTGGTCGCATTTCCATCTATTGTTGTGTCCCTTTGCATTGATTCATTGCAAGCCAAACAGATAATTGAGATCCAGATAACAGAAGATATGCTGTGTGTGCACCTTTGATGGTATTGGGTCATGCTATCAAAAGTCCAAGGGCACAACTGAATAGGGAGGAAAGAAATAATTTATTATTTCCCCCTTGTTTTACTAAGGTCTATGTGGGGATTTAAGGTTAATATTACAAGAAATATTATCAGTGTCTGCAGAACAGGAACTTAAGTGTAAACCAGGAAAAGATCTTGAGTTCTTTTTTGTCTTCTCATCCTGCTTGTAAACTGTCTGGAGAGATTCTGTGGTGTCTAGATTAACCCTAAAAAGCAAGCACTGGAGCCTCTGATTTGGAGCATAGCCGAGGAAGCACTTAAAAAAAACCTCTTTCCCCAGTCATCTCTCTGATTGAGACTACTACCTTCCCCTTATCTCTGGATTTTAAAAAGATGAACACCCTCTCTTTGCCTCAGTGGGGGGGGGGGGGAGATGGAGTTTCAAATAGTGCTACATTTTGTCAGTTTTGGATCAAAATGGAATTCCCTCCACCCCATTTTTAAAAAGCACACATTAAATGATCTGATCATGGATCCAATGTAATAGGTAGCTTGCTGTATTTTCCTTAATGGAGCTATCTTAGAATCTGGTGTGAGGGCCAAACGTTTACTCAGGAATAAGTCCCACCTGGGTTGCTTCAGTTTGCCAGAAGTAAGTGTACACAGGACTGCACTCAGGTGGCCTAATTCTAATCCATGCTTATTCAGCAGTCCCCTTAATTTCAACAGGACATCCTCCAATATCTCTAGGATCAACCAGCCCCTTAAAAACTTTCACAGTATCACTTCTAGGTAATTATATGTAGAACCAAGGTAAGGGATAAATTTTTTAAACACAGTGATCACTGATTTTGAGCCATAATTGCACCTGTAATTCTTCAAAAGGTCCTCCGGATTATCCACAGATAAAACTGCTAGCCGGAGCATAAAGCAAATGAACAAAAATTTTAATTGCTGGCTTTAAACGTATTGCCTTTTCTTACTAAACTAATTAAACAATATTGTGCTATTCCTTTGAAATCTGCTGTCTTTAAAGACTCTGACTATCTGTGGATGTAGGTAGTATTTGTATTTATTCATAAATTAAATCACAAAAAGTTTACGAAAATGGAGGGAAAATATTGAGGAAGGATAGCTGTAATGAAAATGAATGCATATATGTTTGTGAGTATATAGTTTAATGTTATTTAGAATATATGTGTGTATATACACACATACATACAATCATATAATTTATATGACAGAGGTTACTGTTGGTGGAGTATTAAAGCAGCTCCTGGGGGAGAAAGTAATGACCAAGAGCACTAAACATTTGTTTTATAGTATAAACCTGTAACTTTGATGTCATTAATTAATATATTTTATAAAAGTTATGCCAGCAAGTCGATAACAGTAATGCCAGTAAGACTGGGACCTGTGAACCTAAGGGACCGCCTCTCTGAATACGTCCCCTGGAGAGCTCTTCATTCAACAAATGCCTACTCCCTGGCCCCAGAGAGGTGTGCTTGGCCTTGACCAGAGCCAGGGCTGTTTCAGCCCAGGCTCCAGTCAGGTGGAATATGTTGCCAGCTGAAATGTGAGCCCTCATGGAGCTCTCTAAGTTCCAAAGGGCTTGCGAGATGGTACTCTTCCACCAGGCCTTTGGTTGAGGTCAAGGATCACCATTTCCATCCAGTTGGGGGCCCAAGCCAAACCCACTACTATCCTCCATTTTGTGCCAATGGATCAACTGTAACCATCTTATCTCCAGGCACACAGAGAGTACAGGGGCCATGTATATAGATTGTTTTAAATGTACTTAAAAACCTGATGTGAGGGCCAAACGTTTACTCAGGAATAAGTCCCACCTAGGTTGCATTGATTGATTTATATTTATTGTGTAAGCCACCACGAGACCATGAGAAGAAGGGTGGCCTATAAACCGAAATATAAATTAAAAATTAAAAATAAATAACTACTCCATTGCAGCCTCTATAGTAAATGTTGAATAAGAATTGATCAGTCTGAGTTAAAGATAAACCAGTTGATTGGTTCGCATTGTAAACGTAGGATAAATGTAATTCCCTCTAATTGTAAAACTCATGGTTGAATGCCTGATGAAGGCAGAAAAGGATGTCTACCTATAGATAAATGGCAGACCCCTGAAGTTTGCAGAAACCTGTTTGTTTCCAAATTTTAAAAATCTCTCTCTCACACACAAAACCCCCAATGTGATTAGGACTGAGTATGCTCATTGCTTCCATTGGATGTCATTGGATGTCATTGGATGGGGAAATTGGCTTGCTCAGGAGGTTTATAGAATTCTGGTAGGGGACATTTGGGTTGGTGGGGTTATTCTTTAATCTTTTATCCTTACCTCTGTGGTTCCTTGCATGGCGTTAACTGCCCACATGGAAGAAAATTAGTTTACCAAAGATCCAGCTGATCCCTGCTGCACAAGTTTCCACATGCAGGGAGTTATGTATGTCAATATCAATTTGAGGATTTTTTAAAGACTTGGACTCCTGCCCTCTTTCTCCCCAAGCAATACTGAAGTGGGGGTGCTGCTGCCCGAGCTGCCGCCACTTCCCCCACATGCATGCATGCATGCACACGCACACACTCGCCAGCATAAGACACTTCCTTGTGATGCTTTACTGCCTGAGCTGCCACCTCGCAGGGAAGCGTCTTCTGCTGGTGAGTGCATGTATGTGTGCATGTGGGGGAAGTGGCAGCAGCTCACTGACCCCACTTCAGAATTGCTCGGGGAGAAAAAGGGCAGGAATCCAAGGCTTAAAAAAAAAATTACAAACTGATATTGACATAGATAGCTCCCTGCATGTGGAAACTTGTGCAGCAGGGATTGGCTGGACCTTTCTCTTTGGTAAGATAATTTTCTTACATGTGGTCAAAGAGAAGCTTTTCTGCCATTTTCTGAGCAGCAGGTGGATGGGCCAGTGAGGTGAGGGAGGCGAAGAGGAGCAGAAAGGACGGGGATGTAACCCACGAGAGGCCAGTCAGCTGCACTGGATTTTTTTGTGTGCTCTATCTTCTGTGGCAATGCGTATGCATTTCAATGAGTATGCATTGCCATGTGTTGGTCATTTTTTCTTTTAAGATGTTGGGGGGAACTTTGGAAACAAACCTCTGACTGGTTGCCTGCAATTGATTGACAGTGAATAAAATAGTATGTTGCTCTTTCTTCTGCCTCCCCCCCCCCCCGCTAGTGAGCAGGAGAAAAGGCGAGACACGGTGGCAGATTGTGGAGGGGAGAAATAGCACCATTTACTAGCATGCAATTGCAGACAGGCCATAAAGCACAATTTGGCACTCTGTTTTAATTGTTTTATTTTTGTTTCTATGGTTGTTATGGCATAAGGCTGCAACAATAAATTTATTTACGTTATTACTGATTTGTGTCAGTGCTAGGAGGCAGGCTTTACCCACCCTTCCACGCACCTATGTGGTGCATCTGTCCACCTTCTGACTTTTCCCTGACATTTCTGTGTTCTTTCAAAAACTTTCATTGCCATGATTTTTATTTAAAGATGACGGCAATTACATTACAGGGATATAAAGAAAAAGTTTATCTCTACAATAAAGAAGTCTAAACCACAAAAGCAGGGAATTTAGAGAATTTAGTTAAAAAAAGAAAAGGAAGAATTATGATGATATAATGATAGAACAATCTTGCAATTATCTTTTTTTTTTTAAGCCCAATCTCTTGGTGGTGTGGTGAGAAATAGCCACTATGGGAGGATGGGAAAGAAAAATTATAGCTTTTTTTCTGACGCACATGAGATACACTCTCAGTACAGAATTATATAATAGCGAAAAGTGGTGACCCTAGGCATATATCATAGGAGGTGGTCTCCAAAATTTACATATATTGGTTGGAGCCATAATTTACAGATCCCATTCAACCACTCAGCTACACTTTATAAAGAGTTTAATATAGATATTTTTATATAGAGTGTATTATCACAGTTCTGACCACTGAGGAACACCCAGTAGGGTTGAAATGCGTTTGGTCTTATGTGCTGTTAGTTCTGTATAGTTTTTATGAAGTTTTTATTCTGTTTTTAATTGTGCAGTATAATAATCAACAAGTTTTACATTATTTTATTGTACAGCTGTATGGGAAGCATCCTGATCTCCAACCAGGAAGAGGACCTTGTTCCGTTCTCAACAAGCAGACTGCAGAGTAAAATTCAGGTGAAAAGGCCGCCAGCTCTGGGTTGGGACCTCAGTGGAGTATAGTACTATGGAGTCCACCCTCCAAAGCATCTATTTTATCTTGGGGAATGTATCTCTTTAACCTGGAGATGAGCTATAATTCCAGGGGGTTCCCAGGTTACACCTGGGGACTGGCATCCCTAAGTGAAGACCTGTGAGAGAAACTTTGTGCCTAATTAAGCCTAAGTCTCAGAATCTTCCGTTCTTGCAAAGATCAATAGAGGTTTTGGATACTCAGCACATCCAAGTCACAAATTAAAAAATGCAGTATCTTGAAAGCACACTGAGTATTGCAATAGTTTTGCAGTTTACTGAGAACAGTAAAATCAGATCACATCAGATCTCAGAAGGTAACCAGGGTCTGCCCTGTCTGGTATTTGGATGGGACGTTTGCAGGAAATACCAGGGTTGCTATTCATCCAGTGAAAACCTACCTCTGAACATGCTATGTCATATTATGACTGTTACCTGACAGATTGTTATAATGTTCTATGTAATTTTTTACAACATTCTATGTAACCCGCCCAGAGTCATAGGGAAGGGTGCGATAAACATCCAAACAAACATCCAGCATTATGCTTTGCTGCCTGTGATACAGTGACCATGCATAGGAGCCAGGCAACCTACTGGCTGGTTTGCAGGCAGCTGCCTCCATTTCTCCAGCAGCAAATGGTACCAAAAGAAAAGTTGGTTTCAGAAATTAGGTCACTGTATCTATAACTGTCCCTGCGCACTTGGGGGTGCCATACAGGCCACTTAGTCCAAGTAATAGGTCTCCATCCTTGCTTTCCCACATCCTCATTGTTCATGCTGCTAAAGCACCAGAATATATTGCATTGGAGCACTTTTATCTCTTTTCCTCCTGGAAGGGAACACCCTAAGGGGCCTATGTCACTTTTGTCTGCAGCCTCTTTCATTCTCTGCAATTGACTTTGTTTGACATATAAGCAGCTTATCAAAAGGCGGCTGTAGAAAGTAAACAGAAGGCATGGTATGGATTCCCCAGCCTTAAGCATTTTGATGTTTATCATCTTCAGTGTCACAGGGTCTGAATTAATTACCCCAGTTTCCCATTTCAGAGGATTTATTCTGATGAATAATACCAGGCTGCTTCCACTGTGATAGGAACATAATCAAGATCTTTAGGTTAACACACAGAGATTTACCTTCTTGTGTTCCAAAAAGAGAGGCTCCATAAACGGAGCTTTGATCCCGCATGGACTTACAACACTGCAGCTGTCAGGCAGGTTGTTTCTATGAAGATAAATTCACAGCTTTTGGACCGATTACAGCTGGTCTGCAAATCCCTTTTCACTGATGTGCTACAGATCATTCAGAGGGTGAGATTTCCTGGCACATCACGAAGAGGAACTATGACTATCCTGTTTGCCCTGGCTGGAGTTTCCCAGTCAAGATTTCTGGCCATTGGCTTCAATTAGTCACATTACTTCACAGATATGGTTGCAGGTCATGCCTTTGGCTGATCCAAACTAGCATAGCTTCACTTTTAATAAGCAGTACCTGATTCAGTTATACAAAACATACTTTCATGCATAAAAAAAGAGCTTAGCCAGAAATAAAACCTCATGGACAGAGGTTGTTCATTGCTCTAAAATGTCAAAAATCTCTACAATTCCTTGAAGGACAGCCCTGGACTATACATGTGTCAAAATGAAGTGGATGCATTGCATGGCAAGAAGAGATGGTTTTTTTGTATCCTACTTTTCACTACCCGGAGTCCCAAAGTGTTTTACAAAACACTTTCCCCTTCCTCTCCCCACAACAGATACCCTGTGAGGTAGGTGGGACTGAGAGAGCTCTAACAGAACTGCTCTGTGAGAACTGCCCTAAGAGAACTGTGACTGGCCCAAGGACACCTGGCTCGCTGCATGTGGAGAAGTGAGGGGATCAAATGGTTCTCCAGACTAGAGTGACCACTCTTTAACTACCACACCACACTGGCTCTCACTACGGTTCTAACACAGCGTCTGACCAAACCATGATGCCAGGTCTCCATGATGATGTTTACAAATTTCATTACAACACCTGTTGTTTTCAACCATTATTGTATTGTAGTGTCTCTTGCTAAACTTATGTATTTCGTATTCAAATATGTTTTGATTGCGATATAAAATGCATGCCCGCCAAATTCTTGTTGTTCTAATAAATAACATCAGCCTGATACAATGGTCCAGAGCAGTAGCTTCTAATCTGTAGAACCGTGTTTGATTCAATAGTGGTCAGTGCATTCATCTCTTAACCAGTTGACTTCTGTACTAACTCCAATACTCAATTAGATAGCGCTTTTTAAAGCATGGGGAAATTGAGAGAAATCAGGGACTGGATCTTAGGGCCAAAGAAAATATTATGATGTTAAAAATGTCCTGCCAGTAGAAAACACAAGCAAGAAGAAATCTTTCAAATCAGAACACAAGCTTTTTTCTTTTGGCCTCAGTCAGGCCTCAGGTAAGGCAGGTGACAGTAGGAAAAAGGTCATTGGACAGGGACCAAGCTAAATGTAACCCACCAACAATAGATGATGCCTACTTCTCAAATATCTCACAGGCTGCATGACTTGCAGGCTGCATTCTTCTCACTGGGCCAAAAGCAATGCATACCTGCCATTAATAATCAAGAAGACCAGTCTACAGATTATGGGGACCCCCAGATTCAACTTTAGCTACTGGTGAAGTTCTGGATCAGGTTCTGTGGGACGGCTTCTCGCAATATGTTCCCCAGAGAGCACTATGCTGTGCTAACACCAACTTGTTGGTAATCCCTGCCCCTACAGACATTTGCTTGGTCTCAATTAGGGCCAGGGCCTTTTTGGCCCTGGTTCCATCCTGGCGGAATGAGTTGCCAGTTGAGATCCATGTCCTGATGCCATCGTTCTGCAGGGCCTGAAAAATCACACTCTTCTGCCAGGCTTATGGCTGACACCATGGCTCTCTGAATTGTAAGGGCCTCCCTCTTTCTCCTTGGTCCCCCCGCCCTATTTTTTTATACCATTTCCAGACTGGCTAGCCAGCGGAGGGTGTTTAAGGGGCTGTTGTTACTGTAAACTGCCCCAACCCCACTTGCAGGTAGGGCCGGTATAGAAATAAATAAATAATGCGAAATGGCAGAACTACATAAATCTTGGAGGAAAAAATAGCACCGCCTGGAAAAAAGTCATGATCCTTATCCTAAATCAGTGGAACTTCATCTGCAATCCCCGTGATATATAGTGATGTCCAACAGGTTATGAACCATTTTAGAATGTTACATACAAGCAGGCCAGGAAAATGGTCCCTTGAGAGAAGACTAGCTGGGGCGCTGCTGACTACCTCTGTGAAAATTTAAACACACTTTCTATAATTTCAGGATTGGTATTATTCAAATGGAAGGAAACCTTAAGAAGACCAATTTTGGAGATAGAAATCTCACAAACAAACAAACAAATAAGATCAGACAGTCCCATCTTATTTATCAAAATGGGACTTAAGTAATTTCTATGAATATCTGTGTAAAAAGGACAATAAAAAAGCCAAAATAGTTTCAATGTTGCTTGTTTAACATGGGCAGTATGAATATGCTGCTTTTTAAAATCTTCCAGATGATACAGCTGGTCAGAGGGAAGGCTCTGCATTGATCTGGTAGTAGAAGATGACATAAATATGGGGCTATTTGGCCTGCTTTCAGTGAGATCCCAGATTCAATGTGGAGCAAGTTCTGTCAGCTGCACGGCTGGGGTTTTGTGCATCTGTGTCTAAGAGTGTTTTATCATTTGAAAGGCCTCATAAGCTAAGAGAAGAAATAATGAATCCATGGATATACCTAGAGATCTTGTTTTTGTTTTGAAGTGGACTAACCAGTTGGAAGAGTTAGATTCTGCAAGCATTTGATAAGTGAGGCCGAATGGACTCAAATTATGATGTAGTCACAGCCAATATTTAATACTTTTTAGTTACACCTTTGTTTCAAGTAAACCTGGGCCAGATTCCAAGCATAAAGCTGCATACGGTCCGCAGCTTGGGAACCCTAATTTTTTTTTCAAGAACTCAGACGTAGTATGTGCTATTGATTTGTCAACTGTACTAATCCATAGTGGTATTCTGTGCAAAAGCGCTTATTTATTTTGGCATTAAATACTTTCAGAGCCTGGAGGATCATTGTCCATGGGGTCGCGATGGGTCGGACATGACTTCGCACCTAACAACAACAACTTTCAGAGCAGATGACAGCCAGAGCAGTGGTTTTGGCCATACTTGTTGCCATCTTATGATGAATGGTCCAAGATGCATTGTATTGGAAATAAATACCTTCCCTAATGTCTCAGATGGCAGGGCTCTTGAATTGCTGCTTATCGATAATTGCTTGGAGACCACTGAACGGGTAGCCAAGTTTTTATCTATAGTAATGACCCACAGGGTAAAGAAGTAAACGTCACCGGCTTCATCTTTTTGTCTTTGCTGCTCCCTTGCCTGTTGTAACTTTCCTCACAGTTTTTAGACTTGTATTACAGAACCAATTTGTATATTGTTTTATATCGTGAATGCCATTAAAGGTTATTGTATTGTTGTACTGTGTGGAAATAAATACCTAAGTACTTAAAACGCTTGACCTGCACTAGTTTGTTACCATTAATTTCACATTTATGGGAATTTCTCAAGTACACAAGGATTTTCAGTTTCTTATCATTCAGTTCCAATCTATTGGCCATTCAGAACTCAAAATAACATTTTAGTAAATGTCTCGCGAGCAGGACAATCAGTGAAAATATCACCATGGTTTACAGATTGAAAATATTTGTACGCCATTGTTCTCTCCAACTCAGAACCCGAGTCTCATGATAAATATGAAGAAAAATCAAACCATTACCTAGACCAGGGGTGGTTAAATGGTGACTCTCCAGATGTCCATGGATGACAATTACCATGGGTCCCTTTCAGAATGCTATCCATAGCCATGCTGGCAGGGGCTCATGGTAATTGTCATCCATGGACATCTGGAACACCACAACTTGGCCACCCCTGACATAGATCGTAGTTACTTGCCAAATAAATAATCCTCCACTGCCAATCAGTAAGCAATCCCTCAGATACAAATAGTCAGTGGCAGTGAAAAAAAAAACGAGTATTATGCTCTGTATTATCTCTAAAAAGATTGAAAACAAAATTATTTCTATCATTATATTAAATAAATTTACAGGGAGACTGTAGTTATTATATTATTAT
Organism: Paroedura picta; assembly: GCF_049243985.1. Lineage (NCBI taxonomy): Eukaryota > Metazoa > Chordata > Lepidosauria > Squamata > Gekkonidae > Paroedura > Paroedura picta. The sequence continues at coordinate 79,216,135 of NC_135370.1, read as the reverse complement.
TATTATATTTGAACTTTTATTCTACCCTATCTCAACAGAATCAGGGCAGATCACAGCAAAGATAAAAATCACGTAAATAAAATTCTAGAAATACAAAAGATAAAAGTCTAAGTAATTTAAATTAAGATTTAAAACATCATAAGATTAAAATACTAATATTGCCCGTAACAATTGTCTGTTGTATTAGAATAGGGGTGTGTGTCATAGCACAACTCTCACCAGGGGTTATGATTTGTGGGGTTCAAACACAACCATATAGCTGGAAAAGATATAGATAAGTGGGGGGGGGACTAAAATGCTGGAGTACTATAAAAGGTAGCTTTAGAAGTTGAAACTTTTTAGTTTAGATAAAACAAGTCAGAACAAAAGTCGCTGACATGATAAAACAGACAACAGGTATGCACTGCATGGAGTAATTAAAACATTCACTTCTGTAGAATTTGCAGTCACCCGACTGAATTGATAGGCAGGTGACACAGGATGGACAAAAGAAAGTACTTCCTCATACAACACATACTAATAAGCTTCACTGCCACAAACTGTGATGATGACCACTGAGTTAGATGGCTTCCAAAGGGGATTGGGTCAATTAATGGAGGATAGGTCTATCTACTGCTATCAGCCATGATGAGCCAGCCGCTCTCTACATGGCTTGATTTAACTGTGCTTTCCATATGTTATTTGGAAAGCTGAGATCAGGTCCCTGCTTTGGCATCTGGAAAACAAATAGGAAATACTATAATCATTTCCATTAATTTAAGCCATGCTCTTCCCAACATATATCTTGCTCCCTGGGATGGGGAATATATATGAAGTGCTATAAAACATCCAGCTGGATTCTAAGTCTGCTACCACATGGTGTTGGATATTGTGCTATCAATGTGCTATCACAGTAATTTACTTACTGGCTTGGCTTGTCCACAAGGAAGAATCCAACTGCCAATTATTTCTAGTGCACAATGAAAATTAAATATCCCATTTTGTGTAGATTCAGCCTCCATGATGAAAATCCACCACTTGGCTACAGGCTAGAGAAGACATGCCATCTCTAGGCCACACATTGATGTGTCAGGTTTGCATCCCAAAGCGGCTGACATTTAATAATGCAGTAACTACAAACAAGAGGCCAGATACTTGAATGGTCCCATCTTGAGCTGTGCCCAATTTCCTGGGACTTTACTGCAGTTCATGACAATACAGTACAATGTCCCTGGGTCCAACAAGGCAGTAGAAGTAGGAAATCATTTATCATATGCTAGGTGCAAAGAAAGAATCAGTGCAAAAGACAAGAGGTTGGCATGCATGAATTTGAGATCATGCTTAATCTAAACAATTTTAGAGGAATAAACCAAGCAGAAATGTAAAGCAACTATTGAAGGAAATGAAGAGAGACTCATGAAAGAATGGAGAAGTACCTTTTCTGACTACCATGAGAGAAGAAGCCACGAGGAATAAATCCAGCAAGTCCATCATCACTGTGTCTCAATGATCTTCAATGCAGTGGAGAGAAAAGGCACAGCATGTTCTTCAATTCATCTTCTAGACCTTGCAGTTTCCAGACAATAGTTTCTCTGCACTTCTTAGATCTTGTGGTTCGTTGTCAGGAGGAAGCTGTCAGCAGTCCCCAAGTCCTGGTGGCAACTCAAGCAGGCTGAGAAGAGCAGCAAATAAGAGAATAATATGTTGTGTGCAGGCAAACGGAAATTCTTGTGAAATGTCATTGAAAAGTACGGTTATTACATGCTACTGACTACCAGGACCCCCAAGGAATAATCACACATGAAAAGCCAAAGCTTTTTAAAAATTATTTTCGTTGGTACAGGATTTTTGGTTGTAGCATCTTCAACTGCTGCTCTGGTTCCATGAATTGGGTATTAATGCTTAGTGAAAACCTGACTTTTAATGAGGGCTCCATTAAAATAATTAACATCTCAGTGAATTTCCATATCTTTTCATCTCTGAATCTGATATTTCTGCCAGTGCTGTCAAGATCATTTAATTGCCATTCTAATATATCTTCTGTATTAATTTCTTCTCATGTAACTCAATAAAAATCAGTCAAGCTTTGTGGCTGGACATTTAGTCCCTTAATAAACAGTCCCTTAGGATTCATCAATGCTCTAAAAGGGAATGTTCTCAATGCTTTTTCATCAACCTTTCAGGCATTAAATGACTAGCATTTCCATTGGACTATGCAGACAATAAGCTTTAATCTGATTCTCTTGTATAGATAAATCAAAGGGAACCACAAAGAGACACACAGACAAAACTACCACCAGCTACTTCTCCCACAGTTCCTTCCCAAACACCCTCAGGATGCTTAGAGATACCGCCCTCTAATGGAAACTAGCTAGTACTACAGAAATACATCAATGAGATGGAGTTGGCATAAGGGATCTACCCAAACCCTGACCTGGATGGCCCAGGCAAGCCCAGTATCATCAGGCCTTAAAAGCAAAGCAAGGTTAGCTCTGGTTAGGACACCAAGGAATCTAGAGGGATGATGTGGAGGCAGGCAGTGGCAAACCACCCCTGAACATCGCTGGCCTTGAGGGGTCACCAAAACTAAGCTGCAACTTGATGCCATTTTCCACCAGCACCATCTAACTAAAATGACATGAACAACTTGACCTCATGTGTAGGTAGGTTAACACTAGCTGAAATATGGTAACTCCAGCAGGGGTCTATAAGGACAGTAGCTGCCACATTTTGAACCGACTGAAGTTTCAGAATCGTCTTCTGAGGCAGCCCCATGTAGAGTATGCTACAGTAATCCTAGATGTTTGCAATCTTGTGTGATCAAAACAGCAAAGGTGCACAAAGGTTTCTTCAGAAATGAATCTACTTGGTAGTAAAGAGGAGAGACAGATAGGGTCTTAAATACTGAGGAAGAGAGTGATTTCCAAGAAGAGACAGGATATTGCCCCTAAGGGTAGCAATTGCAGACAGACAAGAAAGGACATCCAACAAGACAGAGAAGGTGCTGACTTCACTATCCTATCTAATGGTCTTCTTGCTGCCTTCTGCAAAGTTTTCTCCTTGGTACTCCAGATATTGCCTATTCTAACATGCAGGGCATATTTGACTGTGGCCCCAGGTCAACTCTCTCAAGAGTTATTCATCCAGTTCTTTCAGAATTTGTCTTCCAGCTGGCCTTTGATGCACATCCAGATGTGCTCTTTGTACTATTCCGCATACCTCCTTTCCTTCACTTGCTTGACTGGCCTTAGTGAGGGTGAGGTGCATTGCTGGTGTGGCTGGCCACACTGGTGCTGGGGGAGTGTTGGCAAGGTGCAGGGTTGCTCTGTCAACTGACACATTGGGTATTATTTATTTATTGTTTTTAGAGAGGAACAATTTTGTCAAGCTATACTACTCCTGCTTGAGCCAGTAGATTTTGTTCCACCAGAGACACTGTCTGAGACAGAGGCATACTTCACATTTAGTAACAAGCTACGTGACTGTGTACACTTTCATATATGTGAAATAATGCACTTTCAATCCACTTCAGCAACTGCTTGCAGGTGAATTTTGACATTTCATACAGTAAAATCCAGCTGCAAAGTACATTGAATGTGGATTGAAAGTGCATTATTTGGGTCTGTGAAAACAGCCATGTAACTCAGGCAGAGAATTTTTGGGGAAGGGGGAGACTTTGCCAAATAGTTATTTGGAATGTAATTTTCATATCAGATGTTTTCCTCTTCCCCTTTTGGATGGTTCTCTCCCTCAATCAACCTATAGCTCATTTCAGGCATTATGATTTTATGACACACAATCCTCTTGATATGAGTGTTCACCATTTGTATCAATAGTGTAACACATGTCTTTCCAGTTTCAGTACATGTGAATATTATGGGTTTCTGTCCCCTTTTAGGCCCATTATGCACAGCCGCCGAAACTGCGATTTTGGGTCACATGGAAAACGCAGAGGGGGAAGAAGAGAAGCAAACCGCTTATGCATGGGACGGGATGCAACGGCAGCAAAACCCAGAGTAACCAATTATACACACGGCGACCCCAGCACCGCTTCTGGTTGCGCCCCAGTCACCCGGAAGCTGCGCTTTCTCCGCATTTCGCTAAAACGGCTTTTTTGGCGGTGTGGATCGAATCTGCTGCCAGTTGTGATTTTAGTCGCCGCCATTCCACCCCGAGTGCGCACTAAAACCCCCGTGCATAATGGGTCTTACTGAAGCTAGAAAATGCATGTATTGCTCTATTCACATAAAGTAGTGAACATGCAGTTTCCTAGTACATGAAATGGGAATGTCAGCATCTCAACAACTGAAAATAATCAGAATCAGACTAACTTCCAGTCTGCTATTGGAATATTTAATCTAACACCCCCCCCCCCCAATATCTGTGACGACCGGGTCATCAAAACATTCCAATATACATCTACCAGAACATTTGAGACAAATGGCAACTAATAAGAGCATTTGCACACAGATAAAAGCCACTTTGAGACTCCTTTGGGCTAGTTATTGTTTAAAATGCAGGAAAGCAAACAAGATCCATTTTGAAACCAAGCTTATAGCCTAGTCTAGCCTTTCTCAACCATTTATTGTTGAGAAACCCCTGAAACATTTAAGAAGCCCTGGATGTGATGTCAGCAGACTGCATCTCTCTGCCATGCCTCCAGAATGGCATTTCCCATTGAATGTGAAATCACGATCTATTGCTCCATACTCTCCTGGGCCAGGAACAGGGCTGAGGCAGGCATCTCCCTCTCTTTCACCTCCTGCCACCCCCTCAGAGAATACTTACCTCTCTGGACTCCAGTCACTGCCATGCCACATACAATGAGCCTTGGCCAGCAAGGATTTTTATGACCAAGGCCTCTCTCCTTCCCACCCCCTCCAGGCCCGCCATGGGGGGGGGGGCTGGTCAACATAACCATATATGGTCATATCATGATAATTGTTTCAATTTAAAACCAATTGGCAAAACCCTTCTGGGGTCATCTAATCCACTCCCCCGCAGAATGCAGGAAATACACAACTACCTGCCCACCCACAGTGACCCCAATTCTGTGCCTGGATGAAGCCCCCCTTCAATTATTAGAAGCATATCTTCACCATCATATGAGCTAGAATTGTGCTTTTAATAAATACAAAATTGTGCTTTTTATGAATACAAAAAATACAAAACTAGAAACGAAAACCAAGTTTTTCACCCAGTATTACATTCTGTGCTTTTCGTAGTTGCCATGCTCCTGAGCAAGTAGCAGTCACGTAATCCACATTAGACAACCCACCTTAGATAAGGGAAGGCATTAGCAAATGAATAAGTCTCTGGCTAACATCTCTGTTGATTCTCTAGTCTGTTTGCCTAGAAAGGTTTATTATTAATAGGCTCAGTGTTTGGGTATAGCAGCTTGTCACCAGCATTACTGTACTCACAAGGGATCTGAAGAGCCTGGCTGACTGCAGGAGGAGGTTGTCAGACTTGTAAGAATTTGGCTCCCATAGCAGGCTGCATAACCTCTGCCTATCGCATCTATAATTTAGCCTTCAGTCTCTCCATCCCGGCTATAACTCCACAACTGTTATGCAACACCCCTCCCCTTTATTCACACTATGCACATTCACACTATGCACATTTGGTTCCCCATGCTGCCTGAAAGAAAATGTCATTCTTGATTATTTGTTAATTACTCACCACCCAGAGCTGATTATTATGGAAGCACACTAGTTAATGGCTGACTTGATTTATATGTATTCCAATTTGCCACTTAACTGCCCCTAGCAACGACTGTCTTTACAAATGCCTCATTAAGTCTCATTTAGTCAAATGTCTTTGCTTTGTTACTAAAAAAGGCTATTGAGAAGATGCTAAGTATCTCAGCAGGTCAATACCTATTTTCTCACTATAGCTACAGGTTACAAGTGTATATTGAATGTTTAATTAATATCCAAGCTTCTTTCCTACCAGTTGTGGCTCACAGAACATTGCATTTCATAGGAACTAGATTGTGCCAGCATATATTAAATTCTGAATGTTTTGAATGGCACTGAGATGTGCTGAATGTGACTATATATTGTGACATCTCTGTCTGAAAAAAGGGAGAAAACCACAGTCTGGGTTTTATGGAAATGTGTTTTTGAAATTTATATTTCAAAATGGGTCGATGCTAAAGCAGTTTGTTCTTGGTTGCTTACTGCAATACACTGGGTAATTCCAGGTTGTGGCTAGAATACCAAGGGCTGTGGAATGTTCTATGTGCACACTAGGATTTCTAGGCCCCACGTTCCTACTTTATCCTCCTGAGCACCCTAAGAAGCTGGGGGACCCCAGACTGGCACTGAACATGGCACAAGGAACTGTAGCCTGAGGCACTAAGTTGCCTGACTGTGTACAATAGAACAGGGAATGACTTTTTTGTGTGAGAAAAAACAGATTTTTAAAAAGGGAACAGGGAAAGGGGAGGAGGAAAACATGACGTTAGACTCATGTGAAAGGGGAACACTCTCTGGCTAATGAAAAATGAAAGTTTCCTTTCAGGGAAATATACAGTCATATGATGTGTGTCCTGTGAAGAAATGAGGAAGTACAAGCAACACTGAACGACCTGGAGAAGGCAAGAGAACGCAAGACAGAGACTGGTGAAGGAAAAGCCCAAGAAAAAAGAAGAGAAAGATCCTGAGGCAGGGGCTGCATGGCTTCCTCAAGTGCCAGGAAGGAACGAAAGCCCTTGTTAGGACAGGAGGAGATCACAGACCAGCCTGCCATGTCTCATTTTGAGGGCAGAAGGGCTGCCTGTGCAGCAGTGCTCCTGGTGGAGATTCTGGAGCGGACAGCATTTTTTGGCATTGTCTCAAACCTCGTCCTATACCTCAACAGCAGCAAGTTCAACTGGGGTGGCTCGCAGGCATCACGGGCAACTCTGCTGTTTATGGGGGCCTCCTATCTGCTCTCCCCCATTGGAGGCTGGCTGGCTGATGCTTACCTGGGCCGTTACTGGACCATCACATTCAGCTTCCTACTCTATCTAGTGACAGCCTGCCTGTTGCCTGCTACGGCCTCACAAGATGGACAGGCCTTCCTGTGTGGAGACAGGTCAGCTTATGTGATACAGCCCTCTTGCCAAAGAGGTATGGAGTGCAAACAACAACTGCCAAGTCAGTATTGTGCTCCTGTCATGTATGCTGGTCTACTGTTCCTGGCCCTGGGAATCAGCTCCGTCAAGGCCAACCTCACACCATTTGGTGCTGACCAGGTAAGAGATCTTGGCTCAAATGCTCCCTCTCTTTCTTCCAGAGTGGGCCTCTGCAGTGGGTCTTTCTCCAGTATACTCTGACTCGTGGGATGATGTTCTCTGCAGTACAGTTTGGCACATTCCCTCCAGCCTCTTCATAGTAGAATAATCTCAGGTGTCTGAACCAAAAGGTTAGTTTCCAGCCTATTCATCTCACAGTGCTTCTTTTTTTAAAACTCTTGCCAACTTATCTGCAATCATGGGACTAGATAAAAACTTGTGATTCCCTATTTTAATTTGTTCAAAGTATTTTATAGCCTTTGTGTAGCCTTGGATGTAGGGATTTTGTCACTTTTTGATAGTCTCCTAATTTTAATTCTGTTAAATTCTAGAGAGAGTGGGTTCAGTTTCCCCTGTTCTGATCTTAGAAAAGCACTAATATTTTCAGCCTGTTTTTAGCAGGAGAGCCCCTTCTCTCCTGCTCCAAGCAGTTGGAAAATAGCCCTAGATTTTGAAAGAGTCAATGCCAGAGTATTCCTCCTTGCTCAAAACCATGGCAGACTGTTTTCTGTCTGTTTTGTATTACATCCTACTGCTGCTGAGTTCCTCCAGTTAATCTGCGAAAGGAAGGCATGCATGTACACCAAGGCTATTTTTGTACAGCTTTTCCAAAATTATCCCACTCTCATTCCTCAGTAGTGCTTTACTTTCCTAGTCTATTTTTATTTTATTTTAAACATGTGTAGTCCAGATGCAGTATACTATGTAATTTTCTCCCCCCTGCCCAAGAGATGACTGTGCTTGCGGAGATGTACACCAACAGTTGCAGTTCATTGTTTTGTTTTGCCTTTTCTTGCCCCATTGCTGCTCTCCATGAATTTCTTCTATATTCATTCATTCATTCATTCATTCATTCATTCATTCATTCATTCATTCATAAGATTTCTATGTCACCTTTCTAACAAAATAGGGTCCCCAAGGCGGTGAACATTAAGGCATTAAGTATATAAGGTAAAGGTATCCCCTGTGCAAGCACCAGGTCATGTCTGACCCTTGGGGTGACGCCCTCTAGCGTTTTCTTGGCAGATTCAATACAGGGTGGTTTGCCATTCCCTTCCCCAGTCATTACCATTTTACCCCCCAGCAAGCTGGGTCCTCTTTTTACCGACCTCGGAAAGATGGAAGGCTGAGTCAACCTTGAGCCGGCTGCTGGGATCGAACTCCCAGCTTCATGGTCAAAGCTTCAGACAGCATATCTGCTGCCTTACCACCCTGTGCCATATGTATTAAAACAATTCAAAATAAAAACATATAAACACACAAAACACATAACACAGTTGTGATAATAGTTATTGAGAGTACACCAAGCCACACAAAATTCTTCCCCCACTGGTGGAAGACAAAGACATAGGGAGACTGATGAATCTTGCTTGGGAAGGAGTTCCAAAATTTTATATAAGCCTAGCAAATAAATCCACAGATGTTACTAGCCCTTAGAAAATGTTGTTAGCTACCCTTGTGGTTTGGCCTGTAAGAGTAAAGACAATGAACTGCCCTTCATTTTATAAATGGATCCTTGCACAGTCACCCACATGTTTTCCATAGGAGGATGATTCCCCACTGTGTTTTTATTACTGCTGTGGATGCATTGGCAAGGGAGGGGATTCTCCACAGTCTCCTTGCATGCCCCCAGTTCCCCTACACACCACTGGAGTGTTTTTGCTGACTTGTTGAAACCAATGGAGTAGGTATCACTATAGTGCAGGCTTTCTCAACCAGGTTTTCGTGAAACCCTGGGGTTTCTTCTTAGTCCTGGAAGGGTTTCCCAAATGGGTGGGAGTTAATTATATATATACATACATACATACATACATACATACATACATACATACATACATACATACATACATACATACATACATACATATTTAAGATTTGTTAAACATTTATTGTGTGATATGACCATATATGGTCATGTTGAACCCCCCCCAGTGGTCAATGATGGGACTGGAGGGGGTGAAAAGGGGAGGGAACCTCGGTGGGCATGTACACAGTTATGCTTCCCAACCACATTCTGAATAATCACACCACTGCTGGGGTTTCTAGAAGCCCGAAGAATGTTTCAGGAATTTCTCAGCGATAAAAATGTTGAAAAGGCTGCTATAGTGTATTAATATTATAATGCTCTATGAATTACCAATATTTTTGCAAAGAGACTGTGTCTGTGGGAACGGCAGGTGCAAGAGGACATGGTGTTGGATGTTACAAGGAAGTGCAAAAATCTGTGTCTTCCCATCCACATGAAATCTAAACCTGCTCCAAGTACAATCTTTCTGCAAAGAATATACCAAAACAAGAAGCACTGAGCAAAATCTGCTTGGGGAAGCAACCGGAGGCAATTCTGGCATGACATATGGGGATCCGCAAGAAATTTGTTGTAAGGCAGTGGTCCCCAACCTTTATTAGGCTGGGGACCGGCAGGGCATCGGGTCGCGCCCGCAGGGACCGCGCCCGCGCGGGCCACGCCCATGCTTTGGGCCGCGCCCGCAGATCGGGCCGCGGCTGCGAGCCGCGCCCGGCCGCACCCACGGATCGGGCCGCGCCCGCGGATCGGGCCGAGCGGGCGCGGCCTGCACGGGCGCAGCCCGGCCCTGATTCCCTCCCCGCCCTCCCGCAGTAAGTAGCTTCCCGGGCCGCAAGCTTGCGGCCTGGGAAGTTTTTTACTGTGGTGGGGGGGGGGCGGGGAGAGGGAGCCGCGGCCCGGCGCCATGGCCTTTGCGGCCCGGCACCGGGCCGCAGCCCGCAGGTTGGGGACCACTGTTGTAAGGGACCATTCCTCTGCCTTTGCTTCCTTCCCTCTCCCCGTATCTATTATGAACCAGTGACTTGTTCATGAGTCCAGCCTCATTCCATGCCTTGTTTTCCTTGCAGGTGACGGACCTTGGGCGGGATGCCACCCGGCGTTTCTTCAACTGGTTCTACTGGAGTATTAACTTGGGTGCTGTGATCTCACTGCTGGTGATTGCCTTTATCCAGCAGAATGTGGACTTCCTTATTGGCTATGCCATTCCTGCTGTCTGCGTGGCCTTTGCCTTGTTGGTCTTTCTTTTTGCTGCCCCCAGCTTTGTCACAAAGCCTGCCACTGGCAGTCAAGTCTCCACTATGTTCCAACTGGCTTTTAGGAGCAGCTGCTGTGGCCATGCACTTCAGAAGATGTCCACCAAAGCCAAGTAAGACACTGGATGCCTGCTTCTATTGAGCAGGTTGGCTTCATTGTCATCATGTACCCATGATTACTTGCAGTGCTTGTTCATTTAGATATTAATGGAGACCATCTTTGTCCACACATTGAGAGCTCAGTGAGAGACCAGGAAAAGAATCATGTCTTACCCACATGAGAAGGCAGTCTATAGTAATTTCATAGATTTTCTTTGTATTAAGCATTAAGTGGTTAGTGTACCAGAGCAAGATCCTATACTGCCATGAAGCTCACTGGATTACTTGGTGGGCATGTATACTACATTGGCTGAGGATGTGGGGGGAAAGGTACAATAAAATAAGATAAATAATCAAATAGAAAGAAATAGATTGTCACTTCCAGTCAAGGGTTATCCTTCACCTAGGCTGATTCTGCACTTATTTTGTTTTTGAGAGCCAGTTTGGTGTAGTGGTTAGGAGTGCGGACTTGTAATCTGGCATGCCAGGTTCGATTCTGCGCTCCCCCACATGCAACCAGCTGGGTGACCTTGGGCTCGCCACGGCACTGATAAAACTGTTCTGACCGGGCAGTGATATCAGGGCTCTCTCAGCCTCACCCACCCCACAGGGTGTCTGTTGTGGGGGGAGGAATGGGAAGGCGACTGTAAGCCGCTTTGAGCCTCCTTCGGGTAGGGAAAAGCGGCATATAAGAACCAACTCTTCTTCTTCTTCTTCTTTTTCCCGGTGTGGATCCTGCTGAATCCAGATCGATTTCAACTCAGTCTTCCTCTCCTCCCTCTCCCCATTGAAACAAAAAACTGTTCTGCACAAGGTTAGGGAGGCTCAGAAGGGGAGGAGAGAGCCAAGTCCAGATGGAGCTTCTTTCTTTTTTTTTCTTGAAGGGGGGGGGGACGATTGAAGACAACAGAGGAAGGAGGGGGGGGAAACCATGTTGCAAATCTCTACCCACAGAAGTTACTATTTCTGCAGCTTCTGGGGAGAGAAAATTAGGATTTCCCCTTTAAGAAAAGCTTATAGCCTGGGCAGCCTTGTCCAATCATGGCTTCTCTACCACGGGAGACAGCCCTGACCAATCAGGGCTACTCTACCATGACAAATACTACGCAGCCTGAGATCCACATGCTTTCTCAATCCGATTCTGAAAATATTGAGGGTTAAAACCACTCTTGGATATTGTGAGGAAAAGGTAGGGTGACCCCGGATCAATCCTGCTTGTTGCAGAAGGAAAATTTAAATCGCCCAACATCAAAACGGAAATCACATTCTGTGTAGATGGCAGGGATTGAATCGACCTGGGATTGGAATAAAAGCTCCGTGCAGTTTATACCCTAGATTACATAAATATGAGTTACAGTCAATACACAAATGGCAGAATCCTGAAGTAGTAGAGGCATTATTAAAAAAAAAAAGCCTAGCAATTTAGAAACCAACACACAGGAGATAAATATTTTAGTGAGTTACTTTCCCCAAATACTTCATTTCTATTTGCAAGAAAGTTTTAGAAGAAAGGCATTTACCATCTGAAGCCTGCCAGTAATATAGCGTACCATAAATTTCATCCAGCTGGATTTGCAAACAGCTACAGTAACTCATTCTGAGATAATTCATTTATTCTTATGATTTGTTGACATGGTCAAGTAGAAACACAATCTAAGTAAGAGTAATGAGAATAAGAAACATAGGAATTGTAGTGTGGGAAATGACCATGTAAACAGTGCCCTCAAATAGGCGGCCAGTGTGTGTGTGTGTGTGTGTGTGTGTGTGTGTGTGCGTGTGCGGGTGGGAGAATCTTCCAGTTGTACTAGAAAAAACAATGGCCATTTCCACACAGGTGATTTGTCCTGGTTTGTCCTGTTGGGTAGGTTTTTCCTCCACAGCATTGTTGTCCTTCTGTTCAACACTTGAATTTTTCTTGAATTTTCTGCTTATATTTCCCACACCTTATTTGATGTGAGATTTTAGAGATAATGGCAGCAAATCCAAGCTAACAGGAAGGTCTGGATTTCCCTATTGATATAGCAGTATAATAGTGTATCAGTGTATCCATTACCAGTTTAAAGGAGGGGGGACTCAATTGCTGTGGGGAGTTGGAACCGGAGGAGCAAAAATGCAGAGAAAGTTGACATTTGGAAGGTCCATTGCCATTGCAATGCATAGGAAGCCACAGTGATACCAGGTCTTCCACAGGAAAGTGTTGTCATGTGGAAAACACAAATGTACCCCTCTTATTCTCCAACTATATAGGTCTTTCTTACAGTAAACATTGTGATCCTACAAGCATCTGGTAGGAATTATTATTTTACTAGCTTCAAAGCCCGTTCCCCTGGCCAGGCAGCTTAAGGTGGCTTTGGGCTGCAACTTGCAGCCGGATCAAGTGATGCGGGTGGGAGCTGGCCAGCTCGCTAGCAGGGCCGGGACAGAGCTTTTTAGCAGACCCAGCCTAGCAGGCCAAGAGGCCCTAATTAGGAGGCACTGAGGTGCATCCGAGAGCAAAGAGGCTAGAGTCCAGGGACAGAGGGTGGGAGCTGCAGGGGCAGGGCCAATCAGGGTGCAGCCAGCTTTGATGGCTCCATACTGATTGGCCCTATTCCAGCTAGGACAACCGGACACATTCCATCCCCCAGGCTGTTTCACAAATATATAGAGGAACCATGGATAAGGATTTGTTCATTTACAAAAGTTATTTTCCACCTTTCTGCCCCACTGGGGGCACCAGTGTTGTCAACAACCTGGTTTGGTTCCTAACACATGGAATTTGCAGATGAAGCTTTCCATGGGATGGTCAGTAGCATCAAGTGGCAAACATGTCCCATTAAGTGTTTGTTAGGGGTACAGGACAATTTTTCCCCAGGCTATTGGCTTAGTGGGAATGAGATGACTATCCTCTCTCCCTTGCTGAATAGCAAAAAATGGAATGTAACCTTGATTGATGCCTTAATCTAGAAGGGAAACTGCTATGTCCAGAAAACACAAGCCCTCGGCATATTTTAAAAGCTCTACTTGTTCTTTCATTTTACCACAGGTTGAACAATATCCAGCCAGAAGAAGAGACTGCCCTGTTTTCAGATCCCAGGCACCAGCCTCAGGAGCCTTCACATGAAAACATCTCCAACTTCCAGGCCTTGATGAAAATCTTGCCTGTGCTGCTCACTCTGATCCCATATTGGATGGTCTACTTCCAGGTAGAATATACATAGCACATCTTTATTGTCGTGGTTTGATGTTCTGAGCTATTTATCAGATAGAACCAAAAAGAACAGAGAGGAGAGAATGTATTCCTTAGAATCATAGAATCATAGAGTTGGAAGGAGCCTCCTGCGCCATCTAGTCCAGTGGTCCCTAACCTTTTTATCATCAGGGACCGGTCAACGCTTGACAATTTTACTGAGCCTCGTGGGGGGGGGGTAGTCTTTTGCCAAGGGATGTCACCGCCACCTGAGCCCCTACTCCACTTGCTTTCCCACCGGCGCCCCTGATTTTCCTCTGCCCACTGGGGGGCACTGCCAGCAGCAGCTGTGCAGTGCCACGCCGAGGAGGAGGCCTAGCCATGGCAGCCACTGGAGAGCACCAAAGGTGAGTTGGTGGCAGAGTGGCAGGGCAGCCCCCAGGGCAGCAGCCAGGGAGGAGGACGAGGAGGAGCCACGGATCGGTACCAGTCCCCGGACCGGGGGTTGGGGACTGCTGAACCCCCTGCACTATGCAGGACACTTACGACCCTATCTCTCATCCATTGTAACCTGCCCCCCCCCTTGAGCCTTCACAGAATTAGCCTCTCCGTCAGATGGCGATCTAGCCTCTGTTTAAAAATTTCCAAAGATGGAGAACCCACCACCTCCAGAGGAAGCCTGTTCCACTGAGAAACCGCTCTATCAGGAACTTTTTCTGGATGTTTAGACAGAATTTATTTTGAATTAATTTCATCTCATTGGTTCTGGTCTGTCCCTCGGGGGCAAGAGATAACAACTCTGCTCCATCCTCTATATGACAGACTTTTAAATCCTTGAAGATGGTTATCAGATCCTCGTCTCCTCTCCAGGCTAAACAGACCAAGTGCCACCAACCTTTCCTCATACCTCTTGGTCTGGATACGTTTCAGTTTGTCTACATTCCTCTTCAACTGTGGTGCCCAGTTCTGAACACAGTACTCCAAGTGAGACCAAACCAGAGCAGAGTAAAGTGGTACCAACATCTACAGTGATCTGGACATGATACTCTGTTTGATACAGGCCAAAATCCCATTTGCCTTTTTAGCCTTTGAGTCACACTGCTGACTCATGTTCAGTGCATGGTCTACTAAGACTTACATTTCCCTCCAAACATGTATAATCACTCTTTATAAGAAATGCATGGCCTTTATAACCAAATGACAGTTAGGCTTGAGTTGCCAACCAACTGGAGAAATAATGTCCTGTCTGTTTAATAGAGGTTTTATGGGTATTATTTACCTCCATAACATTAAAAGCTTCAGCTGCCCATTTCCTCATATTAAACCTCCACGAAAGGGACAGGATGTTTTTTCTTCCAGATTGTTGGTTGCCCTGTTAGAGGTGGTGTCCTTCTTTGCACTCATCTCTTCTGTCCTGCTTCTAATAATCTTCAAGAGAACAATAAGTCTGAAACATTGGATTGGAATAAGATAAGGCAATTTTCATGTTGGATGGGGTTTCTAGAGGCCAAAAGAGAAACCTATGATTTCCAGGAAAGGTGAAGGCATGAGGTGGGAAGTGGGGAATATTTAGCTGTTTATTTTTGTTTCACCTCATGGCCTTCCTCTTGTTGTTAGGTATACTCCTGAGATGTTTTAAGTGTTCACATCTGAAAAGCTAATGTGTGAGTACAGCAAATGTGTTTGCAAACAACCCAGCACACCCGGGGAGTTAGTGTCAAAGCAGCACAGTGGAAGCTACAATGCGCAGACCCAGTACAAGCTGGACTCAGAACAACCATCCTCCTAGCCGGTTTTTACTGGTTTGCTTTAAAATAATCTCAGCTGTGATCTCTGTATTCAGTGGTTTCCAAACATATCTTAGGGAAATAAAGAAGGTGAACGTAGTTTAGGTTTTTTCTGATATAACTCACTTTTGTCCTTAGCAGAAAGGCTGCAGCTCTGTGCATAGTGATTTGGGAATCAGCTCCATTGAGCACAGACTGAAATATTTGGAACCCACCTCCCCACCCCCAATAACATGTCCACAGGATTGGGCTTCAAGGATTACAGTCACTTGAGTTATTGAAGCTGAGGGAAGACATAAACACAACAGCTTTACAGTTTTATTTCCCTCCCAGTTCCTGTTTGCTGCCATAACACAGCTATAAAGTTGATACACAGAGACAATAAAACAAATCAAATGTGCATTAAGAAGTAAAGATATGAAAGTGAAGCTGTTTTTGTCCCCATAAATTTTCTAAAACAAGGATACCAATCCTTGTCTTGTCAGTGATTGTGAATTTAAATGTAAAACCAATTGTCCCTAAGATATCTTTGGAAACCACTGAACACAGAGATGACAGCTGGGATTATTTTAAACCAAACCGTTCAAAGCTGGCTAGGAGGATGGTTATTCTGAGTCCAGCTTGTAGTGCATCTGTGCAACATAGCTTCCACTGTGGCGTTTTGACACTAACTCCCTGGGTGTGCTGGCTTGCCCAGTCAGCTGTTAGCAGAAGGCACAGGTGGGCACAGATTTTCCCAGAAGTCCCCTTTTTGACTCTTTGGAAAGTTGATAGCCGAATATTACAGGAGACATGCAGGGGAAAAGGCCATGTGGGCTTGGAGACTGCAGTGATGAGGATGAATCGAGTAAAATCAGCTCTCTCCGACTGATGGTACTCCATGTACACCATACTTGCAGTTGGCTGGATACATGCTGCAGAATTATGATTAATAATCTATCACAGGATTAACCATTAATGAGGTCATTTATAATTAGCACTGAGCAAGTATATGAGAGGGAAAGGAGTAATGTGTTGCACAAAACATGTAGGACCTTCCCAGAGTAAAACACAGACCACCCTGTTCTGGTGACTGTGTGTGTGTGTGTAGGGGGGGGAGTGCTGTGGTCATCCTTTCAGAGCAAAGAGAACAAGTATTGCCCTTGCTGTGACTGGCTGGTGTCACCAGGAAATCTCTTGCAGCGCAGCCCTGAATCAACTTTGTAGCTTGAAGGGCACCAATGAAACTCAGCCCTGCCTCTTCTGGCCATATGTAGATGATTTTGCACCTGAGGCAAGAATGTAAAATTGTGTCCCCTGTATTTTCACGGTAGTTAGTTTGGTTAAAAAATAAATATATCAATAACAAGAGTGATAATATTACAATTTTTATTTTAGTCATGATATTATTTTCAGTGCTTGTTACTGCTCTGAGCAGATGGATAAGGATCTGTGTGAGCAGAAAACCCATGGCCATCCTGGCCTATTCCTGAGCAGAGTCCAGGGCTGCATTCAGATTTCCCATTTGCTATATTAGTATTCCGGGGTCTGCAGCTGTGATGCTGGCCTCCTCCCCCAATATGCTTCAAAGGCTAAGCCTGTCCTTCCTGCCTCCTTTCTGTTCTGCTCAAGCCTTAAGCCAGAGTTGCTGCTGCTTTTCACTCTGCATTCTGATCAAGAGGGGAGGCCCTTCCTAGGCCTGATCATTATTAACCCACAAAGAGGGCAAGAGTTCTGCAGTGTGCGTGCCTGTTGTTTGGGTGGAAGGAAGGTACTGCTATTGTAGCAAAGGAACAAAGGGCAAGGTATGCAAAGAACAGTCAGGGCTGCATCAATAATATTCAGGCAGAGACCATGAAATGCTTCTTCAGGGCATTTGTTGAACCAGTTCTGGCCAGCCTGATCCATTTTGATGCTTCAATGTTTCAAAGGCTGTTTATACCACTAATGAACCTGAATAAGTTCTCACCATTTTAAATAATTCTCACCATTAAAAATGTTCTGTATTCCAAATCAAATTGTTATATTGTACAACATTATGAAGGTTTTCAATATAAACCACCCTGAGCCTCAAGGGAGGGTGGTATGCAAATATAAATAAATAAATAAACAAACTTTGCAAATGGGCTCCAATCAGATAGCAGTTTGGGCCAGGTCACAGAAATGGTGACTTGTCAGATGGAACATCTGTTTCTTTAATGACATTCTTTTTCTTCTGAGTTTTAGATGCAATCAACCTACTACCTGCAGGGTCTGCACCTCTATATCCCCAACATCTTTCAACACAGCAATTCAAACAACAGTGCTCTCTCAGCATCTGTAAGCAATGGCTACACGGTAAGCTGAGGCAGTGGCGAGTAGCAATGTGGTCTATGAAGGGTCACCAGGCTCAAGGTTGGGAAATTGGGGAGATATGGAGGAAAAGGGCAGAATATGGGGGTGAAACAGGACCTCAGCATGGCATAATGTCTTACAGTCCACCATCCAAAGCAGCCATTTTCTCCAGGGGAATTTATCTCTGTAGTCTGGGGATCGCCAAGCAGCACCTGGAGACTGGCTACCCTAGGTCTATAGGAACACAGAATAATGCCATTTTGTTAGGCCTTTGGAAGCACATTAAGGGTGACCTCTCTGAAGTAGTGGGATCATTTCATGTATCATATTTCAAGGAGAAGGTATCCTATGATGAGGCTGTTCAACAACATGGGGGCTGGAATTCTCTTGTAACAAATAGGGTTGTTACCAAATAGTGGTTAAGGTGTTAGACTATAACTGTGAAGACCTGGTTAAATGCTCACATTACTAAGAAACTCACTGAGAGCTCTCTGGCCATACACTCTCCCTTGGGCCTCAGCCTATGTCACTATATTGTAGGGAGTAAGATGGGGGATAGCATGAACACCACGCTGTACTCCTTGGAAAAAAGAAGGGATAAAATAGTAAGGAAGGGGCACTGCTCAGCTCAAATAACAGCTAAAATGATTGCACTGGCCTTTTCTGCTCTCACAGCTTACTTTGGACTGTATTCGTGTCACTATGGCTTTAATTTGAATACTGTGCCTGCACTCTGCGGGGGGGGGGGGTCCCCTCTCATTTCTTCTTGGGAATCACGAACCTTGTGATGCAGAAGGTGTGCTTGGCAGCAGTGGTGACTGCTCTTTCCCTGGCTCACAGCTGGACCTGTGCCTTGGGGAGGCTCAGCAACCCCTGGTTGGAACTTCTGGACATGCCAAGTCTTGGGTTTAATGGAAAAAATATATTGAGGGTAATACTGGGGTTTTGTTTTCTATCAATATCTTAACTAGGGGGAAATATGGCAAAATCTTTTGTGGAAGCTGTGTCACTGTACACTAATCTCCCAGTCAGAGTTTGTTCAGCAGACTGAGAAAAAATGTTTATTAAAGCTGCTAGGTGACAACAGCAATTCCTTAGTTATTTTCTTTTATTTAAATAAGGTATATCATCTCCTGTAATAATACTGAAAGTATTTACCTACATACTCGAGAACAGTCAAACACAATCTTTAACAGTAACTTTTTCTCTGAGGTAAAATCTGGTCTTCAGAGATACATTTTCTTTTTCTTTTGTTTACATAAAGTTAACAATCTGGTTGTTACATTGTTTCCTTTGATATTCACAATACAGAAGCAGTGATTACTTTACATTTTCTGACAGATAAACCTGACCATGAGCATAGAGACTCTCAGCCTAATCTCTCTCTCTTTCATACACACAACCAATTGTCAAAAGCTAACTGTCAAATGCAACACTCTCATCATGCATCACTTCAGCCTCAGAGTAAGCATGCAAGGATGCAAAACAAGAATTGGAACACTAAGTGCCCCTACCCCCAGCAAAGAAGGACGCATGCTCTCCACCTCTTCTGGCCTTCATACAGGATTGGCTGATGAGGAGGAGGGGGTCATCCTGCCTAGCCCAGCCCTGTTCAGCCTGGTCCCTGCACTGACACTCTCTCTCACTTGCTTACTCTTTCCCAAGAGCAGGAGGAGAGTTGCAAACTTCTAACTTCTCTGCTTGGAGAAAGAAGCACTTCCCAGATGAACCCAGTGTCTTATCCTAAGGGCACACATCTTCTTTAAAACAGCGCACACACATATTTAAAACTTTCCCTGTCACTAATTCCCCCCCCCCCAGTGATCTTTGCTTGGGAGCAAAGCGAGGGTAAAACCATCACAAAAGCACTCTCAGAAAACCTGGGGAAACAGCGATGGGAAAATGAACTGAGTGCTGGACGAAATTCAGTGCAGAATGAAAAATAAAATGTGACAGAAGAGTGAGGTGAGAGTGAGGTACAAAATGGAAAAAACACCCGAACAGACATACACTGCAAAAGTAGAGGAAAACACCAGTGCATAAAAAGCCACTGTATTCAAAAGAACGTCATGACAATCAAATAGTTTTTTAGGTTGGAAAGGGTTATAGAAAGCCAGTGTGTGAAACTGAATAACCAGAGCACAAAGACTCCTCCTTGTGCACAGGTCCTGCTTTTTAAAGCTGACTAGCACATGACAAGCTTCATGTGGCTCTTGCTGTGATTGGGGGCCTTGGCCCACCACATGCAGCACAGAACAGAAATCATTCCATTTCCCCTCAGGCTATATACTGTGAGAGAGGAGATGAGATGGGGCAGGGCCTTGTATATACATGTAGCACAGGGAAGGATCCCGGAAATTCACAATGGCTCTGAAAATTAGATTAAATGCTGGCATTGACAACAGAATCATTTCTCACCGAGGCCCTCTTCTATTTCAGGATGATGAAGCTACCTTTTTTCTTTGAAAGCAGAACATGCTGTTGATTTATCTTCAGACTTTTTGGCTACAGTACTATCTCTGTGTAGTACTTGTGGGGCTTTTAACTTTAATTTGAGAAAAACAGCTGTGGAACTGAGATCAATTCACAGAACCATGAATCATACAGTGGTCTCTGAAAAACTGTTTCTGCATGTCTGTTTTCCTTCCTGCAATTAGCTAACTATGAACAATTCTCACCATGTATAAATGTATAAATACTGGGTTTAGGGCATTTTGCTTTACAATCCTTTGAATGTATGCTAAGGCATTTTGCTGGAAGGGTGGTTGTTCATGATAGCTGGGGATGGAGGCAGGCTGCTCTGTGCTCAGCTGGGTCACACCAACGAGGACTGCTTCAAGCAATCCGATACAGAAAATGTATATTGAGTGGCTGTATGCAGACTTTGGCTTGGAGTATACTGCTGGAGCACTCAGTTCATCAGGTGCCCTGTTGGAAACTCAGTCTGCTCGCCACAGCTCTGCTCATCCTAGTTCTAGTAGCTGCTCTAGTAGCTGCTCTGGGGGAAGCGAATGGCGACGGAATTGCAAGAGGCAGACACATTTGCAGAAGCAGACTCGCAGTTGCTGGAAATTACATTTCTCATAACACTTCCTGTTTGGTGTAGTGGTTAGGAGAGCCAGTTTGGTGTAGTGGTTAGGAGTGTGGACTTCTAATCTGGCATGCCAGGTTCGATTCTGCGCTCCCCCACATGCAACCAGCTGGGTGACCTTGGGCTCGCCACAGCACTGATAAAACTGTCCTGACCGGGCAGTGATATTAGGGCTCTCTCAGCCTCACCCACCCCACAGGGTGTCTGTTGTGGGGAGAGGAATGGGAAGGCGACTGTAAGCCGCTTTGAGCCTCCTTCGGGTAGGGAAAAGCGGCATATAAGAACCAACTCTTCTTCTTCTTCTGTATTTCATGGCTGCTTGAGTCTGCTGTTATTTTAAAAAATCTCTCTCTACAAACAATAGCAGCATAATGAGGCTCCACTACATACAGGCTAGTCCATACAAAGCTTATGTTGGAATACTATTTTATTAGTCTTTAGGGCCCCTATTGTTACAATAGGCTAACATAGGTTATCCTTTAGAATTATTAGGTTCTGGAACAGTGTTGTACACTGCAAAATCCATGTGATAGGCATGTGGACTCTCAACTAGTTATGAGTTGGGAATTCCTGTTCCTAGTTCCCAGATGCCTGGCTCCTTCTAGCCAATGTGGTATTTCTGCTGATCCTGGTCCCACTGAAAGACCGTGTCATAGACCCGTTCCTGGCCAAGAGGAAGTTGTTGCCTTCACCACTAAAGAAGATGGCTGTGGGTATGATCTTCGGCTTTGCATCAGTTATTGTAGCCGGTAAGTAAACCATTCAGCCTTTGCTGTGTATGCCATCTCTGCTTCTAGGGGTAAAGCTTTTGAGCTCCAAGTGTAAAGGATCAGAGGTATTTTTAAAATCCACATTGCTGCTTGAGATTTAAAAAATCTATCCTTTGGGACTAGTAGCACATTTTTGAAGCTCCTCAGATCTAATTTGCATTGGTCATGGTTTTCTCCTTACCTTTTCACCAAGTTGCTCAGGGTGGCACTCATAGTTCTCCCATCCCTTACTTTATCCTGATCCCAAAGTTGTGAGGCAGGCTAGGCTGAAAGACAATGACTTGCCTAGATCATTCAGTGAGACTGATGACTGAATGGAGACTTCAGCTTGGGTCTCCTAAGTCCCAGTTGGACATTCCTACCACAGCTCCACACAGGCTCTTGCATTCAGAAATATTTAGGACTGTACTGGTTTAGCATGCAAATGGGAGGATTGCTTGTGTTTGTAACTACAACAACAACAAAAACTAGCACACTAGGGAGAAAACTAAGCAAAAGCCCTGCTTTACAGCATATTATTCTTATATAGGCAGGGAGCGTTTGATGTGGAATGTATAGTCATATCTTTCCCACTAGTGATGATATAATGTACTTTTCTCCTGAAAATTTAAGTCTACTTTGAGCTATGTATTTGCCAGGGGTGGTTCCCTGCCAGGGGTGGTGCCAGGGATGGTTCCCTGCCCAACTGTATAACTAGCAGAGAACAGTAAGGTCAACATACAGTAGTCCTAAATTAAAAACATCTACATTTCCCCATCAAACCTGTACCGCTGAGCATTACTGCAGTCATTTGGACCATCTGGACATGCCCACAAAAAGCCCAACTTTCTGCTCCCTCCTTGGGCTACACTGTTTGTCTACTGGCCATTAGGCAAACATTTTGCAATACCATTGGAATTCAAGAAAGCAGTACATTACGGTGAGAATGAAGAGGGCAGGGGCATTTGGAGTGCATTCAATTGCCATGAAGGAAACTGAGCGGCTATCGTGAACTGGCAAGAGGTGAAGCAGTTACTGCATTCTGAATGGTGTTGCTAACTGAACAGCATCCTCGACGGGGGGGGGGGGGGGGTCCTTATACTGGAAGACAGTTGTTTAAGTATTCCCTGAACTGAAATGTTTCCATTGAACAGGCTTTCTTGAGACGAAGAGGCTAAAATATGTGCACAACAATGAGACCATCTCCCAGCAAATTGGGAAGGATGATTATATTGCAGCACCACTCCTCATCTGGTGGCAAATCCCGCAGTACCTGCTCATTGGCATCAGTGAGATCTTTGCTAGCATTTCAGGTAAACAGCACAGGAGAGGCGTATTTGTCTTTGCAAACAAACATCTAACACGTTGCCATGGTGGAATAGGGAACAGCAGGAAGGGGAAGGATATGGTCCTGTCTCACACTCAGTGCTTCTCCATTTCTGATCGATCCAGCATCAGATTGTCCTCTTTATATGGGTGTTTGGGTTATATGTTTCACATGCTTATGTCTAGGGCATATTTGTTTATATGATGCCTTTGAATATGTAAGGCTACTTACAAAATATAAAAAACAAAGTACACCATAAAAACCGACAAACTGAGCATTTACAATTTTGTTTTGACTGATGTGTTCAGAGATTTTTTTTTCTTTTCAAGTATATTGTTACCAAGCTGATTACAGAGGAGTGCACCATCTCTGTAATCTCTGTGTCACTTTTTGGCCCTCCTTTCTAACTGATTCAGTGAACTCTTTCCTAGGCCTGGAGTTTGCCTACTCTGAAGCTCCCAAATCCATGCAAGGAGCCATCATGGGTCTCTTCTACTTCATTTCTGGTGTGGGATCCCTATTGGGATCTGGCCTCTTGACTCTCCTGTCTCTGCCAGCCAATGGTTGGATGAATTGCCCAGAGGACTATGGTGAGTAACAGAACGGGTCCCACCCTGCCTCCTAGACAAAGAGAAAGCATCAGAGCTAGGGACAAGAGTGGGAAAACAGAACCTTCACATTAAGTGTGAATAAATACTATTCCCTGGTGCTCACATGTGAATATGGATTTGAGTGATTACCCTGCCCTTGGGAAACACTTCATTTTGGTTCAAAAAATGAACCAAAATGCTTTCATCAGCATTTTTAGCAGTGATGTATTGATCTTGTAGGATTCTGTATAGGATCCTTACCTGCATGATGGACCAGAATGTCATAGCTTATCTGCATGGCGTAGTGGTTAAGAAGCATGGCTTTTCATCTGCAGAGTTAGGTTTGAGTCCCCACTCCTTTACATGCAGCCAGATGGGTGACTTTGAGCTCTTAGCAGTTCTGTTAGAGCTGTTCTCATGCAACAGTTCTGTCAGAGCTCTCTCAGCCCTGTCTACCTCAAAGAGTGTCTGTTGTGGGGAGAGGGAGGGAAGACACTTTGAGGCCCTTCTGGTAGCAAAAAGTGAGCATAAAAACCCACTCTTCTTCTAATACAGAAACACTGACATATTCCCCTCCTGAAGAATCTGAAGAAGTGTGTGTGCACACAAAAGGTTATACCTTGAATAAAATTTGGTTGGTCTTAAAGGTGCCAAAGGACTCAAACTTTGTTATGTTCCCCACCGGTCTGACACCTCCTTCACATACTTACTTGGTGGTGTGGGAACAATTTCCTTCTGGTATGATCCTGCACCACTGTGGTGTGAGTGTGGGTGAGGCCTTTTCCATTTGATGAGCACTCTACTACTCTAGAAAAGATTTTCACATTTGGATTTGTTCATGTAGTTTTATACTCCTCAGCAGCACTAGATGGTACCATTGAGAACCAGCTGTTTGTACGAGAAGGTGTGTGTGATGGAGGCCTCAGGCTAACTTGACAGGTTCAGTGCATGGCTCTGTCTAGATAGATCAGGACCTGTGATTGTTAAACAAGAGCTATTAGATGTAATTACTTAGGCTCGACAACCGGCATTTTGGGGCCTCCACTGCGCCTTTCAGTTTCCTAAGAATCCCAGTATTCAAGCAGGTCTGGAAAGGCAGCAAACAAATGTCTTAAATAATTTCCCCTAATAGTTAAACTTTCATTTTTCCCCCCAAAGAGGAAGATTTTAGTGGGAAACTACAAAAGAACATGCTGTCTATAAGCTTCATAACTGCTTGGGCATGGCTTGTAAAGGCCAGTGAGTGAATGCCTTTTTCGGTTTGCACAACATTCTGTCATAAAATCAGCATGCTTTTTGTCCTGTCAAGACTATCATGATGCCCTGAATCCTTCACATGCCTTTTTGACAAAATGTACCTATGATGGTTCCTGGAATAAATTGCCCCTCTTTCTGCTGATGCGAATGGATGTGGCTAAGCACTTCTACACCATGCCTGAAGGATTAGATTGCTAATGTAACCAACTCATGAGATGTAAATAACCAATTTTACGTTCAATTTAATCTGCTTGTGGTGGCTTGTCAAAATGTTGGACTACAGCATGTAAAACCTTTGTGTTTGCAATGACCTGTGGTTGCAGAGCTGGCTTCGGGTTTCTTGGCAGACAGGCTCCAATGCAACGTCAGGGACAGAGGCGTGGTGGTTGGAAGTTTAGGGGGGCAAGCACTGTGACAGGATGTCCCACAAGGGTCAGCTGGCCTTAGACCTTGTCAGCTTCCTACAAATGGAGAGCAATTGTTTGGACCGACCAGTAGGCCATATCTATTTATAATGGCAAAGCAGAAGAGCAGGGCAGGAAGGAACCTAGGGCTTGAGGGAATGTGCTTTTGGACTGCTGCACATGGAGAATCCAGGAAATGAAACACCAGGAATAGTCAATGCTATAGTGTGGCAAGGGGTGATTACTGATGGGTATGCTGATGAATCTCCCTTTCCCACCCTAGGGAACATCAACGCATGTCAGATGGATAATTATTTTTTCCTGCTCGCTGGGATCCAAGCAGGAACCTGTGTCCTCTTTGCCTGGATCTCTGCCCGTTATGAGCATCAGCATCGGCCCAGCTCCTGCCTCCTCTGCGTTGGACAGGAGGACAACTAACACTCAGTTTTTGCAAGATTGAGAAGGTTGCCCATGCACAGCAGATCTCAGCAGGTGGCCAAACATCACCACTGCCATTCTATATATAGACAGCATGCAGGGATGTGTTGAACTCAAAACAGTATATTAAAGGATTAGAGACGTTCACGGAAGACAACACAATCAATGGCAGGCTGTCCAGTTACTAGGGCATTACAGCCCTCAATTCAAGGTGTCATCAACATCTTATTTCCAGAAGCTGAGCATGAATAACGGAGGATGGGGAGCCCGAGAACTGAAATTACCATGGGATACAAGGCACTACTTAGCTCTCTGGCTAGATGGGGGTGGGGGCACTCTCTGACTCAGCAAAGCTGCTCCTGTCAACAGACTCACTAAAACACCAATCAGTCTCCTGCAGCTAAGGCATGCTTTGACTCTGAGGAGAGAATTAAAAGAAAAAAGGAGGGGATTTTACCCTCACCCCCAATAACCTCAGCATAAAGCTGATTCTCAGTGCCATAAGAGGATCCTGTCCTCACATTGCTGTGGACATCTACCCCCCACTTCCATAAAAGCTACAATAAAACAGTAGTTCAGTATCACCTTAGAGACTAACAATTTATTTCTGCACAAATCTAGTTAGTCTTTAAAGTGCCATGCAAGTCCTGCTTCATTTTGCATGGATATCCTCTGAAACTATGGAAGTTACAAGATTCTTACTGGCTAAGGCCAAAATGGCACAATAAACAGAATTAAGGGGCTACAGCAAAATATCATTGACAGAAAACCTTTTTTTGTATTACATATGAAAATAAAGTGGAAGGATCGCTGTTTTTTTCCTGTTCTATAACTTCCTGTGGTCTCAAACATGCACATTTGTTGTTGCTAAGAATCCCAGTACCTTTTGTTTGTTGACCCATTGGTCTCCTTCTGGGGCCACAACCTTTCTACAAAAGACATGGGTGAAGTAGTTCAGAGCACAACAACAGTAAACATGTAGTCTGTGAGATTGGTTCATGCTTACCTGGGAGACACAAGAATGGACAGATGTGTTCTTGTGGAAAACATCTTGTTGAAGATGGATGCATTTTTGGTTCTTTGGTCTCAAAACATTGTTCAGCTTGCAATGCCATCTGAACAAAACATTGTTCAGCTTGCAATGCCATAATTAGAACAACATCTAATTATTTTTTCTCTGTCCCATGACATTTAAGTCAGGTATTTTGACAGTTTCACTTTTTGGACACAGCCCTTTGGAATGGCCAGAACTGGCTCTAGTAAATCCAGAGTAGCTAACCCAAAAGATAGCAATAGATCAAAAATGAGTTGTGGGGAAAGGTCTGGTATGTGCCAGTCCAAGGCAAGAAGTTATAGGAACTGCCTTCTCTTTTTTAACACAGCATAATCTTTTAACAGGTTGAGCTTTTACAGCTGGGCTAGAATTTGTTAGGGCTCATTTCCACTTTGAATATGTTAGATTTACTCTTTGGCTACATTCATGATTTATTTTCTGTTTTAAAATAACGCTAACATCTCTACAGAAACATCTCATGCTCCGTGAGGCTTATCTAATCTCTCAGAGATAAATTAAATGGGTCCCGTTTGGGCTGTTTCTCAGTAATGTAAAATCTTATCCTGTGGCAGTGAACTTGTTGGCTTGTTTGAAGTATTAGTGAAGAAATGGACCAGGTTCACGGAGTCAATATGTTTCCAGATCACAGCGTGAAGTTGGAACTCATCTACCTTTTATAGGTATGCAGAAGAAGGGTTATTCAGAAGATCTGGAAGGTGATAGGTGAAGGAGGCTGCACTTGCTGAGACTCCCTCTGTTGCACAATGGTGAAAGACCCAGGAATCTCAGCTTCCTGGGAAACAGCAGCAACCGAGGGGTGGCGAGATAGAATCCCATTATTAGCAGGCATCATGGAGTGGGGGTGGAAGCATGAGGTTACTAGGTTCTTGTTGTGCAAGCACATGGCTACAGGTTTGCCAACTTTGCCCAGTATAAGCTAATAAATGTGCCCAGGATCTGCACTGGGGAATGGGGGAGCTACCATATACCTAGCCAATGTTGACCTTGAAAGGCCAAAGCCTTTCCCACCACCTTATGACTGCTGCTGGTGGAGTTATCAGGTCCCCCTTGCTTGCTGGACTTCCCACTGGACCATCTGACCAGTACCTGCCACAGGGCTCCTGGCAGCATCAGTTTGGCTCTTTTAAAGATCCTCCTCCACCAGGTTGTTTTGCTGCCTATGACATTAAAAACTGTTTAGACACTGAGAGGGACAGGGCCACAGAAGTCAGGCAGGTGGCTACCCAGGGGTTCTCCTGAACTGTCTAACCATTGTAAGCATTGTGTTCCCTATAGCCCAGCCAGAGTCTTGCCCATGCAGGAGAGATGCAAGATCAGGGCAGAGAGGGCCTGCAAGTGTCTGGCTTTCATCTCCGAACAGAGAGCAGATGCTTAGACCAATCTTTCCCAAATACAGAAACATTTGCTGCTGTTTTAATTATTTATTTATTTTAATTTTTAAACAATGTAAGAATTAAAAATCTTCCATAAATAAAGGACTTGTCTGGCAGCCTCCCAATACTACAGGTATAAAATATGAGCGATTGTACAAAACGGTTAAGGACACCAGGCTCGCAGCTGGGGTGGAAAAGGGCTGTTTGCTGCTCTCTCGAACTCTGCCCTTGCCCGGCTTTGAGGTGTGTGGTGGGGGGAGGGGGAAGAGCCCCAGGCTCAGAGCACAGGAAGGAAGGACACTCACTGTCAAAACCATCACAATGGACACAAATCGGCAATGAGAGTCAAAGCAATAAGGGAGGCCCAGGATCAGGCTCCCCCCGGAGTTCCCTCCAGAGTACATCACAGTCAGCTCACTGCTGGTGTTCAGCGGATTTCCAGTCTGTAAAATCTTCACCCCTACCTAAAATGAACTGATAAGGTAGGGAAGAAGTACTGAGGACCTATGAGTTTTACGCCCAGGAAGAACTAACTCTGGCCCACAAATCCCTCGCCAGATTAAAAAGGAACAGCCAAGGAAGGTCTCTAACATAGAGATCTTGAAGGTAGATCTGGGCCAGCTTTTCCCAGCACATTGACTCTGGGCTGCTTTTACTGGTTGTGTAAAGCCCTCTTTAGAAGATAAAGGTGAAATGCCCAGCTGGATGACCCTAAGAGAGCATCCAAGGGAGAGCAAATGCTGATCCCTTATTGGTTTGCCCATATGGGGTATTGGTGGGGCACAGTAGAGATGGCGGTCAGGAGCTGCCCCGGATCCTCTCCATGTAGCTGCGCAGTTCATCGGGGTCACGCAGCCCCATGTCCTCACACACCCAGCGGATGTCATCTTCACTGGCCACCAAGATGGACTGAACTGCAGGAGCAGAGGCTGGAGGGCTTGGAGCAGAGCCAGGGGGAGTAGCAAAGGTCACAAATTCTACACGCTTTCGACGACCGCCAACCTCCCTCCCCCCCTTTTTCCTGGACAAAGTAGTGGTAAGAGCTGGGCTTCCTGGAGCAGTCAGGCCCAAAGTACTGGCAGAAACATCAGGTTCTGGCCCTGGTGGAGCTGGGCTCTCTTGGGCCACAGCCTCCATCTTTCCCTCTGGCCCTACACAGCAACAGCAACCATCTCTAGTGCTGGAAGGGTCAAGGGGCTGGTCTTGGCAATGCTGGTTGCACAGATCCAGCTGCCGACTAAGTTCCTCCTGGTCAGTGCCCAGCCAGACCCAGTTGTGGGGCTGCTGGGCAGAGGAAGCTGCCCCAGACCCAGCATCAGGGGGCTCCTTGCGCTGGTAACGAAGTACAAAGACCACACAGTTGATGAGGAAGATGAAGATGGCAAGGCAGAAAACACCCAGGAGAACGTACATGCCAATCTCCAGGTCCGTCACCCTCTCGGGAGCCTTCACCATCTCATCTTCTTCCTCTTCCTCTGGTTCAGCATCCTCATAAGAGCTACTACCAGGCCCCTCAAATTTGGTCATTGGTGGCCCCACCCCCACTGGACGTCTCCTCGACCCCCTTCCGCTCTCTGTGGCAGCTGCAACTGTCACAGCTTCACCTGACATGGCGCCTTCTGCTCGCTGGAAGGGGGACTCGCCCCGGTGATGGGGATCCTGTTGCAGAGGGCTACTGGTTGTTGGCAGATGCTTACCAAAGTTCACTTCCAACCATATTGTGCTTTGAGCAAGCGGAGCCCTGTGTTTGCCCTTGCGGCAGGAGTCTGGGGAATTCAGGCTGAGTTGCAGGAGGGATCCTTGCCCTGCACCCTCAGCAACAATCACTGGGCGGTCCTGCTCCTCATCGAGCTGCACAGATACCACACTGGGATTCAGAGAGGAGAGTGAGAGAACCAGATCTCGCCAGCCATAAAACTCTACAGGAGCCAGGGTGTGATCGGTGAATACTAGCCAGATGCTTACCACAGCTTCCTGCATGGAAAAGGAAAACTAGGTTTAGGACAAAGGCATAACATGGGCACACACCTCTTTAATATGACCTAAGGCTTCTCACAGCTTTTGATATTTGTTTGCATGCTGGATTTGAGTGAGTCTAAAATCTGATGGTGTCTTGGTTAGTTTTTGGGGTCAGAAGACCTTAAGAGATGGGTTCTGTGCATCGTTGGGTCATTAACATGCTGAGGCCAACACATCAACTCCAGTCAGAAAAGAAATGTAGCCGCCTTCACCACCCAACCTTCTGTGTTGCTCCCCTACCACCACTTGTGAGGATGGGAAAACTGACAGAACACAATACCATGCATTACTAGATTTTGCCAGAGTAGGGAGGAGGAGATACAGAGTTTCTGTTTGTGATGGCAGCTACAGATCTCCCATTACATCCAGTTCAAGCCTGAATGGACCACAGCAGGATGAACAGGCTACATTTTTAATGAGCATTATCAAAGACACCAAGGATCCTTGACTCCAAAGGGATCCAAGGAACCACAATTGGCATTCACTTATCAAGTCAGCAACACATCTGGTCCCATGAAGGCAATACCTGGTCAGCAGTTTAACAGTGACTGGCCCTTTAGTAGCCCACTGCCAGACAATCAGCTGGGAAGGAGCCTTGAGACAAGGATGGGGAAATGAGGGGACAAGTCACAACTGAGTTGTGGGGAAGGGGGGAACAGTAGCTTCCTGTGAGAATTGTTCATATCTCGTAGGAGTTCCAGAAAGGTGGGGACACCAAAGAGGCTGCCCTCAGGATGAGTCAGGACCTTCATATGTAGGAATGGGCACAAACTGAGAAAAAGGGGTTTGTTTCATTTTTTGACGTGCCTGGTTTATGAGCCATGATCTGTAACAAACTTTTCAGCACCGAATAGACTAGTTTGTTTTGTAAGGTTCGTGATGTGCTAGAGACACCAAACTCTCGCTGGATTTATGTTGGAGCTTCCTTTACCTGCCCTCCAAGTATGATTAGGATGGGATTTATGGGGTCCAAGTTACAGTCCTCTAACAAAGGTGCCTCCAAGAAAGTGATTTCTGGGGAAATGACAGAAGCAGGTTCAGGAGCGTATAGAACAGCCCCTGTGCAAGCTAAAATCATCAAATTCACAAGGGACCTCCCCCTGATGCTCCTCTACATGTCTCCCACATTATGTGCAGATTGGACTGCAGGGGTCTGAATTATGCCCCCCCAAGAGACGCCATAAGGAAAGTGCTTTTGGGAGAAAGATCAGGTGCAGGTTCAAAAGTGCACCAAACACACAGGTTGGAAAATTGTCCCACTTGCTCCTTTGAAGTTTGGTAAGCAGAGTTTGATTGAGCAGAGACAGTCTGTCTGGAAATGTATCCATTCATGAACTGCCATGAACCATTTCAAAGGTTGTGCTGTTTAATCTAAATTAGCCAAAATCTGTCACAAACTAGTTTGTGAGCCAGTTCATGCCCATCCTTTTCATATGGAAAAGGGAAATCAGCTCTTGCTCAAGAAGTTGAAAGGATAAGAGTCAGGGGTGGGGAGAAAACAAGGGTGAAGGAACACTGTCCCTTCTCATTCTGAGACCTGTGGAAAGATACGCAGTGTTCCCTGCCAACAAGGCTCTTTGAAAAGTGCGTTTAACACCTGCTTGCCCATATAACTGCTAAACATTAAATTAACAAAACCATCAACTGCCCATTGAGTTCTTCCTCCATTCTCCTAGTGTACTGATCTTCTTACCTCCTTCAGAGAATGCAGAGCAGAGAGTCCCTGACACATGGCAGTGAAGACATTTGGGTGTCCTGGCTCGACAGAGAGTGACAATGAGAGACCTGATACCAACTGGGTTTGTAGTTCAGAAATGGAAACTTTTTCATCAGACACAACCAGAGTCTGCTCCCCTAGGATTGAGTCAGATACAGGAGAGCGCACCTGAACCAGGAACCAGAAAAGACATGATGAATTTCAAGAAAAGACCGCTCACAGAAACATCCCCCAGGTTATATCTGATGCCCCATCTTATCTAACCCCAAACCAAACTAGTGAACTGCTCTCTCCTAGTCACTACACAAATTATTCCTATATGGCCAGAAAAGATCATGAAGATATTTGTGGGTTAGTAACTTCCCTGTTGTTGTGCCTCTTGTGGCGCAGAGTGGTAAGACAGCCGCCTGAAAGCTTTGCCCATGAGGCTGGGAGTTCAATCCCAGCAGCCGGCTCAAGGTTGACTCAGCCTTCCATCCTTCCGAGGTCGGTAAAATGAGTACCCAGCTTGCTGGGGGGTAAACGGTAATGACTGGGGAAGGCACTGGCAAACCACCCCGTATTGAGTCTGCCATGAAAACGCTAGAGGGCGTCACCCCAAGGGTCAGACATGACCCGGTGCTTGCACAGGGGATACCTTTACCTTTAACTTCCCTGTTTTTCAATCTACCATGGAACTTGATTCCACTCACACCAGTCTGCTTTGTTCTTCACTTATCCACCTCTCCTCCTGCCACATCCAATCACATCAGCAATCATAATTCTACCCAAATTCTAAGCACCAGTTTACAAAAGTCCACCCTGGTTATGCCACTGCAGGGCCATATCCAAAGCAGCCATACACAAACTGCAGGCAACCCACAGATTCCCCACCTCCCGACAGCCTACTGGCAGTAGGTTATCATCACACAATGCAAATGTCTCATCCCAGACTACATCAATAATGAACAAACTCTTGACCTCCACTGATGTCATTCCTGGCTCACGACCAATCACTACATTCCCATCTTCTAGTGTTGCCACTCGGGGGTCCTGGATCCTAGCATGCTTTTGCACTAAATGTGAGACGTCCAGCAACCAACTGGAACTTGGCATGTAAGTCAGGTGACGGCCACCATCTAATGGATGAGCCACAAAGTGGGCTAGGAAGCGGACCCCGGCACGCTGGTACTGGAGCCGGCAGCCACGAGTTTTCCTTTCCAACTCCTCTCCACCCTCTTCAGGCTCAGCCGGGTTCCTGGTTGGAGAAGGATCAATACTAATGATTATCATAAATGAATGTCAAGAGTTAGAGGCATTCCACATGCATTATTTCAGTAACATCAGGAGGTAACACTGGCCAACATTATCCTTGCAAAAGCCCACAGGTTAGCTTCACAGGCTCAAAGCCAATATGTCTGAAACACAACTGAAACTAACACTGTATCTCAGCAGAGAAAGTTGGCTGGAAGATCTGGCTGGATTCAGCATGACAAGAGGGACCTGCCTGACTTGATGGAGCCATACATGTCTGCAGATGGATGCAGACAAAACCTTTGGTCTATTTCAGGATGCCGCATGCTTCTATATCATCAGCAGAGTGTTCAGAGCACAGGGAAGCAAACCTATTTTTGCACTTTGTTCTCTTGGACCCACACACCAACAGCTGCCTGTAAGCAAAACTGGGTTTGCATGGCTGCAGGTTCAAATGAACCTTTCTGAACATAAAGACCCCTCCCTTGTTACAATTATCAGAACTCTGGACAGGAAATCCAAATTTACACTTGAGATTGACCCCCTACATCCTTCTTCTCTTTTAGACAGGTTCTTATGCAGCAGGAGTATCCAGGAGGAAGGAAATCATCACCCTAGACTGTAAACAGTATGCTCAATCAACATAGTGCTGCTAACCCACTTGACTCCGTATGACTTACCCTTCTGGGGCAGTGCCAGGCACCCTCCAGCCTCGCACCTGCTCAAGGGAAGTGTCTGTCAACTCAATGCGTAGAGGCAACAGTGGGGCCCAGACAGTGAACAGCAGCGAAGCATGGAGTCGACGGTACCAGAAATCTACCCGTACACCACGTGCTCCTCGGCTCTCTTTACCCCCTACGTAGACAGCATCACACACATCTGATACCTGATGAGGCATTAAAGAAGACATTAAGAGACTGAGTGCCCACAGAGCAGGAAGTGTAAGAAGGCAAAGCATGTTTGTGTGGAAGCTGGGCCCCCTGTGCCATTCTCCACTACAATATGTATTGTTCCTTGTTATTATGTAATCCGCCCTGAGTCTCCGGGGAGGGCGGTATATAAGTATGATAAATGATGATGATGATGATGATGATGATGATGATGATGATGATGATGATGATGATGATAGGAAGAGGATGCCCTGGTCCCCGTTCTCAAAATCAGCCAAGCCACATGTATAGGAGGGACATTCTCTGCTTTCCCTTGCTGTGCTGTTCAGTGAGTAGCCTCCATCTCTGGAACCTTACTGGGGCAGGGAAGCTACTCAAGACTGATTTTTTAAAAGGTTTCACATGCCAACAGTAAAACCCACTTTGATCATGAAGACAAATGACCTCAAGGATAAAGCACTGTCCTCCTGAAGCTAACGGAACTTTAATCTGAATCTTTCAAAACCTATTTAGCTTTTGTTTTTGTTGTTGTTCTTGCATTTTATCCTTAAGGTGTGTGGAACCTTAGAAAAATCTTTTTGCCTTCAGAGGCAAAAGCAGGCTACAAAGAGCCCGTATGAAAGGGACCTAAGGGGAAGCTTGTAAGCCAAGAGGCATGTCAGCAGGGTGGGTAATAAGGAAGATGCACAAGGTGGATACAGAAGGATACCAGAGTCTTATCTGAGAGAAATAGGTATAGAGTGAGGAACCCATGAGCTGAGATATCTATAAACTGATAGGGAAGGGATTTGAGTCCTGAAAGTGTAGGCAGAGAGAGAATATTCGTGAAGCAAACTGTTCTCACCTGCAAGACCTGTTTGTTAGAAGACTCACAGCCCATCTGCTCAGTAACCTCAGACACAGCTCCACCAGTTTCTACCACAACCAGCTTCACGGGTACGGACTGAGAAATTCCTGTCAGGAGTGCAGTGTTCACAATTTCTTGCTCCTAAAGAAGACAGATGAGAAAGTATAAAATCAGTTATCAATACAGGATGCCCAGTAATTTCCCATTAAGGAAAAAAGGTGGAACCTCTGGTCTCACCTTCACCAATGGAACCAAGGCCCGTACATCTCGTTCTGACACTTGGATCTCCCACACCATCTTATCCTTCTCAGCCTCAGGGTCCTGGCCGGGATATTCCACTTGCCAGGTCACAGGACGTGTGGAAGCTGGGCTCCCTGTGCCATTCTCCACTACAAAATCCACATAGAGGAACTCTGGGAAATCTGCTGCCCTGGGTGGAGAAGGGGATAGGACAGAGCAAACTAAATTAATGGTGCCCACAGTCCAGGAAGAAGATGAACAGGTAACAAAATTCTCTGAAGCAATGATAATGAGGAATCTCATCACTATGAACCACATAGTGTTGACATCCAAGCAGTATCTAACTTGTATTCTCCATATAAATTCTTTCCATGTGCTCAAGAGCCAGTTTGGTGTAGTGGTTAGGAGTGCGGACTTCTAATCTGGCATGCCGGGTTTGATTCTGCGCTCCCCCACATGCAGCCAGCTGGGTGACCCTGGGCTCGCCACTGCCCTGATAAAACTGTTCTGACCGAGCAGTGATATCAGGGCTCTCTCAGCCTCACCCACCCCACAGGGTGTCTGTTGTGGGGAGAGGAATGGGAAGGTGACTGTAAGCCACTTTGAGCCATCTTCGGGTAGGGAAAAGCGGCATATAAGACCCAACTCTTCTTCTTCTTCAATCATTCAGGTCCGTGTCTTCTCACCAAGAGTAACTCTCTATGTATTGAAATAACTTTGCACATCATCAGGTTCGTGAGGTACTGCTCACATCTTCCGCCCTACTAAAGGAGAGACAATTTGAAGCCACAAAAGATATCTCTAAATATGGGAACTTCTCTGTCATCTACAGATCTGATCCATTCCTCACTGGGTCTCAAACGGCAGTTTCCAGTATGGATCAGGGTCTGTGGTTTCAGTTAAATTGTCTTGTTGGTATGTGTTTTTGCCTCAGGATCATTCTCCTCCTTTATCAAGGAGAAAGGCAAAGCTCTCAGTGGCAGTCCACATTGCTACAGCCCAGCTCCAGTATCCCTTATTCACAATTCTGAATACGCAAAAACCAAACAAAAGGCACACATGTTTGTGCACACACATCATACACAGAATGTATTACAGAATGCTGTTTCCTGGGAATCTGTTTTAATTTTTAAAGGACAAGACTCAAGCACTAATGACTGCATAAGTATGCACACAGCACCTGCTTAAATCTCAGAACGGAAGAGGGGTGACAGAATAATACCAGCATATGAAAGCAGGGCTTTCGTGTTCAACATAATTCACGATCTGCTAAAGCGGTATTATTCAAAACAATACAAACTGCACAATAAATTATGCCAGGGAGCAGCTGCAGAACTCCCCTTTCCCAGAATAAGTTGGATTCACTCAAAGAGGCTTCAGGACTGGGGGCCATTCCGCACTCATCCAAAATAGCACAATGGTTACAAACTGAAATCGCTACAGTTTTGCCATTATGTACAACGTCGTTGACAATCTGCAACACTCCTGAAACCGATCCGCAAAAAGCGCTTCATTGTAGCGCTTTCAGGGAAATCCCAAAAAGTGGATTCACCCTCCAGAAAGTGCTACACTCTTGCAACCAATCAGCAACACTAGCGAAAAAGTTCTGTGCATTACCATTGTTGCGGTTTCTGCAAAGTCCCGCCCCCTAGCTCTCTCCTCTGATCTTCCGGCGAAGCGATCGCCATTTTTTTTTCTCCGAGCGAGCGGAGATAAATGCACCGGCGAGCCTTCGTTTACCCAGCGAGGCTTCCCTAGCTGCAGAGCTGTTTTAAGTCACTAAGCACGAAACAACACACAGCCCTGTTTGTTGGTTTATTTTCCCTTTATTTTTTACTGTATTTTCGGCCGAAAATCGCGCCCGCGCTGGGGGGGGGTATTTTTTTTTCACTCGGGGGGAGCGTGGCAATGATGAAACGGCAGCTCAAACACCACCTGCTTCCTAGATGGGTCTCTCCGTTGCAACAAATCAACGCAGATTCGTTGCAACATGGGTTTTTTTTAACTTCCTTAAAGGGAAAGGGGCTTTTTGGGAGCATGATAACGGCCGCCCATTGGCTGCTTGATGGCCAGGGGCGGGACGAGCTCGGCAATATCGCTTCCTGGCTAGCGATTTTTGCCGAGACCGGAAACCTGGGGGAAACGATAGAAACGCAACTGGATTCGACTACAAAGCCAGGTATGCATAACAACGAATTCCATTATTTAAAATGGCGTTTTTTCGTCCCGCAACCAATTTGCCACATAGATCCTGGTGCGGAATGGCCCTTATTGTTTGACAATTGTGCAATGAAAATAAACCTGCAGTTATTTGCAGCCAGGACTTTCTCTTGCAACTGGAGGCTAGGCCCAACTTAGCCTCTCCCCTCCACCTTCTCCTTTGCCTCAATCTAACTGGTTTTCATTTCCTTCCTTTTTATCTTTCTGCCTACTGCATCTTTCTCTTCTCTTAGGGATGCCAGCATCCAGGTGAGACTTCCCTGGATATAAAGCTTATCTCCAGACTAAAGAGATCATTTTCTCTGGAGAAAACAGATGCATTGGAGGAAGGACTCCATGGTATTTTGCCCCTGTCCTCACCAGACTCCATCCCCAAATCTCTAGGAGTTTCCAACCTGGCTCTGGCTACCCTACCCCCAATCTCCTGCTGGTAGCCAGGAGGGACCTGGCAACCTTACTCTCCCCCCTGCCCCATGTCACCTTTTCTCTCATTGCCCATGCCCTATGGATACAACTCAGCTGTGCTCACTGGCCTGGATTTCCATCATCACATGCAACCTGGATCTTCCCAGGGTTTTAAGAGTATATGTGCAGTGGCTATGAGGTGAGAATGAGACAGAAACTATTTATGCACTGGAGGTTTCATGCCGGGCTGTAGGCGGGAGTTTTGATCATGGCAGGTTTCCCCACCTCTTCCTTCACCCACATGGGGGAGCATTTGGCTCGGTGGACCTCATTCGCCCCCGATTTGTACTCCTGCATGAGAGCTGGGGCAGTGAAGTTCCCAGTGTGTAAACAGTCGGAGAGAGGAAAACTCTGAGGCAACTATTTTTTGGACTGCAAAATGTTCAGCACCCACTCTGACCTCTCTTGTAGGTTCTTTAAATCCCAACCACCGACAATCATATAGAAAGGAAGACACAAGCTTTGGGATGTGTAAGCTCTGTGCTTCTTATAGGTTTCTTATTTGGAGCCCTGCTAGGCTAAGGCACATTTCTTCAGAGACAATGTTATCTGAAGAAGTATGTATGCCCACGGAAGCTCATACCTTGAATAAAACTTTGTTGGTCTTAAAGGTGCTGCTGGATTCGCAGTTTGTTCTGCTGCTTCAGACCAACACCCACTTGAACCTATACATAACAGTTAGGAATGACGGGTCCTTGATTTTATTTATTAAATGAAAATAAGCTTTCTTCCCTCAGCAGACTCCAACTAAAAGCCAAATAAGATCCTGACTAAGCTGATTCTTTCTTTCTTTAGCCCAAATGGGAGTCTCCATCCAACTACTTACTCATCCTTGTCAACTTTCCCCGTTCTTCTGAGTTAAACTGCTCTCAGCTAAGGCTGAAATCAGACTTTATTAAATCAAAGCAGAAGCCTGACTGACTCTCTTCTCAGCATGCAGCTCTCAAATCTTTCTCTGCTCGGTTGATGCTAACCAATCAGATTTCTTGGAGCAGCCTGTCACTCAAGGCAGTCTGTTTTGGTGAAGAATGAACCCTTCATGGTCCTTTACCTGTTTGTACAGCACTTCTAAACTTTTAAAAGTGCATTCTGTCACAGCTCCACTTAAACTGAGGCTGGCTCATCCCCTCCCATTCAATGGAGTTCTGATTGGCAATCACTTGGGTTTTCAAGGGGCCTAAAAAATAAGGATTGGCTCAGAGCCCTGGAGGAGAGGCAGTATTTTTAAGGATCATTGCCACAACCTGCCTGGCAACTGGTAAGTCTGATGATGGGAACGACGTGACTGGCAGCTGAGTGTGATGCTGCTGAAGTGCACTGCACCTTTCCAGGGTTGCTGGTCCACTGGCACCAAAACAAGTCTGCAGCAGCAGGGGATGGGGCTCCCATCAAGATATGTCATCACAACCGCAATGAAAATGTATGCATATTCAAGCTGCATAATTTATACAGCTTGCAGAATTGAGAATTCTGACTTTTCTGAAACATGAAATGCACATGGACTTTACTTCAGTACTGCCTTCTCACCTATGTATGCAATTGGGCACTGCCATCTTCCTTTCAATGGAAGGTTCCCAGTGCATGTACCCCGACTTCTCCACGGTGCTGCATGGATTCTCATCTTTAGCCCACTCGTCTGGTTCTGCTGAAGTAAGTCTGTACTCCAAACCTTTGGAAGTCCATACCTACCTCCAGTCCAGCCAGCTGCCAACGGAACGGCGACAAGTAACCAGAGCGGTATGGTGTTTGGCACCCTTGAACTTGTCTAGCTTTGCAGTCCAAGCCTCAGGCTTGGTGGGACGAGCAGCCAGAACCTGTAGTCCCTTTTTCACTTTGATTCTGAAAGAGAAGCCAGGACAATAAGGTGTGCAAATAGGTAAGAATCAGGAAAGCAGCCAACAGACACCTAGATGATAGGCTATGGGGAAAGCTAGGATCAACCCCTAAAGAAAGGAGCATTTCAAGGTCTAAGCCATCTGAAACTGAGTGAAGCTTAAATCATAGATAAGACCTGGAAGATTTTCCCTGAAATTCAAGCTCCTCTGCAATTCCATGGAATCAGTAATTTCTGACAGAAACCAAACCACCACATGGCCTCCTTAACTCACCGGAGCGTCAGCGAATCAGCAGTGAAATTCTGCTGCAGGATGAGGGTGGCAGTGAAGAGCTGCCCTGGGCGCAGCGCCATGTCAGGGACTCGGACCATCACATTGTCATCCAGCCGCACCTCCTGGCGTCGGGGTGGGCTCATCACTCTGAGGTCGACAGGACCAACGTAGTTCAGCTGTTCCTTGGTGCTCTCAGGAGCCAGTCGTGGTTTTCCCCGGGGCCTTGCATGGGCACACTCTCCAGGTGTCTTTTCAGGCAGTACAGGCTCCAGGGCATAGTACAGCTCGGCTCGCTGAGGAGTGACTGGGGAATCCTCTGATCCATGCTGGCTCACAGGGGGTGTAGGGGAGAACCAGTGAGGGGGAAGCTCTAGTTCTACTACACACACACCCAAGGGTGCCTGGTCATGAAAAGCAGAGAGAGTCATGTCACTTTCTTTGCCTCCTGTTAAATCAACCCTGAAGACACATGAATCATTAAAACCTTGCTTAAGTCTATCTAGGCTTAGAAATTTCAGGTTAATTTGTTTTAGCCCAGCTGTCAGAAATCCTTTTGACTGGCTATCAGAATGTGCTGATGTTATGTATGATGGAATCCTTCATTGCTGGACTGGCACACAGTGCCCAAAGACCGGTGGCCTCCTATACCTGTCTAGGCTTATGGCAAAGCCAGGCTCCAGGTCCTCTAGCCAGCCAGGACTCAGGCCTGGCCAGACTCCATTGTCAGCTTGACCAAAGCCACTGGTCATACCTGATGGCCGAAACCCTCGTGCTCTGCATTCATTCATCCCGCACTTCATTATATTGCTGATCCAGTGGCCAGCAGAGTCTGTTGCACCTGAGGGCTCTTGCCCAACCTCTTGTCTTCACACCTGTGACTCAACCTGAGCCACTCTGCAAGGAGGAATTTTCCCCTCCACCCAGCTAGCTAGTCTCTTGAGACCCCTGGAACTGTCCCACTGTACTACAATGGTTTCCTTTATTCCAAGCCATCAAGGCCTACCTGCTCTCAACTCCCGAGGCATTAGCACCCATTTACAGCCCACCCAGAGTACGTGCAATCTCTAGCACACACCACCCTCCAACAGGGTTTAAAAGTGCCTGTTCTGGCAAGCCACTCTGGAACCTTGGATCCATCCAGAGAGCTGCCGGACTCTATGCCATCTGTCTCCGCCTCTTCAGGAACCGGTAATTATCCTTCCATTGACTCTCTATTCAAGACTCTTTTCTTTCAGTCCTCTATTTCCCCATCTGCTAGATCGATAGTGTGCTTGTTACATGTCTGTCTACATCTATTTTATTTTCTATTAAATAAAGGCTGCTTATTTCATCCTTAAATATCTGTTGTCTGCCTCGAGTTCCTAGGGTGCAATACCTGGTATACATGGGCTTTTTGATCTTTTAAAGTTACCTGACCTATCGTAAGCCATTCCCCGAACTTGGCACTTGTCTCCTGACACACCCAATTCAGGTAACACTGAGGCTTGCAGTACAAAAAGCAGGAGTTTTACCAATGAAATATGGTCCTTTGTGCAATGACCTATTTTCTTTTTGCAAGTTCCTCCTCAACCATTCCGACTTCACTCTGGAAAGTTCTTTCACAAGCAACTGGGACCGACCAGGTCTTTGGGAAAACTGGGAAGATAGTCCTAAATTCACATTTTAACTAGTAGTGAAGTCTTAGAGAATCATCCAGATAGCCCCAAAGGCCTTGTATCAAGTGTAACTTCCCCCGCCATTCAGAGCATAGAGGCCAAGTATCCTTCCCCATACCAATCCTCATCCTGGCAGGCACCCATCGTAAAATGCACCATGTTAATCAATGGGGTATTTAATTTTTGCACTTACAGGTAAAGCACAAGGGCGGAATTCATGCCTCTGACCACATGCGAAGCCCATACATTTCCAACCTAGAATGGGTTGATGTTTTCTTTTTGAGAAATTACAAAATGCTTTAATTTGTGTTCCAAATGGAAATTGTTTCAGGAAGGGTATTCAATTTTGCTTATGACACGTCTGTGTGGATTCCCCCCCACACACACACACACATGCACACATGCATTTTGGGAATGGAAACATTTGTTTTAGCTACAGGCAGTTGAAACATTCCAAACCCATCAATTAAAAAAAAAAAAAGAATAATGTTTTTTCTCTGGGGCTAAAAATGTCCATATTAAAAGGAGCTGGTTTTATAGAAATAATCATCCAATAGAACAGACGGGTCACTAATGTTAATATATAATAAAGAATTTTGGGATGTGCAGCTTTTCTCACATCTCCAAAATTACAGCATAATAAGCTGCCCCTCTCAA
Source organism: Paroedura picta (assembly GCF_049243985.1). Lineage (NCBI taxonomy): Eukaryota > Metazoa > Chordata > Lepidosauria > Squamata > Gekkonidae > Paroedura > Paroedura picta. The sequence goes on along the minus strand of NC_135370.1, from coordinate 79,174,097 downwards.
CAGCAACTCATTTATGCACCCATTAAATGGAGAAACATGTTGTTCAATGGGCGCCACCCCTGCCCTAGCATCACAGAACTGAGAAACAGATCACGTGAGAGAGGTTCTTGAACTCAAACCATACCAGACACATGTCTATCCATTAACTACTTTGCAGCTTCCAAAGAACGGAATCCCACACTATGTTGCTGGGTACCAGGTCTTGTTAGCAAAAGGATCACTCTCAGAAGTGCATTCCGCTTCCATTTTGTCATTTGGTGCTCTGATCCTCTACTGCAGAGCTCGGGTCTACTCATCATAACCAAGCCCAAGACACACAACCCTTCTAAGCCCCCGTTTGCCAGCTCCCTCGCCCCTTTGCGGACAGAAGAGCTGCTGGTGCAAGCGTCACCAACCTGGAGGTGGCAGGCTCTGTGGACAGCCTGTGCCTGATGGAAGACCTGCAGGGTGACACATGGCAGGGCCTGCTGTTCTGACATCCAATCCTGTCCCTGGAGGTGGAAGAGGACCCTGACATATGGCTCGTAAGGAGACACCGTGCCTTCAATGGACACAGCACGGACATCCCAGGCAACAGAGACATCTTGGATTTGGGAGCTGTCAGCTGGTACTGCCTAAGGAGAGAGAAAGACTGAGTTCTGTGGGGAAGCTCCTCTTAGAACAATTAAGGCTATGATCCATTCCTTACACACTGAGGATTTTCCTTCTCATAGCTAGACAAAGTAATTACCTGTTGGGCTGTGAAAGGCAGATAGGTAGCTTGGATGGTGGGTTTGGCTGAGAGGCGACGATGGAGGAAAAGGAACGTCTCAGAGCGAGAGCTCAGGGAGGCATTTCCTGGAAGGTAATGATCTGTACGTTGAAGACGGAAATGATTTGCACCATTTAGCACCTTTAGCTCAGTGGGTAGGTATACAACCTCAGGGGGGTCGGATTCGCAGTTCCCTGCAGAGAGGAGAACCACATCCATCAACATCAGGCACACCACCTCTCCCACACCTGATAATGTACACAAGAGCACCCCCTCCCCACAAAGCCCCATGTTCAGCTAAAGGAAAAAGTGAATCAAAGTCAGCATTTGGCTATCAGCACAGTATTTAATTTTGTTAGCATCATGGATTAAAGCCGCACCTCCTGGAGTCCAACCTTGTGCCTTAGATCAGAGACGGCCACCTCATGGTTCATGGAGCACATCTAACCCTCAAAACAAATTTGCTCTTAAAGGCCCTACTAAGTTTTCATCAAGGTGGAATGAGAGGTAAATAAGCAACAAATCTGTGTTTATTTCATATGCATGTTGTATTGCTTATGCACTCACAGAAAAGGCAAAGAACAAGTACAAATTTGTCTTACCTGTAACCATTAGTGCCACTTATATTTGTGAAAAGGCACTAAGGGGGGAGTGCTGTCTGGGTTGGTGTCTGGGACACATCCGGTGTCCAGACATCACGTCCACCTCAGCAGGCCAATCCATGTGCGCCCAGCAAAGCTGGGTGCCTGCAGATTGGGCCAGCCCCTACAGTCCCCGCCCCCAGGAGCTGGCTGCAAGGCGCGCTCCCAACCTCAAGGCCAGAAGGTCCCTGGCAGCGGAGGGCGTGGACCTGCAGCGCCCTGCCCAGGCCACAACTCTCGATGCCCACCGGCATGGCTGCCTGCTGCCAACCTCACCCATGCCACGAGTGCCGCAGGCTGGTTGGCAGCCGAGGCTGGTGGTCCCGTGCCACCCTGCCCAGCCATGCAGGAGCCTGGGACCGCCGTGTCCAGCCAAGTCTGCCACTCTGGCCAACCACCAGTCTGGCCGCCTGCTGGCTGCCTTGCCCATGCCAACACCGTGCCACACAGGTAGGGTGACACTGCAGCCGCTCTGTCCCCCCCCCTGCTAACGCCCATTGCATCCCTGGGTGCCACGGGATTTATGGCTAGTAAGAAAATATATCAAGAAGCAAATCACCTCCTTGACTTCGCTCCCATCAATGACTTCAAATACTCTAAGGCAGTGGTTCTCAACCTAGGGGTTACGACCCCATTTGGGGTCACCTGGCCCCTTTCTCTGGGGTCCTCAGGTTGGTTGCTGCTTCAGTAGTGGCTGGGGGTGGCTGCAGCAGAGCCATTGCAATGGCCACCTCCATGCTGCCCTGACTGTTGTGTGCCTGCGTGAACACATGAACATGCTCGTACGCTGACAACGTGCATGCATATGCTGCCGCCACGGCCGACCCTGCTGCCACAGTTGGGGTCACGGCATCGGAGCAGTTGAGAACCGCTGCTCTAAGGACACTTGTGCATCTGTCACTTGTGCATCTGTCAGGTGAAGCCAGAGTCTCTGACAGAGCCTGGCTATCTGTGAAGGAGCTAAAAGCAAATCATCACTCTGCCATGGAAACTTGCTGGCTGAACTTGGGCCAGCTAGAAGAAGAAGAAGAGCTGGTTTTTTACACCCTGCTTTCCACTACTGAAAGGAATCCCAAAGCGGGTTACAAATGCCCTTCCCTTCCTTGGGCCACAACAGAAGCCCTGTGAGAGAGCTCTAATAGAACTGGTCTAGGAGAAATGTGACTAGCCCAAGGTCACTCAGCTGGCTGCATGTGGAGGAGTGGGGAACCAAAGCCACTTCTCCAGATTAGAGTCTCCCACTCTTAACCGCAAGGCTCTCTTACACATTCTCAGACTAACTTATGTCACAGTGTTATTTGCAGAATAAGACGGAGGAGAGGAGAATGATGGAAGCTGATTTGGGCCACCATTGACAAGAAAGGTGAGCAATAGATGATGTAAATAAATAAATGTATGTAGCTGAAGATGGGTGGAAATAAAGGGAAAGTTGCCTGGTGGGTAGGAAGAAGAGAAGGAAGCAAGTAAAGTTGAGGATATGGGTCTACTGGAAGAGAAACAGAGAATGTTGTGGGAAGAGGGATACAGAGGAAATTGGTATACCCCCCACAAGTCCTTGCAGGTTCCCCCCCCCCCATGCCACTGGACCAAGCCTAGACTAGTGGCCAGCACCACATAACTTGGCCACAGTTTACCTGGGGAGACACAGCTGGGAGAAGAGAAGGACTATGGGAGCTCAGAGAGAGTAGTGCAGCCGGCATTCCTCCATCTCCACCAAGCAAACCTACTAGCACCCTAATCCGACCCCATAACACCTCGCCACAGTGATCCATGCAACCGTCACCTCTAGACTGGATTACTGCAACTCGTTCTACGCAGGCCTTCCCTTATCCCTGCTCTGGAAACTACAGTTGGTTCAAAATGCAACTGTTTGAGTTCTCTCCTGAACAGTATGGAGAGCCCATATTACCCCAATCCTCCAACAGTTGCTCTGGCTACCAATTGAATACTGGATCAGGTTAAGGTGCTGGAGCTCACTTTCAAGGCTATACATGGTCAAGTTCCTGTTTATACTCTCCAAAGAATGACCCGCTCTATCCATTCCAACAACCTGGTTCCAACAACCCATAGAAATTTGCCTGGCCTTGATCAGAGCCAGAATTTTCTTATCTGCGGCCCTAACCTGGTGGAATGAGCTCCCCAATGAGATCAAGGCCCTGTCAGAACTCCAAAACAGTTCCCTAGGGCCTGCAAAATAGAGCTCTTCCATCAGACTTCTGGATAAGACCAGCAATGAGGACCCCAAAATTGACCCAAGCACCAGAAAACTGCAGCACCAACACTCTAAACGTCCCTGTCATCCGTTAGGCCATTCTTTGTGATCTGTTACATGTCATATACTAGTTATATCTCCTTGTTTTTTAATGGTTGCAAGTGTTTTAATGTATTTTCCTGTTTCTACTTTCTATGTACACTGCCCCGAGGCATCAAGTGAGGTGTAGTATATAAAACTAACAAACAAGAAAACAAAAAAGGAATATGGAACAGATGAAGGTAAGGTGGCTGGTAGGTGGGAAGGGGAATCTTAGCAACTTCCCAGCTTGTATTATTATGTCTTGTACTCTAAATAGTCAGAGTACTTGTACTATACTGTTAGTATACTATATGCATTCTATACTATTCCTACTCCCATACTGTTCAGCCTGCCCCTTAAGATCTGCTTCTGAAGCCCTGCTCCCTGTGCCTCTGTCTTCAGAGGTGAGATGGCATTTTCTTTGGTGGCACTTTGGCTTTGGAATGCCTTCTCCTTTGAGGCTCACGCAGTGCCCAGTTCACTATCTTTCAGGCATCAGGGAAAAGCACATCTTTTAATCCAGGCTTTTAATTAGAGGTTTTATCTTTTCAGCTTTGTAAGGGTCAATTTTCTATGGACAATTTTGAAGGTGCAGCTACTTATGTCTAGTGGCTTGTTTATTAATGGCTTACGTTTATACTGTGCTTTTTAATTGTAAGTTCCTTGAGCAGGACTCTAAAGAGGTGGCATAGATATATTCTAAACAAATAAATACACCTTGGCCATTCATGACATGTTATTTCACACATTTGCATTCTGCCACTGGATCATGTGATTTGGGTACAGGAGACACCTGCCTCCCTTTGCGGATTTTCCTATTCACAGGGATCCAGGGAATGGTTGCCTTACAAGCAGCAAGGGTTTGTTTCATGTCATTAAAGGACAGAACACTCCCATCCTGTTTTTAGAAGATGATAAACATCAGCAAGGCCACCTTCTCATCTCCCTCAGAAATAGAATATCATATTGGAACCATGTTCTGAAGATGGCCTCCCTCTTCCTCTTCCAGTGCCAGACTGCACTTCCTTCCTGATTTTTGTAAAACAGCAAGGACAAATAAACTAACGAACCAAAATGGTCCCCTGAAGCAAAGCAATTCTCTAACCACATTCCATTACCCAGGGATGTAATATACTGGCTCAGGCTTATTACTAGCATTAAAGGGAACATAAAGGTAAAGGTATCCCCTGTGCAAGCACCGGGTCATGTCTGACCCTTGGGGTGACGCCCTCTAGCGTTTTCATGGCAGACTCAATACGGGGTGGTTTGCCATTCCCTTCCCTAGTCATTACCGTTTTACCCCCCAACAAGCTGGGTACTCATTTTACCGACCTCGGAAGGATGGAAGGCTGAGTCAATCTTGAGCCGGATGCTGGGATTGAATTCCCAGCCTCATGGGCAGAGCTTCAGACTGTATGTCTGCTGCCTTACCACCCTGCGCCACAAGAGGCCATAAAGGGAACATAAAGTTATACATATAATGTTAGTGTCCTATTATACTGGCTCAGGCTTACTACTAACATTAAAGGGAACATAAAAGGTAAAGGTAAAGGTATCCCCTGTGCAAGCACCGGGTCAAATAATGTTAGTGTCTTAATTAAATGGGGTGGAGGAACCCTAGCACCACTGTACTGAGGCATTTTCCTCTGCCTCAGGAAGCCTTCCTCCAGTGCAAGGAGCATGTCCCCCAGCACAAGAACTGAGTTCTGCCTGTGGAAAAATTTATCATAAGCAGAGTCATATCTAAGGAAGCACCTTCTCCCCTATACCCCCAAGAGAGTATTATGATCAAGCAATCCAAATCTGCTCAAGGTCCACAGCTCTAAAGAGATAAAACAGGTCTTGACCAGATTTTTTGGCCCTGGCCCCAGCCTGGTGGACCATTCTGCCTGAGGAGATCAGGGTCCTCCAGGACCTTAAAAACTGAGCTGTTCTGACAGGCCTATGGTTGAGCCCAGGTATGAGCATCAAGATACTGGCCTCCCTGCCCGAGAACCCACCCACCCGCAGAAGCCCCCCCCCCCAGGCTCTAACCAACCTCAGAAAGATACGAACTCTCATTAGGAGGAGGCAGTTTAACAGTTTTAAAGTGCTAATTAATTTTTAATTAATTTTGTATGATTGCTTTGAAGTCGGTTATTAGCCACTCTGAGCCACCAGGGAAAGGTGGAAGAGAAATAAAAGTTTATTATTATCATTGTATGACCCCCCCCCCCCGTTCCAAGATACAGCTATGTGTATGCAGCTATGTTGCTGGAGGCAACTCCAGCATATATGATAGAACTCTGCTCGATTAGTATGGCATTTCTAACCAATGAAAACGCATTTAAAAAACCCTGTCTGGAAAGGCCCTTAACCTACGTCTTCACGCGGAATTGCATGCCTCTCTTCAAAATGTACACTAAGGTTTCACTGATGCATACAGAACCAGAAAATGCATGAGTAGCAATGTGAGATGCATGACATTTGGCAGCTAGATATAAGCCAACCTACTTTTGTTTATAGGATCAGACAGATTCATAGCCTACAGCTGATGGACCACCTCCTGCCAAGATCTGTCTGAAGATGGCTTTATGCTCGAGTGGCCATTCACACAGAAAGCCTACCTAATGTTTAAAACTAATCCAAGATTTCTGAATGAGACCAAGATCCTTTCACTGCAGTATAGTATTCCAGGCTGCCTATTAACAGATCTGAGCATCTCACCCCTTTGGAAAAAATCATGCTCCACAATGTTGGTCAGATGCATTTCATAATACATTATGGCCAGGGAGACTTATAGTGCATCTATAGTCTTGCATGAAATGACAGGAAGTGCATATCTTAAAGACTGAGCTTGTGGATACCTTAACTGTATTCTTAATTATTGCTTGGTTTTTATGACATAATACTGGAGTACTCCCAGAAATGAGACCACCTCTTAATTTGATTCTTTGCTGCTTCTTCCTTCCAATCTCCTATAACTTCTGTGGATTAGATTTCAAGGTATTTCCCCACCCTCACCCAGCATGCACCAAAGCTTTCTTCACTGTAAATAGAATCATAGAATTGGAAAGAACACCCAGGGTCATCTAGTCCAACCCCTGCAAAATGCAGGAACTCACAACTACCTGCCAACCCACAGTGACCACAATTTAATGCCCAAGTAATCCCCCTCGCACACCAAAAATCTCCAGAATCCAGCCTGGCCTGGAGGAAATTCACTTACCAGCCCACATTGGCAATTAGCAATTCCCTGGGTATGCAAGGAAGTGCTACATCCCTTCCTGCCCACCCACTCACAATCTGCCTCAGTTCATAAAATTTGCCTTTCAATCAGATGACTATCTTGTTGTTGTTGTTGTTAGGTGTGAAGTCATGTCCGACCCATCGCAACCCCATGGACAATGATCCTCCAAGGCCTTCCTGTCCTCTACCATTCCCCGGAGTCCATTTAAGTTTGCACCTATTGCTTCAGTGACTATCCAGCCACCTCATTCTCTGTCTTCCCCTTCTTCTTCTGCCCTCAATCGCTCCCAGCATTAGGCTCTTCTCCAGGGAGTCCTTCCTTCTCATGAGGTGGCCAAAGTATTTGAGATTCATCTTCAGGATCTGGCCTTCTAAGGAGCAGTCAGGGCTCATCTCCTCTAGGACTGACTGGTTTATTCACCTTGCAGTCCAAGGGACTCATAGGAGTCTTCTCCAGAGCCAGAGTTCAAAAGCCTCAATTCTTTGACGCTCGGCCTTCCTTATGGTCCAACTTTCGCCGCCATACATTGCAACTGGGAAGACCATAGCCTTGACTAAACGCACTTTTGTTGGCAAGGTGATGTCTCTGCTTTTTAGGACGCTGTCTAGATTTGCCATAGCTTTCCTCCCCAGGAGCAAGCGTCTTTTAATTTCTTTGCTGCAGTCCCCATCTGCAGTGATCTTGGAGCCCAGGAAAATAAAATCTGTCACTACATTTCTTCCCCATCTATTTGCCAGGAATTGAGAGGGCTGGATGCCATGATCTGTGTTTTCTTGATGTTGAGTTTCAAGCCAACTTTTGCACTCTCCTCCTTCACCCACATCAACAGGCTCTTTAGTTCCTCTTCACTTTCTGCCATTAGAGTGGTATCATCTGCATATCTGAGGTTGTTGATATTTCTCCCTGCAATCTTGATCCCAATTTGTGACTCCTCTAATCCCGCCTTTCTCATGAGATGACTATCTAGCCTCTGCTTAAATAAAACTGCTTTGGTTGTTTGCACATGAAGGTGAATTGGAACATCAGTCCATCAGGGTCTACTCAGATTGATAGGTCTCGAACAGAGGTCTTTCACATCATCTACTACTTGGTCTTTTTAGCTGAAGACACCTGAGACTGCACCTGAATGACAAGCAGATGCTCTTTCACGATGGACCTTCCACAGCTTGAACATTTGTTGTTGTTAGGTGCGAAGTCGTGTCCGACCCATCGTGACCCCATGGACAATGATCCTCCAGGCCTTCCTGTCCTCTACCATTCCCCAGACTCCATTTAAGCTCGCACCTGCTTCAGTGACTCCATCCAGCCACCTCATTCTCTGTCGTCCCCTTCTTCTTTTGCCCTCAATCGCTCCCAGCATTAGGCTCTTCTCCAGGGAGTCCTTCTTTCACATGAGGTGGCCAATATTTGAGTTTCATCTTCAGGATCTGGCCTTTTAAGGGGCAGTCAGGGCTGATCTCCTCTAGGACTGACCAGTTTATCCACCTTGCAGTCCAAGGGACTCGCAAGAGTCTTCTCCAGCACCAGAGTTCAGAAACCTCAATTCTTTGACGCTCGGCTTTCCTTGTGGTCCAACAGGTTTGGAATCCTCCCCATTTAAGCTCAACATGTTTGTCTGTACTATGGCTGTAGATACCATCCCCTGCCACATGGCCCTGGATTAGGGATGCCAGGTGGCACCTGGGGATCCCCTGGATTTATAGCTCATCTCCAGATGAAAGAGATCAGTTTCCCTGGAGAAAATGACTGCTTTGGAAAGTGAACTCCATAGCACCACACTCCACTGAGGTCCCTCCCTGCTCCAAATCCCTTCCACTCCTGGCTCCAGCCCCAATTTCTCAAGGTATTTTCCTACCCACAGCTGGCAACCGTACTCTGGATGATCACAGCACAAAGGAATGTGACCCGCTGTAGGAACCCTAAAGGTAAAGGTATCCCCTGTGCAAGCACCGAGTCATGTCTGACCCTTGGGGTGACGCCCTCTAGCATTTTTATGGCAGACTCAATACGGGGTGGTTTGCCAGTGCCTTCCCCAGTCATGACCGTTTACCCCCCAGCAAGCTGGGTACTCATTTTACCGACCTCAAAAGGATGGAAGGCTGAGTCAACCTTGAGCCGGCTGCTGGGATTGAACTCCCAGCCTCATGGGCAGACAGCTTCAGACAGCATGTCGGCTGCTTTACCACCCTGTGCCACAAGAGGCTCTTGTAGGAACCCTAGGTAGCCTTATAAGTAAGAAATCGCTGCCTGCAAAAATCCAAATTTCTTATAAGAGCACAAAGATCCAATGTCTTATAAGAAATTGCTACTCATAAAGATCCAACACAGGGAAATTTTTACAGGGATAGTCCTTTGCTTGTATGGAAATGCAACAGGGCTATGAACTGAATCCTCATTTGATTAGACTGTCTCTCCTTCTTATGTCTTTTCATATCAATTGCAGACTGCTGCCCCCAATCTTACCAGTGGTACATTAGTGCAATGCAAACCAATAACATGTAGTCGATATCATTGATATTTGACTGGGGTTTATGTAGCTCTTGTACAGCTCTTGTACAGCTTCTGTTGTATTTTCAGTGGTCCTGGTACAAGAAACGTTCAGTGGCTTGGAGCACCAGGGACTGATTTTAAATCCCTAGCTGCCCCATTCTGTTCACATACCCTTTTGCAAAAATATAATATCATTTTTGAATTCTTAGAGCTTGCAATAGTGTCTTTGTGATGTTCACACTGTATACATCAAACCCAAGGTGTTTGCATTTCTGCTTTTTTAGAAATTCAAGTTTCATCTTCCCCTGAATTCTCTGGGCACCCAGAGAATCTGTATGAAGACACGACAGTAAATGAGAAAAGAAAATGCAAGCCAAGTCGCTGAGAAAGAAAGGGATTTCTAGCATGCCCATTTAACTCTTTAAGCCATACACCCATGGCTACCCATTGCTAAAGGGCTGACAGTCAGCAAAATACCCTCCCTTCAGTGGCTCTCCATGGAATTAAAAAGCCAGGATCGGATCAGACTTCTGAAAGAAGCTATCTGCTCTACAGTGGTGCTAGAAAGGGTTTTTCCTTATGAAGAATAGCCCTCTCAAGGTGGTAAAGGTTATGTCAGCATTAATTAAGCAAGGAAAAGCAGACCCTGGGGACAGCCATTAAAAATGCTCTTTATTCCACACTAAAGCTCAATGAAACACAATGAATGCTCCTTATTCAAAAGAGGTGGGACACTGCAGATTCACTGACACAATTTTACAGCATACAAAAAAGATATCCTCATGATTAGCTTGTGTAAACTTGATGTATTTCCTTTAAGGTTGGGGGGAAAGCTGTTCTTTAAAAAAAGATAAATGGGATTTATTTAATTTCTAGAATTTGCAGACAACACCTCTGGCGCAATAAACCCATCATTTCAGTGACATCCACAGCCACTGCCTGCACTTATTGCTCACCAATACGCTTTGTTTAGTTTTATTAATATTTCTGTCGGCACCTCAGTTCCACCTGGGAATTGAGGTTTTTCAGAGCAGCCATTTTAATGCTGTTGAATGAATAAAGGAAGAAGCGTATGGCTGTGGATTTTGTTTTGGGTCCCCCCCCCCCAAGTCCTTTTGGGGGAGGGAAATACTCAAGGAGGTTTTGGAGTTTGGCTTTAATTTGGGATTTTTCTTGCTTCCAAACAAAGGCTGAAAATGATAATGATGTTGTTTCTAATTAACTGAGATCTAATTAGGGTCTCAGTGAGTTATCTATCTGGAATGGGCAGCATGTTCCTAGCACTGGAGAAGCCTAAGGGGAGGAGAAGGGTGTGTGATTATGTATAGTAGAATAGAATATCCACTGGGAAGATATTTGCACTGATCCACTGAGGCAGGGGAACTGCACTATCTTGCACTAGCCATAAGAATCTTTCCAAGGCTAGTGCCTTGAGTTTTGCTCTTTTTTAGCTGCTTGTCAACAAAACTACATGCATAGCTGTTATAGGTGATAAGGAAGCTTTCCAGATGCAACTGAACAGAGGTACTGAGATGTCCATCTGTTATCGATGAGAACAACTCAAGCACTGTTGGTTTGGCTGCTGAGAGAGGGACCACTGACCAAAGCTGTTAGCACCTTTACAAAAATGGGCTAATGTGCTATAACAGAAAGGCTTCCATCATTAGTGGAGGAGACTGTTCTATTGCTGCTGGATCCCAGTACCAGAACACTGCCTCTACCTTTTGTCTTGCCTTTATAGGGACTGCTCTATAGATTTGGACTCCTTAACTGAAGAAGAAGAGTCGGTTCTTATATGCCACTTTTCTCTATCCAAAGGCGTCTCAAAGTGGCTTACATTCGCCTTCCCTTTTCTCTCCCCGCAGCAGACACCCTGTGGGGTGGGTGAGGCTGAGAGAGTGCTGATATCACTGCTCGGTCAGAACAGCTTTATCAGTGCTGTGTTGAACCCAAGGTCACCCAGCTGGCTGCATGTGGGGGAGCGCAAATTCAAACCCGGCTCACCAGATTAGAAGTCTGCACTCCTAACCACTACACCAAGCTGGCTCTGTTCCTGTCCTGGTTTCTGCTAAACCTGTAACAGCCTACTTTGAATGATAACTTCTGGCCTGATGGCTGATGTTCTCTTTGGCTGTGGCATGTGGACCAATTCTCTGATCCTAGTTCTCTGGCTTTGTGACCTTTGGCATGTCTTGGGAGTTCTCGGCTCTGTCTGACCTGCCTTAGCACCTGATGCTTTCTACCTTAATAGAGACTGAGTCCAGTTCTTCCTGGTCCAGATCCAACGCAGTGAATCCAATTGAGCTTGGTGCTCCACTCTTCAAAAGTCACATTATGTAAATGAACTGCTAACACTAATGGTGCACCAGTACAGTGCAATTTCATTTATTATGAGAGGCTTCCCAGTCAGGCCAGAGAGGAGAAACTGGGTGGAGCACACAGGGCTGAATGAGAGAGCAAGGGTGTACTCACGTGGAGGGAAGGCAGAGGACCAGGATGCCTGAACCCCCCCCCCACTTCCAACTTTGAGGTCGGTAGATAGATTGGCCCAAATGCACCCAGGATGGCAGAAGGCGGGTTAGCCAGTAGAAGCAAAGGCTACAGTACAGTACAGAACCCACACAAGCCTAATAGGTCTACAAAGGCTAACATCAGTACCTTGAAATATAGCCAGAAAAAGATTGGGATCCAGCGATGTGGTCTGTACACCCCACCCCAGTCAATATCCTGGCTGCAGTGTTCTGCAACAATTGAAGTTCCAGAAAAGATTTCAAGGGCAGTCCCACATAGAATACATTGCAGTAATCTAATCTAGAGGTAATCCAGACATGCACCACAGTAGCCAGAATGTTTCTGCCCAGGGGAGGCAGCAGCTAACTAACTAGACCAGTGGTTCTCAACCTGGGAGTCAGGACCCCTTTGGGGGTTGAACAACCCTTTCACAGGGGTGGCAACAGAGCAAGCAGCTTGGCTGGGGGGGGGGGGGCGGTGCCACGACTGTTGCTGCTCCTCATGAAGGTGCGCGCCAATTTATATACTATTTATAACCAATTTATATACAATCATGAACAATGAATCTTCACGCCATTGGTCAATTTTGGTTTAATTTCTGTGAAAGAACACTTGTATAATTTTATGGTTGGGGGTCACCACAACATGAGGAACTGTATTAAAGGGTCATGGCATTAGGAAGGTTGAGAACCACTGAACTAGACAAAGCTTGTCAATGGGACTCCTGGCCACAGCTGACACCTGCTTCCCCCGCAGCAGCCCTGGGTCAAAGAGCACCCTCAAACTATTGACCTGTTCCTTTACAAGGAGCGCAATCACATCCAAATATCAAGTGAGATCTTCTGCTTACCAGTACCACTTCTGTCCTGCTGGGATTAAGCTTTAATTTTGGGTGCACACTCAGGATATTAGATCCTCCACATGCCAGGTGGGTGCTACATTGTCTCCTCATACATCTAGGATGCTGACAGGAGCTTGATCGTGCAGCACAAATAAGAAAGGGGCACCACATACCACATCATTTCTGCTTTTTTTGACAACACATTCCAGTTTTCTCTGGTTAATGCTAAAGTACTAACACACTCTGGAACATGGGCATATCTAAGAATTCACATCCCTGGGTTTGGTACTTGAATATATGTCTGGAGTTCAGAAGATCCTAAACAAAATACCGGTCCTCCCAACTACCATTGTAGAGATCTGCCTGATTTTGTCTCTGCTCTTTGCTGTTGGGCAAACCAAGGCGCTGGGGCAGGGTCAAAAGGTCAGTCTCTGGTCTCTGTGTAATCATCAGAAAGACAGGGTTTCTGCAAATAGCTGACCTCCCAGGAAACCTTGCTGTGTGAAGATAAGCTATACAGCATCTTGAAACTTGATAACAATGGAATGTGTAGGTAACTAAGCTTCTGCAAACCTCTGTGTCCATGGATGTGTATTGTAAAGTATTTCCTGAGCTGTAAAACTGAATAAATAATGCTTAACCTGCTCAAGGAGCAAGCAACAAGCTCCGGGAAGCAAGCTCCAGAGCAGGCTAGCACATAGAGTGAAGGAAGCCTCATGTCTGTCATTACTTCAAGTGGCACGCAAAGCAGGAACCTGAATATCAGACCCCAACTTACCTCGCCCAACAAGGGTTTCAGATGCGTCAATCATCTTTGGATCCCGGTAAGTATGGGAGTGTCGCTATCAGTAAAACAGCGACAACATGAGAAGGAATTGGAATTTCTTTTGAAGAAGGCTAGACATGAATGCGCACAACAGAATGTGCTATGCTTGGTTAAGGAAACAGGAGACCAATGCTCATGGTACCCTGAAAAGGGGTCACTTACTTTACAGCATTGGGGAAAAAATAGGAGCTGTATTACATACAGAGACTCGAGCTCCTGTGGAAGTACTGCATGCTTGGAATCCATGCCAGGATGCTATTGAGAAGTTTGGACCAACAACCAGCCCTCCAGTAACACTCTATGAGCCTCTATCACCTCCTCCTTCTTATCAGTCTCCCTCTATAATTCTTCCTTCTGCTCCTGGACTGTCAGCAACATCTCCACTGGATCCTGATCCTCCTCCCATGCCATGTAAAAGTGCCTTTCAGCGCCTGGTGGAGCAGGCTAAGGGCAGCTCTGATCTTTCAGCAGAAGAACTAGCTGATCTTGTAGCAGTTTGTCCTGTTACTTATGGTCAAAATGCAGAAGGACAGCAAGTTGATAATTATTCTGCCTTGCCCTCCTTAGTAATTAGGGATCTGCGTAATGCAGTGACATGCAGGACTTCACAGTTCTTATGTTAAAGGCATGACTGAAGCTATTGGGAATGGATATGTTATGTTACTATTAGACTGGAAGCAGTTGATGAGAATGCTACTTTCTCCTGCACAGTATGTAGTCTGGAAAAATGAATTTAAACAAATAGCTCATGCCCAAGCTCGTGCTGGCACGACAGGGGATGAACTCTTTGGAGAAGGTGGTTATGCTACTCTGCAACAACAGGCTGTTGTCCCAGAGGCAACTTTAAACATTAGTTCAGAAGGTGATTATAAGGCATTTCTCAAGGTTCCCATGATGGGAAAGCCTGCAAAGAGCTTTGCCACTATCAGGCAAGGACCCACTGACCCTTATGCAGATTTTGTCAATAGACTCCAGGAAGCAATTCAGAGACAGATTGATAATCCTGAGGCTGCCGCAGAACTGCTGCTCAAATTGGTTAAGGATAGTGCAAATGCTGATTGTCAGAAGGCTCTCCAACCACTTATGTCCACAAAGTAGCTAGGACAGGAAATCTTGTCATGGATTTGCACCATCTTATCTAATATGGCCTTCCAAATTCAAGTGAGCAACTTGAACATGAAAAATGTAACGCTAGGATACAGCAAGTTTCAGTGTGATTGGCAAACCAAGTCCTTGCACAAGCGGTAGCTAGAACTGTGCATGTATAATCCCACCTCAGGGAATTAGAAAGGGCCCCACTACAACAGAATTGTGCCCACCCAGCATTGTAAAGTGCACGTCAACACAGCCACAAAGGAATTCTATAGAAGATACTGGATTCCCTCAGACAAGCAAACTCAGCATGAAGGGACCAAGGGTCCCTGATTGCCATACCCTGTTAGAAATGCTCTGAAGAGAAGGACACCGCTCATAAGAAACAAATGCATTTTGAGTTTTGCTGGACTATTTGGAGGAGGAGGGGACTATATCAGGATGTTGGATTTTGTTTGTGGAGTACCTCAGGGGGCACTACTCTCCCCTACACTTTTCAGCATCTACATCCACCTCTAGCCTAGCTGGTCCGGGACTACGGGCTGGGTTGCCATCAATACCCAGATGACACCCAGCTCTACTTCCTAATGGACGGATGGACGGACTTACCGGACTTACCCCAGAGTCACCTGAAATTCAACCCCTCCAAGACAGAGGTCTTGTGGCTGGGTAGAAGGGGGCAGGATCAGGAAGCACATCTCCCATGCCTGGAGGGGGTGCAATTAACACTGGCACCAGAAGCCAGGAACTTGGGTGTGACCTTTGATGCCTCACTTTCCATGGAGTCTCAGGTCACGAAAGAAGCCCAAATGGTGTTCTTTCATCTGTGTCAAGCATGCCCTCCGAACACTTGGTAACAGTAATCCATGCAACGGTCACTTCTAGACTAGACTACTGTAACTTGCTGTACATGGGCCTACCCTTGGCTCTGACCTGGAAATAGCAGCTGGTACAAAACGCAGCTACAAGGGTCCTCACTGGAACATCGTGGAGGACCCATATTCAGCCAGTGATACGCCATCTGCACTGGTTACCAGGCTGCTTCCAGATCAAGTTTAAGGTTTTGGTTTTAACCTTTAAGGCTATAGTGGCCTGGGTCCTGCTTATCTGCAATACCCTCTGCAGGGCTCTTCGCTCTGTGGGTATGAATTTACTGGTGGTCCTGGACCCCCGCGGACATACGCCTGGCCTCGACCAGAGCCACGGCTTTTTCAGCCCTGGCTCCATCCTGGTGGAATGAGCTCCCGGAAGAGCTAAGGGCCCTGCGGGATTTGTGAGCTTTCCACAGGGCCTGCAAGACAGAGCTCTTCCGCCAGGCATATAGTTGAGCGGCTCCCAGCATTGTCAGCTGTGGATCTCTAGCTGAAACCAAATCAGTCCCAGATAGAGAGTAATAGAGCCTTGCTGAAAGGGGGGAGGGGACTGGGTTATACATCTTGATATTGTGTTTTAATTATCTTTTTACAGGATTTTATTGTATTCATGGATCTTTATAAACCACCATGAGACATTTGAGAGCGGCAGTATATAAAAATAAGTAAGTAAGTAAGTAAAGGCGTTTTTTAACTATTGGGGCAGGACAGTATCTAAAACACAAATGCATCAAACACAGATATGTCTGATCAAATAAAATCATGGGTAAACTGAACAGAAATTACAGGACAATCCCATTTTGGGCTTATACCCGGTGGACACTCTCTTTGCCATAGCCTTGACACAGCCTGTAGAAACTTAGTTCTTCAGCCATCCCTTCCCCTCTACAATATGCCTATGCAGAGCAGCAAACAAATGCCGCCCCTCAGGAGTCCATTAAATGATGAAGCATCCTGCTAGGATCTCTGATCGTACCTCTGGGCTACAGAAGGAGCAGATGGCTGAGAGATACCGTGACATCATTCTCTGCCCCTTCAGATCCCAGAATGGGGTGGGGGGGGGGAGGAAACAAGTGGGTTATTTACAAATCCAGGCTCTCCCTCCCTCAAGGCACGACCTCTGTCACCTCTGCTCCCTTCTCTGCTAATTACAATTTTTTCCTCATCAGTTTCCCACTCATCAGCTTGACAGCCTGATCCTCTACTGTGATGTCCCTAGCTCTTCCCCTCCTCAACAAACAGCCCTAGGGGAAGTCCCATATTCCACAGTCCTTCCATATTCCTTTATTTGCCTCGCATTCTACTGTAAGAACGTCTTTCATAACCCAGCTTTTCTCCAGAGACTCTCCATTAAAATATCAACCAGCTCTGCGACCACAGTGAAAGCCACAAAGGCCCCTCCTCTCCTGCCCCCCACAGCAAATCATAAGAAAAATAACCACCATCCACAAGTTCAGGCATCCCCGCACTTTCCTGCAACCCCCAAGTACTCCCCTTTAACAAATAGACCAGAAGAATTTATTCATTGCTATAAAAATGGCCTGTGTAACATCGAGTTAGTAAGAATCCTTTGCTCCCAACAGCACAGGACATTAGCTTAAGTATTAGTAGAGCGACACTTGCAAATGGAACTGATAGCACAAAATAAGAGTGTGAACCACAAATAACACAAGAAAAATTAAGGAGAATACTACAACCAAAAACACTCATTTAAAAGGAACAGCTCCAGTAGCATTGGTGGGCACAGAAGCTGCAGAGTGGCTTGCTTTACAGAAATATATACCAGAGATGGGACAGTTGCAGGCAAAGGCCTGGTCGTTTGTCTTTTGTCTTCATGCTGTGGCTATTTGAGTGCCTTTCTGGTTAGGAAGCACTGACACTCTCATGCACTGAGGTAGCAGCATTCGGTCAAGTACACATTCTGAGAGGGGTTTGAAAACACCATCAAAATACAAGGCAACATTTTCACCATAATTATTGTCAGAAGTCTCAGAAATGACCCTAAATCTCCAGACCAGGAGGAGCACTTTAGAGAGTCTTAGAGGGCAGCATTTGAGGAATGAGGTGGAATGTGACAAGAATGATACTTAGTCAGAACAGGTAAAGGCAGGACTGAGTGGCAGAGGCTGCACAATTGTATGAGCTTCAGTTCCCCAAGGGAAGCAGTGTCAGCCCTGTGGCCCCTGTCATTTGCAAGTAGCCTGCCCTCCATACTAGGAAGCGCCTGGGTGTGTATCTGTGTGGGGGCAATTCTGTGGGAATTAATCTTGCCCAACTGGGAGGGGGAGGGGGCTTCCCAAGGCTAATTGAATTAGAGCTGCAACAGACCTAGGATGTTTCATTTGCATTACCAGCCAAGCCCTGGGGACAGCGGCTTGCCCCCTGGCTCCAGCAGCAGGGAGGCTCAGAGCAATGACCCAGAAGCTGCAAACTCTGGCTCATGGGTGAGGGGGGATGCTGGCCAGGGCAGAAGGAGCCCGTCCTCTTTTAGCCACTGCAGAAGGATGGTTCAAGGGGGAAGAGCAAGATAGGGTGTCCTAACGAGATCAACACAAGCCTGACCCTAGGGGAAGCCCGCAGGGATATTGGGGGGGGGGGGCGAGGGGTAGGCATCGCTGTCCCGGAGCACCGTGCCTGGGTCAGAGCAAGGGAGCTGCTTCGACCTCCTTCTCCTCGCTCCCCTCTCCTCGACTTGCAGAGGTGTTCGGCGTTTCCATGGAGATCAGGGCAAAACGCATGATAAGATCCCGTCGTTTTCCAAACCGTGTGTGTGTGTGTGTGTGTGTGTGTGTGCGGGGGGGGGGATTCCCGACGGGGAAAGTCCGAGCGATGCCCCTGTGAGCTGCTCCCCCTGGAACGAAGCGCGAGGGACCCGTAGATCCGGTTCGCCCGCCTCCCCTCCGGCCAACCCGCCCTCCCTCCCTCCCTCCCTCACCTTCGGGAGCGCGCAGGGCCAAAGCGGCGACGGTGAGCAGGAGCCAGGGGCCAGCGCCGCGCGCCCCCATCCTCGCGGACCCTCCTGGCGACTGGGGCGCCCACTTCCGTTCAAATCCCCCCGCTCCGGGCTGCGGCACGCATGTCCACGCCAGCCCGACCTGGCCCGGCTGCAGCCACCGCGCTCAGGCGAGCGATCCGCGCAGCCGCCCGTGCGCTGCCCAGCCGCGCATCTCTCGCCGGGCCGCCGCCGCCGCCGGGCTGCTCAGACAATAGAGAGAGGCAGGCAGGGGGAGGGGACCGGTGCACATGGGAGCAGCGCCCGCACGCCCGCCGCGTCGCTGGGTCCTAAAGAGCCCCGCGGCACCCCGGCGACCCAGTGCCCTACTAGCCGCGCCGCCGCAGGGCGGGCGGCCAGGCAGGCAGGAGAGGCAGGACTCCGGCGCCTCGGACCAGGGCGGGGCCGAGGAGGAAGGGGGCGGGGAGAGGGAGAAGGCCGAGCAGAACTGGGGGGGAGGGAGAGAGGCAAGGAAAGAAAAAGCCGCTGGTTGCTAAACAGGGGCGCGCAGATGATATTGGCCGAGGGGATCTCGTAGGGAAGTGTTCACACACACACACGTGGCTTTTTCTTTAAAGGAAACCAAGCAGAACGCCCACCCACTTTAAATTGCTGCGTACGGCAGAGACCGCGGCAAGAGTTTTCTCCCATTCGTTTTCTCTTGCGGGGAACACCTCTGGCCATTACATGTATTTGTGGTCAAGATCCTGAACCCACTTTCCCGTGAGTAAAGCCCCATTGCAGAGACATGAGCATCGGACTCCGAGTAGACTCAAGCTGTTCGATCGCATGCGAGCAGCAACCAGGGCCCGCTGCAAGGCAGAGTGCGGGCGCTTCACATCTGGGTTTCTGTGGGGCATTTCACCAGCGTTCACATTCTAGCTTCCACGCGATTCTCATCTCACGTAAACATAATCCTCTTGCTGACTTTGATCAACACTTGCTTTACAATGTTTGAAGCTATATGAGAGAACCACAGTGGGGATGCCCAGCCCACACGAGTTGGAAGCGTTTGGGTCGCTTATGCAGTCTCTGAACGCTGACAGATGGCTGCAAATTTAAGGGGCAAAGCCTACTGAAGGTAAGAGTGTTTTTCCTCAGCCTAGTCAAATACCAATTTAAGCAGACCTATGCCGACTCAAAACAATCTGGATTTTAATTTGATTAGATCTGACCTCAAATCTTCCAACTGGCACCCACCCTCCCTGGAATTTCTTTCATGGGATTCCAAAATGCACTCTCCTCGTGAAATTAGTCTCTCTGTGAGATTGCTTCCACATAGCTGATTCTTCCCAGCAATGACAGCTGTAAATAGGACATAAGGGCAAAAAGGCTTCACAATGCCCACTAGGGCAGGGATGGGGGCTACTGTTATTTTGGAATCACTGTTGCAGTGATTAGCACAGACAGGGTCAGGTCAAGTTTTTTTATGGCTTGAGGTGAATTAAAACTTTGCTTCCACCCGAGCTTTGTTGTATGCAGAGCAGCATAAGAATAGCACATGACGCAGACAAAACAAGGACACTATTTTCCTTTCACTTTTGTCATTCGCGTCTTAGTTTCCCAGTGGTTTACAATGACACATGCCATAGGCAGCCAGAGGAGATTGGAATGCTCTTGATAACATCACCCTGGAACATGAATCAGCCAGCAAGCTGCTCCAGCAGGCCTTTCCCAAAAGTGCAGACAGGACTCTCTCCAGGACATTTATGCAGCTGAGGCAAGCAGCCCTGAGTTTTGGAACCCCAAACAACTGCTGAAGTAGTCTCCAAACCTGAGAATTGCAAAAAGTACTTCCTGGAGGAGCCCTGGGTGCAATCAGAATGTTGTTGTTATGTGCGAAGTCGTGTCCGACCCATCGTGACCCCATGGACAATGATCCTCCAGGCCTTCCTGTCCTCTACCATTCCCCGAAGTCCCTTTAAGTTTGCAATCAGAATAGATCCTGAATATCTAGAAGATTGGACTCTAGTCTGCGGAAATTTATTTTTCATTTATTTTTCAATCATTTACTTCAGTTGTTCTCCACCTTTCTTCCAATGGGGACCAAAAGCTGGATCACTGGATCTCCCTGCTTACAAAAGTGGGACTAACAGATAATGAGGGCTCACTTTGTGCTGGAGTTCACCAGGGTTTGACCTTGGAGAATGAGTTCAGTACCAGAGCTGAGTCCTGCAACATGTGATGCCACAATGAAAATAATTAGGCGTTTGTGTAAAATGCTTCACCTGCACCAGTCCTTGTCATTAAGGGTGAAGGTGTTTAAGAGGAAAGGATTTCCAGAGCAGACTTCAGATTCTGAAGAATGAGCACTGCAGCCAATTTTCACATGGCCATCCAGTGTACCTGAAGCTAGCTGTGGATGCAGCTCCTTCATATAGTTTGCTGTCCTCCTAGTAAAAATGGCTCATCTAGCTGTTATGCATAGAGGGAATCAGTATATTTTCAGGATTATCAGTTCTGCCAATTTACACAACCATTGTAGTATTGTGAACAACTGGAGGAGCCACACTTGCTGAAAATATTGCCTTCAGGATCAAATCCTGTGGCATTGATATTGTGCATCACCAGGGGCTGCATTTCAAGCTTCCTGGGTTGCGTTTTCTATATGTTCCTGCCTTTTATACCGACTTTCATTGGATTGTGTTGAGACAGAAGCTGGTTTTCTACCTCAAAGGCAGGCATTCTGTGCATGCTCAAAATTATTTGCCGTTAGGGTCTTTCTTTGGAACTTAAACCGTTGTTTCCCTCAAGGCAAAGGCATTCACTTGGTGCTCTATGCTGACACTTTCCCTAAATCAAAAATTAGCCACCCGAGGTAAGAGGATAATGAGAGATAAACAGATCGATGTAGATAAAAAGCCACGGAGGAGCTTTCAGCCATCTTGGTGGTGCTGCAGACAGGCTGTGTTACAGCCTGCCAGGAATTCTCAGGCACCTGATTCACCTCCCCCTTGGATTATCATCTGCTCCAGGTGTTCACAGCCAACATACAAGCTCCATCATGCTTGGGCCTGGAAAATCAGACAAATATGCCTCTGCACCTAGCCAGAAGCACCACCAGAGTGATTACTGTATGCATGGAAAGACAGGTATTGTCTCCCTACAGGCAGAGTAGGAGCACCCACTGAGTTCACATCTTTGGAGATGGGTGGTCACCCTGTTCTCTCTACAGGAGCTGCAGTCAAAACAGAAACAAAGCTGCAGACATGACTGGGCTGCTGATTTGTGTTGTCTAAAGATCAGTTGTAATTCACGGAGCTCTCCAGGCCCCACCTGGAGGCTGGCAACCTATCTTGGGATATTTATTTATTTGTTTGTTTTAATATACTGTCCCTCCCTGCACACAGGCTTGGACAGTTCACAACATGGGTTACACGTACATCATCTACAAATTCAGGGTCAAAAACATTATTAAAAACGTATGGGGCTCCCTTATATTGGCTCGATTCATTGATGTGCCTCCTGGTCTGTTTCCCAGACAGCATGCTCTTTTAATCAGGTTTGTTCTTGGTGGAGAAAAACCCAGAGATGGAGGGAGGGAGATCCACAGATTTTATTGGGTGCTACTTGGTTCTAGCCTCAGCTGAAGGCCTGGTGGAAGAGCAACATTCCGCAGAACATGGGTAGTTCCATCAGGGGCCGGGTCTCAACTGTCAGCTCGCTCCACCAGGCTTGGACCATGGCTGAAAAGACCCTGGCCCTGGTTGAGGCCAGATGTACTTCCTTCAGGCCAGGGACCACCAATATGCTGGTATTTGAAGATCTTTAAAGTTCTTCTGTGGGCAGCCTGGGAGAGGTGATCCTTTAGGTATGCAGGGCCCAGACTGCATATGGCCTTGAAGGTTAAAACCAACACCTCAAACTTGATCTGGAAGTCAGCCGGCAACTATATGCAGCTTTAGGAGGGCAAGTCATATATGAACTCTCCATGGTGTGAGGACCAGCTGCAGTTTCTGGGTCAAGGTTAAGGTTAGACCCACATAGACCAAGTTAAAGTAATCTAACCTGGAGGTGACCATTGCATGGATAACTGTGGTTAGGTTTTCTGGGATCTGGTAGGGTGCTGGTAGCTTTGCCTGAAAAAAATGGAAAAACACCTGGTGTGCTACCTTCATGAACTGAGCCTCTAAGGAGGCATTAAAGATCACTTCCAAGTTTCTGACGGAACTCACTGCATGTGGAGACAAGACTTAAGTCTCCTGTCATTTTTCTGACCTGAAGCAGATGCAAGGGATGCTATTTGCTCTGCTGGATAGACTAAATTTCTTTTCCCTGCATGCCATTGTCCCGATCCAAATCAGGCCCCTTTAAGGCTGCCAGTGGGGGATGCAGGGGTATGGTTGTCATATCCAAGTTGGGAAACTCCTTAAGATTTGGGAATGGAGGACAGGGACCTCAGTGGGGTTCAAGGCCATAGAGTCTGCCCTCCATTTTCTCCAGGGGAACTGATCTCTGTATTCTGGAGATAAGCTGTAATTCTTGGGGATCCCTAGGCTCCACCTGAAGGCTGGCATCACTAGGCCCATGGGCCTGGGAACCAAGTTCCAAGCATGAAACTCCAAGAACATTTCTATTAACCAGACCTGTGGATGAATCCAGGAAAAGTATAACATGCTGCTGGTCCCTAAGCTAGCATCATCAGTGCGCCGGCCCCAGAGTCAGTAGGACAAATGTTTATAGATTCAAACATCACCTGCTATGCATAGGTTAACAGAAGCATGAAGACCATGTGGCATATGTACTGAATCAACAGCTTCAAATCAAGAAATCAGGAAAATCTCCAAGCCTCCCACAACCTCTATGTAATCCACCTTTTTGGTTCCTCTATGTACTCCACCTTTTTGGTTCTTCTGACATGCATCTCATTAATAGTTCTCAGTTAGTTGGTTCATCTGAGGATGTAGAGTGAAGGAGTCAATGACTGAGTTAGGAAATCCCTGGTTCAGGTCTCACCCCAGCCTTGAACTCACTAAATGGGCCTTTGCCATCTGGGGTAATATTATTAACCTGCTGCAAGGGTTGCTGTAAGGATTACTGAGATAATGCACTCAGAACACTTGAAATGTGCCATATAAATGCTAAGTATGATTATTTCTCAAAACATAATTTCTAGGCAGGCTTCTGTTCAAAATTCCAGACGGGTAAGTGAATTGCAATATCTAAATGGAAGGAACTCTTTTGGGTTGTGCTACGTCCGCTGTCATTTGCTTATCAAACCACACAGATGGGTGGCGGTGCGGAGGCAGCAGCTGTCTTGAATCTGCTGGTTGGCTCACCTGCTACTGCGCAGCGAGCCCATGCACTTGTTTAATGAATGGAGTTGCCATATCAAAGCCCCACCAACCCAGGCAGTATAATTGACATTCCATGTGATTTATTTATGAAAATTAACTGTATGGCTGCACTTCATGCACATGCTAAATTATCTTCCTTCATTTGTGCTATTTCCAGCAGATGTTTTCTCTCTCTGGGCCAACCACATACAGGGAGGAAGGAGAGGAAGAACGGGCAGTGGAAGCTATTATCTGGCCCCTTTTCAATGCCAAGGTAGATAAGATTTGGGTTCCTTATCCTTCCAGAAGCATAGCAGTGCAGCTCACAGCTCTCTTCTTGGGTCCCGCTTTCATTCCTTCTACATCCGCTTGAAGCTGGCAGAATGTAACACTATTCCAATGGTTAAAACATTGTGGAAGGGCCATCTGACACAGGCTCCGCACTTTTAATAGAGATCCAAGCAAGCTTAAGCCTATGGATTCCAGCAGGCCTAAGCATTCTTGACGGTGCATTGAATTGTGGCCACAGTAAAAAAAACAAAAACAAACTAAAGCAGAGACTGCCAAGGCAGTACTTTTGAGGATCTAAATAAAAATGAAGTCAGTCAGAAATGACCAGAAAAAGGCTGATCCACAAACATCAAATGGAGATGAATAAAAATCCAGAGGTGGGAAATCTTTTCTCATGCAGCATACAGTTGCCAGCTCTGGACTGGGAATTATCTAGAGATTTTGGAGATGGAGCCTGAGGAGGGTGTGGTTTGGGGAGGGGAAGGACCTAGATGGGATACAAAGTGGCCATTTCCCCCCTGTGGCCTGGAAATCAGTTGCAATCCCAGGAGATATCCAGTCACCACCTGGAAGTTGGCAACCCTAAAACAGCCACAAAGATGCTGCAAGCAAGCAGAAATTTGAGAAAGCAATCTGGTGGTTGTCTCCTGGCCTCAAATGCTTGGGATTCTTGGGGTTTCTCTCCCAGACAGGCCAGAGAGCCTCGTTCAAGTAGCTCCGGTAGCACAACTCGGGGAACTATCCCTTCAGAGAGCATGGAAGTGGGACACTGCAGTTGTCCCTGTTGGGTCTGTTAAAGATACAGCCTGGAGAAAGACAACAGCTTCTTCAGAGAGCTGGTGGAAGTGTGGTAGAACTCTTCCATGCGAGTTCTCCTGTCAGCTCTCTCTCCCATCTTGGCAGGGGTTTGTTCTGCTTCAGAAACCGGCAAAATGTGTTGGAACAGAGATGATGGTGTGGCAAAGCAAAACAAGTTACATACATGACACATTACCTTCAATCCCCATCCAAGTTGACTGTTGACCTGCAGCTACAGAGAGGGGGGGGAGGGGAGGGAGGACAACATGCCTGAAAAAGGAGGAAATGGAAAATGCATCCATGGGAGTGCAGTTCATGCACATGTGCACATGTCTTGGGTCCTAAGAGATCTGACAAAGAGGTTTGGAAGGCTCTTCCTGCACACTCCAAAGGTTGGGCCCTCTGTCATAGTGAGGTGCCAAAATAAATGAGCTGACTGGAAGGCTTCCAGCCACTCCTGAATGTCAGAAATAATTCCCTTCAGATCCAGAACATTGCTGTTAGTAATGTTTCTGGCAATATGTGAATAAGGAAACCACCCACAACAAGGGAGAGGTCTTGATATACTTGGTGACAAAGGCCTTTAAAACTGAACTATAAAGTTGGAAAAATAGAAACTCAGGAAAAGCTACAGTATTTGCTGGTGTATAAGAATATTTTCCCCCCTGAAAAACATGCCTCCAAGTGGGGGGGTCGTCTTATACGCTGGGTGCACTTCAGTTGGGATAGACAGAGCTGCCCATAGTGGCCCATAGTACTGTATCTTGAGTGGAAATGTTGGGGGGTCATCTTATACGCCCAGTCATCTTATACGCCGGCAAATACGGTAAATATACACAAGAAGGGATGGAATGTTGAGATCAGGAGACTGACAGAGGCAGGGCTTACTGGAATAATCTTAAAAAACTGCAGTGTCACAGCATCATAAGACACTCTAGTCTAGGCCTTGCACATAACTCTATGGTAACTGTCATAGAGGTTTACAAGTGAGTATTGTTCAAGTCAGATCTTAGATGTGAGACCAACACGATCCTTTGGCAAACCTAGGTGAACACTCAGGGCACAGATTTGGAGGTGTGCCAAATAAGTGGGGGAGTCTCCTCTTTTCCTTACGTCTTGCTGATTAAGGGAAGCCACTGCCCACCTTCCATCTTTCTTTCACTTCCTCCTAGCCCTACTCAAGCACCAGCTGCCACGATCACCCAGTTTCCCTAGTGGGTAGAGCTGTGGCTGCTGCCTTTGGCCACCACTGCTAATGCTGTAACCCCAACAGACAGATTGGCCATGCTAATTCCAAACACTCACACTACAGTGGTGTCTTGAAGGTAAGCTTGGCATAAGCTGGCATTGAGCCTTGTCTCCCGTGGCTGCCACAAGGGGACTCTTGAGGAACTTTATGTGTGTGTGTGTGTTTTTTTTACATTGTTCATTTTGTGTGCCCAGTAAACAAAAAGTCAATTCTCCTTCACTCCTTACTTTTCTCTCTATCAAATGGGGGAGGGCAAAGGTATAGTTTGCCTCGGGACCCCAAAACTGTGGGTTGACTCTGTTTGGATTGCAAATATGTATTCTGTAATGGCAGCCTGTAATGGCAGACCCCAGGCTGGTAGTTCCCAGGGAGAGGGAGAAAGAGACGGGGAGCCTGCCGTTTGCTTTTGCTCTCAGGGCTGCACTGTGCAGCCTGCCTGCTATTACAGAACAAGACCTGTCTAAGTCCCACTCAGGACATGGTGCGTCTGAGAGGCTATATTGAGCCTGGCATGAGCTACAGCAAATTATAAATATATAAATCTAAATAAATCTAAATAAATAAATCTAAATCTAAATAAATAAAATAAATAAATTCACTGCAGTGCATTTAGATCAGAGAGGAGAGGAAGTGATAGCAGGACAGGAGAAGATACCCAGAGAGATGTGTTGAGACTCGCCTTGCGGACTGAGCACAAGGGGGCAGTGTTTACACAGTGAAGAGATTGTGTGGACATGTGAAAAAGAGCAAAAAAGAGCACAGCAGAGAGAGGATTAAAATATAAGCATCTTTGAAGATCAGAGCATCCTGACCATTATATCTCCCCCCCCCCCCCCGAGGACTGGATAGCTCATATGAGTGGCAGTAGGATATAGGGGATAGACAGCTTTTATCTCTGTATTGCTAGTTTAAATCAATATTTGGAGTAATTTGTATCTTTAGCACATTCTTTTAAAGCTTTCATTTCACAGTTGCAACCCTACTGAAAATGAAAATCAGGAGGTAGCTGTTAAATTCTTCTGTTTCTCAACAGTTGCTTATTTAAGATTCACAAATTTCATATTATGGTATTGGCTGACTGCCATCGCATAGTATTTTCCTTTGATGGATGAGAGGAGTGTGATGTCATCTAAAATTAACAATTACAACTTAAATATCCAACATATAAAAATTATTAGATTTATTTTCTCATACAAAATTCTAACATATATGTCTTGGGGAACATGCAAGATCAGTTAGTATACTTAACATTTGTATGAATTGAAACAACTCTTCAACAATCATCTACACACGAGAACAAGCCAAAATCCACTTAAGGCCACCAAGTGAAGATCAGCTTCTGTCTAATGAATGACCCCCAGGGCCATTTACAGCCATGTGTCTTGAAATCCCTAAGGATTTCCTCTATTTATTCCAAAATAACACTGTCTGTCTAGAGAGCTCCAGCAGCAATGTGGGGGCATAACTAGCACCTTCCTGCCAGTGCAAAGACCTGACCCCCATTTGACACAACCACCAACTTAGCAATAGATCTTCCAAAGAGGAAATCTTTGCAGGCAGAGCCAGGGTTATAGCAAGCAGTCTGTCTTCTGTGTACCATGATAATGCTGCTTATAGTACAGGTTCAGAAGTACCATTTGGGGGGGGGGGCTTTTCTTCCCACACGTTTTTTACACCCGTGATTATTTGCAAGGCATATTTGTGCTAATTAGTTGTGTGATTTTTCTGTTACCGATGGAACCCACCAAGGCCTTTTCCAACGTGACTCCCACTTTGTGGAATAGTGAGAGGAGCCTTCTTTTTGGAGATCTTTAGCTGGTTCTGCAAAGCCTATTTATCAGAGCTCTTGCTAGGCTACGTGCAGGAGGTAAGTTGGGGTTTGTTATTTTGCCTTTTTACCTTGTAACAATCTAGTTATTCCTACAAGCCACCTTGAGCCAAAGGGAAAGGTGGGGTAAAATATTTTAATAGAAAAGCAGGCAAAGTCAGGACAATAACATTCAAATAATCAGGATTTTTTTGAAGCATTTAACATTATAATGTGAAGGGTTTATCATAGGAATGGAAATGTTTTAGACAACATATATAGGGTTGTGCAGGAAGAACTGGGAATGGCCAAAGCAAGCTCCTCATTTGGCCCTTGGAACACCATGCCAGAATGAAACAGCTCTGTTGTAGATCAGGCTTAGTAACTAAAGCAGTTTCCAAATCCACTGCTCATATTACCCAAGCATGGGATAAGACTACAACAGCATGCAGTTTTATCATCCAAAGTTTAAAAAAAATATTTTTAAGCAAAGCTCAAACTTCATGTTAATGTCGGGATGGCTTAAATAGGGGCTTTGAGAGTAGTGCTGACACACTTTCCAGTCAGCCATGGGGATAGGGCTACAAAGAGATACTAGGTCAGACAAAGATACATTCTACATCCATCCTCCCCTTTAAGAGGGGTGACTATAACAGGCATGCTGCTAGTAACCACCAGTGCTATTCATCCGGCTTCCTGGTACGCCAGGCCTTACAGCTCTGTGAATTTTACATCTCGTCTAATCTCTGTCTCTTTTGGTAGCCCTGCATAGGTACTGTTTTGTTATGCATTCTCCACTTCCCTGAGTAGTTAGGTGCTTGAGTCTGCATTGTGGGATCTGGATGAAAGTTGAAGCCTCTTGTCTTTGAATATTCTGCTTTATTGGCAGAGCACAGGTGGAGGCAAATACCCCCAGAGAGAAGTCCTGCCTCCCAAGGTGCTTCACTTTCAGCAAAAAAAAAAAACAAACAAACAAAAAAAAACTCCAGCTGTAGCTCTTTCAAAATTCAGACTAGTCACACCCCACCTTTTTTCTTTCCACTTCTGCCGGAGGGATCACCTCAAATTCTTATTAAAAACTGGAGGCAAAGCCTGTTGCCCCAGGAATATAATGGGCACTACCACAGACACCTGCACTGTGACCTTCCTGGATTCTGGCCCTCCTCCAACACCCTTCCCCACTCAGTCTTGAGATCCAGTGTTGCAAAGTGGTTAAAAATTAGCAGACTCTAATATCAAGAGCTGAGTTTGATTCCTGACTCCTCCTCCACATGCAGGTTGCCAACTTCCAGGTGGGGGCCTAGAGACCTCCAGGAAGATGAAAGAGAAAAAGACAGGATGAAAGAAAGAGGGAGAAGGGAAGGAAGGCATCAGTTCTCCTGGAGAAAATAACTGCTTTAGAGGGGCACTAGCCCTCCTACCCCCATCCCCATACAACAGTAGATATACAAGTCCCCACCTTTCCATCTAACCCCACATCTTCCAAAGGCCAGGCAGGCTTCCACCTCCCCACCCCCCTCCCCATCTTGCAAAGGCTGAGCCAGGAAAGCTGCAGGGAGAGAGCTGACACCTTCCTGCCTGCTCATCTACCAAAGGCTGGACCAGGCAGGGAAGGATGTAAGGGGGCTGCCTCCTTCCCACCCACTCACCGGCACTGATAGTCACTGAATTATTTTTTTTTGTCAAAAGCTTGAACTCCCTTTGAGTGTCATCACAGACATAACTATATTGGCAGGGAAGCAAAAAACACACTCCAGCAAGACTGCCCAACCTATTTCTCAACCACAAGAGTCTCATTTCATCGTAACCGCATGTAAGGATATCTGGAATGGGGTGAGGTGACTGCAACTAATTCCACTCCACAAGAATTTGATGCCACCAGCTACCTCAGATCAGGATTGTTCCAGCATGGCAGAGAGAGCCAGCTTGACATAATGGTTAGGAGTGCATACTTCTAATCTGGCATGCTGGGTTCGAGTCTGTACTCCCCCCCACATGCAGCCAGCTGGGTGACCTTGGGCTTGCCACAGCACTGATAAAGCTGTTCTGACCAAGCAGTAATATCAGGGCTCTCTCAGCCTCACCCACCTCACAGGGTGTCTGTTGAGGGGAAAGGGAAGGCAAATATAAGCTGCTTTGAGCCTCCTTCGAGTAGAGAAAAGTGGCATATAAGAACCAACTCTTCTTCCCTCAGAGAGCCAGTTCAGTGTAGTGATTAAGAGCAGCGGCCTCTAATCTGGTGAGCCAGGTTTAATTCCCCCCTCAACATGCAGCCAGCTGGGTGACCCTGGAATGGTCACAGTCCTATTAGAGCTGTTCTGACTGAGCAGTCTGCTCAGAGCTTTGTTAGCCCCACCAACCTTACAGGGTGTCTGCGGTGAGAAGAGGAAGCGAAGGCTATTGTAAACTGCTTCACATTGTAAACTGCATGTATGCTGCTAACAGCAATATTTTGTAGTCAGAAGGACACTAACAAATTGCACCCAAAACAAGGATGAATTGGGGAAAAAATACCCAGCAAAGCAAACAGGAGATGATTAAATAGTCTTTATTTGGAAGAATGTGGTAACAAAATATTCCATTTAAAACAGGCAGATTTAAAAAAAAAAAGTGGTAACGAATATGTTTAAACACACAATACAATATACCTCCTCAAAACAGTCAGCAAGGGCATCAGAATCCCCAGAAGATGGGCTTGGTAACAGCACACAGTGAACTTTGTCTGGAGGGATGAGCTTTGTACATTCACTTGGTCTCACATCTATGGCTTATTTCCAACCGGCAAAGGCACATGAACATTACATGCCATGGATGATCAAATTCCTTCTTGCAGAACTAGAGTCCACAAGGACTCTGGCCTTGGATTCATCAGATATCTTTGGCTTGGAATGAGCTGAGAGCTAAAAACACTCAGTAAACATACACACCTTTGTGTAACATTCTTATTTCCGCTGTTGTTGGCATAAACAGAGCAACCATCTTTTGCTTTAGGAAGGCACTTGGCACAAGGGTGCATTGTTGTTAGACATGCCAATTGAGACATAGCTAGACCCCCAGGCCATACCACACAACACTCCGTTCTGGTCTGAGGCATGCAGAGAAAAAATATATAAGTTTTTGAGTGATTAGCCTTGTTGCTCCAACATCAGGCCTTCTATCCATAAAGAAGTAAGACAGTCTGTCATTAATCAGTTGGAAAATAAGGCGGGTAGGTGATGTATGAGTTCAGAAGGAGGCATGATTGAAACAAGGCAGAGAAGACAAGGACAGAGAGGGAGAGAGGGCACGCTGAAGAACAGGTCTACAGAAGGACAAGTTGGAAGCTATTACCATTCTCAGGTGGATTCATTTCTCTGTACAGAAATTTCCAGGAGTCATGCGCTCCTACACAGTTGCAGATGATGGGATACATGAGAATGTCTATGTCTAGGAAGCAGTCACTGAATACATGTAGAAAGGAAAGAAGGCACATTTCTTAAAGGCATGTGGCATTATAGCTTCCCGCAAGCTTCATTCTTCATCCAGATGTTTAGGAGATGACCGCCTTTGCCTGCGTTGCAACTCATCCACTTGGCGCTCCAAGCTGCGCACTTTGGCCTCCAGCCGTGCCCCAGAGCTGTGCGATCCACTCAGGCGGCCCATCAGGGCATAGAGCATGAGCAGAGCCAGCAGAAGGGAAACTTGCACAGATCGATCATGTTCCATAGAGATGATGAACACGAAACAGGACATGAAGATGAGCATCTTGAGGCCCCACATAATGCGGCTCAAGATGGCAAGCATCAGATTCAGCAGCAGCGACAGCACCCAGTAGCCGACCAGAGCAGCCAGGCTCCAGAGAAGCAGTGTCTGCACTCGGTAAGGGCTCACTTTTAGGAACTGAGTGGCATGATCCCCTGGAATACAACGAAGGAAAGCAAATAATTACATGTCTGCCATCTCACGTGGTGCTTTCACTACTTTAGCAGCGTGCAAAGAAACACCATCAGGTGCTGAAAGGAAACACTCCTCTAATTAAGAATACTTTTTAAAAATACAGTATGACAAAAGGGGCCTGTGATTACAACTGAAATACTTGCTCAGGACTTGCCTTCAAGCCAGTATGAGTTTTCTGTAAAACAGACTCAGATATTTTTAAAATAGCTACCCTGTGACTGCTGAAAGAGACTATTATATAATAAATAGGTCCATCAAATACAACAGCAGTCGTTTAACAAAGTATTTTAGGCATGCCTCAGGACAGGGGTAGTCAAGGCTGAGGCTCATGGGAATTGTAGTCCATGGACATCTGGAGGACCACAGGTTGACTATCCCTGCCTCAGAAGACACGTCCAGTGGTATTTTTGACTTTTACAAATATGAACAGCACTTCCCCCAACCCTATTATAATGAACAAGATTTTTAAAGGTTTCAAAAGCCATCTGACTGTTATTTGAGAAATAGGGTCCAATTATTCTTTATATCATGGCCAGTGGAAAAAAACATAGGCTATATTTTAAGGACGTAATCCTGCTGTGATTCTAAATAAAGAATAAGTTTCCTGCAGCAATAAATTAAGGTGTCAGTATGGGTTTCAGCTGATTCTTATTTGCTTATCCCACTCTCACTCATCTTCCAATATGGTGAAATGTTGAATGAACCCTGTTCATGTTTACTCAGAAGTCAGTCTCACTGAGTGCAGGGGGTTGGACTAGATGACTCATGAGATCCCTTCCAACTCTATTATTCTGAGTTCAATAGGATAACTGCAGAAAGCATGCATAGCAATGCAGCCAGTATTATTCACATGGAAAGCAGGAATGATTACTGGTGGGGAGTGGCAGAGCATTGAACATCTCCTGTTCTCATCCAAGCAGGTCTCTTACCATCAATCCCAAAGGAAGTAAGGAACTGCTCTGCAATTTGAGCCATGGCAAATAAACCTGCAGAGATCCCAGAAGATAATATCCAGAAGAGGGAAGAGACATTCTGTAAGTAGAGCAGAAACATACACTCAGGTTGTAAAAGTGCCACTGTTGGCGTCACTGACAACCTCACTCTCAGTATATCAATTGAAAGAATAAATATTGAGTTTATTTGGGGGGGCTTAATGCTGAATCCACTGTAAACTGTTTTTTTTAATACTTTGTATTCTTATACTCTTTAACTAAGTTTCATGTCATGAACCACCCTGAGACCCTCTTTGTACAGTATATGTTGAAATACTAAATAAAAATCAGTAAACTGGGTGATAGAGTACAGGTCCTTCGGCTGTAATACTGCTGAAGTGAGGGAGGCATGCAAAACAGGAGTTACATAGTAAAAATGACTATGTACCAATTAAAAGCTAGGAAGAAGAGAATAGGTTGTGGCTCTGTAGGCTGAATGGAAGCTTTAAAAATCTTAAAATAATTTGTATAGAAGTGAACTTACAGTGAACTAGGTGGTTTTTCTAACTGGTTCTGTGGTAGGCCTATACAGATGCCCAAAATATCAGTCTCAATAATAAAATGGAATTAAGTAGCATTGAAATTCTAACACAGTTTATAATACAGACTACTAGGCCTGAAGCAGTGTATCATGAATGCCAGAACAAAAAAAGACAAGTCAGACATCTCATGAAGTGGATCTAGTCCCCCAAATTTGATGCTACACCACTTTAAATGCTGCCTTGAAATTCTATTATTTTGGACACAGACAGCCAATGCTGTTAGCTCTTCTGGAATGAATAACAGATATGTATAAATTATCAGTACAAGAATCTAAAAATATTTTCCTTTGTATTAGCCTAACAGAGATTTTGTTCTAAATGAACACAAGCCGAACACAAGTTTCTAGAGTGCAGAAAGCTGCAAAGGTTATGGATCATCAATAAATAATTCAAAAGAACCAGGAAAATGGGTCAATCCATTCAGCCTTCTACATCAACTTGCAAATATTAGGCCTTCGTATTAGGCAAACTGAGCAGTCAGCACTGCCTTAAGAGTTGAAATTCACACCCGTGATCCAAACATTGATATTACACTAGCCTAATTATGTTTTATGTTAAGATTTTTGCATACAGAAAACTGATTTATTTATTAATTATATTTATTTATTATTATATGTATGTATTTATTTATTATACTTATATACTGCCCTCCCCCGAGGACAGCCTTGCTACACTCCTGACATACTAGCTATCCATAGGCAGGAATGCTTTTTTTAATATGGACTGCATTCAGTCCCCACCTACCTCATTCAATATCAGAAAATACTCTGGCCCAAGCAAGTCTTCCAAAGCCTCCCTCATGGCATAAGTAACTCGGGACAGAAAATCAGGCTGCACATTCTTTTCTCGCTGATAATCCCTGTGGTGGTGCTGACCACTGGTTATATCCACATGGATGAGAGTGAGCAGCAGCAGAATAGTGAAGGCTGGCCGTAGTAGGAGTTGACAGCTATGTAGTAACAGGGGGTTCTCTCTGGTCATCTTGTCAGATCCTGTAAATGTAGTTAAGATAGCACATTGGTACCACACAGCATTTATTTAGCACATGTTCACATCACCCTTCTTCTAAGGTACTTAAAAGGACATACATTATTCTTCTATTTTATCCTGACAAGAAGCCTCAACAGGCTGAGAGCAGGACTGACACAAAGTCACTCTGAAATGTACAAGGTGAGATGTGATTTAATAGAGGACTCCCCAGGAGTAGTCTGACACATCAACCACTATACAGTTTTATGATGTCATAGGCACATAAATATGTGCACTCATTACAATAGCACTACTCTAGGTGTTATAGAGAAATCAGAAGGAATGATGAATCATATAGCACTGTCAGAAGTTGACTAAAACTTAACAGATCCTGAGAGCAATTAGAAAAACTTACCTATATTTCCATTGCCATTTAGTTTTAAATTGTATTTTAGCAGACTCATAGTCTAAGTGTTTAACATAATGCCGTTTTATGAGTAAAACCATGTTTTAGCCATATTATTTCTGTAACTGAAATAGTTTTGATTTTGCTAGTCTATGACCATAATAAAGATAATAATAGCACTGTCAGCATATGATAAATGGCTTTTACTTTTTAAAAACCAATCACATTATTAAATCCATCATACTATACTAGATCCTCCATCTACAAGGAAAATTGATTGAATATGCAAGCAATTGAAAAAATGCTTAAAATGGCTTGTATTAAGCAATCAGATGTGAACAAATGTGTGAAACAAGCTGATACTGTAAAGAACAGAAATGGAAACATAGCACCATCATGGCAATACCAAAACACAATGAAAAGGAAGACAAACTGTAGTAAGGAACAACATAACTGGATTAATGTTTTTTAATGTACCTATGTGTATGTAAAGTGCTCTCAAGTTGTAGCTGACTTATGGCCACCCCTAGGCCATGGTTGAATTAAGGGAGCAATTTTATGTACACAAAAATGCTTTAGCCTAAAATTGGCCATTTATTGCATTGTTTTCATACTTTGTTACACTGTTTTCTACTGTGGTCCTCCCAGAAACTCAGCAAGATAGACTACAAATAGTTTGATCAATATTAGCACACAGAAGTGGGGGGAGGCTTGCACTTAAAAAAATTCCCTCTGAAGGCAAATATTAAAGGAGCCAAATAACCTTCTTTGCCAAACAGATCCTGTTGCATGCCACAAAAGGCCACGTCACGTCCTTCGGGTGGAGTCACACAAGTACCAAAACAGGCCCCCACCTGCTTACTTCTCTACCTGCCTTCCCCCTCCCCTCGGGACTTCGCGGCGTAAACAATGCTTGACTCTGCGCACGAAAAGAAAGAGGCGCGCAGGCATCAACGGGAAGCGGCGGCGTCAGGCAGGGGACGGAGACCAGCCTCGACGGAAGGAAAGAAACAAACTATCCGAGCCAGCGAGGAAACGCTTTATCCCTCAGCGGTGAGATTCAAATCCCGTTCCAAGTTCACTTGCATGCTGGGAAACGCAGTCCTTGCCGCTCAACGTAGTGCATGCTGGGAGTTGAAGTTTTAAGCGAATTCCCGGCGCCTGAGTTTAATTAAGTGCAGTTCTGTTGCCTTTACTGTTGCCCATTGAGAACAGCAGTTCTAATGAAGAAAAACACAGAGACAATCACCAGGAAGCTGGGATTTCTATTTACTCGGCGTTCGCCGTTTTCACTAGTCTTCCCTCATCGGCAACGATGTTGGGAATTTTAGTCCAAGAGCCTCACATTAGCTCCTTCCGGATCCGGAAGTTGCTGATAGGTGGTTCTTTGCGGTGCATGCTGGGAAGAATTTCCTTTGCGTCCGGTGCTGAAGTCTCCCGCGCGCGCAGGAGCCTGAAGGAGGGAGTGGGGTTCCCGGAAGTAGAATCTCCCCTCAGTCGCGTGGCCCGGAAGCAGCCGTCGGGCTCGTACTGAGGAGGCGCTCGCCATGTCGCTCATCTGCTCCAGTGAGTGACTGATGCGTCTTCTCCCGCCTTTCTTTGCTTGTAGCCGCGGGCAGACAGAAAGGGCTAGAGGGGACAGCTGGTGGCTTTGGGTAGCTGGCGGGCAAAGGAGTGGGGAAGCTTCTCCCTTTCCTCCTCTGCCAGGCCGCGACAATAGTTGGGAGGGGAAAGGGGACAACGATGGTACCCCAGTCACTTGGGGGGGGGATCAACTTTGAGGCTCCGGCTCTTTGGTTTCGTGGCGCATGCATGCAAATGTAATGTACACACGTGTAGCATACATGAGTGCCTGCGCCTACGATCCTGTGCAGTTGTGCTCGTGTGTGCATGCAGCCTCACGCCTTGAATTTGGGGCATGGTCAAAGAGCACCTGATGCATCCACCTTGCTGAAACTCAGTCGATCTACAGCTAATCCGTAGCTGATGAGACATCCCTGGGGAAACCTAAATATGCTTCTTTGAGTTACTTCATGGTAGAAGATGGAATACAAATATAGCAATAATGATAAAAAATATCTAACTGTCCTTTTTGAGGACTGGAGCTTAACTAACTTGCTGGGTGACCTTTATAGACTACTGGTTAATCCACAACCAGCCTTAGTCTCTGAAGGTTTGTTTTCGTGTCGATTTGTGTGTTACCTTGTAGGAGAGCTAGTGTGCTGACTAACAAAGGTGCCACAAAGGTCCTTTTTGTTTTTGTTGCAACAGACACTGTTACCTTCCCTGGAATTTGTAACAGTATTTGATAAAATCTCCAGGGTAGCTCTGCAGCCTTTCTGTTGTTGAAAGGGAAAGCAGAGCTTTTTTATGGTATGGAATCAGTTTTATTATTTGAATCACAGTGCAATCGACTTTAGTGGACTTCAGGGTAACTTTTTAAAATACTGTCAGTTGTTTTGTAACTGAAATTACGTTGTAAGAGCAAAGCTTTTAAATGCATGTCTCCTTCTTGAAAAACATTTCAAGAGACATTTATGCCAACAACACTTCATAAATACTCTTGGTAGTATGGTAATTATTTTTCAGTGAGTCTGGATTCTAAAGTTCTGTCCTATCTACAGCACTAAAATGCCCTGGTGTGCTCCATTTAACAACAGAAGCTACTAGGTAGAACTTAAGCCTAGTGGTATTCTAAACCTGTGCCATGTAAACTATAAATTGATGGGTATGTGGATGTTCCTGGTATTCTGCCTCCTAAGGTATTAAGAATTACTCATGCGTGTGATTTGTTTACATGATATCCCTCTTCAAGACTTCAGGCTTTAAACATTTATCTCATCACACAAACAGCCTCTTACTTAATTCTCCAGGAGAACTAGGACATTCCTACTCAATGTCAATTTGGAGAAATCTAGTGTCTCTGATTTAACTCACAGTAGTAAGCCCTATCAATGGATTGGGATATTGAGTTATTATGTATAATCTCAGACTCTTCGTAGTATGTTGTCATTTCACACAAACTGTGATAGTAGCTGTTAACAAAATTTAGTCATATGGAATGCATATTGTTATCTAAACAGTATCCATGGCAAATACTGCCATCCCAAATGTCTTTTTCTAATCAAAATCTGTTTCTGAAAGGTTAGTGTTTTCCCACTCTAAGCTTTCATTCTCAGCATTAGATCCAAAGTACCATGAGTGGAGTGACACTTTCCAGCTTCCACTTCCTGCTGGTGACCACTGGCTCCTTTGAAATGGTGCTTCTGTTGGTCTCTCTTGAAAAGCATAGGCAGTAAAACTGATTTTGGGGAAATGGTGAAAAGTTCCCTCCCTGTCCACTATCCCAGTGGCCATTTTGCTGGTGGCACAGCTCTTGTGGGTCTAACCTTAAAACTGAAAGAACTGAAAGTTTACACAGATACAGCAAGCATTTATATTCTTCCCTCTCTTAGCTTGGTTCTTGTATTGGTGTATGCATTTCCAAGCACAGATCACTTCCCTTTAATCCCTTTAAATACTTCAAAAGACGATTGAGGCCTAAAATCGTCTCCCATCTTCTGGACTCCCCTCTGAAAGTAACAAATCCAAACTACCATTAAAACATCATGGTACCATTTTTAACATCAAAATGCACTTTTTGTTCCCCCATCTTCCACCAGAAAATTGTGACCTTTTGATTTGGTTTTTATCTTAAATTAATTGGATTGATTTGAAAATGATTTTAATGTATTTTACATGTATGTTGAATGTTGTGAGTTGTTCTGAGGCCCCCGGGGAAGGGTGGCATATAAATCTGAAAATAAGTAAAGAATGACACAGGAAAGGGGTAGAACTGTATATCTTTGTAGAACATAAGAACTGTAATTAGCTAATACTATGTAGATAGTCTTGTATAGTTATTGGAAAGCATTTTGAGAGAGTAGGGCAGATTCTATAGAGTGTGGGTATATAGATCTTTTAAATAAATAAAAATGAGTTTAAAAGTTTAAATCTTGCCTTGTCAAGACCTTTAGTCTTAAAAGAGAACGTATTTAATGAGACTTTCTCCTCAAGTCTAATTTTCTGTTGGAAGAAAATTGGGGGTGTGGGTCTGTGTGGATATTTAACTTGTTTGCGTTTTCTGCTTTTTTGTAGTTTCTAATGAGGTGCCTGAGCATCCCTGTGTGTCTCCAGTCTCGAACCACGTCTATGAGCGAAGACTGATTGAAAAGTATATTGCCGAGAATGGAACTGACCCAGTGAACAACCAGCCATTGTCCGAAGAGCAGCTCATAGACATTAAGGGTGAGAAGGCCTACAGCTAGATTCCTCAAGTCTCCTTCTTTTGTGATACTTTGGCTGGATTGTTTTGGTCTTCTCTTTATTTTTAAAATCTTATTGCTGCTTGATATAAGGGTGTTGTACATGAATGGTAGAAACAGTTCGCTAGAAAGTACGTACTCAGTAATACAGAAGGTCACAAATCAGTCCTCATGAGGTGATGCATGCTTCCTCGTCATTCCCCGTTTTCCTTCATTCATTTGGGCCTCCTTGCCTCCAGCTCCTGCAGTTTATCTTTCCACATTGCTGCTTGCCGTCCCGGTATATGGCTGGGATAGTACGTTATACTGAAATGACAGCGGAAGATGCAACTGAACGGCTTGCATGGTGTATGCCATTTATGAACTGCTGGCCTAGCCATCTTTGGTTGTAAAGGTGGCAGGTTGGTAAGACAGCAGAGGGAACAGTGATGGTTATTTCTGCAGGTGGGTAGCTGTGTTGGTCTGAAGCAATAGAATAAAGTTTGAATCCATTGGCACCTTTAAGACCAACAAAGTTTAAGTTTGGGTATAAGCTTTCATGTACATGCACACTTCTTTAGATACATTGAAACAGATTTCCTTGAGCCTTACATATAGGTGGGGGTGGGAGAGGAGCTAGTTGCCAGGAAGGGCAAGTTAGTCAAGATCATCTTCTCTAACCAGCCCTTCCTGACAATTAACCCTATACGTAAGGGTTGGGGAAATCAGTTTCAGTGTATCTGAAGAAGTGTACATGCACATGAAAGCTTATATCTAAAATTAAGCTTTGTTGATTTTAAAGGTGCTACTGGACTTAAACTTTGTTTGTTTCTGCAGTTAATGCTTACTTGATTCTGTCATTCACAGTTGCCCACCCAATTCGACCAAAGCCACCCTCTGCTACTAGCATCCCAGCGATTCTGAAGGCACTTCAAGATGAATGGGTAAGTATCTTGCATTGTGAAATAGAAACTTCTGATCTGTTCATTGATGTGATAGAACTGAGAATGTCCTTTCTGCTTTCCAGCAGAAGGATGGTCCTTCCTGGGTGACTTGGGAAGTTATGCTGAAATTTCCTCCTGGGTTAGAGTGAAAGAAAGCAAGACATTACTGTGTTGGAATGTTTGTGCAAGGATGAAAACAGTTTCTAAGACAGGAATGGTTTCATCCTTGGCAAAAAGTAGTAGTAGAGTGTAGGGTTAGGGTGAGATATCAGATAAATGGCTCTGGGCCTAGCTGTCACTGCAACATACCCCCCCCCCCAATTAACCCTGTTTACCTTCTTCAGGATGCTGTCATGCTGCATAGTTTCACGCTACGGCAGCAGCTACAGACTACACGACAGGAACTGTCTCATGCTCTCTACCAGCATGATGCTGCCTGCCGTGTCATTGCCCGTCTCACCAAAGAGGTTACTGCTGCAAGAGAAGGTGAGACACAGAGATGGTAATCCAGCTGTTAGGGGTGTCTAGTTTAGTTCTTATTTTAGTCCTTCATGTCAATCATAGTTTAACCTGCTAAACTACCTTTTTTTTGTTTCTGTCCAGCTCTGGCAACTCTGAAACCACAGGCTGGTCTTATTGTCCCCCAGGCTGCACCTTCTTCACAGCCCAATGCTGTGGTAAGTTCCACATGTCTGTTTGACTCGTGCGTTCATGCTCTGTCTCTTTCCTCTGGATTTACAAGCTCCTCTTCTTTTTGCAGGGTGCTGGTGAGCCGATGGATTTAGGAGAACTGGCAGGAATGACCCCAGAGATTATTCAGAAGGTAATAGACGAGTTTGGCTCCGGATTTTCCAACTGTCTTTGCTTTAGCTAGTGTTGTTATTCTGCCTGTACATACTTCAGAGCTGTGTTCTAGACTAGTGCATTTCCCCCTAGAATACAGCAGTGGTATCTGAGACTGCCCCATGTAATTTTATGCGCTAACATGCCATGCTTGTGTACAATTCTTCCTAATCAGTATTTGTCTTGCAGCTTCAAGACAAAGCCACAGTGCTCACCACAGAGCGTAAAAAGGTAAGTGCCTCTTTGTCAAAGTTTTCCAGGAAGGAGGGGGGCCACAAGTGGTTCTGCTGTGCATATAGAAATGAGTTATGGCTTCCTGTTCAAGGAGAGTGACTGTGTTTGTTTTGCTAGAGAGGAAAGACTGTGCCGGAGGAACTGGTGAAGCCTGAAGAACTAAGCAAGTACCGGCAGGTGGCTTCACATGTGGTGAGTACTGTGCTCCTGGTTGATAGGGAAAGTAGCCATTAGGAGTCAAATGCCACAGGCTTTCTAAATGTTACTGGGTGCCTATTGCAGCCAAGTAATTGAACTTCCTCCCTGCAATACAGTTAAGCCACCTTAATGATTCTGCTGTCAGTTAACCAGTACTGTAAACTTTACCTAAGCCTGGAAGCAATCTACCTTGGCATGAACTAATAATTTATTTTTATATCCTGCTCTTCCCTGGTTGGCTCAGGGCAGGAAGTATCTGATTTAAAATAACCAATACAAAGTACGTTTTACACACACACACACACACATATATATGTAATATTTCAGCAAATATGTTTTTAAAATTATATTGAAAACTGCTAATTACAGTGAAAGTCTTTAAAATGTCATGGACCTTCACACTTGCTTGCAGCCTGATGGGCTTTGAGCTGTTGGCTTAGGAATTCTCTGATTCTGTTGGAATTTGATATTCATCTCCCAAGTGTTGTGCTGTACTTGTTACCAAGGCCTGATCAGCTTAGTCTCTCATAGCTGGGATTTGCTCTTGTCTACGTGATCGATTCTCCTGTTCTGGGAGTATCCCAAACTTTCTTCTCTTGTGCCTCCTATTATTTAAAAAATAAGTTTGTTGTCTTTGCTAAGGCTGCCAGAATCCCCATGTTTTTGTTACTGATGATACAGACACTGTTGCTTTTGAACAGGGACTGCATAGTGCCAGCATCCCAGGTATCCTTGCTCTTGATCTGTGTCCTTCCGACACCAACAAGATCCTCACAGGTATGTGAAGGTTTTTATATGTCAGTTTCTCTCCTGAGTCTCTCAACATCAGGATAGTGGGAGCTGTGGAGACATTTCTGTTCACCTTATGGATTGAAAATATAATATTTTGGGATATTGTTGCTGACTCTGAAGAGTGTTGGTTCCATGCGGTTGGTCTATTTATGTGGCTGTGGGCAGTACTCAACCTGCATACTTTCTGAGACAGCAAGTGCTGAAGGAAAGTATGGTTGTGCCTTCTTTTTTTTTACTCAGGCCTCTTGACTGAGTACTGAGCCAGTCTCGTTTCTCAGTTTCCTCTTTTATGTTCCAGGTGGTGCAGATAAAAATGTTGTTGTGTTTGACAAGAGCTCAGAGCAAATCCTGGCAACTCTTAAAGGTCACACCAAGAAGGTCACTAGTGTCGTGTTTCACCCATCCCAGGTAAGGACTGTAGCTTGCAACCATAGTTTTTTCTTTGATATTATGTCATGAACTTTCATGCTTGCGTGAAGCAATTCTTTGGTCATTCGTTGTTGGTCTTTCAACAAGATGGGCTGTCTTTTAAGCAGATTTTAGGGGACACTTCCCTCCTATTTCTAATTAAGACAGGGTCTTCCATCTAATTATCAGGGTGCTTTCTTTTTTTCCTTCCAGGAACTAGTGTTCTCAGCTTCCCCAGATGCTACTATCCGGATCTGGTCAGTCCCTAGTGCTTCATGTGTGCAGGTTGTGCGTGCCCATGAGAGTGCTGTGACAGGGCTGAGTCTCCATGCCACAGGTGACTATCTGCTGAGCTCCTCCGATGACCAGGTGAGATGAAGATCAGAAAGTCACATTCCTAGATTGGCTGGGCTGTCAAATTGTCATGATCTGGCATTTGCAAAATGAGAATGAATGCTTCTTTCCCCTATGCGAACTCCATTTTTTCTCTCTTCCTCAGTATTGGGCCTTCTCTGACATCCAGACTGGCCGTGTCCTTACCAAGGTCACAGATGAAACTTCTGGCTGTGGTAAGAACTCTGCCTTTTGTCTCTAATGAAGCTTCTGTAGGACATGGATGGAGGAATGTAGAGACTCCAAGTATGGTGTGATAAATGGGAACAAGATGGAGGATTTTCCATCTCCTTGAATGCCTTGCTCCTGGGGACTTCTGCGATGATTGTCTCTTTTTCTCTCCCCCCCCCCTCCCTTGCAGCTCTCACCTGTGCTCAGTTTCATCCTGATGGGCTTATCTTTGGGACAGGGACTATGGACTCTCAGATTAAGATCTGGGACTTGAAGGTAAGATATAAGCTTGCATGTTTACATTTGCCTACTCTAAAAAGTTACTGTAAGGAACATTGAGACCATGTATTGAAAATATTTGAATATTCAGGTGTTCTGTAAATACTAAGCTTTACAGCTATTACTGTGCTCCTTCTGAAAAGATCACTGAGTGAAAGATTGTGTGTAAGTTGGTTTACATGCCCACGCACCCAAAACAAAAAGCTGCCTGGGCACCATCAGGAACTTTGGCACCCAGCTAGTAGGCAGCGTCCTCTGAATGCTTACCAGATCATGTTAGCTAAAACTCTTCAGGAAGCCCCTTACTCAGATACTTACAATTTGCCACTCCCTCTTTGGCTGTTTTCATCAACTTTTGATTTATTTGGAAACTCATAATTAAAAGCAGCCTTTAGAAACTCCGTTCCCCTGTATGTTAGTGCCATTAATAAGTTGAACTGAAACCCCTCATGCCGTGTGGAAAACGCCATAGGGAACATGAATTCTGCAATTTGTTTAATTTTTTGTTTGCAGCATGGGCAGATATGGGGCAAAAAGGTTAAGTCTTTTTGAAAGACAGTAGGGCTAGAGTGCTGCTGCTTACCATAGTACAGCTTTACTGTGTCCCTGACCAATGTGGCCGACTGCTTTCCTCAGGAAAGGACTAATGTGGCAAACTTCCCAGGGCATTCCGGCCCGATTACCAGCATTGCTTTCTCTGAGAATGGCTACTACCTGGCCACTGCAGCAGACGACTCTTCTGTCAAACTGTGGGATCTGCGCAAGCTGAAGAACTTCAAAACTCTGCAGCTGGACAATAATTTTGAGGTTAGTGTTTACCTTATTGATCCCGTACCGAGGACAGCTGTATTTTTGGTTCCTCTAATTCATGTAATAGAGGCATTGCTTCTGCGTGGCCGATGCAGTACAGACAATTGCCCACAGTTTATTTAATTGACCCTTAGATCCTGAAGAGAGGAAACTGATAATCCTGCCCCTCCTCATGTGCTTTCAGCCTTCAGAAAGCTTCTTCTACCAGGCAGAGAGTTGTTTATTGAAATACCTTTTGGATGATAGGCACAAAAGAGGCTTGCGCATTATAGCGAAGTGTTGTCATTTAGCAATCCGTAAAGCTTTTAACACTGAGCAACTGCCGACAGGGATGTAGATGTTATAGCCAGGTTTTGT
This sequence comes from Paroedura picta, assembly GCF_049243985.1. Taxonomy (NCBI): domain Eukaryota; kingdom Metazoa; phylum Chordata; class Lepidosauria; order Squamata; family Gekkonidae; genus Paroedura; species Paroedura picta. Next base: position 79,129,581 of record NC_135370.1, on the reverse strand, counting down.
TTTTTAATACTCTTGTCTACCACATTTTTCGATCAACATTTTTTCCTATGTATAACTAATTTTTGTTTGATTTCACAGGGCTTTTGCTCACTAGAACTCAATGTGTTTATATTCGTACGTTGGAAACTTGCTGGTCCGTGACTCTATTAAATAAAGTGGTTCCTCTAATGTGCCAGTGGTACCTGGAATCCCTACTTGGGCTTGGGCTTCTTTTGTCTGCTTTTAAAGCAAGCCATGGCCACTATATACTCCCCTAGCTGTAGCTAGTGTTACACATTGCTTAGTTTTTTGTGCCCACTTGGCTAGGGCAGAGGGTGCTGCACTTGTCTGAGATTGTTGATTATTGATGTGTGCATCTCAAATGTATGCTCCTTTTTAGGTGAAATCGCTCATATTTGACCAGAGTGGCACCTACCTGGCCCTGGGTGGCACTGATGTCCAGGTGTACATCTGTAAACAGTGGACGGAGGTTCTCCACTTCACAGGTGAGAAGCTGGGGCTCCATGTTGCATTTTGAAAAGAGAAGTGCTGTCAGATAGTATCGAGACATAGGTAGGGGTTGTTCTATTTGGACAAACATGCCATGGAGTAATTTTCTCTGATTATTTTTACAGAGCATAGCGGCTTGACAACAGGAGTGGCTTTTGGACATCATGCTAAGTTTATTGCTTCAACAGGCATGGACAGAAGCCTGAAATTCTACAGCCTGTAGCCTCTTCTTTCTGAATGTGAAAGGGGTGGAGCTTATTCTTCACTGTAGTGTTATGATATTGGGAGAACTATAGGGCACAAGGGGTGGGATGGGGGGGGGGCTGAATGGAACTTAAGGTACCTCCATAGTTTTTCTCATGGCTCAGGATACCCATAGAATGGAAAAATGGGCCCTGTACTAAATGGATTTGTTTTCCTCTTCCATATTTGTTATTTTCCAGCTTTGTCTGTGCTGTGAATTGTACCAATATTGAGCCAGACCCATCCAGTGAGGGGATGGTGATAGGGATGAGAATGAAGAGGGGGATGAAAAGATGTGCAGGGTTTTTGTTGTTGTTTTTTTGTAAGCAGCTCTCTAGTTTCATTAAAAAACTAACAAAATTTGTGTGGCTTTGAGAAGAATGGCTTGCTGTAATCATAAATTTATTTGGCCCTCCTTTCTGGAAGGAAGCATCAGATTTGAATACCCCCCCCCCCAAATAGAAAACTGCCATTTGTTACATAGCTAGTTCAAAATATTGTGATTATTAAAAACAGGCTATTACTAGTTCTCCCTTGAAATGGAGATGAAATGTAGCCTGAAGTAACTGATAAATCCAAACCAACTGAAAAATGGAAATATGGTACACATGATCCAGCCTACTAATTACTAGAGAAGAAAGTAGGTTGTTTGGGATGGTACAAGACAGCTGAGAGAACTACCCCTATTCCTTCCTTTCTTTAGAAATGGGCTAATGGGTCAGATGGCTTTGGATCTTTCCAAGAGATGCTGTCATCCTCACCTTCCAGCAGGCTGTGACTCTTGGTAATACATTCTTGGAATGTGTAGGAACCTCACTGGTCATAAGTGCTTCTTCCTAGTACTATGAACGATAATGATGTTCCCTTCACCTTTTTCTTGGCTTTGCAGCCCCTTTTCTTCACTGTCTGTCCCATCCAGCTGTTTATATAAATATATGCTTATTGAGCCTAGGGAACCAAAGGACCATTTAAAATCCTTTTTTCTTATTTGTCTGATGATGGCATACAAGAAGCTAATGGCAATTCAAAACTAACAAACTGCTTTATGTTACTTTTGAGTGGAAATGATTAGGTTTAGGACTTAAATGATTAACAGGCAACAGGGATGAGGTAGCTTTCTAAATAGTTTGCCACAATCAAGTAGACAGGTCTCAAATTGTTAAGATCTTCTGACAGTCACTGCATAAATAAGTATAAGTTTCATCTCAAAAATACTTAATTTGGTGAAGGCAGGGACATAAAGTTCCAATTTCCCTCCTTAACTACATCATAGGGCTCTCCTCTCAGCTGTAGAATTCTATTTGAATCACCCGTCTGTCACTCAAGATTCTCAGACCAAGTTTAAGCATTTACTACCCATTACATGAACATATAGCAACTAAGAATTAACTAATATTGCTTAAAGTGGAGCTCTAAAACAGTGGTCCCCAACCTGCGGGCTGCGGCCCGCTGCCGGGCTGCGAAGGCCATGGCCCTGGGCCGCGGCTCCCTCTCCCCGCCCCGCCCCGCCCCCCGCAGTAAAAAACTTCCCAGGCCACAAGCTTGCGGCCCGGGAAGCTTCTTACTGTGGGAGGGCGGGGAGAGGGAATCAGCATTCGCGCATGTGTGGCCCGTGCGGGCGTGGCCCCCGGGCGTGGCCCGATGCCCTACCGGTCCCCAGCCTCAGAAAGGTTGGGGACCACTGCTCTAAAAGACTGGAATTACACACAAAATCATACCTAGAATTAAACTTTATTGGCCTTGAAGGTGTCACTGGATTTAACTTTGTTGCAACTTTCTTTCAGAAACCTTTAACAGAAGAGTTGGGTCAGAAATCATCATAGAAATGATAAATTAATCCACAGTCTAACTTCTGTGCAATGTGAACAATAGGCATTCAACATACAGGTTGGGAGGATAAAATAAGAAGATACAGAATGATAGTTCCTTTGGATCAGGGTACAAATAAAGTACATTACTTCTATTTTTCATATTTCACATGATTTTGTACCACTGGAACCTTTTAGGAATGCTGGTCAACTTCTCTTCTAGTCTATTAATTTCTATGACATTGTTTTCTTTTCCACCAGTCTTTATAAATATAAGGACTAGACATTAACACATCACTCAGAGGCAGGGTTCTTAGTGTGCTTGTATGGACTCAGTTCCGTACTTAATCTTCTGGTGGGGTGGGGTTACACACAGTAAGATCTGAGTATAGTTTTAATATACATGCCAGCATTTGGCTTTACTAAGAATCTAGCAAATATATGTACCCTGCTTGATAGCTTAATTTTAGAAATATGCATTTTTTAAAAAGTAGTTCTATTTCCTTAGCTAACTAAATGCCAAAAGCTATTATTCATTTCCACCCTAAATGGTGAGTCCAGATATTGCCAAGAGAGACAGTTTTATATATATTTAGATTTATCCCTGCCACTCCCAAAGGCAGTCCAGCTCGTGGCAGCTTACAGCAAAGAATACAATACCATATGCTAAAAATACAATATAACCCCTAGACAAAATAGCAATAAACCACGATGGTGGGAAAACAGTCTAAGAACCCATCCCCTCCCCTGATCAATCTCCAATAGCCACCATCATCCTCGGAAAGGAAACTGCCCAGATATCAAAGGCAGTACATCCACAGGGTCTGTATAGGGAGAGACCTTATCTTCCTGGCCTGGCCTCAACCAAATGCCTGGCAGAAGAGCTCCATTTTGCAGGCCCTGCAGAACGTTGACAGCTCCATCAGGGCCTTCAGCTCTTCTGGGGAGCTCATTCCACCAGGTCGGGGCCAGGACTTAAAAGGCCCTGGCTTAAGCCAGTTGACCCTCCCTGGGGCCGAAGACCACCAGCAAATTCATACCCACATAGCAGAGAGCCCTGCAGGGGGGCATAAGGAGACAAGTTGAAAATAGCATGATTGTGTTTGTAAAATCTTGTATTGTACTGGTGGGAGTGTCAGCTTTGTCTGTGTTCTGCTGCTGCTCTTCTTGGCCATCCAATGGAAGCTTAAGCTCACTGTCAGGATGCTAACTACAGGTTCTTAGGGGTAGTTGGACAAGTTGCTCATAATACAGCTTGCCTACTCATAAGGTAGGTTTAGGTACCACTTGAACTAACATGCTTTCCTCCCTTCTCTCTGAAACGTAACATGGAAGAGATAGCTTTGATGAACAGATCTGAGAATTCAACCCCAAATTCCAACTTGGAGTGAAGTTTCTTGACACACCCAATAAAAACAAATGGAGCATTAAGCATGTGTGCCTGTTCTCCCCCAGTTCCATTTCCAGCTAAGTATTTAGAACTAGTAGTAAGGCTGTTGGGTGCTGAAATATTAGTGGTTTGTTGTGGGTTTTGTAGTTAGTGGTTGAAGGGCTGAGGAGAGTCCCTCATCCAGATGGCCCTCAGTGTCCACCTTGGCTACAGAGTAATACAGCTACCTATCTTGATCTGTCTCCATGGAGGGTACCCCATTTAACTGTACAGTAATGAAAATCCATCAAGCATGTGCTATCTGGAGAAGTGAGCAACGATGCCTGAAAGCTCCTATCCTGCCTCAAATGTTAGTCTTTAAGGTGCTCTTTAAAGGACTCTTGACTTCTGTGTCAAGACACAGTGACACATCTTGAAGAAAGGACAGCTGCAGCTCAAGAAAACGCTTGGCCACCAACTCTGGCTCTTTTCTACTGAAATGCACATATATTAATATTTAGGGCTAATTAGCACGGTCCTAATACAGTTTAAATTTGCTGGGCATGATACGAACTTTGCTCTTTACATACCAGGGAAATGCCCTGTGCCTGGGTCTCATATCAGGGGTGACTTCCCACAGCCATCTGTACTACCCAGGATTGCACATGTGACCTGCCAGCCCTTGCCCAGCAGTGGAACATGGAGCCAGTTCAGAGGCTGGCCTGAGCTGTGCCAGGGTGGGGGATCTTGCCTCTTACCACCTCTGTGCTGTCTGGGCCACAACTTGAGGGGCTTCTCCTGGCCTGGACGAGAAGAGCACACCAGTCACATCAGCTGAGGAAATGCTGGGTGCAGGTGGCAGGGCCTGGTGCTGTTGGCCGAGCCAGGCATGAAACTCTCACCCAAGGCTCAACAAGAGGCCAGGAGCGGTGTCAGCAGCCTCCTCCGTTTGGCCACAACAATGGAGAAACTCAAGGCAGGAAGAAAGCAGTTGCTCCAAGTGGGGCATGCTTTACCAACAGGAAAAATGCAATTGCCCATTGCTGGGCAGATCCCTCAGCCTGCCTTTTTCCTATGGGTGGAATATCCTCCACTCAGGATCAATCACCTCCAGTTTTAAGCAGTGAGTCATCGGGGGTCACAGGACTGATGGAAGGATGCACTAAAATTTTACTGGGTGCATATGGTAAAGGCGTGCCATGTACAGTCTGATTTCCTTAAATCCACATTGGTCTGTTAAATAGATTAGAGACCTGACAGGTTTCATATCTTCTCAGTATCTGCATATATTAAAGACTTGACATGTTTAATATCTTCTCAGGAGCTGCAGTTAGGGCTAGCTGTGTTTCAGTTTACATTAAATGAAGCATTTTCAGGTATGAAGAATAACATGAAGCTGAGGTGAACCATTAGCCAGTGAGCATGTAGCAAACTCATTCTTGCAAAGAGAATAATTTGTCTTCTACTGGAAGCAGGAGTATCATACAAACTCTGCTTGCTAGAGCAACCATAGTCATGATCTGAAATCTGCTTCATTTGTTCCTTGCCTTTAACCCAAATGGAAACTTCTCAAGATGGCGTCTATACATCATTAGCCATTCCTCCATTTTAGGCTGAGAGAACATGACTGGGCCAAGGTCACCCAGTGAGTTTCCATGGCACGAGTGGAGATTTGAACCAAGGTCTCCCAGACACTTAACCACTACACCAAACTGGTTATCCTATGGATTATCATTGGCTTTTATTTTTTATTTTTGTCTTCTATCTCTGCTACAGAGAAGAGTCAGGATCTTTTACGGTTCCATCTCCAGAGCACAGTCAGCAATATAACCACAGAAGACACAGTTACCACAGAAAGGAGCCCCAAGGCAACAGAGTTAAAATCTGTTTGGGTTTCTGAGCCTGGAATAGATACATAGTCATGTTAGAACTGCACCAACATTCATAGCAACAGCTCCTTACCCAGATGGTTCCAGCTTCAAAATTTATAGCTACTTTCCAGCAACAAGCATCTGTCTTCCCACATACATAATGGCTACAAAAGTTGCCCCATTCACTTAATAAAGAGCCACAGCCAATCCCACCTCCTGCAGCCATTAAGTGGTGGTGGGAGACCCCACACAGCTTCAGTTATTACAAAACTGGGGGGAAGAGGGGAGCATCAGATCTCTCTGCTCCCCAGCCTTCTCACCTTTAATTCCAGACAGATTCACTGTGTACCCTTGACCCTCAACCCTTAGGAAAATGGCTAGTGCTCACTGGCTTTTGCCACAACTGTTGATAGGCCAAGGCATCTCAAGTTTTAAAACTCAGGTTTTTAGTACCCAGAAAAGTCACTTGGAAATCCAGCGTCCTATAAAACAAATACCTGGCATAAGTTTAAAGATTTGCCATTTAGCAGCTTAGGCAAAAAGCTTAAGCCTGGCTAAAAAGCCAGTAGATGCCTATTCATCTGGTGACATAATGCTAGAAAGCTGTTGCCCTGACCTGGATAACCCAGGCTAGCCTGGTCTTGTCAGATTTCAGAAGCTAAGCAGGGCTGGCCCTGGTCAGTATTTGGATGAGAGACCACCAAGGAAGTCCAGGGCCACTACATGGAAGCAGGCAATGGCAATAGTCTCCTGCCTTGAAAGCACTGCTGGGTGACCATGAATTGGTGGTGGCTTGACAGCAAGAAACAAACAAAAGAAGTCTGTTGCCCAGAATCAGCTTCCAGAGTGTGGGGAACATGAATCAGCCATGATTACTTCCTTCTACCTTACAATTCCAGAACAAACGCAATATAATCATCCCAAGCACCAAACCAAGGAAGCCAACTGAAAAATACTTTGCATTTTTCAGGCCCAACACTTAGATTGTCAGACAGAAGGGGGTGGCTACTCCTCATCAAACATGACTTCTTGTTTTTAGTTGTGAAGTCGTGTCCGACCCATTGCGACCCCATGGACAATGATCCTCCAGGCCTTCCTGTCCTCTACCATTTCCCAGAGTCCATTTAAGCTTGCACCGACTGCTTCAGTGACTCCATCCAGCCACCTCATTCTCTGTCGTCCCCTTCTTCTTTTGCCCTCAATCGCTCCCAGCATTAGGCTCTTTTCCAGGGAGTCCTTCCTTCTCATGAGGTGGCCAAAGAATTTGAGTTTCATCTTCAGGATCTGGCCTTCTAAGGAGCAGTCAGGGCTGATCTCCTCTAGGACTGACCGGTTTGTTTGTTTTGCAGTCCAAGGGATTCGCCAGAGTTTTCTCCAGCATTAGAGTTCAAAAGCTTCAATTCTTTGACGCTCGGCCTTCCTTATGGTCCAACTTTCGCAGCCATAAATTACAACTGGGAAGACCATAGCCTTAACAAGGCGCACTTTTGTTGGCAGGGTGATGTCTCTGCTTTTTAGGAAGCTGTCTAGATTTGCCATAGCTTTCCTCCCCAGGAGCAAGCATCTTTTAATTTCTTTGCTGCAGTCCCCATCTGCAGTGATCTTGGAGCCCACTATCTCCATTTCTTCCCTATCTATTTGCCAGGAATTGGTCCCACAAAGCGGAAATGCTATTTTTAAAAGTGCAATCTTGGCGTTACGCATGCCTGCCTTTTTAGTGGAATTCAGTATCATTTCATTCGTTTCCCACAGGTTTCTGGTCTTGCAAAAATCGCTAGACAGGAAGCGATTTTTCCTGTGCTTTGTCCTGCCCCTGGCCGTCAGTCAAATGAACAGCCAATGGGCAGCGGTTGTTATCATGCTCCGGGAAAGCCCCTTTCCCTTTAAGTAAAAAAAAAAACACACGTTGCAACGAATATGCGTTAATTCGTTGCAACTGAGAGACCCATCTAGTTGGCAGCTGGCATGTGAGCTGACGATTCATCGTTGCCACGCTCCCCCGAGTGAAAAGAAACCCCCCCCCTGCACGGGTGCGATTTTCATCTGAAAATAAAGGGAACTTGCAAACGGGGCTGTGTTGTGCTTGGGGACTTAGGGGAGCTTTAAAGCACTTCTGTGGAGGGACTGTAGCCAGAGAAGCCTCCCTGGGTGAATGAAGCCTCGTCGGTTCGTTGCTTTCTGCTCGCTCCAAGAAAAAAAAAATGGCGATTGCTTCACCGGATGTTTGGAGGAGAGAGCCAGGGGGAGAGACTTTGCTGGAACCACAACAATGAGAATGCACAGGTCTTTTTCACTAGTGTTGCAGATTGTTTGCAAGAGTGTAGTGCTTTTCAGAAGGTTAATCCACTTTCCCCAATTTCCCTTTAAGCGCTACAACGAATTGCTTTTTGCGGAACTGTTACAGCAGTGTGGCAGATTGTGTGCGACGTCTTGCGGAACTGCAAATTAGTAGCGTTTACAATTTGCAAGCCTTCTGCTACTTTGAAGTCATGTGGAATGGACCTGACTGTTCTATATAGCCATCTGTCCAGTTTGGAAGTCCCTCTTTTTACAGAGGATCCAAGCTGTCAATCAACACCTAGAAGGGAGGATGTGGAGCTGGAAGCTTCTGTGAAACAAGGAACAACTTATTCAAAGAAGATAAGTTGATCCCTAACAGACCAGCTGCTTCAAACAGATTTTTGGCTTAATGAGCTGGTTTATATCCAGTGAGTCGTCAGTGTATCATAAAATGATTATGACTCTTCCTGCCTTGAAAGGTCTTTCCACTGTATTCCATTGTACATCCTGGGGTGCAACAGTCAAGTAGATTGTATTCATTTTCAACAATTACCTGCCAGGAAACCTTCAATAAAGATTCATGGATAGAGAAATGGTACCAATGAGAATAAGACAGGATCAGTGAGAAAATCTTACAAAGGAACTTACTGTTGGACACTAGCTGTTTGATCTCAGCATCAGGAAAGATCACAGGTCCATGAGAGCTTGCCAGATCCACGGGCTCTGTCCTATTCAGAGGGTTCAAAAACCTGCGGCCTCCTAGGAGATGCAGTGTCAACATTTGCATATAATTCAAAACCTTGCTTGCCCCCCCCCCAAAATAATGGCAGCTGTTAAGTGATGAATCACCGCGCATAAGTGACCCTTATCATGAGGCTATTCAATTGAACTGTTTATTCTAACAGTGAAACATTCCAGGTGCTTGAGCTTACATTTCTACATGCCCATTGGAAGACTGTAGCTTGTAGCACCTATATCTCATCATAAACATGTATATAGAATTCTGCAGAGGGGGGCAGTTTGGAATGGGAAGACTTTATGCTGAGAAAGGCTGAGGCAACCTCCAAACTATGTTTTCTGAAGATGCTTCTCTTTACAAAAGAGACTTCTGGGTTTTGCTATATATATTTAATGTATTTTAGCCTAAGTTTTTCTTCTCAGATTTCATTTTCAACTTCCTAACTAGTCTTGCAACAAAATATCAATCTTTCTCCCTAAAACATTCAAGCAGTGTCTTTCCACTAGTACATGGTGGGCGATATGCTGGATGAACGATCCAGAATCAGTCCCAAGTAAGAGTGTGAATTTATAGCCTTTGTGCCCATCTCTTTGGAGGGTCTGGTGCTTATGCCAGGTTTTCACATTTGGCACCCACATGCATCAAGCAGAGAAGTCACTCACTTGGAGAGGATCTGGCACTGCATGTTGTTCTGCAAGGATCAATTTGGGAAGGGATGCAGGCTGATGCACTACAGAAGAGGTACACCTGAAACAACAATGTCTCAATAAGTTTTATGGTGAAGTTCCTAGCCAAGATGTAGACCCTACTCAGTACTAGGATACTTGTAAAAAAAGAAAGCCATTTAGTTTGCCAACAAGAATATATTGATAGAGCATCAGAATTCGTTTCTTTGGGCCAACCCTGAATTTGCTCTACTACAAACAGCACAAGGTTTGTCATCAGTAGAGAGAAGGAGAGCATCATTTATACCAACATATCCTAGTTTCCCATTGAAGTAAACTTGACTTGACCTGGCAAAATAATTCTGTGATTTAAAAATACAGTGGTAGTTACCCACAAGTCATTTTTTTTAAATATCCAAGAATGGATGGAGTTTACCATATACTAAACCACCCTAACATCTGCAAGAATGTCTGTTATTCAAACTAACACAAATTAAATAAACCGCATACAACCAAACACACATCCTCAGGTTTTATACAAAGTTAATAACAAATGGCATAATAGCCAATAAATTACTACAGTCTGAAGGCAATGTAGCCAGATGCAACATGTTCAGGTCTTAAGTATAGTTGATAAGTAATGCGGTGACTAGATATTCTGGTCAGATAAGAAGGGTCTCTGGTAGCTCCCCATTTCAAACTTCCCTTTATCAGTGATCTTCCAACGAGTTTCCTGTTAGTAGAACAACAGAATTTTGGGTAGGATCAAGCCTCTGTGGGGACATTCGGCCCTCACTTGTGCTATTGGTTTCACCAGATCTTCTTAGGGATTCTAGCCTTACAAACTGACCATACGAATCTCCATTTGTGTAGTAGGCATAGCAGAGGGGAATGGTGGCTGGGTGGGTAGCAAGTGTTTTACTCTTTGCAATCCATGTATTGCTCCTTGGCAAGCGACTGTACATATATTTCCTTACCAACTGGCTGAGCAGCATTTGAGAGCCGGAGTCCACAAATGTGAAGGTGGAAATGATGAAGCGCTGGTAGTGAGTTGGAAAAGGCATCTCAGCTAAGGCTGGCCCAGGAGGCATCCTCTGGGTTCTGTAGTTGTCTCCTTCAAAGGGGCACCTGGGAACAAGAAGTGGGGCCATTAAATGGACCATGGAAGCCAGCCCTCCACTGTCAAGAACGAGCACCTTTTTCTCCACTCACCCATCCATCAGGATTGGCCACTGCAGCTGCTCAAGAGGATTAGCACTGGGAGTAGCCCAGCAGTCATGGAGAACCAAAACCAGGGAAGGGTCCGTTCTCTGCAGGATGCGAACCTCCACATACACAGGGTCCCTGAGTACCTTAACCACAGGATAGTCTCCATCCAAGTAATAGGATTTGTAGCTGGCATCTGGGGGCGAGAGGCCAAGCAAAAGGGTTGTCAGTGTGGATCTACAGGAGAAGACAGCGGTCTTGGCACTGAGTTTAGGAGTACATTTACCAGTAGCAATGCGCAGTTCAAGCCTGAGAGGTCCCATTTGGGAAACCGGAGCTGGGGTGGGAGGCAAGAGGACTTCAGCCTGGACTGGCAGGAAGCCAGTGGCATTGTAGATGCAGCGAGCATGGAGGCTGAATACAGAAGAGAACAATGTTCCATTTACAATTAAGATCTCCCTATACTACTTTTTGTTGTAGCATGTCCTCTATAGTGGCTTACATAATATTTCAGGTTTTCATTTGATGATCATATATCCAGGCCCACCAAGTACTCAGCAAAACAAGTCAATCTTAAATAACCAGTAGAAGCCAACCAGTAGGCCATAACGGTCCGTGATAAAAAGCTATATAAACTGGAAGTTATTTAAACCAGAAACATTTCTAAAAATCAAGGCAGATGTTGGCACAGTCTGGTCACATCTGATGGGGCCCTTGCTAGCATAGCATCACACTCCCCTGAATTTGGATGCTGGAGGATGCAAACAAACGAGGACCTAGGTGCCCTCAGCATCCACACAGGCAAGTGCCTTGAGTCTTCTAATGGCCAGGGTCCAGATGCAGCCAGCACTATTCCATGCTGGCTTACAACTAAGGAAATACCTGCAAGTTCAACTGCACTTACTGCCAGGCATGTGAGCATAGGCTTGCAGGCTACTTTAATTTAGTCAGTGGGTGGCTGGATCATGCAGAAGACTGGGCAAATTTGCTCTGCCAATGGAACTTGAGTCTTTGCTGATCTCCAGATCATGAAGTCATTTATTTATAGATTCTTGCTCACCATATTTATTTATTTTATGGCACAGTTACACACAATTGCAGCTGGGGAGAGTACAAAGACCTCTGTCACCTGTCCATGGAAAGCACAACACTCACATTCCTGTGACAGATGAAAAATAGTTCGGCAGGCTGTACTGCAATCACATTTGGGACCTGGTATTTTGCCCCATTTAAACAACAGGTCTGCACAATTGCCAAAACCTGTTTGTATAATGTCCTGCTCACCACAATGCCATTAGGAGAGGAGGAGGAGGGAGGCCAGGCCGTTCCCGTCCCTTTAGTCTGTTGGCAGCTCCATACGTACTGCAGTTGAAACTTACATGAAGGTGCTGTCTCTGGTGATGGACCCATCAGGCCCATTTTGGATATCAATGTCAGAGATTAGTTGATTTTCATAAATTAGTTTGTCACCAAGCACCTAGGAAGGATGGAATGAATAGAATGTGTATTAATTTACACAACCATTTGGGCACCCTTCCCTGGCTTAAAAGATGAGGCATTCTCACCTGGACAGTTGTGCCGCATCGGGTCAGGGGGAAGCGAAAGACAAGGAAAGCCTCAGTTCTGCTGACAGGGTCACACCCCGCTTGGGCGTAGGACAGCTTAACAGTGTCGAGGACAACTGGGTAGTCTGACATGTCCCGAGAGACAACCAGGATGAAGTGGCCTTCCTTAAGGCACCGAACAGTGACTGCAAGGAGCAAAAGGATCGTAGAACAGGTCTCAGCAAGATATTGGTCACCATCCATTCATCCTCTGGGAGATGGCAGATAGAGCCATTTCAGCAAAATGTGTTACATTTTTAGTGTATGGCTGCATCACCCCCCACCCCCTGCTACCTAAAGCTAAAATACGAGACATTCACAATGCAGCACCAGATAATTCTTGAACAATCACACCAATATGAGGAATTCTGTTAACCAACCAGATGCCAGGCTTTACCTGTGTTCCCATAGTAACAAGGAATACTAAGGTCACTGTCATCATAGCAGCAGCTGGCTTGATGGCAAGTTTCTTGATCATAGGTATCCACACAAGGAATTTTGCTGCCCAAAACTCGACATTGTTCCATTGTTAAATGAGTGCCTGCAAGAATCCAGAATAAAGGTATAACATCCATTCACTCATCTGTGGGAAGAAGCACATGCACCTGGATGCTGAATCGGTAAACTGCATGCATCCTGACTTAGAATCCTTGAGCACACAAAATACCCTGTGCTAATACAATTGCTGGTTCCTCGTGGAGTCTTCTAGCATCCAAACAACATTTCAGAATTCAGCTTGACATTATCAAATATCAAAGGTTTGTGTGGAACATCAAAAAATACCAACTGACATAAGGATGCAGCAATCAGACACCACGTGTTGAATCAGTCCTATGACAACATAAAATTTTATGGTACAGAGCAGTAAGAGTTAAATTGGACAGTAGAAAATGACAGAGACAAAAAGCATATGGAAAGGCTGTGGCAGAAATGGAAACAGGTCCATCTAAAAGCAACTATTTAATAGCCTTAATACACATCTGACTACTAAGCTGGAATACTTATGTTACTATATTACTTAATACCAAAAGAAGAAACCAAAATGTCAGCTCAGCTGGTAGCTATTACTACATTTATATTTCTATGCAATATCACAATATTGTTAAAATATGTGAAAACTAGATATTAAGCCCGCTGTGGGCAAAATACAGCGGGCCCTAGGATGATGGATGGGTGGAGGGATGGGGTGAAGGAAGGAGGAAAAGGAGAAAGAGAGACAGAAAGACAGAAAGAAAGGGAGGAAGACAGAGACAGAAGAAGAGGGAGAGAAAAAGGTAGCCAGAAAGAGGCAGATGGGAGAGAGGGAAGAAGGGAGAAAGGGAAAAACAAAAGGAATGCTGGGAGGAAGGGAAGGAGAAAGGGAATGCTGGGAGGAAGGGAGGAACAGAGTAAGGTAGGTGGCCTTGGGACCTTCTGCCGGGCCCAGGGGCAGGCTCGGCTGCCCCAGGGCCCGGCAGAAGGCTCGGGACGGGGGCGGCAGGCTTTGCGGCCTACTGCCGGGCCCAGGGGCAGGCTCGGCTGCCCCAGGGCCCGGCAGAAGGCTCGGGACGGGGGTGGCGGGCTCCGCGGCCTACTGCCGGGCCTAGGAGCAGGTTCGGCTGCTCCAGGGCCTGGCAGAAGGCTCGGGACTTCGGGAGTGGGCTTTGTGGCCTTCTGGCGGGCCCAAGGGCAGGCTCGGCTGCCCCAGGGCCCGGCAGAAGGCTCGGGACGGGGGCGGCAGGCTTTGCGGCCTACTGCCGGGCCCAGGGGCAGGCTCGGCTGCCCCAGGGCCCGGCAGAAGGCTCGGGACGGGGGCGGCAGGCTTTGCGGCCTACTGCCGGGCCCAGGGGCAGGCTCGGCTGCCCCAGGGCCCAGCAGAAGGCTCAGGAAAGGGGTGGCGGGCTCCGCGGCCTACTGCCGGGCCTAGGAGCAGGTTCGGCTGCTCCAGGGCCTGGCAGAAGGCTCGGGACTTCGGGAGTGGGCTTTGTGGCCTTCTGGCGGGCCCAAGGGCAGGCGAGCCTGCCCCAGGGCCCGCCAGAAGGCTCCCTGGGCGACGGGAAGCCGGCCGGAGGACTTACCGCTGGGGAAGGCTTCTTCCTCTGAGCGGCAACTCCCCGGCCGGCCCAGGCGAGGCTGGGCCAAGCAGCCAAGCAGCTTTGCGCGGCTCCCCATTGGCTGCTTGGCCCTCGAGTGACACTCGGAGGGCCCAATCAGGAGCCGCTTCGCAGCTCCTGATTGGGCCCTCCGAGTTTTTATCCCGGACAGGGCCCGCCCTAACTCCTCCCCACTTGCCCTTACTCCTTTATTCCTCCCGCTCCTCCGGAGCGGGGGGGAGGGTTAAAGATGATGAGAGAGACATATTTCAAGGGAATTATGAGCACAATGATGTCATCTAGAGTCAGCAGTGTTACATCCATTCATTGCACAACCCAAAGGTGTACTTGTTGAGAATTTGAAAGCTTAGCAATAATTATTACATACAGGAAACTCACATACCTGTACCATATATTGGAGAAAAGTGAGGCACCGGGCGCCCCAGTCCAGGCTGCGGCTGAGCGGGCACCGGGCGCCCCAGGCCAGGCTGCGGCTGAGCGGGCACCGGGCGCCCCAGGCCAGGCTGCGGCTGAGCGGGCAGGGGGCGCCCCAGGCCAGGCTGCGGCTGAGCGGGCACCGGGCGCCCCAGGCCAGGCTGCGGCTGAGCGGGCAGGGGGCGCCCCAGGCCAGGCTGCGGCTGAGCGGGCACCGGGCGCCCCAGGCCAGGCTTAGGCTGAGCGGGCAGGGGGCGCCCCAGGCCAGGCTGCGGCTGAGCGGGCACCGGGCGCCCCAGTCCAGGCTGCGGCTGAGCGGGCAGGGGGCGCCCCAGGCCAGGCTGCGGCTGAGCGGGCACCGGGCGCCCCAGGCCAGGCTGCGGCTGAGCGGGCACCGGGCGCCCCAGGCCAGGCTGCGGCTGAGCGGGCACCGGGCGCCCCAGGCCAGGCTGCGGCTGAGCGGGCACCGGGCGCCCCAGGCCAGGCTGCGGCTGAGCGGGCACCGGGCGCCCCAGTCCAGGCTGCGGCTGAGCGGGCACCGGGCGCCCCAGTCCAGGCTGCGGCTGAGCGGGCACCGGGCGCCCCAGTCCAGGCTGCGGCTGAGCGGGCACCGGGCGCCCCAGTCCAGGCTGCGGCTGAGCGGGCACCGGGCGCCCCAGGCCAGGCTGCGGCTGAGCGGGCAGGGGGCGCCCCAGGCCAGGCTGCGGCTGAGCGGGCACCGGGCGCCCCAGGCCAGGCTGCGGCTGAGCGGGCAGGGGGCGCCCCAGGCCAGCCTGCGGCTGAGCGGGCACCGGGCGCCCCAGGCCAGCCTGCGGCTGAGCGGGCACCGGGCGCCCCAGGCCAGGCTGCGGCATTTGTGGCTGGGGCATGTGTCGGATGCCATCTTCTGGGGTCAAGCCGTATTCTTCTGGTTTTGGGCAGACCATGTTGATGTCATGAGTAGTAGCAACATGCCCATATCTTGTCAGTTCCTCTACTCGGACCTTCAAGTAGTTTCGGCCATTCTGAAAAAGTCATCAAATTTGAATGTTAAGGGAATGCCACTCCAAGCCTCTGATATGTTGGCAACTCATGTGTAGGTTGCCAGATCAGATTTTACAGCTTAGTCATTTCCAGTTGAGGACATACCTACAGTAACAGTAGCAATCTTTTGTGTTTGTGTGTGGGCAAACCTTTGCTTTGAGAGACTAATAATTATGAAAATAGGGTATATACTAAATATACTAAATGTGCTGTCATTCCTACATTGCAAATGGTCAAGGTTTTCCTAAAATATGGTCTTGGCAGTTTACAAAATTAATTTTCTATAGCTTCTGCTGTAGTGGTAAGCCAAGATACCTTATTGCTAGCAAAATTTTCTTCTCTGTCTCTGACTTTGGAGATAAAGTTTATTCTGTACACAATGGGGATGGGCAGTTCAGCTCAGATAAGCCTGAAAACGAACTAAAGCTAATCCAGAGAGATGTCTCTCCCCACATCAGCTGGCTGTTGGGTGGTTTGAACTGCCCTCTCCCCACAGCCCGATAATCAGCTGTTCCCTCTGAGAGACTTCTCCCAGTGCAATCAGCTGTTTGGTGGGCTCTTGGGCATTTAAACAGACATTAGGAACCTATAAAAGCCATAGAGACCAAATTGATCCAGCTGTACTCAAATGATCTTCACCCGAATCCCTGTATCGATACCCAAATCATTTTCAGCCAAATCTGAACTGCACCGAATTTTTCTTTGATGCACCTCCCTAGTCCACAACATGTGGTTTCCTTATAGGTACACATAGATCAGAGTATCATATGAAGTGTCTTTATACCTAATTAGGCCCTCAATCCATCAAAATCAGTATTGTCTAAGACCAGCAGCAGCTTTCCAGGATCTCTCACCTCACCTCATGCTTGATCTTATATTGACAGAAAGCTTTCTCACAGAGACATTTCAACATAGACAGTGGCAAGTCACTCCGTTTGGATACAGATTTATAACAATAAAAGTAAGAAATGGAGCTACACACTTTTGTCATGGGGAAAATTTGAAAATTTCTTTAATGTCTGGGGCTTGCATTTGAATATCATCTCATATGGTCTATGGAGCAAGTATTAAGCACCCTATAAACACAGCACTTTGAGGTTTTCTTTGGCTTATTTGTTCAACTACAACTTCTTAAAACACTCGACTAAAGGTTTGTACATTTTAATTAGCAAACATACACGCATTTGTCCTTCCTTACTCTACACATTACCTGTCCATCTCTAGCCAGCAGAGCCCCAGAGCAGTGGCCCTTGGATCTTACCTTGTGCTGCACGTGGCAACCTTGGTATCCTGCAGAAAATATCGCTCCGTTCTCATTGGATGTGACCCAGTGAAGGCAGATAGAACAATTTGTAACTTCAAAGGGAGTCTCAAATTCATCTGCAGATAATTACAATCAGATGGTTTACTGTTTATGAAAAATGTTAAATAGAATAAATTTGTCAAATAGAAAAAAGATGTCAATGTATTCACCCAGAAACAGTTATTAAAATTTACTCATTTCCACAGTGAGACCTGTACCAGGCCAGCCCTGAAGAACATGGAAAAAATCCAGCCTCCCCAACAAACCCACTCCCCCCCTTTATTAGTTTGCTTGCTCCATGTGGATCTGCAAGGCTTTGGAGATCAATATTCTGGTTACATCCTATTATATTTCTTTGTCCACCCTTCCCCTCATCCTCATGGTTAGGGCATCACACTTTCCACATAAAATGGCATTCAGCTGACTCTAAGAACCTAGAGGTTATGCTTTTTTGTTGTAATATACTTAACTGTCTTTGTAAGAAAGATAAAAAGACATAGAAAAGTTAAGAATTTGATTTCCCTACCCCCCCCCCCCCCAGTACAGTACTTCAGAGTTATGCTTGATTCAGCCTTCCTGGTGGAGAAAGAAGTTAATGCAGCTACAAAAATGCTTTCTTCCATTTCCTTAAAAATTTAGCAAACCGTAGATCTCCCAGAATTACAGTCCCTCTCCTTCCATTCCTCCAGCCTTGAGATAAGGACAGTTTGACTCTAGCTACAGCATAAACTTTGCTTCTGTGAGAGAGCTTATCAAAACCAACATTCCAGAGAGGACAGGCCATTTTCTCCAACTAGTACGAACCAAAGACTTGAATCAGGACAGACCAGTATGTAGAATTATAGCCAATCCCTAATAACTGTATGATCGATCAGAAGGTTGCAATCATTTCTCTTACCACCATGCCATCTGGGGGACCTGGCAACTCCTAGATAACTGGAAGGCAACAGCCTACCTTGACCTGGCCAATCTGGCCATGTGTGTTCATGTCACAGTAGTCTCAAGGTTCCTCTAAGGCAGGGGTAGTCAACCTGTGGTCCTCCAGATGTTCATGGACTACAATTCCCATGAGCTCCTGCCAGCGTTTGCTAGCAGGGGCTCACGGGAATTGTAGTCCATGAACATCTGGAGGACTACAGGTTGACTACCCCTGCTCTAAGGTCATAGTCTACATGAGTCTGCACTTAAGACAGGACAGAGTCTCCAGCTGGTACAGAACACCACAGATTGATTGCTATATGGAGCTATACAAATTACAACTATTCTACAATCACTCCATTGCTTACGAATTAGTTCACAGTTCGAGTTGTTTGTTATCATTGGCTACTTTAACAGCTTAGAAGACCTAGTTCTGCAGAACTGCCTCTCCTGTTATGCTCCGGTGATAGTTTTGCTAACCCAAGCAAAGCTTTCTGAAAGGTCAGCAACTGGCAGCCTGCAGGCTCTCTCTGTTGTGGCTCCCAGCTGGAGGAATGGCCTGCCTGATGAGGTTAGGAAGTTTCATTCAAGTTCATCCTAACCCCGCCCGCGGCGACTAAATAAAGCCGTAAGGGCTTAGGGGGAGGAGTTAGGGCGGGCTCTGTCTGGGATGAGGAAGGGTGCCAACTGGCCCCTTCCACTGGACAGACCATCGGCGGGGCCAATTGGCAGGCGCAAAGCGCCTGCCGATTGGCCTCGCTGATTCCTGCCCTGCCGACAAGGAAGCAACTGCGAGCTGCGCATAGCGTGGCTCACAGTTGCTCCCTTGCTGGCGGCCTGACACATCGGGAGGCGCAAAGCACCTCCGACGCGTCAGGCCGCCGCCGAGGAAGCCCCTGCTAGCCACACTGCCTGCAGCTGCCGGGGGCTCCCTTGCCTAGCGCCTGCTGTATTGTTATTACAGCGGGCTTAATTACTAGTACAACATAATGCATAAAATAGAATTTTGCACAAAGGACTTTGATAACATGGAATTTTATAAAGGGAATAGGATTTAAGTGTCTGAAAACTGTAGGCAGTTTTAAAAAATCCCATACTGAGTTCTCATTCTGTAATCTGCCTTCAGTCTTGGTGAGAAAAGCAGACTATAAATAAAGCAGATAACCATCAGATGTCCTTGGAGGTGTTCTCACCTTTGGAAGCAACACAGACAGGTGCCAGAGAGGCCAGAGAAACCTTAATTAATAGCCACTTCCATGTCTTTCAGATATCAAGCAAATACGGTTCTGTTTGCACATACATTTAAAGGCTTCCAAGATGTTAGCCAATAATAAGAATAAGTCTTGTAATGCTATTTGAAGCTAAAAAGTAATTTCTAGCTAGAGTTTTTAAAAAATCAGTAAAACCTCTGTCTTGAGGAAATTGCTGATTTTATCAAGCAAACTCCAATTTACAAGCTTTTAGTAATCATATACTGAAAATAGGAAATAGCTAGAAACCACGCTAGCTCTCTTTGTATTATCCTAAGTTTAAGTTGAGATCATTTAAATGTGTAGTAAATTTGTACTTATTGAAAGCTTGGGATTCTAGGTGGAACCTGAAGGACAAAATAGTCCTCCCTTGTATGGATTTGAGCAGCAGGCTTCTGGAGTAGAAACACAGTCTCTCAAGCTTTCAAAGAAAAAGCAGAGCTAGACATTTCTTTAAAAATTAGCTACAGTCCTAGCTTGATCAAAACACTGCAGTGCAGGCCCCTAAAGCTTTAACAAAGATAAAGCCCACACCTTTAAACCCAGAGAAAATGCTTAAGTTGAAAGGTGATGAAGTATACCCAGCCCATCAAGGCCTTTACAAGCCAATAAAACCATTGGTTTTATTACTCTAAAGCTCAGTTATCTTAGTATAGCTAGTTATTTCAAAGTAGCATTTTAGTTTTTTTATTACAAAGCAACTGATCTTTTGTTAGCATCCATTTCCCACAGATCCTAGAACATTAGTCAGCACCAACCAAAATATACCTGGCAGGTGACCCATAAGTGTTTCTGACTACAAACTGTTGAAGCCCCAACCCATCAGAAAGTGAAGCCTCTCTACATTGGTGATAGATACTGTTCTCTCAACCCTCCATTCAAAAAACAAAAGGGAGAGAGGAGTACATAAAGCGATACTTACCAACAACTTTAAAGCGGACATAAAAACTTTGCCTGGGAAGCACTAATAACTGCATGCTGTGCTCTCCACAATTATATTGATGAGGCAAAACTGAAAAACTAACACTCTGGAAGCCATGCTGCCCACAGGACAAGCCAACTAGCAACACCAGTGCCAGGGCTCTACAGTACCTGCAGCTTAACATGATGGCTACAGTACAAAACCCCACAATACTCTTAGCAGTTATGTTACCAAAAAGTACTCAGGGACTGGCATTTATAGTCAGGGGAGGGGTTGTGAAACTGTTGGGCAGATTTGCACCTGGAAGTGTTGTGTGGAATTTCACAGGGGTCATGTCAAAAGTGCAAACAGAAACAAAATGTTTAATAGCCATGTTCAACCAAATGGTTCTGATATACCTTCATTTTTTACTTTCTCCTATAACTAATCTCTTTTCCCTTTATTTTTGTTTCTTTCGTTCTTCTCTCTTTTCCCCTTCATCTTTCTGTCTCTTTTAGCTGAGAACACACTTCTACAGAAGTGCGGAGAACACTACTCTCCCCCTTGGGTTGTGGGCAAGTCAAATGAAACTGATTGTGAAAGAAAGGGACTGAGAATTTTGCTTTGAGCTGGCAGATACCATGCATGCCTTATCTCAGGTCACAGAAGTGTATTCTGGCATCCTGTACTGTACTGTTTAACTTCTGGTTTTTATTTTAAAGTACAGTTCTTATGAAGAAATTCGACAAATGCATCTTTTCCTGGAATGTTGGGGAAACTCTGCCAGTTAAAAATAAAAATCCCTTCTAGAGGAAAAATGGCCAACCTGAGTATCAATGTATTGCTCATTAACTGATTTATTTCCAGTTCATCATCATCTTCAGTGCACATTTGGATTGTGAACAGTGGATTTCAGGTAACTGCGACTATTGCTGCTTGTACAGCAGAACAGATGATGACATGAGTTGTGAAGATGTGTTGTCAACTACCTGGGAAAAATGTCTTGTCACTTTAACAGAGGCTTAAAGGTTTGTTATTCAGGTGATGTTATTTACCTGCATGACTTCAAAAGATTCAGCTATCCATTTCTACACATTAAATCACTATTAAATGGCTAAGAAATTTTTCTCTGGGCCTGTTGGCAACCCTATTCCCCAGCCAGTGTCAGCTACCCTCAGGATTGTATGATAATGGTGTGTGATTCGTTCATGTGTTTAAACTGGCACAAGCTGAAGAAATATTTAACCATTATTTCCCACCATATGGATCTCCTGTAGAGTTAAGACATCCATGTACCATTAACATGCATCTTGATGTGAAGAAAACAGCAGGAGATGGTTTTCCTGGCATACAGAGAAACATTACAGTCTGCTCCTTGCACACATCAAGTTACTGTTATTGAAAACTCAGCTACAGATGCTAGTTACTAAATTGGCCCTCCCCCTAATTACTCATATGGGAATGGCTTCCTATTAGCAACTATGGGTGCTGAACTAATTTCTTTCAGCTGTACTTCAGATGATATTTTCAAAGGGCACTGAGTACTTTAAAACAGTCCAGTGTAAGTTTAAAGTAAGCCAGTGTTGTGTAGCAGAGTGTTTGGCAAGGTTGTGGGAAATCCTAGGCTCATTCAAATACCTACCCTGTGATGAAATTTGCTGAATGACCTTGGGCTAGTCATTCTCTCAATGTTACCTCCTCAAAGAGAAACTTGGAGGGAAATGGAATCACATATACCACCCTGAACTCCTTGGAGGAAAAGTGAAATAATAAAATTATATCAAATAGATATAATGGACTCAAATGGACCCCGGGAAATGGTAGAGGACAGGAAGGCCTGGAGGATCATTGTTTATGGGTTGTGATGGGTCAGACACGACTTCACAACTAACAACAACAAATCAAATAGAGAAAATGCTATATTGCATAGCTTTCTGGTGATCGCATATCACTTTTTGAAAAATTACATGTATGTTGGTTAATATTTTAAAATCAGCACAGTCTTAGTTTGCAAAGCTCTCTGTTCCTTACTGCTGTTTCACTATTTCATTTCCCATCCCGACCCCCCTGCCATGGTTGCCAGTGACACTCTCGGACTGACTTATCTCACAAGGTTGTTGTGAGGGGAAAACTGAGGAGAGAATGGCATAAGGGTCCCCACGGGGAAGAAAGGTGGGGTATAAACAAATAAACAAAGGAAGTAAATAAAAACAAACCTGATGGTGACTGTGGTACCCAGCTGATCTCCCCAGAAGTGTCAGTATTTAGCATTAGGGATCCACTTGTGTGTGTGAAACAGGTTATTATTCTATTTTTAGGAGTTGCTGTGTTTTGGTAATTTTAAATGACTTCTGCAGTGAGAACTGAGTAAATCGGAGCAGTTTGGTTTCTATACCATTTGGACTGTCATAACCACAAAGTGGTTGAACTGATAGAAATTTAGGCCCTTGGATCCTGGTCCATATTCACTCAATGGTAGGAATACTCCTACTTTATTTCATCCATTCAGCTTATATAACACACACACACTTGCAGTCCTTTGGGCTTTAACAGCCCTTCAGCTGTGCTTACAGTGATCCTAACAGGCACTTTTGCCACAATCGATCTGCAGCCGGAATGCATTGGCATTACCTCAAATGTTATTGTTGCATATTGCACTGTCCAAATTGTTTACTTCCTGAATACTTCTATCTGGATGAGAAAACTCAAGAAACAAATGATCAATATCCAATGAAAGGTGGACCTCTGGAGTGGCTCCATGGGCTTCAGTTGGGTGTATGGAGTTACAACAGGAAACAGTGGGTGGGTATTGGGTTGTTGGCTCTGGGTTGGGAAACACCTGGAGATTGGGGAGGCAGGTGGAACTGGAAGAGGGCAGAGTTTGGGGAAGGGTGGGACTTCAGCAAAGTATCATGCCATAGAGTCCACCTTTCAAAGCAGCCATTTTCTCCAGGTGAACTGATAGGATTGCAACATTGGAGACTGTGGGGGTGGAGCTTGCAGAGGGTGGGGTTCGAGAAGGGGAGGAACTTCAATGGGGTATAAAGCCATACTGCCCATCTTCTAAGTTGATTTCTGTTGCCTGGAGAAGAGCTGTAATTGCAGGGAAACCCCAGGTCCTACCTGGAGGGTAGCATCCCTATGAACTGATCTCTGTCATCTGGTGATCAGTTGCAATCTCAGGAGATCTCTAGCCACCACCTGGAGGTCAGCAACCTTACATCTACTGATGAAAGAAGATGAATCTTCCCTACCTTACCCCATGTATGTGTTGCTTAAGACCAAATTGATGTGAAGGAGGAGGACCCTCAAGAGTGGAGAGCAATTAAACCGTCCTTCTCCAGGGCTACAACCAAGGTCTAGGACTGCCAAGGCTGGGATAGAAAATTCCTGGAGATTTTGGCGTGAAACCTGAGGAGGTGAGATTTGGGGAGGGGCAGGACCTCAGTGGGTGCACTGTTTCATTTTTGTAGCTAAACCTCACTGTGTTCTCACAAAAACATTATTTTTCTGGAATAACTCTTTCCCCCCCCCCTTTTTTTTTTAAATTTAGCCACCAATCAACCATTTTTGCTAGAGGAATTAAGCTCAGTAATCTGGAGATCAGTCATATTTCTGGGAGATTTCAATTTTCCACCTGGGGGCTAGCAATTCATGGCAGCTCTTTACAGCTTAAATTGCACATAGAGGATCTGATCTCAACTCCCCAATGCCATGTGTAGTTTCCAAAGATAGGGCAGAATATTCAATTCAATTCAACATTTATTATGGTCATAGACCAGCATAAGATGATACAGAAACATCCATTAAAACCAGGAGTTAAAACATCTTAAAAGATAACAATAGAAAATAGAAAAGGTAAATAAACACAGCTGTCCAGTTCACTTAAGACAGACCATTCTATTACGAATTTTGATCGCTGCTGCGCAGAACTTGGCAACTCTATAAGTTGTATTATTTTCTATATCTGCAGAATATAAATCCAATATAACAAATAAAATTAAAATAGGTTACCCCAAAGTGTGCACAGGGGTATGCATAAACAGAAGATATGTCTCTCATTTCCCTTATTTTGGCAGTGCTATGATAGACTGAGCAGAGACTATAAGTGTTTTTCTAGACCTCACCTTCCCCACATTAGTCTTTGTACAAGAGCTGAAGTTTACCCACTCACTTCACTTGATTAAGGGTTATGCTTCATATTGATTCTTTATTCATTCCCTGTAGCATTTGCAGATTCTCCAACAGGTGTACCTTGTTAAATGTTAATTTACCATGGCAGACATTCCACTGTCTTCGTTCTTCATTATGGCTTTCCTTCTGTATGAAATACAATTAAATCAGTTTTGAAAAGAGTGCTTTTTAAAACCCTCTTGAACCTGATTTGTAGCTCTTCCTTGGATGACACTTAAGGTATTATGGCCTGCTGTTGTAGGAGAGGCTTTTCCGATCTAGCATAAAATAACAAGGTCTTCTTGCAAATAGATTAATCTCTTAAAGTTGTTTGAAAATAATATTACCCCCCAAAATTTCTACCACCATCCAGAACAGGGGTTTAGTTAGTACGAATATGGCATATTTTCCTCTAAAATGGATATATTCATTAATATCTTTTTTTTTTAAATCACCAGGCTATTTAAAGTGCTTACTTTCTGTAAATCACATCTACATGACAGTAGTAGGGTGGGATTCAAAAGCAGATGTTTCTCCCCACAACTTGATATTAACTTTAAAAAATTACGATCACGAGGCATAGTCTAAAACAGTGGTCCCCAACCCCCGGTCCGGGGACCGGTCCCGGTCCGTGGATCAGTTGGTACCGGGCCGCGGCTCCTCCTCATCCTCCTCCCCAGCTGCTGCCTTTGGGGCTGCCCTGCCACTCTGCCGCCGGCTCACCTTTGGTGCTCTCCAGTGGCCACCATGGCTGGGGCTCCCTCTTGGCGTGGCACTGCACAGCTGCTGTTGGCAGCGCCCCCAGCGGGTGGTGGGAAAGCAAGTAGAGCAGGGGCTCAGGCAGCGACATCCCTTGGCAAAAGACTACCCCCCCCCCCCGGGCTTCAGTAAAATTGTCAAGTGTTGACCGGTCCCCGGTGATAAAAGGTTGGGGACCACTGGTCTAAAATGTTTTAAGAAGTGATTAGATGCTACATGGAGGAAATATCTGACAATAACTGTTAGCCAAGATAGTTGATTAGGACGGATTATGCATTTCACTTTTCCTGCAGTTTGGAAGTCCTTTCCGCTCAGTTTAAAATACAATTTCTGCATTTAACATTGCTTTCTGTTCAGATGCATTTTGCCTTTTTTTCTTCATCTGCACTGTGTTCATGATGTTCAGGTTCCACAAGAGACTACTTCTGCATGAGGGATTTAGCTGCAATCACTGTTTCCTGTTGGAATCAGGCCCGGTCCAGGGTGGTCCCAGGCCTGGGACCTTCAGTTGCCTCACTACAAGAGAACACAGCGAAATCAGTGTTCCCATTTTTTGCTGTGGGCTAGAATGGGGCATATGTTGGGTTGGGGCCATCTGGAGGCAGAAAATCCAGGCTGTCCACAGGTGAGGTAGTATCTGCTTTTTCTCATTGGGGTGCAGAACACATACTCTGTGATTCCCAAGAAAAAAGAATCAGATTTTTTTTTTAAGTGCAGAGTCCTGGCACAGGATTTGAATTCAATACAACTTGAATCCTGTGATAATCAGAAGTAAGCTGTGAGTGCAGAAAAGGCCCTTATCAACAGGGAAAATCGTTTATCAATGCAACTAAAACCATTTTGGTACCAAACCCAGGCCTGAAACCAGACATATACAGAGTACTTGCAGGAATTGTCCCAATATTAGTTTGCTTTAAAATAAACAAACATGATCTTTCAGCCCTTTAACAATTGTTGACATCACCTGGGGCCTCTTAGGTAGCCTCATGAAATCAGCAGTTTTAACTGAGAGCACTTTCAGACAAGCTTTTAAATCCATTTTAGTATTTGACAACGAATGGAGTTTATTTTGCATTTCAGACAGGAAGGTTCTTTAAACCGGTGCCAATTCTGATAGTAAATGGTTTTTTTAAAAATTCAAATGTCTTAAAGAGCAAGTATTCTTGTAGGAATACTGGTGTTCTTGGAGGAAACTTCGGCACTCGATCCATATAAGTCGGGCTTCCATCCTGGCCACAGGGTGGGGATGGTGTTGTTCGCCCTTTTGGATGATCTCCGTCACCAGTTGGATAGAGGCGGGTCGGCCGTGCTGGTCCTTTTGGACCTGTCAGCGGCCTTTGACATTGTGGATCACGATCTACTGATCCTCGCCAGAACGGGGATACGGAGCATAGCCTTGCGCTGGATACGCTCCTTCCTCCTGAACCGAACCCAGAGGGTTGCGGTGGGGGAAGAGTTCTCGAGTCCCTATGGACTCCCTTGCGGGGTACCACAGGGCGCAGTCCTCTCCCCCACGTTATTCAATATCTAAGCTGTGATAAGTGCTACTAACTAGGAATATTCCTAACCTTCCAACCTCAAAAAAGGATATTTTCATCAGTTTAACAAAAACCCCAAAGAGGACAGACACCAAAAAAAGAGGGCCTTTGGTAACCCTAGATCAGGCAAAATCTCAAGCAGGATTTTGTGAAATCCTGGGGCTTCTTGCCAGCCCTGGAATGTATGGGAGTTATTTTATAACCATTTATCAGGTGATATGACCATATGGTCCCCCCTCCCAAATATCAGGTGATATGACCATATGGTCCCCCCTCCCAAAATGGCCAATGATGGGCCTGGAGGGGGTAGGAAGGGGAGGGGCCTTAGGTTGGTGTGTACACAGCTATACGTCCCAACCATATTCTTCACAATTGCACCACGTATAGGGTTTCTCCAAGCCTGAAGAATGTTTCAGAGGTTTCTCAATGGTAATAGAGTTGAGAAAGGCTGCCATAGATAGAAGGGAAGAGGCTTGCAACGCCCCTGGCAGATTTGGTCTAGAACGATCCTGTTCACAATCCAACATTTAGATCAGCAGCCCACACAATGGGAACAGTTGTGTCTGTGGACATTTGGAGACCGGGAGCTCAGGAACAGAAAATGAGACCCAAAACCCTTGTTAGGGATTCACTGGTTTCTAGTTCTCAGCCAATCGATAAATTTAATACTGGTGAGGAAGGTGGGATTGCTTTGCTAGGTGGGCAGCCCTGGTTAGCAACTGAAATCACTATTATTCCTTGGTTTCCGAGGAAGGGCTGTCTGATACACTGACATGCCCCCTTGCATGAAGGGACAGTGCCTGAAGGATTTCATAATGGTCAATATACTATCAGCATACCTACCAACTCAGAGCTAGGAAAGTCCTAAAGATTGGGGGGGGGGATGAAGCCTGGGGAGGGCAGGGTAGAATGTTAAAGTCAGCCTTCCAAAGCAGCCATTGACTCCAGGGAAACAAATCTGGAGAGGTATTGTAATTCTAGGAGATCTCCAGGTCCCAACTGGAGTTTGGCAACCCTAGAAGCTGCCCTAGGATTAAGGGCATGGAATTGGCACAGCTCAGATTGTGAGACTAAGAATGGCCTTTTATGCCATGAGATTGAGGGAGAAACCATTGACAGAGTTTGAATTTGTAAAGAGGGCACAGCAACAGGCCACTTAAAACAATAAAACACTTTTATTCAGAAGAGAAGCAGATGTTGTATAGGAAAGGAGGAGACAGAGGCCTAAGTCCACCTAACTGTTGCCTACAGACATTCTTCTGTTGAAGCACTGCTGTTCTGGAGGCAAGGAAGGAGCAAGAAGCTCCCAAATGAGCCAATCAGGACACTGGAGGGGGGAGTATTTGAAAAATTCCAGGAAGTTCTTATTCTATGCTAAATATACATCTCCTCCAACTCCCACTGTAGGATACCCTTATAAGCTGCTCTTTATATTCTTGCACACTGTAGACCTTGCATATTCCAACAGAAATTGACAGTTACCATCCCCAGATGCCACAAAGCTTGGGCTTTGTGACAATGAAAGTATAAAGTAGTGGCCAGATTGTCTGACCCCACCCCACACTATAGTGACCCAAGTTACCTGAACGCATTTTAAGAAACTGATTTCCAAGTATTTTGAGAAGATGTTCAGAAGAGCACGAATGGGGGTTGCATAGCAGCGTATCAAACAAACAAAGCACACAGTCTCAAACTTCATCTCATGCTAAAATGAATCACAGCGGTGGCTGCCTGCATCCAAGCCAAATTTTCAGATGGGAAAAGAGACAATTAGTGGAAAGCTCCAAGGAGATGAAAGTACCTCTGTTGCCATAGTAACATGAAGCAGTTGGGTCTCCTTCATCATAACAGCGACCTGCCTGGTAACAAGCAGCAGTTCCTTGCGATTCTGCACAGGGAACCTTCCCAGATGAAACCTGGCACTGTTCCAATGGTAGAGGAGAACTTGAGATTGCAGAAGAGGAGCCAGGATTATCAGAAGTCAGAATGTCGCACCTTCACAATACATCTTCAACTTTAAGACAAAAGGTCAGCTATTCAGACTAAAGGCTCTGATTATCACCTTTAAGGCTATGCGCAGTCTTTCACACCACCTGTTGAGCTTTTTTAAACTGGAGATGCCCAAATCCAAGTCTGTACCATTGCGAAGAGTTTCTTACCATCCTCTTCCTGGCCAGGAACACAGTTCACAAAACAAGCCACTGGCTTTCTGCCATCCATCTTACAAAATGTTGCACAAGCTAGCAAAAAGGGTCCAAGAGCATTACACCAAACCTTCATGAGGCACAGAATTTTACAGCAGAATCCTAAACAGAGTTACACACTTCGGATTTCATTGACTTCACTGCAGTCAAAGGGCTTCAAGTAGTACAAATTCTGCTTAAGATGGAACTATTGATATCATTACCCTAGTAGTAGAAAAGAAAGCCCTCCTTATCCGCAACCTTAAAGCAGATGTTTTGGCCTTGGTTTGGAAATACAAGCAGCTGCATGCTATATTCATCACAATCATAGCGATGTTGCTGGGCCAAAGCCTCCAGAAATCACTTTGTCCAGTACACAATCCCAGAATTACCAAAATTATCAGCCCTGCACAGTCCCAACAAGCCATTCCTGTACTAGCTAGAGGTCCCACTCAGCTTGCCATCCAACCCCCAGTGCAAGAAAGGCTGCAAAGGCCTGGATTGATAAGCAGGTGAGCAATGTCTGCATCTGAGGATTATCTGGGAACTAATGATGCACCAGGTACAAAATTATAAATGTACCCAAAGGCAAATGTAATCAGCACCTGCCCAATGCTCATCTCTGGTCCCCCCTTCTTTATTGTTATGAACTGATAAAGGGTAGTGTGAGAGCAGAAGTATTTTAGGGTTTCAGTTCTGTACACACCTGCTTGGGATTTCCACTGAATTCAATAAGATTGACTTCTGACTAAACTGTGATAGAATCATGCATGCAAGAGATGGTCTTTCTTCTGTGCATTTTTTTTTGGGGGGGGGGAGTCCAGTATTGTCCTTTGGTTTTTAAAAGCACTTTCCTTTCCTTCATCTCTGCATTTATCCTTTTCACCCTTATAAGATTTTTATCTCCCCTCGCCCACTCCTATGCCTTTAACAGCTGTCTGGTGAGCAGAAATTCAACAGGAGAACTTTCTCCTCATGCCTTTCAGTCCCGCCTGTGCTGGCCGTCTGCCACACAGTCATGCTCCATTAGATGCCAGCTGTGCCAGTCAGATCCCAATCGCATGTGCATTAGAGAGTGCAGGAAGTGAAATTAGGCTACCAATCAACCTTCCTCCTTCATCACTTTAAAATGCCCAGGACAAACACACTGGCAACAATCGGCCTCTTTCCCACACATCAGAAAACCTACATCTGCATTTGATGTAAACAGATGGAGGGAATGGAGCTGAAAAAAGCTTTAAGGGGTCCATATCAATCTGTTCTTAGGTGTGTTTAGGGCTGGGGATCAGGTCTGCAAATTAATGATGGGAAAAATAGAAGGTGGGAAGAACAATCTGAGAAGGCAAAGGAAATGGCCAGAGAACATGGGCAAAGGTACTTATCACATGACAGAACATTTCAGAGGTGAGGAAGGCCGATGTTCAAGCACTGTTGGGCTCTCGCTCTGAGCACAGGATCTTTCTGTACTTTTTTTTTCTAATAAAGGAAGGCAGTAGTATGTGAGCCCTTCGGTTCTTTCAAAGCTGACATCATGGGCACAGCAATGTGTTTTGGATCTAGCAGTCTGAGGAAAATTGCAAAACCCTGATTGCTCAAAAATCAGCTCTTCAGCAGCATCTAGTGTACAAAATGAGAAAACACCACAATTCTGTTAAATCATGTGAAGCGGGGAGGGAGGGACCTGATGGACCATTTGATAAATGCAGACAACATGACAATTGCAAGACTTCTGCTGTGTAACATCAGTTCGTTGTCCATTTCTCCCAGGGAAAGAATCAAGGATAATGCAAAGGTAACACCAGGTTCACAAAAGCCCAATGCTATTTTTCTACATGTTTATTTATGTCCATTGACGTTCTGCATGATTGGCTGAGATCTCATGATATCACAAAGGAAAAGAGCAGGCAGATCTCAGCCAGAGGCTTGCTGGGGCTTTCATTACATTGGACAGTGTCCAGACAATACTTCATTCAGTAATATAGGACCAGCAATGTGCAAAGCACTTTAAAGAGTGCAAGGAGTTAAGTGTTATCTGGTTCCTTTATCACCTCAAGGGAATAGGAAGACACAGTCTCGGGGGCTTGACTGAGACATATTAAATGGTTCAGCAAAGCACAATGATAAAGAAGGAGCAAAGACTAAAATCAGGATTACAGGGGAATAACTGGCACGATGGAAAGATGAATATCGCAAATAAACCAACTGAAAAGCCTAAAATAAAATACAATAAAGCATCAAAGGAAGAAAAGCAAATGGTTATACGGTAAAGTTCCTCTAGCTATAAGTCCACTCTACTATTCATTTGCTTCCTCCCTTACATCCCCCAAAGGAACATAAGACTGAGTGAGCAGAATCTGCCTGTGTTTCCTGGCCCCAAGGATGTCAAACCAACAAAATCGGCCTCAACCCAAGCCAGGACAGGACCAGGATACCAACAGCGATCCATGGCACCTGCTCTTGCCCTGAACTCTTTCTATCTTTCTTGTAATCAGTAGTGTCACTAGGATGGTACCCTGTTATTCAGTGGGGGAGCCAGAGTTGTGGCTGCATTCCCCCCCCATTTTATTTTGGCATCCCATTTCTTGCCTAGCTAGACAAAAGCTGCATTCCAAAATACCTTCCTTGTCCTTTGAGACTAGATGCCAACTGGGAAGTGCCATATCATTTGGCTCTGTTTGGTGCAGTCTGGTTGCAGGGACCAAGAGCTCCTTCTGTGCACTTGACACCTTGATACAGTTGCTGGGGTCTGCCTGTGTGTCATGCTTCAGGTGGAATAAATGGCGAGTGGGGTCAAGCTCTTGGAGAGCACGCAAGGCTCCTCTGCAGGAATCACACTGCCTCTACATCATAGAATCATAGAATCATAGAGTTGGAAGGGGCCATACAGGCCATCTAGTCCAACCCCCTGCTCAACGCAGGATTAGCCCTAAGCATCCTAAAGCATCCAAGAAAAGTGTGTATCCAACCTTTGCTTGAAGACTTCCAGTGAGGGGGCGCTCACCACCTCCTTAGGCAGCCTATTCCACTGCTGAACTACTCTGACTGTGAAAAACTTTTTCCTGATATCTAGCCTATATCGTTGTACTTGAAGTTTAAACCCATTACTGCGTGTCCTTTCCTCTGCAGCCAGCAGAAACAGCATCCTGCCCTCCTCCAAGTGACAACCTTTCAAATACTTAAAGAGGGCTATCATGTCCCCTCTCAACCTCCTTTTCTCCAGGCTGAACATTCCCAAGTCCCTCAACCTATCTTCATAGGGCTTGGTCCCTTGGCCCCAGATCATCTTCGTCGCTCTCCTCTGTACCCTTTCAATTTTATCTACGTCCTTCTTGAAGTGAGGCCTCCAGAACTGCACACAGTACTCCAGGTGTGGTCTGACCAGTGCCGTATACAATGGGACTATGACATCTTGTGATTTTGATGTGATGCCTCTGTTGATACAGCCCAAAATGGCATTTGCCTTTTTTACTGCTGCATCACACTGCCTGCTCATGTTTAGTTTACAATCCACCCCAAGGTCTCGTTCACACACAGTGTTACATAGAAGCGTATCCCCCATCCAGTAGGCATGCTTTTCATTTTTCTGACCCAGATGCAGAACTTTACACTTATCTTTATTAAATTGCATCTTGTTCTCATTTGCCCATTTTTCCATTGTGTTCAGATCTCGTTGAACTCTGTCTCTATCTTCCGGAGTATTTGCCAGTCCTCCCAATTTGGTGTCATCTGCAAACTTGATGAGTAGTCCCTCCACCCCCTCATCTAGATCATTAATAAATATGTTAAAAAGTACCGGGCCGAGCACCGAACCCTGAGGTACCCCGCTACTCACCTCTCTCCAGTCTGATGAAACACCATTGACAACAACTCTTTGAGTGCGGTTCTCTAACCAATTCCCTATCCACCTAACGATCTGAAAATCCAGATTGCAGTCCTTCAACTTATCCATCAGAACATCATGGGGAACCTTGTCAAAAGCTTTACTAAAATCCAAGTAAATGACATCAACCAAATTTCCCCGATCCAGCAAACCTGTTACTTGGTCAAAAAAGGAAACTAGCTTGGTCTGGCAGGACCTGTTGGAGACAAATCCATGCTGACTTCCTTGGATCACCAAATTGTCCTTCAGATGTTTGCAGATCACTCCCTTTAATATCTGCTCCATTATCTTCCCCACAACAGAGGTCAGACTCACTGGTCTGTAGTTTCCTGGGTCATCCTTCCTCCCTTTTTTGAAGATCGGAATAACGTTTGCTCTTTTCCAGTCCTCCGGGACATCTCCAGTCCTTAAAGAGGTTCCGAAGATGATGGACAAGGGCTGTGCAAGTTCTCTGGAAAGTTCTTTGAGTACTCTCGGGTGCATTTCATCCGGACCAGGGGATTTGAACTCATCCAGTGCAGCTAAATGCCTCTCGACAACCTCTCTATCCATGTTAACCTGCCACCCAGACACTATCCTTTGGCTACAGCCATCTCTAGATGTGCCTAAACACTTTGACCTGTGGGAAAAAACAGATGTAAAATAGGCACTAAGCCTTTCTGCTTTCTCTGCATCTTTCGTTAGAGTTTGTCCATCCGCACCCAACAGCGGGCCTATTGCCTCCTTTACTTTACGTTTGCTCCTCACGTAACTGAAAAATCTTTTCTTGTTACAGTGGGCTTCCCTGGCCAATCTTAGCTCACTCTCAGCTTTGGCCTTTCTGATAATTGATCTACAGTGCCTAGTAACCTGTAGGTACTCTTCTTTAGAGCTCTGTCCTTCCCTCCATTTCCTGAACATTTTCCTTTTCTTTCTTAGTTCCTCTTGAAGTTCTCTGTTCATCCAAATAGGCTTCTTAGAGCTCCTGCAGTGTTTTTGTATTTCTGGAATAGTCATTGATTGAGCATGCAATAGCTCTTGTTTGAGTAGCGCCCACCCTTCACATGCTCCCTTCCCTTCCAGCATTCTCGTCCATGGTATGACACTCATCATGTCTCTGAGTTTATTAAAGTTTGCCCTACGAAAATCCAACATCCGCGTCTGGCTACAAGCTTCCTTGGCTCCCCATCTCAAAAGGAATTCTATGAGGACATGGTCACTTCCCCCTAGGGTCCCCACCTCCTTCACCTCATCCACCAACTCTTGCCTGTTGGTCAGTATTAAGTCCAGTATGGCTGAACCTCTTGTGGGTTCATCTACCATTTGATAAATGAAATTGTCAGCCAGGCAGGTCAGAAACTTGCATGACTGAGGACGCTTTGCAGAGTTTGTTTCCCAGCACACATCTGGGAAATTGAAGTCACCCATGATGACAAGGTCCTGCCGTTTGGATATTTTCTCAAGCTGCTCACAAAGTGCAGCATCCACATCCTCTCGTTGGTCAGGCGGTCGGTAGCAGACACCAACCACCACGCTGTTTGTTTTCCCCTCGCTTATTTTCACCCAGATGCTTTCCACTGTAGATATGCTCTCCTTCACTAGAATTTCCTGACAGGTAAGCCCTTTCTTCACATACAGTGCCACTCCTCCACCTCTTCGATCTATTCTGTTTTTTCTGAACAGTTCATATCCATCCACCATTACATTCCAGTCATGAGAATCATTCCACCAAGTTTCTGTGATGCCTACTAGATCATACCTTTCCATCAGCATGAGAAGTTCCAGCTCTTCCTTTTTATTGCCCATGCTTCGGGCGTTAGTATAAAGACATCTGAATCCTTTTACTTTTGGTTCCCTATGAGCTGGCCTTGCCGGTTGGGCTGCCT
Organism: Paroedura picta; assembly: GCF_049243985.1. Lineage (NCBI taxonomy): Eukaryota > Metazoa > Chordata > Lepidosauria > Squamata > Gekkonidae > Paroedura > Paroedura picta. Next base: position 79,095,007 of record NC_135370.1, on the reverse strand, counting down.
CCGATAGTTTTCCTTCCATACACTCCCTATGTTGATCGTCTCCTTCCCCTAGTGGCTTTAGTTTAAAGCTCTCCTGATGAATCTCCCCAGGTTCCTGCCAAACACATTCTTCCCCAGTTTCGATAAGTGCAGTCCATCAGGTGCTAGTAGGCCTTCCTCAAGAAAGCCTATCCCATGGTCCCAGAAACCAAATCTCTCCTTCCGGCACCAACTACGCAGCCAGTGATTCACCTCCATTATCTTCCTCTCCCGACGCATTCCTCTTCCCTTGACAGGCAAGATTGAAGAGAATACCACTTGTGCCCCCATTTGCTTGAGCTTCCTCCCCAGATCTTGATAGCCTTTTTTAATAGGAGCGATGGTATTCAGAGACATGTCATTCGTTCCCACATGGACCATCACAAATGGGTAGCGATCCGTAGATTTGAGGAGTTTGGGCAGCCTTTCTGAAACATCAAATGCGCCATGCGCGGCCGAATCGCGGCCCGGCCCTGATTCCCTCTCCCCGCCCTCCCGCAGTAAGAAGCTTCCCGGGCCGCAAGCTTGCTGCCTGGGAAGTTTTTTACTCCGGGGGGGGGGGCGGGGAGAAGGAGTCACAGCTCGGCGCCATGGCCTTCGCGGCCCGGCACCGGGCCGCGGCCCGCAGGTTGGGGACCACTGCTTTAGGCAACCATTTTTCTCCATATAACTGTCCACAGTTTTAGTGTTTCTCCCACACTCCTGTTGAATTTGACCCTTCTAGAACTTTCATGTTGTCTCAAAAACATTCTTCTCGCTTTTCTGTGCCAGCAGATGGCAGTGCAGGATCACTTTCCTCAAATCTATCTGGCTGTCCCTCAATCAAATCAGAATTGTTTTCTCAGGTTGTCCTGTGTTTCATGGAACATACTTCAGATAAAATTAGAGATCAAAAAATGTGTGCTTCCGTATTCCATGTATCAGCATTGATTTTTTTTCCCCCTTTTGGCTCGGCTCAACTATGGTTGCCAGTTCTGGGTTGGGAAAAATCTGAAAACTTTGGAGGTGGAGCCTGCAGAGGGCAGGATTTGGGGAGGGGGGAGTTAAATGGGGGATAAAGCCATATAGTCTGCCTTCTAAGCAGCTATTTTCTCCAGGGGAACTGATCTTTGTTGCCTGGAGATGAGCTGTAATTCTGGGGCTAGCATCCTGGAGGCTGGCATCCCTATGCACACCCCTAATCTGTCTTTTGAGACCCTTGGAATTCAGATGGATTCTTTGTGTACACTATTATGCAGGAACTGTGGACATGACTGCATCTAAGCAGTATTTCCTTGTCATATGCATTTCATTCACTTCACCTCAGAACTGGATAGCATGTGCTTCATAGTGCCTCTGAACTCCAGGGCGCATCCCATCCAGATAGAAGAGGCTACTGAGTCTGTTTGAGTTGTGGCTACTGGCTGAGATCCATTGTGTGACTTAAGCTTCTTAAGTTATAAAAAAGAAAAAGAGAAAATGAACCAGCTGCAATCAGTTTTTCTAAAGGGCAAACTGAATGAGTCCTTGGGAGATTTGTGGACAGGTCAGCCCAGTATTCTTTTAAATGTAAAGTCTAACTGTGGTGGTAGCAGTATGGATTTAATTCTTCCTCCCCTCCATGGTTCTGTCAATGCAAACTAATTCCTCCCAGCAGCAATTGTTTTGCCGGGCAAATACAGGGTCCATTTTGACGGGGGGGGGGGGGCGACCCTCTCCTTTCTCAGCATAGCCTCAATCTGAATGTACTGCCTGCCATATGGCTAGAATTTACTTAAAATTAACCAAACAAAATGCCGGCCATTCACAGTTCTCTCAGTGGTTTGATCCTGCCACATGCCCTTTCAGATTCCAACACAGAATGGGCTGCTGCAGAGTATACAACAGTTCAAGAAAAATCTAGGAGGAAGTTCAGGTAATGATATGGGCACAGGTATTCCCATACACACACGCATTTTGTGTTTTGGAAAATGTCTGAGTGCTTTTAAGGGAGTGGCCATGGCTCAATGGAAGAACATCTGCTTGGCATGAAGAAGGTCCCAGCTTCAATCCTTGACATCTCCAGGTAAAAAGAGCAGGCAGTAGGTGATGTGGAAGACCTCCACTTGAGACCCTAGAAAGCTGCTGCCAGGCTGAGTAGACCCTGATCATGACAGACCAATGGCCTGATTTGGGATAAGGCAGCTTCACAAGTTCCTGTGTCTATATAGGAAAGAGGGATGTTTGTCCAAAATAAATGTAAATGTGTGCTGATCAGCTGGCCTGTGGGGAACTTATAGGCATGAAAACTAGGCCTAGGCCTAGAACAGCCATTCTCAACTTTTTTACCATTAAGAAATTCCTGAAACATTCTTCAACCTTTATGAAAGCCCAGAAGTGGCACAATCGTGCAGAATATGGATGGGAAACATAGCTGTGTACCTGCCCACCTGGGGCCCCTCCCCTTCCCACTCCCTCCGGGTTCATCCTTGGCCATTCGGGGAGGGGGAGTGGGTAGGCCAGCAGGACCATTTATGGTTATATCACTCAAGTGTTTAACAAATTTTAAAAATATATTAAAAAGTAATTAACTCTCACCCATTTGGGAAACCCTTCCAGAGCTGTCAGGAAACCCCAGGATTCCACAAAGGCCTGGTTGAGAAAGCCTGGCCGAGAGCGATTTCCCAAATCCTTGCATTGCTGGTGGCATGCCATCACTTCTGGTGATCACTGAGACAGGCCTAGGTCTAATTTTCCTGCTAGTAAGTCCCCCCACCCACTGGGGTACCTGGCTACTATGACAATTTTCTTCAATATCCGGTGTCTGTTTAAAAATTAGAATAATTTTCCAAGTTTGTTAAATGGAGAGGCTACCTCATGTTTCAAACCAGGGATTTTGATATTGTCCCGCTAGATATAGCCATCACTACCACCCCACCTAAAGACTGACGAGATGCAGAGAGTTCCCTGGTTGGAACTTTACTGAAACCATGTGTAACTTCTCAGTTTTCATTTTTTTTAAAGGCAGTCTTACAAGGGGTAAGGTAGTGGCTACAGATTTCTCCTTATGATTCCACTTCCCTTTTAAAAAGAAAAGAAGGGAAGCTAGAAACTGGTAGTCTTGGAACAGATTGTGTTACAATGGTATAATACCATAGCAGTACCTCTTTAAGTATTTGAAAGGTTGTCACTTGGAGGAGGGCAGGATGCTGTTTCCGTTGGCTGCAGAGGACAGGACACATAGTAATGGGTTTAAACTACAACGATATAGGCTAGATATCAGGAAAAAAAATTCACAGTCAGACTAGTTCAGCAGTGGAATAGGCTGCCTAAGGAGGTGGTGAACTCCCCCTCACTGGCAGTCTTCAAGCAAAGGTTGGATGCTTTAGGATGCTTAGGGCTAATCCTGCGTTGAGCAGGGGGTTGGACTAGGTGGCCTGTATGGCCCCTTCCAAATCTATGATTCTATAATTCTACTATTAATGATGCCCACAAATCCCTTCAGTCACAGGGGCAAAGTAGCAAGCAGAGGGGACTGGGACAAGGAAAATACAGGGAAAACGTTTGTGTGTATGCTCTGATATCACAGAAAATGCCTTTGTATTCACTATAGCAATGTGAGCTGCATGGAGAAACATGTCCATGTGAAAGCAGCCCAATAAACATAGACAATTCTCCCTTGATCTATCTATTTTTACTTGATTCAGTTTGTAAAACTAGAAAATGACACACCTAGCTAGGGTTCTTTCCTAAAATCACACATTGCTGCTTCCTGCTGGACCAAGGTGAAGCTCCAGGAATTTCAGAATCTCCTTCCAGGAGTGCTCCTGAGCTTTGGCATGAGGCTCCATTTCTCCTCCCCATTGTGTAGGTTTGGGATGACCTGGGATCCTGGAGCAGGTGCACAGTGGGGAACCAGGAGGTTCTATAAGGTGTCCAGCCTTTGGATAAGACAACAAAGTACAATTATTTTTCCCATGCTTCTTTGCTCTAGCTATGGCAGACTCTGCAAACAATTTGCTGTTGAGGGCATGGTCATCCTCTCCCACCACAAAGAGTATTTGCCCTTGGGCCTTCTCCAAAGGGATAACAGAGTCCTGATGTGCCTCATCTTCAGGATCTCCAAAGATTTGACAACCGTCCAGTGCTCCTATGTCGTTTATGAAAAACTTCTCTGGGTAGTAGCGGACAGCAGGGATATAAATATCCCGAAAGCGGAGTGGTGAACCATTAATAGTTGTGGGACCATTGATACAGACTGCAGCGACTATCTGCTGTAAAAAGGAAGCCAGGGCCAGTGCGATCTCCGATCCTTTGGACACTCCAATGACCCCAAGTCCTGGACCTTTCACCTGGAAGGGAAATCACAAGGTTAAAACAGTTCCTGGACCAATGATCATTGACTAGAGAGGCTATATGTGAAAACAGGTTACTAATCAGGAAGATTCTTATATTTTGACTTGGACACCTTTGAACTCTGACCATGGTGATCCTTATGAAGGCAAAAAGATGGGGTATAAACCCCGTCAAAGTGATAGAACTGACAACTTCCAACTACTGGTAGGTGATTTAAAAAAATGCTGACCCATGCAAAACAAATCTCTGTGTGTAAACCCAGGGTGGTGGTGGGAAATATCTGGAGATTTATGGGGACGGAGTCTGTGGAGGGTAGCATTTGGGGGAATAGAGGGACTTTGGTGCCTTAAAGTGCACCTTCCAAAGTAGTCATTTTCTCCAGGTGAACTGATCTCAGTCACCCAGAGAGCAGTTTGGATTCCAGGAGATCTCCAGTCACCACCTGGAGGCTGGCAACCGTAGTTTGGAGGTGATGTTTTTCCCTGGCAGTACAGTAGTGGTGTTTCCCCCCTTCTTGTCTTTGCAGGGATCCATGTATAGCGGTCCATATTATTTAATACTAGGACTGTCAGCTTCCCAGTGGGGACTGAAGATCTCCTAAGTTAGCAACCCTATTAAATATGCTAATTTACCCCTTACAAAGTCCATGTGTCCCCTATATGCATTTTGTACAGACATGTTCTAAGAATTCTTATCTGGAACAATTTGGACTGGAACCACACTGTGTGAGGAGAAGGGGTTTCAGTCCCCCACCCCCAATTGTTTTCCCAGTCTGAAATAGTCCCAGGTGGCTATTTGTCTCCTTGGGGAAACTCATACAGTGACATGAGTACATTTAAGCTTTCCCAGAAGGCATATAACTCTTTAGCAGAAGCAAAAGTGGGATGAGGTACAGACTGCAACTCTGTAAGAATTATTGTCTATCTCTAGCCTTTGGGTTATTTCAGACAGAAGATTCTAGCCCCTCTAGCCTCTGATATGGCCATATGAAGATTGTGCCCTTTCTTACACTGTTCTAGACCAGGGGTAGTCAAACTGCGGCCCTCCAGATGTCCATGGACTACAATTCCCAGAAGCCCCTGCCAGCATTCGCTGCTATCAATGCTGGCAGGGGCTTCTGGGAATTGTAGTCCATGGACATCTGGAGGGCCGCAGTTATATTTTTCATGCTTCCTCCCTGGTTTCTGTGATCAGACATATACTGTGTGTTGCATGTTGGGATCTTAATTCCCAGATATATTTGTGTCGATTTGGACCAAGGACTCTAACAGGTTGGGGGGGGGGGGTTCCACCATACCATGTAACCAAAGTGAAATGGCCCTTAGGGGGCACTGCTTATCCAACTGAGGAAACTTCATCTACCCATGGGCTGCACCCAGGTTTCTACAAAGGGGAGAATAGGAGCTATTTTAGGAGCTATTTTTAGGTCATGGGAAGAAAGAGCTCAATTCCCTCTCCCAGAACTCTGCAGTCCTTATATGAATGGGTCTCTGTGTACTTGGGAACTGAGTTCTGACCACCAGGATCTTGGGAAGATATGTGTACAATGCAAGTAGGACTTGAGATTAAAAGAAATTATCTCAAACTATGTTCAACTGTCTTTAAAACTGTAATGTCCCCCTTTGGCTATGGGCTCCCTTGTTATAGTAGTCACTAAAGCACACATTCTCAGGTCCATTCTACGGAGACAAGCTGGCTCAAAACACCAGGCCTTTGTTTACAAGAACTACAGGTAACTTACAAGCTGGAAACTGGAACAAGAGTTCCACCCAACAGGACCAAACTAAATCATTAGGGGAGGAACAGATTGTTCCATCACATATATACAATAAATATACCACAAAAACCATCTGCAGATGGTATATTTGGCTGCTAGTCTCACAGTCTTCTTCCTGACCTCTCCTATAACATGTGTCATTGTACCAGCAAAGGAAATTTATTACAGAATGAAGGTGACAGTTTTTCAGTACAGCAATGTGGAACACAAAACTATATTGTTGTACTTTGTATTGACACAGAAAAAGACCCTCCTTAACCCTTACCTTAGGGTGTTTTAAGAGCAGCTTGGCAGCTTCTTCAAAGTACTCCAGATTCACTTCCATCAAGGCCCGTGGCAGATCATCATATGCAAAGTAGGCCAGAGCCAGAACTGCAAAGCCTTGACTGGCCAGCAGGCCAGCTCGGAACTCAATGAGCCCTCCGCCACCACCAAACATATCGATCACACCTGGAAATGGGCCAGGCCCTGGAGACAAGTCAGAGTAATAATGAAGAGGTATTGGTGAAGAGCTGAAACTTAATTTTAAAACTTGCAGAGAGAAGAAATGACGTGTGAGGTCTCTAGGGTTGCCAGGTCCCCTGGTCACGGGTAGGGGTGTGGGGGGTGCAGGTAGTGTGGCCAGATCTGTCCATCTGTCAATCCATCCAGCCGTATACCACCCCTCTTGGACTGGCCATCTCAGGGTGGTGAACAGCAAAAATGTATAACATTTGAACACTAAAATATATTAGACATCATAAAACATCATAAAACCAATTCATAATGAATTTTAAGAATTATTATTATAGGGAACCAGGCTGGAGGAGTTAGGAACAAGGGGTGGAGAAGAGGAGGGAGGCATGGTTAATGCAGTTCTAGTTGGGAAACTCCTGGGGACCTCAGTGGAGTACAATGTCATAGAGTCTGTCCTCCAAAACATGCATTTTCTCCAGGGAACCAATATTTATAGTCTGGTGATGAGCTGTCATTCCAGGGGATCCCTAGGTCCCACCTGGAGGCTGACATCCCTAAAGGTCTCTGTTTTGGTTTGTCTCTCTCCCTATCTTGACACTGACTGACCTAGCATGGACCAATAAACAAAGGCAGAAAATTCTGCAGTAAGTAGAATAATTCCAACTCTTGTTATAAATGAAGAACACTGCAATATTACAGGAGGGGGGTATCATTTTTTAATAATTCATACTCCCTGCAATTGAAGTCCTAGAACAGGAAACCCAAAAGAGCTCCATGGATATCTGGTTCGGGGCTATGGGCTGGGTTGCCACCAGTATGTGGATGACACCCAGCTCTACTTCCTAATGGATGGCCGGATGCATGGACTCCCCCCCCCAGATACATTTGCCAGATGTTTGCAAACAGTGGCTGGATGGCTCAGACAGAACCGCCTGAAACTCAACCCCTCAAAGACAAAGTTCCTGTGGATAGGTTGAAGGGGGCAGGATCAGGAAGTGGGTCTCCCATGCCTGGATGGGGTGCAATTATCACCTGGCGCCAGGAATTTGGGGGTGACCTTTGATGCCGCCCTTTCCATGGAGGCTCAGGTCACTAAAGTAGCCTGGATGGCATTTTTCCACCTTCACCAAGCCCAGCTACTAGTGCCCTATATGTGCTCGGAACACTTGGCCACAGTGAACCATGCAATGGTCACTTCCAGTCTAGACTACTGTAACTTGTTCTATATGGGCCTGCCCTTGACTTTGATCCAGAAATTACAGCTGGTACAAAATGCAGCTGCCAGGGTCCTCACTAGAACATGTTGGAGGACCCATATTTAGCCAGTGTTTTGCCATCTGCATAGGTTACCAGTCTGTTTCCGGGTAAAGTTCAAGGTTTTGGTATTTACCTTTAAGGCCTCACACAGTTTGGGTCCTACTTACCTGCAGGACAGCTTGGTTGCTTATGCCCTCCGCAGGGCTCTTTGCGGGTAGGAATTTATTAGTTGTCTCAGGCCTCCAGAATGTTTGCCTGGCCTAGACCTGTGCCAGGGCCTTTTTGGTCCTGGCCCCAACCTGGTGGACTGAGCTCCCGGGAGAGCTAAGGGCCCTGCTGGATTTGTCAGCTTTCCACAGGGCCTTCAAAATGGAGCTCTTCTTCCAGGAACATGGTTGAGGCCAGGGCAGAACCCCAGCATTCCAACTAGGACCCCTTCCCATGGTTTAGTAGATCTGCACCCACTCCCCAGTAGAAGACTTGGCCTCTGGCTGAACAAGGTGGAGGGGGGACCAATTGATTAGAAGTTGTCACGGCTTATTATTTATTGTAAAGTAGGAGTTTTACTGGTTTTTAACATTTTATTCTGTGAACCGTTGCAGGTTCTTAGGAAAAGCGGCGGTATATACACCGATAAACAAACAAACAAATAAATGTGTCCATGTGTGAGACTATTTTACAACAGTCTGGGGAAAGGGTATGTAAAATGGAAAGGTAGTAAAGAAGTCGCACCCTGTTCTCATAGATACATATAGGTGGCTTCTATCCAACCACTGATCAAATCCATGCCTACTTCAATCATATCATAGTGTTTTGGGAGCTTCCAGGCCATTCACTGGGCCTTTCAACACATTAGTCAAAAGTCTGGGACAGGGATGTGGACAGAAGAAAAATCAGAATTCCATTTCTTTACCTGGAGGCAAGAAAAGGCTCCCCCGAACTTGACCTTCCTTGATCTGGAACCGTTCTACTCCAGGGGCCACAAACCACCTCTCGACAGAGCAAGTAGCCAGTGGTGTATCCTTTGCTGAGGGCAAAGATGTATCCTTTGCTGTATCCTTTGCTGAGGGCATCAGAACAAAAGAGCCAAAAAGACTGATCTGGATATGGAAGGGGCTGCCTATCACATCACGTTTAATCAATCTGTGGAACATCTTCTCTGGCTTCAGGGACCAGAAAAGGCCCATGGGACACATGCCTGTGTAGTCACCGCCCACAGCAGATGCCTCCTTCACATCAACTTCTCCATTCTCATTTGCCCAGTAGAAGGCTCTGGCTTCAAACTTCACTCCCTTCTCATCTATCAGTGATGAATGCAGGGTCACTGGCTGGGAGGGGGTCAAGCCCAAGGCTCGGATCCACACTGGTGAGTCAGCAACTGATCTCTCAGGGGTGACCATAAGCTGGACCATGGTAGTTAGGCTTTGATGACACCTGGGAAAGTCCATGAAATAAAATAAAGAGAGATGAGGCAATGTGATAGGAGTACATTGGGAAACACTGGGGAAAATTGACATTAGGGCTGTACTGAGGACCTTCCTCATATTGTTTACTCCTCTTGTGTGGTGCATTGGACTATGACTGGTGAGGAAATAGTTTATATTATAATTATGGAAAAGAGAATCAGTGAAACTAGACAGGTACTATATGGAGAACATTTTTGTCTTTCTGCTTTTACAGATCATGTCCCTCTGTATGCTTGCATCCTTACTGTTAAATTATGTGAGGGAGAAAATTATGAAATTTATGCTTTTCAAACCCTTGAAATGCTGTGTCCTGTCAATGTGTATCTAGTAAGAGGTTCCCTTTTGTATTCCCTTCCCTCTCCCTCACAGAGGGCTGTGGGGATGACTCCCTCCTATTGTTTCCTCTCCTGATTCACAGCCCTTTCTTTTCTCCTTTGCTCTATTTTTTCCCCACTGTCCACATGTTCTCCTGCTGTTATTCCTGCTTGTGTTTGGCTGTTTGGGAACACTAAGTACAGCACCTCAAAAAGAAAAAGAAAAAAGCAGTTGCCTAGTTTCTTCAAAAACAGCTTCCTTTTTGCTTCTCCCAAAGAGGGAATAGAGCAACTTCAGAACAACTTCGAACAGTTCTTGTCAAAGACCATTTTAACAACAGAGTTCTGAGATTTAGAGAATTCTGTTCGTCCTAGGCACACTGATGCTGGATGTAATCACCACCAGTTCTATAGGAAAACTTGGATGAAATCATTGATAGCAGCAGCAATTTTATACCACCCCCATTTCCTTGGTTACGCAAATAGTGCCAATTAAAAGTCACACATCCAGTGTGCAAGAATCCCAGAAATTTACACATAGAATATATTTCTTCTAGTTAATGATATTCTAATTTGTTTTGAATTTATGCAATAAAGATTTCGTTAAACAAAATATTTTGAGCTACTTTTGTTGGCTCTGGTTCTCCGTATCATGCATCTTGGGTACATGGCATAGGATTTGTCCAGATTTGGCCCTTTCCCACAATTGGTTCAGCATAACCACAGCTCTCGCCTCCTCTGGGAAACTGAAGTCTCTACCTATGTCCTTAAGGGATGAGGAGCAGAAGCCCTGATAGCAGTGTGGGATACAGCTGCATGCTATAGCTGAAGGCAGCTGAGGTTATGAGTACAGGTTCCCTGAAGCTGTCTACCATGACAGTTATGGCTGAGGTAAAACTTGAAGTTCAACCCTTGTTGGACAAAATAGATATTGCTGTCTGTAATTTCTGCCTAACTTAACAGCAACAAAAAGCTGCCTTGAGAGATAGTATCTAAATTAGAGGAACAGGTGAGGGTGGAGAAAATGAGAAGGGTGAGGGGGTGTCTCACTCTTTTCTCTGGTTATTTTCCCCACTTAACGTTGCCTCTCCCACCATGCAAGGGAAACTCTTGCTCTTTCCCTCATGAGAACTGTCACACAACATACTGCATGGTCACTAGCTTTGCATGCAATGCATCAGGAAATACAATGAACTTTTTTCTGTTTGGTACTTACTGTCCAATGCCCCACTTGCAGCAGTCACTGCCAAGCCTGATTCCTCCCTCCCACTCATCTCTCCAACCCTGGTCCAAACTCCTGAGACATGTGATACCTTTGGGCTTCTTCGTGGTTTGGGAACTCAGGTCCGCCAGCAAGCGAGCAGCTGCCCACTGGTAATTGCTTGTACACCTCTCTCAGATGAGAGCTCTGAATTGTTCTATCTATAAATAAATTGCCAAGACACACAAGGGAGGAGCCGTAGTATCACCATGTGACTAGAGCTGATTGTTCCTCACATAAACATTATCAAAAAGCAACTAATGAGAGTAGGTGAGGGTGGAGAGAATGAGCCATAACTGGCTGGACTCTAATTACTTTTAGTACAGAATTTGATATGGGAGGGAGAGGGCATCTGTGTGAGAGAAAAGAAGGTTTCATAACTGTTCCATGAAAACAGTATTTCGACATAAGGTCTGAGCAAAACAAGCATTTCCCCATTTCAGCTCACCAGGGGATTCTTTTAATAAATGATGTTGAAGGCTTGGTTACAAGTATGTTCTGGGAAGCGAACATTCCTGCATGCATGGCAGAAAATGAATTGTGCCGACAGATCTCATTAACAATGAGAGAGGAAAAACACACACATATGATATTGTTTACTTCTCCAACTACTCAAGGCCAGCTCACTGTATGAGAATAATACAACAATGAAGTCATGAAAATATTAATATTAAAACCCACAATCAAACCAGTAAAAAGTCCATTAGGGACTTAAAAATAATATTCCAGAAACTCAAAGAATATTAACAAAACAACTTGACGGCTAGAAGCAAGCCATAAAAACACCAGCTAAAAAAATGGAACTCCTCAGTGAAAGGCTTGGTACAGATAAATGTTTTGGCTGGGTGTAAAGAGACTATAGGTGAGACTCACTGCGGGGAGGGTAGATTTCAAAGTTGTGATCGAGCTGTTGAAAAATCCCTGGCTCCGGTCTCCACCAGCCTCACCTCAGCAAGTGAGTGTGCAGATAGCAGAACTTGGGAAGAGGATCTAAGTTGGCAGACAGTTCACTATGGGAGAAGGCAGTCTTCAAGTCCCCTGTTCTCATGCCCTCTTAGGCCATGAAGCACGGAAGCCCAACCCTGTTAAGCCTCCGGGCCCTTTTGGAAGTTTGGGAACCAACATGAAATGGCTGTCTTAGGAAACAGGACCAATCATCAAACGTTTAAGGAGGCTGCAGAATATGCTAGAATATTCCAACCAAGCAACTTGTAAGATGGTGGGAGCTGCTTTAAAATGGCCAGTCCCTACAGATGCAACAGCAGTGTGCGCTGGGCATAGTTTTCTTCAGGTTTGCTGAAACATCTTCCCTAGTCATGGGTGAACTAAATTGTATACTGTCAATTGTAAATTATATTTATAACTAGCATCAAAGCCCGTTTTAAAAAATGGGCTTTGAACGGGGCGCAAGGGGTAAGGGAAAGGGCAACGGGGAAGGGCCACCACCGGCAGCTTACCATCTCACCGCGGCGTTTGAAGGCCAAGGAGCAATGGAAAGCTCCCACCACCACCACCACCACCACCACCACCACCACCTGCGCCACCCGGTGAGCTGTCCCTTGGCCTGCAAAGGCCTCTTTGCAGCAAGAGGCCTGTAAAGCAGCAAGGCCTGCAAAGCAGCAAGAGGCCTGCGCAGGCCAAGGGGTGACGGAAAGCTTCTGGCGGTGAGGCTAGGCGAGCAGCTCGTGCATGCCTCCTGGAGACGGGCCCTCCAGGGGCCGGCCCAATCTGGACAAATTGGCCGTGTCTGGATTGGTTCGCTGGAGCAGAAGCGCCAGCCGGACAGCAGGTTCCTGTGTCCCGGACAGCATCACCCAGATTGCCGTTTCGCAAATATTTAGAGGAACTATGGTAAGGATAAACCTCTGAAGAACCTACCCTGAAAAGATTCTGAGGCTTAGATGGAAGCTAACAACATCCCATTCATTACTAGTCCTCAGAATGCAATTTGAGTGACTTCACCACAGGCAGAAAAGCAGCTGGGACATGATTGTGATTAGAACAGCTCCTGGAGAAGGAGCAAACCAGTCCTTCAGCTCATATATTATATTTTTAAATATATATATATATCTTTGGGAAATGATTCCAGAGGGTAACTATGCTACTCAGCAGTTGAATAATTAGACTGAAATCCAGTGGCACCTGAGACGCCAAGCTTTCTTGGGTGTAAGCTTTCAATACTCAAAACTCCCTTTGTCAGAGGAAGGAAACTTTAACACTTGAAAGCTTATATCCAGAAAATCTTGTTGGTCTCTAAGACTGTATGGGATGCAAAGCAAGCCCTTGGAATTAATTTCTCACGTCTTCTCTAGTGTGGCCATCCTTGGTTTCTTGAGACTGTAGTATTTCAAAATAGCATGCATTTTTCATAGGGCTAGTTGGCTACACATTGTATTACACATTTTCTGTGAAATAGCATTGTAGGTGTTAGTGAGCCAGGTATGGAAAGCCTTCACATTCTCATCAGTTCCTGTTTTGATCCAGCTGATTCCCAGATAGAGGCAATATCTATATGGTTACCTTTTGCTGATCCCTGTAGCATGCCAAACCTGCTTAGAGTCCCAACTGGGGAGAAAGGCAGGATTTAAAAATATGCTAAAAATTAGTATATATGCTGCTGGCTCAAAAAAAAAGGCTCAGTTATTGGCAGTGGTTGTTAGGAATTTCAAATAGGTTGGCAGGGCAAATGGAGGTCAGAGGCCAACTGAAAATAACGAACAGACCCTGCATACTCTAGAAGAGGTGATGGTGTGTTTATTTAAAAACACATTCACCCTTATCCAATAAAGGGAGCTTGATACAGAAGCAAGCTTCTGCATGTGGATTCTTTCACTACATAAGCAGCAGGTAGTTGGCAGAGCTTCTACTTGCCAGTTGCCCACAGTGGTGGTAGTGGTGGCTCCTTTATCTTGAAAATGATGTGCTCCTGGCCCAGTAGATCCTTTTAGCTGTGAAGCATGGTTACTTCTTTAGTGATTGAGGGGGGAGTTAGAGAACATCCTCCATCTCCCCCTCCTCTCTCTAGCAGTGAAAGCAGACTGCCCAACTCCCCTTCCTCTCATACATAATTCCCTGCCCCTTTTGAATTCTCCACGGGAACTTCCTTGTCATGTATAAAACTCAAACTTTTTACTAAAGAATGGAGGACTTTGATCTCCTCCACTGCCTTCTGTTTTTCTTGGATGGCATTCAGCTAAGCAATCATTAACTGACAGAAGTAATGAAAGGTAACATATACATCTAATTCAGGTAACATTTCATTTTGATCAAGGGGACAATGACCCTGAAATTCTGCCCAGGTATGGGCATGAACTGGCTGACAAACTAAAGTTGATCATGAATTTTTGCAAAGCAACATTTGCTAACTGAAGAACTGTTACAAACTTCCACAAATGTTGATGCAGTTGGTGGTAGTTTTGCTTGAAAAACAGCTGTTGGTTTAAAATGGCTTAGTTTTAATTGCTCAGCAGTTTGGTTTAAATGGCCTGTTTTCTGCTACCTATGGCAGGATGCAGAAAGCAGGGGGTTAAACTGCAAATGGCTCACAAACTGGGTCAGTTTGCAAACCAACCTCCTTGTTTGTATGGGTTTGTACTGCAAAAATGCAGTACATACCCATCCCTAGTCGTGTACTCCACCCTTATTTTAGAATTTCTGAGGTCCCACTTACTGCTGTCACTCAACCCAGAGCTAAAAATTAGCATTCTAGCAGTAAGAATGTTTTTGTATATTTTCATTGTATGACTTTTCATTGCATCCATTTTGTCTTTGTTGGCATTTTAAGACAATGTTATGTCATGTAAATGTTATATCTCTCACATGAAGCAAATGTAGTACCACTAAAAAAAAAATCACATACTTAACTAAAGATGGAGTGATTAAATTTGTACGAGAAAAAGGAAAAGGACATACGTTTTTCAAGTGAAATGGTAGGATTGCAAAATAAGGATGAGTGTGTGCAATGAATTTTAAGGGAAAATATGATTCCTAGACAGGCAGTGCTGCATGCATTCCACATATCACTGAAGTGCAGAAAACTGGCATTGTTTTAAGTAAAGCCTGTATTTAGCCTTTAAGACACCGTAGTGTGCAGCCTATGGTTGCTTCTAGGCAATTCAAATTTTGTGCCAAAGCAGCAGCATTTTATAGCCTGTACAAGTCAAATTTTAAAAGGTTTTCTATAATTTTGTGTAATTTATTCTATAATGTTGTATTTAACTTTTGCTTGTCTTGGAAAGGACAAGGATGATGAAGCCTGCTCCACCATCTAGGGACTTTTCTGGCTTCTGAAATCTCTCTACACATTGCTTATGATGTCAGGAATCATCACTTCCAAACACAGATCCCCTCAGTAAGCAGTATCTGACAGAGAAATGGGAATAAATGTGGACACTGTTCCCACCTTGCTTACTGCTGTGGCAAAACTGTGTTTTCATGTTCCTATCTACGGGCAGCCTTTGTTTTGTAGGTCACAACTACCACATGGACCGTGTAGTCACCTTTTGCCAGTCCTATCAGTTTTTGTTTTAAGCCAGTGTCATTCAGAGATGGCAACAGGTATTTGTAGAAGAGATGGTTCTTATATACCACTTTTATCTACCCAAAGGACTCGCAAAGTGGCTTACAGTCACCTTCCCTTTCTTCTCCGCACAACAGACACCCTGTGAGGTGGGTAAGGCTGAGAGAGCCCTGATATTACTGCTCAGTCAGAACAGCCTTATCATTGCTGTGGCGAGCCCAAGGTCACCCAGCTGGTTGCATGTACTAGAAATCCATTTTGCATTTTTTTCTTTCTTTGCAATTCAGCATGAAAAATTATATAACCTGAAACCTATATTAGCACAAGATATTATACCCATTTTTCTTCTGTCCCACAACAATATTTTGTTCAAGGATGTATTCTTTACGCAATATCTAACTTGCTGTGGTTCTCCTTCTGTCTATAACAGTTAAATTGTTCTGCTGGCCAAGTTCTTCAACAATTGTCCTTCTCTGAATGAATGCAGCCTTGATTTTGACCAGTCAAGGGGAGGATTTTATTACACAACATGCAAATAAAACCACTGACCCAAACCCAGGAAAAAACAAGGGAGGTTTGTCTATGTGAATCAAGAGTTTTATTTTTGGCAAAAAGAGCAGTATTGGAGATGTTAGTTTTAAGCCTCCTGTGAATCTGCCATAGGGTTGGCTGTTCTTTGCAAAAAGGACTCACCATGCATAAATGCCCACAAAGAGGCCAGCTGGATTGGAACCTTTGACATTAGATCTTTGTCGATATTGATTAGATCTTTGTCGATATTGATGCAAAAAATGTAGCTTTGTGTAATTTGGGTTGCTCATGTGACCCCTTCACTTTTCTAGCTACGGAGATTGGTTAAGACAGAAACTGTTCTTTCCCTCTCTCCGGCACACACAATGCTCCATGTTTACAAGAACACCAGCACAGCTGAGGAAGTCTATGGAAACTACACTTCAGTACTAAGCACTACAGTTAAGTCCAGGCCATCACACAGCCAAAAATAACAGCCAATTTACAAACCAGATAAAGCAATAAATTCAGAACCATGTGATCCAGGTGCCTGCCACTTTTTATTCTGCCATGATGAAGAGCACTTCTATAATTTACCACTGTATCATTCAGGATCTTTGGTATAAAACTTTGCAGTCTGAAAGTGCAAGTCTACAAACAAGCCGTATAAGGTTTGCCTCAAATTCAGAGATTATATTTAGAATTAGGTCCCAGAAAATCAGTCTGCCTCTCCATTGCCAAGAAAACGAAAAGAGAGGCTTCAGCAAAGGGCACATGGATGCCATGTAGGCTTCTTGGCAAGAAGCTGAGCTTCAGTTGCAAGAGAAGCCAGGAGAGAGCAAGCAGTGCATCCAAGCTCCCTGGTGAACTGGGGTCAATGTCCTGTCTTATCTGTCCCAGGAAGTTATTTCCTTCACATGTCAGGCGTAAATCATTCTCCCTCATTCCCTGGCTGCTTTTCGCTGTGCCTGGCATTTCTGCAGCAGAGCCAGTGTGTCCCGCTTCTCGATACGGCGCAACTGCTTCTTCTTTGCACGCTTCAGTTTCAGTGGATTCCGAACCTGAGGAAGAAAGGGAAAATCCATGTGAGAGACCTCACTGAAACGTCTCATTAGAACTTCCAGAAAACAAGGTTTTGGGAATGTCACAAGCTGGTCCCACTGGCCTACAGTAAATCCAGCTCAACAAAGGTGTAGATGTGGGAGATGATCTGCCACTCCTATAATTCATTATCCCCAGAGAACCATGAATCTGGCATGGGCTAATTCCAAGAATGCATTGTTCTCAGTGGACTTCCACTGAACATTGAAATAGAGTCTTTGTGGTGAAAAGTCAAAGTTCAAGTAGATCTAAATGTGAAAAGACAGCTAGTGTGGTCTAGTAGGAATAAAACTGGGAACGAGAAGCCACGTATGCCACCCTAAGCTTCTTGGAGGAAGATGGGATAAAAAATGTACAGGTAACAACAACAAATACACCAGACTGTTCTATAATCTGCATCAATTGAAAGCAGAAATGTTAAGCAGAGTGTGTGTATGTGTTGACTTTGTAGATCTCCCCAAAAGCATTCCTCTTGAATTAAAAGCATCAATGAAATATGATCTGCTAAGTTTTCCTAAGTTACAAAAATAAATATATAAAAAAGAGAATTTTAACAGTAATGTGATAAACATATACGCTGAAGACTTATAGAGTTAGAGCCCACCAAATTTTCCACTGACACAAGACTGATTAAGAATGATCTTCACAATTCCATTCCTCACTGCAGACATGTTTCTATATGTTTGTTGTTCATGCAGACCCTATGATCCCTGGCACAGTCTTTTCAGGACTTGGTCAAAAGGGCCCACATCTCTTTCTAACATCAGTGAAAAAGCTGGTAGGATCCAACACACATTTTGTGTGCACAAAGCAACCTCATTAATATTGTAATATTCAAGTTCTATCCAAGAATAGGACTTAAAGAGAAAGGATGCTCTGTAAATTTAGCAACAGTGCTTCTCTTCTGCCACACAAAAGACTGATGCAAATTTCCTTTCAGGGGAAAAACAGAAGTGGTTCTGAGGCTCACCACTTGCACAATCTCTGCTTTCCTTTCATTCTCCAGCCGTCGTCTTAAGTTCTCTTCTCGTCGCTGTTTTTTCTCCTGTGGGTGGAGAACGTGGGAAACATTCATGTGCACTGCACAATACACTGAAAAACTATACAAAGGAGACAAGAGGATGACAGATTCCTTCCAAGAAGAATTTTTTGAAGAAGAACGTACAATTTTGGACAGTGAAGTGAAAGCTGCGCTCAAAGGAATTGGGAGAAATGAATTACCAGGAGGAAATGGGATATTTCAAGCCACAGAAAGAGAGTCCATCAAAATCTTAACAAAAATGTGCCAACAAATATGGAAAACAAAACTAGGCTTACAGTCTGAAACCACTCCATCCACATTCCACTTCCAAAAACAGGAGACATCAAAGCTTGCAGCAACTAACAAACCATCAAATTAATTTCCCTTGCAAGCAAAGTAATGCTCTAAAGCTTATGACAAATGAGATATACTGGGTTTTGGAAAGTTTCCAAAGTCATAAACTCAAGTTTCAACTCGGAATTCTATCAAGGAAACAGAGATAATATACTAAACTGGCTCTCTGAAACTGAAGTGGACAAGTTGCTAGGGTTTGTAAGGGGACCACTTGTCCCCTTGATCCCTGTCCATCTTGGCTAATCAAAACAAGTGAACAGCAGATAAGAGGCCCTCTGAGGGATTGTCAACCTCTCCCTATCTACTGGGGAGTTCTCAAAGGAGGCAATGGTTTGTCCCTTGCTGAAAAAACCATTGCAGGACCCAGCCAGCTACTGCCCAGTTTCATATCTTGCGTTCCTGGGAAAGGTAATTGAAAGGGCCGCGGCAGACCAGCTCCTAGCTTACTTGGAGGAAACTTTGGTGCTCAATCCATACTAGTTGGGCTTACATCCTGGCCATGGAGTGGAGACGGTGTTGTTCGCCTTGGTGGACGATCTCCATTGTCAGCTGGATCAAGGTGGCTCAGCCATACTCATGTTGCTCAATCTGTCGGCCACATTTTATGTGGTCGACCACGAGTTATTGACACACCACCTCGCCAGGGTTCGGCTAACAGCCCTTCAATGGCTGTGTTCCTTTTTCTGGAACCGGACACAGAGGGTGGCAGTGGGGGAGATCTGTCACACCCTAACAGTCTCCCTTGTGGGGTCTCAAAGGTTGCGATTCTCTCACGCTTTATCTTTATATCCCCCCTAGCGCAGCTGAGGGCTGGGTTGTCAATCAATATGCAGATGACACCCAGCTCTATCTCCTCATGGATGGCTTCCCGAGCTCCCCCACACACACCCAATACATTCGCCAGATGTTTGGAAGCTGTAGCTTACAGCCTTAACTCTCCACACCAAGAGAGCATTTTTCACCTAATTATATTTTCAAATGATTATCAAAAAAAGGCACTTTCAGTGAATATATTGAATTTCTTAATAACAACTTTGTGGACTCATAGAGTCATTATCTCATAGAGATAATCTGTTCTGTGACACACAGCTATAATGGTTTAACAGGCTATTTTGTATCAAGTTTGCCTCCCCACCTCACGCTCTCTCCGCTTTTCTTCCTCCAGATGGCGGGCAAAATCTTTGACTGCCTTTTTCTCCTGACGTTCCTTCATCTTGCGTTCCCAAGAGGAATGCAAAGGCTTGTCCTGAATCATATGAGAAAATCTGAGGAGAAAAACACACCCATTAGCAGCTCAAACTAACCAGTTATCTCTTAGCATTAGCACAACAGACTGAAACTGCAGTCCTATGCACAATTATCTGTAAGTCCCATGGTGAGACTTCGGAGTAAACATGCATTTTTGCAACAGAGAAAGTCTGTATAATGGCAGAGACACTGCTGAAGCATTAAGAGTGCTGATCATTGCAGAAAATTACCAGGAATTCATGTAACCCAGCGTGAGCACCTGTGTGGGCATACTGGTCTAGGACAAGGACTGTGTGGAGGCACAGATTTAAATCCTCACTGTGCTATTAAAGATATTTGGAGGCTGGGGGGATGTTTAAAATGGAGAGGTACCTATTACAAGCCCTTTATAGCTTGTCCAAGTGTGTAGCTCAAAATAACATGAACAAACAAAAGCCCATTAAACTTCACAAGATTTTATTTATAGTGAAGCCTCACCCACCCTCTCGTCCTTTTGGGAACCGAGGAAGGCAAACAGAATTTATGAAAGAAAGTATGTTGTCAGTCCATGCATTTAGAAGACTTGCCACAAGGAAACAATGTGTTGATGCGATGCACCGCCCCCCAAGCAGCCCAGGTAATCCCAGTTTTGTTGCCATACAAGGACGCTCAGGATCTCACCGCTTCTTGCTAGGGTCCTTCCACACCCGCCCTGATTTAGGCTTCCCTTTAGGGATGATGGCGGTGACCCCTTCTCGCTTCTTCCCCACAGGAGCCCTCTGAGGCTTCCCAGGCCCAGTTTCCACCGAGGAAGGTGCTCCTTCTCCGTCCCCAGGAGGCAGAAGCTTCGCAGTCTGCTCAGCCTCCTCGGTACACCCTCGATCCTCAGCCGGCTTCATCCCAAACACCCTCCAGTCGTCACGGGGCTCCCAGGCAACCTGCAGCACCCCCTCCCCACGTGTGAGGCTCACGAGTGTCCCTGGAGGATGACGTCGAGCCCGCGACACTGAACGCGGCCTCAGGCGCCCTCTCACCATAGAGACGGAGCGCCTAGAGCGACACACGCCTTCCCACCTACGGTGGGATTTCTTTTTCTTTGTGTCTTGCATGGGTTGCGCGTAAAGGCAGGCGGGGTCCCTCGTCTGCATGCAATTCAGCCTTGGGCTTGGGTTAGAGGGCGTTTGAAGGGGCAATTGAACTAGAATTACCTTTGCTGCAGCTGAAGGTATACTTTGTGTGTTTTTGCTAAACTAAGATGTCCTTTCTTGATGTCCGTTCTCTTTTGGACTCTTAAAAGAAAAACACTGATGAAAAAGGCCTCCTTTTGGGTTGGGAGGCTGAACCTGTTTTGCCCTATTGTCCCCCAGTGGAGGCAAACTTCAGCTTAAATAGAAGATTGGTTGGCTTTTATATGCCGCTTTTATCTACCAGGATGAGTCTTAAAGCGGCTTACAATCGCCTTCCTTTTCCTCTCCCTGCAAAAGACACCCTGCGACCGTTTATGCACTGGAGGTTTCATGCCGGGCTGCAGGCTGGAATTTTAGTTGTGGCAGGTTGACCCACCTCTTCCTGCACCCACACGGGGGGGGGGGGGGGAGCATTTGGCCCGGTGCGCCTCATCCACCGATTTGTGCTCCTGCACGGGAGCCTGGCCAGTGAAGTTCCCAGTACATAAACGGTCTGTGAGGTAGGTGAGACTGAGAGAGCCCTGATATTACTGCTCGGGGATGTTTAAAATGAGATTTGTCATCGTGAACAGTTATTTGAAGTCAGTCGGGAAAAAAGCCCTCTTTCTTTTCAAAGTAACCCTAGCTAAACAAAGCAGCCATAAGCAGATGGTGATAAAATGGATAATGAGCATTTTTAAAATATTCATATGTAACACTCTCCAGGTAAATTCCATACAAAAATTGAAACAAGATACTATCAAAGGTTCAAATAAACAGACCTACAGAAGCCTAGCGCTTTAAAATATCAAAAATAGCAATTATTCGCAAGCTAACACAAATCTGTTCAATTACTGCAAAAATCTGTTCAATTACTGCAAAATTATAACTAATAATAGAAGATGCAGAAAAAAACTTAAATATTGAAGGGGGGAGAGGAGGGATTTGCTAGCACGATGCTACATTTTTGAAACTAACCACTGGGATCTGGCAGTCCTATCACAGAGCTTTTTTCTGATTAGGTTATCAACCCCCCTTAAAAATGCCTAATTACAAGTGAAAATTCTATTGGAATATGCAAGCTCTGCAGATGTATATTTAGAATAGATAGGAACTTCTTGGTGATTTTCAAATTATCTTCCTCCATTGTGTTGACTGGCTCAACAGACTTCCTGCTTTTTATTGCACTTCCTCCCTGCTTGCCTCCAGAACAGTTGTTGATCAGAAGAATGACTGCAGAGAACAGCTAGCTATATAGATAGGTCTCTATCTTTTTCTATTCATAGTTGTTTCTCTTCATAAATAAAGCTATCATATACTTCAAGCACCCTGGTGTTTTGTGTTTTCCGCTTGTTCAAACTCTACCAACAAATTCTGGATGGAAATAAAGTGCTTAGCCAAGTTTTGCAGACTATTATTTTAAAGCTTTTCACAGTAGAGATGTCATCTATTAGTTGAGCACATGCTTGGAAAGTAGATGATACTACATTCTATCCTTAATTTCACCAGTTAAAAATTTTATAGGTGTTGAGAATTAACAATACGAAAAAGGAAGAAAGGTTCAAACCATATACAGGGAAAAACAGAACCTTTCCAGGTTGATTGGGAATGTTTTTTGACTGACATTCCCCACAATACTTTACAGAGCCGGTGGCCTATCTATAGATAAAAATTGGTTGATAAGAGTATAAGGGAATCAACCACTGAAGAAAAATTGTGAAAACGGAGTATATCTAGAAACCGTTTTGGTTGATCCTTAAAAAATTAATGATACATAAAATGTATTGTACCAATTGCCTTGGAAAGGTTCTGTTTTTCTCTGTATAAGGTGTTGAGAATTAGGAAAGTCCCTTATTTATTAAGGAGCTGATACTGTCAGAGTAAACGGTACTACACTAGATGGATCATGGTCAGGTTTGCCATAAAGGTGGTCTGCATAGATGTTATACTTCATGTAATAATATCTGAAAAGAAACTAAAACCTGACAGAACAGTTTTATATTTCTTGTTTATGGATCCAGATGGCTTCATTCATTTTTGGCCAATTTCCTTCCTTATTACAACTTATATCACAGAGCTTTTGTCCATGTAATCCCCATGATTCCGAACTTAGAGTATAAGATGGTCAAAGTATTTTATTTATTTATTTTTCATATTTATATACTGCACTCCCCTGAGTCTCAGGGCGGTTTACACGGAACTGGAGAAAAACAGTACAAATGATGTGATAAGTTGAACAATAGCAATACAGTCATAACAGAGGATCCCTTGGGGCCAGGGATCACTAGACTGTTGATAATAGCAGAGAGTAAGGCTCTTTGAGGGGTGTAAGTAGAGAGGCCAACACTACAGCCGCCCCGCGCCCCCTGGACGCCGCTGCCGCAACCTCCTGCCCTCGGCAGCCGCTCGGGAGCCGCCAGCGCCGGGGACAGATAGGCGCCAACCGGGAGAAGGCTTGGGAGAGCCTCGGGGGGGGGGGGGCCTTGCAGCCTTCTCCCGGCTGAGCCTTCAGGGAGGGCAGTATAAAAATCCAAATAAATAAATAAATAAATAAATAAAATTAGGTACACTGGGCCCAGATTTTGGATGACCTTAAAAGTTATTGCGAGAACCTTAAGCCTCATCTGGAATTCGACTGGAAGCCAGTGCAGTTGTTGAAGGATGGGGCAAATCTAAATAAATAAATAATAAAATAAATGTGTGTTGCTGTGAGGACCCTGGCTGCAGCATTCTGGACAAGTTGCAGTTTCTGGATCAAGGTTAAGGGCAGGCCTGCGGAGAGCAAGTTACAGAAGTCTAGTCTAGAGGTGACCGTCATGTGGATCACTGTGGCTATGTGTTCTGGGGGAGCTAATAGTTTGGCTTGATGAAGGTGGTAGAATGCCAGCCGTGCTACTTGGGTGACCTGAGCCTCCGTAGTGAGGGAGGCATCTAAAACCAAACCCAGGTTCCTGGCAGAGTGAGTCACTGATAGCTGCACTCCATCGAGGTTGGGTAGGCAAGCTTCTTCACTTGGGCCCTTCCTGCCCAGCCACAGGACCCTCCGTCTTTGAAGTGTTGAGCTTCAGGCGACTGCTTGAACCATCTTGTCACTGCTTCCAGGCAGCTGGCTAATGCTTCTGGGCAGAATCAGGGCGGCTGTCCATCAGGAAGAAGAGCTGGGTATCATCAGCATATTGATGACAACCCAGCCTGAAACTTCGCACCAGTTGAACAAGAGGGCGCATAAAGGTATTGAATAGACCCTTCTTTCCCATTCCAGTCATGTAAAAACTGCTTGGATCTAACCCTATGTGGGAACTTTATTAAGACCATTGGAATACCGGTTTTATACAGAATTTTAAGCAGAAGAAATAAATCTCAAGCTGGTGATGGTGAAATGATTTATTCCAATGAAAACAATGTTCAAAATAATTTCAAACTGGATTCCTAGGTATAGTCCGTTTTGAATATCTTCATCAGTGGTATTCTAAATACAAATATAACATGTAAATATATCCCCATACTACATGTTAATATAATAATCAAAATTATAAAAATGAGAATGGAATTACCTCAATATTGTTAATAACTCATTATTCTCTAAATGTATTATTTTGGGTGATGAAATTATAGATAACTAGCTTCAAAGCCCGTTCCTAAGAATGGGCCTTGAAAGGGTCCCCTCCCCTGGCCAGGTCGCTTAAGGTGGCTTTGGGCCACAGCTCACAGCCAGATCAAGTGGGGAGGGCTCCTTAGCAGGCAGTCAGCAGGCTGGGAGGCCCTTGTTAGCAGGCCAAGAGGCCCTTGTTAACAGGCCCAGCTTAGCAGGCCCAGAGGTTAGCAGGCCCTCCACCATGACCCTGTGCCCAGGGCCCTCTCCCCTTACCTACTCCTGGCTCCAGGCACTGAGGCGTGTCTGAGAGCAAAGAGGCTAGTCCAGAGACAGAAGGTGGGAGCTGCAGGGGCATGGCCCTATTCCAACTTGGACAGCCAGACATGTTCCACCCCCCAGGCTGTTTCACAAATATATAGAGGAACCATGGATAAGGATAGCCTACAAAAATAAATAACATTTAGTATGAATCCTAATAAAATGTCCTTAAAGGTTAATTCTGCTTGAATGGTAAATATTACCTATGTAGTCTCTGGTAATAGTTTGCTTTGTACAGGTAAGTCCCCAAATGGTCATATAATATACAAATCTGTAGGTGTCTAATGAAATTCAACAAAAACATTAATGTCATCCTTATATGTATTTGAAACCTAGTGAACATTCCAAGAGGCTAACAAGGGGCTCTTGGCCTGCTAGGCTGGGCCTGCTCATGAAGGCCTCTGGGCCTGTTAGGCTCACGAGGGCCTCTTGGCCTCCTGACTACCTGCTAAGGAGCTCTGTCCAAGGCTAGCTAACAAGCTCGCCAGCCCCTGACCGCTCCACTTGATCCGTCTGTGAGCTGTGGCCCAAAGCCACCTTAGGCTGCCTGGTTGGGGGCCAGGGGAGGGGGACATTTCAAGGCCCATTCTTAGGAACGGGCTTTAAATCTATTATACCATAATGCCTATTAAATATTAGGCATAAACCATACTTTCAATATCAACTCTCAGTCATAATACCTACTAATATTAATGTCACAATGTGTAATTACTCTTCACTAGTGACCCAAGGAAATCTTACTATCTTTACCACAGGTTCCTCTTAATATTTGAGAAAGGGCCAGCGGTGACTGGGACGGGAACCTCGCCTGCGCTTCTGCCGCTCCAATGGGCTAATCTGGATGCGCCCAGAAAAGCTGGGTGCATCTGGATTAGGCCAGCCCCCAGAGCACCCAACCTCCGCGAGCCGCTCACCCAGCCTCACTTCCAGATGGTTCCTGGACAGCAAGGAGGGCACTTCCAGGGCTCGCGCCCTTCTCCCATGCTGGACCCGGCCACCATGGGGCAGGTTGGCTGCTGCTGTCTATTGCTGCATGGCTGGACTGGAGGCGTGGGCTCAGAGGCGGCGGCCGTGTAGGTTGGCTGAGCGACGGGCTCGGTGCTGTGTCCATGATGGCCAGTAAGCCTCCGACAGACTGCCACCACTCCAGCCACTCGCCACCAGCCTTCCTGGCAGCGAGGAAGCTGGCTGGCCACTGTGGACATGTTACTGAGTAGTAGGCTGGCCTAGGGAGGGAGCCGGCGGGGGGGGGCTTAAAAATGGGCTTTGATACTATCTAAACACCACCCGCGGAGCCACGGACTAAATAATTCGCTAAGGGGTTCTGGGGCGGGATCTGTCTGTGATGAGGAAGGGTCCAGATTGGACCCTTCCTCTGGACAATCGGAGGGACCAATTGGTCCCTCTGATTCCCAGCCCCAGCAACTGCGAGCCGCGCTGTTGCTCCCGGCCTGACGCGGTGAGAGGCGCAAAGTGCCTCTCACCACATCAGGCCGCCTCCTCAAAGAACGGCCGCCCGCCCCAGAGAGCCGAACCAGAGGACAGCCGCCGGGGGACACGCACTAAGGTTCGTTCCTAGCGCCCGCTGTATTCCTCATACAGCGGTCTATATTAATAGTTATATAATAAAAGCCATCTTAAACCGCTAAATAAAAGAGTAAGGGCTGGTGGGGAGGAGTTAGGGCGGGCTCTGTCCGGGATAAAAACTCAGAGGAGCGAATTTGCTCCTCCAAGTGGCACTCAAGGGCCAAGTGTCTAACTCACTTGGCCCCCTTGCCGGATGGCTGCCACGGAGTAGGCTCGCCCCACACTGCTGGCCTCGGGGGAAACTGCTTCCCCTCTGGCCGCCCCCTGCCCTAAACCTACGACCTCTCCCACCAAGCCGCCCATCCCCACGCTTCTCATCCCCACCCCAAATGCCCCTCGCACCCCGCCAGCGCCCGCGACCTTCCCACCCCCCCACTTCCCACTCACCGGTGTGCCGCTTCGCCGCCTCTCCGGCCGCCTCCACATCACCGCCGCCTCCACCTCCAGACCTCCTCGCACACTCTCCTTCCGACGACGCTGCTACGCCCAGGCCCGCTGCTCCACGATGGCCCCGCCCACACGCTCGCCGCCGCCCATGTACTTCCCCGCCGCCGCCCTGCACGCGCGGCCCCAACATGCACAGAAGATGGCCGCCAACACTACAGCCGCCCCGCGCCCCCTGGACGCCGCTGCCGCAACCTCCTGCCCTCGGCAGCCGCTCGGGAGCCGCCAGCGCCGGGGACAGATAGGCGCCAACCGGGAGAAGGCTTGGGAGAGCCTCGGGGGGGGGCCTTGCAGCCTTCTCCCGGCTGCCAGAGCGGCCTCGCCGCGTCGTAGACGCAGCGATGCCGCTCCGCCGGCTGGGAGAAGGCTCGGGAGAGCTTCGGTGGGGGGGTGGGCCTTGCAGCCTTCTCCCGGCTGCCGGAGCGGCCTCGCCGCGTCGTAGACGCAGCGACGCTGCTCCGCCAGCCGGGAGAAGGCTCGGGAGAGCCTCGGGTGGGAGGTGGCCCTTGCAGTCTTCTCCCGGCCGCCGGAGCACCCTCGCCGCATCGCAGATGTGCCGAGGCTACTCCGCCGGCCGGGAGAAGGCTCAATAGAGCCTCGGGTGGGGGGTGGGCCTCCTCTCAGGCCATCTAGGGCCCATTTCATTACAAAATGGGCTTTAGATCTAGTCCAATCAATAAAGCTGTTATGTTATAGCAACCATATGAAGAAATGCTTACTGCTTTTTACAGGAAACACGTTAAATCCATTATGTTGTTTAACCTATTAGGTTGTAAAGTTTTTAACTTTAAAATCCATTCAGGCTCCCTTTGTAGTAATCATTTTTGAATATTTACTTTTCCCAAACCATGTTGTTTTATCTGTTCTATGCTTGTGAATTTCAACTGGTCCCAAGAATAATTGTTATCCAGAAAATGTTGGGTAAGGGGGACCTCAGTGATATCATGCTTTAGCGTGGACACGTGTTCTAATATGCGTGTCCTGTGAGGACGTGTGGACATTCCAAAATAAATCTTCGGGCAAGAGCACCTAATTAAATAAATTACTCCAGATGTGTTGCAATTTATGAACTTATTTATAAAATCTCCAACCTGTAATTTAGAGCTCTTATCCTCCTCCATAAATTTGCAGGCTTGACAAGTTCTACAAGGTGATAGGTTTTGTAATGAACTCTTTAATGTTTCTCCCCCATTTCCACACAAAAATAGTTTTGTCTCACAACCTTTTAAATGAGAAATCGCTTGTCCGTGTCATACAGAATTTTGGCAGTTATTTTTATTCCAGTGTTGTACTATAAAGAAAATAGTGGGTTTAGAGTACTATGCAAAAAACATTGCTGTAGTTCTATTCTATGGTACTGCTTTTCACTATAAACATATTTACTGGTTTGTTATGCAGGAAGCAGCAGAGCCAACACAAGTAGAGGCACACATGAAAACTTTGGAACCAGCTCTTTCATGCCAAATGAAATTAGTAATGAACAACTTTACACATAGAGTGATCAATGTACTTTAATTGCAATATAGAAAACACAAGGCTAGAATATGCTATGAGTATGGTAATACTATCCTCTTGAAGCTTTCTGTTTTGCATGCTATACATTTGAACACAATATTCAAATATACTGTTAGCATGTTATGAATGTTCAAGATTCTTCCTGTCCAAATATCACCTTTTATTATAAAATTTGTTTTTCCTTCTTCTCAGATGGCAAAACCTGAAATATGTGTCCTTGGTAGCATAGGGTACACCAATATTTAATTTTCTTACCCAGGTAGTCACAGATTTGCTTGTAGAAAACGAAGGCATTTATATTTCTAAATTCTATAAATCTGTTAAATAAGACCACTTTATATGGGGTTATACATGATGGATTTTATATAGTTAAATCTGTAAAGCAAGTATAGTTTTGATTTAAAAAAGAAAGTATTGCATATATTTCAGTCTCCCCCAAATCCTCCCCTCCCCCAACACATTTCTTCCTTTGGCTTCAAAATTTCCAAAAAATGTATCTCTATGTCCAAAATTCATTGCCTAAATTCTTTAATAGTAATATAACTAAGATATGACCTGTATTAATCTGCCCAGTGAGTTCATAGCAGAGATGAAATTAGAATCAGAGATTTACTGGTTCACAATTTAACCTCTTAAAGCAATACAGTGCCCATACCCATACACACAAGGGTAATAATCCCTCTAAAGTTATTTATTATAACATTAATTTCAGGCATGCTCTCCCCCCAAAAAATTGCTGAAATATTTCTTTTGCTGAATTGCTGAAATATTTCTGAAGATAAACTTCAAAGAGGTTCCATATTAGTATGTTGCACTCTGAATGACAAATAATCTCATGGTACCTCAAACATTATATGTATTTACAATCATAGAGTTGAAAGGGGCCATACAGGCCATCTAGTCCAATCCCCTGCTCAATGCAGGATCAGCCCAAAGCATCCTATCTGAAACCTCGTTAACAGACACTAACAGAGCGAACGTTCTGCAGTCAAATTAACTGGGTTCTTGCTAATTAGAAGCAAAAAAAGAAGCATCTGATATAGTGAGATATAGTTCTCATGCTATGTTTTACTGAAAATCAATTCTCATATATAGGCCAATCTGCGTAATCAGTAGAAATGTGGTATAGCTTTTCCTGGAACAAATTGCTTCAGAATGCAAAAGGAGAACTGTCTTCTTGAATGTTCCATGTTCTAAAAACCTTCTTGCCTATATAAAACTAGCAAGCAATGGAGATGAGTGCAACCTAGACTTCTGACTGATAT
This sequence comes from Paroedura picta, assembly GCF_049243985.1. Classification (NCBI taxonomy): domain Eukaryota; kingdom Metazoa; phylum Chordata; class Lepidosauria; order Squamata; family Gekkonidae; genus Paroedura; species Paroedura picta. Next base: position 79,065,522 of record NC_135370.1, on the reverse strand, counting down.
GCTGTTTTTCTATGTGTGGAGATTTTTCCAGTGGGAAAGAATTCATGCAGAGTCATATCTGTGCATGAAGTAATATTATTTAGAAGAATCAATTGATTTTGCTGAATCCCAAAAAACACGATTCTGCTGCATGCATGGACCAGCTTACAATTGTTCCTTACTCTTATTATCACTTGTAGTAAAACCGGTTTTAAAAATAGGTGGGGGATCGGGCAGCCCCTCCCAGCTCCCCTGATGTCCAGGATGTTAAGGAGAGCAGTGTGGAGTGCACCTAGTTGCCACTCCACCCCCTCTTGCTGGCAGGAGGGCAGAGTAACAAGAATTGGTGTGGAACACACCTATTTAGCTCTCCCCCCCCTTTCTCGCTGGCAGGAGGGCCAGGGTGGAGCGCACCTGCTGGACTCTTTCCCCCCTCCCCCCAATGTTGACAGCAAGAGGGCAGAGTGTGACAGGGCTAGTGTAGATCATGCCTGCTCAGCTCTGTCCCCATGGTTGGTGGCCAGGAGGCTCAGGAGAGGAGGGTGCTTGAACAGCCACCCACAGCTCCCAGGCTTACTTGGTGTCGGCTCTTCCTCCTCCTATAGTAAGTGCTGAGAAGTAGCACAGAAGAGGACAGGGGTGGGAAGAGCCTCTGATTGGTGCTCAGGGGAGGAAAGCTCTCACTCTATTGGGGAGGGCCAGTCAGAGGCACATGTAATCTGAAGGACAGTAAGGGTTTTAAGTATAAAGATGGGGAATCAATACTGCATGCTATCACTCCTTTAATATACTTTGTTATGTTTGTGACCAAAATAGCTTATTTGATTTCTGTTAAATAGAAGAGCCAGTACTGAATTATTCACATTGTTTTTCATACTGGATCTTGAGCAGAATATCTTGGCTTTTTGCTGAACCTGGCATATTAGTGATTTAATCTTGTGTATCTTGTATCTACTCTATCCACATTCCTTCCCTGCTTCTTTAGTGCTACAAAATCATATAAGGAAACATCTCTCTCTCTCTCCCATCGGCCTGCTTGTCTTCAAATGAGGACTGTCTATAACATTAACATCTTTCTTACAGCATTTATTCTTCTTGGTTTTAGTCTTAAGAACGACCACTTGTGGAACAGATCTCTCCCCACTTCCCCCTGCTTTCTGCAACCCACCACACTACTCAAGAATCGGTTCTTAAGGACTCACATGAAGAGTATGAGATGCCATGTGGGGGGTTGCTTCTCTAGTAGGAAGCCAAGAAGTCTGACAATAGCTTTCTGTTTTGTGAGCAGAGGACACTTTTGGATCCAACCCACAATCTTCTGGATATCTCTGTGAAGCAATTCCTACCTAACTCCAAGTGACGCTAGAAGTAGGCTGGATTGCGGCTGTCATACTCTCCCCTCTAGTGAGTTATTGCTAGCATATGGGTGGCTCTCAGTGGCATAGTTCATTGTCCCTTATAAGAAGTGGTAATATACAGTAAGGTACACACCCATCTGAACATCAAACATTGTTTTGTTGCAAGTATTGGACGTTTCAATAGGAAGGGTCTTTGGCGGGTGCCTGGGTATAGGGAGATTTTGTAACAGCAGTAGGCCTGATGCAACACTTTCCCTGAGATTACTTAAATGGAATTCTTCCTATGGATAACTCTGTGAATGTTGAAAAACCCATACTGATTTTTCCAAAAAGATCCACACACAGGCAAGCTACTAGGTCACTGACTGATTCTTAACTCCCATTTTTTTTCCTGAACAATTCACATGGACTTTGAAATTCAATGTAACTTTGTTTTGAATATAGCCCACACACATCCTTCCCAAACACTTCTATTACTGGAAGTGTAATTGAAAAAAGTCCAGAAAAATCCAGGGCAGGAGAGCTCAAACATGAGCTTATGAAGATATAGAAAGAATACTCTCTTGATATTGTACAAAGGAAGGCTCTGGCATTACTGAATGGCCTTTCCAATGAAGAAGTTTGCAGTGCAAACTGGCACATGGTTTTTTTCTGGACAACAAGGCTTCATTGGAATGCAGAAATTGTTTATTCTTTTGATGACGAGTCCATCTTGGAAAGGTTTCTAAGAAATTCACAGCTGGCAGGTAAGAAAAACCTTCAGATCTGTGCTCAGTGCTGCTGCAAGTAGTGTGCCAGAGAGAAGCATCTTCTATCTTGATACCTTCAAAAAAATATATCAGAACACAAACATTGAAAGTGATCTTCCACAAACTTTACCCATCCTCTACCCAAAATGTCTTCTAACAAACATGGACCGGGAAAAATGCCGGTGACCACCAAAGGGGCAAGAAATATCTCAGCGTGACTGCAACTCTCAAACCAAATCCCATTCCCACAAAACCTACATTTCTCATGGCAGCAGGATATAACTTCTAACCATACTCTTAAAGTCAGGGGAGGAGAGGGAGCATTTTTGTAGCTAATATCCAACCAAGTCTGTGATTGTCTTTCCACAATGGTTTTTATTAGATCAGCCTTTCTCAACTTTTTTTTTACCATTGAGAAACCCCTGAAACATTCTTCAGGCTTCGAGAAACATACACGCCCATCTGGGACCCTCACCCTCCAAGCTCATCATTGGCCATTTTGGGAAAGGGGGGGGGGCAGTTCGACATGACAACATATGGTGATATCACCCAATAAATGTTTTAACAATTTTTTAAAAAAATAATTAACTCCCACCCATTCGGGAAACCTTTCCAGAGTCATCACAAAACCCTGGTTGAGAAAGCCTGGATTAGATGGGTGGATGAGGAAAGATGGTATTTAGTGCTGGATGCACCACAACAGTAGCAAGTTGGCAAAAAAGTGGGTTCCATTCTCACCATTTGTTTATAGGACTGCTGTCTTGTAGCCTTGAAGACAACTACCAATGCAGTGAGAGATATTGCCAGTTCAAGCAGTGAAAGAATGATGAACACTGAGTTCAAGCCATACACAAGCTTCTGTGAGTAAAGTGAAGGAATAATCATATGAGTTATCACTGACCCAGCTGCATGGAATTGCTCTGCCTTACCATAATCTGAGAAGTAGAAAGAACACCCTAAACCACAGCAGAGGAATACAACAGTTAACATTTCAGAACAGTCCCGTGATCCCATGAGCTTTAATATCTTGAATGTGCAGGCTTTTGAAAAGCATACAGGAAACCTGCCAAGGATGTAGTCCTTTGTGATGGAAGACCAACTGCTGAAGTTTGTCTTAGCTCCTCAGCATGGATTCTCTCAAACTTTTTGTTAAAACTGGTAGTTGAGAAAGATCCTAAAGCAAACCTTCATAGGGAGATTACAAATGAGCATCAGCTCACAAACTAAAGTTTCTGATGAATTTTGGCTGGTTTGTGGTTTGCAAACTGAAGTTGGTGGCAGGTCAACTGGCATGAACTTTCCAGCTGTTTGTGGAGGTTCATGTTGGTTTGTGGACAGATACATCTCCAACATATATTAAATATTAACATGGATACATGACAAAAAAACAGAAAACCAAATGTTTTTCAACCCCTTTGGGTTTTCTTCAGTGGTCTGCTATTTAAATACACTTGTATGATCTAATAACGGGGAGTAAAAAGGACTATAAAGTAGTAACAAATATGGATGAAGAGGCTCCCACACTGATAAAATGTATCCAAATATATCTCTTCGAGCCGCTCAACTAAAATATTTATTCTTCAAAGTGCCACCCTTATTGAATATCTCTCTCAGCCTGAGTGTATTCGCATGAGTCTCACAGATATAGACTACCTACATAATCTACATTACCAGCTTATAGTCCTCATTATTACATCACATGAGCGTATTTAAATATTAGACCACTGAAGAAGACCCCAAGAAGATTTGAAATGTGCTTGGTTTTTGGTCATTTATCCTTGTGTCAAAATGCTTTGGATCTAGGCAATAGTGCATTATATATGTTGATGTTTTAAAATTTTATATGTGCACATATATTGAAATAAATATTTATATTTTAACATCTTAACACCGCCCGTGGCGCCGCGGGCGCCACGGACTAAATAAAAGGGTAAGGGGTTCTGGGGCGGGATGTGTCCGGGATGAAGAAGTATCCGGATTGGACCCTTCCTCCGGACAGACAATCGGAGGGACCAATCGCGGGGCGCGCAGCGCCTGCCGATTGGTCCCTCCGATTCCCAGCCACAGCAACTGCGAGCCGCGCGCAGCACGCTCGCAGTTGCTCCTTTGCCGCCGGCCTGACGCGGCAAGAGGCTCGAAGCGGCTCGCTGTGTCAGGCCACTGCCCGAGGGAGCCCCCGCCAGCCACGCTCCGTGCGACTGCCGGGGGCTCCCTTGCCTAGCGCGAGCTGTATTTATTTTACAGTGGGCTTGATCACTAGTTTAATATATTATGCAACTGCTCAACCTTTCAGGATCCTATATTGTGTATACAGGTTGGGTTACTTTGTTCCTTCTTTTGTTGTTTCATTAGATATATCTCCAGACAGATGGTCTCTGCTCAAGCTAAATGTTTATGCAACTTCAAAGCAACAGAGGGGGCAGAACTTGGAAGGCATGTACAGGAGCATTTTGAGGCGGTCCCCTGCAATGTTGATGTTTCTAGCTTGCACAGGATCTGTTCTACAGACTCCTAAACCTGCACCTGTCAAAATGACCTGTCATATTGACAGGTGCTGGTTCACAATGTTCAGGACTATATAGAACAGATCTTGTGTAAGTTAGAGAAACCAAAGCTACCGAGAATCTACGGCAGACTCTCTTCTACCTGCTCTCCAAGTTTGGTGAGGACTGGATTTACAGGATCTGAGTTATCTCCCCCACCCAGATGGTGGGGGGCATTACTACTTTGTGGAGGCATAACTCAAAATCTAATACTCACAGACTTGGAGGGCAGATAGAGGAGAGTCAGCTGGAGATCCTCTACAAGTTTTGGGGGGGTTAGGGGTGGGGCATTCCAGCAAATTACAAATCTCTCAAATTGATCATGTTTATTTGGCTGCTAAAAGTTGGTACAACACGAAAAAATAGGCGGTTCTAAATAAATATCCTAACAGAAAAAGAGAGAACCTGTCCCAAGCTATCAAAATCACATAGCAATATCTTTTATACAATCTCTATTTTAATGATAAATGAAAACAACCAGAAAGGACTCTAGATTTTGTTCCATTTTCAAAGTAGACCTTTCATCGGTGATTGTTTCCTCCTATACTTTTCAAACTTATCCAGGAGGAACAGGAGAAGGAGGAGGAGGAGGAAGAAGAGTTGGTTCTTATATGCCGCTTTTCCCTACCTGAAGGTGGCTCAAAGCGGCTTACAGTCGCCTTCCCATTCCTTTCCCCACAACAGACACCCTGTGGGGTGGGTGAGGCTGAGAGAGCACTGATATTACTGCTCGGTCAGAACAGTTTTATCAGTGCCGTGGCAAGCCCAAGGTCACCCAGCTGGTTTTATGTGGGGGAGCGCAGAATCGAACCTGGCATGCCAGATTAGAAGTCCGCACTCCTAACCACTACACCAAACTGGAAGTGAAGGCAAAAGGGAAAAAAAAGATCAGAGTCTCTCACTCAAACCCTTGCTGTCCTACAAGCAGCCACAGCAAGCAAGCTTCAGCTTGCAGGAGGCTTGCAGAAGCAATGTACTGATTGGCTGGCTGGGAGCAGGCAGTTATTTCAATTACCGTATATACCCCCGTATAAGCCGAGGAGCACTTTTTCAGTGTGAATACTATGCTGAAAAACTCGGCTTATACACGAGTATATATGGTAAAATAGTTTTGAATGTTTCTGAATGCCATGAGACCATTTGAAGTAAGTCTTGGATTGCCACCACATACGTAGGAAGAATAAAGAAATACCTGTCCGACGTCGGGGCAAAATTCGCTAGTGCTACAGAAGTGTTCTGTTTTTGAAGTCTCCTCTCCAATCTCAGCACCATCAAGAATTAATGCTACTAGTGAAGCACCACTGAGCAGCAAGTTGGCAAGCAAACAGAGCTTCCCCTACAGCAAGCAAACCAAGAGAACTTGTTAGGAAACACAGACCTAAAACTGAGATACGGATATCAAAACTTTTGTTTTCCCTTATATTTTTTCAGTTTTAATAGGACAGGAATGAAAGAGCAATTTTCCTCCTATATGTGACGCAATGATTTGCTCCATATTGTCAAGACAGTTTCTGCATTGTTAAACCAAGTGCATTTTACCATGCATGCATGACACTCATTTTTAATGGAATGCCAGAACTCTCTCCCCAGAAATATTTTCCTGTCCCCTTATGTTTATGCCTTCAGCCAGCAGGTGAAGATTTGTTTGTGTTATCTGGTGTTCCCTCAGTGATCACTCCTACCTGTTCTAGTCCAGGCTAACAATTGAAAAAGAAGCCCATCCTTTTCAAACAACTGCTAAACTATGAATTGCCAATAGAGCCAAATAACAGCTGCTCTCTGTTGGTATCAAGAGCAGCACTCAAAGTTACAATACTTATATAATATTTAAATATTGGGGTAGTACAGCCAAATGTGACAAGTAATTCCAGCAGTGCAGACCTTTTAGATCCCCCCCCCATTTTAGATCCCTGAATCTGAGATGGAAACTCCAAGTGAGTGATATCTGACTGAGCTTCACCCAAACAATCCTCTCACCCCCACACAGAAGATCCACATTGCCAGTAATGCCAATGGTGATAACTTGAGGGCCTTTTGTTGTCAGGAAGGAGATGGACGACTGAGTGGGACCCGGGGCTTAGTGCTGTTGCACTAAAACTTTCAGTGGTATGAAAGTAGTGTGCTGGAGCATTACCAAAGTACAAACACTCACAAAGTACAAACACTAATTTTCTGCCCTTAAACAATCTCTGGCAGAGTAAGTCTTTGTAGTGCTTCAAAAACCCAAAACGTTTGACCACATGTAACTGACTCAGGGGACAACAGTAATTAATGTATTGCTTCCAGATATCTGAAAAGTTCTCACATCTAACAACCCTGATTTGCTGGCAGTGCAGAAGTGCCACACGTCACACCGAGGGACGGATGGAAAGCACCTCACTTGACTGAATGCTCTCGGCTGGCTGGGCCTGGACTGTGGAAAGTGTCTAGAAATTGACCGCTGAACTAGAGGATGTTAATATCCAAGACCAGAAACTCATTAGTGAATTATTAAGCTGACTTATCCTATGAAAATATGCCTGCTATCCGTCCTTAGCCCATTGCACATGAGCCTGTTTATATTTGCATCATAAACACATTTTCCCCCATCTGATTCTTCTCCATTATAAGAAGTATCTTTATTGGGCTCTACTTCTTCTCCAAACCTTAATAGACATGGATCAGGTTTTGCTGCTAAGTCCTCTCCCCCACCCCCGCCATTTTTTTTCTTGCCCAGATGCACAGTCCAGCATATGCCCTGAGCAAATATTGCCACCAGTTCTGGCTACATCTGCATCATACCTATTTTGGCTTTAATTTGAAGACATACTAGGGAGAATATTTACCAGCAACGCATGGCCTCGTTTCTCCATTTCCACCAATAAGGCCCCAGAGAGCAGGAGCTGCCCAAGAAATGAAAAATGAAGAACAATAATCAGGTTGCTCCTCCTTCCATTCAGGAGTTGCTAGTCATGCAATGAAAAGCAGATTCTGTGGGAGGAAAACCTGTGCAAGGCTCTTGGGTAAGGGATGTGCCTACACAACCTAAAGCATTCACTATCATGTCTCGGCTGCTGAGAGGTTCCCAAAAGATGAATGCTCCCAGGTACTCACAATGCCCCTAACACCAAAATCATTCCAATCAGAGGTTTCGTCATAATGAGACAAGATTTTATGCTATATTTTATATTCTGTATGTTCTGCTATGCTTTTTTATGACTGGACTTGGGCCACAAGAGAATAAATTCTTTACTACATGAATTGAGTAACATCTGAAGCATATCAAGAGGTGATCTTCAAAGAGGAAGAGATGCCCACTAAACAAAGCACACTGAGAACGTTCAAGATTTGTGTTTCTGCAGGATTGCTCCTTAACACATGCATCTACAGCAGAATAAACATCTAAGCAAGGACTAGCTAGGCAGATGTATTGGTTGTCTTTGTGAAGGATTGTCCTCGTGACTCAGATACAGGCCCCTCTAGCTGTGCTTGAACTCAGATAGATCCTCATAGAAGCTTCTTTGAGGCCAGCTTGCTTATGTGAACGAGTGGATGAATTCCCGAGTCTCTCTGAGGCAGATATTGTTTACCAAGATTCCATTCCAGAAGTAGACCCCACTCCTCACAGTGAGTTTCTTCCTGTCTTGTGCTACTGTCAGGGCAATGCCGAAGCTAATCTGGGTAGCCCCCAAAACAATCTGTACAACCTAGAAAGACAGCAAAAAGAGGTTCTGAATCAATATTCTTGGGTGCTTTGGTGCATCAGTACCACTGCTATTGCCCTGCCCACCCCCCACCCCCACTAATGTCTTCCTCATCCACATGCTAATCTTGATTACTATTTTGTTTTCATCTACAGTAGTTCCATTACCCAAACACCAGCCGTCATCTTGCTAAAATGGCTATATCTTATCACAGTCATCACTAATACAATCAGCTCCACTCTGCCATACCTTTCATGCTGACAGGCATAACCACCTAAGCTATTTTTGTTAGCGTCTCTTGGCGTCCCTTAGAAAGGGCTTCTGTGCCATCATTTTAGCCATCACAGAGAAATACTTACCAGGACATTCAACTTTTTGCTTCAAGTTTTTCAGTGTTCTTAAATGGCATGTGATGATCATTGTTTTTAGTCTAGAGATTATGTTTATTATCGACCTAATGCCCAAGAAGACAGTATCTTTCTGTTGGAATATGTATCTGTTCTAGTTGCCGAATGGAAATTGCAAGGTTACTATTTGTTAGTTAGTTTGTATAAGTTAGCTAGGATGGTGTGCAGTGAGAAAGAGCCTGAAAAAAACAACAACGAAGTAGTCAGACTTCTTTTCCCCAGTGTGCACTCCTTCTGTAAGTCTGACAGTTGATGCTTGTCTGTGAGAAGATATCAGTTAGCCTGGTCAGGAAAAAGCGTTTCTTATATGTATTCTATCCAAACGTAATTTACCTCATGTTTTGTTAGTAAACTATTTGCAAACTTACGTAGAACTGAGGGGTTTTAGACAAAAAGAAGACCACATTACACTGCTTTTATTCCATAGAAGTAGAAGTAGAAGAAGAGTTGGTTCTTATATGCTGCTTTTCTCTACCCAAAGGGGTCTCAAAGTGGCCTACAGTCACCTTCCCTTTCCTCTCCCCACAACAGACACCCTGTGAGGTGGGTAAGGCTGAGAGAGCCCTGATATCACTGTTTGGTCTATCAGTGCCGTGGCGAGCCCAAGGTCACCCAGCTGGCTGCATGTGTGTGTGTGTGTGGGGGGGGGGAGTGCAGAATCAAACCTGGCTCACCAGATTAGAAGTCCACACTCCTAACCACTAAACCAGACTCTACTTCCCATTCCAAGTTTGTATATAGCAGGAGCACTACAGAAGCTAGATCTGCCTATTAAGATCATGACAGGGATGACAGTGTATTTTCTAGTACAGGCATGCATAAAGTGATCCAATAAGCAAAATTCAGCCACATATGGTGATCTTCTGGGTCCCTGACAATGCTCCTCAAAAACAGTTGTATTAAGACCACTCAAAGTCAATATATGGCCAGTAGGTTCTGTTGGGCTTAGTGAATTCTAAGGGGCAGGCCTGATCATGCAGCGAAACAAATTATCTTGAGGAACGCGTGTCTGCCCCTTCAGTATCACCTACTAACCAGTCAACTGAGCAAACAGGGAAGTAATCCTAGCAAACAGGATGGTCTGGAAAAGTGAAAAGTATTTCTGTTCCAATAAGAAACTGCTGGTTTCTGTTTAATAATATTAATGTTTATCCAATACTATTTGAGTCATTCTTTGGAAAAGGAACATAGTCCTTTTAAAAAATGGCTTTTGTTTAGAAAGAAGGGGAAGGAATTCCCCCTTCTTCACTTGATCTAAGCATGCTACTGCTAATCCAATCCATATCCTCCCCCAAGCTTCTACATTTGCCTTCTTCCAAGGAAAATTTATAACCATTAGAAACGAGGGGACAGAAGTACAATGTTGCCTGATGCTGGATCTGGTGACAGGAGAAGGGCCCCATCTGCTACCGTGGTGCCTTGGCATGTCTCCACTCGGGAGTGCTGATTGCTGCAGCCCATAGCTATTGATCCTGCAATGCTGTGGGAAAGCTGGCTTGATGCACCTACAGCTCTGGGACACACTGGTGCTCTAGGTGACTGCTTAGCTATGGCTAGTGGATGAGCCAGTTCTCAAAACAGTCTGACACTCTACAATATTGCAATAGTTGCCATCAAAAGTCAGAGTTTTTTTCTGATAAAGGTTATAGCTAAGAGGTAATACAACAATATACTGTTCCACGATGGGATTGTTGGAAACAATTTACACAAGGTCTTGATTCTTTGCATGCATAGTGGCTCTCTTTCCAAATGTCCTTGAAATCCAGTCAAATAATCTTCTAAATACTATGAACAGCCATTTGATCATTCATTGAGAGAAAGTGTCTGAAAAGCTGTTAAAGATCTGGCAAAGTTCTCCCCAGCCGTCAGCTTTCATTCCTAATATTTGCTCATCTCCATAAAAAAAAAAAAAAGAGAGAGAGAGAGAGAGAGAAATGGAGGAGCAGGGTCCTAGTGTGCTGGTGTTGTGCTAGCTAGACACTCTAGAATTTACAAGAACTCTGTGGCTTTATCATAGAGATTTCATAGTTTCCACTATGTAATTCCCTATTTTACTGGAAATGACATCAGTGCACCATCACAATACTGGCATGTGCTCCATCCTCACCCTTTTCCTCCCACCAGCATAAACCATTGGGATGCTGGGAGGTCTCTCACTATACCAGAAGACCTGGCATTCTTGTAATATAATAATAATTGGACTTAGTAACATTTGAAACATTTACAAAGTCTTACCCCAAGTGCCTTGGGCACTGTATTTGTGAAGGCTCTGAGCTGGGTTGATGTGAGCTGTGATGACATGGAAGTCAACCCCGATTCACTGATCACCTCTGCTTTCTGTGTGTCTTTCTGCTGAATGATGATCCTCACATTTCCACATTCTGTTACTGTAGTGGCCATTTCTGGAGAAAGCAGAGGTTAGGTGCCAAGTTATCAGGGTATGAGCAGAATAGGGGGGGGGGGAAATACGCTAGGATCCCACCTGCCTAGACAGCTAACATGTCTGGACGATCTGAAATAATCTGAAAAATAGCAAATACACCCAATACTGGGGAAAAAATAGGGGGGGATCCCTCTTGTATTTTTCCTGGGCCTTCAGATCTTTAAACATGCCCCTTTCCATGACTGCAATGACGTACACATGAGTTCACTGACTTATGAAGAATGGATGTGACATATATACATTTTATAAAAATTTATAAATAAATTTTATAAACATTTGCACTGCAGTGATACTGAACTCTAAAGAGAAAGCCAGTTTGGAACTGTACTCTCCTCTTTTTTTCAAAGGCTACTGGAATTGGGAGGGGGGCTAATTCTTCGCCATATTTTGTCCCACTTGCCTCATGCTAACTAAACATACATTGAATGCCACAATGGTTGGTTCTGAGAATGTATTTGAGACTGGATTTAGCAACTAAGAGCAAAATCAGCTTAAAATGCAAAAAAGTCCTCCACTCCCATGCATATGGCTTCAGAGGGTGGCTGGAGCGAGAGTCAAGGCTGGTAGCACCTTACAGACTAAGAACATTTTCAGGATATAAACATTCGGGAGTCAAAGCTCTCTGATGAATCTAACAGCTCCCATATGTTGCAACAATTTCTTCTTTAGGACAACTGAAACCAGTTCTTCTGCCTGCTAGTAGTTTTAAATTATTGATTTTAATTAGTTGTTTCCAGGTATTTTATTATTATTTATATCTATTGTAAGCTGCCTTGAATTCTTATGAGGTAGAAAAGCAGCTGATAATGTTTTAAATAATAATTTAACTCATATCTGGAGCAAGGAAAATACTTGGATGTTCCACGGATCATCTTTCCACACTGTTTCCATTTCCAGGGTCTCCTCCAACCAAAGGATCCATTTCACCCTGGGAAGCTATGTGACCTAGTTCTGGACAACATTCCTTGGAAATCCCTATTCCCCAGAAATCCAATGCAAAGACTGAAACCCACTATCTTCCCTCTGTTGAACCCAAGAACATTGGGGATGTTCACATTACCATTCTAAACCAGATGTTAACCACTCTTGGCCTGATTTGGAGTAAAGTGATACAGGGACCTGGGTGTCATGCAGCAAAATTCCTTCCATTAATGAGTCATCTCTGAGGCTCAATGGTCATTTCAAACACTGCCACTCCCCCCCCACCTTCTTCAGAGGGCTTAAAAAACACATTCTAAATGGTGCTGCCAGGGTGCTAAACCAAAATGGCACTCCAGGCCCATTTGGACTCTCCTTTGTTTTTCTGTAGTCATTCCATGCAGCTGCTGCGTGGCTGTTGGGCCTGGGAACGGCCTAAGGGTTGCCAGCTTTTGGGGATAGAGCCTGAGGAAGATGGGGTCTGGGGAGAGGACTCTAATGCCATAGAGTCTACCTTCCAAAATCACTATTTTCTACAGGTCAGCTAATCTTTGTCCACTGAAATCCCAGCCTCCACCTGGATATTTACAAGTAGGGAAAATAAATGTGAGTCAAGAATTCCTGTTTCTACTAGAGGTAAACATGAAGCATGAAGAGAAGTTCTTGTCTTCAGATCTTTAATATCTAGTTTCATGGTGAAACTTGTTCAGCTTTGTAATAATTGCAGTGACCAAAAAATTCAAACAGAACGCAAGGTCTCTGGAAGCTAGCAATTACCTGGGAATTTAGTCTGATGATATTAAAGATCTGAAGACAAAAATTTCTCTTCATGCTTAATATTTATCTCTGATAGGAACCTAGGAATTCTTCTGTTAAGATTTATTGAACCACAAAGGTTTTCCCCCTGCTTGTAATTATCCTCAGGCATGTATTTATACCTTATCTTGATCCACCTAGATGTTGGCATCTTAAAAACAGGGGTCCCCAACATGGTGTCCAAGGGCACCATGAGGCCCACCGATGCCTGTCTGATTGCCCAGCTGTTTTTAGAGGGGCCAGGTGGGGCTTTGCCAAGCAAGGCTTCTGATTGGTCAGTGGAGATCTGACTGCCTGTGCAGATTTTTAAGCATGTTGCTTTGGCAAGAGCTGCCACCACAGTCATTGCATGACAGAAGTTACACTGTGGCAACTATTTTGTGGCTGGCTATGCTTCCTGTGGCAGCCATTCTGTGGTGCCCACCACACTGAGTTAGAATTCTGAAGGTGCCTGCAGGCTCAAAACGTATGGGGACCCCCTGCTTTGAAAGCTATAATGTTTTGTCTGTCCTTGAGCATGCATGCAGGGATGCAGGAGGCTTGCTCTCTGCACATGGACACTAGCAGCATGGAGCTGCCTGAAAGGCAGCAGAAGCGGCAGCTCTGTGGTGGCTCCTGGGGGTCTATGTGCCTAACCTGGGCTGAAGACCATTGCCTTTCTTAGCTTCATTTTATTTTGGTGGAAGTGAAGGACTGCTGGTTGCCAGTTCTGATCAGCTCAGCAATTCCTTCTGGGAGAACCCTCACTGCAGCTAGATTCTGGCAGAGCCTTCTTCACGGTCGAGGAACAGGAGAGGGTGAGCAAAACCCCATTCTCCCAAAGGCCTGGGGCACAATCCATGCAATATCTTTTGTTAGGACCAACCCAAATGCCACATAACCACATGAAAGCTTTTGAATTCACCAGATCTCTTCATTAGGCCAGATACAACAAAATAAAAAGAGTAATAACGCAGGTGCTTCAGCCAACTGCTTCATCTTGCGCACATTACTCAAATTGTTCCCATTTTGTAGCGCTACTAGAGATGTCCTTAGGCTTGGAGACTGTGGTAAGGGGAGGGCCCCCAGGAAGATGTGGGCACAGCTGTGTTTCCCAACCATATTCTGCACAATCACACCACTTCTGGGGTTTCTTGATATCTGAATAATGTTTTAGGAGTTTCTCAACAGGAAAAAAAGTTGAGAAAGATTGCTCTAGGAATTTCCTCAGGCCTCTTTCATCCAGTTCAAGGACAGCACGACAGATAAAAGATTAGCTGGCTGAAGTGTGGCCAGGAGAGAAGAAACCAGGGGGAAGTTGCCAAGAGGACGGAAGGAGGAAACAGTGCAGGGAGGGAGCAGTAGGGGGAGGCGAGGGATCTCTTGCACATTCCCCATCATGCAACTGAAGCGTAGTTTTTCTGGACAGGGAAGAAGCTGCAGATAGGGGGCAGATAAACCGGCTGGCTGGAGGGTAGGAAGGAGAGAAAGAAGAAGGAAAAGGCTGAGTGGAGCTTTCAGGGAAGGCAAAGAGGAAATAAGATGCCTCTCATGAGTCCTGGCAGGTTCCCTCTTGTTTTCCACTTCTAATAATATTATTTTCTTTCTAGTAATATTGCATTGTCTGTTGGATTGCCTGTAGGTTGAAATGATTAGTGTTGGATTAGAATTTGGGAGGCCCAGGTTTGATACCTCACTCTGCTATGGAAGCTTGCTGGGTGAAACTATTCTCAACCTAACTGACCTTACAGGGTTGTTGTGAGGATAAACTGGAGAAGAGAATACGAACACAGGAAGCTACCTTATACTGAATCAGTCCCTTGGTCCACCAAGATCAGTACTGCCCAGATGGGCAGCAGCTCTCCAGGGTCTTTCACATCACATCATTCTGATCTTTAAGTTGGAGATCCCTGGGCCCTTCCGCATGCCAAGTAGATACGCTACACCTCTGAGCCACAGCCCCTCCCCAAATGGTGTGAATTACTTTGGGTTCCCACTGGGGGGAAAGGCAAGGTATAAATGAAGCAAATAAATGTGGCCGCTTGGAAGGAAATCCTGTAGGGAAGGAGTTCATTGCTAGGAGAAACATCTTTCAAATAGGGATTCAAATGACCAGGAAGGGGGCAAGAAAGGTACAAAGCAATAGTCATACAATCAGATCCAGTGTACACTTAATAGCCTTCAATCTGCAAAATATAGGCCTCTTGTGGTGCAGGGTGGTAAGGCAGCCAACATGCTGTCTGAAGCTCTGGCCATGTTGCTGGGAGTTCAATCCCAGCAGCAGGCTCAAGGTTGACTCAGCCTTCCATCCTTCCGAGGTCGGTAAAATGAGTACCCAGCTTGCTGGGGGGTAAACGGTAATGACTGGGGAAGGCACTGGCAAACCACCCCGTATTGAGTCTGCCATGAAAACGCTAGAGGGCGTCACCCCAAGGGTCAGACATGACTCAGGGCCTACACACCTTTAACTTTACCTGCAAAATAAGACCCAGTTTTACATGTTAACTGTACACATCAACTGTGTGGTTATTTATTTAAAACAGGCATCAAACCCCAGCAACCACTGAACCCATAAAATGCTGCAAACCACCCTGAGCCTGTTGCCAGGGAGGGACAGACAATAAATGTATATAATAATAAGAATAAGAAACAGAATGAAAAGCAGTTCGAAATTAGAGTGACAGAGTAAGTTCAGTCCCAATATAATAGTCATAAACCCTAACTGTTTCTTCCTCCCTCTGTCCTCCCCCCCTTTTCCTGTGGGCTTCCCCTGGTCCCGGAGGCAGGGCCCTTCAGACACGTCTTGCCCGGATTCCAGCCACTCGAGCGTGTTTTCCCAAAGCGACCCCACCTTGACGACCCCCCCCCCCCCACCGGAAAGGGACGGGAGATTGCAAACAGGTCTTCACTAAAGACTCACCCCCGCGGCCGTGGCTCTCTTGTGTAAGCGCCTCGCGAATGGCTGGCGTCAGGGAGCTTGGTGTGGTTGACTCCATGCCTCCCGCCCTCCCTGGGAGCCCCCGGACGGAGCTCAGCCTGCGAATGCAATTCTCTTCCTGGAAGCGACTGGCCGGGGTCCGGGGTGGGGGTGGGTGCGAGGGCGCCCGGGGTTGAAGAGGAGGTCGGCGGGGCGGTGGCTTGTTGGCCGGAGCAGCTGCGGAAGCTTTTTCAGGCAGCGGACGGAGGCGGTTTCCTTTCCCACGTCATTATTGCGCACCAAACTCGTTCGCTTTAGCATGTCAGAAAGGGATAATAAGGTGTGGGTACGTACACAGAGAAGGGGGAAAGCTGGTTTGTAGTGATTGCACATTTAAGGGCGCTTCAAAGTCCTGAGGAGGGGGGATCTTGCAGCACCACTAGAAGTCCCAAGGGATGCCAGCCTCTATGGGGAACCTGGAGGCCCACCAAACGCCAGGGCAGAGAGAGGGGAGGGGATGCCCGCTACTGGCAAGGTGTATGTGTACGGGAAATCTCACAGCACCACTAGGAATCAAGGGATGCCAGCCTCAAGGGGAGACCTGGAGGTGTGCCAAACACCACAGCAGAGAGAGAGGGGGGGCAGGGGCGGGCAAAGGATGTGTGCTACTGGCAAGGTGGTGGTGGGGAACCTCAAAGCCAGCCTCAAGGGGAGACCTGGAGGTGCGCCAAACACCACAGCAGAGAGAGAGAGAGAGGGTGCAGGGCGGGGGGGGGGGGGGAAGGATGTGTGCTACTGGCAAGGTGGTGGTGGGGAACCTCAAAGCAAGCAAGCAACCCACACAGCAACAACAGAGAACAGATTTAAACTTGAACAACAGCTACAGCACCCCAAGAAGAACCCACAATGGCCAGACCACACCAGGAGCAACCAACAGTCAGCAAACCAGAGTAGCACCCAGGAAACAACCCCCGCAGGAACAAAACAGATTAAACAGGCACAAACCTCCCCAATAGCCAAAAGGAATAAAGGAGGGGGGGGACAGAATCCCAAGAACCCCCAGGCCCCACCCACAGAATCCCAAAGAGTAGTTGAGTTTAAAAATAAGAAGTGAGGATTGTAATTAAAAGTGCGAAGGAAAAAAGTAAGAAGACAAGAGGGGGAAAAAGGTTCAGAAGCAGACCCTCGGGCAAACTGTTTGAAGTCTTCTGCACTCAAGTGATGGAGACGGATCCTCCACGGGTCAGCACATCAAGCCAGTCAGCCAGAGCACACTCTCAAAGGATTTCCCAGAGCAGCAGGTCAGTGAGGCAGGGAAGCTGCAATGGAGTGACGTAAGACCCCCCCCCCCCAGCTTTATACCTCTTCTTGACCATGCACTGATTTTCAAGAAGGGAAAAATATGATTGGCCAAGAGCTATTTTTGGCCCCAAGCCTGTCTCCCTGTAGGCTAACGTCTCTCCCCCCTTACCTTGCCTTACATTGCAGCAAGCAAGCTGAATTGTATTTTTGGTGTAAACTATGAGACTGCTAAGAGTCTGTATACAGGTGGGCACTGAGCAGTAAGTACTTTACATGTCCATAGGATTAAATGAGGCGTTAGTAAGATCTTTTTAATTATATTAGATTTTCAGTATGTCTCAAAGTATTCTGGTGTTTTTTTTCAAATCGTATTACATTTATGCCTAAATTACTGTTGCTTGCTTTTGTTTTGCTAGTTGTATTAGGCAAATGAGTGGGCTGAAAAATCTTTGTGTAATAGTAACATTGACACTTTCAGGTAAACGTGAATAGATGTGCCTAAAACACTCAGCTGAAATTCTGATATAAAAACCTTATACTACCTTGCATTGGGCTAGATTGGAGCACAAGGACCAGAGATCTTTCCTTCATCCAGCAATCCCACTGAACCCTGGGAAAAGTTGATTCCTGAGGCTGTTGGCCTATGGCCTACATTATGCATATATATACGGCAGGCTGAGGCTGAAGCTAGCATGGACACTCATCTTAATTGTTCCCATCACTGTATGACTTCATTTATTTTAATCTAAGTCTTTTGGTAATCTCCTTTATAAAGTTTGTCACTTTAATCCATTACATTTACTCCCAAATATTTAATTGATTTTTTTGATTATCACAAAAAAATTTCTCCATTGTTGTGCCTAGAGAGGAGCAGTAATTCTAGTAATGGAGGTTGGCCACCCCTGGGTTGGAAATATTCCTTGAGGTTTGAAAGTGGGGCCTCAAAAGGGTATAATGCCCCCACAGCCACCCAACCAACCACATAGTGCCCTCTGGCTTATTTCAGGTCAAGAAAACATTGCAGAGAGGTTGCCAGGTTGGTGTAGGTTCATGTTTTGGATTTCCACACTTCCTAGGTGTGCTTGAACCTGATTTGGGTCAGGGCTGCTGTACACAAAGATACCTCCTCTTAGGGTTGTCAGGTCCCAAGTGAGGCACAAAACCCACACCACACCATGAGCTAAACTAACAGGGTTTTTTTTGTAATAATCCTTGCATGCTGTTTTGTAAATACGCTTTGAATCCACCTTGAAAAGTTTCCCCCACATTGTGGATATTTCAAAACGTCAGCCAGAAATTTCGAAGAAACATCAAATGTTTTTCAGCATCTAAAAACATAAAAGCAAACATTGTACTTTTTTTGAGTATTCAATAGCATGTGATGTACACTTAATGTTGTCTTTCGCATATTTTAGGAAGAACAATCCAGTCTGATTGTCATGTATCCCGTCTGGAATACTTCATCTCAACTTTTAGGCCATTATTGTTGTAAACATTTTATAATCCACATTTAAGAAAGAAGCTGGCCTACATGCTTGTGGTAATAATGGGTAATTCCCCCTTGATATATCAAAGTAATGTTCGCTTCTTGACAGGTTGGCAGTAAGTTCTGTTTTTCTTGGTTTCATTTATTACTTTATATAAAGGCACAGTTAATATTTCTTCAAAGGACTGTAAATAAAATGTCATCAAACTATCTGGACTTCTCTGGTCCTTTTTGCCCACTATAGGAAACAGTGGAGGTCGGAGTCCCAAACAATGGAATAAAACTGAAGTTAGTCTTTATTGAAAAAAAGCAGGCAGGGACAAAAGAAAATCATGTTCAGGCAGAAGCATTGTCATAGACAATTTTGTTTTGAAATAACAGGCCAATTAGACTGCCATCCCCAAGCCCCCCAGATTATTATATGCCATTCCGGCATATTTTGAGCAAGAAATTCTGTTCCTACAATGGATCCGTTTGGTCCAGGAAAATGAAAAGATTTCATCTAAATCACAACCCGGTGTCAGGCCACGGCATGGCAATGTTTACATTCTAGCTGGGAACAAACTGATAAGGCATTAAAAAGGCAAGGAAGGGTGCTAACCAGAAGTACATCTCCAGTCTGGTGGATAACTAAAACAATTGACACGAGCCAAAACGCAGCACATGACAAAATGATTCTAATGTCACTTCAAATATAACCCTCTAAGTATGTATTTGGTAAAACAACAAGAAAAAGAATCATTTGCCTTGGAATTACAGAAGCTTTACAAAGTATCCTGATCCTCCACATTTTCAGGTTAAGGAAGAAATGCTGTTCAAACAAATTACAAAGATGATCTAACTGCAATGATAATAAGAGAAATAAATTTTACTTACAAAAACAAGCACATCTTTCACAACATATTCATGTATGTACATTTGAACATACAGTGAACAGATTGACTTCAAAAAGATTTACAGTTCCAAGCCCAGGTAAGAGAGAGAAGAGAGGTCCTATATAAGAAAATACAGAAGGAACGAATGGCCAAAGAGGCTCAATATCTGACAGGGTGGGACCAACTGCTGAGCGCACTCTTTTCTTCCCAGATTGCACCTCTGCCTGCTGACCTCTGAAAAGGTTTTGAGTCTGCTTTAATTGACCCCAGAACTGAAAGCCATACAATGGATCATTTGTTAATAAAGCTTCATTTAGCACATGTACTTCAATGTATTTCTGTTCACCTCTTTAATTTTTTCCTGATTGCTGAAAACAATGAATGTAACGTAGCAATTAAAAGTAAATATAAATTATCAAAGTAGGCTGGAAGCACATCATCTGGCTTAATCTACTGCCCCCTTGTGGGCAGAATTCAAAAACCAACAGCACCATCAGGTGGTTGAGGAGAGAACAGCAAGCAAAACTAATCATAGTCAGGCTGAACATGTGGACATGGTGTGAGATGTTGAAATGATCGAGAGGACTGCAGAGATACACAAAACACCACTGGCAAGATGCACAAGGGGGGCCATGGCTGCCTGTTAAAGGGAAGTCGGGCAAGACTTGAATGTCACTTGGTGCTCTGAGGTGACATCTCCTTGGTGAAAGTCTTGCCTCAGGAGACAAGGGTTGGCCTTTGGATGTAGCAGAGTAAACAGGACCACCATTGTCATGCCTGGGAAAGTCCTGCAAAATAGCATAACTGTATCTACTGTAAAATCTGGCTTTTGGTTGTGGCAGTGAAGTGGTATGCTCTTCGCACAGTTATTTGTAAGGGTTGCCTTCTAAGTTTTCCTTCTAACCCAAACTTTTGGTTGCATCATGAGAAGACAAGGCCCACGGGAAGAGACAATAGTGCTAGGAAAAGTTGAGGCAGGAAGAAAAGAGGAAGATTGCAAGGCTGCTTGGAGGTTGTTAATTCGTAGGGTCACCATCAGTTGGAAGCAACCAGGCAGCATATAACAAACACACACCCAATCTTTTGGCCTTGAAAGACTTGGGACCTGAAAAACAGATGCAGAAAAGATGTGCAAGTAAAGCTTCATGAAAGCTTTACAGCAGTTTCAAGCACCAGATAAAAAGGTAAACCTTTATTTGAATGTTTTAAGGCACGGCTTATGTTTTAAGGCACGGCTTATGTTCCAATTGCATTTTGATTAGAGAGACGGTTGCTGGCAAGACTCCTCTCTTCAGTTCTTGACTGAGCCTCTCATTTTGGACAATCATTCTCATAGGCTGGAGGAGCCGGATTGCCTTCAGCATGAGCCACAGGAGGAGCCGGATTCCCTCCTGGATAAGCCACGCCACTATTGACTGTGTAGGGCACAAGAACCATGGTCTGAAAAAAACACAAATATTTACTTATTTAAAACATTTGAATGCTGCCTTTGGGCCCAATTACTGTCCAAAAGTAATTTGGACAGTGCAAGCACTGGGTCATGTCTGACCCTTGGGGTGCAAGGGTGCAAGCACCGGGTCATGTCCCCTGTGCAAGCACTGGGTCATGTCTGACCCTTGGGGTGACGCCCTCTAGCATTTTCTTGGCAGATTCAATACAGGGTGGTTTGCCATTCCCTTCCCCAGTCCAAAAGGTAGTGAACAAAAAAATCATTGAAACAACTGAAAAGGTAAATAATACAGGTAAAATTATAAATTCTACTAAAACACGTTAAAAAAAAACATGAGTACAGCCATTTCTGGAGGTATGCCAGATAAAACAAAAAACTCTTGACCTGCAGGAAAAAACACCAATAGATGGAGAGAAGAATCTCCCAGGGGAAGGAGTGCCAGTGTTTTGGTATCACGATGGAGATGGCCCTTTCCTGGGCTGCCCCCTATCTCGCCCTATTTGAGGAGGGTAATTGAAGCAAGGCATTCAAGATGACATGAGTGAGTAGATTCATGTGGGACAAGACTGTCCTTAAGGTATGTTGGACCCAGGCCTACTACGCTTGACAAAATATATTCATTTCTAGGAGAGGACAGGGAGGAAGGGGTGTATACTTAAAAAAAAAAAAAAACATCTGGAAAGGTTGTATTCAAGGACTGTGTACACCCTCCCAAAGTATTTCTACATATCACTTTATTTAAGTGATGTGGCCCTGATGGAGGTGGGGGAGATGATGGCAAAGTTAAATCTAGGGTTGCAAGTGGTCCACTGGTCTGGTCAGGGATCCCCATACACACCTTGACCCCCAACCCCTCCCCAAACTTACTCCAACCTGGATGTCAGTTGGAAATGACATCAACACGCCAGGGTCATCAGGGGTGCCACTCTGGTTTGGGGGCAAAGCTCTATGGTTTGAGGCACATTCTAACACTATAGCTTTGCCCCAAAGACAGTGTCACCCCCCCACATCTCCAACATACCAACATAGCACATCATAAAGCTCTCAGAAAGTGCCCCCAATTCCCCACCAGATGAACCTGGCATCACCAATAACTAGTCTTGTGTTTCTGTAGGCCACACAGAGAAATCACAGTGCAATGAATAGGCTTTTGCTGAGTGGAAGCAGGAAATACTTGACAGAAGTGCTCCCACTAATTTGCAGCAAATGAGAAACAAATGCACATTTACTGCACAATATATGAGAAGCAATGTCTGAAAAGGAATGACCTCTATAATCTGGTTAGTGGCTGGCCAAATGTTTTGTCCTCTTAAAAGTCTAAATAACTGCCAAATGTATCCTCAGAGCACCCATCTTGGCCCAGCTTCTTCTCCATCTAAAGGTAACAGCAGCAAGTGGTGGAGGATTCAGTAGGTAAAAGCATGCGTAGAAGAAAGAATTAAATCCTTCTCCCCTCCCCAGATGGCTGTGATCCAAACAGGGGCCATGCATGAGGGGAATTAGCTATCGAACTGTGGGGAAGATCTGATCATGGATCTCCTAGTGATCATTATCTCTGCAGATGACCCTGCCCCATGGGTCAGCTTCCCAGGCTGGGGGAGACCTGACATCCAGTGCCAACATCTCTCAAAAATCATCTGAAGATTGAGGAGGAGGAGATGCAACAGCCTGGCAGTCCCCTGAAAGCATATTCCAGTCATGTGTTATTCACATGCATAAGGGGAACAAATCCCTGAGCAAGGTGCCAAATGCATACCGGATCATTCTTGCAGCAGGCGACCTGGCATCCAAAATGTGCTGTTGAAACAGTGATGCAGAACTCCAGTAAACTGAATAAGAGGAGAAGAACACCAAGACCGAGACCTACAGGCTGCAAAACACAAATGTAAGTTCAACTGCAACAATAACAGGTTCCCCCCTAGCCACTTTTAGGTCCAACTAATGGGAATACACCAGTAGAACTGGTGACAATCAAGCAAATGTTGTTATCAATTAAATATTTTAATTGAAGGAAGAAATTGTGACAAGTTTATGAATTACTAGATGTTTATTGTTATTAGCAATTACTGCCACACAGCATTTCTCTTTGTTTCCCACTTGGAGTCTGGCATCCCAACACCTCCATTGGATCCAAAGCCAGAGTGTCCTCCCAAGTAGCCCGTTTCTCCAGGTGGGCTTATCTCTGTTGCCTGGAAATGACCTGCCATTCCGGCAAATCCCCAGGTTCCAACTGGAGATAGGCATCCTGCAACCCCTCTGGGGCGCAGTGCCACAGAGCTCCCCCCTCCCAAGCAAGCCCTTTCATCTTCAGGAGCCTGCAGATGAGTTGTCATTGCAGAGGCCCCCCTCCAAAACAGCCATTTCCCCCCTGGGAAGCTGATCTCTATAGTCTGCAGATGACCTCCAATTCCAGGAGATGTCCAGGCTGCACCTGGAGGTTGGTGACCCCTGGGTCAGGAAAGTTCCTTGAGTTTTTTGAGGCAGGGCCTCAAGAATCCAGGGCTGGGCAGGAGCTTTTGCCATGTAGCCCGCCCCCAGGAAGGCCACAGTACAGGTGTGCATCCTAGAACCCATTGTTTCCCTGGATGCAATGGGCTTTGCCTCTAGTTAGTTATATTTGTCGACTTACATTTCTTTCTGTAAACTGGTATTGTCCACTCACTTCCGACATATATAGAATCACCCCGATTAATGCCATCACAGCACTTGTGATGTTCATTCCCACGCTACACTGCACCTGAAAGAGACCAAAAATCAATTGAGCTTCTTCAAAGAGCACTGATATGTTTGAATTCCAGTATATCTACCACTGAAATATGCTCTGTATCTCTGTGGTTGGTTCTTGAATACCTCCCATGGCCTGCTCACTGAGTGTGAACAGAGACTCCATATTTTGATATTGGTTTGATATTTCATTACTCTCTTCTGGGAGTTTAATAGCTTACTTCACTGTATTCCTTGTTAACAATGCAACTGATTTCCAGTACATGCATGTTCCTATAAAGTCCAATTAAATTATACTACCCTCCCACTCCTCCATCCTTTCTGCATAACTGTTCTGGCAATCATCTAAACAGACATCTAGATCACTCAAATATCATGTAAATCAGTCATCAATAAATGCCCAGTTGCAAGGTGTGAACTTTTGAGTGCAAGCACTCTTCCTCAGACTATGAACGGACCATCATGACAGTAGGATAAGTCCGCCTTTCTCAACTATCTTTCCATTCTTCAGTCTTTGAGAAACTCCAGAAGTGGCATGATCATGCAGAATATGGTTGGGAAGTATAGCTAGGTACATGCTCCCGTGGGGCCCCTCCTCTTCCCACCCCCTCCAGACCCATCATTGGCCATTTTGGGAGGGGTGGGAAAAGGCCAACATGACCATGTATGATCATATCTTTAACAGTTTTCGCTCTTAAAATAAATAAGCAGAGGCAGACTAGGCAGGGCCTGTCCGGCCTTGACTTCCGGTCCGTCCTGATTGGACTGCGGACCGGTCGCCCCCATCCCCACCAACCCAGAGAGGGGCACTCTGGTGCAATCGCCTCCAGTGTGCTCCTGACTGCCATCAAGGAAGGAGGTTGGTGGGGCTGTGGGGTGGGGGAGGAATGGAGTTACCGCTTGCACTCCCCCCTGGCTTCGAAAAGGCCTGCGGCAGGCCTTTTCAGCCCAGGGGGGAATTCAGGCAGGAAGGATGGCTGCTGCAGCCACTCCAAGCTTCACCAGGCCTTTTCAGGGCCTGATAAAGTTTGCAGAGGTTGCATCAGGTGTTTTTGGCCCACGGTTTTTGGCTGTGGTGTCTCCAAGTCTCACTGAGCTTTTTTGGGGCCTGCCGAGCCCCAAAAAGGGCCTTGAAGACATTGTGGCAGGCCTTTTCCAGCCATGGGTGACTACAGCCAAGAGGGCTGCCTGCTGCCACCCTCTCCAAGGCCCACTGAGACTGGAAGACACCACAGCAGGCAGCCCTCCCAGCTACAGATGAGTGCGGACAGTGAGACTGCCTGCCGCAGCGTCTGCAAGACTCACTGGCCCTTTTCAGGGCTCACTGAGCCTTAAGAGGTCATGCCGCCCCATGCTCTCAGTGCCTCTAGTTGGGATGGGGAAGTAGGTTGGGAGATCATCCGCCATGTTATGCGTTTTTAAGTCTTTTAATGGGAGTGTTTTAATGGGGTTTTAAGACCATTTTACCCACCACGAGCCCATTGGGGAGCGGCGGGATACAAACCGAATAAATAAATAAACAAACAAACAAACAAACAAATAGAGATGCCACAACAGCCCTTAGCCAGCCAGGGAGGAGGGC
This sequence comes from Paroedura picta, assembly GCF_049243985.1. Classification (NCBI taxonomy): domain Eukaryota; kingdom Metazoa; phylum Chordata; class Lepidosauria; order Squamata; family Gekkonidae; genus Paroedura; species Paroedura picta. The sequence continues at coordinate 79,040,311 of NC_135370.1, read as the reverse complement.
GGGTGAGAGGGCTGCATCTCTATAGCTTGCTGCCCTCCCCCCCCAAAAGGCAAAGCAAGCCTAGGAGACGCCGCAGCAGGCCTTTCCCACTTTCTCTCTCCTCTCTTTTCTATCTCTTTCTACATCTCTCCTATCTCTCTCTGTCTTTCGCTCTCCATTTCTTTCTCTTTCTTTCTATCACTCTTTTTCTCTTTCTTTCTCTCTATTTGTTTATTTCTCTCCATCTCTATCACTTTTATTCTCTTTCTCTGTCATTCTCTTTGTCTTTCTCTCCCTCTCTTTCTGTCTATATTTGTCTCTCTGTTCTTCTTTCTTTCTCTTTCTCTCTCTCTCTCTTAATTTATATCCATCTATATTTCTTTCTCTCTTTTCTTATCCCTCTTTCTTTTTCTCTCCTCTTTCTCTCTCTCTTTATGTCCCTCTTAATAGCTCTTTCTTTCTACCTCTATCTCCTACATTTTACACACACACACACCCCATGCTAGCACCCATTGTATTTACAGCTACAATGGGCTTTAATTCTAGTCACCTGATAAATGTTCAACAAATTCAGGAAACCCTTCCAGGGCTGTCAAGAAACCCCAGGGTTTCATTAAATCCTGATCTAAGTCCTAAGTGATACTACTAGGTGGATCAGTAGGAATCAGCAGCAGTTCTGTTCATGGGCAGTTTTGGGGAAACCCAATTTACACCAGTTTTGCAGTTGCCTGGCATGAACTAAAAAGGCCAAGCAATTGGCTCCTATCTAATTATCATCTTTGGAGATGATGAGCTTGACAGCCAAAAGTGTTTGGGGAAAAATTTACAGCATCTTTCTAAAGCACTGCACTGTACACTGCCACCACAGTGAAAATTAGGAACAATTTTATTAACTAAACTGCTTTTTCTAATCATGGGGAACATCTTATATGTTTGGCTTTTATATATATAATTTTGTTCCTGATACTTTCCTTTACAATTATGTTTTGTTCATTTTTATGTCATGGTTAAATTTTGTTTGCCTTTGACCATAACCTGAGACTGTGCATCTTTCTATACGTCATCTTTATATTTATATCCTTCTGATGAGAACTACAAAGACTTGGTTACAATCTACAGGTGGAAAGATGCAATATCTTCAGACTTAATATTCTGCTTTTAAAAAAAATCACTTTGCTCACCTGAGACAGCTATATAATAGAAAGATAAAATTTGTAATAGTCTAGCAAAACGCTACAAAGAAAAATATTTACACTTGACTTCAGATTCCCTTCTCCCCACACGTCTTTCTGAACTCTGTCAAGGCTGGAAATAGTTTGATTCTTTCCTCCAGCAGAACAACAAATTTGGCTTCACTGGCTTCTTCACTACAGAATGGATTTAACATTCAGCCACTTTTAGAGGTAAAACACTGCTCTCATCCAGTGCTTTCTTACCATGCTAAAAAAGGAAAGCTCTATCACTGTAAATAAAGAAGAAATTAGGAATGTATATCATCCTCAGAAAATATATAAAGACTAGAAAATAAACCCGCTGTATAAAAAATACAGCGGGCGCTAGCGGGCAGTGGGTGGGTGTGGGAGGCCCCCCCCGGCCGGTCCCTTCGTCCCCCTGGCCCCCGGCTTCAGCACAGGGCTTGGAGGCCCACGTAATAGTGGCTATTGGTCTAAGGCAGCCCAGCTTGGGGGGTGGGTGGGTCCCAGCTCGTCAGTCTGGGAGCATGTTCAGTTCTCAGCATGTTCAGTTCTCACTGAACTCTCTATTTTCTGGGGTGCTTGCTACTCCTCCAAATCTACAAATTTAATGAGTAGTCCCTCCACCCCCCTCACTCAGATAATTTATAAAAATGTTGAAAAATATTAGACCCAGAACCGGGCCCTGTGGCACCCCACTGCTCACCTCCATCTAATCCAATGAAACACCATTGACAACTACTCTTGGGATGCAGTTTTCTAAGCATCTCCCTATCCACTTCACCATCCAAAAATCCCATCTGCAGTCCTTGACTTTACCCATCAGAACATCATGGGGAACCTTGTCAAAAGCCTTACTGAAAACCAGGTAAACAACATCAATGGAGTTTCCATGATCTATGTGACTTGGGGCTCTAAATGATACTTCTCTTGTGAACGAAAGAGCTACTCTGCAGTAGTTTCCACAGGAGGACCACTATGCCTGTGCTCTGAACAAGAGGGCAGATCAGGGTCTGAATGGCCCAAGCTGGCCTGCTATAAAGGTGAATTTTAGTCAAAGCTTGTTGTGTTCACTGAGGCATGATGATAGGAGGAAGACAGGGTGTGGAACTTGATGGGAACAGGACTGTTGGTTCCTATTTAAGTGGACAGCAGAGTTTTCTTTATAGAAACCATCAATTGATAAGCAATACGGAAAAGATTGTTGACAGCTCTAGTTTCAAAGATGAAAATATATAAATCTCTCTTACCAAATACTTGCTCAGCTGATTCTCAACTGACACTGAAAGGGATCCAGAAATAATGAACTGTCAAAAGAAGGGGGGAAAAAGTATTATCTTGTAATTCACCCAAGAGTTCAGACTGCCCCAGACCAGACCACTGGAGAACAGTGGCTTTCTGCACATTGTTAAAAATAGCATTACACCAGCTGAGTTGCATAACGCTACATATGATCGCACCTCCAAGCCCCTCCTCACCTTTTTTGCTGTCTCGCTCTTCTCTGCCACCATTTTGTGCTTTTCTCCCTCCACAAGTGCTGCTGGAAATGGCGGAAGAGAGCAACGTGGTTTATACGTGACTCTCTTCCACCTGTCAGTCAAGCCAGGCAGCCAATCCCCTTTTTCCTTGCTTTAAAGGGCCTGCGATGCCCACTAATTTTACTTTTTAAATCAATAATTATCCATTGAACACTGGAGAACAGTGTGTTTTCTCATTATGCTCAACGAGTGCCATTTTAAAGCAGAAGAAAATCTGGCCTTCTGATTACCTGAGGTTTCTACCTCTTACTTGAGCAGCAATGCATGTCGAAGTAACAGAGGTCACGCATTTTTGTCTGCCTGTTTTCTCAAACTTGTGCTTGTGGGAAATAGCCCTTTTACATATTGATGTTAAATTATATCAACATGGATCGTTACTGTCAGAGCTCTCCTTCTTAAGGTTTGCTTTTCTCAAATGAAAGCCTTTTATTATTATTATTATTATTATTAGATTTATATCCCGCCACTCCCTTGTGGCTCGTGGCGGGTAACAATATCACAAATCCCCATTAAAACCCCATAAAAACAATAATAACATTGCCAATATTGCCGGCATGGCAAGAACGGCAGCTCAACTCCCCCCCCCCTCCCACTACTAGCGGGTGGAGAGGAGGTCCTGATGATGTTTTGCTTTGGGTCCAGAACCCTTGTCATGGATGAGAACAAGCAAATTCCAAATCCCTGTGTCGGCATTCCTTGCACGAGCCCTTTGTTGAATGCCTGACTCCAACATCACTTCCAAGAGCCTTCCATCATCTCATCCGTCTGTTTCCTTAGGACCACTTCGCTACTATCATTGCAAGAGCTAGGGGGTGCATAGAGCACTTGGGATGTGTGTGGGATGTTTTGAAGACGAAGAGACATGTGGAGGCTCAGAAAAATTAGGGGAGACAACATTGTATACTAAAGCCAAGCTGTATTCATTTCTCCATATAAATTAATGACTGTTATTCATGGACGTAGGAAAAGATACCAATCTTGAAGGGAACTTAACTGTACCCTGCACCAGATGAACCCATGAAGATAGCTTAGGTGGGTAGTTGTGCTGAAGCAGCAGAACAAAATTTGAGTTCAGCGGCACCTTTAAGCCCAACAAAGTTTTATTCCTGGTATAAGTTTTCCTGTTCAGGCACACTTCTTCAGGTATGCATGCACATGGAAGCTTCGACCCAGAATAATACTTTGTTGGGCTTAAAGGTGTCACTTGTGAAGTTAACCATCCTGCTTCTTCCAAAGGGTTAAGGCATTAGAAGACCTATCTGGGCTCTGCAGTTGCTTGTGGCTTCATTTACAGATTCTTATCTCTTTGAGGGCTGGAGGTGAGATTGGAGAGAATTAGCCTTTTTCTCCTCTGGAGATCAGCTGTCCAGTAGATGGGAGCAGAAAACATTTATTTATTATATTTATATGCTGCCCTCCCTGAAGGCTCTGGGCGGTTAACATCAAACCGGAACAATACAGTAACGCTGTTTATAATAATACCTGTAACATTAACAACAGAACACTGGGGAGAACAATAAATCAACGCTTACTGATGGCCCGGTGGGTGGGTGAATCTGCAATTATGGTAACAGGGAGGCTGATTGGAAGTGGTAGTACTGGTCGACCTCAACCAAATGCCTGACAGAGGAGCTCCTCTTTTACAGGCCCTGCTGACCTGTTCAAGGCGATGTAACATTTCAGAGAATTCCTCTGAGTTCGACCCTATTGGATCAAAGTGTTATCTGATGCTAGAGACGCAAGGAATTGTATTGGGGTAGACTGTAAATTGTATTGAGGTAGTTTGTTTCCGCCATCTTGTGGGTTACTATATGTATTGTTACTGTTTTAATGGGGCTTCTATGGGGTAACTGTTTGGTTTTGTTAGCCGCCTTGAGGCGACAAAAGTTGCGAGAGGCAGGATATAAATCAATAAGCAAACAAACAAACAAACAAATAAATAAGACACCAGTGAGAGAGGGGCTGATGGTGATTTGGGGGAAATAACAGAGTTGTGGTTTATGCCATATCCTATACTATAGGACCTATAGAATGCTTGAACCTCTGAGTTTTGATTCTGGAAGGTGGTAACAATATCTCCTGAAGCCAGGTATTGTCTGGAGCCTCCCGCTCTCCTGACCAGGATCCCGGGTTCAGCCCACCCACAACAGACCAGAACCTGAGACCCATAGACTCGCCTAGTTGGCAGCCCCAGCATTGTCCCAGTTACCCCATGTTGGTCCCATAGCCAAGAAGATTGAGTCTGGAGCCCTCCAGCCATTCCCACCTCCCATTTGACATCTGCCTCAAGAAGGCACTAGAACACCATCCCTGGAAGAGACTCAAGTAGGCCTCCTGGAGGCAGAGGTGGCAGGGTCCCACAATGTGGTGGAGGATGCAGGCACATCCCAGCCTCAACTGGCTGGATAAGCATGAGGGTAGTCTTCAAGCAAGCCAGTCTACAGTTAAAAATACTGGACAGCGCAGCCAGAAAGAAACCAGCAGCCAGTATAATTGAACAAGAGTCTTTAATGGAGAGAACTGTCTCTGCAGCTATGGACTTTATGCAGTTCAGCCAGAGGTTGGCAAAACATCAGGTTCTGTTAGTCCATGAACTGATTTAACCACAACCTGATGCTCAGGATGCCATGGCTCAGGACTTTTGGCAACAAGTAGATGTCCTCCAGGGAACCAGGGTTAAAGGTGGCAGTGCATATCCCCTAGGTGGTGTCAGTTGGTCTTGGGCCTGAGGATGAGATTGAAGCCCATCTTGAAACCTTTGAGAGAATGACAGAAGTAGCCTAGTGCCCCCAAGGGCAGTGGGCCTTCCTCTTGGGCCCCTATCTTACCAGGGAGGCCAAAGCCACTCAGAAGGCCTTGGAAGTGGTGGACACTGGGGACTACAAACGCTCAAAAAGGTATGAGGTCTCCCCAGACTCTCATTGCCAAAAATTGTGGGCCCCTGTGTACCAGCCTGGACAGTGCCCCCAAGCCTTTGGCAGCTTTGAAGGATGTTGCCACCCAGTAGTGGATGATGGCCAGCAAATACTTGGGGTGATAATCCTGGCACAACTCTTGTAGATTCTCCTGATCAGGGCCCAATACTGGGTGACTTGTTCTAAGCCAGCTGGCTTGGCTGAAGCTGTCATCCTGTTTCAGAATTTCTTGGTGGTAGAAAGCAAGGAGGGGGATAGAGAGCTGCTGAAGGCAGGACCTGGGACCTCAACTGCACAAGAGTTCTCATTGAGTTTAGGGATACATGTGCATGCCCGAACCCCAACAGGGGGTCCCAGGTGTCCCACATTGGGGGGCTCCAGTCCCCTCTCACCCTGAGTGAGGGGATCCTTCAGGAAGCAGCTTCTTACTCGCCAGTGGAACATCTTCATTCCAAGGGGGAAACCTGGGAGCCAACAAGGGTCCCTGTTTCACTTGTGAGCAATGGAGTCACTTTAAATGAGATGACGAAATGTGATTGGGGGTGGGATTATAGTCTCCAAACTTGCATTTCACCCCACAAACTGAGCCTCCTCTTGGTGATGGTAATGTTGGGTAATTAGAAGTTGTGGGCTATGATGGACCTCAGCAACTCCATCTTCATGCTGCAGGCTCCTCTGGCCCTCGCCTATAGTCCAGTGGTAGGCTGCTGTGGCATGTTTCCATGAGCATGTTGAGCGGTGCTCAATGTTTAAGGTGCAGGAAGGTCTATAAGGATGTGGTTCAAAGTGGTGCTTGGAAGGGTCAGCAAGGTCAGAAAACTCCTCATGCCCACAGCTTATCAGAGCTGAGTGTTGGGCATGGCCCATGACCACTCCTGGATAGGCCATTGAGGAGGGAAGAACACCCCACAGCAGGTATTGGCCCATTTCTTTTGGTCCTGCACAGACAAAGATATGCAACAGTACTACCGGACTTGTGAGCTGGGCCAAAGGATGAACACCTGGCACGCTCTGCGGACACATCTTATGCCCTTGCTCATCATAGTGAGCCCATTCAAAAGGGTGGCAATGGACTTTTTTGGCCCTCTACCGTGCACCAGGCATGGGGCCTGATGTTAATAGATTATGCCACCCATTACCCTGAGGTTACTCTGTTCCCCAATATGAAGAGTTCAGGAGTGGCACAAGTGCTGATGAGGTTTTTCGCACAGGTGAGACTGCCTTGGAAGGTTCTAACAGACTGTGGGTCCCCGTTTATGGCATGCCTGTTGTGACAGGTCTGTTGGGCCCTGAATATTTAGCAGCTGTTCCTTTCCATCCTCCATTCCCTGATAGACGGGCTAATTGAGAGAACCAACTAGATGCTGAAAACCATGCTGAGGAAGACAGCATATAACTGGCCCAAATGATTGGCATCTGTATCTTGATACCATCCTGTTTGCCTTGTGGGAGACACCCCAAGATTCGACAGAGTTTGCGCCCTTTGAACTCTTGTTCATCAGGAAACCCTGAGGCATATTGGATATGGAGGGAAACCAGTGGGTTTGGGAGCCAGAGCAGTCTGGAGCTGCCCTATGGTAGCAGGGGAAGCAGTTGACAAGAGTGGCTGGATGCCATGAGGGAGTAGGCCCACCGAAACTTTGTGCCCAACTGTATCAAAAGGAGTACTATGACAGAAGGACTGAGGGTAGAACTTTTCACCTGGGGGACAAGGTGCTGGTGAGCAGAGGAGCCTTGAGCACTTAGAAAGGGGAGTCTTGGCAGGGCTCTTTCAGGATATGGAGGTTCCTCAGACCCTACTCATATGAAGTGCAGTGTGGGGAGGGACACCGCTGGTAGAAGCAGCTGCATACAAATCACCTGAAGTGATGGTGCCCATGACCAGCTGAACAGTGTCATCCAGTAATCCCCAAGAGGGAACTGCCAGAGGGCAATCTGCCCTGGTCAACTCAGCCCAGTGAGGATAATATCCCCAAGTAGACGAGGCCCTATCAGCTGCCCAAAGATGAGACATGCAGCTCTTGTTGGCCTGCTGCCACAGCATCTTCTTCAGGACATCAGTGTTTACTCAGTTGGAGATGCACCACACAAAGACTGAGCCAGGGATGATGGTGTGGATGCACTGGTGGCCCATCCTGAGGAAACGGTGGGAGGAGCTCATTTGTGAAGCAGAGGAGATATTGCAGCTGGATGTCATAGAGCCCTCACACAGCGATTGGGGGAGTGCCATGCACCAGTATCCTGAATAACCAACTCGGAAAGGTCAAGAACCTGATAGTGCTTGATTTAACCAACGGGTACTGGCAGGTGCCAGTGAAATCCTGTGACTATGAGAAGATGGCCTTCACCACCCCACACAGCTTATTTACTTTCAAGCAGTTGGTGTTTGTGTTACATGAAGCTGTGGCAACGTTCCAGCATTTGGTGGACCACATCCTGGCCTCATACCAAGGGTTTTCGAGCGCATATATTGACAATATCATTATCTTCAGTCTGAATTGAGAGTTGCACTTGCTGCATTTGTCTTGCGTGCCCTGAAGGCAGCGGGCTTTCACATGAACCGCAGGAAGAGCCACCAGAGGTTCCAAGAATTGTGGTATCTGGATTTCATAGAGGGATGAGTCCAGCTAAGCCTCTGTCTGACAAGATAACCTCTCTACAGGAGTACACCAAGCCCCGCACCAAGAAAGAGCTATGGAAATTCCTAGGGTTGGCGGGGTTCTATAGTAGTTCCATGCCCCATATCACCTGCATAGCTAGCCCCCTCATCGCATATTTAAGGAAAGGACCACTAAATGAGGATCGATGGATGGCTGATGCAGATGGCTGCTCAGCCTGTGAGCAGCTAGGGCAAAGCCAGGCGGGGGAGCCCATGCTGAGGAATCGTGATTTCAACAAGACCTTTATCTTCCATGAAGTTGCCTCTAGCACAGACTTTGGTGCCAAATTGTCCCAGATCCAATGTGGGGGGGAAGCATCCTTTACTCTTTATATGTTGCTAGCTGCAACCCATGGAGACCCAATATACCACTATAGAGAAGGACGCAGTTGTGAAATGGGCAGTGGGGCCTTGCAGTATTATTGGGCAAACAATCCTGTTGAAGGATTATGAACACTGAAACACTCTAGCTCTCAAATTTAGTACTTACAAATACTCCACCCCAGAACGGATATCCTCCAATTGCAGCCAAAGGAGTGTAGACTTGCCGAATTAAAACCGAGACAGCCCCAAAGCCGATGTGCATCAATCCAACCATGATCTGAACAGTCTGTTGGAAGATAATACAAGATAGGGCAACTCCTTTAGAACTGGGAAGTGATACGTTTTGATCATTTAGTACAGTCTGCAGTATCATTTTAGAATGGGTATAAGGAAAGTTTAGGGGGGGGGGTCCCCTTCAACCTCTGTGGGTTCTAACAATTGCAGAGAGCCAATAACCACGCTGAGACCAGATGGTTGAAAAAAAAGAAAAGGATTTACTTAAGAAATTGTTCCAGAGTTACAGAAAATCAGAAAATCAACACAGAGATGCTGTGTGACAGAAAGCACATACAGCTGGGAGATGGGCAAGGATTAGGTTAATTGTAGTTCACTAGCAGGATCCCTCCGGATGGAAATTAGGATCTGTGAGAATGAGTAATATAGTTGATGATGATGTTATCCGTTCAGTTGTGTCCGACCCTCAGCGATTCTATATTAAAGTCTTCGCCATGCATCCCTGTCTCTGCTTCTTTTAGTTGGTTCATGGTCATCTCTGTATTGGCTGCCAGTTTGGTGTAGTGGTTAGGAGTGCGGACTTCTAATCTGGCATGCCAGGTTCGATTCTGAGCTCCCCCACATGCAGCCAACTGGGTGACCTTGGGCTCGCCACGGCACTGATAAACCTGTTCTGACTGAGCAGTGATATCAGCGCTCTCTCAGCCTCACCCACCCCACAGAGTGTCTGTTGTGGGGAGAGGAATGGGAAGGCGACTGTAAGCCGCTTTGAGCCTCCTTCAGATAGGGAAAAGCGGCATATAAGAACCAACTCTTCTTCTTCTTCTTTGATTGTGTCGAGCCAGCGGATCCTTTGGTGACCACGTTTTCTTTTGCTGCTGACCATGCCGAGCATTAATGATTTTTCTAGCGAGTTTGATCGCATGATGTGTCCAAAGTAAGTTACCTTTAGCCACAATATCTTCCCTTCCAATGACACAGTTGGCCTGCTCCTCTCCAAGACAATCTTGTTGGTAAAGTTAATATAGTTGCTTCAGATCAAAGAAGCATCTTAGATGATCATTGGTTAATTCCCCTTTGAATCAATTCATTTTGACCTGTTTAGTCTTCCTAGAACTACTATGGGGACACTACTGAAGTCCCTGGAACATGCATAGGAATTAAAGGCACCTACCCCCAGAGCTTTAGCCTCTACTTTGAGCATTTTCTCCAGTCCCCACCCTTGAGGGTTCTGCTGAGGAGGGCTGAACGGCTGGCCCACATATTGAGTTACTCCAACAGGTTGAATAACAGCACCAGGGATGATCTGGCCTGACTGGATTATGTTGGCACCATAAGATGGAACAAAGAATGTTGTTTGATTTGCCATTCTCGGAGGATCTGTTGCCATTGGTTAGGTATCTGCATGAAAGGAAGAAAAAACAAGCCCAAATAAACCTGATCTGAACAAATATTACGAATTCCTCCTCCATGAAGATCTGAAATGGAGCTCAGAAGATTGGCAACTCATGAAAATTCTGTTTTCTATATATTAAGGTGACCAGATTGTCCCATTTTTGGAGGGACATCTGGGGGTACCTGGCAAATTGTACTTATGTTGGAATTTAAAAATATATATTACAATACTATTCTTGCGTTCTATACATTCTATGAAACTTTTTGTTGCTCCATATAGACCAAATTTTAAATCAAGGACCCCACCCCACCCCCCTGGTCAATGGTGTCCCGCTTTACCAATGTTAAAATCTGGTCACCTTAATATATATGGAACAGCACACTAAAAGGAAAAAGGAATTCTTAACATGGGAAATTAAAGAAGATTTGCTTCTTTGACTATTTGTATATCTAGAAAAACGAAACTTTGAGTTTTTTGGGATTGCCATCCCCTCCCTTCTCATACCTTCCTTGCATGAAGCTCAGAAGCTGAAGCCTTCCAGCTCTGGAGTGAATTCTGGTTTGTGGTTATATGTGAACCACAAATAATTTCCCACCTTGGTTATATAAAGAGAATTCCAAACCACAGTTTAACCCTGGATTAGAACTCTGAACAGAGGTCATAGTTAGTGCTTCAGATATAATGACAAGTAAAGGGTGGCCAACAGTTTTTACTTAGTCCTTGAACATCTCGTCAAAACTGCTCCATCATTTTGCTCTATAGCCATTGTGCAGGCTCAATATTTTCAGCCTAACCCTTCATCATCGTCATCATCATCAGCAACAAGAATAGCAATAATAATACTCAGCTATCCTTTTCTCCCCACAGCAAAGCTATACCCTGGCAAAAAGAATAAGCCTAGTTCATCCTTCTGTTACATATGGATGGGGAAATAACAAAGCAAAAAGCTACTCACCACAAATACAACAAGCTCAACAAAATCCTGAGTAGAGGCAAAACTAAGTACATGCTATATAAACACTCTAATAATAAACTAAAACAAGAATCTATGAGTTGTTTATTTTCCTCAGTATGGGTATGTTTGAGTCTTCACCAAAACAAGGCCAGATAACAGACACTTTCAAGTAACAAGGAAGGAAATCAACAAGTCCCTTAATCAGAAAGTCATCAATAAAAATAATCCACAATATTAACAGTGACTGCATTTTCTAAACCTTTTTTTTCCATAAATGAATCTGTTCTCAGGGGAACCTGCTTTCAAAATGTCTACAAGCCTAGAACGAAGCATCCGGTTCTGTTATCCAACCAGGGACGACTGGATGAAGAAAGCCTCCATACAGCACTTTCTTATAGTTCTGGAGGCCTCACTTCAAAAAGGACATGGACAAAATTGAGAGGGTTCAGAGGACAGCAACAAGAATGATCTGGGGACTGGAGAGCAAGCCCTATGAGGAAAGGCTGAGGGGCTTGGGAATGTTCAGCCTGGAGAAGAGGGGGTTGAGAGGGGACATGATTGCTGTCTTTAAGCATGTGAAAGGTTGGCACTTAGAGGAGGGCTGGGACACGTTCCTGTTGGCAGCAGAGGATAGGAGCCGCAGTAGTGGGTCTAAACTATGTATAGAATGATAACAGCAGGTGCATCAGGCCATGATCCACACACTGGATCTTCTGGCAGGCCAAGAAGAATCAGGTTTTATGTTCCTGCAGGCCAACGGCCATAAAAGCTGGTGTAATAAATCAATTTTACTCCATGGCAACAGGTACACCTAATTTCCTTCTTAATCATAGATGCAGGTAAGGAGTCCTGTTGCTCTGAGGCAGCAGAGCAAAGTCCAAGTCTAGTGGTGCCTTTACAATCAATGAAATTTTATTCAAAGTATATAAACCAGTCTTTCTCAACATTTTTACCATTGAGAAACTCCTGAAACATTCTTCAGGCTTCGAGAAACCCCAGAAGTGGCACAATCATGCAGAATGAGGTTGGGAAGCATAGCCCACCCAGGACCCCTTCCCTTCCCACCCTCTCCAGGGCCACCATTGGCTATTTTGTGTGGGTTGGCAGGTCAACATGACCATATATGGTCATACTATCCAATGAATGTTTAACAATTTTTTTTAATTAATTAACTCCCACCCATTTGGAAACCCTTGGCTTTCATAAAACCCTGGTTGAGAAAGCCTGGTATTTATTTCATTTTATTTACATCCCGCCCCTCCAAACAAAGTCGGCCTGAGGCGGCTTACAAAAGATAAAAGGTAAAATACAAGAATCCCCATAAAATCCCTTAATTAATCTCCAATAAATAACAATACATAAGCTGTCATGTGCAAGCACACTTCTTCAGGTATAGTGCAAGAGAATTTCCTAGAATCATAGAGTTGGAAGGGATCTCCTGGGTCATCTAGTCCAACCCCCTGTACTATGCAGGACACTCACATCCCAATCGCTCATCCACTGTAACCTGCCACCCCCTTGAGCCTTCACAGAATCAGCCTCTCTGTCAGATGGCTATCTAGCCTCTGTTTAAAAATATCCACCACCTCCCAAGGAAGGCTGTTCCACTGAGAAACCGCTCTGTCAGGAACTTCTGAATGTTTAGATGGAATTTCTTTTGAATTAATTTCACTCCATTGGTTCTGGTCCATCCCCCCGAGGCAAGAGAGAACAACTCTGCTCCATCCTCTATATGGCACCCTTTTAAATACTTTAACTTTTACATATGGGAAGGGTGGGGTTTGTTGGCAGGAAGGGTTCACTCAAGTCAAGATGCATAAGTGATGGGCAATTATAGCTGAGACTGGAGTAAGGCCATAGATACCTATATCTAATGGTGGAGAGACTTCTGTTTCACTATATCTGAGGAAGTGTGTGTTCACACAAAAGCTTATACCTAGAACAGAACTTTGTTGATCTTAAAGGTGCCACTAGACTCAAGCTTTTTCCTCCTCCTTAGCCAGTGAGAATCCCTCCCTCCTATCCTTTAAGAAGACCTACAATAGATCTGTAATATTTGAGAGGGCATCTGTCCCCCCAAAAAGGTGGGTTTAATTGCAGGCAGATTCCTTCAAGTTCCGCCTACTTTTCTGTTCAGAACTCTTTGGAATGGATTTTTATTTGGATTCTCTAGTGTGTAATCTTGATGTTGTTGTTGTAAACAACTCGAAACTATTGGAAGGGCAGGGAAGAATTTTTTCCTAATCAAAGACAGATCTGAGCCATTCCAGCCAACTGCTTCATCTAGCACATACTGCTTAATGAGTTCTCATTTTGTAGCGCTAGCAGAGATGTCCTTAGGCTTGGAGAGGGCAGTAGTTTATGTGAAGGAAGAGTGGGACAGGAAAGAAAGAAACCACCCACAGAGTACTTCAACCAGAAAAGCAGAACAATGAAAAAGGTACAACCAGCTGAATGTGGCTTGCCTGAGATTTCTAATACTGAATAATTTCCCTTATACCCTTAGGCTGGGAATTTCCTCAGGCCTCTTTCATCCAGTTCAAAGATAGCAGGGCAGATACAAGATGGGCTGGCCAGGAGAGAAGAAACCAGGGGGAAGTTGCCAAGAGGAGGGAAGGAGGAAACAGTGCCGGGAGGGAGCAGCAGTGGAAGGTGAGGGATCTCTTGCACGTCCCCCACCATGCAACTGAAGCGTAGTTTTTCTGGACAAGGAAGAAGGGATAGCTGCAGATAGGGGGCAGATAAACCAGCTGGCTGTAGGGTAGGGAGGAGAGAAGGAAGCAGGAAAAGGCTGTGTGGAGCGTTCAGGGAAGGCAAAGAGGGAATAAGATGCTGCTCAGGAGTCCTGGTAGGTTCTGACTTGTTTTCTACTTATGTATTCCTAATAGTATTTCATTCTCGGTTGGATATAGTGGTCTGAGTGCTGGACTGGGATCTGGGAGACCCAGGTTAAAATCCTCACTCTGCCATAGAAGCTTGCTGGGTGAACTGGGGCCAGTCACCTATTCTCAACCTATCTGACCTCACAGGGTTGTTGTGAGGATAAACTGGAGGAGAGAATATGAACACAGGAAGCTGCCTTATACTGAATCAGTTCCTTGGTCCACCAAGATCAGTACAGCTCTCCAGGGTCTTTCACATCACATCATTCTGATCTTTAAGTTGGAGATCCCTGGGCCCTTCCGCATGCCAAGTAGATACGCTACACCTCTGAGCCACAGCCCCTCCCCAAATGGTGTGAATTACTTTGGGTTCCCACTGGGGGGGAAAGGCAAGGTATAAATGAAGCAAATAAATATATGTGGCCGCTTAATGATGATAATAATAAACTAGAAATTATGATGATGATGATGTTTTGATTTATTCCCCGCCACTTCCGAAGCTGGCTCGTGGCAGGTTACAAGTCTCATAAAACTCCATTAAAACCCCTATTAAAAGATATGACAATCCAAACATGGCACAAACCCCCCCCACCCAACCGCCACTACTAGAGGGGTGAGGAAGGAGGTCCAAGACGATGTACTGCTCATATCCGGGGGGGGGGGGCCTCGATCTACGTGGCCAGCTGTGGCCTCAACCATAGACCTGGTGGAAGAGCTCCATTTTTCAGGCCTTGTGGAACGCCAAAAGCTCCCACAGAGCCTGTAGTTTACCTGGGAGCTCATTCCACCAGTTTGGGCCTAGGCCCTTGTTGAGGCTAGGCATGCTTGACTAGGGCTGGGAATGACCAGTAAATTTTCACCCTCAGAGTGTAAAACCCTGCAGGGGGCATGGAAGGAAATCCCGTAGAGAAGGGAAAAGAGTCCATTGCTAGGAGAAACATCTTTCAAATAGGGATTGAAACTGTTGTGTATGCGAGGTAGTAGAGGGCTTGGGGTATGGAGCAGGACAGCCAATGAACTGCCAGGTTCCCAACCACAGAGTCCAAAGAGTTTAAATCAATCAGGCTCCGCTAATCCAATCAAGGCTCAGCCAAGGGCGTGTCCACCTCTGCCCATGTGTATATATTTGGGGGCTTGTCCAGGCAAGTCCCCAGTCAGCATGGGTACTTCCAACCTGGAATCACTATCACTATAAGAAATAAAAGAGCTGTAATGCACGACTGCGCCTCGCTTATTCCCTATCGAACCTACTATACAACAGAAATGACCAGGAAGGGGACCAGAAAGGCACAAAACAATACTCAACACTATCCTTTCTCAGTGCTTTTACCAATGAGAAACCTCTGAAACATTCTTCAGGCTTCGAGAAACTCCTGGAAATGGCATAACCATGCAGAATATGGTTGGGAAGCATAGCTGAGTACATGTCTACCTGGGGCCCCTCACCTTCTAAGCCCATCACTGGCCATTTTGGGATGGTGGGGATGGGTTGACATGACCATATATGGTCATATCACCCAATAAATATTTAACAAATATTAAAAATTAATTACCTCCCACCCATTCAGGAAACCCTTCCAGGGGCGTCGAGAAACCCTGGTTGAGAAAGCCTGGGCTACACAATCAGATCCAATACATACCTGATAGCCTTCGATCTGCAAAATAAAACCCAGTTTTACATGTTAATTGTACAAATAAACTTTGTGGTTATTTATTTAAAACACATATTGAACCCCAGCAACCACTGAAGCCATAAAACACTGCAAGTCACCCTGAGCCTGTTGCCAGGGAGGGGCAGCCAATACATCTATATAAAAATGAGTCGAAAATCAAAAAGCAGTTCCATGTATCCCCCATGTTGTATGTAAACCGCCCTGCGCCATATAGAACGGCGATATAGAAATCAAATAAATAAATAAATAAATTAGAGTGACAGAGTCAATTTAGTCTTGCAGCCAAGCCCTTCAAATTTATTTAGCAGCATTTTCTAGAAATCATCAAGTACTAATCATAAGCCCCAATTGTTTCTTTCTCCCTCTGTCCCCCGTCCCTTTTCCTGTAGGCCGTGAGTGACCCACTGGCTGGAGCCCAACACTCCAGAGGCACATGGAGCATGAGGAAAGGAGAGTGGTTAGACATGTTCTGCTCCTCTGTCAAGCAGTACACGGACCTTCTCCCTGGTTCCTGCAACTCTCCCAAAGCCTCCAGGGAAGGGACTCCAAACTAGGGGTCTGGGAACCCCTGGGGTTCATAGGAGCTCCAGAGGGGGTCCACGACCTTTCCCCTGCTGCCTTAATTGACTTGGCCACAAGCTAGGGAACTGGCTGCTTCCATTGCTCCCCCCCAGTGTATGTTATTTTGCGGTTTCTGCACCTGGGAGGGGGTGGACCCTGCATGCCTAGTCTGACCAGATTTTAACACTGGTAAAGCGGGACACCATTGACCCAGGGGATTCTTGATTAAAAATTTGGTCTCTATGGAGCAACAAAAAGTTGCATAGAACGCAAACATATATATATTTTTTAAAATTTCAACATAAGTACAATTTGCCAGGTACCCCCAGATGTCCTTCCAAAAGTGGGACAATCTGGTCACCTTAGCCTAGTCCCACCTTACACTGCCTCCTGCCTCTGAGGGATTTGGTTGTGGTGCCGTATGGATGTGAGTCCAGCCTGGCTTCTCAGCTCCTTTTTTCTGGCCAACATGAAGTGAAGCACCCTACTAGTGGTAAAGGCTGGGGGCTTGAATGAAAGGAGGATGCGGGGTCTGGGTGATGATGTCATTTCCAGGGGGCATGGCAGGGAGACATGGCCAGCTGACATCACTTCTGGGGCTCTTCAAAGACTCAAAAATTGTTTCAGGGGCTCCTGCATGGTCAAAAGGATGAAAAGGGCTGCTCCAGGGCAATAACAATCCTCTCCCCCCCCTTGGGCCTCGCCAGGCCCCAGAGGCAGGGCCCTTCAAGCATGCCTTGCTGGAATTCAAGCCAGTTGGGCTTGTTTTCGGGAAACAACGGAGCTTACCGACCCCTGGCCATGAGGAAGGGCCAGGGGCATGCAAACAGGTCTTCATTGAAGACTCACCTCCAGGGAAGTGGCTCTCTTCTGGAAGCACCTTGCTAATGGCTGGCTTTAGGAGTGCTGGTGGGTGGTAGCCCTTCTGGAACCAGGGACTGGTATTTGGAGACGTTCACCCTGCACCTCCCACCCGAACTCAGAGGCCTCGGACGGAACTCAGCCTGCGAGCGCAATTCCCGTCCCGGAAGCGACTGGCCGGTGTCCAGCAGGGGGCGGGAAGGTGCCCGGGATTGAGGAGAAGGAGGTCGGAGGGGCGGTGGCTCGTTTGCCAGAGCAGCTGCGGAGGCTTTTTCAGTCAGCGGTTTCCTTTCCCGCGCCATTCATTGCTCAGCAAACGCATTCATGCCTAACGCCTGCGAACCGTTACGGCCCTAGGATGTCAGAAACACATAATAAGGTGTGGGCAGGTACTCAGGGGGATGCCATGGCATATTTAAGGGCGCTTCCCAGCCCTGCAAGTGATGCTTTGTTTATTTTTGAACTTTCCTTTTTGAAAGAAGAAAGTAAACGTCGGACTACAGGATCCTCAAGGATTCTCCACTTTTAAAAAATAAACTCTTAACAAATGTAGTATCAAATCGCATGGGGAAGACAGGACTATAGAATGGAGCAACAAAATAACGGATCCAAAATTTTGGGGTGCTGCAGGAGCCCAAAAACGTGGATCCAAGGGTTGGATCCACATAAATTCATATGCTAATTACTTTGAAATTAAATAAAACCACCTTCATTCTTGGACTATAGGCAGCAACACAAACAAAAATCACAGTATCCATGGTGGTGTTTCATTGCAACAGGTAACATAGTTGAAATGCTTGGATTCTCAAAGATCCTCATGAGTTTTGCACTAGATTATCCCAAGCTTGCCATAAGATCACCTATTCTATTGATAGCCACAGCATACACCACAAAAATAACATCTACACCTTCATGGTGATAAAGGTAAAGGTAAAGGTATCCCCTGTGCAAGCACCGAGTCATGTCTGACCCTTGGGGTGACGCCCTCTAGCGTTTTCATGGCAGACTCAATACGGGGTGGTTTGCCAGTGCCTTCCCCAGTCATGACCGTTTACCCCCCAGCAAGCTGGGTACTCATTTTACCGACCTCGGAAGGATGGAAGGCTGAGTCAACCTTGAGCCGGCTGCTGGGATTGAACTCCCAACCTCATGGGCAGACAGCTCCAGACAGCATATCGCTGCCTTACCACTCTGCGCCACAAGAGGCTCATTTCATGGTGATGCCACAGGCCAAAAACATGGCTCCAAAGCATGGATCCACAAGTATCCTCAGCGTCTTTGCATCTAGTCCCCCCAAATTCTCACTAAGATCACTTCTCCTACAGATAGCCACAGCACACACTGCAGAAATCACAAATCCATGCCTTCTTGGCCACGCCATGGAGCCAAAACATGGTTCCAAAGTGTGGATCTTCATGGATCCTCAGGGTTTCTGCATTGATCACCCCAAACTCACCATTAGATCACTTCTTCTATCAAGAGCCACAGCATACACCACAAAAATCACAGATCCATTTCTTCATGGCGACCCCATGGAACAAAACATGGTTCCAAAGTGTGGATCTTCATGGATCCTCAGGGCTTTTGTATCTGGTTCCCACAAACTTACCTTAAGATCACAACTTCTATTAGCCACAGGTTCCGAAGCATGGATCCTCATGATTTTTGTATTATGTCACTCCAAATTCACCATAAGATCATCTATCAATAGCCACAGCACACATGGATCCACCCCTTCATGACCACGCCACAGGGCAAAAACAGTTCCAATGCATAGATCCTCATGGATCCTTCAGTTTTAAAAATTAAACTCTAACAAATCTAGTATCAAATCACATGTGGAAGACAGGACTATAGACTGGACCACAGATAGATCCAAAATTTCGAGGCACTACAGCAGCCCACAAATGTGGGTTCAAGGGTCGGATTCTCATGAATTCATATGATTTCCACATTGAAATGAAATATAACCACCATTACACTGCCGACCATGTCTTAAACTATAGGCAGCAACACAAAAATCATGCACCCACAGCGTCATTGTGCAGCAAAGTAGTTGAAATACATGGTCCTTAATGGATCCTTATAATTTTTTCACTAGATTATGAAGGTGTAGATCCATGATTTTTGGGGTGCATGCTGTGGCCATAGACATAATAAGAGATTCAGTGGTGAGTATGGGGTGACTGGATGCAAAACCCCTGTGGATCCATAATTAAGAACTGTCTTTTTGCTCCTTGGTGTTGCTATCAAGGCACGGATCTGTGATTTTTGTGCTATATGCTGTAGCTATTGATGGAAGAGATTATCTTAATGTGAGATTGGGGTGACTGGATGTAAAAACCCTGAGGATCCATGGGGATTTGTGCTTTGAAACCATGGTTTTGCCCAGTGGCATGGGCAGGAACATCTGGATCTGTGATTTTTGTGGTGTGTGCTGTGGCTATTGGTAGAACAGATGACCTTATGGTGATTTTGGAGTGACTGGATGCAAAAACTATGGGCCTGTTAAACTGGTATCCTATTAGAATGTTATTCCTCTGTTTATTGTTATTGTGTTATTATTATTATTACTATTACCTTCATTTGTTATAATCACTGAGTTTGATGTATTGTTTTTGTTTATGTTCTATGTGAACCGCCCTAAGCCTTAGGGGAGGGTGGTATATAAATGTAATAAATAAATAAATAAATAATAAATACAATCACTTACCCTTCCTCTTCCCCACAAGGTAGGTGAGGCTGAGAGCTCTGAGGGAACAATGACTGGCGCAAGATCACCCATCTGCCT
This sequence comes from Paroedura picta, assembly GCF_049243985.1. Taxonomy (NCBI): domain Eukaryota; kingdom Metazoa; phylum Chordata; class Lepidosauria; order Squamata; family Gekkonidae; genus Paroedura; species Paroedura picta. Next base: position 79,020,350 of record NC_135370.1, on the reverse strand, counting down.
GCATGTGGAGGAATGGGGAATCCAATCCGGTTCTCCAGATAGAGGCTGTCACTCTTAACCAGTACAACAAGATAGCTCTTCCCTAGATATGAATATCCCCTAGATATTTTAACTAAGTTTTTAATGGATTCTAGGCCAGCAAATGGGAATACCAGAGCATCTTATCTGTCTCTTGAGAAACCTATATGCAGGTCAAGAAGCAACAGTGAGAACCAGGCATGGAATCACTGATTGGTTCAAAATTGTGAAAGGAGTTCTCCAGATAGAGGCTGTCACTCTTAACCAGTACAACAAGATAGCTCTTCCCTAGATATGAATATCCCCTAGATATTTTAACTAAGTTTTTAATGGATTCTAGGCCAGCAAATGGGAATACCAGAGCATCTTATCTGTCTCTTGAGAAACCTATATGCAGGTCAAGAAGCAACAGTGAGAACCGGGCATGGAATCACTGATTGGTTCAAAATTGTGAAAGGAGTTCGGCAAGGCTATATACTGTCGCCTTGCCTATTTAACTTGTATGCAGAGCACATCATGAGAAAGGCAGGATTAGAGGAGTCACAAATTGGGATCAAGATTGCAGGGAGAAATATCAGCAACCTCAGATATGCAGATGATACCACTCTAATGGCAAAAAGCGAAAAGGAACTAAGGAGCCTCTTGATGCGGGTGAAGGAGGAGAGTGCAAAAGTTGGCTTGAAACTCAACATCAAGATCATGGCATCCGGCCCTTTCAATTCCTGGCAAATAGATGGGGAAGAAATGGAGGTAGTGACAGATTTTATTTTCCTGGGCTCCAAGATCACTGCAGATAGGGACTGCGGCAAAGAAATTAAAAGATGCTTGCTCCTGGGGAGGAAAGCTATAGCAAATCTAGACAGCATCCTAAAATGCAGAGACATTAGCCTGCCAACAAAAGTGCGTTTAGTCAAGGCTATGGTCTTCCCAGTTTCAATGTATGGCTGTGAAAGTTGGACTATAAGGAAGGCCGAGCGTCAAAGAATTGAGGCTTTTGAACTCTGGTGCTGGAGAAGACTCTTGCGAGTCCCTTGGACTGCAAGGCGAACAAACCGGTCAGTCCTAGAGGAGATCAGCCCTGACTGCTCTTTAGAAGGCCAGATCCTGAAGATGAAACTGAAATACTTTGGCCACATCATGAGAAGGAAGGACTCCCTGGAGAAGCCTTAGGTCCATTCTGCATGACTTTAATGTAGCAGAAGGCTTTCAAATTGTAAACGCTACTAATTTGCAGTTCCGCAAGACGTCGCAAACAATCTGCAACACTCCTGCAACAGTTCCGCGGAAAGTGATTTATTGTAGCACTTCTAGGGAAATCGTCGAAAAGTGGATTCACCCTCCGAAAAGCGCTACACTGTTGCGAACAGTCTGCAACACTAGCGAAAAAGACCTGCGCGTTCCCATTGTTGCGCTTCCAACAAAGTCCCTCCCCCTGACTCTCTCCTCCGAACTTCGGGGAAGTGATCGCCATTTTTTTTTCTCGGAGCGAGTGGGGAAATCAACGAACCAGCAAGGCTTCATTCACCCAGGGAGGCTTCTCTGGCTACAGTCCCTCCACAGAAGTGCTTTAAAGCTCCCCTAAGTCCCCAAGCACAACACAGCCCCATTTGCAAGTTCCCTTTATTTTCGGCCGAAAATCATGCTTGTGCAGGGGGGGATTTTTTTTCCCACTTGGGGCAGCGTGGTAACGATGACTCACCAGCTCAAACACCAGCTAGATGGGTCTCTACGTTAGGAAGAATCAAGGCATATTCGTTGCAATGTGTGTGTGTTTTTTTAAACCTGTTCTTAAAGGCAAAGGGGCTTTTCCGGAGCATGATAACAACCGCCCATTGGCTGTTCGTTTGATTGATGGCCAGGGGCAGGACCAAGCACAGAAAAAATCGCTTCCTTTCTAGCGATTTTTGCGAGATCGGAAACCTGTGGGAAACGAATGAAACGCTACAGGATTCCACTACAAATGCAGGTATGCGTAACGCCAAGATTGCACTTTTTAAAATAGCATTTCCACTTTGTGGAACCAATTGGCAACATTGGTCCTTGTGCGGAAACACCCTTACTTATATAGAACTACATTTAAAACAGCATTTAAAATACAAATGTATATAAAATATTTGAAACAGTTAACACAACCACATACACAAACAGGGAGGACTGCTAATAAGAGTTAGTGAGGGAATGTCAAGCTGAAGTCTTCACTCTTGGGTGGAAAACAACAGTGGAGGGAGACAGATGAATCTCCCCGGGGAGGGAGCTCCAAGTAACTCTTTCACAGGTTGCTGCTTGTCTAGTGCCAGATAGTGGATGCAACCCAAGCAAGGTCCCTGAAGTAATTTGAGAAGTGGGGACGACTGATCATTGGAATTGGCAGCCATTAAAGCACGCTGGTGCTAAGCCATATAGAGCTTTAAATGGCAATAGGAGCACATTGAATTGGGTCTGGAAGCAAATTGGGAGTCAATGCCGGTGGGCCAAACCTAGAGTGATGTGATCTCTATGACCCACTCTAGTCAACATTCTGGTGCAGCTTTCGGCACCTGTGTAGCTTCTGGACAGTCTTCAAGGTTAGCCCCACAATAGAGCACATTGCATGGTCTAATGTAAACTGCATCAACATCTTTCCTGTCCAGGAAGGGCTACAGTTGACTCACCAGCCAAAGGAACCCCTGGCCTCTGGGGCAGGCCTTCTTTTAAATACACAGTAGTACTCTAGCTGTTTTATACATGGGAGACACTTAGTAGGAGTGGTTCTCCTTGCAGTCCAAGGGACTTGCAAGAGTCTTCTCCAGCACCAGAGTTCAAAAGCCTCAATTCTTTGACGCTCGGCCTTCCTTATGATGTTGAGTTTCAAGCCAACTTTTGCACTCTCCTCCTTCACCCGCATCAACAGGCTCTTTAGTTCCTCTTCACTTTCTGCCATTAGAGTGGTATAATCTGCATATCTGAGGTTGTTGATATTTCTCCCTGCAATCTTGATCCCAATTTGTGACTCCTCTAATCCCACCTTTCTCATGATGTGCTCCACATACAAGTTAAATAGGTAAGGCGACAATATACAGCCTTGCCGAACTCCTTTCTCAATTTTGAACCAATCAGTGATTCCATGTTCAGTTCTCAGTGTTGCTTCTTGATCTGCATATTAGTTTCTCAAGAGACAGATAAGATGCTCTGGTATTCCCATCTCTTGAAGAACTTGCCACAATTTGTTGTGTTCCACACAATCAAAGGCTTTAGCATAGTCAATGAAGCAGAAGTAAACGTTCTTCTGGAACTCCCTAGCATTCTCCATGATCCAGCGTATGTTGGCAGTTTGATCTCTAGTTCCTCTGCCTCTTCGAAATCCTGCCTGTACTTCTGGAAGTTCTCGGTCCACATATTGCTGGAGCCTAGCTTGTAAAATTTTCAGCATAACTTTGCTAGCATGAGAAATTAGTGCAATGGTGCGGTAGTTTGAACATTCGGAGCACCTTTAGAACATCTTTAAAATTTTGAGAGATGGTGGTGAGACTCACCCAAAAATGGCTGCCAGAAGAGCCAGAGTCAAATCCAAAATAGGTGCCACAGGAGGTGGAGATGAATAGTTCATCTTCTCATATTTCCTGGGAAGAAGGAAAATCTGAAAGAAGAATTAAAACCACTTGGTGACTAAGAGAAGCCAATAATTGACCAATCCTCTTAATCTTCCCATAGAAATACCCTTTCATTTTTTCATAGGAGGAGATGATAGCAAGCCCTACCTTACTATAGCCTCACCCACTCTCTAAAAAACTCAGCAAGTTTCAAGAGAAGTACTGGCAGGCATTGTGACGCATACTGCTACTTTATTGTGGCTACCTTGTGGAGAGCATGTCTGTAGACAAAATGGTTCAAGTATTATTGCCAATTCTTGATAAAATGTTAGGAAGGTTATTTAATTTAGTTACTTATTGGAATTATGTATCTGGTGACAAGAATCCCTAATAGAAAAGTCTCAGCATGTCTGCTTTAGTTGCAGACCTTGGAGGAAACACCCTGATTGATATCCTGTGTGGGTAAGCATTCAGAAGCTCCCAAAAGGGGCTTGCTCAGTCCTGATTTAGAAGTTTTTAGGCAGCAGGAAAGCTGTTTTGATAAGGGCATAATTTGCAAGTAGATTGACTTGTTGTGCTATTCTGAATTCAATCAGTACTTATCACTGTGATTATCTTGCACATTGCCTGGAGCTATATATTGTTGACAATGCAGTTAGTAATATACCTTCTCTCGAATTAAATTCACAAATACTCATGTGGTTGGCATTTTTGTGAGTGGAAAAACACCCAAAGCATAGCACTTAATACTATGCATACATTTGATTAGTAATATTTTAACACTATCTGATCTTTATTCAACTGTAAAAGTCTCATATATGAACAGCATAAATGAAAAACAACCGATAAGGTTGGGAATTGCCCAAGATATTGCTGAGAAAGCATAATCAACCATCGAGGTGTGCTGCAGCTGAAATGAGCATTGCAAGAAGCTGGAGAAGTGAGTCATCTATGGTTCAAAAAGTTATTTTATTTACAATTATTTTTATAATAAGTAACTCAAGAGATGTATTTTCAGCAGATGACATTGAATTGTAGTAAGATCTTCTAAAGTTCAGTCTTTTTGTATCTATCAAATCAAAATTAGCAATATAAAAGGAGCCTCAATCATAATCTGTCTATATGTGATCAACACAGTTTATACACAGACTAAATCTTCTATCATCTTGTACATTCATCTCAGTTGATCCAATTCCAAAAGTAGCAGCAGAAGAAAAAGAGTTGGTTCTTATATTCTGCTTTTCTTTACCCGAAGGAGTCTCAAAGCGGCTTACATTTGCCTTCTCTTTCCTCTCCCCACAACAGACCCTGTGAGGTGTGGGAGGCTGAGAGAGCCCTGATATTCCTGCTCGGTCAGAACAGTTTTATCAGTGCTGTGGCGAGCCCAAAGTCACCCTGCTGGCTGCATGTGGGGGAGTGCAGAATCGATCCCAGCACGCCAGATTAGAAGTCCGTACTCCTAACCACTACACCAAACTGGCTCTCACATGAGCACATGAATGACTGTCAATTTCCAGTAAATAAATTTTCCAATGTTTACCCTTTCAGTGACGTCTATATATTGTCACATTATCGATCAAGAAAACAACATTCCTTAAGCCTGTTGTCTACTATTGATAAATTTGTGTTTCCCATTTTCTCCTAAGATTAACCTTGCTGATATCAGCATATTAAATACTAAATATCTGTGCATTTCTCCATGTCCCAATAGGGCCATTCTTGGACCATGCATTTTAAAACTTGTTGCCTCTGGACTTTCTTTCTAGATCTTGACATTTTTAATCAATTTTTTGAACCTTTTCCCTATCATCACTTCAACTGGTGGCTGGCTAACTTCAGAGATTCCATAATGAAGTGGATTGTTTAGATACATTCCAATCTGGTTTCAAGCCTGGTTATGGTACTGAAATGCCCTTTGTTGCCAGGAGATGAATGGGAGAGTGTGGCCTTTTTATTCTCCTGAACTTTTCAACAGCTTTTGATACCATCAATCATGGTATCCTTCTGGATTGGCTTTTGGGCCTGGGCAAAACTGTTCTGTGGTCATTCTGAGTGTGGTTTTAGAGGGTGATGCTGGAGAATGGCTGCTCTGCCCCTTAGCCTAAGGTTCCATCTTGTCCTCATTGCTTTTTAACATTGATTGATTTGATTTCTATACCACCCTTCCATATGGCTCAGGGTGGTTTATATAAAACATGGGGGGCTGGGTACATGGAATGAATTAATATAACATAAACAAATACAACAATAACAATAATCTAAGTAATACAATTTTAGTGATCTTAAACAATATAACAGGAACGGAACTTAGCTAAGGCCCTTAGAAAGGACAGACTGGTTCAGGCCATTTACATCAATGTAAACCCACAGGGAGAGGTCATTCAGAGATCTGGGTTGACCAATATGCACTCAGCTGTATCTTACAGTACCAGCAGATCCCAAGGAGGCTATGGAAACCATAAAAAGAAGCCCTGAGGCAGATTTGGAATGGATCAGGGGTAACAAGCTGAAAATCCTGTCAAAATAGAGATGCTATTATGGGGGGAAGATCAGACCCAGGTAATGGGTTATCTCCTGTTCTGGATGGGGTTGCACTGTCCATAAAGAACCAGGTTTGTAGCTTGGAGAGTGTTCCTAGACCTTGGTCTTCTGTTGGACAAACAAGTGGCAATGGTAGCCAGAAGTACTTTTCATCAGCTTCAGTTGGTGAGCCAGCTGAGGTTTTTCCTGGGCAGAAATGATCTTGCCACGGTAGTGCATGCTCAGGTAGAATTTAGATTAGATTACTGCAGAGCACTCTGTAAAATGTTGCCCTTGAAGACTGTCCAGAGTCTACGGTGGCTATATAGCCTCTGTAATTCCATTTTATTTTATGCTAGTGGATGACCTCTGCCTGCCCGAAAGGATGGTTGGTAGGCTACTCTCAAGAGAACATTATTTACATGGGAGCTCTCTCACCTATCTCCCAGGGTGTTTGTTGTGGGGAAAGGAAGGGAAAGAAATTGTAAGCTCCTTTGAGGCTCCTTTGGGTAGTGAAAAGTAGGGTATAAAACCAACTCTTCTTGTGCTGTATGTTGTTTTTTTTTTACTGGATTTTATCATTTTAACTGTATTCTAATTGATTAAATGTTTTAATGTTTGCTATCTTGTGACCATTAACTGGGCAGAAAGGCAGCATAAAGATTTTTAAAATAAATAATTTATAGTATAGTAGACTCAATATAATTTATCTGTAGGAGTAGGGTCTCAAATATTATCACAGAAGTAGTGTGGTCTTTAATTTACTTGCTAGATCATAAATATTATAGTTTCTTTTATTAGACATTATTTATTAGGGAATTAGAAGAGCCTCTTGTGGCGCAGTGTGGTAAGGCAGCTGTCTGAAGCTCTGCCCATGAGGCTGGGAGTTCGATCCCAGCAGCCGGCTCAAGGTTGACTCAACCTTCCATCCTTCCGAGGTCGGTAAAATGAGTACCCAGCTTGCTGGGGGGTAAACGGTAATGACTGGGGAAGGCACTGGCAAACCACCCCGTATTGAGTCTGCCATGAAAACGCTAGAGGGCATCACCCCAAGGGTCAGACATGACCCGGTGCTTGCACAGGGGATACCTTTACCTTTACCTTTTATTAGGGAATTAATATGATACTTCTCCAGAGTCCTACTTGTGGTATCATAATTATAAATATATATTTTAAAAAACATGGCATTAAAAACAAGTTACTTGTTTATGTATGTTTTTACTTATTAGGATGTAATGATTTAGTTATATTTTTTGCTGAAGAAGTTGATTATCACTGTATTGATTTTTGGTTGATAATATCATCTTATTTTGATTTCACTCATAGAAATTAATATATTTCTATTTGAATTTTAATGTTTTGTGATTTGCCTTAAAAATGAAGTCAGCCATACATAACCATTCATAGAATATGTGTTGGAAAAGACCATACAGGCCATCTAGTCCAACCATGATAAGTATCTGTCCAGCCTCTGCTTAGATCCTGGCAGTGAGGGGGAGCTCACCACCTCCTTAGGCAGCTGATTCCACCGCTGAACAACTCTCTCTGAATGTTTTTTCTTGAGATCTAGTCGGTACCGTTCTACATGTAGTTGAAGCTCATTACTGTGGGTCTAATCCTTTACTGCCAACAGGAACCACTTCCGACCCTCCTCCAAGTGACAAGCTTTCAGATACTTAAAGGGACCAATCATGCTCCTTCTCAACCTCCTTTTCTCCAGGCTAAACATTCCCAAGTTCCTCAGCCTTTCATCACAGGGTTTGATCTCTGGATCATCACTGTCTTCTGCACCGTATCAATTTTGTCCATATCCTTTTTGAAGTGAGGCCTCTAGAACTGCACATAGAGCCACTCCCAGGTGGGATCTGACCAATGTGATATACAACAGGACTGATATCTTGTGGTTTTGATGTGATGCCTCTGTTGATACAGCCAAAGACTACATTTGCCTTCTTTACTACCACATCACACTGTCTGTTCCTTCTTAGTTTAAAAGTCCTCAAGAACCCCCAAATCACATTTATGCCCAGAAATGTATAGCTACCCAGAAATGTATAGCTCATCCAGTATGCATGCTTTTCATTTTTGTGATCCAGATGTAGAACTCTGCACTTCTCCTTAGTGAATTGCATCTTGTTCACATTTGCCCACTTCTCCATCATATTGAAATCTAAATTGAACTCTAATTCTGGGGTGTTCGCTACTCCTCCCAATTCAGAAAGTTATATGATTCACTGTCTCATGGAGGGGAGAAATAACAAACCCATACAAGAATATTCATAATCTATACTTGTTAAAAAATCTACCGACAAGGATTCTCGACCCTTATGTGGAACACATCCACATACTAGGCAAGAATACTTGTTCACTGCCCACCCTTATCTATCGCTTCCCTAACCTGGTTCCTTGTCCCTCCCCCTTCTCAGACATCCCCTCCAGACTCCCTCCCCTCACTCCCCACTCCCTTTTCCCTCCTTACCTTTGGGGCTCCTGTGGTGTTGCACCTGGGCCATCCCCCATGGGCAGCATCACTGCAGCTGCCCTGGCCTCTTTGGGTGCTGCCGCTGCGACTGAGCCGGCGGCAGCACCGCAGCTGCCCTGACCTCCATGGCTGGGGCCCACACTAAGGCCTGCTTGCTGCAGCCGCCTCTGCCAGTCTTCCAAGGCTGCTCCTGCTCTCTGGAGGGCAAGACCAGCCTTGGAAGACTGGTGGTGATGGCAGTGGCACCAGAGCAATGAGCAGGCCTCAGTGCTGAGCGTTGCTGCTTTGGTGCCACTGCCACCGCTGCGGGCCATCTATTGGCATGCTCCATGAGGCAGGACAACAGACTGGTGAAATAGGGACGGTGCCAGTAGATGTGTTCCACATAAAAAATGAAAGGTGAAAAAGGACATGACATTCTTAGAGAAGTACAGCTGATTGGGAAGCAGTCTCATTGCACTCACTGTAAACCTCCTTGCTCTTCAGGGTGAAGTTGTGGAGAAAAGTGGTTTTGCTAATTTGTAACAGAGGATATAAATAAGTGGCTATAAAGAAACTATTTATTATAATATGTATGCCCAGCTTTTTTCCTGCCTTAAGGCAACATAATGTAATAATTAAAACACTGGAAGTTAAAATCAAACATTAAAAAAAACAACACCCAAATCCCTTATCACCTCAAGGATTTTGGCTATTCATAGCCCATCAAAACCCTGGCAAACAAACAAGACTTACAGTTCCTTAAGATCTCCAACAGGGCTCTCCTTTCATCTTTTGAGGAGGCCCATTCCACAGATTCAGAACTATGATGGAAAAGGCTCAAGATCTGCTAGATCTCAACTGGATCACCCTAAGGCAGCAGTTCTCAACCGCCTAATGCTGTGACCCCTACAGCATGGGCGGTGGCGGTACGTGCACATATGCCACCGCCGCTCCTGCTCACCATACAGTTCCATACAATAAGATTATCGAAACCAGATATTCACAGATGGTGCTTAAAACCCCCCCCCCTACGGTTACCCTCTAGTGTCTAGTCCAATCAGGGGTTATAATCTTCTGATGCATCTTCTTAACTCCTCCAGGCTCAGATGTCTCAAGGAAGCTTCTCCTCACTCCCTAGAGTAGTTTTGAATTTTTAAAAATATTTGTTTTTAAATTAATAATGTTAGGCATAAGTGGACTAAGGTCACTGGACTAATGTTAGGCATAAGTGGACTAATGTTAGGCATAAGTGGACTAAGGCAGTCACAACCTTTGAAAATACAAAAAGGTATAGCTCACCCAAGCTATGGTGGTAGTAGAAATGCAAGATCAATGACTCAGTCCGTGTTCAGTTTTCTGCTTGCACAGCTATCATTTCAGATAGAAGTTGGGTGGAAGTGGGATTTACTCAACAGCTGAGCCATTCCCAGTGAGTTCTATCACTGTATTTTGCCCATTTTCATTATAAGACACCTGGAAAGCAAAAACAAAACAATACAAAAATGTTCAAAGACATTTAAGCAAGAGGTGACCTACTGTTTGAACAATATCAGAACACATTTGATCAAAAGAGCTAAGTAGCTTACTATTGTGAAATAGTTATGAATAAGCAGGGGACCTGCAAGGTGCTGTGGGGGGGGGGGTCTGATTTTCACCTCACCCACTATTTCCTTACTCCCTTTCCTGAAATCCCCAGAATTTCTCCTGTTTTCCTGCTTCCTTCTCAATACCAGCCAGCTTTCATTCTCTGAACTTTTATCTTCAGCTTTCCCTTCTCTCCCCAGGAAAACTACTGTCGAGTTCCATGGTGGCAACTGAGCCAGGCCCAGTTACACAGTGGGGAACCTGAAAGGATTTGTGGAGGCATTTCATTTCCCCCATATACAGCTCTCTAAAGTATTTCTTCTTTCTTTCCTCCTGGCAGCCCTTATCTTCAGCTTTCCTTGCTTCCCTCCCTTCTTCCCTCCCCTCAACCAAACATCCCCCTCTCCCTGCCTTTTACTGACAGAAACAAGACCAGAAGACTAACAATACAGATGTAGTTGCCTAGCATTGGTCACTGAAGACATTTGTTCCTTAAAGCAAGAGATGCTGCTTCTATTGTTTGGAGGGGGGGGTGTTGTGTATGCGTAAGTTTCAAGATTTCAAAATGGCTGCAGTCCTGTGGCTTTTCTTGAGTTTGTAGAAAGATCTGTCTTGTTTGTTTGTAGCTCTAGTCTCCGGATTTAAGCATCAGTAGACTGGAGCCATGTTGAGAATTAGATATATTGACACATACATCAGCCTTGTCAAATGACAAAACAGCGATGTTTGTTCAGGATGATTAATACAATGATTATTATTTAAAAAGAGGAAAAGGATAAATTTAAAAAATAACATTTGTAAAAACTCATTAGTTCTTAATATTGTGTTATATATCTACTAGGAAAAGAGCCCATTGTAATTCCAATACAATGGGCGCTAGAATGGGAAGGGAAGGGTAGCAAGCAGAAAGGGCAGCAAGAAGAAAAGGAGCGAACCTTACCGGAGGCGTCGTTGAGGGCTGGCGGGCGGCAGCGGCGGCGGCGGGGCATCCTGGGCTGGGTGGAGGCGGCAGCAGCGGCTAGCTGGAGGCGGCGGCGGCCATTTGCGGAGGTCGGCAATGTTCGGCGGCGGCCATTTTTGGCGTCAGCGGCTGGCTGACGGCAGCGGCGGGGGATATTTCCGGCCATTTTCGGCCATTGTCGTCGTCGGTGGCTGGCTGGCTGGCTGGCTGCGCCTGCGGCTGGCTGGCGGGGGCAGCGGCTGGCTGGCGGCGGCGGCCATTTTCGGCGGCATCGGGGGCTGGCTGGCGGTGGCGAGGGCTGGCTGGCGGCGGCGGCCATTTTCGGCGGCATCGGGGGCTGGCTGGCGGCGGCGAGGGCTGGCTGGCGGCGGCAGCGGGTGGCTGGCGGCGGCGAGGGCTGGCTGGCGGCGGCAGCGGCTGGCTGGCGGATGGCTTGCGTCGTTGGCGGCTGGCTGGCAGCGGCGGCGGCCATTTTTGGAGGTCCGTGGGAAGAACGTCAGGCCGCCGCCCAGGGACCCCCAGCGGCCGGCCAGCGTGCGGCTGCTGGGGACTCAGTAGCCGGCGGCCTGACGCGGCGGGAGGCGCTTCGTGCCTCCGGCCACGTCAGGCCGCCGGGCAGGGGGCACCCGCCAGCCGCGCTACGCGCGGCTGGCGGGTGCTCCCTTGCCAGCGGCCTTGCCAGCGGTGCTCCCTTGCCAGGCCGCCAGCCAAGGAGCAACTGCGAGCCGCGCTGCGCGCGGCTCGCAGTTGCTCCGGCAAGGAATTGGAGGGAAGGGGCCAATCGGCACCCTTCCTCATCCCGGACACAGCCCGCCTTCCAAGGGCTTACTCTTTTATTTAGTCCGTGGCGCCCGCGGCGCCACGGGCGGTGTACAGATGGTACAGTTCTAAGCAGAGTTACATACATCTAAGCTAGGCTTTATAAATATGTTGAACAACACAGGCCCCAAGACAGATCCTTGGGGTACTCCGCTTGTCACTCTTTTCCTAGAAGATGCTGAACCATTAACAAGTACCCTCTGGGTATGATTTGTCAATCAGTTATTGATCCACCTGACAGAATTAGGATCCATACCGCATTTTACTAACTTGTGAACAAGAATATCATGTGGAACCTTATCAAAAGCTTTACTGAAATCAAGATAAACTATGTCCATGGCATTCCCCTGATCCATCAAGGTAGTCACTTTCTCAAAAAAAGAGATAAGGTTGATCTGACATGAGTTGTTCTTGCGAAACCCGTACTGAGTCTTAGAAATCACAGCTCTCATTTCCAGCTGCTCGAAGGACCAACTATTTGAATATTTGTTCCAAAATTTTGCCAGCTACAGATGTCAAGCTGATGGGTCGATAATTACCCAGATTCTTCTTTTTCCCTTTCTTGAAGATGGGGACAACATTTGCCCGCCTCCAGTCTTCTGGCACCTCACCTGTTCTTCAAGAAGTGTCAAAAATAATGGACAGAGGTTCAGAGATGACATCTGCAAGTTCTTTTAGCACCCTTGGATGCAAATCATCTGGCCCAGAAGACTTTGTTTCATTTAAAGAAACTAGGTGTTTGTGGACTGCTCCAACAGTGATCCTATGCCACCATTCCAGTTCCCCGTGTTGTGTTACATTTTTGCCAAAGGGATCACCATTTCCGTCACAAGAGAAGACTGAGGAGAAATAGGAGTTCAGCCCTCTCTTCATCATCTATTATAATTTCACTTTCTTGTTCTCACAGTGGTCCTACGGTGTCCCTATTCTTTTTCTTGTTTGAAATATAACTAAAGAAGCCTTTTTTTATTGTTTAGCATTTCTTGCTAGCCTAAGATCATATTGAGCTTTAGCTTTTCTAACACTCCTCCTACAATTATTGGTTATTTGTTTATTCTCATCCTTAGTATTAAGGCCTTCCTTCCATTTCCTATATGACTTTTTTTTATTCCTCAAATCATTTGACAACTGCTTATGGAGCCAACTTGGCTTCCTTAGGCTCCTTCCATCTTTTCTTCTCAAGGGAATTGTTTGTGATTGAGCCTTCAGTATTTCACTTTTAAGAAACTCCCAGCCCTCTTGGACTCTCATCTCTTTAAGTCTTTCTGACCACGCGACTCTACGCAACATACCTTTAAGTCTGTTAAAATCAGCTTTCCTGAAGTCCAGTCTATACATACGACTACGTAAAGGTTTTCTCTTTCCCACAATTGAAAATTCCAAAAGCACATGGTCACTCTTACCAAGTATGCCCACTACTTCCACCTCATCTACCAGTTCTTCCCTATTGATGAGAATCAAGTCTAAAATGGCATAGCCCCTGGTTCCCCTATCTACTTTGTTTCTACCTCATGTGGCAACTGTGCATTGTTTACCTGGCAGGAAGCAAGGAGGACTGATTTTGTCCTGGAAGATATGATTGTTCCTTGCTCAGTTTTTGCAATTCATATCCTGATGATAAAGTAGCTGATCAAACAGCTCAAAGGCACATGTTATGAGGCATTGTGTGGGGTTTTTTTGTTTACATTCTGGCAGGCACAGTGACTACTTGCATAGCACAAAGGAACTCTGTATGAGTCTTTGGTTCTTCAACACATGCCAGGTATGTAGTGAGTGCCCTGCCATACCCTCAAAAGTCTGTTGTTATGTGCCCCATTTTTGTAGTTAATGCCAGCCAGGTGAGGTGATTGTTGTCTCCTCCAGAAACATGTGCTCTGAAGTAGTGTCTGCATAATGTGGTAGTTTTGCAACAAGTACTAACATGTAGGGTTTACTGTGCAAGCCCTGAAAGATCCAGTTGTTGCCCACCATGTTTTTATACTTAATTCTTGGCCAGGTGACGTTACTGCTTTCAGCTGCCAAAGGCATTCTGCATGTGCACTGAAACATCATTTCGCCCTGTGGGGCAGCTGTGTAACATGTTCATTACACAGGTAATCATTTTGGTGATGTCCAGCAAGAAACTCTTTTTGTTGGTCAATGCAACAAAAACAGGCACCCCCTGTTAAAGCAATGCTTTTTTTGTAATGTTTTAAAGTTTATATTAAAATAAGAAAAAGACAGGAGAAAGATATCTTTGGGATACATAATATCAACCAATACCCCAGTTCCCTGATCACAGATTCACTTCTACTTATTCAAAAAATCTGTAATGCCACTGTTCCTCAGATTCTGAGATTGGTCTTTTGTTAACTTGATTAGTCAGCTTAGCCATTTTTGACAGGTAGGCTGTTTTTGTTGCACTGAGTAACAGAAAGCCCATCCATGACACAAAATCTAACAGGCAGCATTCTCTGACACAGGATCAGTTGGAAGACTTCGCTTTGAGGAATCTGTGCCTCAGCTAAAATGAACACTGATACTCCTGCATGTGACCTCTGGCTGCAAGACATTTAGCATCTTGGCCTCACATGTCATTTGTGTTCATTGCATTGTGTTTCCTTCTGGATGTTGCACTAGCAAGATAAAGTGTGTCTCACTTGAGCATCCTTTCCCCTCACTTTATTATGAAGTGCAAAGAGTCTGTCTACCCACCTGCAAAGTCCTCCTCTACCCACTCACTTGGCAGAGGTGCTGGTGGCACAGGTGGCACTTGGCAGAGGTGGCAACTCTGGAGGCTGGAGCAAGCATGAAAGCTCATTAGGTGCTGAAGGGCACCCAGGGTAGTTCTGTAAATGACAGGCAAATGGGCCACTCAGAGTTATTTCTGGTGTGATGTAACAGATTCAAGCAGGTCACTGTGTTGGTCTGAAACAGCAGAACAAATTTTGAGTCCAGTAGCACCTTTAAGACCAACAAAGGCACCTTTCCAGGAAGTCCAAGTAGTTGAAATGTAATCTCTGAAATAAGATCTGCTTTCCAAAACATCCCAAACTGACAACAACATAACTGCCATTTCTTCCTTACTATTGAGAGCCCCAGCTGGCTTCAGCCTCTCCTGGCCACCCCTCCCTTCTCCAAAGGCTCCGGAGGCAGGGAGGGGGGGAGAGATAGAGGGCCATTCCGCACCAGGACCAATGTTGCCAAATGTTCACAGAATGCAGAAACGCTATATTAAATAGTGGAATTTCATCATTCCGCATACTCTTATTTTTAGTGGAATATAGAAGTCCCAGTAGCGTTTCATTCATTCCCCACAGGTTCCTGGTCTCGCTGGAATCAGAACAAAGGAAGCGATTTTTTTCTGCGCTGCTTCCCGCCCCTGACCGTCAATCAAGAGCCAGTTTGGTATAGTGGTTAGGAGTGTGGACTTCTAATCTGGCATGCCAGGTTCGATTCTGCGCTCCCCCACCTGCAACCAGCTGGGTGACCTTGGGCTCGCCAAGGCACTGATAAAGCTGTTCTGACCGAGCAGTGATATCAGGGCTCTTTCAGCCTCACCCACCCCACAGGGTGTCTGTTGTGGGGAGAGGAATGGGAAGGCGACTGTAAGCCGCTTTGAGCCTCCTTCGGGTAGGGAAAAGCGGCATATAAGAACCAACTCTTCTTCTTCAAACGGAACAGCCAATGGGCTGTTGTGTTCATGCTCCCAAAACGCCCCTTTCCCTTTAAGAATGTTTTTTAAAAAAACCAAACACACCCATTGCAACGAATATGCATTCAATCGTTGCATCGGAAAGACCTTTTTACTGGCATAGGAGCTGGCGATTAATCGTTTACATGCTCCTCAAGTAGAACCCCCCCCACAGGAAATTACAGGCAGTGCCGAACAGGGGTCTGTGCTGTGCCTGGGAACTTAGGGAGCTTTGTTTTACTTTAAATCACTTCTGTGGAGGGACTTTAGCCAGTGAAGCCTCGCTCGTTCATTGCTTTCGCAGGTCTAAGGGGAAAAAATGGCGATCGCTTCTCCGGAAGTTCGGGGCAAGAGCGGGGGAGGGACTTTCTACCGCTATATTGAGAACGCACATGTCTTTCGCTGGTTTGTTGCAGCTTGTGCGCAGAAGTGTAGTGATTTTTTCAGGGGGAATCCACTTTTCCCGATTCCCCGAAAAGCGCTACAACGAAGTGTGTTGCAGGAGTGTTGCAGATTGTGTGCAACGTCATGCGGAACGTTGAATTTGTAGCATTTACCAAAGGTAAGACTTCTGCTACATTTAAGTCATGTGGAATGGCCCAGAGAGATGCAAACTCCTGAGAAGAGTGGGTCTGGAATTTACCTGCTCAGGTGCAGATGAGCTGGCCTCTGCCTGGAAGAACATCAAGGTCAGGAGACGGCGTGGGGGTTGTACTGGTGCTGTTGCATCCAGGTTTGCTTTGCAGTGGTGGGGAGAAAGCTGGAATGGTGTGCTCCCATCTGGGTGACTGTGGGGGCACGTCTAGTGGTGCCTCTGTTCCAGCAGTGGATGTGGCCAGAGAGGCGTAGTGGGTGTTTCGGAAGCCTTCAGGAGGGAGCGCTCACCTTAGGGGTAGGACTGGGAAGGGCTCCAGCACCATGGGTATTCTCTGGGCAAATAGCCTGGCCTTGGGAAGCCAGCCTCCAAGTGGGACCTGGAATTTCAGCTTATCTGAATAGACTACAAAGATCAGTTCCCTTGGAGAAAATAGCTGTTTTGGTGAGTGGACTGTATAGCATTGTACTCCACTGAGACCACTGTCCTCACCAGGCTCCATCTCCAAATGTCCAGGCATTCTTCACCTGGATCTGGCAGCCCTTCTGAGGGGCTTACGGGAAAGGGAGAGAGGTAAAAACCCTTTAAATGAGAGGCTAACACACTGTCCTTAAAGGAAGAGGGCTAGAGTGTTCCAAACGAGTGAAGGAGACCAAGGGTGACTCCAAAACATCCAGAGCCATATGGAAAGGTGGTATAAAAATCTAAATAAATAAATAATCCCTCCTCAGGCAATTCCTAGGCTATCTAAGGCTCCCTGGTAAAAGGCACCCTCACACTTAAGAGGCTGCACTAAATCTCCCTTGGCAAGAGAGCAGCTTCACACTTAAATCTGTGGTGCTATTTTTAGGCTCTTTTGTACCAAAGGAGGCAATGGCAGAGTCCTGAGATGCTAGGCTGTAAGCTAGAGTCGACTGTACCATCTTCAGACTGCCCTATTTATGGGCCTGCTTCGAGTTCCTGTCACACTGGACATTCCAAGCCTAGAACTTACAGAGATTTTAAAAGTATAATTCTCAGGTGGATGGGGCCTGATGAGGGTCAGGGCTGTTGTGTGGTCTGACGGTGGGCCTAAGCAGTCCCCTGACAGCGTTCCAAGCCTAGAATGGCCCCACTGAACCACTCTTTGCCTTGTTGGAGAAACCGTATTGATAAGCTACATGTACTTCTTGCTGGTAGGGAACATAGTGGCTCCCTGGAGCTTTTCGGGGTTGGGAAAATCATGCTGGGAGGGCAGTGGGGAAAGAAAAGGCATACATTCCAAGCACAGAAATCCCAGAGCATGTTCATCAGCTCCCACCTCTGCTCCAGTGTCCTCATTCAGAAAATTGCCCATAATTTCTAACCCCTGCCAGCAACCTATTATTTTATTTCCACATGCCTTTGATTTGTTTGTCACAGACAGATTTTTATTGGGATTTTTTCCATTCACATATAAAGAAGCTTTGCTGAAATTAGTGGGATTGTCTTCTGAATAACTCTGCCACAGGTGTCGTTCCTCCCACTTAGAGCCTAATGATTCTTGGCTTTGGCAATCCAATGGAACGAGATGCCTTTGTATCCCTGGAGAACAGTTTCTTTCCCTCTGATGGTAAATGTCTTGCCTCCACCCACTTGTCGATGCATTCAGCAGAAAAACATTGCCTGCCCCTCCCTCCCTCCTTCCTCTAGTCTTGTGCAGGTCCACAATTAAACTGTAAGCCTCGAGGCAGACTCTCATAAATTAATCTGTAATAAGTCAAGAAGCTGCAGGAAGCAAGACAAGTAGCTGGCAGAAATAAGAGGATGCTTTGGATTTCTGGATTCCTCCATGCAGCCACTTAGGAATGCCTTTCCAAAGCTCCCTGGCAAAGCAGGAGGATCATCATAGAGCATGATTAAGATCCTTGTTATCTGGAGCACACAACAGACTAACGACAAACAGCTAGATCACTTGAGCCCAACTTTGCCTCCTCTTCCAAAGCCTTGGCAGAGTTATTCCCAGGAAGAATCTCAGCCAGGCAAGCGCTGGGCCTGCTGTCCTGGACTGCTTGGGGAGAGAGACCCTTTGAGGGCCACCATGTCAAAGGTGAGTGCTTTGGAAGGGAATAGCAAGGGCAGAATGTGAAGAACCTGATGAGGAACCAGGCCTGCTGCCTTCGCAGTTGCATGACAACTTGACCCAGCTCAGAAAGTAGGAGGAAGGGAAATTCCTTTTGTCCCTTTTGACAGATGTCAAACCGATAAGCCAAGCCCAGAGCAAGAGGGTGTCCATCTCTTGGTTGCAGCCTGTAGGTGGCAGAGTGTGGGTAGATCCAGCAGAGGTTCTGTCCTGATATAACCAGTGCATCTGGAGCATGACTTCTCAATGGAGACTGATGTTCTGGGTGCGTCCTCAGTGTGGTTAGATATGAAGTAACAGACACATCTCCTTTCCTTTTCCTGTCCCTTGTCCTCCTCATTTTAATTCTGTTAATCAACTGCTGGCAATTCCCTTTGTCTTTTTTGAGACCTTTGTTTTTCTTCAAAGCTCATCTTCCCAGCAGACCTGCAAACTGTTTCCTTTTGTCATGCTTGAAACCATTTTGCTTCTTTCTGATCTTCAGTTAGGCTTATTTCAACCCTCTGCCTTCATGTGCTAGAACTTCTTGTTTGTGTCAACTATAAAATCTATATGATCATCCATTTCTATTGAATGTAATTGGGAAAGGGGGTGTTCCTACGATACATTCTCATATTCATACAACAATGGTGTGAGACAAGAACAAAGTACGTGATCCCTCAGCAGTTTCACCAGTTCTGTATACGTCAGGAAAATGCTGGACCACCTGACCAAAATCCCACCCAGAGTCCTTGGATTCAATAGGCTTCAGCACTCCCTGCTCCAGCTTGAAGCTGCCTTCTCCTTGTATAGCAGCATTCATGTCATACTGGTTTGTTTAGAAAGCACGGGTAATGTTGGAAATGCTTTGCTTTTTTTCTCATGTAAAATGGGCTGCTTCACTGCTGAGGGAGTTGCAAGTACAGCATAATGACAAGACAGGTCGAGTTTCAGCCCTGCATTGCTGACACACTGGGGCACATTTACAATAGAAGGTGATTTTTGGCTAATAGTGTGATCCCCTCTTGCTTGTGCAGCAGACTGACACAGGAGATGGTGTTTGTGTATCAAGCTGCCTAGGAGGAGAACCTATACAGTTACAGACACAGCCCTTCCTCTACCTGAGGTGTTGGGCAAGGTGGGCTTCTGTGGAGAGAGGATCCTGCCAGAGTGGGTGTCTGCAAGACATCTCCTGTTAAGAGCACGGTCTTAAGCTACAGTGGTAAGATACAGTGGAGAGTGAAAGACATCTCTTTTTTGGAGCAGCAGTCGGTTGTAAATAACTGGGGTGTTTTTGACTCAGAAAGAAAGTGTTCCTACCAGTTATTTACATGAAGTAAATGGAGCATAGCCTTTTTTCAATCAGGATTGTTTGGAGAAGAGGTTACAGAATTTGATGATTTGTTTGTCCCCTGAATAAAGCATGTGTGAAACAGGAGGGCCCAGTATCTGTTGGGGAGTTTTCCCTGGTATCTCTCAGGCATCCCAGCTGGGTGGTTCCTGGACTGTATTTGAAGATTTAACAGATATAACATGGAGACCTGGAAGTTAGAAGATCATGCTCATTTTTAATGGGATTCATGTGATATGTGTGTTAAAAATGCCTGTGACAGATGTGTTATGTAATTCCTTGTATAAGTGAATAGTGGTTGTGTGTGCTGTTTTGTGTCATTTATATCTAGATCCTTGTGTATAGTTGTAGTGGAATTTAAAGTTATGTGGTGTTTAATAATAATTTATGTTGTTTGTACAATTACCATTTATAGTTGGCTTTTTTTGTACATTGGGCCATTTCTATTGCAGACTCCAAGGAGATCAGGGAACATTGCTAAATATTGTGAGCAAATGGGAAATGATTCATCCTGTTCACTCACAGGGAAGGAGAAGACTGAGACGCTGTACCAAGCGAGCAGAATTACCAGTCTGTGGAAAGAGAGCAGCTTGGCTTTGGGCTCTTCCCTTTGCTTGAATAAGGCCAGACTGAGGGGATGTTGTTGTTGCTGTTATTTCAATTTATATCCCGCCACTCCCAAACTGGCCCGTGGCAGGGTACAATGGTCCTCAATGAAACCCCATTAAAACTAGTTGGGTATTAAAAGACATACAACAAAATAATCCCAAAACACTGTGGTATAACTCAACCTCCAATCCCCTCCCAGTAATGTCTAATGGAGGAAGTGGGAAGAGGGGGCAGATGACTCATAGCCAGCCACTGCTGAATACCAGTTATCACCAGTTAACACCAGAGGGGCCCAGTCAGATCTTCCTTGCTGTGCCACCCTCAACCATAGACCTGCTGGTGGAAGAGCAAGCCCTGGAGAATGCCAAAAGCTCCCTCAGGGCCTGCAGCTCTTCTGGGAGCTCATTCCACAAGGTGGGGGGCAGGACCAGAAAGGCCCTGGACCCGGTTTATTTATTTATTTGTTTGCTTTTGTTTATTTAATTTATATACCGCCCTCCCCGGAGGCTCAGGGCAGTTTACATAGAACATATGAGCAATACATAAAACAATCTATAACATATGAATAACCATACAATAATATTAATAACTGGTAGTTGTAACAATAGAACAGTGTAAACAATGCAACAGTGCAACCAGGTCCAGAGCACTCTGGTGGAGTTCTGGGAGGGAGGGGAGCAGGGGATCTTAATTCACTGTTGGTTGTGCTTGGTCTCAACCAAATGCCTGGCGGAAGAGCTCCCTTTTGCAGGCCCTGCAGAACTGTTTAAGCTCCGTCAGGGCCCTGATCTACTCCAGGAGCTCATTCCACCAGGTGGGGGCCAGGACAGAGAATGCTCTGGCCCTGGTTGAGGCCAGGCGGACTTCTTTCGGGCCAGGGACCATTAGCCGGTTGGTGGCGGTGGAGCATAGGGCTCTTTTAGGGGCATAAGCAGGGAGGCGGTCCCTCAGGTACACTAGGGCCTGACCGCGTATGGACTTGAAGATAATTACCAGAACCTTTAGTCTGATCCAGAATTCAACTGGCAACCACTGCGGTTGGTGGAAAATGGGCTGGACCTCCACAGTTGAGGCCATGCATCTCTGGGGCCAGGAACGACCAGCAAATTGGAACCCACAGCGTAAAGCTCTGCGGGGGGCATAGGGCAATAGGTGGACCCTCAGATATGCGGGTCCCAGAACCACGTAGGACCTTAAAGGTCAAAACCAAAACCTTGAACTGTATCCAGGCAGCAACTTGCAGCCAATGTAGCTGCCTCAGCACATCCTGGATGTGAGCCCCCCAAGATAAGTGGCCTCCTCAGATAAGAAGGGTTGCATGAAAGATATTAACTGCTGCAAGACTTTATTCCTCCCCAAAAAGTCTCTCGGGCTGTTATGGAAAGCCCGATATCAGCTTTCTGCAGTTCAGGCAGAGGGTATGGGGAATTCTGGATGGATTTAGGCAGGTCCGGTCTACATAACTATTTTAAAGATGGCCCCCACCTACTTAGTCGTTATTATCTTGGAATCTCATCCAAGATAGTAATCTGTGGAAAAGAGCATGTGATTGGCAGGCTATGTACATATATCTAGTTTATTTATTGTGCTTGTGGCACAGAACGTTACTCTGGATTATGTTCTATTGATAGCAGGACTGGTGGGTGTCAACCTTCTTCCTGGGTTAGAATTTCACTTTTGCTCCCACTGGAGATGGTCCCATAGCTGAGAGCCAGAACCTTTTGACAGACAGGCTGTGGAAGTTCCCACAGCAGAGAACTGAGTTGCCAGGTATGTAGGGCCTGGAGATCCCTTGGAATTACTGAAAGGGCACGTCCCCCCCCCCTTCCCAGGCTCTAATCCTAAAATCTCCAAGAATTTCAAAACACACGGTTGGCAACCCTAGTGGGACCTGATTTGGACTGAGCCTGCAGCTTGCTGTTGAGAAAATGTACATAGAAATGATAGCTATGTGTGTTTCCCCAATGAGGCAAACAGTGGCTCTCTACAGTTATTTTGGTTCAGGAAAATGACATGGGGGGCACGCACTGAGGCTCTTCTCTCTCTGTATGCTGAAGCCCTGATCTGAATCAGACCCTATATACTTGGAGACTGTTTTTCCAGAATAGAACTAGAGGCAAACATCTGATGGAGAATACTCTGAGCAGCCACATGGTTATGTAAACCTGGGGGAGCTTCTGGCATCCTGCAGGGCCTGCAAAACGGAGCTCTTCCGCCAGGTCTATGCTTGAAGCCTGGGTTGTGAGATTGGTTTGCACCCCCCCCCCATGTAAGGCAGCAATTAGGCCGTTGTTATCTTTGGACCCCTCTTTCCACCCCCTACTAGAGGCTGATTGGGGGGTTGGGTGTTCAAGTAATTACTGCCATGTTGTTCCAGCTGTTGTATGATTTTGTTGTCCTGTATTTAATGGGGTTTTAATGGGGGTTTTATTGGACATTTTATAACCTGCCATGAGCCGGTTTCAGGAGTGGCGGGAAATAAATTAAATAATAACAATAACAATAATAACAATAACAACAACAACAACAACAACAATAAATTGGTTCTGAGAAGTTAGTAAGGGTGGCCTCGGTTATATTTATTAACTTCATTTAAACTCTGTCCTTCTCCCCAATGGGGACCCAAAACAGCTCTCTTCTGTTTAATTCTCACAACAACCCTGCAGAGTAAGTTAGGCTGAGAGTGTGTGAATGGCCCTAGTCTCCCATCAAGTTTACAAGTCTGAATGTGGGTTTCCCAGATTCTAATCTGGCATTCTAACCCAGGGTTCCCCAACCTGCTGGCATTTCTGTAATTCTGACAAAGTGGGTTAGGTGAAACAGCCAAATGGCTGCCACAGGAGGCAGAACTGACCAGCAGATGGCTGCCACAGGAGGAAGAGCCACACTCACAAAGGAAGCCCAATGTGGGGGACAAGAGGGGTATTAAAACAAATCCAATGGGGAAGTAGAGTTAGAGAGAGTAAGACCATGCTGTGGTGCCAGCTGCTGTTGAAATGTTACTCAAATCAGAAGGCCTCCGGCTGGCTCCACCCACTTTCTTAAAATACTTGGCGGGTTGCTTAAACCTGCACTAGCCACTACACCACTCTGCTAACCTGAAACTCTCAGTTGGTACACTACTGAGAGGAGAGTACAAGAAGTTGCAAGGAAAGGGGAGGAGATTCCTGGCCAAGGTCAAGAGATGGGCAAGTGTCCTTGGAAGAAAAGACTATCCCAAATAGCAAGGGTGATTCTGATGAGCAGAGACAGCACCTCTCATCTCCTTTTACAAATAAATAACAGTAAAAGAACCAAAAACTATAATGTACCATAAGTAATATACTCAGAAAATCAGTATTTACTTTAGTGTCATAGGTCTACATTTTCATAACGTTAACTGATGTGTATTTGAGCCTCTATTAGGTGAGAAGTGATTCCAGATATGAATATTTTGTTTCTGATAGTCTGCGGCTTCTTGTTCATCCAGTTCCACAGCTTCTTACGATCACTGTTTGCTTGTCATAAATATGAACATGGTCATTGTTATGGAGAGGCTGAAGTTCACTGTAACATTTTTCTCTTCAGCCTGATATTTCCTCTTCTGTATATGCTCATCCATTCTCTGCTATACAAAGTTCATCAGGGGGTGGCCCATGTTCTAGCAGGGCTATTCTTTAATTCAGCAGGGCCAGAAAAGTATCAGCTCCAGGTGGGTTTTTTGTAGCATCTGTTTTATTACTTGGTTTCCTGTTTCCATAAATAATGAGCTAATGTTGCCCTCTCAAAAGGTTTCTAATGCTCCATTAAATTTTTTCTGTTCTTCATGTATTCTTGAGAACATGTTTTACAACCCTGTAGCAACCACAGCTTAGATCCCCCTTGCCTGGTTTGGTCATGAGAAAGCACTTGTGTGCATGTGTGTGTGTGTGGGGGGGGGGCAAGAGAACCTCAGCCTGGCATGCTGTTGGATCAGACCCTAATGATACTTTAACATTACTTTAAAATGGTGGAGGCAACCATGGGTCAGAACCACAAATGCTGCCACATCTAGGTTGGTCAATAATGCTCCCAAATTGCAAAACTGTTTCAGTTAACTTCAATTCAGTTACAAACTCTTCAACAATTTTAACATTCTTTTGGCACTCTGACTGAAAATGTACCTCTCAAATTTCTCATTTTACAAGGTCTACCATAGTCTTCCAGTACATATTTATTTCCCCCTCCTGTAATTGTAAGCTGTTGAAAACATCAAAGGATACACACCCAACAACTGTAGAAAATAAGGCTAGCTTTTGGGTGTCTTCTTCATCAATGGCACATACTGCAAGAAATACAGAGAAAAATAAGCTGGGTACCGCCAAGGATGGGCAAAGGGGAATCTCATGTCCCTCCTCCACTATTTCCTCTTTCCCTTGCCTGCAAGCCCATATAGCCTCCTATCTTTTCTTTCGTCCTTGTCTCCTTTCCACCTACCGGCAAACCTACCTGGCTTCAGTTTTCCCTCCTTTTTTCTCGCCAGCCTCTCCCTGGGAAAACGCGGCAGGGCTCCAGCCACTGAGCTAGGTCCAGGGTTGCCCAGTTTCCAATTTACAGTGGAAGACCTCTCAGCACTGCAGCAGGTTCCCACTGGTGCTTCAGTGGGAGAAAATAGGGAGAGAGAAATTGGTGCCAGTGCTTTGACATAACATTCAGTGATAACTGAAGTGACCTACTGGGACACTCTAGGATTTGTAAGAACATGATAGTTTGGTGCAGAGAGTTTTGCTAATCTTAGTCCCCACCTTGATGGCACTTCCATGTGCAACCAGAAATCACTTCAGTGATTTAGGGCGGGCTCTGTCCGGGATGAGGAAGGGTGCCGATTGGCCCCTTCCTCCGGACAGACCATCGGCGGGGCCTCTCGCCGCGTCAGGCCGCCATGTCCCGCGTGCCAGCGGCCTGCAGGCTCGCCGGCACCGAGACCATGATCTAGTGCCCGCTGTATTGTGAGTACAGCGGGCTTGATTACTAGTCTTATCTATTTCCCCTCTCTTCCATTTTATCCTCACAATAACCCTGTGAGGTAGGTTAGGCTGAGGAGGGGTGAATGGCCCAGGGTCAGCCAATGAACACCAAGGCAATTTGACTCTGGGGCTCCCAGATCCTCACCTGAATCTCTGATCACTATACCATTAGTCACTATAGGATAATTGATGGTGAACACTAGCAGGCAGCCAGACATGGGTGTTAAACAGTTTGGGCAGTAGGAATGAGGCTGTCAGCTCTAAGATGGCAAATACCTGAAGGTGTAGGAGGTGAAGCCTGAGGAGGGCAAGGGAGGGAATGTAATGCCATACAGGCCACCTTCAAGAGCAGCCATTTTTTCCAGGTGAGCTGTTCTCTGTTAGCTATAGGTTAGTTGTACTCCCAAGAGATCTTCAGCCACCACCTGAAGGTGGACGAACTTAGGTAACAAGTAGCTCAGTGGTTGCTGCCAGGCCTGGCCCCTCTAAGTCCTCTTTCAAGGGCCAAAGCCAATTTGCCCTGCCACTTCCCCTGCCTTTTACTCACAGAAGACAAAGACTAGCAATATTGTGGGTGCTTACTTACAGCCACTGAGAGCATTCTTTCTCAAAGCTGTAGGCACTGCTTCTATTATTTTCTATTTTTACCCCATCCTACTCCTTGTATATATTTTGTCAGATTTTTTTCTGGAAACCTGAGGTTTTTCTCAGATTGGTGAAATGTGCATCTTAATCTCTGGATTTAAGTATCCATAGATGTGGTCATAATGTGAATTAGATATATTGCTGTATTTTACTTGTTTCATAATTCCAGCTGGTGTTCCATAATGCTCAACATAACTCAGAGGACTCAGAGAGTAAACTACAGCTGCTATATTATACACCCACTGAAACACCAGCCCAAGCCAGTAAACTGGAAATTGAAACATCAAACAAAACTGGTTGAGACCGGTTCTGAAGAGGGCCTGAAGAACTTCTCTTAAAGAAACAGATCCTCACAGGATTTCTCCCTGTGTAGTGGTGGCAGTTTGATTTTATGGGCAGCTCCTCTAGCATGGCTCTCACCCAGCAGCCATCCCAGTCATAGCATAGAATCTGGAACTCTTGCTTCATATCTCTACAGCTATTGCCCCCCAGAAAAATATGTGCCTGATTTCAGCTGAATGGGACTTCCTTCTAGATGCTATGAGGTGAGACATTTCACTCAGCCTTCCCAGTCTTACAGGGCCTGCAAAACAGAGCTGTTCCACCAGGCCTATGGTTGAGGCCTACAAATACCACCAACAAGCTGACCTCTCTACATAAATGACAAACATCTGTATGCCCACTCAACATGTAACAACAAAGCACTTTACCTCCCCCTCCCTCCTACCGGAGAGAAGGCAGTGAGTTCCCAATTGTTTTAATAGAAGTTTGAATGGTTTAACATGTTTTAACCATGATTTTATTTTATCATATGTTGTGAGCTGCCCTGAGCCCCTGGGAAAGGACAGCATAGAAATTTGAAAATAATAAAAAACTAATTAACAACACCCCCCCCCCCCCGGCAAATATCAGATTGTCGCAGATTATCTGCCACAATTTGATTCTTGTGGCGGCTGGCCAGCACTGAGTCCCGCTCACACCACTGCTGGCTATCTTTCGTGCCTGGACCTGCACTCCTGGTGGCAGGGTCAGCCATCAAAGACGGGCAGTGGAGGCGAAGGCGGCCTGTCTCTGCCGCCTGTCTTCCTTTCCATCCACTGATGTGCTCCCTGAGGCAGGACAAATGGACATGACATCTGTAGTAATTTCCATTTCAGAGTTTGCACCAGTAGATGTGCTTCCACATCAATAAAACCTCCTCCTCACAGCCTGTGAGGGCACCAGAAAAGCAGTCTGTAGGGCCACCAGAAAAGCAATCTACACATAAGCTGATGCATACATATATACACCCTGTATTCTTGCCTTTATTTAGCTTCTGAGCCCTGCAGTTTCTTGCTCTCAACCCCTACTGTGGGTCTTCTCCCACCTCCCCCAGCCTGATCCTTTCTGGTTCTTGTGTCTTTTTGCTGCTGTAATGGAGCCTGTCCACAATTTCCAAGAGAAATATCCCCAGTAGTTTCTACTTGGAGTTGAACCTAAAGGTTATTAAAAAAAAAGTCCCCAAGTCAGCCTATGGATCAATCCTTTAACATATGTTTGCATGCATGGTTTAGACGGGAGATGACTTAGCGCCCCTCCATCAGCACCAGTGACAGGCTGTCAGTCTGATATGCTGGCTAGTTTGGTGGTCTGACAAAGGATTCCCCACTTTTGTAGAATTTCTCCTGGGCTGGGAGTTCAGTGTTTGGACCAATGAGAAAGTAGGGTACCAGTTTAAAACTGTTGCCAAAGGAAACTTTAAGCAATAAATGTGTGCTTCATGAGCCTGGGATGTTTTTACATTCAGAGAGATGAGACTTTTGCAACAGCCACATCAGTAGATTTGTGCCACACAAATTTCTTGCCAGTGACTTCATGGAGTGCCCGTACCTTTGCTGTATGCACACCTAGCTCTTTTGAATCTACAGGCATCAGGTAATGTGCTCCACCCCTGGACCAGCATCTGGAGGTTTGCTTGCAAAATATGCAGTGGATGTGGGCTTGTTTGTTGTAAGAGCCAAAGAATGGGACCCAAACCCGGTCTAACACCTGTACAGTCCCAGTCTTGCCATGTAGGCACAAGCACACCTTCATTGATTGCATGAATTTGGTCATCAGAACTGCCCCTGCACTCCAGTGAGGCAAGGGGAACTGCCTGCAGGACCAGCCTTGGCATATCCAGATTTTATCTGGGTATATCCAAATCAGCTGTCCATTTAGCTCCCCACCCTCCAAGCAGGAACGAAAGAGATCAATAAAGTGGCTGCTGGCCCTTTAAACTTAACAGTTTGACGGGTCCACCAGTCAACTATTTAGTTTGACTGGCCAGCAGCCATTTAAATCCTTCCTTTTGATTCCTACCCCTCCAAGCAGAGGGAAGCCAAAGGAACTGCTGGAATAGCTGTAAGTGATCCTTTTAACTGAAATGGATTGCTAAAATGGTTGCAAACCATTTAAACTTAACAATTTGACAGGTCTGCTTGGCAGCTGTTAAGTTAAAATGGCCAGCTATTAAGTTTAAATGGTCAGCAGTGGGGAGAGGGAGAGAGAGAGAGCTGTTCAAACTGAGCCTCCCAGCAGACCCCAAGCAGTCTACTTTGCGGTCTGGCTCCACAAGAACCAGCCCAACCCTTGTTGTGGCGCCTGAAGGACCTTCTCATCTATCGAAACCTCAGCTTTGGTTGCCAAGATCCCCCTTGGTTCTATCCCATGACTGGGTTTAAGGAAGGTTGGCCAGTGCAGGATTTCATCCCCCTTCCACACACTATGTATCACACTTCAGTTGTATTAGATGCAGAAACCAAAAGTGTTTTTGAAAACACGCATATTATAGTTAAAATATTTGTCTTACCTCTTTGCAGAATTGTCACTGAGATGGCTTACATAGGGATGCCAGATGTCCTGGGATTATAACTCATTTCCAAGAGCCAGAGATCAGTTCCCCTGGAGAAATTGGCTGCGTTGGAGGGGGAACTCCATAGCATTATACTCCACTGAGGTCCCACCCCACCCCAAATTTCACCCATTTCCGGCGCTACCCTCAAAATCTCCAGGTATTTCCCAACCCAGAGCTGGCAACTTTAGGCTTACAGCATATTAAAACTAAAAAAGTTCAGTGTGTCTGAAGAAGTGTGCATGCACACAGAAGCTTATACCGTGAATAAAACTTTGTTGGTCTTAAATGTCCCACTGGACTCAAACTCTGCCCTACTGCTTCAGACCAACATGAACCCCTTTGCTTGCTTAGAAGTGGGGGTAGAGTTGCCAGGTCCCTGGTGCTGAACAGGAGACCCTGTCTCTGCTGTCCCAACCTTCACTCCCTCCCTCCCTCTCTCTCTCTCTCTCTTTCTTGCAGCACTTGTGCACAAAGTGACAGTGAGCCAAACACCAGCCTTCTGCAGCCCACTGACACTTGGCACAGCTTCTCCAGACCATCCAGGGGCAACATGGGCCTGCGAGAGTCGCCCTTCTCTAGCTGCTTCTTGAGGAATGTGGACGCTGCGGTCAGAAGAATCATGTACTTCAGCTTTTGGCCCCTGAACCAGCTGCTGGCCTTGAAGCAAACCACAGCAGAGAAGCAGAAGTACCAGCACCAGCAATGCCTGCCATATGCCCTGTGGGCCTTACTGAAAGGCCTTGTCCTTCTGCTGCTCCTGTTAGCCTCTTTGCCTTCCACTGTGCTGTGCCTGCCAGTGTGGCTCCTCCTCCAGATTGCACGCCGTCCCTTTGCTTGTCAGCACGGGCCCAGGCAGACTCCCCCAGAAGAGTGGGTGCTTCCTGGCAAAGCAAAGGTCTTCCGCGTTGTCAGTTCCAACGTCTGCCTCCTGCCCGAGGGCTTGGCCAAATACAGTAACCTGGGTCAGACGCAGGACCGTGCCAAACAGATTGCCCTAGGCCTTGGGCAGGCTGCAAGCCACAACGGTTTGCCGCATGAGACAAACTCCAGGAGCAGCTTCTTCTGGAACGGCTTGGACATCTCCAATGGGACCACGCCTGGGGCCACCCGATCAAGCTCCTCCAGGACTGACGTTGATGTGGCCATCGAGATGCCCCTTGATGAGGAAAAGGCCACTTCACCACGGGAGATCACTGCTTCCTTCCCTCCAAATGTGGACTTTTTGTGCCTGCAGGAGGTTTTTGACCAGGATGCCGCTGCCTGCCTGCTCCGGTCTCTTGGCCCTCACTATGAACACATCATCTACGACGTGGGCTTCTATGGTTTCATTTGCTGCTCTGCCTTGAGATGGCTCAGTTGCGTAACACTGTGTAGCTACTGGAAACGGCTCAACTGCTTCAAACTGCTCAACAGCGGCCTCTTCCTGGCCAGCCGCTACCCCGTGCTGGCTGTGCAGTACCACTGTTACCCCAATGGCAGAAATGTGGATGCACTTGCTGCTAAAGGACTGCTCTGCGTCCAGGTGAGGGGCAGCATCAGGGGCAGGGGGGCAGGTCGGGAAATCCATGAATCTGCCTTATACCAAGTAAGACCATTGATCTTTCAAGGTACGTGGTGTTGGTACTCCAATGGGCAGCAACTCCCCAGAATCTCAGGTAGTTTTTCACATTGCCCACTCTTTATTTATTTGTTTGCACCTTTCATATCCCAGGGTTCTCCTCTTCTCCGTTTTATCCTCACAACAACCCTGTGGTGTAGGTTAGGCTCAGGTCATCCAGCAAACTTCCATGGCAATTTAGACCTGAACCGAAGACCTGCTGCATGCAAAGCAGATGCTTTAGTACTGAGCCACACCCCTTCCCACATTTCCTATTAACAGGCCGACAGCTGTCAACATTGCTTAGCACCTGCCTAGCTCTGGGGCAAATAAGGCCAGCATTGGCACAGGGTGTTTTCTGTTGGTTGGAGTGTAAGATTGGTGTAGTGTAGTTGTTAAAGAGTGGTGGACTGGGTTTCCCCACCCCTCCACATGCAGCTAGCTGGGTGACCTTGGGCTAGTCACAGTTCTTTCTGAGCTGTTCTCACAGAGCTGTTTTGTTAGAGCTCTCTCAGCCCCACCTACCTCACAGGGTGTTTGTTGTGGGGCAAGGAAGGGAAAGGTGTTTGTGAGCAACCTTGGGTCACCTTCAAGTAGTGAAAAGCAGGGTATAAAAAACTAGCTCTTTGTCTTCTTCTCTCCCTGGGGACTTAAAAAATTGCCTGACACACTGTCTGGGGGATTCCTTCATCACTAATGAATGGGTTGCATGAGTGTGGCCATGTCTTCACTGATGGGTGGCTAAAGTCACCCAGCAAGCTTCCCTGGCAAAGTGGAAATGAGCCCAAGATCTTCTGCATGCAAAGCAGATGCTTTAGTACTGAGCCACAGTCCTTTCCATACTTCCTATTAACTGTCCTACAACTGTCAACAGTTGTTTAGCACCTGGATAGCTCTGGTGCATATTCAACAGGCATTGGTACTGGGTGGTTTTGTGTGTGTGTGTGTGTGTGTGTGTGTGTGTGTAGGGGGGTAGTCTTCTGTCCCAGGGGATTATGTCAGGGTACTTGAAATGCTGGCTGGCACATTATCTGGGGGATTCCTTTGGTGCTAATAGGATGCATGAGTGTGGCCATGACCTTATTGGTAGGTGGCTAAGGAAAGCTAACTACTCTAAGTGTTGCATCTCCAAAGAAGGGTCCTTGCTTCACAGCTGGATTGCAAATGGAGCAGATGCTAATTGCCCACAAAATCACCAACTTTCTTTGCCACTTTAAGGGGAAGGAGAGACGAGGCTGGATCCATTTGATGATACTCTGTCCTGACCATGGGCAAATGTGAGAATGGTGGTTCAGAGAGTGGGGGGCATGAGCATAAGCCCACAATCTTGTTCCATCCAGTGACTAACCAGCTGCATAAGGACCAAGGCCTTCTGCTGAAGTTGCCTCCTGGCATTCAAAGATTGACTACCTCTGGACATAGCTAGAAGCCACTGATGAACCAGCCCTTCATATTCCCCTTTTACAGCTGCCTAGTGTAGTGGTCATTAGAGGGAATGCAGTGTGGTATAGTCATATCTTGGAAGCTAAGCAGGGTCAGTATGTGGATGGGGGCAGTGGTCCCCAACCCCCGGGCCACGGCCCGGTGCCGGGCCGTGAAGGCCTCGGCACTGGGCCGCGGCTCCCTCTTCCCGCCCGCCCACAGCGAGAAGCTCGCCAGGCTGCAAGCAAATCGGCCGCCAAAGCGGCCGATCAGCTTGCGGCCCGGCAAGCTTCTTGCTTTGGGAGGGGGCGGGAAGAGAAGCTTGCCGGGCTGCAAGCTAATCGGCCGCTTCGGCGGCCGATTTCCTTGCGGCCTGGAGGGGCGGGGAGAGGGAGCCACGGCTGCTGGCATGCCGGCGGCGCAAACGCGCACACTTGCCGCGCGTACGCGTTTGCGTCCGGCGGGGGCACAAACACGCACGCACGGCAAGTCCGCGCACACGCGGGGCCCCGGGTCACCCTCTCCCCGCACCCCGGCGCAGCGGTCCGCAGCCTGACAAAGGTTGCAGACCACTGGATGGGGGAACTACTGAGGAAAACTGTGCAGAAGGCGGCAATGGCAACTCCCCCCTGCTCCTCAGTTGCTTTGAAATGCCCTTGCTGGAATTACCTTAATTCATTTGTTACTTAATGACACACACATGCATATTTTAATCATGATCACCTTGTCAACTGGCAGAGAATATCACAATTTAATCACGTGGTGGGTAAAGAAGTATTTCCTTTTGACCTTCCTGAACCTATTGTCCATTAAATTCACCGAGTTCTAGTATTACTTTCTTCAACCCATGCATAACTTTATAAACTTCTAGCATGTGTCCCCTTAACCATCTTTTCCCTCCAAATTGGAAAGTCCCAGAATCTTTAGTATTTTCTCATAAGAAAGATGCTCCAAGCTCTTAACTCTTCTGAATATCTTTTTACCTCTCTGCCATAACTAATCCGGACCCCCTCAGCATATAACTAAAGTTAGGGTTTTTTTTTGCCCTAGTGGGTAATTATACTTTGCCCTTATTGCTGCTGAACTTCTTTAGCCACATTGTTCCTACTCACCCAGTTTACACAAATCCTGCTATAGCTTTTCCGCATCCTGAATAATTTGGTATTTTCTACAAACTTGGCCACTACTCCACTCATCCCAAATTCAGGATCATTTATAAACAAATTAAATAGCATTGGCCCCTGTACTGATCATTGTGAAGCCCCCCCTCCCCCAGGTTTATTTCCATTCATTGTGAGAACTATTCATTTATTTCTGCTGTCACTAGCCAATTTTTAATCAATATGAGGACTGTGTTTTTATCCCCTGACTGCTAAGCTTACTCAGGAGTCTTTGGTGAGCCAGCCATCGCTTCTCCTGAACATGGCTAGAAGATACATTCCCTTGTTGCCAAGGAACCACATTTGGAAGCCATGATTTTCTGAGTGGCTTGGGCCCTCCCTCTACTCCTATTTGGGGAAGTTAAGCATGCTTTTGCTGGCCAGGGCATTTGGAGAAGCCCGCTCTTCAGGCGCACTCTTTCTCCCCTCTCTTAGCCATTGTCCGTTCCAAAGCGACAAGCCCTTCCCATTCATCAGATCCCTCCCACCTTTCCTGGACTTCTGACTGCCCTGCCCTAATAGCAAATATGGAAAGAGCTCAACCTGCTTTCTTTCACCTTTACTCAAAGAAGGCCTCTTCTGGCTGTGTTAAGCCAATGAGATGACTGGTCCTCCTCTGCCAGAAGCATGAAGCAAAGTCGATAAAGGCCTGGGAACCTAGGAGCTTAATGGGGAATAGCTCTTGAACCCAATTTTTTGGACTCCAAAGTCAAAGCCTAACAAAGATTCCTGTTTTGCCCCTGAGAAAGGCTGTCTGACAGACCACTGAGTCACCCCAAGGATAGGCTATTAACTCCCCTCTTCCCAAAAGATGTGCTTAAAAAGCAAGAATACAATGCTAGGGCAAGATTGGTTACTCCTTGCTTCCACATGGCTGGCGTGAGAGATGGGTATTTGTGTTTTTCTCCATAAAAATACCTGCAATTACTTTTTTGATTTGCATGTCTCAGGTTCAGCTGGGAGTTTCCCAAGGGCAAAGGATTGTGGGATACATGTACTGCACTCACCTTGATGCCAACACAGGTAAGTGTGAATCCTTTCCTGCAATAGGCAGACTTCTATTACTTACTGATGGTTGTGCCATAGAGAGCCCATCTATCTCCAGGACAGTCTGTGGAGGCAAGTAGCACCTCTTCGGAGTCTCAGGAAGAATCATAGAATCATAGAGTTGGAAGGGGCCATACAGGCCATCTAGTCCAACCCCTTGCTCAATGCAGGATCAGCCCTAAGCATCCTAAAGCTTAGGGCTGATTCTAAGCTTTAGAAGAAGAAAGCAATGCTATCCAGCAGTCTATTAAGGAGAGTTTTACACATTTTTATATGCATCTTTTAAAATGCCAGTGATTGAACCTGGGATCTCCGACACACAGTGCATTCATCTCTCCCACAAAGCCACCCATCCCACCTTACACACCATCTTGTTTTCCACCAGAGAGGTTAGAACCTTCCTCCTGGGAAAGGGACAAGGGCATTCTGTACCAGTTCTCTACTTATCAGGCTATGGACCTTGCGGGGGTACACCAACAGTGGGGAGCAGGCTGGTATCCACCTGCCCCCCCCCGATCTGTGAACCTGCTTCTCCCCTTTCCATTCTCCAGGAGGCTTGCTCTGGGTCTTGGGGTTCTCCAAGTGTGGTCTGGAAATGCACCTCTCTCTTCCCCTCCTAGCAATGTTTGATGTGCACTTTTGTGAGGGGTGTGCTAAAATGCTAATGCAACTCAATCTCTACTTCACAGACGGTGAGCAGATCCGGCATGACCAGCTAAATCAGGATCTGCACTGGGCACAGCAGTTTCAGGAGACAAATGCTCAGCCTGGAGATATTGTGGCCTTCGACGTCTTCTGTGGGGATTTAAATTTTGACAACTGCTCCTCAGGTGGGAGCTGGGCCAGGAAACCAGGAGGGAAGTGTAACAGACAGATTAGGCTGTGTGGAACTGCCAGCTCACTGCCCCCTTTCCTTTATTCCTAGGTAATGCGATGGAGCAAGTCCATGAGATCTTTGGTGTGTACACAGATCCATGCCGTATTGGGCCACAACAGGACAAGCAGTGGGCTCTTGGTGGGTGTCTCCTTCTTGCTGCAGCCTCCCTTCCCCAGGAATTCCCTGTCCCTCATCCTCCCCAGTGCCCAAGGGGTGGAAAGCACATAGCACCACACAGGCTTCCTGTGAGAGATGCGGTGCTAAAACCTCTTCTATTCTGCAGTCCCTGTGAGATCCTTGCATGCTGCAAGGTGAGAGCCAGGAGAAGAGGCTTTGACACGGGGGTGGAACTGGAAGCTATTAGAGCCCCTCTTCCTCCCACCCCAGCACATCCTCCTGCCTTCACCTAGAACTTTCCCATTTGAGGCAGAGCATGAAAATGTAGGGCTGGTGGGGAGAAAGCATCGGGCCAAAGGCTAAAACGATTGCTCTGAATTTCTACAGGTACTTTGATGAACTCCCTCAAGATCTATGATGAGGCAGTGGCAACCCCAGAGAACTTGAAGAGGTGAGGGGAGACCTGGGCGATACCTGGAGAGCTGCAGATCCCCCTCAGGCAAACCAAGCACCAGCCACTTGCTGGGGGAGGGCACAGCGCCGGGGATAGGAAATCTATGGGGCAGGGGAGACACATGCATTGCTTTGGCCATACTGATTTCAGTTAATTGATAAATCAACTTGGGTGTGCATGTCCTTCTTTGGGTTCTCTAGTTCTTTCTTCCAGTGCAGCTGAGGTGGTGTGACTTTCTGAAGAAGACAGTAGTGGGGCACCGTCAGGAAAGCTGCAGGGCCACTAACAACGGCTTTTCCAGGCAGTCCCTTCCCTTCCTTATTGAGACTTGCTTGTTTTCTTCCAGGACTCTGGAAGATGAAAAGGAGCGGCACAAGTACCTGGCAGGCCCCATCCTGGCAGACGGGCAGCCAGACCTTTCAGCAATATGGAGTGAGGGGCGCCGCATTGACTATATCCTTTACCGGGAACACCTTGGCCCTGTGGAACTGAAAGTGGTGAGCGGAGAAGTTGTGGGCATACCAGTTCTTGGGAGTGGGAGGAGAATGACGTCTCTGTTGCCCGTGAAATGGGGGAGGGCCCAGAGTGCTGGCAGACTCCACTCTCTCTGAATGCCTCTTTTGGAGAAGGCTCCGGAAAGTGCCAGCCTAGGCCCTGTTGAGGGATGGGACTGGGCAGAGACCTGGAGGAGGGACTCTGTGGCAGGAGGCAGGCTCCTGTTGGACCTTGGTGCAGCAGCAGGGAGGGGACAGCACGGTGCAGAGTGAGACCAGGGCTGGCATGAAGGGAATCCTGGGCTTCCACTCCTCACTTTTTGATGCTGGGAGGGGGAGGAAAGACCCTATAGAATTCCTCCTGGTAGTACCAAAGAAGGAGAGCTGTGGGAGGGCAAGTCTGGTGTTGAGTTCTCCCCTCAGCCTTGACGTTGCTGAGCATGCTGCTCTTCCTGAGCCCCAACGCCCCCTTCGGAGATCATGGAGCTATTTGATCTCCTCAAAGCACTCCAGGCATTCAACGGTGCCTGCTGATTATTATGCTGATCTACACTAGGGTAATCTCAGCTGCCACTAGACACACATGATGAGGGGCAGAATAAACAGCTATAAGTCAGACTGGGGCTGCCTGCCTGTCAGAAGGCCTTTCTTCCTGGATCCACTTGCAACGGGGCCTGCAATTTCATCCACTCTCCTGGCCATGCACTTGCCCGCTCCTTGTTTTCCCTGGCACACGTCTTCCTTGCTCAGTCCTCTCACTTCTCTCTCTCTCTGTTTACTCCCAGGCTGTGGAGAGATTCTTCTTCATCACCAAGCTGGCCCGCTGCTCTGACCACCTTCCTGTGGGTCTGCAATTCTCTGTGACTCCTGTGGTGCAAGCCAGCATGTGAACCCTCTCTGACGCTGGGCAAGGAAGGTGGGCCTGTCCGTAGGCACAGAGGACCGAGCTACTCTCCCTGGTTCAGAACCCCACAGGGGAAGGACTGGCACTCCTTCCCCTTTGGCAGAGTAGAGCAGCCCTGCTCCAGCAGGTGGGCCGCGTGACTCTTGGCCCTTTGTCAGACGGCAAGAGGCTGCCCATGGGACAGCACAAGAAAAGTGGCTTCTGTGGCAATGGCAGTTGCTGGTGGGGTACTTTAGGGTGGGGGCAGAGGCACTCATCCTCTTTGCCGTTTCAAAGAGGCCCTTCAGGGGAGCTTGTAGCAGAGCAGGGCCAGAGAGAGTGCCTGAATTGGCTTTCATGACCTGAATGTGGAACCTTGCCAACCACCGATGTTCTATGTACCCGGCTGCCCTAAACCAATTCAGGGCTCCCCCCTCCCCACTCCTTTATCTGTGGATCAGGCAGTGTGAACTGAGCCCAACTAATCACCGCCTCAGAGTAGTCCAGTAAATGGCCCCAGAGGGAAAGAGTTGAGCTTGCTGGGAAGACAGCGGAGCTATGGGGGATGTGGGCCAC
The DNA here is from genome assembly GCF_049243985.1 of Paroedura picta. Taxonomy (NCBI): domain Eukaryota; kingdom Metazoa; phylum Chordata; class Lepidosauria; order Squamata; family Gekkonidae; genus Paroedura; species Paroedura picta. The sequence continues at coordinate 78,982,975 of NC_135370.1, read as the reverse complement.
TCTTGCCCCAAAGACTGCTATCAGCTGCCAGTGTGTTATTCCTGGAGGAAATCGACACCTCCATATATGCCCAGACTCCCCAAATAAATATTTTTTCTTAACTTTCCTATGTGTGGTTTGAATGGACAATAATCATTCATGTATTGTGAAGTACAATAGAAAAGCATCCAGAATGATTTTGTAACTCTTTCAAACTCATGGCATAGAACAAAAAATGAATACAGATCACTTGCAAATGCCAGGAAGTTCCAGTGTTTCCAAGTTACTTGTGAAAATGAGCCCGGAATAAATTACTCTCCTTGAGCACCATCCAAACAAAGACAAGCCCTCAAGTGCCTCTGATTTCCTTGGGAGAACAAAGTGTGGATTTCACTTCATCTGCTGAAATCAATACGACTGCCATAACACACACAGTGCCCAGCTTCAAAGACAATTAAACTGATTTTCACTTTCAGGCTGCAAAAGGCAAATATTTATAAAGTACCTGAAAGACAAATTGCTGATTATCAGCTTTTCTGCTTCCCAAGTGGCAGCCATTCCTGACCTACGGACAGCCCCCTAACCTAAAACAAATTCTCACTAAGCGCAAAGTGTCAGGAACTGGAACCAGACCCTGCAACACACCAAAGCCATGAACTCATATATACTCAGGGCACTCACTGTATTTAGTATCATTGGCTGTACCATTTGGGGCTGATTAATTTGGCCATCCTCCAGCGAATGAATGCAAATCTGACATTAGATACAATATCGAGGAATCGATAAATCATTTTAATGTTCCAGAGGCATTCTGCTGATAGTCACTATTTTTCTTCCAAGGAACTTCAAAGGGAGAATCTAACAGGAAATTGCTGAATTAGCTTCATTAAGATCAGTATTATCTTCATGATAGATCTCAAATGAGATCTGATATATCTCTCTCATTATAGCTGCTGATATCTTAGCACATTCCACTCCTTATAAATGTTATTTCAGAAATGCCTCTACAGTTTTCTAACTAGATTTGCTTATCACACACAAGACTTGTTTTCTATTACTCTTACTTTGTCTGTAAACTGCTGGGAGTGGCCCTCATCCACTGAGTGGATTGATTACTCTTCTGGATGTATGTTGCTTTAAATTGGCCTCCTTGTAGTTTTGATTATAAATGCATGTGCCTATTGATTGTACATCTCATGCTTCTGATAAAGTGCGTCCTGACTCACACAACTGGAATAAATATTTGTTAGTCTTTTAAAGTTTCACTTTTCTTCCCAGGAGCTAGATAGTGTGAAAAAACACTGTCCTAAAAATTAATTTCATCGACAACAATTGTTTGGCTTCATTTGAAAGTATGAGCTCTCTGTGGTCTCTCTCATTCCAGGAAAGAAGAAACAGGTTATCTTAACTGCTCCCCCTAATTACAAACAGTAATAGCCTAACTTATATATAAAATAACAAAAATTGAGTCCAATATCACTTTTAAGACCAACAAAGAGTTATTTACGGTGTGAGCTTTTGAGTGCACGCACTCTTCCTCAGACTACTTGAGTGCATACACTTGAAAGTTCACGCTTTGAATAAATTTTTATTGGTCTTCAAGTCACTATTGGACTAGTATTTATTGTGCTACTTCAGACCAACACGGCTACCCACTTGAATCTATCTGGCACATCTTTGTTGTATAATAAAAAGCTAAGGCCTAGGTGGGCGGAGAGTGGGTGGAGCCAGTTGTGCCTTCTGATTGGTCCAAAGATCAGACTGTCCCTGCCCCTCGGACTTAGGACCAGCCCCAGCCCGGCCAGGGGCAATCTGGCAACATCACCATCAGTCTGCCCCTGACCACCGCAGGGAGAAGAAGTTGGTAGGGTTGCCAAGTGAGAACAGAGGCTTGGACAGGCCGCGCCAGCCCTTTTCGCCCCAGGGCTGTCCTAGCTATCACATCCAAGTGACAGTGGCTGATGAGTGTGCTCCTCCCCCCTCGTTTCAGGCCTGCTATGAAGGAGCCTCTGACAGCCCCTGACAGATGGGAGGGAGGTGTTTCTGAGAGCAATGCAGGGGAGTCTGTAGGAGGACCTGTGCTTTCCTTTGGTGAGAGGGGGAAGCTTTTCCCTTTTGCCAAACAGTTGGCTGGCAGGGAGGCCACAGAAAACCCTCTTCTCACTTAAAATACTGCTCTGACTGGCCTCGCTGCTGGAGGGAAGAAACAGCCAAGCCATGTGTATTTCTTATGTGTGACTCTCTGCAGATTTGAGGCCTACTGCACAGTGTTATTGTGCAGACAAAACTGAATGCTGTTGCGTTCTTTTGTTTCATGTTTCATCTGCACAACGACGCTGTGCAATAGGCCTCAGGTCTTTCAACTCAAGAACAAACTGTGTGGGAGGCCTTAAATGTTTCTTCTCCACAACAACCCTGTCCAACCTTGCAGATTAGCTGTAACTCCAGGAGCTCTCCAGGTCCCACCTGGAGGTTAGCTACCCCTGGGTTGGAAATATTCCTGGTGGTTTGGAGGTGGGACTTCAGAATTGTACAATGCCTCAGAGTCCAGCCTCCAAAGTAGCCATTTTTGCCTGCAGAGCTGATCATTATAGAGCTTAGCAGTGATCTAGAGCCAATGGTAGAGGCTTGTAGACTGGCGTTGGGAGGGAGTGGTGCGAGTGTATCCTCCTGGGCCAGCCCTTATCAGAAACTCTTTATATACTGGGGGCACAGACAGACAGACCGGCATCTATCCTGTGAGTCTGTTGTGTAGGAAGATCTAAATTAAGAATATTTACAGCCTGAAACTGTAAATAGTGAACAAGTAAATGGCTGGAGGGACATGGGAACCGTAATGACTTTTTCAAGCTTGGCCTGATAAATGAAACACCAGTATTAAAAAGTCCTGACTAAGGTCAAGACTGCTGTACACAGAGAGACCTCTTCTTAGGACTGCCAGCTTGCAAATGAGGCTCTCTACCTCACCTCCTTCAGAGGGAGTCTGCTATGGGGAAAGGAAGGGAAGGTGATTGGAAACTGCTTTGAGATACCTGAGGCCTACTGGGTGACTGCAGCCCATTCCCAGTTCCCTCAGACCTATCACAGCACCACATCCCTCACAGGTTTTCTATTATGGGGAGACAAAGGGAAAAGGTGTTTGTAAACCGCTTTGAGACTCCTTTGGGTAGTAAACAACAGGGTACAAAAATCCATCTCTTCTTCTAAGGAGCAACTGTGAAAGAAGTATGTGGGCACATAACATTTTATCAACAGTAAAAAAAATGGAGACAGCAGGAGCAGGGTGGACACCTGTGTACTATGACTATCCCACGTTTCTTAGGGCAGGGGGACATTTTGGTATATGTGGCCTAATTCACACAAGGGAAATGACATTGAATGCAGAACTGGGAGGAATTGGTTGCCATGTAATCTTCCCCTAAGAAGAGTCTCCAGTCTGATTTTCTCTTCACATATTTGGCTCTGGAAAGCTCATCTGTAATCACTAAGCCACAATTCCCAAAGGTCAGTTGTTTCCCACCTTCAACGAACATTTTAATCTAAACCACAGGTTCTCGACACTCAACTCTCCACACCCATGCCCTCATTTGTCACCACAACCTCCCACACAACACACACATTCAGCCTCATGCCCTTACAGACTGGACAACTCCTCCCCTTCCTCTTCCCACTGCCAAGCTCTAGCGCCCGTTGTATTCCTGGAAACAATGGGCTTTGCCCCTAGTATAAGATAAAATACAGAAGGAACGAATGGCCAAAGAGGCTCAATATCTGACAGGGTGGGACCAACTGCTGAGCGCACTCTTTTCTTCCCAGATTGCACCTCTGCCTGCTGACCTCTGAAAAGGTTTTGAGTCTGCTTTAATTGCCCTCAGAACTGAAAACCATACAATGGATCATTTGTTAATAAAGCTTTATTTAGCACATTTACTTCAATGTATTTTTGTTCGCCTTTTAATTTTTTCCCTGTTAAAAACAAGGAATGTAACAAAAGTAAATGTAAATTATCAAAGTATGCTAGAAGCGCATCATTTGGTTTAATCTCCCAAACCAACAGCACCATCAGGTGGTTGAGGAGAGAATTGCAAGCAAAACTAATCAGTCGGGCTGCGCATGTGGACATGGTGTTAGATGTTGAAATGATCGAGAGGACTGCAGAGACACGCAAAACACCACTGGCAAGATGTACAAGGGGGCCATGGCTGCCTGTTAAAGGAAAGTCGGGCAAGACTTGAATGTCACTTGGTGCTCTGAGGTGACATCTCCTTGGTGAAAGTCTTGCCTCAGGAGACAAGGGTTGGCCTTTGGATGTAGCAGAGTAAACAGGACCACCATTGTTGTGCCTGAGATAGTCCTGCAAAATAGCGTAACTGTACCTACTACTCCCTAGAAGGCCAGATCCTGAAGATGAAACTGAAATACTTTGGCCACCTCATGAGAAGGAAGGACTCCCTGGAGAAGAGCCTAATGCTGGGAGTGATCGAGGGCAAAAGAAGAAGGGGATGATAGAGAATGAGGTGGCTGGATGGAGTCACTGTAGCAGTTGGGGCAAACTTAAATGAACTCCGGGGAATGGTAGAGGACAGGAAGGCCTGGAGGATCATTGTCCATCAGGTTGCGAAGGGTTGGACACGACTTCACACCTAACAACTACAACAACAACAACAACCTACTGTAAAATTGGTTGTGGCAGTGAAGTGGTATGCTCTTGGCCAGGTTATTTGTAAGGGTTGCCTTCTAGTTTTCCTTCTAACCCGAACCTTTGGTTACATCATGAGAAGACAAGGCCCAGGGGAAGAGACAATAGTGCTAGGAAAAGTTAAGGTAGGAGGAAAAGAGGAAGATTGCAAGGCTGCTTAGAGGTTGTTAATTTGTAGGGTCACCATCAGTTGGAAGCAACCAGGCAGCATATAACAAACACACACACAATCTTTTGGCCTTGGAAGACTTGGGACCTGAAAAACAGATGCAGAAAAGATGTGCAAGTAAAGCTTCATGAAAGCTTTACAGCAGTTTCAAGCACCAGATAAAAAGGTAAACCTTTATTTGAATGTTTTAAGGCACGGCTTGTACTCTGTGTTCCAATTGCAGTTTGATTAGAGAGACGGTTGCTGGCAAGACTCCTCTCTTCAGTTCTTGACTGAGCCTCTCATTTTGGACAATCAGTCTCATAGGCTGGAGGAGCCGGATTGCCTTCAGCATGAGCCACAGGAGGAGCCGGATTCCCTCCTGGATAAGCCACGCCACTATTGACTGTGTAGGGCACAAGAACCATGGTCTGAAAAAAACACAAATATTTACTTATTTAAAACATTTGAATCCTGCCTTTGGGCCCAATTACTGTCCAAAAGGCAGTAAACAAAAAATCATTGAAACAATTGAAAAGGTAAATATACAGGTAAAATTCTAAATTTATAATTATAAATTTAAAACACATTTAAAAACACGGAAGTACAGCCATTTCTGGAGGTATGCCAGATAAAACAAAAAAACTCTCTTGACCTGCAGGAAAAAGACACCAATAGATGGAGAGAAGAATCTCCCAGGGGAAGGAGTGCCAGTGTTTTGGTACCACGATGGAGAAGGCCCTTTCCTGGGCTGCCCCCTATCTAGCCTTACTTGGGGGGGGGGTAACCAAAGCAGGGCATCCAAGGATGACATGAGTGAGTGAGTAGGTTCATATGGGAGACGTCAGTCCTTAAGGTATGGTGGTCCCAGGCCGATTATGCTAGACAAAATATATTCATTTCTAGGAGAGGGCTGGGAGGAAGGGGTGTGGTACTTTCTGCTTTTTAGATGTAAAGACATGTCGAAAGGCTGTATTGAAGGACTATGTACAGCCTCCCAAAGTATTTCTACACTAGGGGCAAAACCTGTTGCAGGCAGGAATGCGATGGGTGCTAGCCCCCCCCTCCCTGCCCTGGGCAGGCCAGCCGAGCCCCTCTCCCCTGTGGCCCTCAAAATTCCAGGCAAGGCCTCCACAGGCCTTTTTGGGGCAAGGGGGAGCACTGCCGGGGATCCCGTTCCTTCCCAGGCCGCCCTGCCAATGCCTGTCATAGCTGTGGCTGGAGCTGTTTAGAGCAGTGGTAGCGCTGGCAGGGACTCCATCCCTCCATCCCCAACCCCACTCCCACTGCCCCTGGCCACAGTCCCTGACCCTCTTCCCTCCCTCCCAGCTCCAGCTGCCTGCCTCTGGCAATTCTTCAAGATGCAAGAAGTTGGAGGGGATGCAGCAAGGGGCGGGACATCCCTCCTGATTGGCCGTTCATTGTATGGCTGGCCAAGCAGGGATGGGACAGCCAGAACTGCCTCCCTGACTGGTGGGTAAGTGATGAGTCCGAGCTCCTCTTACCCTCTTATTAAGAGGAACAGATATCAGGTTATTTATTTTTGTTTGTTTGTTTTGTTTTTGAAAATGCTATGGACCTGGTGGAAGTGGGAGAGAGGATGGCGAAGTTAAATCTAGGGTTGCCAGTGGTCCACTGGTCTGGTCAGGGATCCCCCACTTCCTATACACACCTTAGCCTCCAGCCCCTCCCCAAACTTAGTCCAGCCTGGCTTTCAGCTGGAAATGACACTAACATGCCAGGGTCATCAGGAGTGCCACTCCGGGTTTGGGGCAAAGTTCTATGGTTTGAGGCACACTCTACACTATAGCTTTGCCCCAAAGACAGAGTGTCATGCCCCTCCCCCCACATCTTCGACATACCAACATAGCACATCATAAAGCTCTCAGAAAGTGTGTCCAATCTCCCACCAGCAGCATCAATGAACCTGGCAACCCTAGATGCATCACCAATAACTAGTCTTGTATTTCTGTAGGCCACACAGAGAAATCACAGTGCAATGAATAGGCTTTTGCTGAGTGGGAGCAGGAAATACTTGACAGAAGTGCTCCCACTAATTTGCAGCAAATGAGAAACAAATGCACATTTACTGCACAATATATGAGAAGCAATGTCTGAAAAGGAATGACCTCCATAATCTGGTTAGTGGCTGGCCAAATGTTTTGTCCTCTTACAAGTCTAAATAACTGCCAAATGTATCCTCAGAGCACCCATCTTGGCCCAGCTTCTTCTCCATCTAAAGGTAACAGCAGCAAGTGGTGGAGGATTCAGTAGGTAAAAGCATGCGTAGAAGAAAGAATTAAACCCTTCTCCCCTCCCCAGATGGCTGTGATCCAAACAGGGGCCATGCATGAGGGGAATTAGCTATCGAACTGTGGGGAAGATCTGATCATGGATCTCCTAGTGATCATTATCTCTGCAGATGACCCTGCCCCATGCAGATGACCCTGCCCAGGCAGGGAAAGACCTGACATCCAGAGCCAATATCTGCTCTCAAAAATAAGATTGAGGAGAGGAGGTGCAAGAGCCTGGCAGTCCCCTGAAAGCATTTTTCAGTCATGTGTTATTCACATGCATAACTTCTCCAGATCTTTGGGATTTTCAACATGAACAGTTTAAGCATTGATCAAGGTGCCAAATGCTTACCGGATCATTCTTGCAGCAGGCAACCTGGCATCCAAAATGTGCTGTTGAAACAGTGATGCAGAACTCCAGTAAACTGAATAAGAGGAGAAGAACACCAAGACCGAGACCTACAGGCTGCAAAACACAAATGTAAGTGCCCTATTATGCCCCACTCATTGCCAACCTCTTAGTTCAACTGCAACAAAAAGCGGCCGCGAGTAAGCGCGGCCGCCGTTGACGCGGCGGGGGCGCCTGGGAGCGGCGCGGACCCAGCCGGGTCATAGGCGCGCCGCTGCGCGCCGGCAAGGGGCGGGGCTGCCGGCCTATAAAAGGCCTGGAGCAGGGCAGCCCTTCCCTTTTCGGCAGACGACGCAGCCCGGACAGCAGCCCTCCCATCCCTCCCTGAGTTGCGGCCATGTTGTTGCCTCCTAGCCACTTTTTTGATTCAACTAATGGGAATTATCAGTAGAAGAACTGGTGAAAATGTTAAGCCATTTGCTCTTGAAGTTTGAACATGAAACGCACAATAGCAGCTAAGAACCTGACCAGGACCTTCTTGGGACCAAACTACACAATAACACATTATGTTCTCTGCCAACTCTGGCTAGTGACATTCCTAGAGATTTGTGGATGGAGCCTGGCGAAGGTGGAGGATGGGGGCAGGGAAGGGACCACAGTGGAAAATAACACTATAGAGTCAGCCCTTCAAGGCAGCCATTTTCTCCATGGGACAAGATCTCTATAGTCTGGAGATCAGATGTAATTCCAAGAGATCTCTAGGTTCTACATGGAGGGTGTGTTCAGTACTCTTCCCATTGCAGCCGCATGGCAGCTGTGTGGAATGTTTGTACTAAAGCCTGTGGGAGCCCAGCTGAGCTTGGGACTGTGGCACTGGCTGAGGAGGGGTCCTGACTCCCCCCTGTTCTATTTTCCTGAGCTCCTCCCCCATGCGTTGGTCCCATGGGCTCCTGCAGGCTTTTGAAATGGCATTCTCCTCGGGGACTGTTTGGCCGCAGGCTCCCCAGGCCCGACTCCTTAAAAATGGGTCACGTAGTTTGGTCTTATGTCTATTTGGTATTTTGTAGCATTTTAAGTCAAGGTTACAGTTACAAGCCGCAATCCTTGTTAAGTATATAAAAGACTGAAAATCTCATTTGCACCTCTTTCTTCCTCTTCATGAAGCATGAGAAATAGAATAGAACAGAAAGGAAGAGTCAGATGCATTCTGGTTTCATACTTATATTGTACAGCACCTAAAGCAGTCATTCTCAAACTTTTTTGGACATGGCCCTTTTAGGAGCCCTTCTCTGATTTCCGGGCCCCCTGTCAAATAAGCATACAACACAATCCTTACCACAGGTTCCTCTTTATAATTCTGAAAGGGCCATATATCCAGGTGCTTTCTGACCTGTCTGGGTGTTGTCTGGGCCCTGTTATAGACACCGGAACCACCAGCCCAGCCAGATCCAGTGGGCCAATCTGGACGTGCCCAGCTTTACCCAGCCCATGGAACGCCCGCCTCCAAGAGCAGAGCGCAAGCTGCTTGCCCAGCCTCACAGCCAGAAGGTTCCTGCCTGCCGAGGTGGCTGCTTGGCTGTCTTGCATCCTTCCCAGAGCCGCACACCCGCCGCCAACACACAGCGTGGCCCGACCGCCATCTTGAGAGGATCATGGCCGGCAGGGGAGGGGGGTCTGGCACTGCTTGCCCCGCAAGGGGCTCTCATTGTGTCACAGACATGCTGATAGCCCTTTGACCGCACACCCACAGCTCCCAAGGTCCCCCACTGCTGGGAGGGGGTTTTTCCTCCCTGCTTGGCCTGCAAACAGCTCTCACGGCAGTAGCAGCCCTTCGCAGTCCACACCGTACCCCTCCCCCCCCGGGAGTGCTGCCGCCGGGAGGGCACTTTCCCTCCCCGATTCGCTCTTCAAAGGCCATGCACCGGCTAAAGTCCCTCCACAGAAGTGCTTAACAGTAAAACAAAGCTCCATACTGCAAGTGTCTTTAAAGTTCCCAAGCACAATACAGCCCCCTGTTTGACACTGCCTGAAATTTCGGCCACAAATCACACCCACGGAGGGGGGGATTTTTTTTTTTACTTGAGGAGTGTGTAAACAATTAAGCACCAGCTCCTACGCCAGCAAAAAAGGTCTTTCTGAAACAATGACTGAACAAATATTCGTTGCAACTGGTGTGTTTGTATTTTTAAAAAAAACAGTTCTTAAAGGGAAAGGGGCTTTTCGGGAGCACAAACACAACAGTCCATTGGCTGTTCTGTTTGATTGATGGCCAGGGGCAGGAAGAAGCGCAGAAAAATATCGCTTCCTTTATTGAGATTTCAGTGAAACAGGAAACCTGTGTGGAATAAATACAACGCTACTGGGGCTTCAATATTCCACTAAAATTAAAGGTATGCGGAATGACGAAATTCCACTATTAAATATAGCATTTCTGCATACTGAAAACATTTGGCAACATTGGTCCTTGTGTGGAAAGCCCCCAAGTTATGTCAGACCAACCTTATCTCTTTTTTCGAGAAAGTGACCACCTTGCTGGATCAGTGGGAGGCTGAGGACATGGTTTATCTGGATTTCAGTAAAGCTTTTTGATAAGGACCATATGATATTCTTGTTGACAAGTTGGTAAAATGTGGTATGGATCCTAATTCTGTCAGGTGGACCGATAACTGAGGGGGTACTTATTAAACTGGGAGGGGTAGCAAACACAACAGAAAACATAATCAGAATACAGGATGATCTTGATAGGCTTGAGAAGTGGGCTAAACTAAATAAAATGAAATTCAATAGGAACAAATGAAAAGTTATGCATTTAGGTAGGAAAAATTGTATACACCAGTAAAGGATGGGGGAGATTTGTCTTGGCAGTAGTATGTGCGAAAAAGATCTAGGAATCTTAGTAGACCATACATTGAACATGAGTCAGCAGTGTGACTTGGGGGCTAAAAAGGCAAATGAGATTTTGGGCTGTATCAAACGGAGTATCGTGTCTAGATCCCGGGAGGTGATAGTACCGCTTTATTCTGCTCTGGTTCAGCCTCACTTGGAGTACTGTGTTCAGTTTTGGTCACCCCAGTTGAAGAGGGATGTTGACAAACTGGAACATGTCCAGAGGAGGGCAACAAAGATGGTGAGGGGTTTGGAGACCAAGACATATGAAGAAAGTTTGGGGGGAGCTTGGTCTGTTCAGCCTAGAGAGGAGACGACTGAGAGGGGATCTGATAACCATCTTCAAGAAGTTCCTGACAGTTAGAGCGGTTTCTCAGTGGAACAGGCTTCCTTGGGAGGTGGTGGGTTCTCCAGCTTTGGAAATTTTTAAACAGAGGCTAGATAGCCATCTGACAGAGAGGCTGATTCTGTGAAGGCAAAGGGTGGCAGGTTACAGTAGATGAGCGATTGGGATGTGAGTGTCCTGCATAGTGCAGGGGGTTGGACTAGATGACCTATGAGGTACCTTCCAACTCTATTATTCTATGATTCTATCAATAAGTTAGGCACCAAGGGTGCCAAAGTGCCCGGAAATGCCAGAACAGGGGCATATCTTCCAAAAAGGCCCTGGCCCTGTCTGAGGCCAAGTGAACATCATAAGGACCAGGGACCTCCAACCCATTCATACCCACAGAGCACAAGTCCTACAGGGGTCATAGGGGTTTAAATGTTCCTTCAATTACATTGGGCCCATATGGCGAATGGCCTAGAAGGTCAAAACCAAAATCTTGAACTTGATCCAGTATTTAACAGGCAACCAATGCAGCTGCCTCAACACCGACTGGACATGGATGTTCCAGTGAGAACCCTAGCAGCAGTATTTTGCACCACCTTTAGTTTCCAGGTCAAGGACAAGGGAAGGGCTGCATAGAGTGAATTACAGAAATCCAGGCTGGATATGACCGTCACATGGGTCACTGTGGCAAGGTCTTTTTGAGACAGGGCATTAGTAGCTGTGCTTGGTGAAGGTAGAAGAACACCAGCTGGGCTACTTTGTTGACCTGAACCTCTATTGACAAGGAGGCATCCAGAATCACCCCCAGATTTCTGGCTGAGTGCCACCAAGCGAATCCCCCAAGGTCCTCCTCTGGTTGTTTGCTGGTTTAGATGCCTTAACCTCCCTGAACCACCAAATGCCAGTGCCTTGTCAGACTGCCTCTGCTGTGTGCTACTGTGCTGCTTGTGTTACTGTTTGCAATTATTTATTGCCTCAAAAAATGGGGGAAATTCTATCTTTCTGGAAGTTGTTATAACAATTGTCCTTGAGGAATCCTAAAGCCCTCCAAGTCTTGCCAATTTGGATGGAAACCCATGCAGGTACAGAGCTGAAAAATGGTGGGTGTCTTTCATTGAAACCAGTGGGAAATGACAGCAAAAGAGAATTATGACAATGAAGAATCAAAAATGAAAGGAACAAGAATGAAACAACACCATATGACAAAAGCTAGCAATGAAACAGACTCTTTTGGCACTAAAAATAAAATAAACAAAAAAACCCTGCTATGTGTAAGTCTAGAAAACAGCAGACAGCTCAGACTGTGAGGAATTTCAGCCCACATGTTTCTTTTGTGAATCTAGCTCATAAAGTCAAAAGTATTAATATTTGTTCACTTACATTTCTGTAGCTATATGAGTATTGTATACTCAGTTCCGAGATATATAGAATCACACCAACTAATGCCATCACAGCACTTGTGATGTTCATTCCCACGCTACACTGCACCTGAAAGGGACCAAAAATCAATCAAGCTTCTTCAAAGAACATTGATAGGTTTGAATTCTAGTATATCTACCATTAAAATATGCTCTATATCCCTGCGGATGGTTCTTGTAGGTAGTGAGACATAATGATTGGAGTGCACTCAAGAAGACAGACAGGAAAGGAATATCATGTCACATGAAAATATATATGTTGTGAGATTTCTATATCGTCCATTTTATATGGATAATATATTGGAGGGGGGGAAATGGGTGATAGGTTTGAACAGGGGGTTAGGTCTCTATCGAGGGAATGAACCCTGCCAGGTATTTTTGTTGATGTAAAAGAGTGATTCCTCCTTCCCTCAGCAGCCCTTGGACTCTACTCTTTATGTGTATCCTTACCCCATCCCCCCAACTGGGAGCAGCATTTCAGTGGCCAGATTTGGCTGCAGCAGCAGGAAGATTTAAGAAATCAATGACATTTTCCCTTATATAATCTACAGCTTATTACATGATAGCAAATTGTGATTTGCTTGTCTATCTATCACATACATTCGTCCTCACTAGATTGATTTTGTAATTCTGGACTTTGGATCCTATCAGGATCCATCCTCAGCAGCTTGTTTGGTTTATTCCCACACAACAAAATCAGTTAGATTATAAGGAAAAGTCCATGGCATTTCTCCTTTCCCTACCAGAAATTGGGCAGGTACAGGCATGGAAGTGTAGGCAGAATTTAAATATGAAAGGAAGCAGAGCACCAGCTACTTTTAATCTTGTTCTCATTTGCCCACGTTTCCAGTGTGGTTAGATCTCACTGAACTCTCTATCTTTTGGGGGTGTTCACTATTCCTCCCAATTTGATGTCATCTACAAATGTCATGAGTAGTCCCTCCACCCCCCCATCAGATAATTGATTAAAAGCATATTGATAGTTCCTGATTAAGTGGACAGCACAGTTTCCACAGGACCTCTTATAGAAACCGTCATGATATGCAACTCTAGTTTCAAAGAAGAAAATACATAAATCTCTCTTACCAAAGACTTGCTCAGCTGATTCTCAACTGACACTGACAGGGATCCAGAAATAATGAACTGTCAAAAGAAGGGGGAAAAGTATCACCTTATAATTCGCCCAAGAGTTCATACCAGACCACTGTAGAACAGTGTGTTTTCTCATTATGCTCAACTAGTGCCATTTTAAAGCAGAAGAAAATCTGGCCTTCTGATTACCTGAGGTTTCTACCTCTTACACGAGCAGCAATGCATTTTGAAAAAACAGAGGCCAAGCATTTTTCTTTGTCGGCCTATTTTCTCAAACTTGTGCTTGTGGCTTTTGTATGAGAAATAGCCCTTTTACATATTTATCTTAAATTGTATCAATACTAGTAAAAAAGCCTGCTGCAGTCAGGAATGCAGCGGGCTCTAGCGGGGTAGTGGAGGGGGGAGACAGGCGGAAAGAATGGCAGGAAGACAGAGAGAAAGACAGACAGACAGAGAGAAAGACAGAAAGAAAGACAGGAAAAAAGACATACAGAAAGGAAGGAAAGAAGGAAGAAAGAAGGAAGGAAGGAAGGAAGGAAGGAAGGAAGGAAGGAAGGAAGGAAGGAAGGAAGGAAGGAAGTGGGTGAAAAAATGCCACAGCACCATTGGGGGTGGGAGGCTTCCTGGTCCAAACTGTAAGGGAAAGAACCCCCTGCCCCCCCGGCTCTTGTTGGGCCAGGAAGCCCACACGCCGCCTCCTCTTCACACGTTCCGATTAGGCCCTGCCTTGTACAGGCCATGCCCACTCTCTGCCCACTTAGCCCTTAGCTTGTTATTTTAACAGCAAACCCACTATTCTTAAGTGAAAGCCTTGTCATGGGTGAGAACAAGGGAATTCCAGATCCGTGTGTCCCATTTTCTTCGTGCCAAAACCAGATGTGAGCATGAGGTTTTGTGTTAATTATTGTCAGGTAATTAAGGTAGCCAAATTTGACATCTACCTGAATGACCAGTTTGGAGAGGCAAACTACCTGATGGCACTTGATTTAACAAACAGGTACTGACAGGTGCCAGCGAAATCCTGCGACTGGGAGAAGATGGCTTTCACCACCCCATGCAGCTTATTTAATTTCAAGTAGATGTTGTTTGGGCTGCATTGGGCTGTGGCAATGTTCCAGGATTTGGTGGACCACATCCTGGCCTCATACCAAGGGTTTTCGAGCGCATATATTGACAATATCATTATCTTCAGTCTGAATTGAGAGTTGCACTTGCTGCATTTGTCTCAGGTCTTGCGTGCCCTGAAGGCAGCCGGCTTTCACATGAACCGCAGGAAGAGCCACCAGAGGTTCCAAGAATTGTGGTATCTGGAATTCATAGAGGGATGAGTCCAGCTAAGGCTCCTGCCCGACAAGATAAACTTCCTGCAGGAGTACACCAAGTCCTACACCAAGAATTGCTATGACAATTCCTAGGGTTTGTGGGGTAGTTTAGTAGATACCTCATTTGGTATCTATAGCTAGCCCCCTCATCAACTGTGGGGAGGAATCATGATTTCAACAAAGCCTTTATCCTCTATGCAGATGCCTCTAGCACTGGTCTCAGTGCCATACTGTCCCAGATCCATGGGGGGGGGGGGCTGAATCTTCACGGAGCTTTTATTCCAATCCTAGGTCAATTCAATCCCTGCCATATAACTGAATATGATTTCCAATTTGATTTTGGGTGATATAAATTTTCTATCTGAAAACAATCTGATCAAGCTGTTCCCCCCCCCCCCCGTGATATCCAGGAGCTGAACTAACTCAGTATAAATGATCAAGCCACTTTGAGGGCTCCTAGTATTAAAGCGCAGATCTGTGTTTTCCCAGAATAACGTCAGCAGTCTGTCCCTGATTGGCTGGGTGCCGGTTCAAAGAATTCTTTGTTCCTGGTTGCAAGATTTATTTTTTTTTAAGTTTAAGGTGACTGTGCTCCAGAATCCATACTTCTCACAGCAGAGATTTGCCTCATTCTGTGAGAGGCTGCTGATAGCTTGTCTCCACTCTTCTCGGCTGCCCCCCCCGCTCACCCCCTCGCTCTCAGGCTAGTGCTCAAATGCAGATGGGTTTCTATTTCAAGTGGGGGGGAGAGGAGGGGGGAAGCACAAAGACTCTGGTTCAAATCAATCTGAATTCAGCAGGATCAACAGCAGAAAAATCAAGTTCAGTGCAGATTCAGCCCAGTACTCTTTATGAGCTGCTAGCTGCAACCCGCATGCTACCATATAGAATGAAGTGTTGCTGGTGAAATGTACAGTGGGGGCCTCGCTAATGGTTTGACAAAGGAGGAGGCATGGAGGAGAGAGATTTGGAGATACAGCAAGGTGGAGACATCAGGAAGGGAGAGGAGGGAGGAGGGGAAGGGAGCCAGAACAGATAGCAAGGAGAGCAGGGAGACTGGGAGGAATGCTGGAGGCAGCACCCAGGTCCCCTGAGGCAGGAAGAGAGTCTAGGGAACACATCTCCTCCCCACATCCCATCTGGCATCTGCCTCAAGAGGGCACCAGAACACTGTCCCCAGAAGAGACTCAAGTGGGCCCCCTAGAGGCAAAGGCAGGAGTGTCCCACAGGCATCAGTATCTAGATAGGAAAGTTAATTTAGCTATGTTTTTAACCATTTGGTTAAATATACTGTTGTTTATTAGCAAACATTCCTTTTGTTATTTAATAAATTCTTTTCTAAACTTTTTCAAAGGTGAGGGGGTTTTGTGTTTATCTTTTGTGTACACATAGTTTCAAAGGCCCAGGTTTGAACTCTGCTGGCTCGTTAGAAGAGCACGTTGAAGTCTTGACACCACTGGACTCACACATTGTGTTCCTGATGAAGCCAGTCACTGAGAAACCAGCACCAGTCTGTATAACTCGGGCCTCTGTTTTGTGGACAAGTTAGTGTGTGATGCCTGGTCCTTGAGGTTCAAGCCAACTAACATTTATTTCCTTCATTTTCAAAGTAATCATCTTCCTATCCCATTTTATAGAAATTAAACCAAGATAAACAAGATAGAGAAGATAAACAACTGAATAGGAATTGCATCACTTCCAAGGATTAAATTCAGGATTATGAACACTGAAACACTCTAGTTCTCAAAGACAATTTAGTACTTACAAAAAGTCCACCCCAGAATGGATATCCTCCAAATGCAGCCACAGGAAAGTAGACTTGCCAAATCGAGACAGCCCCAAAGCCGATGTGCATCAATCCAACCATGATCTGAACGGCCTGTGGGAAGATGATACAAGATAGGGCAACTCCTTTAGAGCTGGGAAGTGACAAGTTCTGATCATTTAGCACAGTCTGCACAATCATTTTAAAACAAGGGAAATGTTCATTTGGTCTGTTCCTTTTCATCAATTCCAAACTGAAACAGGATATTTACCAAGACCTCACCAGTGAGCACCCCATTCTGTTCATAAATATCCTAGTTTGGCTGGGAACTTTAAATTAATCTAGGAAAAAGAGTTCATTCCAGCCGGAGCTATTATCTTTGGGCTCCCTGGCTAGATGCCCCTCAGTTTCCAAAATGTCCCTTGTATGTTCAGTCCAAGAGTACTGAACTTCTGTCTCCAGGTTGTCCCCTTTCAAAATTTTTAGTCACTGGAGGGCTTTGTTCTATGTGTGTTCTGAACTTCTGCATTCTCTTTCATGTGAAAATAGCTACATGGTTATAGGGAATATTTTCAGTTACCTGCTTTGAAGAAGAAACATTTTCAGGCTTTTCTAATAATTGGGGTGTCTTGCACTACCAAATATTAGGATTCTGTATCATTGGGACATATTCCAGCTATATCTATCACTCTATGAATGAGCGAGTGATCTGTGAAGGCCAAAGACCTTTGAGTTGTCTGGTTTTGCTCTATTTTGCTGTCAAGTGTAGGCTCCTAAAGCAGTTTCCAATAATATAGTTGTTTCGGATATAAAAATAAACTTAGATGATAATTTGTTATTTCCCTTTTCAATGAATCCCTCTCAACCTGTTTAGTTTTCCTAGAACTACTATGAAGTAACCATTGAAATCCCTGGAACATGCATAGGCATTAAAGGCACCTACCCCCAGAGTTTTAGCCTCTACTCTGAGCATTTTCTCCAGTCCCCCCCGCTGAGGGTTCTGCTGAGGAGGGCTGAACGGCTGGCCCACATATTGAGTTACTCCAATGGGTTGGGTAACAGCACCAGGGATGACCAGGCCTGGATGGATTACATTGGCACCATAAGATGGAACAAAGAATGTTGTTTGATTTGCCATTCTCGGAGGATCTGTTGCCATTGGTTAGGTATCTGCATGAAAGAAAGAAAAACAATAAAACAAACCTAAAAAGCTACCCTTTCATAGATTTGAACAAATATTACCAATTCCTCTCCTATGAAGAATTTGAAATGGAGCCCCAGAAGATGGGCTCCATGCTGGTCAGGTGACTCGTGAAAATTCTGTTTTCTACATATGGACAGCACACAATGAGGGGAAAGGGATTCTTAACACAATAAATTAAAATTTTGCTTCTTTAACTGTATGCATATCTAGAAAAACTAGACTTTGAGTTTCTGGGGAGTTGCCATCTCCTCCCTTCTCATACGTTCCTTGCATGCGGCTCAGAAGCTAAAGACTTCAAGCTCTGGAACAAATTCTAGTTTGTGGTTATATGTGAACCACAAATGATTCCCCACTTTATTCATGTAAAGAGGATTCAAAACCACAGTTTAATCCTGGGTTACAATCCTGGACAGCAATCAAGAGAATAACTATAGTTTGTGGTTCAGATATAATGACAATTAAAGGGTGGCCAACATTTTTTACATAGTCCTTGAATGTTCCCCAGTCAAAACTGCCCGATCGTTTTGTTCTACAGCCATTGTGCAAGCTCAGTGTGTTCAGCCTAACACTTCATCAGCATCAGCAACAGCAGCAGCAACAATAGCATCTATCCTCTTCTCCCAACAAAGTTGGTAAAGTGCTCAGGGGAACTAGCATCACTTTATCCTCATGAGAAACAGCCTTCATCTATGAAGATGGTCATAAGATGATTGTATAGCACCAACAGGGGACCTCAGAAATGGTCTGGAACCATTTTGGCCGAACCAGCTTGGCTTGATCGAATGCTGCTCCAACTTTTGGTACTTGAAATAGGACAAATGCTACCTGCATTCTATCCTTTAAGGATGGGTTTGAACATTTGGTAGTGATGGAAAAGCCCTCTGTACATGTTCAGAGATACTCTGGCATGCCAGGCATTTCAAAGCTGTGTTCTTTTTCAAATTAAGCACTGTCCCCAAATTCATGTAACTCATTTTACCCCCAGAGCTTTAGCCTCTTCTTTGACCAGTTTATCCAATCCCATTCATGTGAGGGTTCTGCTGAGGAGAGCTGAGCAGAAGGCCCACATACTGTGTTACCCCTCCTGTTTGGATAACAGGACCAGGGATGATCAGGCCTGCCTGGATTACGTTGGCAGAAATAACAAAGCAAGCAGCTACTCAGTACAGATACAACAAACTAAACAAAATCCTCAGCAGAGGTAAAACTAAGGGCCATTCCGCACCAGGATCTATGTGGCAAATTGGTTGCGGGATGAAAAAACGCCATTTTAAATTGTGGAATTCATCGTTATGCATACCTGGCTTTGTGGTGGAATCCAGTTGCGTTTCTATTGTTTTCCATAGGTTTCCGGTCTCGGCAAAAATCGCTAGCCAGGAAGCGATATTGCTGAGCTGTGTCCCGCCCCTGGCCGTCAAGCAGCCAATGGGCGGCCATTATCATAAAACAGACATCGAACCCCAGCAATCACTGAAGCCATAAAACACTGCAAGTCACCCTGAGCCTGTTGCCAGGAAGGGCATCTTATGGTCATCTTATGACCATTAAATTTATGTAATAATGAGACAAAGATCAAAAATAATTTTGAAAGTAGAGTGACAGAGTGAACTTCGCCTCGCAGCTGAGCCCTTCAAATTTTCTTAGCAGCATTTTCTAGAAATCATCAAGTACTAATCATAAGCCCCAATTGCTTCTTTCTCCCTCTGTCCCCTGTCCCTTTTCCTGTAGGCCATGAGTGACCCACTGGCTGGAGCCCAACACTCCAGAGGCACATGGAGCATGAGGAAAGGAGAGTGGTTAGACATGTTCTGCTCCTCTGTCAAGCAGTACACGGACCTTCTCCCTGGTTCCTGCAACTCTCCCAAAGCCTCCAGGGAAGGGACTCCAAACTAGGGGTCTGGGAACCTCTGAGGTTCATAGCAGCTCCAATGGGGGTCCACGACCTTTCCCCTCCTGCCTTAATTGACTTGGCCACAAGCTAGGGAACTGGCAGCTTCCATTACACCTCCCCTTTGGATATAATAGAGGAATGGGGCACCCTCTTTGGGAGCCCCTAGAAGTGGACCCCTTGGACAAATCACTCTGAAATTGTGAGGGGACTTAGGGAAGAGCCTCCCAGAATTACCCTGAAATTCTGGAGGCTGTATCTCAAGCTCTCACCCCCAAACCCCAGGAAAGGCAGAAAAACTGAAATTCCCATTATAGCCAATGGTCACATTGACTTTAATGGGTGCCAAAAGCAAATTAGCCGGATTGGGCCCTTAGTGATTTATGAGTCCTTTGATTTTGGGCAGGGGGAAGAATCATTCCTGATTCAGGGGGAAGAAAACTTTCAAGAGACACACTTTGTGTCACAACAGAAAATCATTGTCATTTATTTCTGGCATCGCCTATACTTGTGTTCACCTATTCATTGCTCCAGGCACATTGCCATTTTTAAAAAGAAATTCCTGTCCCTGGGAGAGGGAGGTGGGTGTGAGGGCAGGACAATACAGACAACTCTAGCGCATTTGAGTCTCCATACCTTCCTTCTCCTGGTTGCCTGCTGGTTGCTCTACGGACGCTTGCAACTTTTAGATTGGTGAATCCTTTTTATCTGATTCCCAAACTCATGCTTTAAAATGGAGGATGTGGTGAGCTGTCAGCTGGCCAGACACTGGATGTGGGTGATGTGAAGTGGAGCGGTCGAAATATAATGCCTAGATTAGGTAAGCATTTCACTATATTTATTGTGTACAGAAAAAGCCCTAATTTTTTCATGGCTTCTAGGACAGCAAATGCTGTTTTGATAGGGAAATTCCTTGTTGAGGCCATGCGAGTTTGAGAAGCCTGTGACAAAAGATCTGTAATTTGCCTGCCCTCTATGGCTTGAATTCTGCCTTTCTTCCTCTTATTCCTAGTTGAGATTGAATGATACTATTTAAGCCACAAGAACAGAGAAAGAAAAATAAAGAAAAGAAAGAATTGACTGCAATTTAAAATAAAAATGAATAGAAATGTCCAATTAAACTGCAACAGATTAAAAGCCCTTAAAACATCTCCCCAGATGAAAGAATGCCTATCCAGCTTAGACTGAATGTTTGCCAGAAAGGGAATTTTTTGCAGTAACTGCTTAATTGTTACAATTGCTACAACCCCCCCACCCCTCAAAGAGCATTATGCTCTAGCACTTCCAACTTCCTGGTGATCCCTTGACCCCAAGGAAGCTCGCTTGGCCTCAACCAGGGCCAGAGCTTTCTCAATCCTGACCCCCACCTGGTAGAACGAGCTCCTAGAGGAGATCAGGGCTCTGCTGGAACTTGAACAGTTCTGCAGGGGAGGGCGGTATATAAATAAAATAAACAAACAGGATATTAGGATCATGAACCTTTTTGCTCACTCTCTTAGTGACTACACACTAACAGAACTGTTACAATGAGTATTGGTAAAACCATTAGAAAATTGGTACAATAGCATAATATTTTAAAAATGAAAATCACATAAGAATGAAAAGTTTAACATTACCACTACTCAGAATGGATCCTTGGTAGCAAGCCGTCCCCCAGTAATCCACAGTACAGCACAGCACTGCCGATGTACTAGCTGAAAAATTCTTGAGAAGTTCCTGGTCAGCTCGACTCTCAGGTGACACTATCTGCCACCCGATCAGTAATGAGAACTTTCTGGAACAGTTGGCTAAAGTAATCTCAGAGATGGAATTTGTCACAATGTCAATATCAGTTGTTTATTGTTGAAGGCAAAACCATAACAACCAAATAAATGTATTAGAAACACATCACGCTTGGTTGCATATAACCACAGAATCACTTTGTCCACAATGCATAGTGAGAATGAATCAGTAAATGAAACCTGAGCACATGCACAAAAGAGACAGGTGCTGCATCATGGAATATTTCCAGAATGCCTATTTATGGTGTGGCATAGGCATGTACAAGAAGAAGAAGAAGAAAAGCAAACTGTTTGGATTCAGCCTTACTTGATTCAGGCCAAAACTGATCCATCTAAATCAACTGATTTGGGGTGGAGCTTGGCTGAATCGATTCTGCCAACTCTGATTTGGCATCATTAAAGACAATGGCACCTTTAAAGTGTATGGAAATTTTCCCATTTCTACTCAGTGGCCTGCGGGGGAGTTGAGTTAGAGGCACCAAACTTGCTGCCTCTCCTCAAAAAAAACCCCCCATGTTTCAAAAAGATTGTCCCAGGAAGTCCCATAGGACCTCCATTGTTTCCAATAGTGTGTGTGTGTGTGGGGGGGGGGGAATCAGATTATCTCCTATATAGGCAGAGAATGGATTTACGCTCACCCAAGGAGACTTGTGAATCTGGAAGCTCTGCTAGATTTGACCCCCCCCCCCCCACAGCAACTTGGCTGTTGAGCGGATAGAGCAGTGGTTAATGCCACAACCCTTTAATACAGTTCCTCATGTTGTGGTGACCCCCAACCATAAAATTATGCAAATATTCTTTCACAGCAATTAAACTGAAACTGACTGATACCATGTCAATCTCACTCCTTTCCGCTGCTCCAGACAGACAAACGCTTGATCTACCCTGCAAGTCTGTTGTGAAGATGGCGCCCCCCCCCGGCCAAGCTGCTTGCCCTGCTGCAATCCCTGTTAAAGGGTCATTTGACCCACAAAGGAGTCCCGACCCCCAGGTTGAGAACCACTGTGGTAAAAGATTGGCATGTCTGCTTCTCTGAAGTCGGTAAGATGGCTCCCCAACACTCTCCCATCTCCTGTCCAAAGCTAACTATTTGGTATGTACCAGAGCTGCAAAAATGGAAACAGGAGTGAGATGGCTAGAGTGAGTCTGGCAGAAAAGTTGTGACCAAGCATCAAGAACATCTTATAAGATAATTATGAATGCTTATGAGATGGTAGTGGAAGCCACTAAGGAGGAATTCTATGTGGCCGCCATTGCCTCCACAAGCTCGCGCCTGGCACAATTATTTTAAACAAAAAGAGTTAGCTTTGAGGGGTTCCCGAAGTGGGTGACCCGTGCCTGGTGGATTTCTTGGTCAGATGACATCCAGGCCCTGCAGTATCTTTCTAAATACTGTCGGGCCTGTAAGGAGAAGTTGCTTCACCAGGACAGTTGAGAACAGTTTTCTACCACCTACTAGTTGTTGTTGTTGTTGTTTTTACAGCAGTCTGGAGTGTTGCATGCCAAATGATCATATTTTATTCTGATGCTTGAGCTCAGGTGCTATTTGTTGAGATATGCAAGATGTGCAGTGTGTATGAATCAACAGTACAAAAAGAATTTCTACAGGAGGCATTGGAGGAGATGTGTATTTAGCATAGCATAGGAACTTCTTGATGTTTTGTAGACAATCTCCTCCTGATTGGCTCAATTGGAAACTTCCTGCTCCTTTAAGCATACTTCCTCCCTGCTTGCCTCCTCAGGAAAGGTCCAAGAACCAAGCACTGCCACCCTCTCCTCAGGTGCTTTTATGCAGCTGATGTTCTTTACAAAAATAGTTATTTATTTCCTCCTGCTGTATCATTAGAAGCGGGGCACGGGGAACTCCACATCTGCCTTCCCCGACCCTTCGGGGGGGGGGGAGTCTGTGTGTGTGTGTATATATATATGTTTGTGTGTGTGTGTATATGTGTGTATGTGTGTATATTTTCCAAGTATAGAAACAGATACAAAAGGAAAATAGTGTATATAAAAATCATATATGACAACATTTAAAACACAATATACATGATCGATAAACAGAACAACTCACACACTAATTTAGTTTCCAGTAATCAATCATGATCTGAATAACCATTATTTATAAAATTCTGCCACGGAAAGTTTTGGAATTATCTTCCTACAAAATCTAAAAAGGGTCAGTAAATTGTTCTGGTGGCTGTCTGTTTACCAGATTAGTCAGCTCCAACATGACGACAAGATTTCTCCTAAGCTCCAGTCAAGAACTCACTCCATACCTAAACCAAATGACAGTGGGGCGGTGCGGGAAAATGCTGAGCACAGAATACAAATGAGCACCACCAAATATCAAAGCAGCTCTATCCGGTACGCACTCCAGGCAACCCACTCTGGGCAACTCTTGCTGCTTCCATCTTGATACTACAGTCAGTTTATTTGCAGCAGTTGCATGAAAGAAAAATCCTCTAGCTTCGAAAGGTAGATTAGAAAGTAACATGCTTAATGTATACTATTTTATTAAGTTGATTTACAAAAATCATACAATGGAATAGTTACAATAATGGACAAAAAGCAGAAAATATTTTTTTTTGTAATATGTAGTAAAAATAAAGGTGATGGTTTTCTAGATGGGGGAACATTTAAAAAAATGTGTTATTGCTTTATGTATTATTCTGGTTTAATATGTTTGAAAGATAAGTAAGATTAGTTATATACAACTTGATGAAACTAAAATTGACTTTTAAATATTTTTAAAATTTAATTATATGCTCTCTGTGGAAGGTAAAATGTAAATGATGGAAATAGTTAAGCCCTGGGGAAAATATAGTACATACTCTGCAGTAATATTGATGAGATAAAAGAAGTGAATATATAAGATACATTGTGAAACGTTAGCTTCTTAACAGTCATCGTTTTGTACATGAAATATGTAATATCATTTTTATTCTGTATTATGTTATATTTTTCCTTCTTGAATCAATAAAAATATTTTAAAAGGATCAAATTTTGCTCTAAGCCCTTTAAATCTCCTAGTGTGTTTACACGTGGCTGTTTCCTTTCTACAAAAGAGTGACACTTGGATTATACTTGTGTTTAGGGTCGTCCAGCCTGGACCCTAAGAAGATTCCTGAACCCTTTACCATTGCATTGAGGGGAATCCTTTTGCAGTTTCTCCCATCCTTGTGATGCATTGTGATGTTTTTGTGCAGGATGAGGAAAACGACTCTTATCATTTCTTTATTCCAGTTCTGTGAATGAGTAGGTTGGAGGTTCCATGGGTCTGTGCCAGCTCCTGTTTTTCTCTCCTGCCCCCTCCCCCACACTGGACTGGACTGAAGTGGCTTAAGGTTCTATTTACCTTTTCCACCCTGCTGTTTCTCCTTCTTATTTTCTGAAGAGGCTGCCAGGAAGAAATAAGATCACGACTAGAAGAGGCAAACATGAGTACACAGGATAGTGGTAGAACTTTAATAAGGTTAAAGTTGGAAGGACTCTTGGTGATGTCTCCAGCCCTTTGTGAAGCAGTAAGAAAAGACACAAGCAGATGATATTTCACTCTCATTTCTGAATCACATGGACAGAAAACCCACCCAGCACTTTCTTGAAGGCCGCCTTCACATCCTTGTTGCGCAAGCTGTAAATCATGGGGTTGATTAGAGGGTTGACAACGGTGTAGAATAAGGCGTTGGCTTTGTCCCAGTTTGGAGTGTGCTGGGAGCTAGGTCGGGAATACATCATGAGGATGGCTCCGTAGAAGAGGGAGACAGAGATGAGATGAGCAGAACAAGTGGAGAAGGCCTTGCGCCTCCCAGCAGCAGAGCGAATGCTAATGATGACTGCTATAATTCGAAAGTAGGCACCCACAATGAGAATAGTGGTGGCCAACACATTGCAACCAATGACAGAACTCAGGATAAGTTGATAGAGCCAAGTATCATCACAGGCCAACTTTGCTAATGGTGGTGCATCACAAAAGTACTGGTTGATGATGTTGTCCTCACAGAAGTGGAGGCGGAAGGTGTTAGCTGTGTGTATAATGGAATTGACAAAACCAGCTACATAAGAAGCAATGACCAGTTGGATGCAGAGCTTCTTGGGCATGGCAGTGACATAGAGTAGTGGGTTGCAGATGGCCACATAGCGGTCATATGCCATGGCAGCCAATAGGAAGCATTCGCTATAGGCCAAGCCAGCAGAGAAGAAGAACTGGGCTGCACAGCCAGCAAAAGAAATGACATTGTTCTTGGAGACACAGTCAAACAGGATCCGAGGAGTGTACACTGTGGAGTACCAGAGATCCAGGAAGGAAAGACTGCCCACAAAGAAGTACATTGGAGTGTGCAAACGGGAATCAAGGTAGATGAGAGCTATGAGGCCCAAGTTCCCAGTCACTGTGAGAATATACAAGACCAAGAACAGCACAAAGAAGACCAAGCGCAGGACTGGATCTGTTGTGAAACCCACCAGAACAAAATTAGTAATTAGGGTCTGGTTGACTTCCATATCTATGGTCTCTATAGGCCTTATCTGTTGATACAGAGAAGAAGAATGGGTAGGTCACTATTTATTACAATGGTATGTAGAAGACACCTGGGGATTTGAAAGGTGTATTTTAAAATGGCACATTTTGTTTCATTTTGCCTCTTGCCCAGACAGCCCTTGTTTCGGAAGAAACAGTACTGCTTTGATATGATACCTAGATAACATCAATCTGGAAACCCGACTGAGATGGGTCAAGGACTGAAGCTTCCTCCAGGAATGCTGATATTTGGTCCACAGCAGTCCTTTCAACCAACTTCCCCAAAAACACTAAGCCCAAGACAGGGTGGTAGTTGTTAGGCTCCTGTGGATCTAGAGATGGTTTTTTGAGCAATGGGCGTACCACTGCCTCTTTTAATCCTTTAGTATAGTTATTGTAACTACCCCCACAGCTAATTCTCCACCAGGTCTGGCTAACTCCAAGTAGCTAGTTTGGGAACACTCACCTTTAGACCAAAGCAACAGAATCAACAACCTCTTGAAAAGCCTGTAATAAAAGCCAGTTGATATAAACAGATGGTCCTAAAAAGAATCCTTCAAGATCAGGCTCTACTCAGGGGGTTGTTGGGAATCCCTTACTTACAGAACGTATTGTTGTAGTTATGTAAATTATTAAATGAAGCATGCCTTATGAAGAAGTTATTTAACTAGCAATCAATACACTTTCATAGCCGAAATTAAATTGTAATGGAATTTTAATCCGATCATTGCTTTGTGTGTGTGTGTGTGTGTGTGTGTGTGAGAGAGAGAGAATTGCTGCGAAATCGCAGCCGATTTATGTTGACCATCAGCAAGGGCCTTTCAAGGCATGTCAGAAGCAAGGGTGGTTTGCCATGGCCTCCCTTGGTGGTGGTCTACCTTCCAATTACAGATCCAGTTTAGCTTCCAGATCTGCTAAAGCTATACCATTATATATCTCATGTTCTCATTCTCGGAGATGGAATTCTAAGCCAGGTTGGTGTAGTGGTTAGGAGTGGGGACCGGGTTTGATACTGCGCTCCCCCACGTACAACCAGCTGGGTGACCTTGGGCTGGGTGACCTAGCACTGATAAAGCTATTCTGACTGAGCAGTGCTATGAGGGCTCTCTCAGCCTCACCTACCTCACAGGGTATCTGTTGTGGGGAGAGGAAAGGTGAATGTAAGCCGCTTTGAGACTCCTTCAGGTAGAGAAAAGCGACATATAAGAACCAACTCTTCTTCTTCTTCTTCTTCTTCTAAGCTCAACTTGCACAGGATATATTGCCAAATATTTTTCCTATGTATCTCTGGAACCTGGGCAATTTCATTATGCTGTATGTTAATATGCCCTCTCATTCTAATCTGAACTGATTATTTTCAATCCATGATATTGTATCTGAGGATGTGTGCATGCACACAAAACCTCATACATTGAATAAATCTTTGTTGGTCTTAAAGGTACCACTGGACTCTAAGTTTGTTCAGTATATTATCTCTTTTGGCCAGTGGGTTTATGTGGAGAATATGAGCAAAATGTATTATTTCTATCAATGGAAGTTGCTCAGAAAGGTGCTCACTTAGACCATTTACGCACTGGAGGTTTCATGCCGGGCTGCAGGCTGGAGTTTTAGTTGTGGCAGGTGGCCCCACCTCTTCCTGCACACACATGGGGGAGCATTTGGCCTGGTGCACCTCATCCACCCCCGATTTGTGCTCCTGCACGGGAGCTGGGGCAGTGAAGTTCCCAGTGCATAAACAGTCTTAGTGGATTCTGCAAAATTCAATTAATGGCAGAGTGGTTTTTTCATGCATTCACTGAAGCATGAAAATATGGATGCTACTGCAGTTGCCCAACCTATCCGTTAGAACCTTTGATGTACAAAGTTCTATGGTGTCTCTCTCTATAAAATGAGTCCAGATTCTTCACTGTGCTGCTCACAGCTTTCTGAAACTGCCTCCCTCTCCATACTGTGGTCAGAAAATGTTTGAAAAGAAAAAAAACAACTCTGCCACTAACGAGTCAACAAAAAATCCCTCTACCAAAATGTGTCCAGTCATAATAAGATAATTTGGGCCTTCCTTGTGCCTCTTTCTCAGTGTTGTGCTCTTGTGCTGTACAAACATCTCTCTTTCAGTGCTTTTCTATCTCCCTCTCCAGATAATCCTGTTGCACTTGGCCTCCATCAGAATACATTGGTTTTCAAAGAGCTGTGCTTAATAGCATTATACCAAGACACTGAGAATTGGTAATGGGAAGATTTAAACAAGAAGGCATGTTAGACTTTAAATTACTTCAGGCTACATAGTGTGTGTTGGACTCCCTGTGAGAGTCATAAGAACGCATAGAGACAGCCGAAGACATTTTTGTGCAGAAAAACCCATAGAGAAGTGGAGACACAGAACGAATCAATAGCAGTCCGTGACTCCTTCTCCCAAGGCTCACTGCCTCCCCGTGACCAGTGGCTGGATGCCCTGACCACTGTTTCTTACGGACTTCTTGTCAGGCGGCCACGACATGCAACACATGCAATATGGACCACAAGCCCTTCTTGTCATTCTATTTTAGAAATCTCTGGATATTATATATAGTCATGGTTTAATTTTCTTTCTCAAAAAGAATTCCTGGGGATTGTTCTGACACTCTTTCCACATTTGATGTACATTTCAGACACTTGGTCTTTGGTGGGCTCATCCCCATTTTAAAGGGCCCGGAAGCAAAGTCAAATCTTAAAAGGCTGTTTAAGCTACGAGGATGTAGACAGAGGTGGGAAAACTGAACTCAGAACCTTTTCTCCTCAGAAAAACAAGAATTTGACCTTAGTTGGCTCTCAGACATGGTTTCTGGATACAGGTGGGCTGGCCAGTTCCTAGGAGCTTAAACTGGGACTACAGATTAAACCTGGAGCAACCAGTCTTACCTGTAAGAAGTGTGGCTTATTCTCCCATGAATTCCATTTGAGTGAGATAAGAAGGTGGTTTATACACCTTGCATCAGTTCCCAGTGTGGCCAATTAAATATTGATTCCTCTTTCTTGCTGATCTGAGGTGGGAATATGAAGATTAGACTACTGAATTTTTTTTTTTGACTCCTGCTCCCTGAAGTGTTTATATTTAAGAGAAATAGGAGTTTGTCCACTGGGCTTTAAACTCTGCATGTAAACAACCCCCTGAACTCTAAATATTTCTATCTTTAGGGTACCTGAGAGCTCCATTGTAGTTCCTTTTTTGTAAACAGTTGCAACTGTAAATGTAGTATTAAGAGCATTAAGTGAATTCCCTCTCTGAAATAAGGTGGCCGTAGAGGTCAAATGTGTATGTGTGGATTTGTAAAATGGTTACCACCAGTAATCACCGGCAAATGGATTTGATTACCAAAGACAATTTAAGTCCTCAGTTCATGCCAAGAATGGAATTTCTTACCCTAATTCAAAGGATTGTCTTTAAAATTGTCTTTAAAACATTAGGTCTAGTAAATTTCTTTTCCATATGAGTTGTCTAAGAATGAAGGCGCTGAAGGTACTGAAATATCTCTATTAATTATTCTCCTAGTTCTGGTCTGTTTGGGCTGTAGGCTGTTTGGGCTTTAGGACACCCCAATGTGTTTCATGCAAGAATGGAGATAGGAGGCTGGGTATTCCCAGTCGTAATCCAGCATGCTAACTGTACCTCATGGGCACTCAGCTAGGTTTCCTGCCTCATAAGAACACAGAAGATGTCCAGTTGGTCCAGCAATTATTTTACTCAGTTAGATTCACTGGTAGGCAACCTTACCATATTTGAATGGGCACCTATTTGATTGAGAAAGCAGATGGGATACAATGAATTGATCTAGCTAAGGTATAATGCCACCTCTAGAGTAATCTAAACTCATTTCCCCATAAATCCATAACAAAGAGATCAGAACACCTTTATGCATTTTACATCTGAGTTGTTCTGAGCAGTTTGTCTTTGCATCTTTTCCCCTCTAAAGATAAAGTTCTGTGTTTCTGTATCCATATAACTGCAGACTTTTTAGCCAATAAAACCAGAAGTTTGAGTTACCACCAGTTAGGATGACCAAGCATTTGCTTCTGTGGGACCGTTTATGCACTGGAGGTTTCATGCCAGGCTGCAGGCTGAAGTTTTACTCATGGCAGGTTGCCCCACCTCTTCCTGCACCCACATGGCAGAACATTTGGCCTGGTGCACTTCATCCGCCCCCGATTTGTGCTCTTGCATGGCAGCTGGGGCAGTGAAGTGCATAAACAGTCTGGGAGAACTCCCACTTGTGGGCTTGTCTCAGGTTGGAGGGGCACCAAATAAATAATTGCTGAGGCCACACTGTCAAACAGCTCCAAGTATGCAAGATTAAGCATAACCCCAAGAAATATCATGGAATTTACACAATTTAGACAATGGATTATAGAAAAGCAAGAGCTTCTCCTATGAGACATTGCCCATCAACAACAGGTGTCCTAAGTCACCATGGAGACAGACCTGTGTCAAGTCCTACAGGCCGGCAAAAGTATTCAGTCACTAGAGTGCTGGCAGACTTTCCTCTGAATTCTTCTTTTGGAGCAGAATTCTTCTCTAGAGACCCAGGCAAGTGCCAGCCTCCGCCCTACTGAGAGATGGAGTGGGGCAGAGACCTGGAGGAGGGACTAAGGCAGGAGGCAGGCTCCTGTTGGGCCTTGGTGCAGCAGCAGGAAAGGGACAGAACTGTGCAGAATGAGCTCAGGGCAAGTATGAAGAATCCCCAGGGAATCCCGGGCTTTCAGTCTCCACTCTTTGAAGCTGGAAAGGGAGGAATGACCCTGTTGAATTCCTTATACTATCAAAGAAGGAGAACTGTGGGTGGGTAAGTCCCTAATTCAGTTCTCCCCTCAGCCTTGACTTTGCTGCTCATGCTGCTCCCCCTGAGCCACAGGCCCCCTGTTGGAATTGCAATCAGCAAGTAATTTGACAAAGCCAACCTTAAAAGGTTGTTGTTAAGTTGTGAAAATCTTATAAGTGCTTTTGAGATGGAACTTTGTACAAATAATTAATATGTTCTTACTAAAATATATAAACCCTTACTGAAGAATGATATGGAAGACTGTATGATAAAATGCAGCAAGAAATTTGATTATAATATACAAATGAAACAATGTGAAAAGTGTGGAAGAAATGTATTAAATTCACATTGTCCCAGTTTAAAGGAAATTGTTTACAAAATGATGTACCAATGGTATATGACAATAGAAAAATGGAATAACAAAATTATCACAATGGATTAAACAAATGTCGGAATGGCAACCAACGACCATGGACATTTTACCATACATGCTGGACCTGTGGTAGAGCTCAGAAATTCTGGATTCAAATGCATGTTTGCATACAAAAGTTCTTAAAGACTAATATCGAAATAATACCAGAAGCATTCTTGTTGGGCTTAATTGATAAAGGATCTAAAAATTGATAATGAAACTTTGTTTAGATACATGATAACAGCTGCGTAACTTTTATGTGTGGAAAACTACATATCTGCCTACTGAAGAAGATTGGATTGCTACCCCTCCCTCCTTCTTTACTTGTCCCATTTGAATAGATTGTACCCCTCAATTCTAGTATTCCAATTGTGAGTATTATCCCATCAAGTTTCTGTGATTCCTATTAGGTCATAGTCCCTTTCCTCTATTAGGACTTTTAGTTCCTCCTGCTTGTTTCCTGCATTAGTGTCGAGTCATCTTAATCCATCCTTTGTGTGCCCCATGGTTTTGGTTTTTGAACTCCCTTGTAAATTAGTAATTCCCAGTTTATGTGCCATTCCCTGTAAATTTGCAATCTTCTCATCTTCAGTTCTTGCCATCACACTAAATTCTGAATTTATGTCTTGCTCCCCCTTTGGATTTAGTTTAAAGCCCTCTTCAACAGGTGTGCAAGGCTTCTCCCAAAAATACTTTTTCCATCCCTTGTGAGGTGCACGCCATCTCCTGATAGTAGCCCCTCATACTGACAATCGTAGACCAGGATCCAGAAATCCAAACCTTTCCCATTGACACCAGTGATGTAGCCAGCCATTTACGTGCATGATTTGTCTCTCTTTTCCTAAGTCACGGCCATTTACACAAAGAATAAATGAAAACACAACCTGCACTCCCAGGTCCTTTACCTTTCCCCCCCAGATCCACAAAGTCTTTCTTAATATGTTCCATGCTGTACTTGGGTGTACCATGCTGTACCACATGAATGGGGAAAAAGGGGTAATGACCTGTGGGCTTGATGAGCCTGTCCAACCTTTAAGAAAAGTTTCCTAGTGTTTTAAAAGGGCATGGATCCCCTATTATATTTCTCATCCTTTGAATCCAGGGTCCCGTTTTAAGAATGTCTGGGGATTTTGCATACCCACGTGTGGGGGGAACTACATGATCTAATATGTGATTTGCCTGTGGGCACTCAGGACTATCAGCAGTTTATGGAACTTGTTAAGCAGTGTTTGAACTTGTTGGAGGACCAGTTGATACTACATTTCTGAGCGGCAAACCTTAAGCCCAAAGAGCCCTATGCTTCATGTATGTCTTGTTTAACAAGGCTCCTTGACTTGGGTGGAAGCATATAACAAACACACACAGAATCTTTTGGCCTTCAAAGGAAAGACTTCAGATCTCAAAAACAGCTGCAGAAAAGATGTGCAAGTACATTGCTTCAATAAACCTTTACAATAGCTTTGAATGCCAGATTAAAAGGTAAACATTCATTAGATTGTTTTAAGGCACAGTTTATAATCTGTGTTCAAATTGCAGTGATTAGTGTAAGGGTTGCTGGCAGGACTTCTCTGTTCCATTCTTGACTGAATCTCTCATCTCGGACAAGCAGCCTCATAGGCTGGAGGAGCCGAACTGCTTTCAGCACAAGCCATGTCTCCATTTATAGTGTAGGGCATAAAAACCATGGTCTGAAACAAGCAAGCAAACAAGCAAACAAACAAACAAACAAACATTTATTTATTTACTTACATACAACAATGTGAGAGCCAGTTTGGTGTAGTGGTTAGGAGTGCGGACTTCTAATCTGGCATGCCCGGTTCGATTCTGCGCTCCCCCACATGCAACCAGCTGGGTGACCATGGGCTCGCCACGGCACTGATAAAACTGTTCTGACCGGGCAGTGATATCAGCGCTCTCTCAGCCTCACCCACCCCACAGGGTGTCTGTTGTGGGGAGAGGAATGGGAATGTGACTGTAAGCTGTTTTGAGCCTCCTTCGGGTAGGGAAAAGCGGAATATAAGAACCAACTCTTCTTCTTCTTCTACAATCTAACGCTCCCTTTCCACCCAATTACTGTCCACAAGGTGGTGAGCAAAAAATCATTAAAACATTTAAGCTGATAAGAAATGCAATTAAAATTACAAATTTGATAAACAACAACAGAAGCATGGCCAGCAGTCATTACTGAAGGTCTGCCTGATTTTTTAAAGAGTCCAGACCTGAGGCAAAGATAGTGATATGAATCTCCCTGGGGAAGGAGTTTCAGTGTTTTTGGTATCACAACAGAGAAGGCCGTTTCTTAGGTCGCCACCCACCTGCCTTCAGACTGAGAGACAAGAAGCTGTATCTTTATACCCCACTTTTCACTACCAGAAGGAGTCTCAAAGTGGCTTACAAACACCTTTCCCTTTCTCTAACCACAACAGGCACCCTGTGAGGTAGATGGGGCTGAGAGAGCGCTAACAGAACTCTTCTGTAAGAACAACATAACAGAACTGTGGCTACCAAGGTCACCCAACTGACTGCATGTGGAGAAGTGGGGGATCAAAGAGTCCACTGCTCTTTACAACAATGCCATGCTTGCTCTCAGGTGGTCAGGGTAACTGGAGCACCACGTCCAATGAAGGATGATCCAAATGAGTGAGTAGGTTGATATGGGAGAAGGCAGTCCTTGAGGTATGTTGGTCCCAGGGCTACTATGCTTGACAAAATATATTAATGTCCATGAGAGGGCTGGGAGGAGGGGAGATTATACTTTCTGCTTTTTGTAACTTAAAAAAACATCTGGAAGGATTGTACTCAAGGATCGGTTACAATCTCCCAAAGTATTTCTACATTTCAATTTATTAATTTTTTAAAAAGGTGTGAGCCTTGCGGGTGTAGGTGAAAAGATGGAAGAGGTATGTTGCCAATAACTAATCTTGTAGGCTACATAGAGAAATCACTGTGCAATGACAATGATTGTTTCCACATGTGGAGAAACATCTAGTTTTAGTATCGCTTTGGATTTCCTCTGGATGCTGCGAGAACTCTAGCCTTTGTGCATTTGGGCTTTCCTTCCCTTATTTCCCAGGCTGGAATTCACAACATGTTTTCTGCACTAAATCTGATGGAGGCAACCTCCTATCATGCTTTGCTCCCTTCCCCTTTTCAAAAACGTGTTTTTTTGCAAAATGGTGCCATTGTGCCCCTTAATCCCACCATTATGCACCCTTGATTGCCTCCCCCCTTTTCCTCAAAGTGTCCTGAATGTACTAATAATAATAATAAAAAAAACATCCTGATTTATCTGTTCCACTTAATGTTCCTGGTAAGGGATTGGAGGAGGAGCTAGTCTCATGGCCTAAGTGTCACTCAACACTTAATACCCACTCAGGGTGGCTATCCCACCCCTGAGTGGCTCATCCTCCAACCGGCTTGCTTGTCTTTCCAGCGACCAGCCAATCAACTTCCATCCCCCACCCCTGACCACCCCTTCCTCCTTCCACTTCCCTCCAAGGCTTGGAGGCTGCAATCCCTGCCATGTGATAGCTGCTCCTGCTGGTGAGTTCCATGCAGCCTGCAGCCTTTCCAGGTCCTGGGGGGAGGGAGAGGACATCTGTAGAGTTCTTCCACTCTACCCCCCTAATCTAGTGCATGTTGTATTCCTGAACGCAACAGGCTTTTCATCCAGTAACATTATAATGCTGCTGTGCAAGTCTGCATGACCACTTAAAAAAACAATCAAAAACTTAGAAACAGCATTGCTCCAATCCTCAGCAGTTTTTCTCCTAGCAGATCAATGGAGGATAATTTCAATCTGTGGGAGGGGGAGAGGGTTTGGAAAGGGCGACCCTTGGTGATGCCTCAATGTCATGTGCAAATCATAGCAATGGAAGAGATAAGGAGAGAAAACAACAGCTGACCAGTGAAATCCACTAAGTGGATTCAGTGGTTTCCTTCCGGCTCCATGAATGGGATGTCTGCCTGCCACTTGACCAAGCCCCTCTTTGTTACCCATTTCTGCCTATTCACGGTGCAACAAAGACCTTCCTGGTCAGAGATGCTAGACCCATGCATGCTTGCTTATGTGGTTCTGATGGACTCTGCTCAGCGTGCATTGCCATTTTCACAAAAGGCTCGCTGCTGCAGAGAGATGAGCTTTGTTTGCAACCATATTTTTCACCCCACAGTTCTTGCCTTTCCAATACCTCCCCCAGTATAATGTCTCTTCTTGTTTACAATGCCAGAGAAGCCATCAATCCATTTTATACATGTCTGCTTGGAAATAGGCACAGGAGTGAGCAGGGAAATGCAAAAAAAAAAAAAAAAAAAGTGGGTGGAGAGGAAGATCCGTGGTACCCAAGAAACCCAACAAAGCATGCCTTTTCACCATTCTATCCTAAAGCCCATACATATAGGGGTTACTGGCAGGACTGCTGTGATTGTTCCAAATAACTCCAGGCTTGGCAAGAGCTCA
Source organism: Paroedura picta (assembly GCF_049243985.1). NCBI lineage: Eukaryota > Metazoa > Chordata > Lepidosauria > Squamata > Gekkonidae > Paroedura > Paroedura picta. Next base: position 78,947,636 of record NC_135370.1, on the reverse strand, counting down.
GCTGAGCCAACAGCAGCCACCCCACCACTCTGATCTGCACTTATTTATTTATTTATTTATTTATTTATTTATTTATTTATTTATTTATTATTTGATTTCTATACTGCCGCAACCTCGTGGCGGTTTACACATAGAATTCTAAAACAATAAAACCCCAATAAAATCCTCATTAAAATAACAATCACAATGGCGACCATAATCTCTAGTAATCCCTCCTTGTTCAGGGTGGGGCACTAGATCTAATCTAATGTAATGAGAGCCGGGCTGAGATGAATTTGGGAACCAGTTGGAAAACCCCTCCTCCGGGACTCTGCCCCGGCCTCAACCATATGCCTGGTGGAAGAGCTCCATCTTGCAGGCCCCATGGGAAGCTGGTAACTCCGGCAGGGCCCTTAGCTCTTCCGGGAGCTCATTCCACCAGGTTGGGCCCAGGACCAAAAAGGCCCTGGCCCTAGTCGAGGCCAGGCGTATGTCCTGGGGGCCCAGGACAACAAGTAAATTCATAATCGAAAAGCAAATGGCCCTGCGGAAGGCATAAGCAAGCAAGCAGTCCTGCAGATAGGCAGGACCCAGACCACATATGGCCTTAAAGGTTAATACCAATACCTTGAACCTGACCCAGAAACAGACAGGTAACCAGTGCAGTTGACGAAGCACCGGCTGGATATGGGCCCTCCAAGATGTTCCAGTGAGGACCCTCGCAGCCGCATTTTGTACCAGCTGTAACTTATGGATCAAGGAAAGGGTAGGCTGGCATAGAGCGAATTACAGTAGTCTAAGCTGGAAGTGACCATTGCATGGATCACACTGGCTAGGTGTTCTGAGGACAGGTAGGGCGCTAGTAGCCAGGCTTGGCGAAGGTGGAAAAAATCCTTCCTGGCTACTTTTGTGACCTGAGCCTCCATTGAATGGGAGGCATCAAAAGTCACCCCCAAATTCCTGGCGACCGGTGCAGGTATTAATTGCACTCCATCCAGGCATGGGAAGTGCATTTTCTGGTCCTGCCCTCTTCTCCCTAGCCACAGGACCTCCATCTTGGAGGGGGTTGAGTTTCAAACGACTTTGCCTGAGCCATCCAGCCACCGCTTACAAACATCTGGCAAATGTATCCGTGGGGAGTCTGTCCGTCTGTCCATTAGAAGGTAGAGCTGGGTGTCATCCGCATATTGGTGACATTCCAGTCCATAGCCCCGGACCAGCTGGGCTAGAGGGCACATATAGATGTTAAAAAGCGTGGGGGAGAGTATCGACCCTGCGGAACCCCACAAGGGAGCCTACAAGGGTCTGACAACTCATCCCCTACTGCAACCCTCTGCGATCGATTCCGGAGGAAGGAGACCAGCCATTTTAGCGCAGTCCCTCTAACTCCAGTTCCGGTGAGGCGGTGAGCCAATATCTCGTGTTCGACTACATCGAATGGAGCCAACAGGTCTAACAACACGAGTATGGTGGAGCCGCCTTAGTCCAGCTGGCGCCAGATATCGTCCATTAGGACGACCAGCACAGTCACCACCAGGATGGAAGCCAGACTGGTATGGATCAAGGGCCAAAGTTTCCTCCAGAAATGCTAGTAATTGGTCCGCTGCTAATTATGAGGAACATTTTCCACTCGCCTGTTATGACCTCAGGGAGCCATGCTCCAGGCAAACAAGGGAATGGTTGACCTGCACACCTTGGCCCTTCCCTCACCTTCTTTGTTCTCACCTCTTTTTGTTGTTGTTACAATCAGGCAGACATTTCAGAATGGAAAGAGCAGGGAGGGAGTGGGAAGGGAGGAAAGCAACAAGGAAAGGGCAGTTCTGAAATGACTCGAAATGGTGGGCTCGGGGAAAAACACAATTGCAAACATTTATGCATTGGGTGGCCCCGAATTAGACCCTATCAGACTGCACTTGAAAAGACAAAATCTGGTATTCTGGGGATTCCTTTGTTGCAGGGCAACTGAGGGGGCAATTTGGGTCTTCATCTGAAGAAGCAAATTTTAGTGTGGAAACAGATGGAAAAGATGACCCTTTAAATATGCAAATGCTCGATCCCCTTCTAACCTCCATCCCATCCCCATGGATTTGAGGGTGGAGGCTAGGGGAAAGGGACCGACATTGTTCTTGTGCAATGCAAGGTTGATTAAGAACAAGGCCTCTACTCTGCAGCACTTTATTGCAGAGTCGAAGGCGGACCTTGCTTGCGTGACTGAGACCTGGGTGAGGGAAGGAGAGTCAGCGGCCTTGAAAGAACTAGCCCCACCAGGCTACTCGGATGACACCCAGCTCTACTTCCTAATGGATGGCTGGCCGGATTCCCCTCGGAAAACATTTTCTAGTTGTTTGGAAGCAGTGGCTGAATGGCTCAGGCAGAATCATCTGAAACTCAACCCCTCCAAGACGGAGGTCCTGTGGCAAGGGAGAGGAGGGCATGGGGATACAGGGCACAGCCTTATGCTGGATACACTCCTTTCTCCAGAACCGGACCTAGAGTGGGGGATGAGTTCTCGCGTTCCTATAGACTCCCTTGTGGTGTCCCTCAGGTCCTCTCCCCCACATTGTTTAACATCTTTATGTGCCCTCTGGCCCAGTTGGTACAGAGCTTTGGGCTGGGTTGTCACCAGTATGCTGATGACACCCAGCTCTATCTCCTCAAGGACGGCTGCCCGGAATTCCCCCCAGAACGATTCGCCAGTTGTTTGGAAGCAGTGATGGAATGGTTCAAGCAGACTCGCCTGAAACTCAACCCCTCCAAGACGGAGGTCCTGTGGCAGTGAGGTAGGGGGCAGGATCAAGAAGCGCGCCTACCCACCCTATCAGGGGTGCAACTTACCATCACGTCCCAGACCAGGAATCTGGGGGTGACCATCGATGCCTCCCTGACTATGGAGACACAGGTCAAGAGAGTAGCCGGCCAGGCATTATTCCACCTTCGCCAGGCTCGGCTACTAGCACTCTACCTGTTTCCCAATCACTTAGCCACAGTGATCCATGCAACTGTCACCTCCAGAATATATCTCTGTAACTCACTCTACACGGGCCTACTCTTGTCCTTGATTCGGAAACTTCAGCTAGTGCAAAATGCAGCTGCTAGGGTCCTCACTGGAACATCTTGGAGGGCCCACATCCAGCCGGTGCTGAGGCAGCTGCATTGGTTGCCAATTGCTGTCCAGATCCGGTTCAAGGTTCTGGTTTTAACCTTTAAGGCTTTATGTGGGTTGGCACCCACATACCTGAGGGACCGCCTTTTGCCTTATGCCCCCCACAGGGCCCTACGGTCTGCAGGTGAAAATTTGTTGGTCATTCACAGCCCCAGGGAAGCATGCCTGGACTCAACCAGGGCCAGGGCCATTTCGGTCCTGGCCCCCACCTGGTGGAATGAGCTCCTGGCAGAGCTGTGGGCCCTGCAGGATCTTTCAACGTTCAGCATGGCCTGTAAAACAGAGGTCTTGCGCCAGGTATATGGTTGAGGCTGGGGCTGGCAAGATAGATCTATGGCCCCCCCTGGGAACATCATCGGGACCTCCTTGTCCACCCCGCTAGTAGTGGGGGGGAGTCAGGTTTTTATTGATCTTTCCGCCATGCTGGGAATGTTTTATGTCTTTTCATGGAGTTTTAAGGGGGTTTTAAGATATTGTGACCCACCATGAGCAGCAAGGGAGTGGCAGGAAATAAATTGAAAATAATAATAATAATAATAATAATAATAATAATAATAATAATAATAATAATAATAATAATAATAATAATTCCAAACCATATCAGTAGTGTGGACACAGTCTATGTTATTGCTGAGTGGGTGCAGGAAATACTTGACAGAAGTGCTCCCACTAATTTGCAGCAAATGAGAAACAAAAGCATATTTATGAAACAGTAGAGGGATGATGATGTCTGAAAAGGAAAGACCTCCATAATCTCGTAGTAGCTGGTCCAATGTTTTTTTCCTCTTATAAGTATAAATTAGTGGCAATATATCATCATAGCACCTATATTTCCTCAACTTCTCGATTTAAAGCAGCAAGGATCAGTAGGTTCAATAGGTAAAACCATGTGGAAATGCATGCAATCGAGTTTTTCCCCATGACCGCCATTTTGAGTTGTTTGGGCACATCCTCATTGCCATCTTCCCTTCCTCCCCTTCCCTTCCTTCCTTCCAAAAAATCTTCCTTTTCTTTTTTTTTAAAGGGGTGATCTTGTTACAGTGTTTCTAAGTTTTAAAAAAGCAGTCTTACACAGCAGCATTAAAATGTTATAACCCAGATATAGATATAGATATAGATATAGATATAGATATAGATATAGATATAGATATAGATATAGATATAGATATAGATATAGATATAGATATAGATTGCTGGATTAATAATAATAATAATAATAACTATAATAATAATAATAATAATAATGGCTCTTTGAGAGGAAGTGGGGGAGGTGACCATGGGGACAGAATAGCAGGCATCATTTTGCAAAAATCACATTTTTTGTGGAAGGGAGCAAAGCATGGTGGGAGGCTGTCTCTGCCAGATTCAGTGCGGAAAGTATGTTGCAAATTTCAACCTGGGAAATAAGGGGAGGAGAGCCCAAATGTGGAAATGGTAGAGTCAACATACAGCATCTAAAGGAAATCCAAAGCTAGGTGAAAACAAGGTATGTCTCCTAATGCGGAAACCATCCTATACTGATCATTATCACTGCAGCTGGTACTCACCAGATAACCCTGCCCCATGGGATAGCTTCCCAGGCTGGGGAAGACCTGATATCCAGAACCAACATCTGCTCTTAAAAAATCATTTGAAAATTCAGAAGGAGGAGATGCAAGAGCCTGGCAGTCCCCTGAAAGTATTTTTCAGTCACGTGTTATTCACATGTATAAAGGGAACATCTCCATGAATCTTTTCTTTGGATCTTTGGGATTTTCAACATGATCAATGTAAGCACTGAGCAAGTTACCAAATCATACAGATACAGATACATTTATTTCAGTCAACGACCAGTACAAAATATAAAACAGTAAAACACTATGTAAGATTGATTAAAAGTTCCAAAATACTTCATGTATTCAATAAATCCGTCCTAACCCTTATACATATTGAGCCAGGCACTCTGCTTACCGGATCATTCTTGCAGCAGGCGACCTGGCATCCAAAATGTGCTGTTGAAACAGTGATGCAGAACTCCAGCAAACTGAAGAAGAGGAGAAGAATGCCAAGACCGACACCTACAGACTGCAGAACACAGATGGAAGTGCTCTATTATGCCCTACTCATTGCCAACTTCTTAGTTCAACTGCAACAATAACAGGTTCCCTCCTAGCCACTTTTTTGATTCAACTAATGGGAATTCATCAGTAGAAGAACTGGTGAAAATGTTAAGCCATTTGCTCTTGAAGTTTGAACATGAAAAACAAAAGAGCAGCTAAGAACCTGACCAGGACGTTCTTGGGACCAAACTACACAATAACACATTATGTTCTCTGCCAACTCTGGCTAGTGACATTCCTAGAGATTTGAGGATGGAGCCTGGCGAAGGTGAAGGATGGGGGCAGGGAAGGGACCACAGTGGAAAATAACACTATAGAGTTCAAAGCAGCCATTTTCTCCATGGGACAAGATCTCTATAGTCTGGAGATCAGTTGTAATTCCAGGAGATCTCCAGGTTCCACCTGCATGCTATGTTCATCACTCTTTCCTTGTAGCCGCACGGCAGCTGGGTGGAACATCTGTACTAAAGCCTGTGTATACCCTTCACTATGCAAGTTGGGCGGCGGGCACACTTTTGCCCGCCCGCGGAGACTCATGGATCCAATTGGTTTCCGGAATGCTCTGTGGGGCCCGATGCCTCCTGGCAACTCACTGGCGGCGTTAGTAGAGGACTGGCAGTCCCGTCTGACAGCCGCTATAGATGAGATTGCCCCTAAGCATCCTCTCTGCCCTCGACTCAAACGGGCCCCCTGGTACACGGGGGTGCTCCGGGAAAAGAAGAGGGAGGTGAGATGACTAGAGCGAGTGTGGCGGAAGACTCGCGACGAAGCTGCAAGAACATCTTATCGCACGCTTATGAGGGCGTATGAGATGGCGGTGAAAGTGGCGAAGCGAGAGTTCTTCGCCACGGAAATCGCGTCCGCAAGCTCTCGCCCGGCCCAATTATTTAGGGTAGTTAGATCCCTTACCGCCCTTCAGGGGCGCCAAAATATTAGTCAATTGGCACTTGGCTGTGAGGCATTAGCAAGCTTTTTTGCGGATAAAGTCTTGTCGCTTCGCCATGACCTTCCTGTCACAATTAATACAGTAAATGAACTGGAGACCTGTTGGCCGTCTTTGGCAGCGAGGTTTGATGGCTTCAGACGGCTCTCTTCTTCCGAAGTGGACAAGTTGCTGGGGTCGGTCAGGGCGACCACCTGCCCCCTTGATCCCTGTCCCTCTTGGCTTCTCAAGGGGAGCGGAGAGGGGATAGGAGGCCAACTCAGGGATATTATCAACCTTTCCCTGAGTTCCGGGGAATTCCCCGAGCGGCTGAAGGAGGCAGTGGTTCGCCCTCTCCTGAAAAAATCAACGCTGGACCCGCAGGACCCTGCCAACTACCGCCCGGTGTCGCACCTAGCGTTCCTGGGCAAGGTGGTGGAAAGGGCTGCGGTGGACCAGCTCCTAGCTTTCTTGGATGAAACTTCGGCACTCGATCCATATCAGTCTGGCTTCCGCCCTGGCCACGGGGTAGAGACGGTGTTGGTCGCTTTGCTGGATGATCTCCGTCGCCAGCTGGATAGAGGCGGGTCAGCCGTGCTGGTCCTTCTGGATCTGTCGGCTGCTTTCGACACCGTGGACCATGAGATATTGGGCCACCGCCTCGCCGGTACGGGGATACGGGGTACAGCCTTGCGCTGGATACGCTCCTTCCTCCAGAACCGGACCCAGAGGGTTGCAGTGGGGGATGAGCTCTCGCGCCCTTATGGACTCCCTTGTGGGGTCCCACAGGGCGCGGTTCTCTCCCCCACACTATTTAACATCTTCATGCGCCCTCTGGCCCAGCTGGTACGGAGTTTTGGGTTGGGCTGCCATCAGTACGCTGATGACACCCAGCTCTATCTCCTCATGGACGGCCACCCAGACTCCCCCCCGGAACCATTCGCCAGATGTTTGGAAGCAGTGACAGAATGGTTTGAGCAGAGTCGCCTGAAACTCAACCCCTCCTGTGGCTGGGAAGTAGGGGGCGGGAACAGGAAGCGCATTTACCCACCCTGGCAGGGGCGCATCTTACCATCGCGTCCCAGGCCAGAAACTTGGGTGTGACCATTGATGCCTCCCTGACTATGGAGGCGCAGGTCAGGAAAGTAGCCGGCCAGGCATTTTCCATCTTCGCCAAGCCCGGCTACTAGCGCCCTACCTGTCCCCCGAACACCTGGCCACTGTGATCCATGCAACGGTCACCTCCAGATTAGATTTCTGTAACTCGCTCTACGCGGGCCTATCCCTGTCTCTGATCCGGAAACTCCAGCTGGTACAAAATGCAGCCGCTAGGGTCCTCACCGGCACACATTGGAGGGCCCACATCCAGCCTGTGCTGAGGCAGCTGCACTGGTTACCAATTGCTGTCCGGATCCGGTTCAAGGTTCTGGTTCTAACCTTTAAGGCTTTACGCGGGCTGGGACCCACATACCTGAGGGACCGCCTAGTGCCCTATGCCGCCCGCAGGGCTCTGCGCTCTGCGAGTGAGAATCTTCTGGTCGTTCCCGGCCCTAGGGAAGCACGCCTAGCCTCGACCAGGGCCAGGGCCTTTTCGGTCCTGGCCCCCACCTGGTGGAATGAGCTCCCGGGTGAGCTGCGGGCCCTGCGGGACCCTTTAACGTTCCGCAGGGCCTGCAAGACGGAGCTCTTCCGCCAGGTCTATGGTTGAGGCTGGGGCTGCCGGGGTACATCGACTGCTCTCCCCCGGGCTTCTTGAACATCGTTGACCTCCTTCTCCTCCACCCCCCCCTTTTTTAGGAATGGGGGTAGGAAGGGGATCTTATTATTGTGCTGCCATGTTGTGACATTTTAAAGCCTTTTAATGGGAGTTTTAATGGTTTTTTTAAGACATTGTAACCCGCCGCGAGCCATTTGGGTGTGGCGGGAAATAAATCGAAATAATAATAATAATAATAACAATAATAATAATAATAATAATAATAATAATAATAATAATAATAATAATAACAAGGAGGAATGTGGCTACACATCTCCATCTTTATTTCTGGTTCCCTTTACGCAAGCATGGTTAGGCTAGGAAGCCTACCCAGAAAGCCTTACATATCAGAAATAGGCCAGCACTGGCTCTATGTGAGATTGGAATTATACAAGGGAATAGTTGATTATCACAAGAGTGATGCAATTAATCTACACAAGGGAAGGGCTGGGTCATTTGCTCTTTACCCCACCTTGGCTGAGTGAGGACAAAGGAGTTGACAGCATCTGGCTAGTGGCTAATCTACTCAATGACTGTCCACATTTGAAAGTATCATCTCCATTTAATATCTTTCCTGGATGAAGTCATCCTTCTGGCAGCATTTTCCTATCCTTAACTGCTGGTACATTAATCTACCATTCAGGTGAGACTGCTATGCCTAGGCACCCATTCCAGCTCAAGGTGCAAATAGGGCCACACCTGAGACATTCCCTGTGTACATTACATCAACTCTGGAGGTCTCCCAATAAACCAATTAAGGCCTCTTGGTCAAAACCTAGGTCACCCACTAGCAAAGTTTCTGCTTCTTTAATATTGCCCAGTTAATCCCATCAAGATAGCGGGCCTTTCTGGACACCATAAATATAGCAAAATACTTACCCGGTGAAGACACTACATTTTTGTGTTCTGCATGACATCACTAATGTACAGCGTTAAAGCAGAAAAACGGTAGCTACATCCTCCATTTTAAAGCACTAGCTGGGGAATCACATAAAGTGAAAAAAGCATAGAATATTCTCCAATAACGAAATGAATGGAGGCAACCTGTGTTTAACCCAGGGTTCTATATGGTCATTAGAACTTTGTAAAATTTTGGTTCACCATTACTATTTAGATCCAGTGTGTGAATATGGCTCTCTGTTGTGCATTTGACTTGTCAATTGACAATAAGTGAACCATCTTCTAATAAGTACAACACCTGCTTTTTCTCTGCTGAGCAGTTATATTGTGAAGAATGCTATTTCTAAAAAAATATGTTTACTAATTAAGGGTCTAGATACTAGTATAAGAAGTTGCCTCTTGGATATGAATTATTGTTATGATCAAGTTGTAGAATTCTAAATGCTTTCTTCTCTTCTGGTAATTGTCATTTTCTCTGTGAATCCATTGGAATTTACAGGCTTTAGACATGGCTATCTGATGTTTGATTGTATTCAGTGAGTTAATATTAAACTTTAACAACTGGGTGGGGGGGAAGTTATGCTGCCTTGACTACTGTGAAAATTGAGAGTAAGCTATGAGTGAAGAAACGGCATTAAACTAAATAAACAGAAGAATGCCTATGCACAAGTCTAAAAAACAGATAATTCAATCCCATTAACACATGTCCTTTCTGTGAATCCAACTCATAGTCAAAAGTATTAATTATACTTGTTCACTTACATTTCTGGATACAAGTACATTTGCAATCACTTCTGAGATATATAGAATCACACCAGTTAATGCCATCACAGCACTTACGATGTTCATTCCCACGCTACACTGCACCTGAAAGAGACCAAAAATAAATCAAGGTTTGAATTCTAATGGCCATTTCTGCATGAGGAAAATGTTCCTGTACAGCCTTTGCATGTTGGTGGCTTTTAGAGCCTCCTCCATATGATGTCACCAACATTTCAAGGCTGTCCAGTAGCTAGGTTGCAGTGTGGCCATTTTAAACTCATGATTTCAGGAATCAGGAAAAAACTGAATATATATATTTTTAATTGCATAGTCTGTGTTGCAGCAGGACCATAAACCTACTGCATTATCCAAGGTGAAATAAAATCTTCTTTAAAGTCTCGATGGTCTTTTGGGGCTCATACAGGCAAAACAGAGCCCCATTTGCTTTTTCTAGAGGTGGGAAATGAGCTGGGAAAGGGGGGGGGAGGGTGATCTGGCTGTCTTCTGCCAATCAAACAAGGGTCTGAGCAACTTGTTTTAAAGCAAACCATTAGCACAAAATGTCTTTTTGGGCTTCAGTTACCCGTCCAGCCTTCTCACAACTTGGGCAGGTAAAAACAGCCACGTTTGCATTTTCTGGAGGTGGGAAATGAGCTGGGAAAGGGTGTGTGTGTGATCTGGCTGTCTTCTGTCGATCAAATAGGAGTCTGAGCAGCTTGATTTAAAGCCAACCATTACCACAAAATGTCTTCTTGGACTCCAGGAACAATGTTCAGCGTCACAGAAATCCACCCAGACCGAAATAAACTGCAAAAGAACGCTTGAATTCCAAAGGGGGGGGGGGAATGCTGTATCGTTCTGGCGTTTCTCCACAGCAACGTGGCAGTGTTGATTTTTATTATTATTTTATTCCAGGAGATGGGCTGGGGTCAATTCTCTGGTCCTATATGGCTTGGAATCAACGGAACATATAGGATACCTTCTCCCATATGAACCAACTTGTCACCCTTGGAGGCCCTGCTTTGATTGCCCCTGCCATCTGCAGCTAGACAGGTAGCAAGTAGCAACCTGAAAATGGACTTTCTCAGTTGTGCCACCAAAATTTTGGAACTCCCTTCCCAATGAGATTCATCTGTCTCCCCCTTTTAGGGTCTTTCACCAGTAGGTGAAGACATTTTTGTTTTGTTTGACATACCCCCATGGTTGTTGACCCTCCTTTTAGCATTCTTTATTTAAATTTGTAATTTTAACTGTATTTTTAATTGTTTGAATGCTGCTTTGACAGGGTTTGTTGAAATATTGTAATGTATTTATGTTCTTTGCCTTGTAAACCCCAATAAGTTGGAAATGTGACACAAAAATATTTAAAATAAATAAATGTCTTGAAGGAGATCTTTATTGCTAGTTTCCTTCTGGCTGTTCCTGGTATTTATTTGTTCCTGGTGTTTATTCTTCCCTTTACCCCTGATTATGTCAGTCTTAACAGTTCATCACTTAAAACACAAGGGATGCTTGAATACCTGCCATGTTACGTGCTATAAAGGAAAATGCAAACAATATTTTAAAACACTAACAAAGTATTGTGAGTGGGTTTTGTACATGGGGTTAGGTGGGGCCTTACAGTTGTCTTCCACTCGTAGCAACACTTTCCTCTAGAACAAGGAACTTTTTTGATGACACAGAATTCTTTTCACTACTACACCAAAAGAAGATATACCATTGTAAACAAAGGAAGAAAGGAGGGATGTATATCATCCTCAGAAAATATATAAATATTTTAATTAACTATAGTTTTATTACTTAATAAATAAACTGACTTGGAACTACTGGAGACATTTCCATGGCTCCCTGAAGTGAGGTCATGGAGAAGGGTGGGATTGGCGCTCATAACCCAGGAAAGGGTTATATATATAAAGGAGGTGTTGAGAGAGGAAAGGGGCATGTGGGAATCCGTGAGGGAGCAGAAAGTTCCTCCTGATGCAATGTAGTAGAAATGATACCAGGCACAGAAATGGCAGGTGACAAAGGGGCACTTTGGGTTGGGAGCCCCAGGGAGAGAGGGAACAAGACTGAGCTGAAGCAGCAAAAGAAAAAAAAATGAGGAAAACCTCTCATAAAAACCCTTCCGCTGCCTCTTGGCACATAATGAGGTACTCTACTTCCCCTAGTGAGCCATGGGGCTTGGGATCCTGATAGAGAACGACAAAAGGTCAGGACTCTTCTCAGGACACCATGAGAGGGCAAATGACCACAAATTCTCCCCTGATTGATTTCTTGCCTATCTGTAACTTGCATTTGTCCTCACTAGACTGATTTTGTAATGCTGGACTTCAGATCTGATCATGATCTCTCCACAGAAGACAAAACATACCTGTGTGATTCCTTTCCACAAAAGAAAGTTAATTTTAGAAGATCTGAATCATAAAAAAGAATCAATGAAATTTCTCCTTTTCCCTATAAATGTCTACTTTTATAGTATTCTACTTTTATATTTCTATTCTATACCTACTAGAAATTGACAAGTACGGACATGGAAGGAACCACTGTGGAGACTCCTCCTCTGTGAAATGGGGCTCTATATCTCCCCCCACCCTCAAGGATGGGGATTGGGGGTGGGTTAGTTTAGGTTATGTGTTTTTGCCGCAACTTGGTTATTGTGTTTAATTATGGTTTTACTGTTGTGATTTTAATGTATGGGGTTTTATTGTTGTAACTTGACTCGAGCCTCTTAGGGAGAGGCGAGTAACAAATATAATAATAATAATAATAATAATAATAATAATAATAATAATAATAATATATGATACTTCTCTTGCATATGAAAGAGATACTCTGCAGGAGTTTTCACAGTATGAACACTATCCCTGTGCTCTGAACAAAAGATGGCAGATCAGGATCTGAATGACTCAAGCCAGCCTGCTAGAAAGGTGAATTTTAGTCAAAGCTTGTTGTGTTCACTGCAGCATATTGATAAGAGGAAATCAGGGTGTGGAACCTGATGGGAGCAGGACTGTTGGTTCCTATTTAAGTGGGCAGCACTTTCCAGAGGACCATCAATTTATACGTAATATGGAAGAATATTGTTGACAAATCTAGTTTCAAAGAAGAAAATATATAACTCTCTCTTACCAAAGACTTGCTCAGATGATTCTCAGCTGACACTGAAATGGATCCAGAAATAATGAACTATCAAAATAAGGGGAGGAAGTATTATACACAACTTTTACAGAACAATTATCTCTGTTTAGAAACAAGGGGACAGATGTTTGACAAAAGCATCTTTCCTCATTACACTCAGGGCCATTCTGCACTCGTTCAAAATAGCACAATGGTTACAAATTGAAATCGCTACTGTTTTGCTGTTATGCACAACGTCGTTGACAATCTGCAACACTCCTGAAACCGATCCGCAAAAAGCGCTTAGTTGTAGCGCTTTCAGGAAAATCCCAAAAAGTGGATTCACCCTCCAGAAAGCGCTACACTCTTGCAACCAATCTGCAACACTAGCGGGAAAGTTATGTGCATTACCATTGTTGCGGTTTCTGCAAAGTCCCTCCCCCTAGCTCTCCCCTCTGATCTTCTGGCGAAGCGATCGCTATTTTTTTTTTCTGGGAGCAAGGAGAGATCAACGCTCCGGCAAGCCTCCATTTACCCAGTGAGGCTTCCCTGGCTGCAGTCCCTCCCCAGAGCTGTTTTAATCACCAAGCACGAAACAACACACAGCCCCGTTTGTTGGTTTATTTTCCCTTTATTTTTCACTGTATTTTCGGCAGAAAATCGAGTCCGTGTGGGGGGGGGTTGTTTTTTTTTCACTCGGGGGGGGGAACGTGGCAACGATGAAACGGCAGCTCAAACACCGCCTGCTAGCTAGATGGGTCTCTCCGTTGCAACGAATCAACGCAGATTCGTTGCAACGTGTTTTTTTTTTAAACCTTCCTTAAAGGGAAAGGGGCTTTTTGGGAGCATGATAACGGCCGCCCATTTGCTGCTTGATGACCAGGGGCGGGACAAAGCTTGGCAATATCGCTTCCTGGCTAGCGATTTTTGCCGAGACCGGAAACCTGTGGGAAATGATAGAAACGCAACTGGATTCCACTACAAAGCCAGGTATGCATAACGACGAATTCCACAATTTAAAATGCCATTTTTTCGTTCCGCAACCAATTTGCCACATAGATCCTGGTGCAGAATGGCCCTCAGTATCATCTTTAAAGCAGAAGAAAAACTGGTCTTCTGATTACCTGAGGTTTCTTCCTCTTACTACAACAGCAACGCTTTTAGAAATAACAAAGAGACCACTTATTTTTCTTTGTCAGCCTATTTTCTCAGAGTGCACAGAGCACTTGGAATGCATGTGTATTCATGCAGTACATTGTAGGATTTTATGAAAATGAAGAGGCATGTGGAGGCCCAGGACAACTATGGAAGACAACATTGTGTACAAAAACAGAGTTGAATTTATTTCCCCTTTGTTGTTGTTGTTAGGTGAGAAGTCATGTCCGACGTATTGCAAACCCATGGACAATGATCCTCTAGGCCTTCCTGTTCTCTACCATTTCCCAGAGTCCATTTAAGTTTGCACCTACTGCTTCAGTTACTCCATTCAGCCTCCTCATTCTCTATCGTCCCCTTCTTTTGTCCTCAATCGCTCCCAGCATTAGGCTCTTCTCCAGGGAGTCCTTCCTTCTCATGAGGTGGCCAAAGTATTTGAGTTTCATCTTCAGGATCTGGCCTTCTAAGGAGCAGTCAGGGCTGATCTCCTCTAGGACTGAACGATTTGTTCGCCTTGCTGTCCAAGGGACATGCAAGAGTCTGCTCCAGCACCAGAGTTCAAAAGCCTCAATTCTTTGACACTCAGCCTTCCTTATGGTCCAACTTTCACAGCCATACATTGCAACGGGGAATACCATAGCCTTGACTAAATGCACTTTTGTTGGCAGGGTGATGTCTTTGCTTTTTAGGATGGTATCTAGATTTGTCATAGCTTTCCTCCCTAGGAGCAAGCGTCTTTTAATTTCTTTGCTGCAGTCCCCATCTGCAGTGATCTTGGAGCCCAGGAAAATAAAATCTGACACTATCTCCATCTATTTGCCAGGCATTGAGAGTGCTGGATGCCATGATCTTAGTTTTCTTGATGTTGAGTTTCAAGCCAAATTTTGCACTCTCCTCCTTCACCCGCATCAACTGGCTCTTTAGTTCCTCTTCACTTTCTGCCATTAGAGTGGTATCATCTGCATATCTGAGGTGGTTGATATTTCTCCCTGCAATCTTGATCCCAATTTGTGACTCATCTAACCCCGCCTTTCTCATGATGTGCTCCACATACAAGTTAAATAGGCAAGGCGACAGTATACAGCCTTGCCAAACTCCTTTCTGAATCTTGAACCAATCAGTGATTCCATGTTCAGTTCTTACTGTTGTTTCTTGACCTGCATATAAATTTCTCAGGAGACAAATAAGATGCTCTGGTATTCCCATCTCTTTAAGAACTTGCCACATTTGTTGTGCTCCACACAATCAAAGGCTTTAGCATAGTCAATGAAGCAGAAGTAGATGTTCTTCTGGAACTCCCTAGCTTCCTCCATGATCCAGCATATGTTGGCAATTTGATCTCCAGTTCCTCTGCCTCTTCGAAATCCTGCCTGTACTTCTGGAAGTTCTTGATCCACATATTGCTGGAGCCTAGCTTGTAGGATTTTGAGCATAACTTTGCTAGCATGAGAAATGAGTGCAATGGTGCAGTAGTTTGAAATTCTTTGGCATTGCCCTTCTTTGGAATTGGAATGTAAACTGACCTTTTCGAATCCTATGGCCATTGTTGAGTTTTCCATATTTGCTGGCATATTGAGTGTAGCACTTTTACTGCATCGTCTTTTAAGATTTTGAATAGTTCAGCTGGAATGCTGTCACCACCACTAGCTTTATTGTTGCTCAGACTTCTTAAGGCCCATTTGACTTCACATTCCAGGATGTCTGGCTCCAGGTCAGTAACTGGGATGTTAAGCTCACTCTTGTATAGTTCCTCTGTATAATTTTGTCACTTTTAAAAATCTCTTCTGCTTCTGTGAGATCCCTACGATTTTGGTCCTTTATTATACCCATCTTTGCATGAAATGTTTCCCCATATAAATTGACAATTATTTATGGACACAGGAAGAGAGACACACCTGCCCCTAATGAATCCATGGAGAGAGATTCAGATGAGTAGCTGTGTTGGTCTGAAGGAGCAAAATAAAGTTTGAGTTCCATGGCACCTTTAAGACCAACACAGTTTTATTCCTGGTATAAGCTTTCATGTGCACACACACTTTTTCAGTTATGCATGCACATGCAAGCTTATATTAAGAATAAATCTTTGTGGTTCTTAACAGTGCCACTGAACTCAAATTTTGAGTTCCTGATGAATCCAGTCACCGAGAAGCTAGTACCAATCTACATAGCTGAGGTCTCTGTTTTGTGGTCATGTTAAGAGTTGTTGTTGTTGTTGTTGTTGTTGTTATTATTATTATTTATTAGATTTATTTCCCACCACTCCCCGTAGGCTCGTGATGGGTCACAACAGTCCTATCCCCATTAAAATACCCATTAAAAGACTTTAAAAACAATCCCAACATGGCGGAAGCTCTCATTATTCCTACCCCCTGCTATCAGAGCAGCAGGGAGGGTGAGGAGCAGATCTAACTTACTAGGTCCGGGGGGGGGGGGAATGCTGGCACTCATTCGCTGACCCCGGCCTCAACCAAAAACCTGGCGGAAGAGCTCCATCTTGCAGGCCCTGTGGAAAGCTGGTAAATCCTGCAGGGCCCGCAGGTCGCCCGGGAGCTCGTTCCACCAGGTAGGGGCCAGGACCGAAAAGGCCCTGGCCCTGGGTGAGGCCAGGCGCGCTTCTCTAGGGCCAGGAACGATCAGGAGATTCTCCCCCGCTGAGCGTAAAACCCTGCGGGGGATATAGGGCGGTAGGCGGTCCCTCAGGTATGTGGGTCCCAACCCGCGTATAGCCTTAAAGGTCAAAACCAGAACCCTGAACCTGATCCGGGCAGCAATTGGCAACCAATGCAGCTGCCTCAGCACAGGCTGGATATGGGCCCTCCAAGGTGTACCAGTGAGGACCCGAGCAGCTGCGTTTTGCACTAGCTGGAGTTTCCGGATCAGAGACAAGGGTAGGCCGGCGTAGAGCGAGTTACAGAAATCTATTCTGGAGGTGACTGTCGCATGGATCACTGTAGCCAAGTGGTCAGGGGACAGGTAGGGCGCTAGTAGTCGGGCCTGGCAAAGATAGAAAAATGCCTGACCCGCTACTCTCTTGACCTGAGCCTCCATAGTCAGGGAGGTATTGATGGTCACCCCCAAATTTCTGGCCTGGGGCGCGATAGTAAGTTGCACTCCTGCCAGGGTGGGTAAGTGCGCTGCCTGGTCCTGCCCTCTGCCTCCCAGCCACAGGACCTCCGTCTTGGAGGGGTTGAGTTTCAGGCGACTCTGCTCGAACCATTCAGTCCCTGCTTCCAAACATCTGGCGAATGGTTCCGGGGGGGAGTCTGGGCGGCCGTCCATGAGGAGATAGAACTGGGTGTCGTCAGCGTACTGGTGGCAACCCAGCCCAAAACTCCGTACCAGTTGGGCCAGAGGGCGCATAAAGATGTTGAATAACGTGGGGGAGAGGACTGCGCCCTGCGGTACCCCACAAGGGACTCTGTAGGGATGCAAGAACTCTTCCCCCACCGCAACCCTCTGGGTCCGGTTCTGGAGAAAGGAGCGTATCCAGCGCAAGGCTGTGCTCCATATCCCCGTGCCGGCGAGGCGATGGATCAGAAGGTCGTGATCCATGATGTCAAAGGCCGCCAATAGTTCCAAAAGGACCAACAGGGCTGACCCTCCTCTGTCCAGCTGGCGACGGAGATCATCCAAAAGGGCGATCAACACCGTCTCCACCCCGTGGCCAGGACGGAAGCCCGACTGATATGGATCGAGTGCCGAAGTTTCCTCCAAGAATGCCGAGAGCTGGTCAGCCGCAGTTAAATGGAAAGGAGAGAACTTGAGAAAGTTGGCAGCAGACCACAGGAACCACAGTAGTGGGGTAAACTACGTGTAGAATGGTACCAGCTAAATATCAGGAACTTTTTCCAGAGTAGCTCAGCAGTGGAGTCAACTGCCTAAGGAGGTGGTGAGCTCTCCCTCACTGGTAGTCTTTAAGCAGTGATTAAACAGAAACTTAGCATGGATGCTTTAGGCTGATCTGCATTGAGCAGGAGATTGGACAAGATGACCTGTGTGGCCCCTGATGCCCTATCCTAATTGTTTAAGCCAACTAATATTTATTTCCTTCATTTTCAAAGTGCTCATCTTCCTATTCCATTTTACAGAAATTAAATCAAGGTAATCATGAAACAGAAAATAGATAACTGAATAGGAATTGCATCACTTCCAAGAATTAATTTCAGGATTATGGATATCGAAACACTCTAGCTCTCAAAGACAATTTAGTACTTACAAAAAGTCCACCCCAGAATGGATATCCTCCAAATGCAGCCACAGGAACATAGTATTCATAAGATAAAAAGAAAGAGAGAGCCCCAAAGCCGATGTGCATCAATCCAACCATGATCTGAACGGCCTGTGGGAAGATGATACAAGATAGGGCAACTCCTTTAGAGCTGGGAAGCGACAAGTTCTGATCATTTAGCACAGTCTGCACAATCATTTTAAAACAGGGGAAATGTTCATTTGGTCTGTTCCTTTTCATCAATTCCAAACTGAAATGGGATATTTACCAAGACCTCACCAGCGAGCACCCCATTCTGTTCATAAATATCCTAGTTTGGCTGGGAACTTAAAATTAATCTAGGAAAAAGAGTTCATTCCAGCTAAAGCAGTTCTCTTTGGACCCCCTGACTAAATGTCCCTCAGCTTCCAAAATGTCCTTTTTATGTTCAGTCAACAAATACTGAACTTCTTTCTCTAGGTTATCTCCGTTCAACATTTTAGTCATTGGAGGGCTTTGTTCTCTGTGTGTTCTGAAGTTATGTATTCTGTCTCATGTGAAAATAGCTTCATGGTTATGGGGAATAGTTTCAGTTACCTGCTTTGAAGAAGAAACATTTTCAGTCTTTTCTAATAATTGGGGTGTCTTGCACTACCAAATATTAGGATTCTGTATCATTGGGACATATTCTAGCATTGCCTATCACTCCATGAGTGAGTGGACAATCTGTGAAGGTCAAGGAGCCTGGTCGGGTTTTGCTCTCACCCTCTGTCCAATGTAGGCTCCCAAAGCAGCTTCCAGTAATATAGTTGCTTCAGGTCAAAGAATAATCTTAGATGATCATTTGTTAATTCCCTTTTGAATTAATAGCTTCTCACCTGTGTAGTCTTCCTAGAACTGCGCTCCTCTACTATGGGGACACCAATGAAATCCCTGGAATGTGCATAGAAATTAAAGGCACTTACCCCCAGAGTTTTAGTCTGTACTTTGAGCAGTTTATCCAATCCCCACTCCTGAGGATTCTGCTGAGGAGGGCTGATTGGCTGACCCGCATATTGTGTTACCCCAATGGGTTGGATAACAGTGCCAGGGATGATCTGTCCTGCCTGGATTACATTGGCACTATAAGATGGAACAAAGAACATTGCCCCATTGGCCATTGTCTGAGGATCTGTTGCCATTTGATAGGTATCTGCATGAAAGAAAGGAAAAACATAGACAAATGAACCACTCTCACAGATTTGAACAAATATTGTAAATCCCTTCCCCATGCAGAATCTGAAATGGACCCCCAGAAGATGGATACCTTGTCAGTAAAGTGACACATGAAAGCTCTGTTTTCTAGATACGGACAGCACATAAAGAGGGGAAAGGGATTCTTAACATGAGAAATATGCTTCTTTGACTGTTTGCATATCTTAAAAATAGGAGTTTCTTGGGATTGCCATCCCCTCCCTTCTCATATGCCCATTGCATGCAGCTCAGAAGCTGAAGACTTCCAACAATTGAACATAATCATAATCATCATCAACAACAATAGCAGTAACCATACTTAGCTGTCTTTTTCTCCCAATGGCAAAGCAATACCCTGGCAACAAGAATAAGCCTTCGCCCTTCTATTACATGCATTTGGGGATATCCCTGATATGACAAAGGTTGGTAAGGTGCTCAGAGGAAGTGGCATCACTTTATCCTCAGGAGAAATAGCCTTCATCTACGAAGATGGTTATAAGAAGATTACCGTATTTGCCGGCGTATAAGACGACTGGGCGTATAAGACTATCCCCCAACATTTCCACTCAAAATACAGTACTATGGGCCATTATGGGCAGCTATGTCTATCCCAACTGAAGTGCACCCGGCGTATAGGACGACCCCCCCACTTGGAGTCATATTTTTCAGGCAGAAAAAGTAGCCAGCAAATACTGTATATAGCACCAACAGGGGACCTCAGAAATGATCTGGAAAAAATTTGGCTGGTCCAGTTAGACTTGATCCAATCCTGCACCAACTTCTGGTATTTGAAAAGGTATCAAACACTATCTGCCTTCTCTTCTATAAGGTAGGCTTGATAATTTGGTAATGGTGGGAAAGACCTCTGTACATAGTCAGATGCACTTGGGCATTCCATGCATTTCAGAGCTGTGTTCTCCTTCAAATTAAACACTATCCCCAAATTCATGAAACTCACTTTCAAAGTACTTACTTTACACTCTGTGATGTACTTGGTCTCAGACTCCCAGTGTAACTGTTACTACACTAGAAAGTGCTAAGAGGAACTTTGCTAGCATTGGACTTTGAGTTCTGCTCTGTACTGTGCCCTCATATATTGCCAGTCTAATTTACTGTACAGGTTATTTAGATTTCAAATATTCTTTTACTTCCTGTTACAGGAGCAATCTCTCTATATGAATTGTTTTATGCTTTGATTTCCTTCCTCTATGTAGCCATTATTGGCCCCAATATTAATTTTTCCTGAAAGGGGAAAGTTTTATGTAATTTTACTTCTATCCTAGTGATCGTCAAAATAGGTGCTCACTTGTCTGCTATTTCTGTAGTCAGCAGGTCTCATGAATCCTTAGTCTTTCAGGCTTGTGTGTGCCATCCAGGCACAGCTGAGTTATGGGCACTCTGTGGGGTTCTCAAGGCCAGTGATGTTCAGAGGTGGTTTGCCACAGCCTGTCTCTGCATCATGACCCTGGTGTTCCTTGGAGGTCTCCCACCCAAATACTAGATGGGCGCTGCCTCCCCCTCAACAGGTGAGCCCAGCAAGAGTCAGCCAAGCAGTGCCTCCTCCATCCTCTGTCTCATGGGAGCCTGGTGAACACTCTCTCCCCATCACCATGTGATGGCTGAGCAAGCCATGTGAGGGCTGGATAGGCAGTATCTCCCCCTTGCTGTGAGAGATGGCCTGGCCTTGGTATGGGGAAGGCCATTGGCCTGCTGGGAAATAATAGGCATAATGGCCAGTTCACCCTGTATTTCATCTTGACATGAGCTCTTTCTTTACCAACTTCTATCTTCTATTTTGTCTGCTGCTAATAGAAACATGATTAGGGGGACACCATGAAACACCATGAAACACACATTCTTGTTCATGTACATTAACTGAAGTTGCAAGAGAGTGGGTTCAGCTCTGTAAGAAATGTAGTCAAGTCACACTGGGGTATGATTTCAGAACATCACCACTTTCTTCCTTTAAGACTTATTTTGGTATTTGGAGCAATGTTGTCTGTGGATGTATAAGCAAAAATTTGTTACTGGGCTGGTCAGGCCATGATGGTACCGGTACCTTGAGAAAGCAACCATGTCTCAGTTCATCCTGCAGAGTAATGACTTTGAGAATTATTACAGCAGTGCTGCAAAGATATAATTATCTGAGAAACATGTTATATATAAACACAGATGGATAGCAGTAACACAGTGGCCATTTTAGAATAGGAGAAGCCTCTTCTGATAGAGCTTTGTGGCAGTGAATAAAGGGAAGTAGATTCACAAGAATTTGCTTGAACGGTAGAAAAGAATATCAGAGTGCTGATCATTATCACTAATTCCTATGAGATTAACTGAATGATTGATCAGACCATTCATTCTGCATATATCTCAATAGGCATACCAATATTTTAACTGGTTTGTAGGTGATGGACAAGAAGGTCTCAGCAACAGGGGTGAACTGTGTATTGAACTTATACATTTTCCAGTAGGCTGCTACTGCAGAAGGTCAGTGGCAGACACCACCACCCCAGGGAAGCTGGAGTCTGACTGCTAGGGGTGGTTTGGCTTGGATAAGTCAAAAAGTGCCCAGATCAGTATTGATTCAGGTACTTTTTCAACTCACCTGGGATGAACTGCTCATTCCCTGAATTCAAATGGTCTGCATCAGGTTGGCCAAATCATAATTCGATCATGATTTGTTCCGTTTAAATGTCCCTCCACCCTTACTTTCTCAGGCAGTGCCTGAGAAGGTGGGGGAAAGCACCTCACCTGCGCCCTTTAAATCCCTTCCCAGCTGAGGAGGGCTTAAAAGGGAGGGGGCTGGGCACCTGTCATTAGCAGTTGTTTGGCACACTGGCCACTCCCATTAAATGCTCACCACACCTTCACAGGCAGCTTTGCAGATGCTCTCTTTCCCTCCTTCTCAGCCAGCACTGCTGCCCTGGAACTTTTTGATGAAATTGTCAAACTAATTATGGAACTAAAATCTGGTAAAGCTTCTGGACCCAGAAATTCTGAAAAACCACATTCACTGGTGGTCTTTTCCACTGACCCTTATTGATCAACATGAGGTTGTTCCAAATTCTTGGTCAAATTCAATAGTCATTCCAATTTTCAAAAAGGGCAACTGTCTTCCAGAAAATTTCCATCCAATTAGCCTTGTCTCAATGATTGGCAAACTTTATGCCAAGCATCTAGAGCACCACCTGAATAAGTGGATCCATTCTTATAACATCATTGGACCAGAACAGATTGGACTTACTAAAGGAAATTCTATCACAGACCACTGCTTCCTTCTTGCTTCCCTGGCTGATAAATATATAAATTCTGGTACAAAAATTGTATGCAGCATTTATTGACTTAAAAAGTGATATGACTTGGTTCCCAGTGAGCTATTGTGGAATAAACTGGAGTTTCTGAGGATCGATACTCACATTATTTCTCCTTTAAAAACTCCATACAGCAACATCATGCCAAGTTAAATAGTCTGGCAAGGGTCACCTAACAGCTAAGCTCCCACCCACCAAGGGACTTAAACAAGAATCACAGAATCATAGAAGGGCCCATTCAGGCCATCTAGTCCAACCCCCTACTCAACGCAGGATCAGCCCAAAGCATCCTCAAGCATCCAAGAAAAGTGTGTATCCAACCTTTGCTTGAAGACTGCCAGTGAGGGGGAGCTCACCACCTCCTTAGGCAGCCTATTCCACTGCTGAACTACTCTGACTGTGAAAATATTTTTCCTGATATCTAGCCTATATCGTTGTACTTGTAGTTTAAACCCATTACTGCGTGTCCTCTCCTCTGCAACCAACAGAAACAGCATCCTGCCCTCCTCCAAGTGCCAACCTTCCAAATACTTAAAGAGGGCTATCATGTCCCCTCTCAACCTCCTTTTTTCCAGGCTGAACATTCCCAATTCCCTCAACCTATCTTCATAGGGCTTTGTCCCTTGGCCCCAGATCATCTTCGTCGCTCTCCTCTGTACCCTTTCAATTTTATCTACGTCCTTCTTGAAGTGAGGCCTCCAGAACTGCACACAGTACTCCAGGTGTGGTCTGACCAGTGCCGTATACAATGGGACTATGACATCTTGTGATTTTGATGTGATGCCTCTGTTGATACAGCCCAAAATGGCATTTGCCTTTTTTACCGCTGCATCACACTGCCTGCTCATGTTTAGTTTACAATCCACAAGTACCCCAAGGTCTCGTTCACACACAGTGTTACATAGAAGCGTATTCCCCATCCAGTAGGCATGCTTTTCATTTTTCTGACCCAGATGAAGAACTTTATACTTATCTTTATTAAATTGCATCTTGTTCTCTTTTGCCCATTTTTCCATTGTGTTCAGATCTCGTTGAACTCTGTCTCTATCTTCCGGAGTATTTGCCAGTCCTTCCAATTTGGTGTCATCTGCAAACTTGATGAGTAGTCCCTCCACCCCCTCATCTAGATCATTAATAAATATGTTAAAAAGTACCGGGCCAAGCACCGAGCCCTGAGGTACCCCGCTACTCACCTCTCTCTAGTCTGATGAAACACCATTGACAACAACTCTTTGAGTGCGGTTCTCTAACCAATTCCCTATCCACCTAACTATCTGAAAATCCAGATTGCAGTCCTTCAACTTATCCATCAGAACATAATGGGGAACCTTGTCAAAAGCTTTACTAAAATCCAAGTAAATGATGTGTTCTTGGATGTGTTCTTGGCCCTAATCTTTTAAATTTATTTTTTAATGACTTGGCTCCAAACTTTGAATTGCCATCCCCCTAGATTAGGGTCACATTCTATCCCCCTATTACTCTACACCGATGATACTACTACTACTACTACTACTACTACTACTATTATTATTATTATTATTATTATTAATAATAATTAGATTTATTTCCCGCCACTCCCCGTAGGCTCGTGGCGGGTCACAACAGTCTTATTCCCATTAAAATACCCATTAAAAGACTTTCAAAACAATCCCAACATGGCAGAAGCTCTCATTATTCCTATCCCCTGCTATCAGAGCAGCTGGGAGGGTGAGGAGCAGATCTAACTTACTTGGTCCGGGGGGGGGGGGATGCTGGCACTCATTCGCTGACCCCGGCCTCAACCAAAAACCTGGTGGAAGAGCTCCGTCTTGCAGGCCCTGTGGAAAGCTGGTAAATCCTGCAGGGCCCGCAGCTCACCTGGGAGCTCATTCCACCAGGTAGGGGCCAGGACCGAAAAGGCCCTGGCCCTGGTCAAGGCCAGGTGTGCTTCTCTAGTGCCAGGAACGATCAGGAGATTCTCCCCTGCCTGCGGGGGGATGTAGGGCGGTAGGCGGTCCCTCAGGTATGTGGGTCCCAACCCACATATAGCCTTAAAGGTCAAAACCAGAACCTTGAACCTGATCCAGGCAGCAATTGGCAACCAATGCAGCTGCCTCAGCACAGGCTGGATATGGGCCCTCTAAGGTGTTTCAGTGAGGACCCGAGCAGGTTCGTTTTGCACTAGCTGGAGTTTCCAGATCAGAGACAAGGGTAGGCCGGCGTAGAGCGAGTTACAGAAATCTATTCTGGAGGTGACTGTCTCATGGATCACTGTAGCCAAGTGGTCAGGGGACAGGTAGGGCGCTAGTAGTCGGGCCTGGCAAAGATAGAAAAATGCCTGACCCGCTACTCTCTTGACCTGAGCCTCCATAGTCAGGGAGGTATTGATGGTCACCCCTAGATTCCTGGACTGGGGCGCGATGGTAAGTTGTGCTCCTGCCAGGGTGGGTAGGCGTGCTGCCTGGTCCTGCCCTCTGCCTCCCAGCCACAGGACCTCCGTCTTGGGGGGGTTGAGTTTCAGGCGACTCAAAATCACTCAAATTGAATTTTCAGTAGATTTTTCCCTATTCTCAAATCAATCAGCCATATTTTGTGCCTTATAACAGAGATTATTAGAGTTTGACTACTTTTAAAATGTATTTATTTAATTTATTATATTTGTATACCACCCTCCTCAATCCTTTTTCTGTTCAACCTCATATATACTCTCCTATCAACCTTAGCTTACAAATTGATCATGGAAGGATGGTCCACTATGTCTATATTTTTGATAACCCTTGCCAGCACAAAGCTTTCATGATGACTAGGATGAATGTTGTTATCTCTAAGGTGATAGCTGGGAGATATCAGAAGGTCCCAATTCTGGAGAGGTTATATTTATGTCCTGTAAACTTACCAGATTCAACCCAACACATAATCCTAGACTGCCAACTTCAGGAATTTCCTCATTAAAAAAAATTGTTTTCCCTTTATTTCATTCTAAAGGATTTGTAAGGAAAGTGCATTTTGATACTTATTAAATGATTATTCACCTGAAATAATGTCCGTGGTTGCAAACGTTTTGGTGGAAGTTTTAAAAGTTAGAACTCAACTTTTAATGCATATTTTACTGTTATTGCTTTCTTGTTCTTCATATATATCTTCAGTTGTTTTCATCTCTTCTCACTTATATGTTGAATTCTATGGAATGCTAATAAAGGTAATGAAAGAATGAACTAACATTCTTCAGGCTTTAAGAAACCCCAAAAGTTATCTCAGCAGGCCACACCTCCCTGTCACACTCCTGATAGTTACATGTCACCAGAAGTGACATCACCCAGACACTCCCACTGGATGTGACATCACTCTCCATCACTCCCATCCCCCCCCAAATGCCAGAAATGGCCCAGCTGCCTACTCCACTGGGCTTGGAACAGGGCTGGGGCAGGCCTCTGTCGCACACCCACCCCCCAACACTGGGCTGCTCTCTCAGGAGTGGCCTCCCTGGTCTTTGCTCTTGCCTGCCAAGCAGCAGGCGCACCAGTGAGAATGGCAGTTCTCACATGGAGCTCAGCTGGCTGCTGCGGTTGTAGGGCTCAGCTGGACTGGCTCACAAGGGGCAGCCATGAGTCAGCACTGTACTTCCCTCAGCTTGTCCAAGGGTGGCCAGTGGTGGCCTGGAGGGAAAAGCAGAAATTGGGCTGCAGAAGCAGGGATTTGGGCCCCTTTTCTTGTACATTGCAGGGAGCTTCCCCCATTTTCAGGGCAAAAGCTGCAGGGTTGCCCCCCCCATCCCCCCATAAACGTACCACCTCAGCGTTTCCCTTTCCTCCCCTGCAATAAATGGAGGAAAAAGTTGGGCTAGGCTTTGCAAAGCTGCCTGGGCAAAACCAAGCTGCAAGTTGCAAGCAACTTCCCACCCCCGCATGGTTCTTAATTTAAAAAAAATACAGGCTTGCAGTGATTGCATCACGTCAACAGTGGGGGGCTTTATGCACCGGGATCTTTGTTGCAAATTGGTCACTGAATGAAAAATCGCCATTTAAAATAGTGGAATTCGTCGTTATGCATACCTGCCTTTGTAGTGGAATCCAGTTGCGTTTTGTAGCATTTCCCACAGCTTCCAGTCTCGGCAGAAATCGCTAGAAAGGAAGCGCTATTGCCAAGCTTGTCCCGCCCCTGGCCGTCAAGCAGCCAATGGGCAGCCGTTAGCATGCTCCCAAACAGCCCCTTTCCCTTTAAGAAAGGTTTTTTAAAAAAAAAAACAGACCCATTGTAACGAATCTGTGTAGATTCGTTGCAACGGAGAGACCCATCCAGCTGCCTAATGTGTTTGAGCTGTCGTTTGACCGTATGATCGTTGCCACGCTGCCTCGAGTGAAAAAAAAAAATCCCCCCCCTCTCACGGGCCCGATTTTCGGCTGAATGAATGTGTAAAAATTAATGGGAAAATACATCAGCAAACGGGCTTTTCTGTGGTTTGTGCTTAGTGACTAAAGGTGAAGGACTGAAGCCAGGGAAGCCTCTAAACAGAAAGAGGCTCGCTGGTGCGTTTATCCCCGCTCGCTCGGAGAAAAACAAATGGCGATCGCTTCGCCGGAAGTTTGGAGGACAGGCTCAGGAGGAGGGACTTTGAAGAAACCGCAACAATGTTAACGCACAGGTCTTTTTCGCTAGTGTTGCAGATTGGTTGCAAGAGTGTAGCGCTTTCCGGAGGGTGAATCCACTTTTTGGGATTCCCCTGAAAGCGCTACAAGGAAGCGCTTTTTGCAGATTGGTTTCAGGTGTGTGGCAGATTGTCTACGACGTCGTGCGTTATGGCAAATCAATAGCGTTTCCAATTGGCAACCATTGTGCGATTTTGAAGGCGTGCAAAAAGCCCCTGGATGTCAGCTAATGTTAACACAGCAGTTGCAAACTTTTTCAAGGGACTAACAGGAACTGTATGTGGTAGGGAGAAAATAAGCAAAGGAGAGAGATTGGGGAGGTGGAAAGCTCTCTGGAGGGGGAGGGGGAGGGAATGCTGCAAGGCATTGATTCCTGAGGGTGCTTCCCCAAAAGCATGTGTGGAGAGACTTTGGTGCCTTTTGTCCTGAGGTGGTGGCAAGCCAGTCAACAGTACTGTTCCTGCTCAGATGAGGCCCAAGAGCATGCAGTGTGGGCAAATACCTTCCTTTCCCCTCCTGCAGCCTTGCCAGGAAGGGGATGGATGTAACGCATTCCCTTTAACTCCCCCATAAGTGACTAAAAGTGGCTGGGATTGCGCCCAAGAAGGTACAGCTCAGCTCTCTGTGATGGCTCAAAGGTGGAGTGACTACAACGCAGGAGGGGCTGGTGGGGAGAGCATTCTGTTGCCCCCCACTCTCCAACACCAGAAATGGGCCAGCGGCTACTTTGCTGGGTGAGGACAGATCTGGGGCAGGCATCCACCACTCCATCATCCTTTGCCACACCCTCTATGCAATTAAGTTAAAATGAGATTACTGACCTCTCTGGACTCCAGTTGCTGAACCTCAGCCAGCAAGGACTTTTATAACCAGGGCCATCATTGGCCATTTGGGGAGGGGGTCAACATGGCCATATATGGTTATATCACCCGATAATTTTTTTCATTTAAAATATATTAAAAATTAACTCCCAGCTAACTGGCAAAACCCTTCCAGGGGCATCAAGAAACCCCAAGATTTCATGAAACCCCCATTGAGAAAGCCTGGTATAGCCATTTTCTTCTGTTGTTTTTTTTCTTGCTCTTGTTTTATTTCCCAATTACTTTGTTTACAGTGTAGTTGGTTCATCATTCCACTACATGGGGAATTCATTCTTTTTTTTTTTTTACAATTTTATTTTTAATAACCTACTTTATTAATTCCAATTAAGTTGTAGAATCTGTATGTTCTTTACTGGAGTAGTGTTCATTAGAAAGAGCCCTTTCTTTGCTTGCATTAAAATATTGAACCACTGTGAATGAAATCAGTTGCTTGGGCACTTTTTAAACCCTAAAAGAGCCATAGTTACCGCCTATGAATGTCTGCGGTCACAAGTATCGCTCTGGGAAAGTAGAAGACACTGTAGAACATCCTACCTCTTTTATCATAATCCAGATCTCCTTAAATCAAGTCTGGTACGAATCAGGCCCTGGTGCCATCACCATATGCTTTCCTTAGAAACTCTCCTTTTTTATTTTTAAATTATATGGTGTTAGTGACAGGAAGTTCTTGCCATGATTGATGTGGTGGAGCTTTTGCCAGGCCTTGGATGCTGTCACAAGCAACCTGGAAAGTATCCAGGGCTGCAAGGCACCACTATTCCCAGCATTTGTGGGAGTTACGATTAACAAAGGAATTCTCAAGCAGGGCTCCCCAGCATTTCCCCTATATCCTGCCTTAATCCTGCCAAGTTCTTCCCAGCATTGCTGTAATAGCCGGCCAATTCTGCTGACCTAGGAGTGGTGTTCTCACATAGTTATTGAACCTGGGAAAGGGGGTGGAGCCTGGACACCTGCCTCAAACCACCTCCTTTCTCTCCCCCTCAATCCTCCTCTGGCTGACCATCTGAAAACACTTCCAGCCTGGTTCCAGGGCTCTTCAAAGCCTGAAATATATTTCAAGTATTTCTCTACAGTCAAAAGGTTGAAAAAAAGAGGCTGGAAATGCAGGAAATGATGGGAAATGATGTTTCCAGTTTTCCTCTGATATCCTGAACACCCCCATCCATCTTTACAACTAGAGACAATAGTAACTTCATTTGCTATAGTTGCTAAGGGTCCTGGATGCTGCCAGGTGATAGAGAGATATGTATGTAGAAGTTCCTGTTTTGACACAGGAGTGGGCAAAGATATAGGGAACAAAGAACATGGTTCCTGGTAGTCTTGGGTGCTGCTGTAGAGTCAAGATTCCCTACTACTTATGGAGCCCCGAGTGTCACTGCTCCTTGTTTTTAATAATTTTTGGGAAAGTACTGGCAGGAAGAGCCCCAGGATCCCAATAGAATTTTTTTTTTGGGGGGGGGGGTTAGTCCGTATATCAATGCATCTAGTGTTCAACACCCCTCCTGCAATTACAACTGTTTCCATTTATTGAATTGTATGGATTACCCTAGAAAAAGTTGTAGTCCTGTGGTGTGCTCCCAAACAATCAATATTCCTGAAAAAAATTAAAGGAGACATTTTTCTGCTAACTTCCACAACATCTCCTTTGGTTTCTTCATGCCTCTCTTTAGGGATAGGAAACCACATGGTCCTGGGCTGTAGAAGGAAGACTGGCCTCAGCAGGGGTGGCTTCATCAGGACAGAAAGAGATATTGTCCTGGGCTATAGAAGGAAGACTGGCCTCAGCAAGGATGGCTTCATCAGGACAGAAAGCCATATTGTCCTGGGCTGGAGGAAAAAGACTGGCCTCAGCAGGGGTGGCTTCAGAAGAAATCACATCATTACCGATGACAGTGTAGGGCACCACAACTATGGTCTGAAACAAAGAAGAATAATTTATTGTCAAAAATATCCTCCCTTGCATCACCTCTCTCATTATAAAACAATGGTGAGGAACAGGCCTTATTTCTGTAGATAGTTTTTGCTCTCTGAAGTTGGGAACACACAAAAGATTCTTATGCTCAACTATTATGTTTAACTATTTTAGAAGTACCATATTTCATTTGGAAGACAGGAATGCAGATATGAATGCTACTATTCAAGTTTATTACAAAGGTCTTAAACAGTGCATTCTAAGTGCATTAAAATAATTTAATTAATTTACGAGATTATCTGTAACCATTAATAAAGCCAGGAAGGGGTGCTGGGAGGAGCTGGGACTCATCGCTTAACCACCAATCCGGTTGGCTGTCTTGTTTCTGATTGGCCATACATCCAACAAATGGCCAATCAGGAAGGATGTCCTGTCCCTGGATGCATCCCCCTCCAACTTCTTCCATTTAGAAGTTCCAGCCCGGTAAGCAGGAGCTGGGAAGGAAGGCAGAGGGCCTTGGACTGTGGGTCAGTGTGTGTGTGTGTGTGGGGGGGGCTGCCAGCAATCCTGCTGCCCTGAGCAGCTCTGTCTGCAGCCTTGCCAGGCTTTGGTAGAGCTGCCAGGGTAGCGGGAGGAGGAGTTAACTGCCCACCAGTGCATCCCCTCCTGCCTCAAAAAGGCCCACTGAGACCTCTCCAGGCTGTGGCTGGCCTGCCCAGGGTGGGGTGGTGGTGGTCTAGCAACTGCTGTATTCAGGGATACAACAGACTTTTCACATATCACACTCATCACTTTCAATTTTTGCTCAGGCCTCTTGTATGGATGTAGGGGCTTAAACACCCTTACTCTTTTGCTGTTTCTATAGAGGTTTTGCTATAGGACAATCTGAAAACTGCCTTGGATATTGCAAATACCAGTATAGTAGAGCAGTGGTCCCCAACCTGCGGGCCGGGCCGTGAAGGCTATGGCGCCGGGCCGCGGCTCCCTCTCCCCGCCCCCCCCTGCAGTAAAAAACTTCCCAGGCCACAAGCCCGGGAAGCTTCTTACTGCGGGAGGGCGGGGAGAGGGAATCACAGCCGGGCCGCGCGGGCGCGGCCCGCGGGCATGGCCTGCGGGGGTGCGGCCCGCCACCACGGCCCGATGAGCGGGCGCGGTCCGCGGGGGCGCGGCCCGATGCCCTGCGGGTCCCCAGCCTCAGAAAGGTTGGGGACCACTGTAGTAGAGTTTTTGTTTGAGATCCAGTGGTCATGCTATGAACCGCAACAGTGTTGCCCTTGTTGTTGTCGGCAACCATTCAATCAAGTCCGAGTCTTAGCAGTTCCATGGCACAGTTGCTATGATCCCTGATCCTGCACTGCCTTCCTCAGCCACGCAGTGTTCTGGCCAGTGTACATTCTGATCATGTCCAACCAACCGTGCTCTTTGTCGGCCTGGTTTCCTTTTCTCACTGACCAATTCTAGCATAATCGCTTTCTCCAGTGAGTTGGACCACATGATATGGCTGAAGTAAGTGAGCCGCAGTTTCATGATTTTGCCTATCAGTGAGAGATCAGGCTTTATGTGCTGTAGTATTTCCTTGTTTGTGACTTTTGCTGTCCATGGATCCCACAGAGGCCTTTCCCAACACCAGAGTTCAAATGATTCTTCTTTTGTCCGATTTTTTTTCATTGTCCAACTTTTACAGCCATAAGTGGGTATTGAAAATATGATAGGCCGAACTAAGCTACATTTGGTAGTCAGGCTTGTGTCCTTGCTTTTCCATGTTTGATTCAAGCTCGTCATTGCTGAGCGACCCAGAGCAATTCGACATTTTATTTCCATAATGCAATTGACACTCACATCAGTTTGTGATCCAAGAAAAATGAATTCTTGAACGCATTTGATTCATGCAATACTGATCCAGGCTGATTTCCTATACAGCAGTGGTCCCCAACCTTTCTGAGGCTGGGGACCGGCGGGGCTTCGGGCCGTGCCCGCGTGTTGCGCATGCGTGAATGCGCCATGCGCATGCGCAATGCGCGGGCACGGCCTGCGCAGGCGCGGCCCGGCCCTGATTCCCTCTCCCTGCCCTCCCGCAGTAAGAAGCTTCCCGGGCCGCAAGCTTGCGGCCTGGGAAGTTTTTTACTGTGGGGGGGGGGCGGGGAGAGGGAGCTGTGGCCCGGCGCCATGGCCTTCCCAGCCCGGCACCAGGCCGCGACCCGCAGGTTGGGGACCACTGCTATACAGGGCCCTTGAGTTCCTCTATGAGGATTTTCATACGCTCTTGGCAATAAAGGCTAATAAGACAGTAATCAAAGATGAGATGAATGACCGTTACACATGGAAGCCGAAGTGGTCACATCCCAGTGAGTGGGAAGTCACGCTTGCCCCAGCCATAGAGCAAGCAACATGCCTACCGTCCACTTTCAGGTGGTCATTGACATGCCTCTAAACTATAAGACTTCACAACCCAGTTTGGTAGCTTTCATCTTGTGGCCAGTTTTTTGTGTTAAACAAAATAATACCAAGATAAGAGTTTTGTATTATTTTCCATGTTTAAAAGTAAAGCTTTGTCTGTTTTCTTGAATTACATGCTTTAATTTTGGATATTCAAGAGACTTCATATTCTTGTTGCTCGGTTTTATGCTTTTTCATAGCTGTTTCAGGCTCAAAATGTGAAAACTGGGAGTCACAGTCTGTTAGGAGTTAGCATTTATATTTATATGATAGAGTCAGATGAAACAGGGACACTAATGGTCATTCTTATTCTTGCAGGGAAAAAATTCCTAGACTAGTTGTGATCCAGCTCCAACGTCTGTCTCTGTCAAGCAGAAGACATCAGCTGAAGGTTAGAGGAAACTAGAAGAGCTCTAGAGCAGCCTCTAGGTATTTTTTAATCCATTTAATGTAACATGAGAATTAAATTCCATAAGCAAGATATAGCCCTTGCACCCTCCTTTCTGTAGGCTTTGCAGCACCATCACTTTGTTGGAATATGCAGGATCTTAGGCTGCCTAAGGAGGTGGTGAGCTCCCCCTCACTGGCAGCCTTCAAGCAAAGGTTGGATACACACTTTTCTTGGATGCTTTAGGATGCTTAGGGCTCATCCTGCGTTGAGCAGGGGGTTGGACTAGATGGCCTGTAAGGCCCCTTCCAACTCTATGATTCTATGATTCTATGATTCTATGATTCTATCTGTATTGTGCATGAATCAACAGCATAAGCAGAATACCCCATAGGGGGCATCGGAGGAGATATGTAGATATTCCATAGTTACAATAGGAACTTCCTGATTGTTTTCACATAGTCTCCTCCAGTGTCCCAACTGGTTCATCAGAGGCTTCTTGCTCTTTTGAGCAGACTTCCTCCCAGCTTCCCTCCAGAACATCAATTCTACTGACAGAATGACTGCAGACAATAGTTAGACAGGCCTCTCTTGACTCTCTCTTTCTACACAAAGTTGTTTCTCTTCTGAATAAAACTTTAAGCAGCCTCGTGCTGCATTCCTTCACATATTTAAACTCTGACAACATACTTAGATTCTGAGCAAGGTATCAAGTGCTTACAACGTCATTTGTGCAGCAGGTTGCCTGGCATCCAAAATGAGAGGTTGAAACAGTGATGCAAAACTCCAGCAAAGTGAATGCAAGAAGAAGGATGCTGAGAGCAAAACCTATGGACTGCAGAACAGAGAAGCATTCAGAACATCTGCTAGGCACCTCTGGAAAATTAGTTCAGTTCACAGATCAAGAGTGGCCCAATCCCAAAACTTCATCAAGGGGAGAGAGTGACAACCTGAACAATTTGATAAAAGTGTAAATGTTGTATGTGAATGACTCTTTGACCACTGAAACTAAAGAACTATGATAACTGATGCCTCCGTCATGCTTTATGTCATAGTGATCATGATACCATGTTTCCCTGAAAATAAGACACTGTCTTATATTTATTTTACCTAAAGAAGACACACTATGGCTTATTTTCAGGGGGTGTCTTGTTTAGAAAATCAGTGCCATCAACAAAGGTGTTTGTGTGGGGTGAGAGAGACCCACAGACTGCTGCTGGTCAGTGCTGGGGAGCAGCAGCTTTACTGGAGTTTGTGGGGGGTGAGAGCGACGGGGCAGGCAGCGCAGTGGAGGGGCAGAGTGCTGATGCTGGCGATGCAGCAGCCGTGCCCACCCACAGGCGCAAAGCTCTGCGCCCACGTGTGGGTGCCGGCTGGCGTGCTGGTGCAAGTTCCGTCCCTCCCATCAGGAAAGCAACCCCCAAAAGGGCCAGGGGAGGGAAGCAGGTGCACAGCAGGGGAAGGGAGGGAGAAAGGTGGGGTGGGGGTGGAAATGTGTCAGGTGTACTTGGGGCTGGTGCCCGGGAGGATGCCTGGCTGGCTGCAGGTGCCCAAGTCTTCTGCCAAGCATCAGCTGGCGTTTTGCTGCTGTCGTCCTTGCTTACAAAAAACGCCTGCCTCGATTCTCCTGCTCCGGCTGCTGGAAGCAAACCGGGATCGCTGCTGCTACTGCGCTGAGGAGGAGGTGGTGGCGCGTGCTGGAATCTGCCGCGAGGGAGGGAGGGAGGGAGGGCGGGTGGCTCTTCCCTTTGTCGCCTCTTGGCTGGGCTTTTCCACCCCCTCCTTTGAAGAGAGGAAAGAGAAACACCCCCAAGTCACAGCGGATTCCCAGCCCTGTGGCGGGGGAAGAGAGACCTACAGTGCTGAGTAGAAAGTCAGCTGCAGCTTTACTTCTATGGCGTATATTGTGCTACGGCTTATTGGTATGTCTTATTTTCGGGGTTTGGCTTATATTGCACAAATGCTTAGAAATCCTGCGATGGCTTATTTTATGGGCATGTCTTATTTTCGGGGAAGCACGGTAATTCGTGGAGACATTACATTTAATTGCTGTATTTTGTATGCATTAGGTAAAAACACCCCCATCTTCTATACTCTTAGGCTAGACTAGATGTGATTTTTTAATGAGTCATGATGGAGCTCCTGCAGTGGAGCAAGTAAAAGCTGCCAGATCCATTTCAAACTGGGGAAATGGCATGCAGGGTAGGATGGAGGAGAATGAAAACCCTGCTTCCCCCATAGTATGGTCCCAGTTCAAATTGGACCACTGTAGCAGTTGGGAAATTAGTCCCTCCAGTTGTCATCTGACTGGACCAGTTGGACTTTGGGTCTGATCCATTGGAACTTTATCTACATTGTATCATGAAGAAGAAATGCTAAAGCATAGCAGTTAGATAAGTACCCCATTGTTTATTCCACAATGTTTAGCATCAAATGGATGTCCATTCCTTGGACTCCACAGTTCAATCCTGAATGGAAAGATGTTTTTGCCCAAACTTAAGGCAAAATTCAAAGATGGGAAATTAATATAATAATTAATAAAACTGTGTTTACCACTCGAGGATTTCCTTAATAACCCTTACCACTTTCTACCAGTCCTGTTCACAAGTTACAGTGAGTGCGTGTACAATCCATAGATGTGAACACTTGATTTTTTTCTTTATACAAGAATTAAGTAATTCTCATGTTATATTCAATGTGCATAGAGCAAAACATGTGATTGATGCTGCACATTTCTCCATGTATTAGTCCCTGGGTTCATTTGTAAAATTAACACATTGTCATGGTTGGCCATAATATGATGCCTTAATATCTATGCTGTCTTGACTATGCTAGATTTAAGGACTCAAAAGTTTATATTATACCTGACAGCCTTGCTCAGCACTTCAGAAAGTATGATCATGGAGTTTTTGGAGGTCACACTGTTCCTCTCTGGGATACAGGGCTACCAGCCTGTCTGGTGGAGGTGGCTCTACCCCACCCCACCCCACCACTGATCAGTTGTCTGACAAGGGGACTCACCAGGAAAATGAGAGTCCCAAGTGATGTTGCCAGCAACATGGCTATATCACTTCCTATATGTACTGGAAGTTACATCTTCATGTTGTGATATCACAGTGACATTCTGGTATTTGGCAAGACCTCTGGTAGAACCCATTTTTCCATAGACCTTTCCCCAAATACCAGAGCATGACCACAACGTCACAGCATAATGAAATCCTTTCTGGTGCATGCCAGAAGTGACATAGCCACATCACTGGCAATGTCACCTGGGCCTCTCTTCCATACCTGGTGAATCCCCCATCCCTCGCTGGTTGGAAGAACCTGGCAACCCTACTGAAGAAGCTGATCTTGCATGCCAGTAATTGTTTATGCTAGTGGAGTTGCTCTGTGAAGCTTTGGGATTTTTTCAGGTTAAAAGAGGACGTAGGACAATACAAAAAGTCCAATGTACAAAAAGGCCAACCATAAATGTGCATTGTTCGAAGAACAAAAATGATTATTAAACACCATATAACTTTATTAAATAATTCTTCACGTATGGGGAAAAATTCTCCCTACAACTATATACAAAATTTAAATATGAATGACAAAACGGCAGACACAACCACTTTCTCTCTGAGTCAAAAAGACCCCAGTTATTTGCAACTGACTACTGCTCCAAAAAAAGAGATGTCTTTCACTCTCCATGCAGCAATCCTATCAGAAGCTCTCTCAGCCTCACCTACCTCACAGGGTGCCTGTTGTGGAGAGAGGAAAGGGAAGGTGACTGTAAGCTACTTTGAGATGCCTTCTGGTAGAGAAAAGCCAGGTATAAAAACTGACTCTTCTTCTTCATCTTACAGGGGGCATCGAAGGAGATGTGTTGTAATAGGAATTTTTTGGAGCAGGATGTGGCAGGCATAGGGTGAAGGGTTTCTCCCCTGCTGCCATTCTGAAACACTGCAGTACCATTGAGGGGCATTTATGGCGCTGTAAGGTACCTTAGTGCCATGGCTGGGAAACCCTGAGTTAGACATCTAGGTCTTTGTTTCCTCTTTCTATACAAAGTTTGTTTCTCTTCTTAATAAAACTATTTTATTTTTTTAATCAGCTTGATGCTCAGATCTCTTTGCATATTTAAACTCTGCCAGCAGGTAATATGTGTCACTTACCTCTGTCAAACTATAATCTAAATCAAGTACATTTATAATCATCTCTGATATATACAGTATTGCACCAATTAATGATATGACAGCACTTGTGATGTTCATTCCCACACTGCTTTGCACCTGGAAGTCAGACACAAAGAAACAGGTTACCTCCTTGTATAGTGAGAGGTAGAACTGCTTTCACAGTCCAAAAGAAGAGTTATATCCAGTCAGTATCTAGGTAAACCCATATTCAGTAAGAAGCCCAAATTTCAACCTACATGGGCATTTTCCTCAAATTCCAAACTATGTTCATATATACAGTGGCAAAAAAGCCTGCTGTACATAAAAATTCAATGGGTGCTAGCCTTCCCATCCACTCCACCCTGGGCCCTCCACAGAGGGCCATAGAGGCTGCAGCGGGCCTTTTCAGGGCAGGAGGTGGAGTGTTGGTGGGACTCCCTTCCTCATTCCCCCCACTTTGGGAAGGCCTGCCAAGGCCTGGAGAGGCCACGGCAGGCCTTTTCAGGGCGGGGTAGAGTGCTGACAGGGACTCCTTTCCTCCCCCCCACCAGTAGCCCTGCCAAGCCTGGTGCAACCACAGCTGGGACTGCTCAGGACAGGGGAAAGCGCTGGAGGGGGACTCCCTCCCTCCTTCCCTCCCAGGAACTCCATCCTCCCTCCCAGCTCCTGCTGGCTGCCTAGCTTACCACGGGCTTGCACTTCTTCCACATGGAAGAATTTGGAGGCAGATGTGGCCAGGGGCAGGACATCCTATTTGGGATGGACGGCCAATCAGGGACAGGACTGCATACCTGATTGGAAGTTAGGCAATGAGTCTCAACTCCTCCCACCACCCCCTTTCTGTTTTATTTATATGTTCAGATGTTCAGATAGGTTGTTTGCTACAGGTTGGACAGTTGGAGCAGTATTACTGCTTCCTCACAGTATTGTGGTGCTTCTGTGTACCTCCTGTGTTCTCCCATCTTTCCTGTGACTCTTCCCAAACCTGCTTCAGTGAGATTTTGTGGGAAAGTTTGCAGCAAAACTGAAGTGGCACACCCATGTGTATTGGAAAATCTGGATCTGTGTATTGGAAAGTTTAACTCTTCTTGGCCCCACCCACATCTGAGCCTTATTCTCTGCCCTAGTTCCCCTACACCAGCCAATCCTCCCCCACTAGTTTTTGGGTTTTTTGAATCACCAATGTAATATTATTATAGTACATAGCAAGTGGCCTGTCAAATGCTCTGGATCTACAGATTTCATTTAAAGAGAATTCTGTAAGCTTTTCTGCAGAGATATGCACTTCCACTTACATCTTTGCAATGAAAGGGGCTTTTGTTTTTGCCACCAAGTCGCAGCGAACAGTTTCTAAGGTAGAAGTTGAGATCCCTGAACACCATTCATAGAAACAACCTACACCAATGGTCACTTAGTAAGCATATGGAAACCCTTGATAAGCCTCAGATTGCAAGTCAAGAGGGAAAACTACTTGTTGACACTTCTTGTTTTACAGGAGGGGGAACTCTGTAAACCTCACCAAGCAGATATTCCGATGTCTATCAGCTGATACCGAGAGGGATCCAGAAACAATGAACTGTCCAAAAGATGAAACAGGAGAAATGCATTAAACTCATGCAGCTCAATATATTTACAGAAAAACTCTCTACTCATAGAAATGGAGTGCTATCTTAGTGATGTCAGTAATCGTTTCATTAAGAGCCTCTTGTGGCGCAGAGTGGTAAGGCAGCCGTCTGAAAGCTTTGCCCATGAGGTTGGGAGTTCAATCCCAGCAGCCGGCTCAAGGTTGACTCAGCCTTCCATCCTTCTGAGGTCGGTAAAATGAGTACCCAGCTTGCTGGGGGGTAAACGGTAATGACTGGGGAAGGCACTGGCAAACCACCCCATATTGAGTCTGCCATGAAAACGCTGGAGGGCGTCACCCCAAGGGTCAGACATGACTCGGTGCTTGCACAGGGGATACCTTTACCTTTACCTAATCGTTTCATCTTTTAAGCCTGAGGGCAATTCCGCACAAATGGCAATGTCGCTAAGTCTGAGCGCTTTTGAAAAGCGCTGCAGGAAAAAGCAGCAGGTCGCGGTAACACACACAGCCGTTTCTATTGGAAAAAAGGCTCTCGCACTAGTGCTGTTCTCCTAACACACAAGTTTCCGGTCTCGCCGAAATTGCAACAGAGGAGGTGATATTTTTCTACGTTTCCTCCCTCCCCTGGCTGTCAATCAATCAGAACAGACAATTAACTGTTGTGTTCATGTTTACCTTTAAGAACTCTTTTTTAAAAACTCGAAAACACCGGTAGCAATGCATATTCGTTACTTCCATGTATCAGAGAGACCTTTTCCGCTGGGGTAGGAGCTGGCGCTTAATCGTTTGCACGCTTTTAAAGAGAAAAAAAAATCCCCCCCTGCTATTCCTGGCTGAAATTATGGGCAGTGTCGAAGGGGGGTGGGGGGTGGCCTGTATTGTGCTTGGAAACTTTACAGACACTTGCTTGTGGAGTCATTTCAGCCAAAGAAGCAACACTTTTTCATTGCTTTTGCTGATTTAAGGGGGGGGGAATGGCAATCGCGACACCGGAAGTGCGGGTGCGAGAGATTAGGGAGGGACATTCCTTCTACCGCTACATTGTGAACACATATGTCTTTTCCAGATGTGTTGCAGGTTGTTCTTAAGAGTCTAGCATTTTTTTTACAGCATTACAACGAAACGATTTTTGCATTACATGGAAAGCATTACAACGAAGCGATTTTTGCAGGAGTGTTGCAGGAGTGTTGCTGATTGGGTACGACATTGTGAATAACGAGAAATATATAGCGTTACACAATGGCAACACTTCGGCTACATTAACACTGTGGGGAATTGACCTGAGTGTTACCTCAGTAGAAGGAGCCCCTTTAGCCACTGGATTATTGTAGGTTTCCAGATCCCTCTCTAATGGAAATGATATCAAGTTGTATTCTTTAAAGGCTATTTTTGAATGTATTGGAAAAGCCTCACTAAAAGTTATGACACATAACACAGTTGGGTCTGGGCCCCTAATAATGAATGGAATTACCATCACTTGGAGGATGGTCTTCAACATTCCCCTGTGTCACCTACCTCCCCATGAGTTTCCCCAACAATCCCAATGGCCATAAATGGGATATAGATTTAGGTGCTCTATAATCTCCCCATCCCATTGCTTACATTTAAATCATACCCTTCCTTTGAAGTGTTTGTGAGGTTCTTTCTCAGCCACCACATTGCTTTTGCTCCCTGGGACTCAGAATAGTAAGGGGGGGGAGGGTAGCATTGCCCAAACCCACCCTCTCTTTCCTGAAGTCTTGCCCTTGTCTGAGTAATATGAAACTCTCTGTTTCTTCCCTATCCTGATTTTGCACCCACCATGTATGCATCCTCCTTATCTGGGTCGGGTTGAAGAAGCACCTCTTCCCCAGTCTCCAGATCCATCCTTGATGGACCGCCTCCTTTCTCTTCCTGGCCAGCTCTTCAGTCAGGCCTTTTTTGCCTGGCTCCTCCTAGGTTCTTGCATGGTGGGCCATTAAAATGCTCCACCCAGGCCATCATTGTTGGGCTCCTGCTGCTGTCTTCATGCTTGCTA
Organism: Paroedura picta; assembly: GCF_049243985.1. Classification (NCBI taxonomy): domain Eukaryota; kingdom Metazoa; phylum Chordata; class Lepidosauria; order Squamata; family Gekkonidae; genus Paroedura; species Paroedura picta. The sequence continues at coordinate 78,907,034 of NC_135370.1, read as the reverse complement.
TCTGACCCCATGGCCTCTGAAGGTCACCCTGATGGGTGCATTGTCTTTGTTCACCCAGCACCAAGAGATGGTGTCATCAGCCAACACCTGACACTGTGGGGTCCAGAAGGGAAATGACAAGACCCAGAAGGGATGTGGCACCACCACAAGATGACTTTGTCATGAGGGGTGGTGTAGAAACCTTAAAATAAATAAAAAACATCCTGTTGCTGCTGCTGCCTGCCACCCAGAATCCTGCCCTGGAAGATCTGATTGAGTAGCTGCCTGAGATACAAGGGAGGGGTGTGTGTGTGTGTGTAGGGGGGGAGAGGGTCTCTCTCTTTGCTTGGGCAAGGACATTGCTCAAGGCAATATATATGGTTCCCCCATTTTATCCTCACAGCAACCTTGTAGGGGTAGGATAGACTGAGAGACAATAACACTGTTCCAAAGTCATGCTTCCCTTCCCCTCAGTAAAAGTCCACTGAACCTACAGCACCTTGCCCGGTTCTAGGTTTTCAGAACAGTCTCTGGAATTCTGTCTCTCAGTCAGTCCTGTACCCAGAAGTTTCATGTTAAGGACATGAATTATACACTGGGAAGGTGGCTGCATCCATCACCCCCAAATCCTGTGGTTCAGTGGACAAAGCTTCATGGTCCAGGAGTGTTATGGGGTAGGACTGAATATCAAATGTTATTGTTGTACTAACAGTAGTATTTTTATTCACCACAAAGTATGTACCCTTGCCAAAACTGCAAACACACTAAGCATGTACAGAACACTTTCTACAGACATCAACCTGCCTGATATTAGGAGACTGCTTTCTAGGTAGAAAGGAGTAATTTCTAGCAAATTTAACTCATCTCCCATTTTGTCATTACATTAATTAGTAATTAATGAATACTAACCAGTAATTAATTATTTTGAAATTTTCTTAAGGGAAAAATGTTCATACTAATTAAATCAATGAACTCATAGTATGATTATAAGCATACTTCAATTAAAAGCCTAAGTTTGTGTATGAGCATATAATTTCCCCCTGGGTAGCTGATGATATGTCATATCAGATTGCATTAGCTTTGCATTCCCAGTGATATCGTAGCTCTATAGTCCTATACATTTCAGAGTGAAATCTCTTTCAACCAGCCTGCATATTTGATTCGTCTAATACTTCAAGGCCTGTTTGCTTGTGATTATTACTTCACTAGAGGCAAAGCCCAGGAATACAACGGGTGCTAGCATATACACTGTATATATATGTTGTATATACATATACAACGGGTGCTAGCACTGTAACCTCCTTCAGTTCTGGCCCTTCCATCCCCCTGCTCCCCTTTCAATCTTGAGATCCAATGTGGTAAAGTGGTTAAAGAGTAGCAGAATCTAATCTCAAGAATTGGATCTTATTTCTGACTCCTCCTCACTATGCAGCCAGCTGGGTTGCCAACTTCCAAGTGGGGGCCTGGAAACTTTCAGAAAGATGAAGGAGAGAAAGAGAGAGAAAGAGACAGAGAAAGAAAGAGTGAGAGAAAGAGACAAAGAAAGAGGAGGGAAGGAAGGCATTCGTTCTCCTGGAGAAAACAACTGCTTTGGAGGGGCACTGGCCCTCTTACCCCCACTTCCATACAACACTGTCTGCACAGGTCTCCACTGTCCCAACCTTCCCATCAAACCCCACACCTTCCAAAGGCCAGGCCAGGCAGGCTGTGGAGGAGTAGCTGCCACCTTCCTGCCCCCCACCATCTTCCAAGGCCAGGCAGGGAAGGCTGCAGGGAGGCTACCTCCTTCCCACACCTTCCTCCACATCTCCCAAAGGCCAGGCTGCTTGAGTAAGACCATAGGGGGTGGACTTCCTCCTTCCCATCCATTCACATTTCCCAAAGGGCAGGCCAGGCAGGGAAGGCTGCAGGAGGGGGCTGCCTCCTTCCCACCCACCCTACGTCTCCAAAATCCTGGGCCAGGTAAGAAAGGCTGTGTGCGGGCTGAATCCTTGCCCCTTCTATCACATCTCCCAAAGTCCAAGCTTGGAGGGGAAGGCCACGGGGGTGAATGGGCTGCCTGTTTTCCCCCTACCCCCACATCTCCCAAAAGCCAGGCTGTTTGGGGAAGGCCAGGGGGGATCAACTGCCTCCTTTCCATCCTGACATCTGCCAAAGGGCAGGCCAGGAAGGGAAGGCTATGGGGGGTGTAGTCTGCCTCCTTCCTGCCCCCTGACATCTCCCAAAAGCCAGGCTGGGTGGGGAAAACTGCCGGATCCCCTCAGCCCCTCTGAGGAGAGGGAGGGTGGGGATAAGCAAAGAGCACTCCAATGGCCAGCTACAGGGCCATAAGGAGGTGTTGTGAGCCCAGGTCTTGTTAGGGAGGACTCCTCGGAGGAAAAGCCTTGCCAGGAGTTCCAAATTTTCCTAGGCCTCAGCTGGATGAGAGCTTAGCCCACCCAGATGTTCAACAGGCAGAGAGCTCTGGCCAGGAGGGAATAGAGCTGCAGACAAACCAGGGCTTAGAACTCAAACTTTTTGCAGGAGCTCCACATTCTTCTGCCCAGCCTCCAGCTGCAGCTCCCTGCCTTTTCGACTCACCTGAGCCAATTAAGCAATGCCAGCTATGTGCTGGAAGAGAGCTCCAGTCTAAAAGGCACCACACCATGTTAGCAAGACAATTGCTGACTGCAGAAGACTGCAGTGACAACTGAGAGGTTGCTGACAGCATGATGAGGTCACTTTGGGTGCCCACTGGACACAATACCATCCCATCGTCATTGGCATGGCCTGGGCATTTCTCGTGCTCATATTAAGTCCCACTGCCGATCCCCTGTTAGTTATCAGGAGCTATTTAGCAACCTTAGACTCCTCATGGGTTAATTCTTAGTAGTAGGTAGAAGTGTTACCATTAAAACTGCTATTCAATGTAGTATCACCAGGTCCTAATCCATGATGACATCATCAGCCTCTCCTTAGAAAATCTCAAGGTTTCAGGCCTCTTGTCAACCCTATAGTATTCCTAGGCCCCTGCTCATAACATTTCTGTCTAAAGGCCTGCTTATTGGAGAAAATATACATTTTCCCATAATCAAAGGATAGATTTATCCAGCAGGAAAATGAAACAAGGCCTTGAGAAGTATCTTTCCAGTGCAGACATTTAAACCACAGTTCCAGAAATTGTACTGAGTAACAAGAACATTTCCAAAAATAAATTGTAGAAAAAATGTACTATGTAATTCTTCTTGCAGATGTATACTTTGTAGGATTCAAAGTATACTACCCCCCCCCCAATTTCGTAAATCAATATAGCTAATTGTCTACATCAGTGGTCCCCAACCTTTTTATCACCGGGGACCGGTCAACGCTTGACAATTTTACTGAGGCTCGGGGGGGAGGGGATAGTCTTTTGCAGAGGGACGTCGCCATCACCGCTTGAGCCCCTGCTCCACTTGCTTTCCCGCCGACGCCCCTGACTTCCTGCTGCCCACTGGGGGGCGCTGCGAGCAGCTGAGCAGTGCCATGCCGAGGGGGAGTCCCAGCCATGGCGACCACTGGAGAGCACCAAAGGTGAGCCGGCATCAGAGTGGCAGGACAGCCCCTGAGGCAGCAGCCGGGGAGGAAGACAAGGAGGAGCCGCAGCCCAGTACTAACTGGTTCACGGACCAGTACCGGTCTCCAGACCAGGGGTTGGGGACCACTGGTCTACATAGTCAAATATAATGGTGTGAGTAGGAACTGTGAGACACAGAATCAAATCCACACTCTGGCATGGCAGCTGGTCCAGTCAGTACCTCTAAGCCTAATCTGCTAGATAAAATGGGGGAGAAAGATGCTGTAAACTGCTTTGGGTGATCATTGTGAAGAACAGTGGGATATGAAAAAGGAAATAAACAATAAATGAAGCTGAAGAAATGGGGAAGATTAAAGGTAAATTGATAGATGGGTTGGAAGGAAATAGGGAAATAAGAGAAACTGAGAATATGGAGGAAGGAAGAAGGCTATATTGTAAGGAGAAGGATACAGGGGAAAGTAATTTGCCCCCCTCCACACAAGTCTTAGTACTGCACTACTGTGACAAAGCCAGCAGCCTACACTACATAACTGTGCCCGGCCCAGCAGCCAGCACTACACAACTGGTGGATAGTTTTCCTGGGCAGAGTCTGCCAGGGAGAGGGAAGGGGGGGGACACTGAATATGGGAATAGGAGGAGAGAAGGAAACAGGAAAATCAGAAAGGTTATGTGGACTTTCAGAGAAACAGAAAAGGAAATGGTGGAGGAGGGGAACTGAGATGCCACCACAACTCCTTGTGGGTCCCCCATTTGCCTTCATATAATCCTATTGCATTTTACAGAGAATGACAGTCAATCAGCTATTTTTGCTGTGACCAAATCTCATCTAAGAAATCTGAAGCTTTTGTCAAACAAAAAATGAGCAGCTGAACAGGAATAAGAATGTGGACCTCCTCTGAAATACTGAACCATACTTGGGTCTCCAGTGAGCATCAATAGATTTAGAAAGATGTAGCTCTGTTTAGATTACACTGGTAACATAGTACTTACAAACAGTCCCCCCCAGAATGGGTAAGCTCCATAAGTGGTCAAAGGTGCATAGTGTATGTATGTATTACAAAGAAGAGTTGAAACACCACCAAATCCAATATGTATCAATCCAATTATGACCTGGACAGCCTGTGGGAAGAAAATACAACAAACAAGTGGAATCAGTTCCTCAGTCTTTGGGAAGTACATACATTCTAATCTGCAGTGGTAAACTACCCTCTGTCACAGGTTCTGTCTTAGAAAGGACCACCAACCAGCCTGGTGGAAATTGCCCCGTCCCTTTAATAGAGGCAACTGAAGCTTTTTTATTGCATGGAGGAAGGAGATCTCCCACCACCAACAAACTTTGTCCACATTATTCCAGGGGTCAGTGGGATATTTAAAAAAAAAGAATCTTGGTAATGGAGTGACATTATGAAATGACACCATGCCTCTCTAGGAATTTGTGGAAACTTTATGGTAAAACCAAAGTGTATGCAGCAGTTCCTAAAGAGGACTGATATCACTTCTGGGAAACACGATGCTCATCCTGTTTAGGAATTGGCAAAAGATCTACAGTACATAGAAAGGGATTCTGTTTTCCCCAGAAGTGATGCCATGCTGTTGCTGACGGTCACCCCCCCCCCCCCCCCATGTTCTTCCTCTTAGTTTGCTGCTGGTTGCCAGGCCATGTTTTGCAACTCTAGTGGTAAATAATCCCATTAAACCTCTAATAAAGGGAAATGACATATTTTCTTCATGCAACTCTACTTTTGGGCCAATCCCTTTGATCCAATTGGTCCTTCTTACACAGACACCATACCTGTAGGGAAACCACCCAAAATCCAATGCACTAGCACAAGAGCAGAAACCCAGTGCACTTACCCCCAGAGTCCTGCTCTCTACTTTGCGAAATTTTTCCCATAAGTCCAGCTGAGCATTCTGTTGAGGATGGTTGTTCAAGTTTTCAAGAATCTGTCTTCCATATTGTGTTTCCATTTTAGGTTGCATGATAGTACCAGGGATTACTTTGCCTGCCTGAATTACATTGGCATCAGTTGGTTGAATGAACAACATTTTATCAGTTGCTTTTTCTTCTGGATATGTTGCCACAGCTAAACTGAAGGAAGGAAGGAAGGAACTCAATGGGCCATTCCGCACTCGTTCAAAATTTCACAATGGTTGCAAATTGAAATCGCTACTGTTTTGCTGTTATGCACAACGTCGTTGACAATCTGCAACACTCCTGAAACCGATCCGCAAAAAGCGCTTTGTTGTAGCGCTTTCAGGGAAATCCCAAAAAGTGGATTCACCCTCCGGAAAGCGCTACACTCTTGCAACCAATTGCAACACTAGCAGGAAAGTTCTGTCCGTTACCATTGTTGCGATTTCTGCAAAGTCTCTTCCCCTAGCTCTCTCCTCTGATCTTCTGGCGAAGTGATCACCATTTTTTTTTCTTGGAGCGAGCGGAGATCAACACACCGGCGAGCCTTCGTTTACCCAGCGAGGCTTCCCTGGCTGCAGTCCCTCCCCAGAGCTGTTTTAAGTCACCAAACACCAAGCAACACACAGCCCCGTTTGCTGGTTTATTTTCCCTTTATTTTTCACTCTATTTTCGGCCGCGGGGGGGGGGGGGAGCGTGGCAACAATGAAACGGCAGCTCAAACACCACCTGCTAGCTAGATGGGTCTCTCTGTTGCAACGAATCAATGCAGATTTGTTGCAACGTGTTTTTTTTAAACATTCCTTAAAGGGAAAGGGGCTTTTTGGGAGCATGATAACGGCCGCCCATTGGCTGCTTGATGGCCAGGGGCAGGACAAAGCTCGGCAATATCGCTTCCTGGCTAGCAATTTTTGCCAAGACCGGAAACCTGTGGGAAACGATAGAAATGCAACTGGATTCCACTACAAAGGCAGGTATGCATAATGACGAATTCCACTATTTAAAACGGTGTTTTTTCGTTCCGCAACCAATTTGCTACATAGATCCTGGTGCGGAATGGCCCAACATGTTTCCTTATTCTACATTGTCTCCCCCACTCAACACAATACATGAAATAAACTATAGCCCATTATGCACACACTGGATAATGCACTTTAGAAGAAGATTTTCCTGTTCCACACAGGAAAATCCAGCAGCAAAAGCACATTGAAAGTGCATAATCCAACATGTGCATAATAGGCCTAGAACCGCAGTACATGAATGCAAAAATAAGCAATCAATTGGGTAATTACTGAGTAATTCCTGTGCTGCACTTTGTATAGGTGAACTGAAGAGTTGCCTGTCTGGGCAACAGAAGATTAAAGAGAGTGGGGTTCCCAACATGGTAACCCTGGGTACCACAGCACCTGCTTAGACCCATCTTGGCACCTATCAGGTGTCTTTAAAAGTGGGCAGAAGCAATTGGGACTTTTTACCCAGCAGGGCACTTTACTGGCCAGTGGGGATCTAAATGGCTTTGCAGATTAAAAAAAAAACAAAACAAACATTTTGTTTTAGCAGTAACTGCCAGCCCTAGCACAAAGATCTTTCACCGAGGGACTGAAGATAAACTCTGTGTAAGCAAGAAAATGTTTTAAAAACAATTTGTTCATTTTAAAAGGCACCCTGTTAAGTAGAACTTCTGCCTAAAATGTTGAAAAGCTATCCCCATAATGCATAGCCTCACTCTCTCACATAACACCTCCTATGGCAGACATTCTGTAGTTGTGCTCACCACCACCTTGTATCAGAATTCCAGAGGTGCTTACCGGTTTTAAAAGTTTGGGGGCCCCTGCAAAAGGGTTTGCCTTTTTACATCCAAGAAAGAAAGAAACTGATGTGAATAAAACCCAACAGTCTGAGTGAATCACCATTTCTGAAGGGAGGGAGTGGCAGCCTGGTTGCCCCGTAACAGGCTACGGTCCTGAACACCAGGTTTTAGGGTTCTTGTGCAGAGCAAAAGCTTTAATGTCATCGAGCTAGCCACATCCTCTATACTTTATAGATCTACCATGCATGCCTGCTTGGTGTAACTAATGCACACACAATGCAAAGATGAGAGAGTCCTGTAGCATGTAAAAGGCCAAGTAAATTTCCAAGATGTCTGACAAAGTGAGCTTTGACTCTCAACAGCTAATACCTGGGAAATCTTGTTCGTCTTTAAGGTGCTACTGCACTTGAATCTAGTTCTTGTATTGCAGACGAACACAGTTACCCACCTAAAATGATCCCTTTGAGTGTTAACAACCAGCATTTTATACACACACTGCCCACAGCTGCCTTCCATTCCTATCTGCAAAAGCCAACTCCGTGAGGTAAGATTAACATTGCACCTTCCATGATGTGAAGGTAGGCATATTATTTGATATGGCTAGCATTAGTAAAGCATTCCACGCTATATGCTTTAGACACATACCTTCTGTTCTTAAGGTGGGTTCTCGTTGTTCAAGAGTTGTAAAAAGGGTTCAGGAACACCCTGGCATTCCTTCTAGTATTTCAAAGCTGAGTCCTGTTTCAAATGGAGCACTGCCCCCAAGTACTTTGAACTCACCCCCATATTACTTACATTTCACTCTGTGCTGTGCTGGTTCTCAGCCTACCAGCATATCTGCAACATCACTAGGAAGTGATAATAAATGAGAACAACACAGGCAGCTTTCAGACTTTGACTTTTGCCCAGCCCATGATATTGCATTTCTTCACCACCACTGTGTCATTATGTTATGGCATTTAAAACATTCTTACACTTCAGATGTTCTCCTTTGATTATATGGCTTTTCTACATGTCTTAATTTTAGTATCATACTTACCCTCTGAAAACAGCCACTCTGCATGATGTCGCCAACTTCCTGCATCCGGTCAGCAAACTACTTGCTATATCCACCCTTTTAAAGCGTGAGTTGGTGAATCCCAATGGCATTTTCGCACATAGGCAAAAATAGCATTACGCCAGCTGAGTGGTGTAACGCTAAATATTATTGCCCCTCCCGGCCACTCCTCACCTTTTTGCTATCTTGCTGTAGTCTGCCACCTTTTCGCGCATCTCACCTTCCACAATTGCTGCTGGAAATGGCAGAAGAAAGCAACACGCTTTATACATGACTCTCTTCCACCTGTCAATCAATCCAGGCAGCCAATCCCCTTTCTCCATGTTTTAAAGGTCCAATGATGCCCACTATTTTTTTAAAAGAATTAATATTTCTCAGTTTAAATGCCTATGCATATATACACAGTACTTTTTGAACACCACCCCCTTATGTGGAAAACATAACTGGTTGGGCTCTTGCATGCTCGCATGAACCTGCATGGTTTGGACAAGATATATAACCACATTATTAATCCCATTCAGCTCTGCAATTTATTGATTTTGGTGTTGTTTTAGTAGGAAACACTGAGCAGATTTTAGCTCACCCATGGAGACTTATGGATCCAACTGGATTCCTGAATACTCTGTGGGACCCAGTGCCTCCCGACACTTCTCTAAATGGTCTAGTCAGCAATTGGTGTTACAGAATACTGGCCAATATTGATGAGATAGCCCTCTGGCATCCTCTCTGCCCCTGTCTCAAGCAAGCCCCTTGGTACACCAAGGAGCTTCACAAGAAGAAGCAGGAACAGCTTTCCGCAGGGCCTGCAAGATAGAGCTCTTCCACCAGGCATACAGTTGAGGCCATGGCAGAATCTCAGGGTTACCATCTGAAGACACCCTGATGTGATGTGAGGTAGTTAATATAGATCTTGGATCTCGGGCTGAATGGGGATGGGATTGGGAGTTTAGAATTCTCTTAGGAAGTGATCTGTTTTAATTGTGATCAGGAGTGTTTTATGGTTTTTTTATGGAATTTATTGTATTTTATTATCTTGTGAACCTCCGCGAGATCTTCAGAGAGCAGCAGTATAAAAATAGACAAATAAACAAACAAACAAACAAATAAACTGAGATGATTAGAATGAGTTTGGAGGAACATCTTATGGAATGCAGATGAAAGCCTATGAGATAGCAGTGACATCAGTAAAATGTAACTTTTACTTGACTACCATTGCATCTGCTAACTCACAGCTGGCACAATTATTTAGGATAGTTTAATCACTGGCCTAGAGGAAGGGCACCAAAATAATAGCCAATCAGATATCAGCTGTGAGGCATTTGCAACTTATTTGCAGACAAAATCTCCGCACTCCACCATGATCTTCTTCCAACCTTAGACACAGAAAGTGAACTAGTGGCCGCTTGGCTGTCGTTGGAGAGTACATTAACTTAAGATAACTCACACTGACTAAAGTGGACAGGATGCTTGCAGCAGTCAGACCAGCCACATGCCCACCAGATCCCTGCCTAACATGGCTACTAAAATCACTAGATATAAGAATAAGTGGTCCCCTCCAGGAGATAATTAACCTCTCCCTTGAAATGGAAGAATTCCAAGCGGGGCTAAAAGAGGCAGCGGTCTGCTCGCTGCTGGGGGGGGGGGAACACATCACTAGACCTGAGAGCCTAACAACTACAACCTGTTTCACACCTAGTGTTGCTGGGAAAAATGGTTGAAAGGGCTGCCATTGGGAGATCAGCCAAGTGACAGGGCTCTGGTTGGGGTATGGAAGCCTGCCTAAAAGAGCCAAATATTCTGGCCAATATTAACAGCCCAAACCCAGGGGGGATTTAAAGACTGCCTACAATTTCAATGTTGTATTGACAGAGTTGATTGGAGAAGCATTTTTAGTGGACATGTAATAATAACTCTTCCACGTTATTTAACATCTATATGCGTCCCCTGGCTCAGCTGGTACGGAGTTATGGGCTTGGGTGTCACCAGTACGCTGATGATACCCAGCTCTATCTCTTGATGGATGGCCGGCCAGATCTCCCCCCAGAAAAATTCGCCAGTTGTTTGGAAGCAGTGGCTGGATGGATCAGGAAGAGCCGCCTGAGACTCAACCCCTCTAAGACGGAGGTCCTTTGGCTAGGCCGAAGGGAGCAGGAACAGGAAGCGCGTCTTCCCTGCCTGGACGGGGTACAATTGTCATCTGTGCCCCAAGCCAGGAATTTGGGAGTGATTCTGGATGCCTCACTTTCCATGGAGGCCCAGGTCACTAAGGTAGCCCGGACAGCGTTTCTCCATCTACGCCAAGCTCGGCTACTAGCGCCCTACCTGCCCCCGGAACACCTGGCCACTGTGATCCATGCAACGGTTACTTCTAGATTAGACTTCTGTAACTCGCTCTACGCGGGCCTACCCTTGTCTCTAACCCGGAAGTTACAGCTGGTACAGAATGCAGCTGCACGGGTCCTCACTAAATCATCTTGGAGGTCCCATGTTCAGCCTCTGCTGAAGCAGCTGCACTGGTTGCCAGTTTGTTTCCGGATCAGGTTCAAGGTTTTGGTACTAACCTTTAAGACTATACGCGGCTTGGGTCCTGCATACTTGAGGGACCGCCTATCTCCTTATGCCCCCCGCAGGGCACTTCGCTCTGCGGGTAAGAATCTGCTGATGATCCCAGGACCCCGGGAGGCACGCCTGGCCTCGACAAGGGCCAGGGCCTTTTCGGTCCTGGCCCCTACCTGGTGGAATGAGCTCCCTGAAGAGCTGCGGGCCCTGTCGGAGCTCTCTGAGTTCCGCAGAGCCTGCAAAACGGAGCTCTTCCGCCAGGCGTTTGTCTAAGGCCGGGTGATGGCCCGGGGCTAAGATCGGACCCCTCTCCCCGGAGGGGGGAGGCCAGTACTAAACTGACCTGGTTCCCCAGAGTGTTCCATCCTATGCCCAATTATCCTCCGTTCCCTTCTGCTCATCCAGTGGGCCTGTACGGGAATAGTTTTAATCGCCATCATTGTGACTTAGTCATTGTTTTAATGGGGTTTTAATGGGGTTTTAATGGGGAATTTTAATGGTTAATATATTGTATTTGTATTTTTTTTTTAATTCAGTTTTTATTATTATTTGTTCTTATAAAAAGCATTTACAGAAAAGCAAAGAACAAAAACAGAAAAGCAAAAGACAAAAAAAAAAAAAAAAAAGTGACCAGCTGATAGGTGTCATCAATACACGTATATCATACTTGATATAGTCTGATATTATCTTAAGAGATATATAGTTAGTTCCCATTACATATTGGTCCTACTCTAACAGTTACTGCTGTCTTTCTTAAGGAAGTCCAAATAATCACTCCACTGTTCATCATATTCTTCCGGAGATCTCTTCTTAACCATGTTGGTGAGTCTTGCCATTTTTGCTAAGTCCGCTAATTTATCAAGCCATGTAGAAATAGTTGGAGTCTCAGTCGCCTTCCAGTGCTTCGCCCACACCAACCGTGCCGCCGTAGTTGCATGGAAGAAGAAGATTCTAGAAGAAGTAGGTAAAGCACTTGGGTGGAAGCTTAGCAGCATAGATTCAGGCTTCATTGGGTATCGCATTTTAAATATTTCCTGTAACACCATATGTATTTTAGCCCAATACTTTTTTGCTTTTTCACAATTCCACCACATGTGATAAAAAGAACCTACTGCTTTATGACATTTCCAACATTTATTATCAAACCTATCTGAGATTTTTGCAATGACCTTTGGAGTAATATACCATCTATAAAACATCTTATACCAATTTTCCCTTAAAATTTGGCTGTTGGTTTGTTTAGGAATTTTGATCCAAACTCGCTCCCATTCCTCCATACCAATTATGGAGCCCAGGTTTTGCATCCATTTAATCATACAGTTCTTTACTTGTTCTGACTCAGTCTCGTATTTCAAAAGAAGTTTATAGATCTGGCCCTGTAGGTGTGGTTTTTTGAGCAATAACATGTTTTCAAAATCACTAAGAGGTGAATTTTTGTCCACTCGAATCTCAAAGTCTGTTTTTAGTCTGGCTTTCAGTTGGTTATACTCCATCCATTGTAGCTCATATCCTTCTTTTTTTAATTCTTGCAGACTCTTGAGCTCACCTGTTCTCGTTAACAAGTCTTTGTACATTGGGCATGTTATTCTTCTTTGCTGTTGTCTAGAAAAATACGCCTCTATTGGTGATTTCAGTAAATATGATGAGGAGCAGAGTCTTGTTTTGTATTTATTCCAGATCTTTAGTAGGGATCTTGTCCAAAAGCTGACCTTAGGTTTTTCCTTTCCTTTTGTTTTCAAAGAGGGCCAGAGCATTTCATGGAAGCTTTGCTTACTATCTGCCTTTTCCAACACCAAATCTCTTGTCATTGGATCAATTATCCAGTCTGCCACTGCTGTCATTGTTGCCGCATGTAGGTATAATTTTAGATTTGGGACGCCCTGTCCCCCTCTCTTCTTGTCATCTTGTAGAATTCTAAAGGCAATTCTTGGCCTCTTGTAGTTCCAAATGAACTTATTTATTTCAGACTGCCATTTATTTACCACAGAGTCATTAATATCTATTGGCAGAGTTTGAAAGAGGAAGTTAAATTTTGGTAATATTGACATTTTTACTGTGGCCATTCTTGCTGACCACGAAAGGTTCAAGCTGTTCCACTTCTTAATGTCCTGTTGGATTTGTGACCAGAGCTCCCCGTAGTTGTTAGCAAACAAGGTATCAGAGCGATTTCCAATTTGGACTCCTAGATATTTGACCTTTTTAGGGTTGATCTCACACCTTAGTGCCCTTTTGACTATCTCTATGTTCAAATCTGATATGCCAAATAGCATAATCTTGGTTTTAGAGAGATTTATCTTATATCCAGAGTGTTTCCCAAAAGTGTTTATCTCTTCAAACAACAATTCTAAAGTGGTGCTTGGATTAGTTAATACACAAACAACATCATCAGCATAGCTTTTAAGTTTAAATTCTTCTCCCGCAATCATAAGTCCCGAGAGCTTTGCGTTTGCTCGAATTTTACGAGCTAGTGACTCCAATACCAGGTTAAATAGTAGGGGGGATAGCGGACATCCTTGTCTAGTTCCCTTCCCAATTTGAATAGGGTCTTTAGTTAACATTCCATTAACCAAGATTCTTGCCTCTTGCTTTGAGTATACATGCTTGATTAGGTTCCAAAAATTGTCCCCACATTTTAGTTGGGTAAGCGTGGCCAGTAGGAACTTCCATTGCACCTTGTCAAAAGCTTTTTCAGCGTCCAAAAACACAAAAGCTGCTTGAATTCCTTTAGTGCGGACCACCTCCATTGCATTAAGGACAAATCTGACGTTGTTTTTCATGTACCTTTTGGGCATGAATCCTGTTTGATCTGGATGGATGATTTCATTAAGGCATTTCTTCAGTCTTTCTGCTAAAGCCTTTGCAAAAATTTTGTAGTCCACATTAAGTAGTGATATTGGTCTATAAGCATTTGGCGATAGTGAGTCCATACCTTCTTTATGTATGAGTGTTATCGACGCTTGCTGCCACGATTTGGGGAGTGATTTTCCAGAATTGTCCACTACCTCATTCACCATCTGTGTCAGGACTGGTAGTAATATATGATTTAATTTCTTATAATAAGTTGCGGAGAGGCCATCTGGGCCTGGGGCCTTATTTAATTTCATAGCTGTTACCGCTTCGGCCAGTTCCTGAGCTGAGAATCTCTGATTTAATATCTTTCGTTGCTCATCTGTGAAGGTTAAGGATGGGGTACCTCCAAGATATTCCATGCTGTCAGGTATAGTTTCTTCGTCTGTTTGGTATAGATTTTGGAAAAAGGTTGAGAGACATTGTTGTATTTCCTGATCTGTACGAAAGTGGTTGTCTCCATATTTAAGGCTGGATATAACACTTTTGTTATGATTTCTTTTTAGTTTATATGCCAGCCATCTTCCAGGTTTGTCAGCATGTTCAAAATTCTTTTGTTTTATCCAATCCAGTTTTTTCCTCATATCTTCGGTTTCCAATGCATCTCTTTTTAGTCTTAAGAGCGTTATTTGTTTGGCTGTCTTCTTAGACAGATGGGCTTGGTGCTGGATTTCTAATTGTCTGATTGACCAGACAATTTCGTTCAGCTCTTTTTCTTTCTTTTTCCTTTTGGCGGTGTTCAGGCTTATCAATCTTCCTCTTATGTACGCTTTACTCGTATCCCAGACCGTAGATAATGGAATCTCTTTTGTGCAGTTAAGTTTGAAAAATTCTTTTAAGTCAGCTTCGCACAGATTCAAATTCTCTTTGTCTTCTAGGATGTATTCATTCATTCTCCATCTTCGCATACCAGCTCTGCAGAAGGAAAATTCTGCCCATATTGGGTTGTGATCTGCAAAGGTGTTGGGGAGAATTTCCATATTTGTCACTTTTGGTAATAACGATTTTGAGCACCAGCATTGGTCTATTCTGGAGTATGAGGAGTGTCGAGAAGAATAGAAGGTATACTGTTTGCTTTTGGGGTGGAGTTCTCTCCAGAGATCTATTAATGAATTGAGATGGATATTGCGTTTGGCCGATTTCGGAAAATGTGCTCCCTGTCGGTTGTGTGATTTGTCCAGCGATGGGTTCATTACTGCATTAAAGTCTCCGATTATGATCCACTGTTCAGTAATAGTTTCTGTGTGCTTCTGAAAGAATTCTTCAAAAAACTTGTCCTTCGCATTGTTGGGAGCATATATGTTTGTCAATGTATATTTCTGACCATCTGGTAGTTGTATTTCAAGTGTCAAAAATCGGCCGTCATTATCTTGGATTTTCTGCTCAACCTTAATGTTGGGGTTCGCAATGTAAATAATCACCCCTCTTTTTTTCACTGTGGCAGAGGCTGCAAATTCTCTTCCTAGTTTTCTTGTTGACAATATATTTAGATTTTTTTTTCTCACATGTGTTTCCTGTATACAGTAGATATCTGCTCTCAATTTTTTCAGTTGATTGAAAAATTTGGTGCGTTTGGCCGGTGAATTCAAGCCATTAGCGTTTACGGATAGCACCTTTAGCTTCTCCATTTTTCCGTGTTGGGGCGGTTGCTCCTTGTTCTGCTTGAGAAGGGGTGGCTTGTGTTCCCGTTGCTTGTGTTAGGTAGGATGATCTAACGTCACAGAGTTGAACTAATCGACGCGTAGTTTCCGCTCTTGTTGGGGAGGTCCTAGGTGATCCTGCCCCTGAAGTGCCTTGAGATAAGTTGTCAGCAAGCTCTTGAGCCTGTTGGAGCGTTCGGATAGTTTTTCTTCCCGATGGTAATATCACTTCCAGGGCGAATGGGATTCTCCAAAAGTATCTTATCTCTTTGGCAATTAGGATCTGTCTCAAAAAATGAAATTGTGCTCTTTTCCGTAGTGTGTCTGCTGGCAGATCTTGAAAGATTTGTATTTCTTGGCCTGCCAATTTCAATGGCGTCTCCCGATGCTTTTGGAACAAGTTATTTCTTACTACTTTGCTATCAAAACTTATAAGAATATCTCTTGGTTGTTTCTTGCGTACGGCAGCCTTTGAGTATACTCTATATACTTTGTCAATCCGGATTTCTTCCTCCTCCAGGTACTCTTCAAGGCTTTCGGTAATTTCCTTCCTCAGGTCTGTTTTCCCAAATTCTTCCGATACGCCTTTAAATTTCACGTTCCTGGCTTTAGATTCTACTTCCAGGACTTCAAACTTGTCATCTGCTACTTTTTCCCGCTCCTGCTGATTGTCTTCCACACGTTGGATTCTCGTTTGGTGTGTTGCCAGCTGGTTTATGTTTTTGCCTACTACTTTCTCCAGACCATCAATTCTGTCTGAAAGTTCTTTCTTAATGTCTTGCACCTCCTTATCAACCTTTTTAACTGCTTCTAGTATTTCTGAATTAGCCTTACATAATAGGCGGTACATCTGTGCATTGGTTAGGTTTTCAATATCACTTTCCTTCTCTTCTGCTTCTGTTCCCCCAATCTGTTTCTTTTTTTTTCTGCTTCTGCCTCCTTTCTTGCTTCAGCCATCTCCTTTTTCCTCTTCCAAAAATTGGTTATAGTGACTTCTGATTTAGGGGATCTGATTTGCTTTGGGCGAGGTCTTAATCTGTCTGTCATCAAAAAAAAATTTTTTTTGTTTTGTTTTGCTCAAAACCAACACTATAGTTTGACTTTATGACCGCTTTCACAATGCCAGTACAGTAATTAGAGTTTTAAATACAGAGTTAATATATGTTGCTATTACTTCTTCAACTTTAGGTGCTTGCTTTATCACCTTACAATAGTCATTGAGCCAATACTCTAACAGAATGACAACCTGAACATTCACACTCTCTGTTAATCTATTATCTGTGCAATACTAATTTTTTATGTCAATATAATGGGCCTAGATCGTTGATTTCTTCCAACCTGGTTGGTGGGGCTGGCTCTCTCTTTAGATCCTGCAGATAAAAGAACAAAACAACAAAAAAGCATAGGAGGAAAGAGGGGGGGGGATAAGGGGGGATAGAAAGATATGTCCTTCCAGAATCAGCTATAGCTCCAAAAATAACTTGTAAAGGGGTGTTGAAATTTTTTTTTTTTAAAAAAAAGAAGAGCCGTTGTAGAAATAATAACCACAAATAAACAGGAACTTTGTCTCAAAACAAAAGCCAAAAAGTGTTACAAAAGGTGAGGGGGGGCCAGGGCTATAAAAATATCAATGGAAGTGTATATAGAAAATGTCCCCCCCCCAAAAAAAATAAAAAATAAAAAGCCACCAGAAGAGAGGAAAAAAAAAGAAAAAAGAAAAAAGCAAAATCGGCAAATTATAATCCACTCAGGCAGGCGCAAGTTAGACGTCTAAAATGGGTCCTTCCTCCGTTGCAATCTTCGTTAACTCCACTGCGTACATCCACCGCAAATCCCAAACAGGCGTCTCGCGAGAGTTGGGAAGCCTGGTAGTTATCAACCAAGCGATCTCCGTGAATTGTAAACAATTCCTGCCGCTTTCTCTGTCGGTAAGGATTTAAGCTTTTCCTTCTCTCTGTTCTGCCCAGTGAATTTCGCTAATTTCCCTCCCGTCTGTGAAGAGCATTTCCATGCAAATTGATTAGATGAGGGGGGAGGGAGGGGGTGTTGGGCTAATGCCTAGCTTTGAAGCAATAGAGCAGACAGAGAAACTCACAGTCTTTATGCTGATGATTCCGTTCCGTTCCTTTTGTCAGTCGAGAGGTGGAGAGAGTCAGCAGGAGAGATGCAGAATTTCATACAGCTGGTCATCTCAAGCTTAGAGATTTACTTTCAGTTTTGGCTATCGTCTGGCTGCTGTCTGGCTGCTGTCTGGGCCTCTGACACAAACTGCGGAGATCCGGAGAAATTATTCTCCACGGATCTGTAGGACCCTCTGGGTGCCGTTCCCGGCTCCCGGGGCGACCACGAGCAAGGTTTGCGCACCTCGCTCAAGTCTGACAGGAGTTGCTGCCCCTGCCCCTCAGTTAGGTCTGAGAGACCATAAGATATGGTCTGCTACAGCGCCATCTTTCCGAAGCTCCTCAATATATTGTATTTGTATTAAAATGTTGTGAACCGCCGCGAGCCGGTTTCCGAGAGCGGCGGTCATACAAATCAAATAAATAATAATAATAATAATAATAAAGAACCGTTAGACAACTACATTGATTAAATATCTATTATTTATTTACACCTCCATGCTTTGTGTACAAATAAAACTATTATTTAAAGAATATTTAATGAATTGGCATTTTCCTTTGCTTTTGGAAAATGCATACACATGTTGTAGCACCATAAGAGTCATTCCTTTCTATGCAAGAGGATGCTTATTTTGGAGAAAAGGCCTCATCATTATAGGATGGAGGAACAGGATCTGCTTCATCTGGCGCCGCTCCATTTCCACTGATAGTGCAGGGCACAACAATCATGGCCTGAAACATACATATACACACATACTATAAGAAATATTTTCATTGTCATCACCTTTGTTATTGTTATCATAGGTCTCTTATGCACGGGCCAGAATGCCCGCACTGGCGGCAGGAGCGCTTTGGTTAAAATCACCCATAACGCTCGGTGCCGCTACCAGCGTGGGCGCCTCCCGGCCCAGGGCTACGGAAGGCTTGTGGTAAACGACTGCAGGATCTTCCGCAGCTTCCTGGGTAAGCTGGGGCTGCGGCGGGCCAGCGTTGTGTGTAATCACCAGTGCCAGGCTTGTCAGCCCGCCCAGCCCCAACCCTACGGTGTCCCTGTAGGGACACCACGCGCCCCTGTGGGCTCCGCGGACCCCCAGAGCGGGCAGGGGCAACCCCCTGCCCCCACCTGGCTTGTGGAGGGAGCCTGAGCCCCCCACTCCCTCCCCGGGCCATCCAAACGTCCCCCCCCACTGTGCTGACTTACCTTCAGGCCCCGGGGTTCAGCGCGTGCGCTACGCCAGGGCAGCCCAGCATGCCCCACCCCCATGCATACACGGGGAACAGCGGGGCATCCTGGCCCACTGCAATGGGACGGCAGCAGTGCGCAGTAGCTGCCGCCATGCATAAGAGGCCATAGTGAGCTCAACAAGGTGCAAACTACAAATTCAGTATCTGGTAGCTTGAAGTGAAACATTTCTCTTGTCTCTACCTTTATTTGTTCCTTTCAGCGTAATCTGTTTAAACTCTGGGCAAGGTAGAAAATGCTTACCATCTCACTTTTGTAGCAGGTAGCCTGGCACCCAAAATGTGCAGTCCAAACAGTGATACAGAACTCCAGCAAGCTGAACAAGAAGAGCATGACACCAAGACCAAAGCCCACGGCCTGCAGAGTATAAAAGCCGGGGGATCACTCATTATGCAGCTTTTACTTGCTATTTCTTACCAGTTATGCAACTTTGTCTTCTTAATTAGGGCCAAACTTGGGGGGGGGGGCAGAACTTTCAGAAGGGCCACAGAAATTTTAAACATCACAGTGCAGTGATTCAGAATCACAGAGAACATCTGAAAGTGGAAGGAAATAATTTAACAAAATTTATCAACAAAAAAGCTCTGCCCTGCTTTGCAAACGGGTTATAAGCTGTTTTGTTTGAAAAGTTTAAAAAAATACATTAACAACCATTAGCTAAAATAGATGACACAAGCCAAAGCAACTCTGGAGAATTATTTTAAAAAATAAAGAAGAGCCTGTTGGGGTTTGGAATGCCATTACAGAGGACCCAGGACTCTTAAAAAACAAACTGGTCTAGTTTGGCCTCTGTTTGAAGCACTGAAACATTAAGAAATGCCTACATAACATCTCCTGACTAATTTGGTCAAGGGGCCTGGTTGCATGAATGCTTCTTGGAACGTAACACTGTGAAACCTGTGATAGTGGATTAGAATTTGGCAGGGATCATCCCCAAGTATTACAAAGGAAGATTCTAAATACAGATTTGCAAAGAACACAAAAGGCGATGGCCTTTTGTAAACACGGGGTTAAACATCTCACTTCAGCATATGGATTTGTCTAGTGACAGAATGCTACTCAGAAGACGCCAGCATGACTGAATAACAGACGTGCTGATGCTAAAAAATGTTTATTTTACAGCACAATTACTGTGCTGTTATTGAACTGGGTCAAGAGTTGGAATGGTTTTATGTTGGTTGACTAGAGCCACGGCCTTTTTGTTCCTGGATCCTACCTGGTAGAATGAGCTCCCAGAAAAGCTGAGGGATCTGATGGAGCTGTCAATGTCCCACAGGGCCTGTACAATGGAGCTCTTCCACCAGGCGTTTGGTTGAGGCCAAGAAAAGGAAGATCTGTTCAGTCCCTCCTCTTAGTACCCCCTGAGGTATTGGGCTAGAGGGATCCTTTGAGTTGGGGTGGGGGGAGAATGTTTAGGGGCTTTTGGGGTACTGTGGGGTTACTATATTTTAATCTGTTGTAAACTGCTACATGCCACCTGGACCAAGAACAGTGGTCAACAAATATTAATTATATATATATATATATATATATATATATATATATATATATATATATATATATATATATATATATATATATATATATATATATATATATATATATATATATATATATATATATATATATATATATATATATATATATATAAATATGGCCAGGTTTTGGTTTTGATTAATGTGGTGTCATCCAAAAACTTTGTCAAGCTGCTAAGAGGTTTTTGCCAAGCCTTTCAATATCCTTTTTGTTTATTTGTTTATTTGTTTATTTGTTTATTTGTTTATTTGTTTATTTGTTTATTTGTTTATTTGTTTATTTGTTTATTTGTTTATTTGTTTATTTGTTTATTTGTTTATTTGTTTATTTGTTTATTTGTTTATTTATATACTGCCCTCCCCCAAAGGCTCAGGCTCCCTGCAATTATTTCATTTATGCCAGCTCTCCTATGCAAAATTAAGTGGCAACCTTATTTTAAATCATAATGCAAAATTCAAAAAAGAAGACTGTGAGATGCTGCTTGCAACTACACAGGCCATCTCCAGATGCAGGATTCCACTGAATACCTGATCCCGGGGAAGCCACAATGGGGAAGGATATTTCCTTCAGTCCCTGTTTATCACTATGAGAAGCAGGATTCCAGATTGGATGGACATTAGATCTGATCCATCACAGTTTTCTAATGTTATCATGGAGAAGAAACACTGAAAAACAGCAATGAAATAATTGTTCATCGGGGGGTGGGGATTTCCTGTCATCAGAAGATTTAACACCAAATGGACAGTAATGGTTGCAAGAAAGTTTTCAAAGCCAAAATTTAAAGGAGAACCCTGTAAACAATCCAACTTCTTGTTTTCAAAAGTAAGGGACCTTCTAAAGAGAAGAGCTGCTACATTCTTTGGCATTGGGCACTGACAATCAAGTGATGGTTTCCTTCCTTGAGGCATTCCCATCCTTGGTTCATAAAGCCAAAGATCTTTGTGAAATGTGCTCACTTACCCCTGACAAATAAAGATGAAAAGAATATAGTGAATTTATAGCCAACTCAGCTATATAGAGAATCATGCCAATTAATGCCATGACAGCACTTGTGATGTTCATTCCCACACTACACTTCACCTGAAAATCAGACACAAAGACTCAAGTTACCTCCATGGATGGAAAGCGACAAAGCACAGATTTGTTCAAACCAAAAAGTCACACTACATCCATACCTAGTTAAATATAAGGAGCCCAGAAAATTTAAAGCTTCCCCTTGCCCATAGTTTTCCCTTGCCCCAGTCAAGCAAGATTTATATTAAATATATTATCTGAACAGTACATCTCATTGATATCATTGTAAAGAAAATAAGAAGGCTATTTTTGTACTCCCAAATTTTATAAGAGGTGAAAATGTTAAATATATCTCACCAATGAGGCACCCATGGGATTCTCAGCTGACACAGAAAGGGAGCCAGAAGCAATAAACTGTTGGAAAGAAGGAGAAATACCTTAGAT
The DNA here is from genome assembly GCF_049243985.1 of Paroedura picta. Classification (NCBI taxonomy): domain Eukaryota; kingdom Metazoa; phylum Chordata; class Lepidosauria; order Squamata; family Gekkonidae; genus Paroedura; species Paroedura picta. The sequence goes on along the minus strand of NC_135370.1, from coordinate 78,885,320 downwards.
GATATTTCTCTAATAGAGAAGTAGCAAAAATTAAAGCTGCATATTATTCATTGATTTACAGGTGATCCATTTAAAAAGTGGAGTCTAATTATTTAATAACGAAATTAAAGCCTGTTGGATTAGGAAGTCAATGTAATAGTTGTTCTAATTGGTTTTAGAAAATCCCATCAATAGGCATTACTCCCCACAGCTGCAATTGCAGTCAGGGAATGTACCCTGTTCACCTGAATCAGGCCCATTCTTTAACAGCCTTAGATTAAATAGGGATGATGATTGTTCCCTACCTCATGCATCCTTACAAGCTGAAGCTTCCATGCCCTTTCTGTCTCCTCTCCAACACAAAACATAGAAGGCAGGAGAGGGCAGGTAATCAAAAGAGGAGGGGTTAAGAAAGGCACAGGGGAAAGCTGAAGTGGGCAGGCAGAAGTAGCCAAAGCAGTCAGGAAAGTTCCAAGAGGTAGTTGGCATGGTATGGCAGTGGGCAAAGATTGCCAAAGCCAGATGCAGAGATGATGTGGCAAACCAGAGGCAGCAGTAGAGAGACTGATAGTGCAGAAGGGGAATCTCTACTTCTATGAGATTTCCAGCATTCAGTGGATTTACATAGCCTTAGCAGAGTTAAGCACTTTTGTTTTATTGTATTATTTAAAACATGAGTGGGCTATCCTTTGGGCAAATTAGGGCCCTATTCAGGACTAGGTGGAAACCAAACCAAGCAAATGGAATAAGTAGAATAGGAGAAAAGAAAATATGGGGAGGGGGGACTTTTCTCCAGCATATTTCCACCACTGAATCTCCTTTCATAGTGATGTGAGGAGTGAGACTGGCCTCCTAGAGAGATTAACAGATTTGCAGGGGGAGAGATGGATAAACCGATGTGCATATCAACTTCCCTGCTAACATTAAATTAATTTACTTTTAATTTCCTAGCAGCATAACCATTACATCCAATACACATGTAAAACAAGTGATTTTTATTCCATGTTTCCCCCAAAGTTGTGTGCTGTTAAATTAACCTCTAAAAGCAATAACATAAACATAATATCACAAGATGGCAGCGGAAATCATAGAGAGATCACATCCAGAGTAAGTGTTCCTTAAAGAAAGCATTATGTAGAATGAGTACAGGCACAAAACCAATCAAAATAAACATCAAGGCAATCTGATTAGAAGCATGTCATCAAGGTTGTTGAGCTTGGTACATTCATCTGACAATCATGTATGTATCAAAGGTTGCAGCATGCATGTTGTCCTCTTCTACACTGATTCTATAGATTGCTGACCCCAAAACTTGGCATGCAATACCTTCTTTAAGTTAGAAATCTGTCATCTTTGATGGGGTGAGAAGTGGCAAATTTCTGAAACTTTTGCTCAGCTATCAGTTACTGAATATGATTTTCTATCTGGATTTGTTTTCTGATTCAACAATCAGAACAAACAACTATTCTAAAGTAAGAAGTACAATTAGCTGTCTTTTTGGAATGCAGTTTCTTGATAAGCCCATAAAGGGAGGCTCACAGATAGTAATGTTTGTGCTGATGGTTATGCTGAAACCAAAGTCAAGTTAATTTTATCTCATAATTAGGGTCCAAAGTCGACAGGAAGAAATATGTTATCACTAATGTAGACTTGGGGGAGGCCATGCAAGCAGAACCCAGTCAGCAACTTTTGGGGGGATGTTTTAATAGCTGTGGGGCAGTCCAAGAATGAGGGTTGGAGATAGATATGGGATGAAGACCCCAGGTTATTGGCCCATTCTGTAAGGCATCTTTACTCCCAGTCTCCAAGGAGAAGGTATTTAACACTATGTAATGCACTGTTCTCTATGCAGGTGTTTTGTTTTATGGGTTTGTCCCCACCTGCATTTGTATCTTTTCTATTTCACAGCAGTAAATTAAAGAATTCACAAAAGGGGTTTCTGTCTTAGCATGTGGCTATGGCATTTGGGCATTGCACACTAGGCAAGCAAACCTGAAAACAAGCCAGTTAGGCCCTGGGCCAACATCTTTATGGGTGATTCTCAGCAGCAGGGCAGATCAGCCTCCCACATCGAAGTCCCTGAGGCTTTTCAATATCTGCTTGGCTGCTCAATAGCCATGAGTAGGTCTTAGAATGATTGCAGTTAAGGACTAATAGGTTCATGTTGCATAATCTGTAAATAGCTATGGTGAGTTACTTCATAAGAATTATTTGAGGAAACTCTTGGATCATTCTAAACTCCATGAGAATATGGATGAGGACTAACAAGGGCCCTTTCTGCAGGCACAGCTCAATTCTGACTATTGATGTATTGAAGCTTAATTTGCACCTGTTCCTGAACTCCAGATATTTTCTTCTTTCTCCAATTTTTCTCCTCCAAGTCCCAGAATATTACTGTATATTAAACAAAAAACACAGATAGTTTAACTTTTTTGCCTTCTTTTTCTTGGGCCACTGTTTGGTCTCTGCTCATTGGTCAATTTCTGGTTGAAATTGTAAGGAGAGATTCCTAAAACTGCTTCACTTCCAGTTAGTTATCTTAGTAGAAGGTTTTTCTGCCTTCATCTTGTCTAAGCTCCGGTACTGTTTAAGCATTTACCGTATTTGCCGGCGTATAAGACGACTGGGCGTATAAGACGACCCCCCAACATTTCCACTCAAAATACAGAGTTTGTTACATTACATTACAGTATTATGGGCCACTATGGGCAGCTATGTCTATCCCAACTGAAGTGCACCCGGCGTATAGGACGACCCCCCCACTTGGAGGCATGTTTTTCAGGGGGGAAAAGTAGTCTTATACGCCAGCAAATACTGTAATTCTTTAAATAAGCATCCCTTAAGACTAGTGAGAACCAGTGTTAATGTCAGAACTACAGTCAAGCCTTTCATATGGATCCTCTCCAGCTGCTCTCCACCTCTTCCTCCTTATATGTGCATCACACAGCTCAGGGGAGGAGACGGGGTGTTGAGAAATGCTCCCAAGGGCTGCCATCTGTCCTTTCTCCCCTTCTCCTCCTATCTTGCCATTTTTTTCTTTTTTTAAAAAATAAAGGAACTCAGCACAGTTGGATTCCTGGGGCATGTGTGTGTTTTTTTTTTAATTGAGCAAGGCATTGCTGATTTTTAAAAAAACAACAGCAGTGAAATCTGTATATGCTGTTTATCTTCTTTAGACTCCAACCTAGGCTAAACCCCATTTAGTAAGACATTAGCCTGAAGATCAGAAAATTATCGGCTCAAACCTAGCTTTGTTTTTTCTCTCTCACAGAATTAACCATGCCAATTTAGTTTACATGTTTTGCTTTTGAAAAGTTCATGTTTTAAAAATGGCTGCATCATGTTTTCAAAACAAAGCAAAAAAAAAGTAAACTAAATTAGCATGGTCACTTCTGTGAGAAAGAAACAAATCAATGTCTGAACAAGAATTTGAGTAGCTGTCTTCCAGCACTGGTATAAAAAATCATGGTCAATCAAGCAATGAGTTCTCAATGACAAAACAATACATTACTTACAAATATTCCACCCCAGAAAGGATAAAGTCCAACAATAGCCAAAGGTATGTAGTATAAACCAACAAGTACAGCTGAGACTCCCCCAAATCCAATGTGCATCAGCCCAATTATGATCTGGATGGCCTGTAGAAGGAGAATACAGCAAACAACATAAAATAGTTTCCTGAATAGTGGATAGATATGCATTTTGACCCCAGGCACATTCCAGAAACATAACTTTAAAAATAATGTGAATCATTTAGTTCATTTGGTCCTTTCATGAACAGAAACTGAAAAAGACTGATTTCAAAACATGTTAGTCCTGATAGTTAGAAAAGGCAATGTCTGGTACACAAAGAAGAGAAGAAAACCTTGCAGGGGACAGCAAGAAGACAATTAGATAGGATATTGAGGTCAGGACCTTCTTTCCTGTTAAGCGTTATTCCTTATCTGCCTTCAGATTGTTACTCTTAGGGCAATTTCCCTCTTCTTCTTGGAAGTACCACATTCAGTGTTACCCTGTGTCAGCCGTTGTTTAGAGTTGTACGGCTGCTCAGAACTAGGACTCCTCATTCCCTCCCCTGACCAACTCCCCTTCCAGCATCTAAATGCACTTGCAAGATTTAAGGGGTGACTGGGCACTTTGTTTTTTCACCGCATTCCCTGCAACCAGAACTCCATGCCAAATTAAGAGACATGATCAAAGTTGTAGTTTCCTATTTTCCTTGGTAAATAGGACTGTGCAATGGGTAGTTGGTTCACAGTACATTGTTTCATTGTGGAGACCTGATCTGAAATTTGGTTAGGCTAATACTGATTTTGGGGGGGGGGGTAGTTATTTCATGTCACCCTATTATTCTTTATTTTTTGTGCTGATAAACGTATAATGGTGATTTCATGCATGGTGACTGAGTGCAGACCAGAGAATCACAACATCACATACACACCCTTGATTGTGATTCAAGTGTGGCACCCAGAGTTTTGAAAAGAAATTGGGAGGGGGGGGGTTCAATTAGTCTGGAATCAAACAGGAAGGAAACAAAAAGCAGCTAGAACATAAGATTGTGCTTCAAGCATGGGAACTCACAACCTGCAAGCATCCTCATGTTACAAATTTGTGGCTGCCATTTTTAATTAGTTACAATGTGATTATGCATGCTATTACACATGTTTTAAAAAGGTGAGCTTGACAGGAGGTGGTACCACCCACTCTTTTGAAGAAAATGCAAAACACTTGCAACGCTTTCCGTCCTGAGCTGTGCTGGAAGAATACTGTTGATGCAGAATGCCAGGCACAATTCCAGATACTAAATTTAGCACCTGACTCCATGGGGGAAAAAACAACAACTCCAAATTGTGGAAATGGGGTTAACTTTAACTCTCTGTTCTGTTCATTCTGCCTGTTGTGGAGGCAAGCAGGGAGGAAAGAAGCAGGAAGTCTCCTGCTGAGCCACTCAGGACACAGAGGAGATCATTAGGAAAATATCTGGTAGTTCCTGACCAAAATATGTTAACTACAGGAGGCATTGGAGGAGATCTATACTTCGCATAGATAGGATAAGAACTTCCTGGTGATTTTCAAATTATCTCTTCCAGTGTCCTGATTGGTTCAAGAGAAGACTTCCTGCTTTTTCAGTACACATCCTCCTAAACTTGCCTCCAGAACAGTTGCTGCACAGATGGAATGACTGCAGACAACAGCTAGAACAGATATTAGGTCTCTGACTTTCTCTCTCTATGCATGGATGTTTCTCTTCATAAATAAAACAATTTTATTCTTCCAGTGATTCTCTCTTTCTGAATATTCAGACTCTTGCAACATAGTACTGCGTATGTTAGGAAGGCCTTGGGAAGAAGATCCTGTTACCAGTACATTCCTTACCAGCAAGCTCAAAAGGCCTGGTTATTACTCCCCAGTTATTATGTCCCACCCCACTCTCAGATGAAGTTTCCTTGTTGATTTAATTGGTGAAGAAACATTAAAATTTGAGATACACAGATGACACCATTTTATTGGCAGAAAATAGTGAAGACTTAGAATCATAGAATCATAGAGTTGGAAGGTACCTCATGGGTCATCTAGTCCAACCCCCTGCACTATGCAGGACACTCACAACCCTATCGCTCATCTACTGTCACCTGCCACCCCCTTGAGCCTTCACAGAATCAGCCTTTCCAACAGATGGCTATCCAGCCTCTGTTTTAAAATCTCCAAAGATGGAGAACCCACCACCTCCTGAGGAAGGCTGTTCCACTGAGAAACCTCTCTATCAGGAATTTCTTACGGATGTTTAGACTAAATTTCTTTTGCATTAATTTCTTCCCATTGGTTCTGGTCCATCCCTCTGGAGTAAGAGAGAACAACTCTGCTCCATCCTCTATATGGTAGCCTTTTAAATACTTGAAGATGGTTATCAGATCCCCTATCAGTTGTCTCCTCTCCAGGCTAAACAGACCAAGCTCCCCCAACCTTTCCTCATACGCTTTGGTCTCCAAACCCCTCACCATCTTTGTTGCCCTCCTCTGGACACACTCCAGTTTGTCTACATCCTTCTTCAACTGTGGTGCCCAGAACTGAACACAGTACTCTAAGTGAGGCCGAACCAGAGCAGAGTGAAGCGGTACCATCACCTCCTGTGATCTGGACACGATTCTCAGTTTGCTACAGCCCAAAATCCCATCTGCCTTTTTAGCCACTGCTGACTCATGTTCAATGTGTGATCTACTAAGACTTCTAGATCCATTTCGCACATACTACTACCAAGACAAGTCTCCTTCATCCTATATTGGTATGTATGGTTTTTCCTGCCTAAGTGCAGAACTTTACATTTGTCCCTATTGAATTTTATTTCATTCAGTTTAGGCCACTTCTCGAGCCTATCAAGATCATTCTGTATTCTGATTCTGTCTTCTGTTAAGTTTGCTACCCCTCCCATTTTAGTATCATCTGCAAATTTAATAAATGCCCCTTCTAATCCCTCATCCAAATGATCTTTAACCGCTCCTGCGGAGCGGATAAAATAAAGCCCTAAGGGCTAATTGGGAGGAGTTAGGGCGGGCTCTGTCCATGATAAAAACTCGGAGGGGCAAATCAGGAGACGCAAAGCGGCTCCTGATTCACCCCTCCGAGTGCTACTTGAGGGCCAACCAGCCAATGGGGAGCCGTGCGAAGCGCACCTCCCCGTTGGCTGCTTGGCCCAGCCTCACCCACCAGGGGACTCACTGTGCAGAAAGACAAGCAGCCTTCCGACACGGTCAGCCCTCCCGGCACCTTCCCCTTGCCCTCGGGACAGGAGCAGGGACGCTGCCTGCCTGCCCCAATGCTCAGACACGGCAACAGCTACCCCCTCCCCCTCAAACCCCTTCCCACGATGCCGCACCTCCCAACAAGACACACACGCACCCACACACACACATTCACGCTCCCTCCCACCGTGAAAGACCCCCCTCCCCCCAGAACCCTTCCCTCGCTGCCGCCGCTTCCACTGCAAAACACACGCACCCACAAACACACATGCAAACACCCACCCACCACTCAATTACCCCCTCGCCCCCCAGACCCCTTCCCACCCTGCCCCCACTTCCACCATGACACACATGCACCCACACACACACACATACCTGCACCCACCCACCGCTACATGCCCCCTCGCCCCCAACACCCCTTCTGACCCCGCTGCCATGCCACAACGCCCGCCGCCATCCCTGCCTTTCTCACCCCCACCCCGCCCGTCCCTTTCCCCGCCCGACCAACATTTGTCCCATGCCGCCTTACCTTTCCCCCGTCCTCCACCTACAATGCCCTTTCCTGCCTTTCCTGTAGTGCTGTGGCTAGGCCGTGCATCCTGTGCGGCCGCTGCCACGGCGCAACACTGAACCAGGCATGCGCTTACTCCGGCGCATGCCTGCTTGCCTTTCCCACCGCAGCCCTGCCCCACCCCTCCACCACGCACGCGCGCCATCCTGTTGCCATGCCGGCCTCCCCGTCGCCGCCCTGTCCACCACCCCTCAGCCGCACTACTTTCCCCCCAGGCCCACCATGGGGAGAGGACGACGCCCAACGCCCCAACTCGCGTGCCTACACTGTGTCTCCTGCCCTTCTGCCACCCACAGCCCCACAGCTGCGCCGTCCCCAGCAGCCAGGATCCCTGCCAGGTGAGTGGTCTGCGGCTTTCACCTCCCCTTCCTTGCCATGCCCGCCCTGACCACTCCCCCCAGGGTACCTGCGATAGATTGGGGTGGGTGGCTGGCTGCGCCCACCCGTCTCCCTTCCCCGTACTCCCCTTTCAAAGCCTATTTTTATAAATGGGCTTTGAAACTAGTTTATAAATATGTTGAACAACACAAGTCCCATTATCCTGAGATAATGGATGTTTTGGTGATCTGTTGGCTTACCTTTTGAATTACTTAGTCTATCCTGTACTGCCATAACTGTGCCATGGAAATTACTGACATTCCCGCATACTGGACCATGAGTGGAAATCAAAAACACTTACCCCCAGAGTCTTGGTCTCTACTTTGCGGAGTTTGTCCTGTACTCTCTGCTGAGGGCTTTGCTCAGGTTGGCTGTTGGTGTTTCCAGGTTGCTGTCCTACATATTGTATCACTCCTTCTGACTGGATAACAGTACCAGGGAGTAGTTGTCCTGCCTGGATTACATTGGCACTATTTGGAGGAATGAACAACATTGAGCCATTGGCCATTCTCAATTGATCTGCTGCCATTGCTATAAATTGTCTGTGGGGGAGAAAAAAAACACCCTGAAACAACTGAAATAATATTTGCAAATGTCTCCCACCCTGCGTCATGACTGACCAAGACTGTAATCCAAAACAGTGTGAATGAAGGTGAAATGGACCCATGTAAATCATGAGCAATCATTGTGTAGATCATTGTATTTATGGAATACATGCATACAACATACCTCCAGAGCTTCTATGAGTGAGGGGAGATTAAATGGATCATGGGTAGGGTTATCAACTTAGGGATATCAGTCCTCAGGTAGGACCTGAGTGTCCCCTGGAATTATAGCTCACCTCCAGGCAACACAGAGCAATTCCCCTGGAGAAAATGGCTTCTTTGGTGGGTGAACTCCATAGCGTTATACACCACTGAGGTCATTTCCTGCCCCAAATCCTGCCCATTCCAAGCTCCACTCCCAAAATCTCTAGGTCTTTCCCAACCCAGAGCTAGTCACCCTATACCAGCCTCAATGTGGGGCTTCCAGAGTTCTCCGGAGATACAAGTGATCACTGGACTACAGCGATCCCTTCCCCAGTAGAAAGCAGCACCTTTGGGAGGCAGATTCTATGGCAACAAATGCCCTTTGATCTTCCTTTCCAGATTCTGTCCTTCCCAGCCCCCCCCCCCCAACCTTCTCTAGGAATTTCTGATTCTGGCACTGGCAAGCCTATTGGTGATTTAATGGGGGAGGTGACAAATTTATAATTCAGCGGGTTGTCGCCAGAGCTATTAAAACTTGGGATGTGAGTACAGTTGTTAGCTGACTCTCCAAAATATCCTGTGCCATTAATTAAGGTTTGATAAGCAAATGTAACTTTTCAGTGTATGGAGTTAAACAATATTAATTGCTTCTAAAGTAACATCTACTGGAGTTTATTGGCAGCCTTGTGGTTTCTCACCAGTGCCACACAGATCTCAAGACCCAGATCTCCAGGCCCATGGCAAGACTGAAGATATCTTTATTATACAGCGTGAAAAGTGGCTATATAGTTCAGCTGCATGTGTTTTTCAGTATTCTGTCATTACACAGACCAACACTTTTTTATTATTTGGGGAACTGATCAGGTAAGAGGAGTCTTGCCCTCATTTGTTTGGCAAAAAAACCCCAAAATCATTATGCTTCAGCATTTTTCTACAGACCTAAAAAACATTTCAGTGTAAAATGTGGGATGGAGCAGGGTTAAATGCCTCACACCTGAGCACTCCAGTTTTGTTTTAAAACCAACTTCCAACCTGGTTTTAATCCCACAGAAATTGCAGGAATTTCCCTACTGTAGCTAGTAGCAACTGGGAGATGTATGGTACATACTGGGGGAAAGATGTGACTTTCTGGCACTTTTACATGAATTTATATGCATTGAAAGATCTCATATCCTGAACCAATAGCTCCTCTCAGAGAAAGCAGTGGTCTTATGCTTTCCTTTCTTCATCATTTGTCTTTTGTAACTAGTCTGGTTTGTTATGTTTACTGCCAGGGAGGGACAAAGCCATAGCCACTTCTGCCCTCTCCAATCCATCTGAAGAAAAGTGTACTTCTTCTCAACAGGGTGGATGGGAGAAGCTGGGCATCTATCCTCCCCCATCTCTGAAACCTTCCCTGATACTATCTCCTACTACAGTCAAAACGTTTTATTCTGTCCCCTGCAGGGCATGCAGGCTGGCTAGTAGCACCGTCCTATTGAAGGAGGGGGAAGCCATTCTCTCCCCTCACCTGTGACACAGCCTATGGAAGCAAAGCCTTTCCCCTGCCTGTCTGGCAGCATTGCCCCTGATGGTGGGACAGTACAGGCAAACAAGGCGTGTTAATACAGAATCAAAAAGCCTCCCCAAACCTTTTGTGACAGTGCAATGACTAGTGAAGCAGTGAGCATAAAAGCACCAGCTGGGGGCAATTCTATTCCTAACTTCCCTGTCAGCTAGGGATGGCAGCCTCCAGGTGAGACCTGGGGATCCCCCAGAATTACAGCTCATCTCCAGACTATGGAGTGGACTCTATGGCATTATGCCCCACTGAAGTCCTCCCCAGGCTCCATCCCCAAATCTCCGGGAATTTCCCAGTCTGGATCTGGCAACCCTACCCCCACCATACCCTGCCGGTGGCCAGAGGAAATCTGTCAACCTTACGGTCAGCCCATATCTGCTTTTCCCCTCACTGCACCAGGCACGTTAATGCAGCCTAAATATGGGATCAACGAGCTACAGTTATCACAGCACTATATCATGCACTTTATGTAATCCAGCCTGTTAATGGAAACTTAAAACCAGAATAGACAAGATGACATTGATCTACTGAGGATTTTTTAAATGTTCATAAATAGCAGCGTAAGGAACAGAAAAGCAAAAAACAGTGAGGCAAAATAACAAGAAGAAAGATCCAAAAGGCTGATTGAAGACAAGAACCCGATTGAGATTAAAGGGTTAAAATCCCCTCCCCATGCCACAGCTGTTATCTAGATGTTTCCATTTCCCCACAGCTAATAGTTCTCATTCACGGATCTCCCACTATCTTGTCTGCTTTAGTCAGTATTGCACAATACTGATCGTGATGCCAGAGTCACCCCAGAACACTCACCAGAGTCTTCATAAAGGAGAGATTCCAGCTTCAGCAAACTGATAAATAATCTATTCCCTCAAACTGAACCTGACCAGCAACAGGAAGGCCTATCAGATTTCTATGACGAACTAATTTTGAGACAACCTGTCAGGAAGACAAAACCTCCAAAACAACTGAGAATAAGGTACTTATTTTCTTCCAATATTGCTGCAATTGTTAATTTTAACAAGCAGATTTAGTTGTTATATATTGTTCAGTAATGATGCATAAAATGTAAAGCTGCAGTTGATAATTTACTTGATAACTTTCATAGGGCAAGATGCTTGTGAATATTATAAACCTAATGGTCATTTGTCACACTAAGAGAGCTGAAAGGGGGGCTAGGAGATTACTTCTTATAAATGACTCAGTTACTGTTTCATTAAAATCTTGCTCCATGTCATTCACAAGCCCTCTTGTCCGTGCTTGTGGACTCTTGGTTGCAGGCTGAGGGGGTGAATGAGGAGGGCACAAAGGTAAACTGGAAGCCCTTCGCTAAATATACAAGGTTACAGCAAAGGACAAAGAAAGTCTGAGACCAATGGCACCTTTAAGACTAACAAAATTTTATTTATTTATTGGTATTAAAGTTGCCACTGATCTCAAACTTTGTTCTGCTGCTTTAGACCAACATGGCTACCCACCTGAATCCAGCAAAGGACAAAGTTATTATAAGAACCACTCTTGGATTGTGGTGTCTTATTTTTTATTTTTTTAAAACATTTCTATCTTTACGTGTACATGTGGAAAACTGATGTGGTAAAGATTGCCCCCTCAGCCGTGGCAGGAACTTAAGGCAGGGGAGCAGCAGCCCCTCTAGGGCAAGCTGACAGTGTCAAGGGGAGCAATTGGCCTCACACCACATCACTAAATAGATCTGCCAGCCAGATCTATCCAGATGGTGGCTGGAGATTTCCTGGGATGACAACTGATTCCCCAGGTCACATAGATTGATTCCCCTCAAGAAAATGGCCACTTTGGAAGGTCGGCTTTATGGCATTATACCGCATTGAAGTCCCTCCCTTCTCCAAAACCTGCCCTCCTCAGTGTCTACCCCCCAAATATCCAGGTATTTCCTGACCTGGAGTTGGCAACTCTACCACTGAGTCTTCTTTATTTTCCCATCTAAGGAATATCTGCTTGGGTTGAAGCTGCATTCTCAGCACTCTTCAAAGGATGAGTCATAAAACTGCACCTATCCCACCAGGAAGGGACTGGGGAGGGATCACTCCTGGGCCGAAGGGGGATCCCACTCTTACTGTGTGAGACCATTTCTGCCTTAAGGAGGATCCCCAGTTAGCAGGGGGAGGAAGGGAAAGTGGTAAGGCACCTAAGAACTTGTGGCATGGTGCATCATCCCAGAAATCCATCATGAAGTCCCACTGGTGTTAGGTTTCAGCAGCGTAGGAATTAGGGAGCAAGTATGGATAGAACTGAGTTCAGCACCCTCCCCCTCAAAAATAAGACCATTTCCTCCAGGGAAACTGACCACTATAGTAAAGAGATCACTTATGATTCTAGATCTCCAGACTCTACCTGGAGGTTGAAAACATTACCGCAAAGAGAAGTGCAGCAGGAAGAACTTCCTTGCTAGTGAAAAAATAGCTTTGTATTGCTGTCTCAGGAATCATTTTTAGCCTATTTCTTGGGCAGTTCAGGTAAGATTGGTACTTCATGGATAACAGTTGTAGGAATAATGTGGCCTGTGTGCATTATACACACATTATACCTTTGGGAGGGAATTGTATTATTTTGATTGTTAGACATTATCATGGGGTTTGTCTGTCATTTCCTCAGAAAGCACTTTCCTGGGGACACTTTCTTGGGCGGTCATAACTCGGACTCCATAAATCCAGCCCTCACCAAACTTGGAGGGTGGGCAGAGGAGAGTCAGAGGAGAGTCACTGAGTTTGATGTCTTTAGCATGCTTGGGGGTGCTGCTGTTCTACCAGGCCATGATTCTCATGAACTAAACACATTCATAAGGCAGTTAAGAATTTATTGACTGTTTGTGGTTCTCAATTCAGGCATATACCAAACCACATTTTCCCAGTTCATGCCCAACCCTACTGCTGCCACTTATTTGTTCAACAGACGTACATACACACCACCACCACCACCACCACCTACTACAACAACCATGTTTCTTTAAAGGTAGTACAATTCCATTGAGAACATGAGGTATCCCATTTCCTGGGTCAGACCTTCTCCCCCACTAGTAGCAGCTCCATTTTACTAGGATTAAGTTTCTGCTTATTAGCCCTCATTCATTCCAAAACTACCTCCAAGCAACTATTTACAGTTTCCATAGGCTCCTGCAATCTGCTTGTGAGTGAGATAGAGCTGAGCATCATCTGCATATTGGTGGCAACTCCACCCAGATGTCTGGATGACCTCTTTCAGTAGCTTTACATAGTTTTAATTTTTCTTTCTTTCAGAAACAAAGCCACAAATAAAAAACACAAGAAGGCAACATTTCAAAATCCAGTAACCAAACAGAATTTTTAAAGAAAAAAAGCACATCAAGTAAAGAAATATTTTTACAACATCAGTGTCAGGTCTCCTCAGAAGTTTCTATAAGAAGTTTCCAAATATCGAAAAATAAATCCATGAGCAGTTGTCATCTTTATGCCGTGTGGTCAAGTACCATTCGATTTCTAAGGTCCTCAGTCCATTGATTTAATGGAGGTGGACATTTATCTTTCCAGTGTTGTAAAAGGAGTTTTTTAATGGTAATGATATTTCCTAATTCCAAAGGTCAACCAGGGCATCGACAGATGTGCCAATCATAGCAGGAAAATCCTCTAATTTCTTCTAAAACCCCATTGGATCCACTAGCATTTGATATTTGGCAAATGCATCCACTAGACAAAGGATAAACCTCCTTTTGAAATTTTATTGACAAAGCTGATTGAGGAAACATCTTGGATGGACACTTGGATGGGAGCTGTTAAAGAGATTTTAGTATACTGACTTTAATGTGAGTGAACTAATCAAGTGACTGTTGTTTGTGTGTATATGAAGATTTTTAAAGAAAAGGGCACCATTAATTTTGTTCTAGATGATGGAAGCACAGCAAGTGAAACATAATCATAAAAGAAGTATTCAGGACAGGCATAGGAGAAGACAACATCTCATTGGGTCAGTGACGGGGCTGGGCTGATGTGATGGGGAGGGTTCACCACATGGAAGAGAATCTAACTCTTGGGTTGAGCCTTACATGAGGTGACCCAAAGGCACACTGGTTTGAACTCAGAGGAGATAGTCGGGGAGAGATGGTGTAGTAGCATCACTTCCTAATTCTTAAAAAGGACCCATGGTGAACTGATGCTGTTCTTGAAAGAGGGGAGATCTTGAATCTTTGTCTACCAGGCTACAGGAAAAGGCCTTTAGACACACTTGTTGTGTCTCTTGGGGTAAAGGTGAACAGTTTTGCAAAAATTGAAGTAAATATTTTGTGATTGTTATTTGAGATTGGTAGTATCTCCCTCAAGGTCTCTCTTGGCTTCTTGGTGAATCCTCCCACTTTTGAGCAGAAGCCACAAAGTCATAGGGGGGAGGAGGAGAAAGGATGGCTTCAGCAGGAACTGCCCCACCTGTTCCAACAGTGTCAGGTACCACCATCATGTCCTGGAATACAGAACAAAGCATCATTACTAGAAATGCTCCCTTTGTCATCACTTTCGTCATTGTGCCTGTTACGGTGGCATTCTGCAAAGCTGCTTTAAATTTGAGGAATTAGCAGAGTGAGAGGAGGGTGGCCAGGGTCTTCCTGAGTTTATACAGAAGTCCAACTCCTTAGGGGAAACCCTGAGATAAGTAGGCCTCTAATTTGGTTCCAAAAAGGATTTTGTATTTTATTACAAAACACACAGAGAAAAACATACACACACTGAGTTTTACAGGCGGAAAGGTTAGCTAAATAGCGAAATAGGAAATATACTGCATCTGGGTGAGGCCAAGATGCGGTTGACAACAGCAGGTGTTGGTTGAATGAGACCCTGGGTGTGGAGAGATCAACACACACACACCGAGCAGAGCCCAGGATCTGACAGATAAAGGGTTTGAAATTCCCAGACCAGCCTGCGGGGCAGTATTGTGTGATGCAGGTGATAGGTGATTGGTTATAAGTTATAGAAAAATCTGTTAGGTGAGTTGAAGTGTGATGTAACTTAAGTGGGAGGAATGTCACATTTCATTTCTTGTATCCTGAAATCTAAGCATATCTGTGGCTCATAATCGAAGGAATGTGATTACGAGGATCTTCTTAATGGCCCATATTGTTTAGTCAGGAAGGATTCTTGGGAAACATAACAGGAATAAATTGTAGCAAGAGAGATGCTGCTAGCCAACAATTACACTGAACAAATGGACAGTTTGAGGTGAGGAGACAAAACTGGGGATAGACAAAAGGGGTACCACTTAGTTCCTGAGGGAATATTCCTTTCCTATTGACAGTCTGATGGTTTTGGCTGGGAGGGGGTGTTTTCACATAATGTGCACATCTAGCTAAGTCAGCTGGAGAGGCAGAAAGTAAGAGGCAAAAAAGAAGAAATGTTTGCTTCTAGTCAAGCTCAAACAAGATGGAGATCTGGCTTGGCTTTCCTAGGTTTGCTAGAGGGACCTTCTGACTCCATAGTCAGTCTCTGCCAGGCTGGTTTCTGTGCGCACCAACTTGCTCAAAGTCCAATCATGGGCTTCTGTGCATGAAAGTGTCTCTGTGTGAGGCACCCTTCCATTATGAGGCTACTTTCTTTGGTAACACTAAGGGGTTTTCAATTCCTCCAGTTATTCCACTTTTATACTCTAGTTCAGTTTCTACTGCATTAATCAAGAATAGGTTTATCAATCTTCTTACTGTTCTGTATACATACACACCTGGTAAACTGGGAAAATGGACAGAGCTATTGTCACATGTTATACTGAAGCCATTTTAAAAGTACAAGATGCCCTCTGAGATTAGTATGGGTTTGAGGTATGACCAGGGAAAAACAGGCTGAAACCCATGCTCAGCCATGAAGTCACACTGGGCCAGTCACTCTTTCTTAGCCTAACCTTCGTTACAGGATTGTTGTGAGGATAAATATGAAGAATTTGGTTAAAATATGATAGAATGTATGTCTACTTGCAAATAGCTAAGGAGTTTTCCAAGAATATTTTTTTCTGAGGAATTAATAGGGTATGTGTGGCTGGTTTAACTTTTCCTATGCAATATACAATGAAGAAATAAAGTTTCCAAAGAAGAGTCAAAGTTTGTCAGACAACTCTTGTACTAGATCTTTGGAAATTAAAATTTCACATGATTTTGAGTACCCAGGGAATGTACAGTTTTAAAATTATTTCTTAAAATGCTGAAATGGGGGGGAGTCAGATGTGTCGGCTATATCACCCCTAAGTAATCATATCGCAAGAGATATCCATATTCAATCTACACAAAAATCACAACTGTAATACATGCATCAGCTCGGGAAATAATCTAATTCTCCTTTCTACAAAATTATTTTCAATTGGCTGCTGGGAAACTTGAAAAATAAACATGCTTAATGCATAATCAAGCATTTAACCAAGACATTAAAATATTGTGAAAATGAAAGGTGAATTTTCCCTTCTGAATTGTGTTAGCAGTCATACTGTCATCAGGGGCACAGAGGATTCCAGTCATGTGTTCAATGTAGAGATCTCCATGACAAAACACTGCAGCAGAAGAGATACACATTTTGCTGCTGCAAGGTACAGTCAGTTCAAATGAGGCCAACCACATTCCCAGCACTGAGGATTCAGATGTCCTCTATAACAATAGAGAGCCTCCTATGCAGGATCAGATTTAAGGTCTAGAATCAATACTCAAGCAACGGATTCAGAGGGAAGCTGCATAGAACTTCACAGTAGCCTGAAGGCATAGTTCATTCATGTTTTATTTACATGTACAAGTGAAACCTCTCTCTCCCCCAGTACCTGCTTCGTGTACTTTGAAATATGATCTGCTTAAATTCTAAGCAAGGTATCAAGTACTTACCATGTCACTGTTGAAAGTGGTTGTCTGGCACCAAAAATGTGCAGTCCAAACAGTGATGCAAAACTCAAGGGAGCTGAACATGAAAAGCAGGACCTCAAGACCTACAGACTGCAGACCATAGAATCATGTGAATATTCACTTCTCAGTTCTGGTAAAACAATTCAGTGGAAACAACATGAAAAACCATAATCACACTCGGGGTGAGGGTAACTTGAAAAATGCTCATAGGAGGGCAGTGGTGAGCATTCTGAATCATTTGGTCAAGGGGCCTGCATGACATTCGAATGCTACTTTGAATATATGACTGTGAAACCTCTTTTTGTGGGTAAGGATGTGGCAGGGACCTTCTTGGTGCATGTGGTGTGGTGTATTTCAACACACCAAAGCAAGGATCCCAGACACAAATAAGGACAATAATACGTGAAATGCAAACACATAACTAAACATCCAGTTTGTGCCCCATTCTTTTTTAATGCCACATGAAGACTGTTAAAACAGGACAGGACACAAAAGAAAAATCAAACCGATGCTGGATTTAAGTCCACATGGGACGTTAGGATGGTTTTCAGGGCTGAAGTTGGTTACAGCAGAGGAGGCATAAGTAGAAGAGCTGGAGGTTAAGGGAGGCTTGTTTCCATCTACTTATTGAAAGAAGTCAAATATGGGGTGGGATATGGGGAGGGTGGTTTGTGCATTAACTTGGAGGAGGTCAAGAAGGCTCCTACCCTTCTGTCATTCTGCAGATTGTTTAATGTGCAGTTATTGAGGACAGCCTGTCTGTAAAGAGGAAAGGGAAAGGAAGTGAAGTGCACCTTCATAAAGGGAATAGTATGCAGTATCTTGTTTGCAAAGCAGTGTTTTCAAATGTGCAGGATGGCATTTTTATAAACAGAATTAGGTTGTAGTAAATAGAATTGTGTGAGGCAGGCCCTTTCATGTAGTGAATAGGATTTTCCTTTGTTGCATTCCTTCCTGCGGGCATTGTTTGTCCTGCATTGACTTTGAATTTATGGCATTGTTTGTGTCATATCATATAAAGGTAAAGGTAAAGGTATCCCCTGTGCAAGCACTGAGTCATGTCTGACCCTTGGGGTGACGCCCTCCAGCGTTTTCATGGCAGACTCAATACGGGGTGGTTTGCCAGTGCCTTCCCCAGTCATGACTGTTTTACCCCCCAGCAAGCTGGGTACTCATTTTACCGACCTCGGAAGGATGGAAGGCTGAGTCAACCTTGAGCTGGCTGCTGGGATTGAACTCCCAGCCTCATGGGCAAAGCTTTCAGACGGCTGCCTTACCACTCTGCGCCACAAGAGGCTCGTCGTCATATCATATACTGTTTTCTTTATTCCACTGTTTATTCTCTTTTTGTAATTCTCCTTGAGAACATAAGGAGAGTGCAGCCAGATAAGACCAGTGGTCCTTTTAGCCCTGTATACATTTCACAAAGCAGCTAAACCAGCTGTTTTGGAAGGCCAACAAACAGAGCATCAAGGCCAGGGCTTTCTCCTTGCACTGGAATTCAGAGACTTTTGCTACTCTGAATATGGGAGTTCCCTTTGTTCACCATGACTAGTATCCATTGATGGACCTATTCTCCATCAGTCTGCCTAATATTCTCTTTTATCATTGTATGCTGGCAATGAATGACACTGTTTAATTACCCATTGAGTAAAGGCATATTCCCTTTTGAATGTCCTGAATTTACTTTATGTACATTGTAATTTCATTACTGGTCTAGCACTGTAATAAAGCACAAGTAGTAGACTGTCCTGAATGTATTGCTGGTCAACTTCATTGTGTGCCCCTGAATTGTAGCAACATGCAATAGGGAGAAAAAGTTATTCCTATCCACTTTCTCCACCCAATGCATAATTTTATAAACCTCTATCATGTCCCCCATAAGAGCCTTTTCCCCCTAAAATGAAAAGTCCCTTATTATTTAGCCTTTCCAACAAAAGGATCCATCATCTTATCCTATGATTGTTAAGCTTGTTGGAATAGGCAATGACTAGTGTACAAAGAAGACAAGAATACCTGCAGGGGATAGACCACCTCTGCCTCTCCTCTGCACTATCAAGCATGTTATTTCCTGAATAAAGTTTTATCTACTCTTCAATCAGGTTGTGCAAGATCACTGCATTATCTACTTTGCTAACAAAACTTACTTAGGAGCTTTTGATGAGAAACCTTTTCAAAAGCCTTTTGGAAATCTAGGTATATAAGGTCTGCTGGATAACCCTTACACACTTGCTTTTTAACCTGCTCATGGAGCTCCAATGAATGGATTGACAGGTAGCCAGATGGAGGGGTGGACAGACATAGGATGGATGGATAGCCTGACATGTAATGTATTTTCTCCTTAGCAGTTTCCATTAGGGATGAACGATTCCGCTCAGAGTCAGCTCCACACCCACCCTGCTGGATCCCAGGCTGCAGCCAGCTCCAAAGGTTTTGGGGAGGCAGGGCGCAGTGCTGACCTAGGGCCTGCTGCAGCCTGAGATTGGGCAGGGTGGGCCTAGAGTTGACCCTCCAGGCCTACCCTGCCCAATCACAGGTTGCAACAGGCTCTAGGTCAGCACTGCGCCCTGACTCTCTGACCCCTTTGGAGCCAGCTGCAGCCTGGGATCCCGTGGGGTGGGTGGGAGCTGACCTGTGGGCTCTAAGCCCTTTAAATGGATATCTAGGTCCAATTCTGAATTGATTC
Organism: Paroedura picta; assembly: GCF_049243985.1. NCBI lineage: Eukaryota > Metazoa > Chordata > Lepidosauria > Squamata > Gekkonidae > Paroedura > Paroedura picta. Next base: position 78,865,791 of record NC_135370.1, on the reverse strand, counting down.
AGCTGTACTCTAATCACCTGAACCTGAATCCCTGTACTGATACTGGGATTTGGGTGATGTAGGTATACCCGAATCATTTCAATCTGAATCTAAGGTAATCTAGTCTTTGGTGCACATCCCTCATTCCCACTGCCTTAGAGTTAAGCTATCTTTTAAAGTGGGCAATGGCTAGTGTGATACACAAGTTGTCCCTGTGAAGGCAGAGTAGCAGCTGGAGATAGCAAGCTGCATAGATAGGGAGGAAGATTGTGCAGGATGTGACATGCAGTGGCAGGAGGGAAAACAAAGACCAGCTGGCTGTTAGAAGACTGAGGGGGAGATGGATGGAGCTGCAGAACGGCTCATGGCTGAAGAGCTGGTAGAGGAAAGAGAGAGCCAAGATATGGGGGAGAATGAAGCTGTGAAATGCTCACCAGAGAACTTGCTGACCTTTTCTGCTCTCAGTGTTAACTCTGGATTTAGTCAGTGGTGGACTCACAGAGTACTATGTATTGAATTTTCTTTTTCCTCCTGCAATGTCAGCATAAATTCTCTGCACCACATCAAAGAATGCAAAGTGGGGGGGGGGGCTGGTTTGCAAGAGGGATCTGTGTGTGCATGTGTGAAACGCAGCTGGGAAACTCTTCTTTCCAGCCAGACTCTCTCATGCTGCTCACTGGCTTCTGTCTGTGCAGCTCCCACATGCCTGGCTTGGGAAGAAAGTCCTGAGCTGCACTCTGCCAGAGACTCATGGACTCTCACAGGCACTCTTCCCACAGGGTCCAACAGCCTTAGTGCAAACCCCTCTTCAGCTCCGCCATCTCCAGGCATGCAAATCACAGGTGCCAAACATCGCCAGTGGACAGGCTTGCTTTAAGACACCTGCCCCTGTCAAATCATCAATTGAAAATGGCGCTCTCCCAAGAACAGAAATGGAGGATGCCGGTGCTGGTTTTATTTCTTTATTTATTGGATTTTTATATTTCCATGACGTTTGCCTCAGCTTCTGCTCGCCAAGGTGGAATGGAGGTGCTGAGGCAGACTCTTGCACTACTAGCTGGAAACTGAAAGCAACTTGAATAATTTTTCCTTAATATTTCAAAAGAAGATGCACCCAGCCATACTCTTGTCAAACTGACAAATAAGTGTGGTGGGAGGGATGAATCCACTGTGGCAATGTTGGATTGGAGGACTGTTCTCTGAGGAGCAGGATTGCCCTAATACGGCAGAATGGGGCATGGGAAGGTAAACCAAAGAAACATTTCTGCTATCCATTTTAACTCCAACTAAAAAGGAGTGAGGGATCAAAACAGTGGACCAAAACCACTCTTAGAGAAGCCACTGAAACGGAACCAAGTAGTGAACCAAGGGCAGAACCACTGCAGAAGGAAAAAAATAATCCAAGATGAGCCATGTGGAATTCACAATGGAGGAGCAGAACAACAAAAATGCAACAAGTGAAATGAGCTCTGAATGTAACTGAAACTTCTAATGCAAAAATAAAGCCATTGTAAGGAGGGAAGCAGGACCCTGAGGAATGGCCTAATGATGTGAGAGACAAGCAGACAAATGCAGCAAGGTGGTATGAGGTTTGAGAGGACAAGACAGAACTAGTGTGTTAATGGGGATTAAGGAGAAAAGGAGACTGGACCGAGAGAGAAGCAAGCAACATGTGGGATGTGGAATGGTAGCTGTGTATGGTGTAAACCTGCTGTAAAAGGAAGGTGGGTGGGGCAGTGTATAACAGCCAGTTATACCTATAATAGAATGGCCAAGGAGGAACCTGGGAGGCTGGTTCTGCAGAGTTCGCAGGCACCCTCATCTAAGGCCAGTAATAAAGTCACAGCTAGTTTATTTGGCAGTGGGAACTCCCATAGTGCAAATAGCAGTCAAAGCTCCAGGTGCATGCATGTTCCAATATTGTGCGCCTGTTCTTTGGATCCCACCAGTAAAGGATCTTGATTATATTTGTTCACATACCCATTGAGAAGCAGAGTCATATGAATAATAATAATAATAAGATGATTTAGCTATAAATCCACTTATGTAGAGAGCCATTCCGATCAATGCCATTCCAGCACTTGTGATGTTCATTCCCACACTTCTTTTCACCTGGAAATGAGGCAAAGAATCAAGGCACAGAGCATGAGAACAGGTCACTTTAAATCAAAGAGTCCAACCATAGAGCCACACCCAGATCACATGTTCCTCACCTCTGCCCCAGGTCCTGGAGATCAGACCCAAACTGTGAGTTGCATGCATGAGGCTGCATAAGGAGCATGGTGGCAAACAGGGAGAGAGGGGCTTGGCTCTAGGGGGCACTATCTCCTCATTGGGGACATTTATATGAAGCACATCAGTGTGCATGTAAATTGTGCAGCTTCAGATTCTTTACATTTCACCTGAGGAAGAAGTTAATGTAGCTCAATGCTCTCCCTTCTGTTCTGCGTTTGATACTTATACCCTTTGTGGGTTAAAAAGGCACTATTGTAAAAACCATGCAACCAGGAATGTACCCAGGAGAAGAAAGAAAGGTGATATATTAGTCTCAGAATCTGGTACAGGATCTGTTTCCAAATGGGCCTCCACCTGCCCTATATTTTATTATTATTAATTAAACTAGATTAAAAGCCCATTCATGAGAACAAGCTTTGAAAGGACCCGACCCCCACCCCACAGTGACATGGCCTTCCCTTGAGGCCTTCCCTTTGGGCTTCTAGGCCTAAAGGGTAGGCTTCCTTCTGTACTCACGGTGTCTTGCCACTTCTCCATCGCTTTCTAGCCTGTCCTGGTGAGGGCCCAGATTGCGCCCTCACCCAATCGGGTAGAACTGCTGTCTGTCCTGGTGAGGGGCCAATCAGAAGGCGCTTTGTGCCTTCCCATTGGCTCCAGACCAGCCCCGCCCACTCTCCGCCCACTTAGCCCTTAGCCAAATATGAATACAGCAAAAGCTGTATAAGATAATTAAGTTTCTATACCTCTTCCGGGAACCAGCTTAGGGTGCTGTAATTAAAACAGTAATCCTTATCCATGGTCTCCGTATAAATAAAAGGGAAGCAGCCTCAGGGGACGGATGGTCTGGCTGTTCGAGTTGGAAATAGGGCCAATCAGGGTGCAGCTAGCTGCACCCAGATTGGTCCTGCCCCTACAGTTCCTAACCCGGCTGGCAAGCACAGCCGGTGCCTTGGCAGAGGCGCCAGCTGTGCTTGCCAGGCTGCACACAGCTTCACATTTGCAGGGGGGAGGAAGGCCAAGATGGGTGTGCTTGGAAGTCCGGGGGAGGCCATGCCGTCCCGGGGGGGTGGGGGGGGCAAGGAGAGCTTCCCCCCCCCCAGCCGCAAAGCACACCCATGGCCTCGCAAAGGCCGTGGGTGTGCTTGGCGGCCCAGTGGAGGACGCGCCATTCCAGGGGGGGGTGATGGGTCTCACACATGGCCTGGGGATTGACCCTCACTGCCTTGCCACGGGGGGGGGAGGCCTCAAAGCCCGTCATGGCCACAGAGCTTGTGAGCATCTCTCTCACTCACTCACACACACGCACATACAATGTCTAAATCTCTTTGTGTGGGCTCTTGATATGGTGCTAGACAGAATATATGAGGAAGACATATTTGCTGGCTTCACAAAACAAAAATATTTTTATAGGAAAGAAAAGAAAATAATTGCAGGCAGGCAGGCAGGCAGATATTTATTTTCTTATCTTCTCTATATTGTATAGGTTATGGGTTAGATATATTACCAGTAAGATGGTCTGATATTTCTCAGCTGAAACGGAAAGTGATCCAGAAGCAATGAACTGTCCAAAAGAGGGAGGGAATGTATTAGACTGAAGTCTGTAATTCACATTTTGTACAGCTATAGTCTGCCTTCTGTAGGCAGAGGGGAAAGTCTGATTCAGTTCTAATGTCATTGTAAAAGTAAGTCAGATTCTTTAATATTACAAAACCAATCCAAATGTTCTTTCAACTAATTTTAGTGGTAAAATTTTTGCTACGTGTAACTTCTCCATGCACCATCCAACTGGGATGACATTCTTAGGGGGCCCCCAGGGGCCTAGGCAGCAGCTGTGCGACCTGCGGGAGCTGAGGCGGCAACAAAGGAGTGGGTAAGCAGGAGGGGGGAGGGGGAATGGAGTATGTGTTTTTGCTTGGGAGGGAGGGAGGTTTGGAAACCAACAGGTAAATGGGGGAAATAGGAGAGGGGAAGGGGACGGGGGGTCTCTGTGTGTGTGTGTGTGTGAGAGAGAGAGAGAGAGAGAGGAAGCAAGAAGGAAGTTGGGAAACAAACAGGTGGGAGGGGAACAGGGGGAGGGAAGGGAGTCTCTGTATGTGTATGTGACTGTGTATTTGTGAGGGAGGGGGGAGGAACCAAGAAGAAGGTAAGGAAACCAACAGGTGAGGTGGGAAAGGCAGGGAGTCTCTCTGTGTGTTTATGTGTATGTGTGTTTGCGAGGGAGGGAGGGGGCCCTGACCAGGTAGCTCCAGAGCAGGTATGTGTCCCACATACCCTCTGAGAGTCAGACTGTCAGGACAAGTTTTTTGAATGAAGGAGAAATTTAAGGTGATATACAGTATTTCTTCTCATCTGTCATTTGGGGTGACACAGTGAGTATTATTGCAATTGTTATTGTGATCCCATGCTTGATGGATGCTCAAGGAGACAGAAATGAGTCCTCAAACCATGAAGCCATAAAGACTTGCAGTCTCCTGTAAGACTGGTGGATTCCTTTCAGCAGCACTGTATATGGATATGCCTTGCATGACATTTTGTACATAAAGCCTTTTATATTTTAGGACAAGATATTTTATTGGAACATCTGTTACATGAGAGAGGCAAAGTTCATGCTGAGAAAACAAGCAATATGTGGCTGGGCAATCAAAATTCAATGTCCATCATTGAGGCATGGAAGAATAATCAACTTATTTGACATGCTCAAGAAGCTGCCAGTTCATCTCATGTCCCGCTTCTCTGTCATGAGCAGGGAACTCGTTATTTAGGAAGCTGTTGAGATGTGTCCAAATGAATTTGGAGCAGCCTGTTCACATGATTACACTATTTTCTCTCACAGTTACCTTGCTTTTCACAACCCCAGCCACCCCACTCGTCTGTCACTGCCTTGAATTTTAGAAGGCATGTACATAAAAGGTAGGTATGTCCTCTGCATATTGGTAGTACCTAACTCCAATCCCCCTGACAATCTCTGCCAGACAACATTGGAGAGAAGACCAAGCCCTGTGGGATCCCAGAGCTTAGGGCTGGGTGGGGGCTGATCACCAATGGCTACCCTGTGTGAACATCCCTGAAGAAACGAGGAGAATCCCCTCAATGCAGTGCCTCTCACCCCAGGGACGCCGGGGTGTCAAACAGGACCAAATGGTCAGATGTGCTGAAAGCAGCTTACAGATCCTTGGATCTCTATGGAAAAAAACACTACCATCCATCCATCTACAGTGGGAGGAAAATGTTAAAGCCAGCCAAGCCCAAAAAGGAAAGTTTAGCAAGCTGTGGCTGCATAGCTGAGTCATTCTTTGTTTTAGTGTTGCTAGTTCTGGCTTGGGAAATTCCTGGAGATTTGAAGGAGGAACCTGGGGAAGGCAGAGTTTGGAAATGGGCAGAAATTCAGCAAGGGATGTGATGTCATAGAGCACACCCTCAGAAGCTGCCATTTTCTCCAGAGGGAAAGTCATAATTCAGGAGGTCTCCAGGTTGGCAACCCTAGTTCACTAGACACTTAATTCCTCCCATGCTTGAGGATTCTGGGAAAGGATGAAAAAGTCACTTGCCTAGCAACATTATTGTCTTCCCTCTGTGTTTGAGGATGTTAAATGTCTGTAAAAGGATACATTCACCTGAAATCCTTAGATTTGGCAGGCAAGAAGATCCCCCACAGAGATGGGTACAATTCTGAGGGCAAACATAGTGAAGATGGAGAAAAATTGGAGTTCCAATTGAAATGAATGGAAATGACTAAAGAACAAATAGAGTAGAGGGAGCATTGCCTTTTTGATTTCAAAAGTCTGTTAAGAAGTAGGGGTTTTACTCATTCATGGACAGCTCTTCTGTGCTAATTATAGATCTGTGGCTTTTTAACCTTTTTCCAGAAACAGGTAGGGCACTCTAATCCTACACTTTCAACTTGTATGGTGATCTCACTGCTCCAATTTTAACATGTCTTTACATCTTTCATCTTCATAACAATGAATCTTCATAATGATCATATGCCCTTCATTTTCCAGAAATTAAATTGCAACAGAAAAAGTGGCTTGGTTAGGTCACAGACAAAGCAACAGCTGAACAGGAATTTGAATTCAGATCTCCTTCAACATCTAAATGCAAAACCAAGACAAATAATATAATACTTACAAATAGTCCACCCCAGAATGGATAACCTGCAAGAGTGGCCAATCCAACATACTGCTGCCTATGATCAGCCACAGAGACACTCCCAAAACCAATGTGTACTAGTCCTATTATAATCTGGATGGCCTGTGGGAAGAAAATAGAAGTGAAATTAGTCCTAGCAAGGCTTGAGTTCTTCTGGCCCCTCAGCACACTCCTGAGGTGGTGCTCCTTTCTCTGGAACCAGACACAGAGGGTAGCTGTGGGGGAGGAGTTATTGGGGGATGAGTTATTGTTATGGGAGTTATCAGCTCCCATGTGGGGTGTCATAGGGGGCAGTATTTCCCCCCACATTATTCAACATCTTTATGTGTCCTCTGGCCCAACTGGTCCGGAGCTCTGGGCTGGGTTGTCACCAGTATGCGGATGACGCCCAGCTATATCTCTTCATGGACAGCCATCCATTCTTCCCCTCCCCCCAGATACATTTGCCAGATGTTTGGAAGCAGTCGCTGGAGGTTTAGAGCAGAGTCGCCTGAAACTAAACCCCTCCAAGATGGAGGTCCTGTGGTTGAGCAACAAGGAGGCCAGACAGGAAGCGTACCTACCCAGTCTGGCTTAATATCACTCCCTTGTCTGGAAACTTGGGTGTGATCCTGGATGCCTCCCTGTCAATGGAGTAGCCCTCATTGCATTTTTCCTTCTTCGCCAGGTGAGTCTACTAGCACCCTACTTGCCCTTGGACTGCCTAGTAACAGTTCTAGGACTGCCTAGTAACCCATGCAAAGGTCACCTCCAGATTAGACTACTGTAACTCACTCTACGCAGGCCTACCCTTCTCTCTGACCTGGAAATTGCAGCTGCTGCAACATGCAGCTGCCAGGGTCTTCACTGGTAAATCTTGGAGGGCCCATATGCAGCCTGTGCTGAGGCAGCTGTCAGCTGTGGTCAGGATCAGGTTCAGGTTTTTGGTATTAACCCTTAAGGCCATCCATGGCTTGGGCCCTGCCTATCTGAGGGACCACTTGTCTCCTTATACTCCCCACAGGGCTCTTTGCTTTGTGAGTGCTAATCTGCTTGTGGTCCCTGGCCTCAGAGAAGAAGAGGGAGGCTGTTTGGATTGTATAGGTCTTATTGGGGATTTTATTTTGTTTTTTGTGACCCATCACGAGTCCATGGAGAGTGATTGGATATAAATTAAATCGATAAATAAACTGAATCAATAAAACAAGGACAAACTAGCCCCACTACAAGGGAACAAATTCCTCCAGCACAGCTCTTGTGCAGAAGGGATGCTGTGAATTTCTATGCAATTTCTCTACACCCAGCTTGGAGGGTGAAAGAAACCAGGGTGTAGTCTGCACAGAGCTTTTATTCCAATCCCAGCTCGATTCAGTCCCTGCTATCTCCACTGAATGTGATTTCCATTTTTATTTTGTCCAATTTAAATTTTACCTCTGTAACAAGCATGATTGATCTGCAGTGACCCCACCTTTAGCCTGGATATAACCCTCAATATTTGAAGAATCGGATTGAGGTGTAAACTGCACGGAGCTTTTATTCCAACCCCAGATCGATTCAGTCCCTGCCCTCTACACAGAATGCGATTTCCGTTTGGATTTTGGGCAATTTAAATTTTCCTTCTGCAGCAAGAAGGATTGATCCGGAGTGACCCTACCTTTATTGTGGGATATCTCAGACTGCTGCTAATCCTGAATATATTCAGAAAATCGCATTGTTTTGAATCTGGGCTCTCCTCTGTGGTAGATGACCCGTGATTGGCTACAGGTGGTCATGTGACAAGCCTGCCTCAAAGGAGAAGCCCCTAATTTCTCTCAACTTCTGTCGGCCTTGGATTTTATTTGTGCCTTCTTTGTTCCCCCCCCCTTCAAGAAAAGAAAGGATTTTTTCCTCCCTCCTCTGGCTTCTTGGATCCTCTCCCCCCTTCAAGAAAACAGAAAAAGAGTCTCCATTTGCCTCCCCCCCTCTTCTGAGCCTCCCTAGCCACGTGCAGAAGACTTTCCTGTTTCAATGGGGAGGGGGGAAGAGGAAGACCCGAGTTCAAAGCGATCTGAATTCAACAGGATTGCCTTAAAGGAGAAGCTCTAACTTTTCTCAGCAGAAGCTACAGAAAAAACATCTCTCAGTAGAGATTTGCCTCTTGGTTTTTTCTTCCTCTTCTGCTGTCTCCAATCTCCCCCCCCCTTCAAGAAAATAAAGAAAGAGTCTCCTGCTGCGCTTGGCTCCCCCCTCCCCTCCCCTCCCCTAACCATGTGCAGAACACTTTTCTGTTTCAATGGGGGGGGGGGGAGACCCGAGTTCAAATCGATCTGGATTCAGCAGGATCCACAACAGAATAAACAAAGTAAGTGCAAATTCAGCCCAGCTCTCCCTGACTTTCTTTTTGCAAAACAGACATTTAAAGCATTGCTTTTGTCCCCACCAAACTTAGAATGGAAACAGGAGAAAAGCAGAACAGAGACCACGTTTCTGAGGTTCCCCATTGCCAAAGGACAAAGACATAATTTTTCTCCTTTACTCTGCAGCCCAGGTCGACATCAGTGAGTTGATGAGGAGTCAGATGAACATTGCATCCCCCTGCTCTGATTTTGCTGCGTCTCAGCAAGTCTGTGACAACAAAATTACCAGGATGGGAGATCAGCTTCTGATGGCTGCAAGTAGCTTGTGAATCTACATGAAGAGGCTGCAAACAGCTGAAAGCTCACTGATTAATGGGCTGCCTGATCACCACTGGCAAACATGAAGTAAGCAGGACTGTCAGGCATTCAAGCATCCCTGCTGTGCAGCTGCAAGGCTGTTCAACTGTTGTTTGAGGTGGATGAACAGGAGATCAGAGCTGAGGCATAGCTCACAAGTGATTGTGGCTGTCACACACTGAATATTTTCCTGCAAAGTTCATGGCATCCCTAATTAAGCGGCATAATACCCAAGTCACAAGGAAGTAATAGTACCATTATATCCCACACTAATCAGCCATTATCTAGAATACGATGCTGCAATTTAAGAAAGATATAGGCAAATTGTAGGGGGGTTCAGGGAACAACATTTAATTGCAGCAGCTATATATTTGCACATATCTAACATTATGTTAAAATCCAGGTCTGGTAACAGAAATTAAATGATGGTTAGAAGAGTGCACAGGCTTTTTATTTGGATGAGGGCTCAGATATTTTCTTTCCAGATCCAAATAAATTGCACAGAAAAAGAAGAAATTCTTCGTAGTTTCTACTGAAGACCTATCACAGATACAAACTCTAGATCCCCTTTTGTGGCCTGTAGAGTATCTATGTAAGACAGCAAATGGAAATGAATTCATGCTTGCCAGAAAAAATAAATCTCCAAAATCTTACCATAATACTATAGAAATAATATGGTAACTGGAATTGATTAAAGTATGAATATCCAAAGTACAGGGGTGAACTTCCCATGCCATTCTTCCACCACAGAGTGGCTATTAACCAAGCTATAAGCACCAGTCTTACCTAAGGCCAGAACAGTCATAATCCGAATCAAGTGAATTCAGTTTATCTATGAATAGTGAACCCATCCAGGTTTAAAAGCATCTAATACTGGCACTGAAACTAATGATTTCTTACTTGCTAGATTAATTGCAAGCCAATATTTAATAACCATTATCCAGGCTACAAGAGAAATTGTCTTCTGCCCAGATTGCATTAACAGAGAGAATGAGGCGATACATCTAGGACATGCTAAAATCAATCTAAGGAAATCTGTATGGTTTATATCTGGGCTACCAATCCACCCAGGCAACCAATCGACACCAAAATGGCATACAAAAACAGTGAGGTTATTTTTGCCCAAAATGCATTCAAAGCTGTAGGGACAAGTTAAGCACCTATGGTGGTAATGGTGGGAAATCCTCAAAATTGCAGCTGTACTTTTGGCTTTCATAGAGCTTTCTGTAGTGTGTGTGTGTGGAATAGCTGGACAATTTAGGCCCGGCTCCTCCCCACCTACAATCCTACAATGTCCCTGAAGGGACATGAAAGGTCCTATGCAGCTTTGTGGTGTCGTGAAGCCAAATAGGGCGTTCATCGATCCCCATGATAGTGGGATAGCGTCACCATGCTACCCTACCCTTGTTCAGGGACACATACACACACCGCCACTTCCATCACTGCATGATGCGGAGGAACCTGTCTACCTCGAGTTGTATGTGCACACGCACAACTCCAGGGTGGACCATGTGCGTCAGGGGATTTTGTCCCCCATGCATACATGGGAAGCGGTGGGGCATACTGCTCCACCACTAGGACTTGGTGGTGGCCTGGTGCGGCCACTTCCATGCATAAGCAGCCATACCTGTTTGGCTGTTTGATTCTAGTATATTTCTCAGCCATATGCACACAAGCTACACAATGATCAGTTACTGACATACCCCTTCAAAGTCCAGCTTGTTCCATTCCCAATAGATGTCCCAAATCCTTCCAAGTTAGTGAGTAAATGGCTTGCATAAAGTTTGCCAAAAGATGACTATAAGCCTATAGGTCTATATTTCTTTGGGCAGAGTTTATCCCCTTTATATAGTGGTTCTTTAGAGACCACTAGAGGCATGGTTATGTTCTTCAAATATCTGAGAACCGGTCACTTTGAAGAGGATAAAGATTTATGCTTAATTGTGCAAGATAGCAAGAGTAGTTCTTGTGAGCTTCAGTTACAGAAAACAAAATTTGGCTGAACATTAGGTTCAACAGTGGAGCCAGGTACTTTGGGAATAGTACTCTCTTCCTGGAGGTCTTCTGTCAGGAAAATTCAAGCTTTAGATTTCTAGGCTAGATGGCCTGCAAGATCCCTTCCTAACCTAAGACTCTGGGGTTCAATAAAAAAGTCTGGAAAATGCGTGCAACTGTGTGTGCAACTGTGAGTGTGACTGTGTGTTGTGACTGAGTGAGAATGATGTAAATGGTGAATATTTGCCAGGTTCCCCTTTGAACCACTTCCTTTGTTCCTCCTTGGGCTGATGCCGCCCAAGGAAATACCTGAAATCAGGAAATAACTGAAATCACGATGCAGTTGCAGTGCAAACAGAAACTGAACACACTTACCCCAAGAGTCTTGCTCTCTGCTTTTTGGAGCTTCTCCCTCAATCCCACCTCATGGTTCAGTGGAGGTTGGTTGCTGAGCTGCTGGCCTGCATATTGTAGAATCCCTGGTGTCTGGATAACCATATCAGGGGTTATCTGGGCTGCTTGGACTGGGTTGGCATCGTTAGGGGGAATAAAGAGCACCGTTCTGTCTTCCATTCCTAGTGAAGCTGCAGAACAAATGTCTGGAAGGGGGGAAATGAAACCCATTGAAACAAGCACATGAAAAACTTCTCCCAGATTTGAAGAAATTTTATGGACTGTGTCCCCAACAGACACAATGAAATCTGAAGTAGAATCCAAAGTGGTGCTTCCCTGCTGCTGTGGAAAGCACAACCATATGTCAAGATTCTCTCACTGAATAGCAGAAGCCCCTAGTGCAGTGGTCCCCAACCCGCGGCCCGCGGCCCGGTGCCGGGCCGCGAAGGCCATGGCACCGGGCTGCAGCTCCCTCTCCCCGCCCCTCCCCTCCCCCTGCAGTAAAAAACTTCCTGGGCCACAAGCTTGTGGCCCGGGAAGCTTCTTACTGCAGGAGGGGGGGGGGAGAGGGAATCAGGGCCATGCCCACGCACGTGCAATTTTGGCCGTGCATGGCGCATGTGTGCATGCGCGGCCCAACTGTGCATGCGCGGCATGCACGGGCGGGCAGTTGCCCTGCCGGTCCCTAGCCTCAAAAAGGTTGGGGACCACTGCCCTAGTGTACATGCAGTTTAAGATACACTGGGGCAGAAATTATATGTGGACTTCAATTATCTACATTAGTAGAATCAAGGAAGACTTACAAAGCATTCAATATGATTAGGTTGTAATGTATGTACTAGGCAGACATTTTCTCCTGCTGAAAACTGTACCAGGAGAAATCAAATATAAACTTCTGATTCCAGTGGAACCACTGAGTCCACACCCAGTTCCACAAAGCATACTGGAAAGAAGACTAAGAGCCTGGAGAGGAGACGACTGAAAGGGATCTGATAACCATCTTCAAGTATTTAAAAGGGTGCCATATGGAGGATGGAGCAGAATTGTTCTCTCTTGTCCCGGAGGGACGGACCAGAACCCATGGGATGAAATTAATTCAAAAGAAATTCCATCTAAACATCTGGAAAACGTTCCTGATAGTTAGAACAGTTTCTCAGTATTACAGGCTTCCTTGGTAGGCCTGTCAATCATGGCAGCCAGCCAATCAATTTTCTCCCAGTTTTAAAGGGAAACCAATGCAAGAAATCTTTTTTTTTTTAAGTAAAAATTCTCCATTGCTTTGCCTATGCATCTAATCACAGATACACAGTGCATATTTTATTGCCACTCCATTTTGGAATTAGACTTGAAGATCAACAAGGAAATCTGTATGAAGATCAACAAAAGTAATTATTTTCCCAATTTTGGGGGTGGGGGTTGAGAGGCATGCTTTGTGTGCCAATTGGTGGGTTTAATTTTTTTTTCTCTGTCTGGATGAAGCAACCCTACTTGGAGACAGGCAATCCTAAACAGAGGGGTGTAAGAAGCCATAGCCTCTGCCTCAATTACATTACCCATCTAGGATTGCCAACTGTGGCTTGGGAAATTCTTGAAGATATGGAGGCAGAAGGCAGAGTCAAAGTAGGGGAGGGAGCTCAATGAGGATGGGAGGCCACAGATTCTACCCTTTGAAGGTGCCATTTTCTCCAAGGGAACTTATCTCCATAGTCTGGAGATCAGCTGTAAGTCCCAGAGAATCTCAGGGGCAGGGTTAGCCAAAGGATATTCAGTGCCCTCAACCAGCCACCACTTGAATGTTAGAATTGCCAACCTTCACTGGAGTTCTCCCATCCTAGAGTTTCCCCAGAATTACAATTGATTTGCCAATTGCACAGATCCCATGGAGAAAGCAGCAGCTTTGAAGGGTGGATACTATGGCATGAGGTGCCTGCAGATCCCCCTCCCCTCCTCAAATTCTGTCTTCCACAAGCACCACCTCAAGTCTCCAGAGATTTCCCGAGTTGAAGCTGCAGCCCTACTGGGGGCGCCATCATATGGTCTGGGCATGCACACGGCTGCTGCGCACAGAGCCAAGACTGTTATATATGCAAAATGTTTCTTCTTGCGTTAGAGACCTTTGCACAAAAGCACCCTGATAGTTATTCAAACATTTCAAAGCTGTGCACTGTTCCCAAATTCTTGTCCATGCCAAAGTCAATTTCAAATTACTTACTGTTCACTCCTTGCTGTACCTTGTCTTAGCCTTTCAGAGTATCTACAACCTCACCAGGAAATTGTGATATATAATACAGGAGGAACTCTCCAAGCATAATTTTCTGTAACTGTGGCAATAAAATTGTGTCCTTTCTTTGCCTCCACTCCCTTCTGCTACATATAATCTTTCACCTACTTTCAATATTCTTCTAATCCCTGACAAAGAGCTGAGATTCTCAACAGGGATCCTTCTGTATCTTGACTTCTATCCTGAGTCCTCATTCAGGAGTCAGGACTGGTATTGTGGGAGCACTGAAAGTAGTGGGGGCCACTGTGCACCATGATTTCCCCCCTTTTTTATTCCTATCTTACTGACCTTCAATGTTCATTTTCCTGCGACTTGTGGACTATAAAGTTCTCATAAATCTTTGGCCTTTCAGGCTTAGTTCTTACAAATAAAAGTCCTTGTGGGAATCTGTGCCTAGGCTCCACCGTTTCAGAGTATAAATAGGCAAATCAAATGGCTGAATTATCTGTACACAATGTTTATGAGTTATTATACTGTTCATGCATACTGTGTGTGGTCACTGGGCAACGTAGTCAAATATTCTGCCTAGCAGACCCCAACAAACTGCTGATCCTGAAGAGCTCTGATGTGAAAATTGCCTATTTATAATTATTCACAGTTTTCTTTTAATTAACCAGCTTTTAATCTGCAAGAGTACTTATCCTCTTATTTTATGACTGCTGAATTCTTAGCAGCCTTTGATGAGAAACCTTATCAAAAGCTTTCTGGTAGATTAAGTAAACAACATCTACAGCAGTGGTCCCCAACCTTTTTGAGGCTGGGGACCGGCGGCAGCAAGGAGGGCGATTGCCCGGCTGCGCATGCCGCAATGCGCATGTGCGGCCCTGCTTCCCTCTCCCCCCCTCCCACAGTAAGAAGCTTGCCGGCCCGCAAGCTTGTGGCCTGGTAAGTTTCTTACTGCAGGGGGGGGCGGGGAGAGGGAGCCACGGCCCAGTGCCAGGGCCTTCCGGGCTGCGGCCCGGTGGTTGGGGACCACCAATCTACAGGGTTGCCCTTCTCCACATGTTTGTTCACTCCCTCAAATAACTCTAAAAGGTTAGTGAGACAAGATCTTCCCTTACAGAGTCCTTGCTGATTCTTTCTCAATAGCTTCTGTTCCTTGTTGTGCCTACTATTTCTATCTTTAATAACTAATTCCACCAATTGACGTTAGACTGACCAGCCTGTAATTTCCAGAATCTTCTCAGAAACATTTTTCAAGATGGGCGTTACATTAGCTAACTTCATTCCTCAGGAAAGGAACCAGGTTTTGTGATGAATTGCATATTTTTGTCAGGAGATCCACAAGATCACATGGGAGGATGCCATCTGGGTCTGGTGATTTGTCTGTTTTTAGGACCTCTATCTGACTCATGTCTTTCAACACCTGAAATTGGAAGCATCTCCCATCTTCCACAGTGAAGACAGAGGCAAAAACTACCATTTCCCTGTAGTTCGCTGGGTCCCACCTGGAGGCTGGAATCCCTGATAACAAGCCATTACCAGCCCCTCTAAGCTGGATACCAGCTGAGAGACTGAGGGACAAAATCTCCGGTCCTACCAGGTGTTAATTAAAAAGTTAACCCTGAGGGGTGTGGCTAAAGATGTCGTCCTGAGAGGGTGGCAGGGCATCTGCTCTGCTATCTCTGAAGCCTGACAGGGGTCAATTGTGCAAGCAATTGGCAGAAAAGAGGAGGGGTACGCAAACCCCACCTCATCTTTCTACCCAGGAAGTTCTTGGGGCCGTCTCCAATCCTTTAGGGAGTATATCTCCCTGGATTATAGGCTGTCAGCGTTCCAGGTCCAGAGGACGACTGCCATTTTCTACCTCGGACTTTCCTTTCTTTCTTTAATCTTAAAGTATCTGCTTCAACCCTACATGATGATTTACCACAAATGAACGCTTTGAACTGAGGGGAGGACATCGGCTGAGTTCCAAAACATCATTTACTGCAAGTATCTCTCGTTTTTTTTTTCTTCGTCTTTCTTCCTGCATCAAAGCCCTTTGTTTCCCCCCTCCTCTTACTCTGCTCTGCCTGAAGCCACCTCGTTAAGAGGCAGGCTAATTCTCCTAACTAAGCAGAAGAAGGACTCAAATCAACTCGAACTAATTGGCAAAAGCTCTTATTGTAATTGTTTTGGTTTTCGAAGATAAGAAGATAAGAGCTGTGAATGGGAAAATCTCACGAGAACTCTGTGCCAGTACGAGAATCTCTGCCTTAACTGACTTCAATATGCCACATGCCTGTGCCGGAACATTAGAGGATAAAACAGAGGACATCTACTGGCCACTTGTAAAATTGTTTGAGGCCGGGTTTTTTTTAAGTCAAAATCATGTCTATGTTAAAAAGATTGGCTCATCTAATAGAGATACAAACCCAAGATTACAAAGTATTCTTAGATGGATTGATCAAAAATATCTCCAAGGAGATCCAAGATGGCAAGGAAGAAGTCTTCAATAGGAATGATGGATTAATAACAGTGACTGATGACAGCTTTAAACAAGGTGGAAAACCAACAGCAGAAGAGAAATCTGAAATTCATATCTTCAAGGAGATCCAAGAAGCCAAGGAAGACGTCTTTAACAGGAATAATGGATCAATAACAGTGGCTGATGACAGCTCTAAACAAGGTGGAAAACCAACAGTAGAAGAGAAATCTGAAATTCTAGAGACGGAATATGGGATGTCGGAGTTCTGCAGCCCAGATAAGGACACCCTTTTTAAAAAGACATACAGCCATCTCAAAGCAACAGTGTACAAAAATCAATCAAAAGAAATATGGATCTGCAGTGAAAGTAACCGATTTAAAGGATCTCTCTGGGGAAAAAATTGTATTGATACTGGAGTCCAGGAGGTGCAACGGCCTCAAGATTTATCGATGCATACTCTGCGGGAAAGAGTACAACTGCACTTTCTACGCCAAAGGCCAATGGGACAGAATATAATTTTACGGGAACGACAAGATGTAGCAAGCCTCGAGATGAGACCCCCTTAAGAAGACCGAAAGCTCATATTGTTTTATGTTTAATGTTATACTGTATTCTATATTTCCATTTTTATGAAAAAGGGGAAGCAGTGTCTCTTTCTCTCTTGTTTTTTTTGTCTCTTTTCTTTTGTAGGCATATAGGTAATATAATCATTAGTGCTGAAAATGTAAAATGGGGTTCTCCCCCCTTATTTTTTCTTTCTTCTATTAGTGTATTGTCCTAGGACTAAAGCCTACACTGACTTGTAGAAAATGTTTAATGTTAAGCTTTCAACTTCAATCTGAAAAAGTTAACCCTGAGAGGGAGGACATCTGCAAGTTGAGTTCCAAAAACCATTACTTTGGTAACAGAAGCAAAAATAGGCCAAGGTTAGATTTAAGTCCCCAAGCCAAAATAATACCAGAGGATCTTGGCTCAAGGATCACTCAAAGTGGTGGATGCAGCTGTGAAATCAAATGGCAAATAACACTGGGCCGGAACACAATGTTAAGCATGAACCGAATATGGAAAAATAGAGCTAGGAGAGGGGGCGGAGACATGGCACTTGGATAGCTCGAATACTTCGAGCTCCTGTTCCACTGAGGGTCAATTGCTGCTGTGATTGACAGAACTGGGTTTTGGGTACGCTAACCCACCCACCATCTACTCAGGAATTCCTTGTGAATCTCTGGGGCCTCTCTGTTCCGCAGGGAAATTAATTTTCCATGGAACGCAAGCTCAGTGTGCACAGGGTCCAGTAAGTGCCGTCCGCCATTTTAAAACTTTTTTCTTTTCTTTCAACTCTGCAATCTACAAAGCTCTTATTTTAATCTACAAAGCTAATTGGATACTTCCCTGCAACACTTTCGACTCATAACTCCGGAGTGAAAACAACTGGCAGACATCAGATCGAGCCTATAAACAGTGAGTGGGGTTTTCCCCCAGCACCTTCTCCCCTGGAACAAACTCTCGGCGTGGAAAGCTGCTTTCTTTAATTTAAGCTTGATAGAGTGTAAGTGAAGCTACTTTGTTCCTCTACTACGATTTACTGCAAACGAATGCTGTGAACTGAGGGGAGGACATCTGCTAAATTCCAAGATATCAAGACATCAATTAAAGCACAGAGACGCAAGTATTTTTCCGTTCCTCCGCTTCTCCCGTTTCTGGCTCTGCTTGAAGCCACCTCGATATGAGGCAGGCTAATTCTCTTTTCTAAGAAGAAGGAGGACTTAAATCAACTCAAACTAATTAGTAATAGCTCTTACTGCATTTGTTTTGGTTTTCGGAGATAAGAGATAAGAGCCGTGGGTGGGAAGATCTCGCGAGAATTCTGTTCCAGTACGAGACATTGCTTTACTATGCTGCTTTACTGAGTTCAATATTATAACAGACTGTTGCTTTTCGTTAGGACTCCGTAGGACCTCTACTGGTTATTTGCAAAATTGCGTAAGACTAAGAAAATTTCAAGCCTAGAACATGTCTATGCTAAAAAAATTTGCTTACTTATTAGAGAGACAAACCCAAGATCTGAAAGCATTTACAGATGGCTTGCTTAAAAATATGCTCAAGGAGTTCAAAGGCGGCAAGGAAGAAGTCTCTAACAAGAATGACGAATCAACAACAGTGGCTGATGATAGCTCTAAACAAGGTGGAAAACTACCAGCAGAAGAGAAACTTGAAACTATGGAGATGGAAAAGGGGATGCTGGAGCTTTGCAGCCTAGATAAGGACACCCTACCTAAGAAGATACATACAGCCACTCTAAAGCAACAGTACACAAGAACCAATCAAAAGATATATGGATCTGCAGTGAAAGTAATCGATTGAAAGGAGCTTCTTGGAAAAAAAACTGTACTGATATTGGAGCCCAGGAGGTACAACTGCTTCAAGATTCACCGATGTGTACTCCGAGGGAAAGACTACAACTGCACTTTCTAAGCCAAAGGCCAAGTGGACAGAACATAAGTCAATGGGAACAACAAGATGCAACAAGCCTCGATATGAGACCCCCTTAAGAAGCTTGGGGAACGGAAATAAGACACAGTGGTTGAAATTATTTTCCTCCTTTTTCCTTTTTTCTGTAGCCATATAGGCAATATAACTAGTTAAGAAGTTAATCTGGGGTCTAAGATCTTCTAAGTAAGCTGAATTTGTATTATCAAATCTAACTTCGTAGTGTCTACCAGCCCAAAATTAAAGCTTAATTAAAAGGAGACACTTAATGGAATGGGCTTATACTACCATGTAAGTGTGGGGTCTTAGATTTCCTATGTTAGCTGAATTTGAATTATTTAACATATCTCTGTAGTGACTCTCAGCTCAAACTTAAAGTATAACTAAAAGGAGGCACCTAACTGAGGAGGTGTAAATGTAACTAACAAAGACTTTATTTTACTAACTAATGAAGACTCTATTTTATCATTATTGGTATCAATAATGTACACTTATATAACTTAACAACCTTAACAACCTATATATATAAGTAGGCTTTTATTTTTTCCTTTTTTCTTTTCCCTAGTGGAAATGTGGATGGCTCTAAGACCACGCTAAGTATAAATTGTTTATGATTGTTAAAATTGTTAAAAACTATGCAAACAAATGTTGAAACGATAGTAACAAAGTAGACTTCTCTTTTTAAATGTGGTCGAAGCATGAAAAAGTTTATAAGCTTTGGGTAA
The DNA here is from genome assembly GCF_049243985.1 of Paroedura picta. Taxonomy (NCBI): domain Eukaryota; kingdom Metazoa; phylum Chordata; class Lepidosauria; order Squamata; family Gekkonidae; genus Paroedura; species Paroedura picta. Next base: position 78,846,462 of record NC_135370.1, on the reverse strand, counting down.
AAGTCCATAATATTGTAGCCATGTGGAGTCTTATAATCTTAAATAAAGAGAAGAGGGTTTTCAAGAACAATGGGGCCCTTATCTGATTTACCTAAAAGGGGATTGAAACGGGGTATCAAGTGTATCAAACGAAGAGCATAATCCTTTTCTTTCTGTATCAATAATGTATATTACTTGCATTGTATTATCTTTAAATATTTTAAAAGGGGATTGAAACGGGGAATTAAATGTATCAAATGAAGAGCATAACCTTTTTTCTTCTGTACTAACAATGTAAATTGCCTGTATTTCATTATCTTTAATCCTGGAAAATAAAAATAAAAATCTTATAAAAAAAGAAAAGAAAGAAAGCCATGCTCCCAACCACTACACCAAGCTGACTCACAAGGAAATCAAGGGCACAGAAGCTTCTAAACTTGGTTAAAAGGGAGATCCTTGTAGAACTATTTCTCTTTCCCATCAACATCAGAGAGCCAGTGTGGTGTAGTGATTAAGAGTGGCAGCCTCTAATCTGGAGAACCGGGTTTGATTCCCTACTCCTCCTCCACATGCAGTCAGGTGGGTGACTTGGCCAGTCACAGTTCTCCTAGAGCTATTCTCATGGAGAAGTTCTCTCAGAGCTCTCTCAGCCCCACCTAGCTTGCAGGGTGTTGGTTGTGGGGAAAGGAAGGGGAAGGCGATTGTAAGCTGCTTTGAGAAATGTGAGGCATAAAAAAACCCAGCTCTACCTTCTCTCTCTTCTCATCATACCATGCCAGAAACACAGTGGCTTAAAAAAAATAAATAAAAGAAAAATAGAGCTAGCAGCCTTAATACAAAGTGCCGGCTAGTCAGTGCTATTGTCTTCCCCATAACAACCTATGGATGCAAAAGCTGGACCCTGAAGAAAGAAGACAGGAGGAGAATAGATGCTTTCAAATTATGGTGTTGGAGATTAATGCTGTGAATACGATGGACAGCCAAAGTTACCAACAAGATAGTTTTAGAGAGGAGCAAACCAACTATGTCATTCGAAGGCAAGATATTATGGCAAAAGCTCACTTACTTTGGACACATCATGCGATCAAACTAATTGGAGAAATCATTAATGCTCAGCATGGTCAGCGACAATAAGGTTTATTAATTATACACAAGAAGCAGTACAAGGCAGGGAAGGAAATAACAAAAGCTAAATAACTATTCTAGAATACTTATTCAGGCTTTAGTCATCTGAGCCAGATGCTACCCAGTCAGACTAAAAAGACAAAGTCCAGATAAAACAGGATAAGTAGTCTCATAAATCCCCTAAAGGTAAAGGTAAAGGTAAAGGTAAAGGTATCCCATGTGCAAGCACCGGGTCATGTCTGACCCTTGGGGTGACGCCCTCTAGTGTTTTCTTGGCAGACTCAATACGGGGTGGTTTGCCAGTGCCTTCCCCAGTCATTACCGTTTACCCCCCAGCAGCAAGCTGGGTACTCATTTTACCGACCTCGGAAGGATGGAAGGCTGAGTCAACCTTGAGCCGGCTGCTGGGATCGAACTCCCAGCCTCATGGGCAGACAGCTTCAGACAGCATGTCACTGCCTTACCACTCTGCGCCACAAGAGGCTCTTATAAATCCCCTACCTACAGTAAAAAAAGATGGCTAAAAGTGCCAAACTTTGTCCATCATCTTTAGGACCTCTTGGAGGACTGGAGAGGTGCCAGAAGACTGGAGAAAAGCAAATATCCTAATCTTCAAAAAGGGAGGAGAGATGACCCAGGAAACTACAGGCCAATGCATCTGATCTCATTCGCAGGCAAGATATTGGAACAGATTTTAAAGGGGGTGATCTGCAAACATCTGAAGGACAATTTGTTGATCTGGGGAGGTCAATGAAAATTTGTCTCCAACAGGTCCTGCCAGACCAACCTGGGCTGAATCTGCACTTACTTTGTTTATTCTTGTTGAATTTAGATCGATTTGATCTCGGGTCTTCCTCATTATTTTCCCCCGACTTGAAACAGAAAGTGCTCTGCACATGATTCAGGGAGCTGAGAGGGGGAAGGGCAGAAGAATTTCTCCTCTTTTGACTGCAGGTAGAGAAGCAGCATGAGGCTGTTTCTCTAACGAGGAAGAGAGGGGGGGAAGGTGGAGGGAGCTGAGTAGCCAGTCAGCCAGCCTCTCAGAGAACGAGGCAAATCTCTGCTGGAGCACAGAGGAAAACAAAGAGAAAAAATAAATCTTGGGAGGAAAGTTTTGCAACTGGAACCATTTGAACTAATGCCCTAACCAATCAGGGCTTTTGTACAATGTTGGATGCTCAGCAGCAAGTTAGTTTGGGGAAAAGCAGAGAGCTGCACCTTTAGTCATGCGACTGTTCAAATATCGAGGGTTAAAACCACTCCAGGATATTGTGAGGAGAAGGTAGGGTCCCTCCAGATCAAACTTGCTTGTTGCAGATGAAATATTTAAATTGCCAAAAATCAAAACCAAAATCGCATTCCATGTAGACGGCAGGGACTGAATCGACCTGGGATTGCAATAAAAGCTCTGTGCAGAATACACCCTGGTTTCCTTCTTTGACCAAGTGACAAGCTTACTAGATCATGGAAACCCAGTTGATGTTTTTTACTTGGATTTCAATAAGGCTTTTCACTAGGTTTCCCATGATGCTTTGACTTGCAGACTAGATTTTCAAATGATTTTCAATGCTAAGAAAACTGCACCCGAAGTTTTCAATGGTATTTCATCAGATTGTAGGAGGTGAGCAGTGGGGTGCCACGGGGCTTAGTACTGGGTCTGGGACTTTTCAACATTTTAATCAATGATCTGGGGATGGCGGGGTTACTCATAAAATTTGCAAATGAAACCAAATTAAGAGGAGCAGCAAACTCCTCAGAGTTTAATGAGATCTGAATGTGCTGAAAAAGTGGGCAAATTATGCAGTTCAATAAGGAGAAGTGCAGAGTTCTACATCTGGGTCATAAAAACGAAAATCATGCATACAGGATAGGAGATACACTTCTGGGTAGCAGTGTGTGTGAACAAGATTTTGGGGTACTTGTAAACTGTAAAATAAATAGCAGACAGTGTGATGCAGCATTAAAGAAAGAAAATTCAGTTTTGGGCTGTATCAACAGAGGCATCTCACCAAAATCAAAAAATATCGTAGTCCTGCTGCATACCACATTGGTCTGGAAGCCTTACTTCAAAAAGTATGTAGACAGAATTGGGAGAGGGTAGAGGATCTGCACAGAGAACAATTTGCCCTAGAGTTCATGTTTAGCTTGATTAAAACTGCAACACCACCTATTGGTACAAAGCGGCTGTTATAATGGCATAAATCCAACTTCCTAACATGACCACAATTACTTTGGTACATAAACCTATCAATACCAAGGTCCTTTTTATTCCACCCTAACAATATAACCAGCTTTCCCAGCATTTCTTCTGATATTTCTTCAAAAGTATTATCAGGCAGATAGATAGGGTGCCAGCTCTGGGTTGGGAAATATCTTTAAAATAAACTTTTATTATGCATTAACAAAATCAGAACAAATTAATTCACTTAATAACAAAACATAAATGAGAATACATATATAACAAAGGAAGGTGTTATATGAATTAGGTAAACTATACTTCTCTTCTAACCCAAACAAATGGAGAAATAACACTCAGTTTCATGGCACTATTATTCTCAGAATCTACTGCTACCTTACTTATTTTTACAGATTTTCACAAAGGCAGGGAATTTCTTTTTAATATAATTCCAAAATAATAAGCATTTCACATATTTTCAAAGATCTTGATCCTATAAGACCACTGACAATTTAAACAACCTCAGCATAATTCATTAACTTCCTTAGACTATCTTCAGTCAAGGGGATGTCAGAACTTTTCCATTTGGATGCAAAGACAATTCTTGCTGCAGATATTGCATATAAAAACAAAACCTTAATATCTTAATGAACCTTTCTTCTAAGAAATCCATCAAAAATAATTCTGTTCTTTTTTTCAAAATTACATTTCAACATTTTTAAAAACTCCTCACATGTTCCAATATTGTCTTGCCTTTACACAATCCTACTACATATGAAAGAACTCACCCTTTTTCCTTCTTGAATTTCCAACATTTATCTTGTATTTTTTAATTCCATTTAACAAGCCTTACAGGACTGAGATACCAGTGGTAGATCATTTTATATATATATATATATATTCCATCATGGAATAACTTGAAGTAAGCCACATGTCTTGATTCCATTATCTTTCCTAAGTTTCCAAATTTACTGAATATTTGGAGGTTTTGGGGGATGGAGCCAGGGGGGAATCGGGGAGAGGAGGTCCTTAAATAGGGTATAATACTAAAGCACCCATTTTCTCCAAGTCATCTGAAGATCATCAGTTGTAATAGTGGGATATCTCCTGGTGCCACCTGGAGATTGGCAACACTATGGATAGACATTCCTTGAGACTAATTGTTCACGGTGCCCTTCTGGCTCCCCTACTTCCCAATATGGTTATCAGATTTTTTCCATTTAGTGGAACAGAAGGACACATGGGTTTGTTTTCCAATGTATTCCCCCTTTCTTTAAGTGGTTGTATAGGAAGTTGACAGGCCAAAGTAGCCTCCCAGCTTGCACCCAAAAGACATCTGGAAGGCAATGCATATGTTGGGCAGCTCCCCAAGTCAGGAGGAAGGTTTTACATCCAGCCTCGACTGGTGTTTATAGTTATCTTTTTGCATAATAAAATCATTAATGAGGCTCATAGGAGGCTGAGGTCCCTCAGAATCAGTAAGTGATCATGAAGAAAGAAATGTGCACAAACTATAATTTTTGAGAAATAAATCTCCACAGTTTTATATGGATTTGACATTCCAAAGAAGCTGCTTTTGATGTGATTTTTCTTCTTGGGTCTTCTGCTCAGCCTGCCATGGAAAGACACATGGGCATGTGCTTCTTGAGGTAGATGAGAAGCTATTGGCAGAAGAACTCCTCATTTTTTTATCACTTCATCGTTCATAAGACATTTTGCCTGAAAAAGATGACAATGATAACTGGAAGGTTACAGTGGCCACTGTCACAATTTCTCTACATTCTTCCCCACTAGCTCCATGTTGTCTTCCTTTGATTTACTTCAGATATTTATACCCTACACTCTGTGCGTACATACGTTTGATATGGCTTGAAGGAGTATGATAACAAATAGTAGGGAAAAAACCCACACAAATTAAATCAAAGACATTTAAATAAGCATTTTAAAAAACTATTATATAAGCAAATCCAGGTACTGTCAATTTTAGTTTTCAAACTTGGAATGAAATTGAGTCACAATACATTTTGTTTCTTCTTCTGACCAAAGATGCTTCTTACCTCTTCATCTTGGTGGCGCAAAACATTACAGGGAGAGCATGAAGCAAGAATTCCAGTGAAGAACTCCAGGATGGCAAAGAACAAAATTGTGATTGAAAGGCTTTGAATGATTTTCTGCCAAACACAAAGTCATGCTGTCAGATCATATCATGGCCATGTATTTACAACAGGGAGACTCATCAGCACAGGATGATAAAACAGGATGAACCAAGTGTGTGTTTCAGTAAGAACATTTTGTTACAGTAATAAGAATTTTTAGATCGACCCATGGTTTGCCTGGTTTTCATATACAAACAGCTGTCTGGTTTTTTTTCTGAAGCATTTAAAACTAAACACTTTCCCATTTTTACAAAAATCTGAAACTCAAAAATGGGTTTAGCCACTGGAATATATTTATTACAAGTAGGAACCTGCAAGGACTTGCAGGGGGCATCTCATTCCCCCTCTCTCACTATTTCTTCTCTCCCCTTTTCCTGCTTCCTTCTCACCCAACAACCAACCTATCTTTATCTGTACCTTGGTCTCACTGGCCTCATCCCCAAACAGCTTCTTCCTAGGAAAACTTTGGCACAGTTGTGCAGTGCCAGCTGCTGGGCCAGGCCCACTGCCCTGGTAAGTATCCCTTTAGGACTTGTGAGGATGCACATTACTTTCCCCTGTATCCCCCTCTCCACATAATTTCTGCTTTCCCTCATTCTGGAAACCCCACATCCTCTTCCCTTTTCCTGCCTTGTTCTCCCCTTCTCAGCCATTCACCAACCTGTCTTTTATATGTCTCCCATAATCAGAGTTATTTATTGTTTATGTATTTCATTTATACCCCACCTCACTATATAACTGGGACAAAAATAGCTTACACAATTATCCTCTTATCCTTTTTAGTTTGGCAATAACCCTGTGAGGTAGCTTAGGCTGGAAATATGTGACTGTCCCAACATTACCTCGTTATCTTCTATGGCAGACTGGTGATATGAACCTGAGTTGCCCAGACCCTACTGTGAAGTTTTAACTGCTACACCATGGAGGATGTGGACAGGATTCTTGGATGTTTGGGACCTACCACCTGCTCCTATGATCCTAGTCCCTGGAGGCTTAAATCTACTGGGGACAGAAGAGCTGCCTTACTGGATATGCAAGGTGATTAATTCTTCCTCCTCTTCAGAGACAGAGGTGGCCCCAGCAACAGCAAAACAAAATGGCTCCCTTCCCTCATACTCAGAAAGCACAAATATTGCCCAAAGCGTTTCTAAGAATAACAAACAGCAAACTAAGCAACAGTAAAACAAACAGCAAGCCAGAATGACTTTCCCTGCCCATCCCCACCAATCCAAAGAACACAAATGTATACCCATTCTAACAAAAGCCTATAGCTAATAATCATCATCAAAATGACCCAAGCCAGCAATAATCAAAATGAATCAATGCAGTCAGAATCTGCACAGGAATAGGCCAATACTTAATTAGATTTGCTTTATTTATTTATTGTTTGCATTTATATTCCACCAGTCCCAGCACAGCTGGCTCAGTTCTGGGCTGGTAAATGCCTGGAGGAGGCGCCTGGGGAGGGTGGGATTTGTGAAGAAGAGTCCATTCTCCAAAGCAGCCATTTTCTCCAGGGAAAGTGATTTATGTTGCCTGAAGAGTAGCTATAATCCCAGGAGGCCCCAGTGGAGGCTGGCAATTGTACTTTCCCACCAGGTCTACTCCCTAATACATATGGCTGCCATTGCCAACCTTCAGGTAGCATCTGGGCATCCCCCATTATTACAACAGGAACACTGTCTGGGAAATAGTTCACCAGTAATGTACAGGGTCAATCTGCTCTGCATTTCCCTCACAGAACCCTATGGCTCATCCTTTTGGCCAAGGAGGATTGCAAGATTGGCATCTCCTGATCCCTCCCTTTGGGAACCAACTGTACTGGTATATAAATTACCACTTAAAAATATTCTTTAAAAGATCTTCCATCATGGTAGGAGGTGGCTGCTTCATGGATTAGAGGAGGGAAAATTCAGGGAAACCTATCATCTGGAAGTCCTGTTGCCACTGTGCTGCATTAGCAGCCACAACAGCATCAGCGCTGAGAAAGCCTTATAGATGCAGTTACATTAAATAAAACATTATTCAATTCTCTTATAGTTCCTGTGAGTATTCAAAGAAAGATCTCTTATCTCACTGCCCTCGTCTGTCTTCCTGCCTTAGATCTCTCCTATCAGTTGTGGTGACAGATGTAACCAGCTTGAGAGGTATTAAGTCATGAACACACATTATGACGTTATCCAGGATGTTCCCTCTCTGATTTCATTTCTGTTCTATACCTTTGCTTGATGCCTGTGTTTATGGACCAAGAACATTACATAGCTCACAGCACCACATTCTCTGTGGTACACAGTGTGTGTGTGTGTGTGTGTGTGTGTGTGTGTGTATAGAGGGAGAGAGAATGAGACCAAGACCAAGAGCAAAGAAGGGGAAATAATACTACTATCCAGACTTTGTGAAGATTTGTAAAATTTAACATAGTAGCAGCAGGTTTTAAGCATAAAGTTAAGTCACAGATTTAGGCTTTACTATTTCATTTGTTAGGATTAGGAGAGAAGTCTTGAATATATATTTGTATTTATTTGTGATTGAATGTTGGGTTAGTGAATTGATGAATTAGTAATGGGTATGGATATATTGTTTGATATCACAATAAAATATTTGAATTGCAAAAAAAAAATACTACTATAATGTGTAAAAAAGATTGGCAGCCCAACCAATTTGTCATATTCAGATGAAGAAATCTCAGATTCCAAATGCTACCAATGTAAATTAAAATTTCAAAACCTCTCCCTTGGACTTACCCGCTCTATTATGTGTTGGCGATACTCATCACCAGGGAAATAAAGTATGTCCACCAGGAAAAGAAATATCCCAGCAGCTGCAGCAAAAATGCTGATCATATTCAGAACAATGCTGCCTTTCAACTGTAAGCCACAAATACAAAGACATCCAAGCCACAAATCATTACAGACATACAGGAGAACACTGAGGCATTAACATTCTCTCCCCATCAGTACGTGGTACCAACATGTGGGTAAAAGTATGTCTCCTTATGCTTCCTCCCCATTATTAGGAACATTCAGAAAGTAGCATTCCCTGGTTATGCTACAGAAGCATATACATGGACACATAATCCACACATGGATGTTATGCAGACAAGCTAGTGATCATGGCAGGGGCAAGTGCAACATGCTCATGCATGTTCCCACTAGCCACGCAAGTATGGAGTGATTCTACCTAGAAAACTAGTGGCTTTCTAGTTAAAGAGCTCTCATACCATCTGCTCCCTGATCCTTTAAACTGAAAATTCTGGGGATTCGATGAGTGACCTTCCACATGGAAACAAATGTTCTGCTATTGCACCGAGGCAACTCTGAATCTGTTTACCACGCAGCACTATCTGATTCAGTGGCACTTAACCTTTGATCTGCTACTGAGCATCACCAAATACTCCCCAAACCACAAATAAAAATTAAGATTTGTTGCTTATACCCTGCTTCTCACTATCCAAAGGGGTCTCAAAGCAGTTTTCAATCGCCTTTCCATTCCCACAACAGAAACCCTGTGAGGTAGGTGAGACTGAGAGAGCTGTGACAGAACTGCTCCATGAGAGCAACTCTAGAAATGTCATTGGCCCAAGGACACCCAGCAGGCTGCATATGGAGGAGTCCTCTCCAGATTGGAAACCACCACTCTTACTCACTACACTCTTAAGACAAGTTGGCTCTTAAGACATGAAAATAGCACTAAACAGGGCTATATGGACTCCAAGGAGAAATCTAAATTTGGGAATTTTATTCTCTGCATAGGATGGAAAATGTAAAATTGAGAGCCAGTTTGGTGTAGTAGTTAGGAGTGTGGACTTCTAATCTGGCATGCTGGGTTCGATTCTGCGCTCCCCCACATGCAACCAGCTGGGTGATCTTGGGCTCGCCACGGCACTGATAAAACTGTTCTGACTGAGCAGTAATATCAGGGTTCTCTCAGCCTCACCCACCTCACAGGGTGTCTGTTGTGGGGAGAGGAATGGGAAGGCGACTGTAAGCCGCTTTGAGACTCCTTTGGGTAGAAAAAAGCGGCATATAAGAACCAACTCTTCTTCTTCTTCTTCTTCTTCTTCTTCTAAAACAACATTCCTCAATTGGCTGCCAGAATTGCAAGTGGAAAGAAGTGGCTACCTAGACTCTCAAATTAGCTCCCCAAAATTCTGAATGACTCTCAAAATTTGTAGGCCTCAACCTGAGAATAGGATTGCCAAATGTGACTTAGGACAGTGGTCCCCAACCTGCGGGCCGCGGCCCGGCGCCGGGCCGCAAAGGCCATGGCGCTAGGCCGCGGCTCCCTCTCCCCGCCCCCCCCGCAGTAAAAAACTTCCCAGGCCGCAAGCTTGCGGCCCGGGAAGCTACTTACTGCGGGAAGGCGGGGAGGGAATCAGGGCCGGGCCGCACCCGTGCAGGCCCTGCCCGCTCGGCCCGATCCGCGGGTGCGGCCCGCGGGCGCGGCCGGGCGCGGGTGCGGCTCGCGGGCGCGGCCCGAAGCATGGGCGTGGCGCACGCGGGCGCGGTCCCTGCAGGCGCGACCCGATACCCTGCCGGTCCCCAGCCTAATAAAGGTTGGGGACCACTGACTTAGGACATTCCTGGAGATTTGTGGGTAGTACCTGGGGAAGGCAGAGTTTAGGGAGGAAGTGCAGCAGAGAAGTTATGCCACAGTCATCCTTTGAAATTGCCAGTTCTTCTGGGGGAACTGTATAAACTCTATAATCTGGGGATCTACTGTAATTCTAGGAGAACTCCAGATTCCATGTGGAAGTTAGCAAGCCTGATGTCACTGAAATAATAGAATCATAGAATCCTAGAGTTGGAAGGGGCCATACAGGCCATCTAGTCCAACCCCCTGCTCAACGCAGGATTAGCCCTAAGCATCCTAAAGCATCCAAGAAAAGTGTGTATCCAACCTTTGCTTGAAGACTGCCAGTGAGGGGGAGCTCACCACCTCCTTAGGCAGCCTATTCCACTGCTGAACACTGCTGAAATATTGCCCTGGTTTAAACCAATTAATTCTACAGCACATACTGTATGCTGTTTTAAGTGTTATATTTTCTATCATGCCTTAGACATCTTCTCTAACCTCCATGATGATTTGTGGGAAACTTCATTTAGATCTTTTCTATGACCCAGCACAAGTGCCTGCAATTTTAATTAAACTTATCTATTCTTGCTCATTTTCATTACTGACCTGTGTCCATGACATAAAATGAAGGATACTCTGAGACAGACTAGAACATAATTGGGGGGTAAGCTGTTTTACATGGTTAACACACAGGACAGTTCATCTATTCAGTGTCTAGATGAAAGGGTTCTTAAATTTTTGACAGAATATGAGGACATATGTGTATCAATGAGTGTGGGGGAGTATCCAGACTTACCAGACAAGAAGCTTGATAGCGTTCAGCCAATGTCGAGAGAGATCCAGAAAAGATGAACTAAATCACATTTTAAAAAGTAATTTTAGTATTAGAGTAAAAAACTCACTTTGAATTCAGAGGGGGAAATCATCTGTAGTGCAAAGGATAATAAATTACATTCTGTTAATTTACCTCCCCCCATTAACCTTAGGTTTTGGGATCTGATCAAGTTGCCACTGGTGTGTGGCTATAAAATCAGTGGTCCCTTTTATTAAGGAGAAAGGGAATTCTGACTTTGGGCAGTTCCAACTCTGAAACTTATTCTGCATGGAAAATAAGCTCCGCCCTACTGCTTGTCTGGCAGAAGGGGAAATCTCCCTGTCCCCATGACACCAGTGCCAGTTGGGCACCAGCTGAGGACTGGTCTGAATCAGGCCACTGGTCTCCCCGTGGCAAGGGAACATGGATTCTTTCACATTCCTTTTCATGCTGGGCCAGGCCACAAAGGAAAATAAAAAACCACCGACCCACGCCCTACCATGAAACATGGCAGAACCTTCCTGCCCCAGCTGCCTCCATGTGGAGGCAGAAATCCAGGTTGGACTGGGTCCGGTGGGGGAAATTGTCCCCTGTGAGGACCCAGGAAGCAGTGGGGTTAGTTGCCCTGTTGCAAGGAGCTGGTGGCAGTCCAGTGCGGCCACCGCCATGCAGAATAGGTACGAGCCTAACATACCTCATGGGCCAGTTGGAAAAATAAACAGAAAAAACATGTTCTCAGAAGGAGTTCACTGAAGAGTGTAATGTAAACATGAGGAATAAAATGAGAAAATACATATTGTGTACATAAATATTACTAGCCTATTTGTTACTATTCATGATAATTGTGTTGTGATTTGTTCTCATTGGATATGTAAGTTGAATATAGGTGATGTGGCTGAGCGAAGAGGAATTCTTTGTCTGAACTCATAAAATAATTATTGAAACCCTTTATAGAGGGTGGCAGCCCAGCTGCAGCCTAAACTGAGGGCTTACTGGAAGGCCAACACCTCAAAGAGGGAAAGAAGGTGGGGGAGGGTTAGTGAAATGAATGGAAATTCATTGGTTTCCTTGCTGTCACAAAAAATTTAACATTTAGTGTCTATGAATTCTGAGCATAGCATCAGAAACATATAAATCAAATAAGTTGCTTTTTAATTCTGAAGATTTTATCATCATACAATGCAAATTCTTATTTATTTAAAATATTTATACCTTCCCTTTCCTGTTCAGCCCAAAGCAGCTTACAATTATGACCACAGTCCAAATGTCTCAGTTAAAAATAAGGCAAATCTACACTATAAAATCATAAATATTTCAAAGAAAGCAAAATCAGAAGTATTTCTGTAAAATAAAGCCAAACTACCACATATACTCGCATATAAGCTGACCCACAAATAAGCCAAGGAACTTATTTTTATCACAAAAATCTGGGCAAATTTATTGACTCACATATAAGCCGAGGGTGGGAAATGCAGCAGACTACTGATCAGCCCTGACTGCTCTATAGAAGGCCAGATCCTGAAGATGAAACTGAAATAATTTCATGAGAAGGAAGGACTCCCTGGAGAAGAGCCTAATGCTGGGAGCGATCGAGGGCAAAAGAAGAAGGGGACAACAGAGAATGAGGTGGCTGGATGGAGTCCCTGAAGCAGTAGGTGCAAACTTAAATGGACTCCGGGGAATGGTAGATGACAGGAAGGCCTGGAGGATCATTGTCCATGGGGTCGCGATAGGTTGGACACGACTTCGCACCTAACAACAACAACAACACTGGTAAATTTACAGGGTGGAATAAGTGCTCAGCCATCCCAGGCTTTCCCATCCAGCCTCCCCCCCAACAAATACAGAAAAGTCAAGAGGATGAATAGCTGCTGGTTTTTGTACCCTGCTTTTCACTAACCAAAGGAGTCTCAAAGTGGCTTACAATTGCCTTCCTTTCCTCTCTTGATGCCAGACACCCTGAGAGAGCACTGACAGAACTGCTCTGTGAGAACAGGTCTGGCAGGAGAACCAATCAGTGCCCCCCAGGCCAGCAAACCAGAGCAGAACAATAGTACCCAAAGTTGGCAACCTACTACAACAAGTACAACAGCTACCAAACTGGGGGTTACAGTACAGTGCCCCCCAGAACAAAACACTGAAATAAAGAACTGTAAAACTGAAAACTGAAAGAACTGTAAAAATCAACTTTTAAAAGAAACAACCCCAAGAAGAAAAGGCAAACAATGCTGCCCCTCAGATAAAAGAAGAAACTCTGAAAAAACAGTAAATCCCAAAGCACCCCCAAAACTCACCCCACCCCACCCCACCCACAGAAACCAAAAGAATAGTTTGGAAGAAGTGATTAGGAAAAGAAGAAGAAAAAATATCAGAATCCCTCAGTCAAACCATTGATGTCCTACAAGCTGCCAGAGTATATTTCAAGATATTTGAAGATGGCAATGGTTAGCTGGGAGCAATTAGCTCACTTGCAAAGAGCTTAGTATTTAAGATCTTTGCACAAGGCAAAGATTAACTGGAGGCCACTAGCTCACTTGCAAAGAGCTTAGGTTGCAAATACAATGCTGCGTTTGGCTGGCTGAGGGCAGGCTGTTAATCAATTACCCGCATATAAGCCGAGGAGGTCTTTTAAGTGCTAAAAACTGTGCTGGAAAACTCGGCTTATATGCGAATATATATGGTAAAACTCTTCCCCGCCGCCATCTCCTTTTTAATGCCCTGCTATGATAAATAGTAGATCAGGAGAGATTGTTTTCAGGATTACTGGCGCAGATTAAGGTGACAGGAGTCTTGAAAACTCCAGTTGGATGGTGGTGGCAAGGTGTGAGCATTTTAAGAAAGCTGATGCTGCTTACCAAGATTCCAGCCCAGTATACGTATCGTGACAACATAATGTATGACATGTACCAGTCACTGAACATGAACATGAGACTTCCAAAAGTCAAGTGTACCACACCAATGAGAATCTGTATGGCCTGTAAGAACAGCACAGAAACATGAGATTAGTTCTACTCTAGAAGAAGAATAGAGATGGGCAGTGTAAAAATCTAGTAGCATTACACCTTCAAAAGCTGCCATTTTTCCCAGGTGAACTGATGCAACAGTCACTTCCAGACTAGACTTTTGTAACTTGCTCTATGCCAGCCTACCCTTGTCCCTGACCTGGAAATTGCAACTGGTACAAAATGTATCTACAAGGGTCCTCACTAAGTCATTGTGGAGGGCCCACATCCAGCCGATGCTGTGGCAGCTGCATTGGTTGATGGTTAGCTTCCAGATCAAGTTCACGGTTTTGACTTTGACCTTTAAGGCTATATGTGGCCTGGGTTCCATCTACCTGAGGGACCGCTTATCTCCTTATGCTCCCTGCAGTGCTCTACACTCTGCGGATGTGAATCTGCTTGTTGTCCCGGGCCTCTGGGAAGCTCACCTGGCCTCAACCAGGGCCAGGGCCTTTTCACTCCTGGCCCCAACCTGGTAGAATGAGCTTCTGGAAGAGCTGAGGGCTCTGAGAGAGCTCTCTGGGTTATGCAAGACCTAAAAGATAGACCTCTTCCACTAGGCATTCAGCTGAAGCTGGGGTAGAGACTGGTATTATAAAATCTTGAGTCCCTCACTCCCTTATTGAAATCCCCTGGTTAACAGCACCTGGGGTCATCGATTGGAGTAACAACGACTGAGAGCAGCAGAGCTGGTAGTCCACAGTGGAGTTTTCATTGTGCCACTATCAGCTGTATTTGGAAGTTTTTATGTGTTTTTATATTTTATGTAAACCGCCACCAGCCGGCTAGGTCAATAAATCAAATTAATAAATAAAATAAATAAGATATCATTTTGGGAGATCTCCAGCCATAACCTGGAGGTTGGTAGCCCTAATGTAGAACAGGGCTGGCATTGGAGGTTGGTATTCTTGGGCAGTCACCAGAGCACAGGTGGTATGGGCCACTTGGGAAAGTACACTTCAGTCAGAAACACAGAGATGAAGATTTTTCTGTCAACTTAACCTGATGCATCTCAGGTGTTCAACATGCAACAAAGGTGCACTTCGTCCTCAGTGTTCAGGAGATTGTGAGCTTTTCTGCATGTTTTAATTTTAGCATCATGTTTACCCTCTGAAGATGCTGTATTCTGACCGCTCCACATGACGTCGCCAACCTCCTGTGTCCAGCCAGCAAACTGCTCGCTATACCCACCATTTAAAAGTGCAAGTTGGTGAATCCCGAAAAGTGGATTCACCAGCCTAAAAGGTGCTTTCTCCCAGTGGGCAACCAGCAGGCCACCAGCCAAAGAAATGTATGGAGGTGAAGAAACGCTGTCTCCGCCTCCCATGTCCCGCCCTCACACCCGCCTCCCTCTCCCTTCTTACGGGGGATGGGAAGCGCTTTTTAAAAATGGCAAACAGCCTGTAGCAACAAATAAATGCACAAGCATGCAGGCAATGCCAGGAATAAAAGTTTTTTTCCCCAAAAGTTGTGACACAATCATGCCACTCTAAAGTCCACACACCCCAAAAAATCAGGAACAAGATTAATGTTTAAAAGTATCTAAAGACTCGTGATTCCATAAGGGGTGGCATTCAAAAAGCACTATGCATCTATGCATAGGCATTTAAATGGAGAAATATTAATTTAAAAAATAGTGGGCATAACGGGACCTTTAAAACATGCAAAAAGGAGATTGGCTGCCTGGCTTGATTGGCAGGAAGAAGAGAGTCATGTATAAGGCACATTGCTATCTTCTGCCATATCCAGCAGCAGTTGTAGAGGGGGAGAAGTATGAAAAGGTGGCAGACAAGAGCAAGACAGCAAAATGGTGTGGAGGGGCTGGGAGGCACGATAGTATTTAGCACTACACCACTCAGGTAGCATAACTCTATTTTTACCAATGTGCGGAAATGCCCTGTCTCTTACCCCCAGCAATTTGAGGCTTCCCCTCAGGATTCCAAGCCTATATCTGTTCCCAGCTGCCCCAGTTCCTCCAGAGAACTGGGTTTTTTGATACATTGTCTGTAGTGGCTCATCACCATTCTGGATTCTTCCTGGAGTCTGGTTGATAGCACTGGTGGACAAAGACTGGTTTTGGAGGATGACTGTCATGCCAGGTGGAGGAACAATCACAAATGCTTGCCTGTCCATACTGGATGATGCAGCCACTGCAAAAGAGGGGAAGTGAAGTTAGGGAATTCATTCATACGGGTGACTCTTTTCTTGCACTGAAATGGTCTCTTGGGTGTGTGTGTTGCTATATGATTGTAAACCTGTATATCAAGCCTTACATAAGAAGCATACTGTGGCATGAAACAATGTGTGAGCAGCATGTGAATCAATGTTAAGTTTGTTTGGGGGTTTATTTAACAGCAGGCGGGGGGAGGGATGCAATGTCAGCAGTGGCAGAAGCAGTTCCCACCAGAACAGTTATAAAGAAGTGTTTTTCTCTCTAATGCCTCTGTACAATGCTCATCTCTAATGGAGAATATATTCCCCCAGGTGACCATGAGCATCATGGCAGGTAGAAGGCTCCATTGTCACAACAAAGAAGCATTGGTAAAATGCAGTATGGCTTGTTGACAAGTTGGTATAATGTGGTAGGGATCCTAATTCTGTCAGGTGAATCGATAACTGGTTGACAGATCATAACCAAATGTTAATGGTTCAGCATCCTCTTGGATAAGAGTGACAAGCGGAGTTCCCCAGGGATCTGTCCTGGGGCCTGTGCTGTTCAACATATTTATAAATGATTTGGATTTGGATGATTACAGGGGGTACTTATTAAATTTTCAGATGTCATTTCAAATGTCATTTCAGATCAGCATTAAAATATTTTCATCATTTTGGGGTCTACTTGAGTCCCACATGTCAAGGAAGATCCATGGTGACTTTTCCAGTGGTGAGGGTGCCTACATATGTGGCATCTTTCAACTTTCTGTGTAGTCTCTGGACATAAATGAACCATTTTAGGGCATACTTTGATATTTGGATTTGGGGCAAAAGGTTTGCAAATGTTCTGTTTTCAGCTCTTCCTAACAAACCAGGGTATGGGCATAATTTGCGGCCCAGATTAAACCGAGGACCGCTATCGATGCTGCGGGTGGGGCAGGCGGGAGAAAGACACTGGAGGGAGGGATCCCTGGGTGCATGTGGCCACAAGAGCGACTTGGCACCTTGGGATTGGGCAAGAGGGAAGGACTGGCACAGACTCAGCCATGCACCCGAACCAGCCTCTTTCACTGGCTGATGTGGAGGAGCTTCCTACTCTCCCTCCCTAAAAAAATAAGGGGGTGACAGTTTGGGGGTTGGTTGGAAGGATGTGATTTGTTACAGTTTGCATTACAGTTGTTATATAATTGTCACAGCTTGTGGATTTGCAGGAGGCAGAGTCTGTTTGGTGGGGAGTAGGCAAACACCCCAAACAGGGAGCTATAAAGAGGCTGCAGACCTGTGAGCGGGTGCCAAACCCGGTTGGAGGAGGCGCAGGTTTTACAGGGCCAGGTGGCCTGGGACAGGTACAGAAGAGGTTTGCACCTCCTCTGGTGTCTTGGGCGGACACTTCCATGGGTAGGGATTACAGTGGTTTGGAGGAGCCTGTGTTCCCAGCTGGGAACCGGTGCAGGTTCTGGGCAAGCCGCTGCAGTGGGATTTAGGGTAGTTGGCTCACTGCAAGCAGCTCCCAACCTCCTGCCATGCCAACACTCTCAAGGTGTTTGTTATTAAAGCCGTGGCCCTAAACTCCCACCCTGCAAGTCAATGGGAAAGCACTCTTTACCCCTATAAATGCATCCACATTTTCCAAATTCAGTTCACACACAGCAAATGCAGGGTGATCCACATATTGTTGCCCACTGGAAACCCTCTCAATAAGGCCACTGTTCTACCATTTTGCTTGTTTTGCTGTGAAGCCCTGACCTGTATTATGAGGTAAACTTTATACCCTCAGTGTGAAGCAAAAAGATACCATTTTCAGTCTGTTGTAGTAATGATAGTGAGTTCATTTATCTGTACAGCAAATTTTAGTTTTATAGTGTGGGAAGACCTTTAAAAGTTTGATAGATATGTTTCATGCCCATTTTCAGAGACAGAAGTACAAATGCTCCCCCTTTGGGACTTCTCTCAAAGGACACATATACCAAGCGTTAGTTTTCTAAATCCTGTGGAAATAGTGTATTAGCTTTGATATAAATACAATGAACAGACAAAGCTGCAGCTTTTACAATGTAGTGCTAACAGTCAGCAGTAGTCTCCAGGAGGTTATGTAGCATTCAGCGATAGTTTCTAGGAATCTCTGTT
Source organism: Paroedura picta (assembly GCF_049243985.1). Classification (NCBI taxonomy): domain Eukaryota; kingdom Metazoa; phylum Chordata; class Lepidosauria; order Squamata; family Gekkonidae; genus Paroedura; species Paroedura picta. Next base: position 78,828,354 of record NC_135370.1, on the reverse strand, counting down.
CAAGTCAGAGCCTGAAAAAAACAATGCCTGAAGAAAACAACAGCTAAATCTCTTTTCAGGAATTACATTTCTAAATCCATTATCTAATGTACCCAAACAGTGTGCTGGGCATAGTCATCTTGCTATAGGCGATCACCATTTTGTGCAAAAAAGTTAATGTATATATTTGGTACACATAATGGTACCCTCAAAAACCAAATTTTGTGTTTCATCTACTGTAGCTGGGAAATATACATATTATTTGTTTCACATAACATGGCAGTCACGCATACTGAGAGGACAGGCTGCTTTCCTAACACACGGGAAAGAAGCATCAGAGATGCATTTTCTGAATGTTTTTGCACTTGAAGAAATAGCAGTGAGAAAACAAGACAGAGAAGTGGACAGAGAAGCACTCTGTTGTGCAGACTCTCTCCCCACCCCCATGCTTCTCTGGAGATCTAATGATTGGTAGGGGATCTTCTGCCCTGCATGTTGTTGCCTATACCTCTGCTGTATTGGTTTATTTGCAAATAAAGGAAATCTTACCAACACAACATTGTCTCTAGTGGACTCTCATCCAAAGGAAACCAAACTTGGCACCACTTCCAGAACACCTCCACACTCAGGGAAGCGGGAAGAATGTAATAACAATAACACCATCGTCTTCATGGCTGCCTTTTGTTACAAATGAAGAAAGATACCATTCTGTGCTCAGAGAACTGAGACAAGCACTCAAGGACTACTAGCCCACCCTCTTGCACCTCATGGCATGTCCCCAGAAAATAGGACGACCAGACCAATAATTTGCCCAAGTGTTAGTTGAACTCACTCTGCCTCCTAGTTTTGCAGGGTCTGTTTTCCCGTGAGGTCCCAAAGGTTCCCTTTTCTCAAACAGAAAGTTCCAGTACTTTGGAAGCAGTTTTATTGCTATTAGACTTTGAATGTTGCTTACATAGTCACTTTGTTCCACTCCGCCCCACTCCTGCACCAAACCCTCAGTTCTCTACTAAAGAATAGCCAGGTAGAACAACCACAACCATAAGGGTTTTCTCTAGCATTGCCAGGATGGACGATTGTGGGCATGGATATTAGGGGAGGGGGAGGTGAGTTGTGATATTAGCTGCTGCGTGATGTCACTGGGGGGGGGAATTGGAAGTAACATAGGTAGAATCATAGTATCACAGAGTTGGAAGCGGCCATACTGGCCATATAGTCCAACCCCCTGCTCAATGGAGGATCAGCCTAAAGCAATCATGAAAAGTATCTGTCCAGCCGCTGCTTGAAGACTGGTAGTAAGGGGGAGCTCATCACCTCCTTAGGCAGCCAATTCCACTGCTGAACTGCACTGAGTGTGATTTTTTTTCTTTATATCTAGTCGTAGATAGTCGTAGATAAACTCCATGTAGTTTAAACCCATTACTGTAGATCCTATCCTCCACTGCCAACAGGAACCTTTCCCTGCCCTCCTCTAAGTGACAACCTTTCAAATACTTAGGGCCATTCCACACCAGGATCTATGTAGCAAATTGGTTGCGGAACGAAAAAACGCCATTTTAAATAGTGGAATTCGTCGTTATGCATACCTGCCTTTGTAGTGGAATCCAGTTGTGTTTCTATTGTTTCCCACAGGTTTCCGGTCTCAGCAAAAATCGCTAGCCAGGAAGCAATATTGCCGAGCTTTGTCCCGCCCCTGGCCATCAAGCAGCCAATGGGCGGCCGTTATCATGCTCCCGAAAAGCCCCTTTCCCTTTAAGGAAGGTTTAAAAAAAAATCGTTGCAACGAATCTGCGTTGATTCGTTGCAATGGAGAGACCCATCTAGCTAGCAGGTGGCATGTGAGCTGCCGTTTCATCATTGCCACACTCCCCCTGAGTGAAAAAAAAAATACCCCCCCCCTCATGAGCACGATTTTCGGCCGAAAATAGAGTGAAAAATAAAGGGAAAATAAACCAGCAAACGGGGCTGTGTGTTGCTTGGTGCTTGGTGACTTTAAACAGCTCTGGGGAGGGACTGCAGCCAAGGAAGCCTCGCTGGGTAAACGGAGGCTCACCAGTGTGTTGATCTCCGCTTGCTCCAAGAAAAAAAATGGCAGTTGCTTCGCCGGAAGATCAGAGGAGAGAGCCAGGGGGAGGGACTTTGCAGAAACCGCAACAATGGTAACGCACAGAACTTTCCCGCTAGTGTTGCAGGTTGGTTGCAAGAGTGTAGCGCTTTCCGGAAGGTGAATCCACTTTTTGGGATTTCCCTGAAAGCGCTACAACGAAGCGCTTTTTGCGGATCGGTTTCAGGAATGTTGCAGATTGTCAACGACGTTGTGCATAACAGCAAAACAGTAGCGATTTCAATTTGCAACCATTGTGCAATTTTGAACGAGTGCGGAATGGCCCTCTAAGACAGCAATTGTGTCCCCTCTCAACCTCCTCTTCTGCAGGGTATCCTAAAGATATATTCCTCACTCCTCCACATATAGCCACCTGGGTGACCTTGGGCTCATCACAGTCCTGATAGTGTTGTTTGCATAGAGCAGTCCTGTCAGAGCTCTCTCACCCTCACCTACCTTACAGGGTGTCTGTTGTGGGGAGAAGAAGGAAATGCGATTGTAAGCCACTCTGAGAATCTTTCAGGTAGTGAAAAGCAGGGTATAAAAACCAACTCTTCTTCTTCTTCTTCTTGAAGTGAAGCCTCCAGAACTATACACAGTACTCCAGGTGATCAATGTGGTATATAGTGGGACTATGACATCTTGAGATTTTGATGTAATGCCTCTGTTGATACAGCCCAAGCCTTCTTTACCACTGCATCTGCTGATATTTAGCTCATTCTACAAGTACCCCAAGATTTTGTTCACTCACTCACTCACTCACTCACACACGAATGCTGGAAAAGGACAGTAAAAGGCCTGGTATTTTTTGCAAAAGAAGGATACAAGGTGTTTTGCATACTGAACATTTCTAGAGGCTCCACCCATCAAAGCAAGTGGCTTCCAAAGTTACTGGTGAGGTTGTTGCTGCAAGCAAAAGCATTCTTCCTTCCTCTGACTTCTGGCCTTGCTTGCTTCTGCTTCTCCTCATTTCCTCACTCCAGCTAGGAGTCTTCTTATCCATCTGTGATTGTGGGAGCTGGTGAGTGGCCCCTTGAGTATTCTTTTAGCAGGGAAGCTTATGGCATTCCCTTCTCACATCTTCCCCCAGCCAAGTTCCCCTCCCTCTGGCTACCATTTTGCTTCTCATGATTGAGCTGGCAAGCAGTGATGTGTTATGTGCACCCTGCATATAATTTGAAGCCAACTTAATGGCATATCCTTTGTTCTATGCCCCACTATTCCCGCCGCTGCCACTTTTCTTATTTATTTATTTAGTTTGTTTGATTTATCTATATATGATGTAATGCAAATCAGTCCCAGAATAGCAACCAAGGTAGAGAAGAGCAATGCTCCAAAAGAAATCATGTGGGGGGAGAGCAGAAATCCACCCTAGAGATATTTATCTGTGAAAAAACCTAGACGTGTGAGGAACCCAGACAAAGCCAGAGCAATCAGAAGCAGCTAGCAGTCAGAGCAGCAAGCAGCATGGGTAAGCTGGCCTCCTTTGGTACCCACTGTTTTGTGGCACCTACTCTCATGGGCCCCTGCAAGAGAGCGGACTGCAAAAGTCTGGTGGAATGCAGAATTCTCTCCAGTTGTGCAGTCTCTTGTTTGTATCTAAGCTGCTCCATGTTTAAGAATGGATGGATATCTTTCTGGATCTTGGCCCAGGCCCTTTCCAGTATCTCCAAGGTCCATTTGCCTACATTATTACCTCTTTTCCCCCAGTGACATTTCCTCCACTTGATTATAGATGCCCCAAGACACCTGGCCAGCAGAATGCATTTTCTGTTGTTATCTAAAGAGGTATCATGTCAAAGTGGTACTCTGGAAACATTTGCAAAGTGTTTCCAAAACAGTAACAAGGGCTGTCTGGGCAAGAGGCAAAATAAAACAAAATGTACCACTCTAACTGTGAGGAACTACTTCCGGATGTTTAGCCAACAATTCTTTTGAATTTATTTCAACCATTGGTTCTGGTCTGACCCTCTGGGGCAACAGAAAATAACTCTGCTCCATCTTCTATATGACAGCATTTAAGTATTTGAAGATGGCTATCTTATCACCTCTTAGTCATCTTCTCTCCAGTCTAAACAGTCCAAGTTCCCTCAACCTTTACTCATATGACTTGGTTTCCAAACCTCTCACCATCTTTGGAGTACTCCTCTGGACATGCTGGAGTTTCTCTACATCTTTCTTCAGTTGCGGTGCCCAAAACTGAACATAGTAATCCACATGAGGTCTTACCAGAGTGGAGTAGCCCCAAATCCCATTTGCCTTTTTAGCCACCGAGTCACACTGCTGACTCATGTCCAGTGTATGGTCTACTACTACTGCCAAGACAAGTCTCACTCATCCTATAGTAATGCATTTGATTTTTCCTAGTTAAATGAAGAACTTTACATTTATCACTATTGAAATACATTTTATTCATTTTAGCCCAGTTTTCCAGCCTGTCAATATCATCCTGTATCCTGATTCTGTCTTTTGGTATGTTTGCTACCCCTCCCAGTTTAGTGTCATATGCAAATTTAATAAGCACTCCCTCTATTCCTTCATTGAAATCATTTATAAATATGTTGAACAATACAGGGACAGATCCCGGAGGCACTCCAGTCATCACTCCTTTCCAAGAAGATGACAAACAATTTACAAGCACCGGTTGGGTGTTATCTGTCAACCAGTTCTCAATCCCCCAACAGTAATAGGATCCATACTGCATTTTACCAACTTGTCAATAAGAATATCATGTAGAATCTTATCAAAAGCCTTACAGAAAGCAAGGTAAATTATGTCCACAGCAATCCCCTGATTTAGCAAAGTAGTAACTTCCTCAAAAAAAAAAAAAAGAGAGAGAGATAAGGTTAGTCTGACATGACTTATTCTTGATAAAGCTATGCTGACTCTTAGTAATTACAGCCATCCACTCTAGCTGCTCCAGGACCAACTAATTATTTGTTCTAAAATTTTGCCATATATAGACATCAAGCTGACAGGTCAGTAGTTACCCGGATTCGCCTTTTCCCCCTTCTTGAAGATGGGGAGAACATTTGCCTGCCTCCAATCATCTGGCACATAACCTGTTCCCCAGGCAATTTAAAAAACAATGGACAGAGGCTCAGAAATCAAATCTGCAGTTTCTTTTAGTACACTTGGATACAATTCATTTGGACCAGAAGATTTGGTTTTATTTAAAGAAACTACGGGCCATTCCGCACCAGGATCTATGTTGCAAATTGGTTGCGGGAAGAAAAAACGCCATTTTAAATTGTGGAATTCGTCGTTATGCATACCTGGCTTTGTAGTGGAATCCACTTGCGTTTCTATCATTTCCCACAGGTTTCCGGTCTCGGCAAAAATCGCTAGCCAGGAAGCGATATTGCCGAGCTTCGTCCCGCCCCTGGCTGTCAAGCAGCCAATGGGCGGCCGTTGTCATGATCCCCAAAAGCCCCTTTCCCTTTAAGGAAGGTTTAAAAAAAAAACGTTGCAACGAATCTGCATTGACCCATCTAGCTAACTGGTGGTGTTTGAGCTGCCGTTTCATCGTTGCCACGCTCCCCATAACCCCCCCCACCACACACACACACACATGGGCACGATTTTCGGCCGAAAATACAGTGAAAAATAAAGGGAAAATAAACCAGTAAACGGAGCTGTGTGTTGTTTCTTGCTTGACTTAAAACAGCTCTGCAGCCAGAGAAGCCTCGCTGGGTAAACGAAGGCTTGCCGTGCGTTGATCTCCGCTCACTGGGAGAAAAAAAAATGACGATCGCTTCGCTGGAAGATCAGAGGAGAGAGCTAGGGGGAGGGACTTTGAAGAAACCGCAACAATGGTAATGCACAGAACTTTCCTGCTAGTGTTGCAAATTGGTTGCAAGAGTGTAGCGCTTTCCAGAGGGTGAATCCACTTTTTTGGATTTCCCTGAAAGCGCTACAACGAAGCGCTTTTTGTGGATCGGTTTCAGGAGTGTTGCAGATTGTCAACGACGTTGTGCATAACAGCAAAGCAGTAGCGATTTCAATTTGTAACCATTGTGATATTTTGGACAAGTGCAGAATGGCTCTACATGTTTATGGTCTACCGCTACAGTGATCCTAGGCCACAACTCCCATCCCTCATCACATGAAATGATTCTGCCACACTGAACACGATTCCCCTTGCAAAAGAAGACTGAGAACTAGGAATTGAGCAGTTTAGCACTTCAGATTGTTATATGGCAATCAGGATTTGTAGATTATAATGAAGTTTTAACAATTGGGGTACATGAGTGTAAATTTTGTAATTTTCTTGTTTTATTTGTACAACTAAAGCTTTAATTTGTGTAGAGATAACTGCTTTGTCTTTGAGTTTAAAGGTCTATCTTAGAAAGATCTATTGTGAAAATATTGTGAACCATGAGGGGTAACAATTCCTATTGATGAAGTTTGAACAAGCTCTCTGTTTTTCCCAAGAGAAGTATTAGTCTAGTCCTGTAGATGGCGATATTCATTCAGACATTTATTCACTCATTCATGGACTTTCATATAATATACATTTGAGTAATTTTAGCTTTAAAATAATGTCTTCTGTATAAGGAATGTTGTTTGTAGTCTAAATGTTGGAAGGAAGCCTGGACCTTTTAATTTTTTTCTCTCTTTTCTCGGATATCCTGGGCCCTGACTGTAAATAGTCTTAAAGGTCAAAACCAAAACTTTGAACCAGATCCAGAATTCAACTGGCAGCCAGTACACCTGCTTCAGCACAGGCTGAATATGAGATTGCCAAGGAGTTTTAGTGAAAACCCTAGCAGTCACATTATGTACTAGTTGCAATTTCTGGGTCAGAACAAGGGCAGGCCAGCATAGAGCAACTTACAGAAGTTTAGCCCGAAGATGGCCATCACATCCATGTAGCTAAGCTCTAGTCAAACATCACACCCACATTCCTGCTGAGTATGAGATCTTCGATTGCACCTCATCTAGGAAGGGCAAATGTGCTTCCTGATCTGGCCCTTTCCTACCCAACCACAGCACCTCTGTCTTGGAGGTGTTGAGTTGCAAGTGATTCTAAACTAGGAGGGGTAGCAAACACAGCAGAAGACAGAATCAAAATACAGGATGATCTTGACAGGCTGGAAAACTGGGCTAAAATGAATAAAATGAATTTCAGTAGTGATAAATCTAAAGTTCTGCATTTAGGTAGGAAAAATCAAACGCATCATTACAGGATGGGGGAGACTTGTCTTGGCAGTAGTATATGCGAAAAGGATACACTGCTAAAAACATCTTATTAATTCTTAGGGCCATTTCCCACGGCGATCTTTGTTGCAAATTGTTTGCGGAATGAAAAATCGCCATTTAAAATAGTGGAATTCGTCGTTTTGCACACCTGGCTTTGTAGTGGAATCAGTTGCGTTTTTTAGCGTTTCCCACAGGCTTCCGGTCTCGGCAGAAATCGCTAGAAAGGAAGCGCTATTGCCAAGCTTGTCCCGCCCCTGGCCGTCAAGCAGCCAATGGGCAGCCGTTAGCATGCTCCCAAACAGCCCCTTTCCCTTTAAGAAAGCTTTTTTAAAAAAAAAAACAGACCCATAGCAACGAATCTACATAGATTCCTTGCACTGGAGAGACCCATCCAGCTGCCTAATGTGATCTATCGTTTGATTGTATGATCGTTGGCACGCTGGCTCGAGTGATAAAAAAAAATCCCCCCCCCCCTTCTCACGGGCTCGATTTTCGGCTGAATTTATGTGTAAAAAATAAAGGGACTTTATTTCTGCAAACGGGCTTTTATGTGGTTTGTGCTTAGTGACTAAAGGTGAAGGACTGAAGCCAGGGAAGCCTCTAAACAGAAAGAGGCTCGCCGGTGCGTTTATCCCCGCTCGCTCCGAGAAAAAAAAATGGCGATCGCTTCGCCGGAAGTTTGGAGGAGAGATCCAGGGGGAGGGACTTTGAAGAACCAGCTACAATGGTAACGCACAGGTCTTTAGCGCTACTGTTGCAGATTGGTTGCAGGAGTGTATCGCTATCCGGAGGGTGAATCCAGTTTTCTGGATTCCCCTGAAAGCGCCACAACGAAGCGCTTATTGCTGATCGGTTTCAGGATTGTTGCAGATTGTTGACGACGTCGTGCGTTATGGCAAATTAGTAGCGTTTTCAATCGGCAACCATTGTGCTATTTTTAAGCCGTGGGAAATGCCCCTTAATGTGGCACAGTTTTCACAGCACGAAACCCATCGTTTTATATTCGTTTTTGCATTGCAAACGCTCCAACAGCGTTTTTTCAGCGAGGCTTCTGAAACGAGTTTTACGGTGACTTTTCTTGTGTGATGGCACTGAGGACAGTCTTTTTCTTATGCATAAATGTTAGCATGTTTTTGGTCTCCCCTATTCTGCTCCCAGTCCTTCATCTACCAATGGGAGCTCAAGCACCTGCTGCCTTTGTCAGCAATCATGTGAACATGACATTTGCCCTGGCAACCAAGCCAACTGTTGTTGTTGTTGTGGTTGTTAGGTGCGAAGTCGTGTCCGAACCATTGCGACCTCATAGACAATGATCCTCCAGGCCTTCCTGTCCTCTACCATTCCCTGGAGTCCATTTAAGTTTGCACCTACTGCTTCAGTGACTCCATCCATTCTCTATCGTTCCCTTCTTCTTTTGCCCTCAATCGCTCCCAGCATTAGACTCTTCTCCAGGGAGTCCTTCCTTCTCATGAGACGACCAAAGTATTTCAGTTTCATCTTTAGGATCTGGCCTTAAATTAGTAGAAATTGTCCCATGGTAAGCTTGGCATTTCCTCCACAGGCTTCTGTGAATGCTCCTGAGACTACAAAGTTCTACTTCTGATTAGTGACTATTGGGAGGGGGGGGGCTTGTTTGAAAGTTTATCAAGCTGGTGAAGTGGAGGGGTCTGAAATGCCAGTCCTGGATTGGAGGCGAATGAGGAAGCAGAGCTGCTTCAGGCTATGGGCAGAGGCTCCCATTTTGGGCTTGCCTTCACGGGGGGAGGGATAGTATAGTGGAGGCTTTAACTTTGCATTGGAGCCTGTGGTTTGCTGTGATCCATCCTGCCCACTCTCTGTGAGGAACAGTATACCTCAGAGGGGGAAAGGTGGTAGTTTTGGCATTCAGAAGCCTGTCTATCCCCATGGAAAAGTCCCCATGTCCATGAACCACAATTTCCATAATGCCCTGCAAGCAGCATGTGCCAGAGTGGTGGTCAGGTGACTTTGCAGAACAACAGAGGAAGTTCCCCCTCCCGCAGTCAGAATGGTTTAGAATGCAAAAACTCAATAAAACAACATAGCATAGAACCAGAGCATGTGCATAAACAGGAATGTTTTTAAAATGTTTTTTAAAAGGAAGATTTTAAAGTGTCAGCAAATTGACTGCAGAGGAAAGCAGTGCATGCATAATAGGCCCAGATCACATGAGGTGAAGTTAGAAAAAGGCAGTTCAACTCAAAACCTCATTGTGAAATGATGGGATCCACAAAGGGATCCCATAGAGGAGACATGACATCACGGTGGCTTTAAAGATCGGGATACCTGCATATAGTAATATAGGCACCAGAATGGAATTCAGTTTAGGAACATGGCCATCTGTTGTAGTCAGATATGCAGGGAGGTCAGATAGAAAAAAGTTGAACAAGCTTGGAGACAAAATGCATCCCTGTTTGGACATACTTGGACATTGGGATCTTATGAGAAAGAGTGCTGCATGCATCTACTCTAATCTGACAAGTATTTTCTAAATTTTCAGAGCAAAAGTAAGAGATGGTGTTCTATCCCTAATTTTTTTAGCTCTACCCACAATAAAGAGTCAAAAGCCTTGCATAGATCGATGAAAGCACTGATCCAAGGTAGAGTACTTTGCCATAAACCAAATTTTCTCTCTTTCAGGTAAGCTGTGGGCAGCTACCCAGTCTTGTAATAAAGCATGGACAGTAGGCTGATAGGTCTGTAGTTCTCCAGATTATCCAGGTCACCTTTTTTTAAAGATGGGGATAAGTATTGAGTTCAGCCAAGAATCAGGAAGAATGCCATACTTATCTATTAATGTGAAAAGATTAGCAAGGGAAAAGATTAGCAAGTTTTCCATAGTGTTCTCCTTCAGTAGATCTGCCATGATGCCATCTGGCCCAGGCACTTTGTTCGATTTAAGGGCCTTTATAAGATCAGTGATCTCTTTATGTGAAACTGGGGCCAATCAGGAACATCTGAAGTCAACAGGGGGACATAGGACAAACCAGAAAGGAGAGGATCATTAAAGAGAGTAGCATAAAAAGAAGTCAATCTATGAATTGGGATGTTATGAACAAAGGTGTCACCCACTGGAGATTTTAAGCCAGTAACTATAGACCAAAAGGTTTTATTATCATTATTATCTGGCTGCAGAGAGGAGTTGAGACCATTTAGCCATAGCAAAGAAATGCTTCTTCTGCTCTAACAATGATTGGCATTCCCTCCTCAACTCACTATACAGAGAGGAGGTCCATGGGAAGCTGCTGGAACACACCTGGTCATATAAATATCACAATCTTTTTAAAGCATGAGAACATTCATTGTCAAACCAGGAATTGGATGCTTATTTAGTTACTGTTGAGCTAAGGGGCTGTGACCAAATTATTATTTCATATTGGGGGCATCTAGAACAGAGCCAGAAGAAAGCAACCTGTCTACTTCATAGTTAGCCTCAGAATTTACTAACAATGGAAAATGGTCGCTTTCAAAGTGATTACCAATAGAAAATTTGATGACAAACTTTCTCCAGTCTATAGAGGGGATTGCATAATCAACCAAACTGCAACTCCAAGAAGAGACATAAGTAAAGTGGCTAACACTGTCTAGGGTCATTTATGGAAAAACCAGAAACTGGGAGCAGCAGAGCAGCAGGTCCACAAGGGAGTTAGGATATCGGTTATGCCACCATTGACTGTAAAGGGGGTTTATATGTTTTATAAATTTTCATTGGTATCTGTATTTTGTAAATTGCCATGAGACGGCTGGGCCGAGAGTGGCAGTCTATAAATTGAATGAATGAATGAATGAATGAATGAATGATAAAGTTGCCCTCAGTCATGTTGATCAGAAACATTCAGAAGGCTTAAATTGAATTTTATACATAGGTCCATGAATGAATGACCTGCCTGACTGATAATCAGCTGTTTAGATTGTCTGTTCAGGGGAAAGAGAAAAGGGGTGAGCGCAACATTACCCCAGTGCACAATTCTGCTTAATTGGATGTTGTTTGCTCCAGTTCTTGCATTGAAATCTCCCACTGTGAGAAGGGCAGTTTGAGGATATCTATCTACAAGCGATTCAAGATAAGCATTCAATTAATTCCAGTGTGGTTTAGAAAAGTCCATAACAGAAAAAGGAGGGAGATAAACATCTATTAAAATAAGTTGAAAATCTCTCAATTTCAACAGAAGGACTTGGGCAAAAGGTGGACATGGGTCAAGGCATTTAACATTAAACCTGCGTGAATACACCTGATGTTTTGGATGCCATTACCTTGTCTGAAGACCCTTCCCCCACAAGAGTATCCATAAATCTTATGCCTGTGAACCCAGTTCCAAATTCAGACTGTCTACCATCTATGGAAAACCACCAAAATATAACTGCAGCCTGTCCTCTCCAATCTCCTGGAATTTTGCTGGCTGGGGGAACAAAAGAGGTGATCTTGATCTAATGAACTTCCTAAAGAATTTGGACATGATTTGCTTTCAAGAGACTTGGTCCCTCACTTGATGTCTTGCTTACAGGCTACTCTTCTTTCTCACTCCCTGCTTTTAAATTGAATAGAAGGGGATGCCCCATGGCAGGATTGTGTTGCTTGTTTCGTAATTCTGATGGAAAGTACCTGTGGTCAATGATTGCATGATCAAAGTCTCTCTATAATTGCATGCTGCTCTTCTCCTGGCAGTTTACCAGGGAAAGGGAAATCAGCCACAAGATCCTTTTAAAAACAATTAGCCAGGTGGCTGCTGGGGGGCTGTTCTATTACATCAGTATGGGTGCTCTCCTCTTCTGGAACTGATGGGCACTGAATTGGAGTAGGCTGGGCTTCCATATGCCACAATGGTTCCTCCCAGTTTATCAAATCCTGCTGCACTGCATTCAGTGGATCATCAATGCAGCTGGACAGCCGCAAACGCTTCAGTATCAGAGGCCTAATAACGGTATTTATGAAAGCCCTTGCTGGAAAGATTCTTTTAACACATAGGGATGGCTTGCGACTAAGAATCAATGAGAGGATTGTAGAGGAGGCAACGGTTAGGAGGATCTTCTGTCCTTGCTGGGGAGAATTAAGTTGTTGGGTATGTCATAAATGAATCATGGCAATGCTGATCTTAAGTAGACAGGTGATTTTTGACTCTGTGGATGCCTTTCCATAATGGAGGCCGGCCCATGTTGTTGCCTACTATTAGGCATATTCTTTCTGGTTTAATTACCAGTTGGAATTTGAGTGGACTCAATGCCTGTTCACAGTTCACAGTTCTGGCTATCAAAGCAAGCTGGCAACCCTCTAATAAACCAGAGCATTCTCTGGTAGCATCACACCCAGAGGGCTGCATGTTTTGTAGAGCTGAAAATGTCATCCCTAACTCTTCATCGCAGCATTCGCCTGGGCCACTGGGCTCCATCTCCCCCATGAGTTGCAGGGGGGCAAAACAATTACAAGTTTCCTTGTTATAAGTGCAACTTTCCATTGTAGTATCAGTAAGTGAGAAGAGGTCTGATATCTTAGATTGCTTTGCAGCATAGGGGCTTCTCCCCTTCTCTTGGGTGTTTGCCAAAAACCATAACAGCCACTAAAGGGCAGGATAAAAAGCTGAACAGATATTCTTCCCTAGGCTAGCTAATGCTTCAATCTTCAAACAAGTGATGGGAAAAGAACAATCCAAGCCGAGAGGATGAAAATCCAATGGATGTTTAAATTTAAAAAGTTAATCAGGTAGTCAAATAAGGTCCGTGAGCCCAAACACTCTGGAGGCTTCCTTACTATTAAAATTATCCCAGGACGAGCTTTCAAGATTAATGATTCAAGAGTCAGTATTTGTAAAACAGCTAGTAAGAAAAACCTGGTCCTTGATGATAGCATTTAAAAACAAAGCTCTTCCCGGAGTGAAGATACATGCGTCTTTCTTCGGCAAGGCAGAGCCACAACCCCCAGCTATGCCAGTAACTGACCAGATCATCTAGCGAAAGGTATTGGGGAGAGATGGGCACGAGCCAACCCACAGGTCTCCATGAACCCATGAAATGGAGTAGTTCATGGGTCGCGAACCAGGATCATATGGCCATGCCCCTGATGGCCACAAATGACTGCATATGGGTATTAACCCTTTGTGCATGTTCTTGGGATTTTTTAGGGGCGTAATTTCCTCCCTTGGTGCATGAGCATGAGCATTTCTCACTGCATAGATGGGGCTTAGGAGGGTTGTCTTTTGGTTACCATGGCTACTCCAATGTTTTCCCATCTAGCTTCATTGGCATCCTTGTTAGCCAAAAATAGTGCACCCCTTGGTTTCAATGGGAAAGGATCCTTATTCTGTCAAGTGGATCGATAACTGGTTGACAGATTGTAACCAAAGGGTACTTGTTAATGGTTCTGCATTCTCTTGGAAAACAGTGACAAGTGGATTTCTCCAGGGATCTATCCTAGGGCCTGTGTTGTTCAACATATTTATAAGTGATTTGGTTGAGGGTTTATAGGGGATACTTATTAAATTTGCAGACGATACTAAACTGGGAAGGGTAGCAAACCCAACCAAAGACCGAATCAGAATACAGGATGATCTTGATAGGCTCGAGAAGTGGGATAAATTGAATAAAATGAAGTTCAAAAGGGACACGTGTAAAGTTCTGCATTTAGGTAGGAAAAAACAAATAACCAATTTAGGATGGGGAAGACTTGTCTTGGCAGCAGCATGTGCGAAAAGGTCTTAGTAGACCACACATTGAACATGAGTCAACAGTGTGACTCGGTGGCTAAAAAGGCGAATGGGATTTTGGGCTGTATCAAATAGAGTATCATGTTCAGATCATGGGAGGTGATGGTACTGCGTCACTCTGCTTTGGTTTGGCCTCACTTGGAGTACTGTGTTCAGTTTTGGGCACTGCAGTTGAAGAGGGATGTAGACAAACTGGAGTGTGTCCAGAGGAGGGCAACAAAGATGGTGAGGGGTTTGGAGACCAAGATGTATAAAAAAAGGTTGGGGAAGCTTGGTCTGCTTAGCCTGGAGAGGAGACAACTGAGAGGGGATTTGATAACCATCTTCAAGTATTTAAAAGGCTGCCATATCAAGGATGGAGCAGAGTTGTTCTCTCTTGCCCCAGAAGGACGGACCAGAACCAATGGGATGAAATTAATTCAAAAGAAATTCCGTCTGAACATCTGGAAGAAGTTCCTGACAGAGCGGTTTCTCAGTGGAACAGGCTTCCTTGGGAAGTGGTGGGTTCTCCATCTTTGCAAATTTTTAAACAGAGGCTGGATAGCCATCTGATGGAGAGGCTGATTCTGTGAAGGCTCAAGGGGGTGGCAGGTTACAGTAGATGAGTGATTGGGATGTGAGTGTCCTGCATAGTGCAGGGGGTTGGACTAGATGACCCATGATGCCCCTTCCAACTCTATTATTCTATGATTCTAGATGAGGTACATAGAGCATAGTTATTTCATCTTAGCTTAGGCCATTTTTGCCTAGCTTGTTGCCTGTCTATCTGGATTTCCCTCTGTACACATTCGGGAGCCCTTCTTTCACCAGCTTACTGGAAAGAATTCTTCATACACCACCTTATTATTGTGTTGTATGCTTGTTTGACAGGGGGCTCTGGAACCAGAGAAGGGCTCCTAAAAGGGCCTTGGTCAAAAAAGGTTGAGAATTACTGCTTTAGGTGGCTTACAAAATAAATGTGAAACCAGAATGCATCTGACTCTTCCTTTCTGTTCTATTCTATTTCTCATGCTTCATGAAGAGGAAGAAAGAGGTGCAAATGAGATTTTCAGTCTTTTATATACTTAACAAGGATTGTGGCTTGTAAATGTAACCTTGACTTAAAATGTTACCAAATAGACATAAGATGAAACTACGTGACCCATTTTTAAGGAGTCAGGCCTGGGGAGCCTGCGGCCAAACAGTCCCCGAGGAGAATGCCATTTCAAAAGCCTGCAGGAGCCCATGGGACCAACACATGGGGGAGGAGCTCAGGAAAATAGAACAGGGGGGAGTCAGGACCCCTCCTCAGCCAGTGCCACAGTCCCAAGCTCAGCTGGGCTCCCACAGGCTTTAATACAAACATTCCACACAGCTGCCATGCGGCTGCAATGGGAAGAGTGCTGCTGAACACAGAGAACAGTGCTGAACACACCCTCCAGGTGGAACCTAGGCCCATTCCGCACCAGGATCAATGTGGCAAATTGATTACGGGAAGAAAAAACGGAATTTAAAATAATGGAATTCGGCGTAATGCATACCTGCCTTTGTAGTGGAATCCAGTTGCGTTTCAATCGTTTCCCACAGGTTTCCGGTCTCGGCAAAAATCGCTAGAAAGGAAGCGATTTTTTCTGTGCTTTGTCCCGCCCCTGGCCGTCAATCAAACGAGCAGCCAATGGGCAGTTGTGACCATGCTCCGGAAAAGCCCCTTTGCCTTTAAGAACATGTTTTAAAAAAAATAAAAACACACGTTGCAACGAATATGCCTTGATTCCTTGATTCCTTACTTCCTCCTAACGTAGGGACCCATCTAGCTGGTAGCTGGCCTGTGAGCTGCTGATTCATTGTTGCCACGCTCCCCCGAGTGAAAAAAAAATCCCCCCCCCCCGTGCACGGGCGTGATTTTCGGCTGAAAATAAAGGGAACTTGCAAACGAGGCTGTGTTGTGCTTTGTGACTTGAGGCGAGCTTTAAAGCAGCTCTGTGAAGGGACTGCAGCCAGAGAAGGCTCGCTGGGTGAATGAAGGCTCGCCGGTTCGTTGCTCTCTGCATGCTCCAAGAAAAAAAATGCCGATCGCTTCGCCAGAAGTTCAGAGGAGAGAGCCAGGGGGAGGGACTTTGCTGAAACCGCAACAATAGTAACACGCAGAACTTTTTCGCTAGTGTTGCAGATTGGTTGCAAGAGTGTAGCGCTTTCCAGAAGGTGAATCCATTTTTTGGGATTTCCCTGGAAGCGCTACAATGAAGCGCTTCTAGCGGGACAGTTTCAGGAGTGTGGCAGATTGTGTACGACGTTGTGCATAACTGCATATTAGTAGCGATTACAATTTGCCACATTCCTGCTACATTAAACTTGTGCGGAATGGACCCTAGAATTACAACTGATCTCCAGACTATGGAGAAACTCGCTGCTTTGAAGGGCTAACTCTATAATATTTTCCACTATGGTCCCTTCCCTGCCTCCAACCTCCACTAAGTCATTCCTTTTCAGACATTGCTTCTCATATATTGTGCAGTAAATGTGCATCTGTTTCTCATTTGCTGCAAATTAATGGAAGCACTTCTGTCAAGTATTTCCTGCTCCCACTCAGCAAAAGCCTATTCATTGCACAGTGATTTCTCTGTGTGGCCTGCAGAAATACAAGACTAGTTATTGGTGATGCATCTAGGGTTGCCAGGTTCATTGATGCTGCTGGTGGAGGATGGGGAAAACTTTCTGAGAGCTTCACACTTTCTGAGAGCTTTGGGGTAAAGCTCTGTGGTAGAATTTGCTTGAAACCATACAATTTTGCCCAAAAACCAGAGTGTCCCCCCAACAGGTTTCTATAACCCTGTCATGTCCTTGTCACTTCCAGCTGACATCAGAACATCATGTTAAAATGCAGCATTCTTGGGGTAATCTTGGGGAGGAGTTGGGGGGCCAAGGTGTGTATCGGAAGAGGGGGATCCCTGTCCAGACCAGTGGGCTGGATGTTACTTTGCCATCCTCTCTCCCATCTCCACCAGGCCCACACCATTTTCAAAAACAAAATAAATAAACCGATATATAGAATACTTTTGGAGGCTGTACGCAGTCCTTGGGTACAACCCTTACAGATGTCTTTTTTTTAAGTTATAGGTAAGCACCTATAAAGTTTATAAGTACATCTTGGCTCCTAAAAGACACTGGACACTGAAAGTAAGATTATATTTCTGGCCATTACATTGTTGTGTAACATCATAATTAGCCTATGGGAATTTCTAATAATTATATATAAACTTTATAGGTTCTTACCTTGACCAGGGCCTGCTTTTGAAATATTAGAGCCTCACATAGCTGTATCTGGCCTTTTGGTCCACAGAATTGACTAGTAAGTAAGAACATTATAGGGTTTTTTTCTGAAAAAGTTTCCCTAATTGATTTATATCATGTTATCATAACACATCATGTTCCATTTTTTTCTTTTCAGATAGTGTCCTGAGTATATAATTTTATATCATACTAGTTTATGTAAAAGATCTAACCAGATACAAAAATTCTTATATTTATTGTATTTCATGAATGCTGGTTTTATTTGATGCCTGACCATTGATAAAGGTGGTAATGTCGAAACATGTCTGGTCAGTGGACAAATTAATATGCATGTATGCATTGATCTTATTGAGGCCTTGGGTTTTTAATTTAAATAAATATTAGTACTATATTTTTACAATTGTGTTCTACCCTACAGAGGCTTGTTCATTTCCCTTGTTTTGCCCTTTTTAGGTTCTTGACTTTTGTTTGAGTCAGGATATTTTCTCCTTTTTGTTTTGGACAAGATTTTTTTGTTTCATATCGTATACCTCCAGTAATGATTTTGTGTGTGTTTGTTATATGCTGCTTGGTTGCTTCTGACTGATGGTGATCCTACAAATTAATGACCTCCAAGGAGCCTTGCTCAGGTCTTGCAAGTTGAGAACAATCTTTTCCTCCTGCCTCAACTTTTCCTAGCACTATTGTCTCTTCCCGTGGGCCTTGTCTTCTCATGATGCAACCAAAGGTTTGGGTTAGAAGGAAAACTTAGAAGGCAACCCTTACAAATAACCGGGCCAAGAGCATACCACTTCACTGCCACAACCAAAAGCCAGATTTTACAGTAGGTACAGTTATGCTATTTTGCAGGACTTTCCCAGGCATGACAACGGTGGTCCTGTTTACTCTGCTACATCCAAAGGCCAACCCTCGTCTCCTGAGGCAAGACTTTCACCAAGGAGATGTCACCTCAGAGCACCAAGTGACATTCAAGTCTTGCCCGACTTCCCTTTAACAGGCAGCCATGGCCCCCTTGTACATCTTGCCAGTGGTGTTTTGTGTATCTCTGCAGTCCTCTCGATCATTTCAACATCTCACACCACATCCACATGTTCGGCCTGACTGATTAGAATTTGCCTGCTATGATCTCTTCAGCCACTTGATGGTCCTTTTGGTTTTGAAATTCTGCCCACAAGGGGGCAGTAGCAGATTTAGTCAAATGAAATACCTCTAGAATACTTTGATGCTTTGATACTTTACATTTATTTTCATTGTTACCGTTCAATTGCTTTCAACAAGTGGGGGGATTAAAGAAGTGAACAAAAATGAAATAAATGTGCTAAATAAAGCTTTACAACAAACGATTCATTGTATGGCTTTCAGTTCTGGGGTCAATTAATGCACTCTCAAAGCCTTTTCAGAGGTCAATAGTTCCCAAATTCTTCATTCTTAGAATCATAGAATTAAAGAATTATATTGCTGGAAGGAGTCATAGAGGCCATCTAGTCCAACCCCCAGCTCAATGCAGGATCAGCCCTAGGCATCCAGGATAATATCTGTCCTGCTGCTGCTTGAAGACTGCCAGTGAGGGGGAGCTCCCCACCGCCTTAGGCAGCCTATTCCCCTGCTGAACTACTCTGACTGTGAAATTTTTTCCCCTCATATCTATCCAATATCATTCTACACGTAGATTAAACCCATTACTGCAGGTCCTTTCCTCCACTGCCAACAGGAACCACTCCCTGCTTTCCTCCAAGTGACAGTCTTTCAAATACTGACAGTGATCATTTCCCCTCCTTTTCTCCAGGCTGAATATTCCCAAGTCCCTCAGCCTTTCCTCGTAGGACTTGGTCCCCAGGCCCCCGATCAGTCTCATCGCTTTCCTCTGGATACTCTAGTCTGGAGTGTCATGTTGGTAAATTAATTTGCCCCAGACTGCCCCATCCTTGAGGCTTTTTGGATCTAATTGCAAGAGCGCCTTGGAGGACTTCCTTCACCCATTGTTTTCTGCCTCAAGGGGATGGCTAGCAGTTGCTGTCATCAGTTTGTACACTCCACAGTCCTTTTTGACCATGTTCTGATCACTTTCTTTGGGGGCCTGCACAAGAACATCCAACGAGAACAGTTAGGTATGTGGTGAGTCCTAATTAAGGCAATGATTTTAAAATGTACAGAGTGCTGCACATTTTAATAATGTTATCTGATAAAATTAACAAAATATATTTAGAGAATGTGCAGAGTGTCTTTCGATGGTATAACCAGTCACTTTATCCTGCAGGATATTTACTACAAGAACAGGATCTCTCACAAAATGGCATGCTGCAATCTCTCACACCCACGAAAAAGAAAACTGACAGATATTTTTGGATTTCAGCATCTGATGTTTCTCAGTTTTTAGAAAATGAGAATATGGAGTACAAGACATTTTATGTACATTGAAGTTCAGTCATAGCATCATAAGGACCTCCAGGATCATCTAGTCCAGGGGTAGTCACACTGCGGCCCTGCAGATGTCCATGGACTACAATTCCCAGGAGCCCCTGCCAGTGAATGCTGGCAGGGGCTCATGGGAATTTTAGTCCATGGACATGTGGAGGGCCACAGTTTGACTACCCCTGATCTAGTCCAACTCCCTGCAGAATGCCAGTGGCCCCAGTTGCATGCCCAGAGGATGCCTCTCCCAAAACAGAATTCCTGGCCAGTCTGGACCAGAAGAAATTCACCTCCTGATCCCAGAGTGGAGACTGGCATTTCCCTGGGCATGCAAGAAAGAGTCACAATTCCTTCTGCCCACCCACTCACAATCTAAGTTCACAGAATCTGCATCTCTGTCAGATCACTATCTATCCTCTGTTTAAAAATTCCAAAGATGGAGAACCCACCTCCTCCCAAGGAAGCCTATTCCACTGAGAAACCGCTCTGTCAGGAACTTTTTCATGCCTAGACTACAGAGTCTCACCCTCAGGTGACATAGGTTTTCGTCGAGAAAATGGAGGCTTTAGAGGGTGGACTCTGTCATTGTGCCCTGCTGAGCTCCCTGCCCTCCTCACTCTCCATCCCTAGCTCTCCAGCAGTTTCCCAACCTGGGGATGGCAAACTTCTCCCCATCCCCTGCCAGTGGCTGGGGGTACCTGGCACACCTACTCTTGTCAAGCATAACCAAGACATGATGCCTTAGGACAACCTTGATGCCTTGGCCAATTTGGTTTCTGGGCTGTAAAAAGTTTCCCGTGAGAGCATGAGAGCCTTGTTCAGCATTCCTGAAAGCAGATTGTGGGGTCTGAAGGCATAACAAATCTTGCCTGCTGAAGGTGTTTATGCCAGGCTGCACTGGAGTCTTAAGAGTCCGGCATGTTGATCTGAAGAACTTCATAGAAAGTTTCATGAAAGTTCAGCTTAAAAGAGGAGGAGGAATGACCTGAGAGGGAGAAAGCCTGGAAAATGGTTTCTTGAAAGAGTTTGCTGCACTTTTTATCCATGCCTCTGCTTTAATCTGCTATATACCTGAGTCCCAAGGGCCAGGTTCAAAGTCTAGAGCATAATGTTCATAAACTCCAAATGTAAATCCAATTTATTTCAGTTGTGAAAACTATCCCAAAAGATATCAATACTAGTCCACTAACCATTGCCCCAGAGCAGAGTCTTACTTACAATCCACTTTGTAGAAGGCACAGATGGCACTGCGTGTTCCTCGTGAGGCTAAGCCTGGAGCAGAGTCAAGCAGACCTTCTTGCAACAGCAGGAGCTCTTCCTGTGAAGAGGCTGGATGAATCTTACCTTCTCACTTGTTCAGCTATCCCAGCCTCGCTTTATGCCAACTCTGGGGTCTGGACCAGCATCAGCAGATTCTTGATGTTTGTCAGAAGGTGCAGGTGACACCATAGGTTGAGGTGCTGTTTAGTAACCACTGTCATTAATGTTGGTGCCCTGTTGGACTCTAGTAGCCGCTGTTGCAGGGACTTTTAGGTGAGAGTAACTCTGAAGAGAACTTTGTGCTGCCATATCTTTTCTGTCTTTCCTCCTCTCCACTAGTGCCAGGATTGGCAACAGTTAAGACATATCCTGCTCTAACCCCTAATCTTCAGACTCTGGGCAACTGTTTATTTATGTCATGCATTCATCTGACTCTGGTAAGAAAAACATACTGTCCCTCTGCAAATTTTCTTAAACCCTTATTAGGCACTCTGTCTTGACACTGCAAAGACTGATTTATACTTTTCTCAGCATCTCGATTTACATACTAATTGGCCTGCTCTGTGTGCTGAATGAAGTTTTGTAGCCTTTTAAACACAGGAGCAACAATTGAATTCTCAGGATGCTTATTTGTGTCAGCATACATGTCAAAATATATGAAACCAGAAGTCAGGCACAGGTCAGGAAAGTAGCCCGCCAGGCGTTTTTCCATCTTGTCGGGTGAGGCTACTAGTGCCCCAACTGTCCTCTGAGCACCTGACCATGGGGATCCATGTGACAGTCACCTCCAAGATTGATTTCTGTGACTCACTCCATGCAGGCCTACCCTTGTCCCTGACTGGATTGCAGCTGGTGCAAAATGCAGCTGCCAGGGTCCTCACAGGAACATCTTGGAGGGCCCATATCTAGCCTTTGCTGAGGCAGTTGCACTGGTTGCCAGTTCCAGTTCAAGGTTTTGGTTTTAACCTTTAAGGCCCTTTGCAGTCTGGGGCCCACATATCTCAGGGACCACCTGTCACCCTATGCCCCCCGCAGGGCTTTGCACTCTGTGGGTACCAACTTGTTGGTAGTTCCCAGCCCCAGGGAAATGTGCCTGGCCTTGACCAGGACCAGGGCCTATTGAGTCCTGGCCCCTACCTGGTGGAATGAGCTCCTAGAAGAGGGCCTAGAAGCACACCCAGGGCCTCTCCTTCTTTACTCATGGTGTCCTGCCACTTCACTGTTGCTTTCTGGCCTGTCCTGGTGAGGGCTAGAAGCCTTTCTGGCCTGTCCTGGTGAAATTGTGCCCTCACCTGGTTGGCTAGAACTGCTGTCTGTAGTGGTTAGGAGCAGCGGCTTCTAGTCTGGTGAGCTGGGTTTGATTCCCCACTCCTCTACATGCAGCAGTACTGTCAGAAGCTCTCTCAGCCTCACCTACCTCACAGGGTTTCCTCTGTGGGAAGAGGAAGGAAAGGTGATTGTAAGCCACTTTGAGACTCCTTTGGGCACTGAAAAGTAGAGTATAAAAACCAACTCTTCTTCTTGTTGTGCATTTGTTCTGAACAGGCTAACACAGCAATATATTTTTTTATTTTATATTTATTTTTATTTTTATATTTATATTTTTATATTTATATCTAGAACAATATATTGATTCATAAACTTGTGTGGTCTAAGCCCACTGTCTCAGATGCATTTTATAGAATGTAGGTTGAATCAAACAGAAACCTTATTCCTTCATTAGGCCATAGCTAGCGACTCCTTGACAGCTGACTGCAAAAGACACTGTTTCTGAGAATGCTGTTTGTAGGAAATGAAGGCTGCTTTATGGATCTTATGAAGGGAGCAGAACCAGTGGGCAAGGTCTGTGCTCTTCCAGTCACATGCTCATATCCCCACATATATTCTCAGGATGGCTTCCAAAAGCTCTAATTGCAAAACACTAAAACAGAATACAAATAAGGGCCATTCCGCACAACGGGCAATGTTGCTAAATCTGTGCGCTATTGAAAAGTGCTGCAATCAAAAGCGGCAAGTCTCGAAAAAAAGGCTCTCCCACTAGCGCTGTTCTCGTAACACACATGTTTCTGGTCTCGCTGAAATCACAAAAAAGGAGGCGATATTTTTCAGCGCTTCCTCCCGCCCCTGACCATCAATCAAACAGAACAGCCACTTAACTGTTTTGTTCGTGCTTCCCCTTAAAAACTGTTTTTAAAAAAACCCAAAACACCTGTAGCAACGCATATTTGTTCATTCGATGTATCAGAAAGACCTTGCTCACTGGCATAGGAGCTGGCACTTAATCGTTTACACGCTCTTTAAGTTTAACCCCCCCCCCCGTGCAATTTCTGGCTGAAATTACAGGCAGTGTCGAATAGGGGACTGTACTGTGCTTGGAAACTTTACAGAAAATTGCTTGTAGAGGGATTTCAGCCAAAGAATCATCGCTTGTTGCTTTTGCTGGTTTAAGGGGGGGGGGAATGGCGATCGCGATGCCCGAAGCTCGGGTGCGAAAGCTTAGGGAGGGACATGCTTGCTACCGCTGTCCTGAGAATGCACATGTCTTTTTCAGATGTGTTGCACATTGTTCTCAAGAGTCTAGCAGTTTTTTAAGGGGGAATCCACTTTTGTGTTAGCGTTACACAATGGTATCCACTTTTGTGGATTCCCCGCAAAGTGCTACAACAAAGCGATTTTTGCAGGAGTGTTGCAGGAGTGTTGCAGATTGTGTCTGACGTCATACATAATGTTACGTAAAATACGTAAAATAGCGTTACGCAATGGTAACACTTCAGCAACATTAATGCTGTGTGGAATGGCCCTAAAAGTTACTGTGAAAAACCAATTCATCAAAACCCAAAATGCTAAAACAAGTCAGTTTAAAAACAGTACTAATGCTAATGCAACAAAATAGCTAGGAAAACAGCAGATCACATAAAATTAAATAAGAGGTCACATCAATTTCCGGTAAGACAAGGTGTCTCAAGAGGAAAAACAGAGAGAAAATTCAGTGAAATCAACAAGAAATCTAGTGTGCGGGTTGGAGTCTGTGTCATTATATGAGCAGCTCTGTTTCTTGAAATGCAAAAGCACTGCAGAATAGCTAATGATCTGCTAAAATTGGGTCTCCAAATGTAGTGAGTCAGTAAGGAACCCTCAGGTTTATTTAAACCTATTTTCTTTCACATGCTTCAAATGATGAAAGGGTGGGCATTCGATGATAAAAGGTTCCAGTTTCAGTCCTGGGCATAATGGCAATTGATGTGAAAGGCCTCTCTCTGCCTAGGGTTGCCAACTCTAGAGATTTGGGGGCAATGTCTGGGGAGCACAGAGTCTGAGGAAGGGAAGGAGCTCAGCTGGGGTGTGTGATGCCATAGAATGCACCGTTTCCTGCAGGGGAACTGATGCCTGAAGTCTGGAGATGAAGAATAATTCGGAGAGAAGTCAGACGCCACTTGAAAGTTGGTAATTCTGCCTCTATCTGAGACTCTGGAGAGACACTGCCAGTCAGAGTTAGGTCAAGGAATAGTTTGATTCAGTATAAGACAGCATCATGTGCAAGTAAAACACTATTTAAAAAAATGCTCTCCTTCAAAGTATGATTTGGGCAAGATATTTTTCCAAATCGTTATCCCCTGTTCCCTCAATAGCGTTGTCCACCTCACTGATGATGAACTGAGGCTGAGAGATTGTTTTCCCCTCAAGACTATACAGGGAGCCCACAGCTGACCTCACTGTAGGCTGCCCCTATCGGGTGTCTCATCTACTGTAAGCTCCTTCATGACTTGGGATCCTTCTATCTGAAGGACTGCAAAGGACTGCTTAAGGCAATAGGCAGTAAATGGGACATACTTACATTTCAATCCTACTCAGAGTTATTTCCTTCAAAGAAGCTCTGTACAAGATTGTACTATTACACTCCATTTGCTCACAGCATGATGCGTACAAAACACACAAGGTTTCCAACATCACCCTGTTCCCGTCTTTGACATGAAGAGAGCAGCCATGGAGCTCCCCCCACTCCCAGCACATCAAGCATGGGCCCACAGGCCTGACTATTCTTAGAAGTGCACTGGACTGTGAACACGGACTGGAGGCTTCTTGCTAGAGGCCCCAGATCTTTGGAACAGCCTGCCTAGGGAGCTTCCTTGGCCTCCACGCTGCTTTTGGTAATGCATAAATGACATCCTGTTCAGGAGCTGGTTTTTTGCATGGGAAATCAATCAAAGTAGAAGCTGTTCCTTGAAAAGCCATGGCTTGTGTGACAGACTTCCCTGATTTTGTTGCTGTGCTTGTTATTCTGCATTTGGGTTTATTTTGAAATTGCATATGTGCTTTATGTTATGTTTTGCGAGCCACTCGGAGACCACTGCCAGCAAGTCAGTGGAGTATAATTGATTAAATAATACATTGTAACACAGGAGTAAAAACATCCATGCCCAGAAGCCCAGTAAAGAACACTGCATATTTGAAAACCTGGCATAATGAACGGTATGATATCCCCTTACAATGTTTCGCTCCCTGGAAAACAGATAAAGTTTCCAGCCTGAATGGGACAAGCAGAAGGTTCTGCATTATGCATCAAGGTATTTACAGGACTGACCTGGGAATGAAAACCAAGACTTCTGGGCTAAATGCTCTGAAGCATTATATGCATCCTTGTTTCTTTGTGTAGCACTCTGATTCCTTATTTCTTGTTATAGGCCACTACATTAATGACTCAGACCCAAAAGCATGGATGTGTCATATACCACCACTGCTATTCAGGAGAGCACATAGACATTCAGTGATGGAGGGTAATGACAATGGTAGATTCTGCCCTCCCTGCTTGAAATTACTGGCCGTGCTTGGTTTAGCATTGTCTGCAGAGCCTCTTTCTGTGTAGTTCCCAGTTGATTACATGCCCCAGGGTTTGTCTTCTCTTCCGTCCACACCTTGTTATCCCTGCAGGTCACATTTCAGCTATTCTCCTCTGTGAAAGATTAGATTCTGGGGCAGTGCCTGCTGCACAGCTAAGTTTCCATCTGCTTTCCCGCTTCCACCTCTATTGGCCATTGTACAGAGGCCATACCTGTTGTGTACTGAAGAAACCAGGTGGGGAGAGACCCTGCTGCCCCAGAACATATCCTGGGATCTTTGCAGCAGGGACAGGATGGCATAGAAAGCCTGTTTGACTTTGGAGGAGATGGAGATTCCCTTAATGAAGAATCTGCAGTTAGCATCAGTGGCAGGATTCTGAATATGCTTAATTGTTTTCCAGAAATAACAGCAGTTTATTTTCATTTTGAGTCCAAATGTAAATGAAAGTAAACCTACCGTAACCTTTATTTTAAAACATGCACATCTACCCTGTGGCAGAAACACGTTTGTGCGTTTGTATTCATCCAGACTATCTAGCAAAAGAAGGGGGGGGGGGGCTCATTGGATCTATCCATTCTTTAAGAGAGAGAATTATTTGGAAATTATTGTCAAAGTTACTTAAAAAAATTCCAGTATAGTATATCTGATGTATATGTGTAGAATATTTCTCTCTATTAAGGTTTATATTACATCCTAGAAATGTGTGATCCGGCTGCGTATCTGAAGTCAGGGTGAAATATAACACACATAATAAATACCTAAAAATAAACAAAAAGCTAATTTTACTCAAAATTTCCAATTTGCATTTTCTGTCAAAATCTCAACAAAAACAACAACAAAACCACAGAACAAATTTAACCTCCATCACTCTACCACATTAGCCAAGAGTTGGAATCTCATCATAGATCAGTTTCCTACTAGATATTTAATCGTGAGGATGTTTGAAACCCACTGATATTGCTCTCGTCCTGTTTACCTGTTAAGAACAATGAGTTGATTCTTGGATAAGTGGATTTTTGTTGACTCTTTCATGGGTGCTTGACAGGCTGCTTCAATGCATTCTTCTGTGCCAGGGCAGGACAGCACAGGTGGCTTTCCTTGCAGCTGTAGCTGCATCTTCCCTATCATGTCATTAGAAGGCTTTTGGAGGGGTTGCCTTCAAAAAGAAAAGAAAAGGAAGCATAACTATTGTGCTTTTGTGTTCTAACATTCTAACAGTGTATTGCCATGAATACTGAAGTATTATTTTTTTTAATGATTTGCTAGCTCCTTTTCCATTGTGCAAGGGGAAAGGTGAAGGTCACATGCTTCTTCTTATAGCTCTCCAAGGGAAAGGGGTACAGGCTTATTTTAACAAACATGAAAGCTGGGATTTTAGTAGTCATGACAATATTATAATGTCCAATTATAATAGAGTAATGGCAATTATTGATTTTTTAACAAAAGCACAGCAGACAAAAAAATGAAGGTGAAATGATGGCTTGCCGTCTATATGCAGCCACTCATAGTTAAATCAGTTATAAATAAATGCTTGTTTTAAAAAATTCCTACATTTCCACGTTTTCCAAAGTCATTTTTAGTGAATGAATTTTTAGCACTTTGCACATGTATAGTCTGGGGGGTGAGGAAAGATGTAAACCTGTTCAGCAGGCGTTTGAGTTATTCACTGCCAATCGATGAGGCTGGGTGATTAGCATCATCTAAATATCTCACTTGAACAAGGTAAGTTGGCTGCTGAACACATTTTGACATGAAACTAGCAGTATCCCTATTTAGTTTGCAGTAGTTATAATTGTTCACTCTGTTGGGTTTTTTTTAATGGACCATCCAGATAATGTGGTCAACTGGCTGCATTCCAGTATTTTCTGGGACATTTTTCTGTTTGGGTTTTTTTTAGATCTCACATGTGGTGATTTTTTTAAAAGATAAAAACAGAATTGCAATGCCAGACTGCCCTTTGCAGAGTAGACAATCAAGGCTTCCCTCAACTACTTCCCTTTAACTGTCTTTCCTCCTGGCACTTGTTAATTAACAGTACTTGTTCTTTTGGGGGAGGCTTAACTATTTGCTTTTCACTTTGTAGATCAGCAGTAATTCCTATGTAGCTCACGGAACCACATTCACAATTATCACCAGCCAAAGAAGGGCCATTTACTTCCATCCCTGGCATGAGGCCTGCATTTCTCCAACTGTGGCTGGTGGGTTCAAGGTAGAAACAAGTCTCATTGGCAAATGGCCATGCTTGCTTTCCTGAAACATGGGACAGGTGCCACACTGAGCAACAGTGCTCAGAAAGGTCACATGTCGATCCTGAGACACTGAGTGATATTTATTTATTTATTTATTTATTTATTTATTTATTTATTTATTTATTTATTTATTTATTTATTTATTTATTTATTTATATCCTGCCTCTCACTTGCATTTTGGAACAGCTAACAACAGTTATTAAAAATGCAATACAACTAACAAAACAACAAAACAATTGTCATTAAAAAGTCCACATCCAGTAACTGGCTAAACAAGTTTCCAACCTATTGTTTCCAAGTGTGAGTTCCTCCAGCTGACCCAGGAGCAATTAATGGTGCTATGATAGAATAATAAAATAGTAGTTTGAGGGGGGTATGTATAGGGGGAGGCCCACCATTACTTGCATTGTAATGGCCTGCAATGATTTGCCCTGATCTCAACCAAAGGGTTGGCAAAAGAGCTCAGTTTTACAGGCCCTGCAGAACTGCTGGAATTCTGACAGGACCCTGATCTCATTTGGGAGCTCATTCTACCAAGCCAGGGCCAAGGCTGAGAAGGCCCTGACCCTATTCAAACCCAGATACCACTTCTTTGAGGCTGAGGATCACCATCCTGTTGGCATTGGCTGAGTGTAAAGCCCTTTAAGGGCATTATCAGGCGGTCAAATACGCTGGGCCCAAACCACAAATAGTCTTTAAGGTTAATACTAAAACCTTAAACCCAATCTGGAATTCAACTGGCAGCCAATGCAGCTACCAAAGAATCAGTGTTATGTGGGTCTTCAATGGTGATTGTATGGGGAACCAGGCAGCCATATTTTGGACCAGTTGCAGTTTCTGGAGCAGGGATAAAGGAAGGCCCACGTAGAGTGAGTTATAGTAATCCAGCCCAGAGGTGACCATTGCATGGACAGGGGACAGGTAGGCTCCCATGAGCTTAGCTTGGTGAAGATGGTAGAATGTCAGCTGAGCTACTTTTGTGACCTGAACCTCCACTGATAAGGGGCAACAAGGTCTCTCCCAAGTTGGTGGACACTGTCCAGGGTGGGAAGGTGCACTTCCTGTTCTGGCCCTTTCTCCGTCTTTGACAGGTTGAGCTTCAGGTGACTCCTCTGGAACCATTCCACCACAGCCTCCAGATATCTGGCCAAGGAATCAAATGTGTGTGTTTGTGGGGGGGGGGGCACCTGGCTGTCTGTCCATCAGGAGATAGAGCTGGGGGTCATCCACATATCAGTGTTGCAGATTGTCAAAGCCAACTCTTCTTCTACTACTTTGTAATTGTAATAATAAACACTAAAATAAAAACTGAGCAGTGACTTTGGCTGCCTATATGGGGGGTTATCCAAATGACAGTCCCACCAGCCACCACCCCCAGTGTAACAACAAATAACCCCTTTACCTTAGTAACTGACCACACACCCTTGATGTGGATGGCCACAATGAAGTACCACAGCCAACAAGTTCTCAGATGGTATCTTTCACTTCTTCCTTTTAGTTTTACCATCCACCATTGACCATGGAAGAGGCACATCAATGCCAGCTATATGTCTTGAGTCTTCAAGGATGCATGCTTGAGCAAATTACTGGGGAGGTATCCAGGATCAGCACCCTAGGCCTTTCCCATGGCCGCAGGTCCCAATGCTCCCAGACTCAGAGAAGGCTACGAGGTCGCCCCAAGCTACAGGCCTCCAGACTTGCTAGGGCCACCAGCAGAAGAGTGATAAGGGTGTCCAGGGCCCTGTGAGGTGTTGCACCAGGGGCAGCCCATGCCAACCATGTCCCCAGGACCAAGGCCTGACATGGCAGCACAGCCAAGAGAAGCAGCCAAAAGTGACCCAGGAGCAATGGCACCCGTCTGCACCAGCAAGAAGCCTCAGGCAGCTTCAACCCACAGTGCCATGATGGGAGCAGCAGGCATGCCTCCAGGAGCTGGCAAGAGTCTGGCCTGGCCCTGTCTTCAGAAGATACTGCCAGAGGTCAATGTTCCTCCAGAGGCCCATCCTGCAGCACAAATTCCAAGGGCAAGGCAAAAGCCAGAGGAGTGGGACCAATTCATACTATGGAGAAGGCAGGAAGGTGGGATCCTAATCTAGGTCAAAGCCAATGGAAGCCAGTGGCTAGGGCCAGGTTTTAACTGGCAGAAGCTGGGCCCTGGAGAGAAAGGAAGAGCAAAGCTAATAGGTGGATAGGAGGTATTAAATGAGGCTGCTGTGAGCATGTCAGGGTTTCAAATAAATTATGGGTTTTCTTACAGTCAATAGACACTACTGTAAACCCAGATGCATGTGTATTTTTTTAAATCCTAAACTTTGCAAGCATGGGATATATTGGATAAAACAGCTATTTTTAGGCATAGACATTTTTACATAAGCAACACCCTCCTTGAATAAACAGGAACTTGCTTCTTCTATCATAATGCTGTGCTCACAGTCATTGTACGTGAAGTGGGATTTTTTTCCCCAGGATTACTTAATCAATGATTAAAATCCACACAAAACCTGGGGGAATTTTTCATGGGCAGAGCTGAAGTTCCTTCTGCTTGTTTTTAATCCAACTTGTTTCCTGTTCTGAAATTAACCTCTGATTCTTTAAATGGAAGCTCTCCTGTGTTTAAAAATAGGATGGATGAATCAGTGCTCCAGGTGGCCCAAGTATCAGCCCTGATTTCTGAATACACTGTTTGCTTAGTTCTTTTTGTGTCACTGCAGAAAGCCCAGGACCATGTGTCAAATTCCCAGCACAAGTCAGGAATGAGGATCTCTTTTCCATCCTGGGTTTATTGTGGGTGTCTGGCTTTCGGCATCTGGCACCAGGATCGCAAGCAGCCTTTTCATCCTCATCCATTTGTCATTTGGCCCAAACACGTCACGTGTTTTTGGTCTATGGTCTCTCTCTCTCTCTCTTCCCATCTGTAAAGTAGATGTCTTTTGGATGGATGAAAGGAGAAAAAGATAGAGGGCATTCTGCATGTAGTTAAAATAGCATTACTCCAGTTGAATGGCATAGCGCTAAATATTATTGTGCCTCCTGGCCACTCCGCAGCTTTTTGCAGTCTCACTCCAGTATGCCACCTTTCCGCGCTTCTCACCCTCCACAAGTGGTGGAAGAGAGCAACATGCTTTATACGTGACTCTCTTCCACCTGGCAATCAAGCCAGGCAGCCAATCCCCTTTCTCCATGTTTTAAAGGTCCCACAATGCCTGCTAATTTTTCAAAAATTCACATTTCTCTGTTTAAGCACCTGTGCATCTAATCATA
The DNA here is from genome assembly GCF_049243985.1 of Paroedura picta. Taxonomy (NCBI): domain Eukaryota; kingdom Metazoa; phylum Chordata; class Lepidosauria; order Squamata; family Gekkonidae; genus Paroedura; species Paroedura picta. The sequence continues at coordinate 78,797,062 of NC_135370.1, read as the reverse complement.
GATGCATATTGTTTTTTGAATGCCATTCTTTATGGAATCATGAGTTTTGATACTTTAAAAAATTAATCTCATTCCTAATTTTTTGGGGCGGGGGGGACTTTAGAGAGGCATGCTTTGTGTTACAACTTTGGGATAAAGTTATTTCTGGCATTGCCTGCACGCTTGTCTGCCTATTCATTGCTCCAGGCTGTTCTTAATTTTTAAAATCTCTCACAACAGGAGAATTCCCGGAGGGTTTGAAAGAGGCTGTGGTACGTCCACTGTTGAAAAAAACATCTCTAAACCCACAAGAGCCTAACAACTACAGGCCCGTTTCGCACTTAGCGTTTCTGGGCAAGATGATAGAAAGGGCAGTCGCAAACCAACTGACGGAATACCTGGAAGAAGCTTCGGTCCTAGACCCATCCCAGTCAGGCTTCCGGCCTGGCCATGGGGTAGAGACAGCACTAGTCGCCCTGACGGACGACCTCCGTCGCCAGTTGGATCGAGGCGGGTCGGCACTGCTGATATTATTAGACCTCTCAGCAGCGTTCGACACAGTTGATCATGAGCTTTTAGCTCGCCGCCTCATCGATGCTGGAATACGAGGGACAGCCCTTCAATGGCTGATCTCCTTCCTCCAGGATCGTGGACAGAGGGTTGCAATAGGAGAGAAAACATCAGACCGCCAGCAACTTACTTGTGGAGTCCCACAAGGAGCGGTCCTCTCCCCTATCCTATTCAACATCTTCATGCGCCCTCTCGCACAACTGGTACGGAGGTTTGGGCTGGGTTGCCATCAATATGCAGATGACACCCAGCTCTTCCTCCTGATGGATGGCCGCCCTGACTCTCCCCCAGAAGCATTAGCCAGCTGCCTGGAAGCAGTGACGAGATGGCTCAAGCAGAGTCGCCTGAAGCTCAATCCTTCAAAGACGGAGGTCCTGTGGCTAGGTAGGAAGGGCCCATGCGAGGAAGCGCACCTGCCCACCCTGGATGGCGTGCAGCTCTCTACGGCTCACTCCGCCAGGAACCTAGGCGTGATTCTGGACACCTCCCTCACAATGGAGACCCAGATCACAAAGGTAGCACGGCTGGCATTCTACCATCTCCGCCAAGCCAAACTCCTAGCGCCCTACCTGGCCCCGGAACACCTAGCCACAGTGATCCATGCGACGGTCACCTCTAGACTGGACTTTTGTAACTCGCTCTACGCAGGCCTGCCCTTAGCCCTGACCCGGAAACTACAACTAGTTCAAAATGCAGCAGCCAGGATCCTCACAGCAACACCGTGGAGGTCTCATATCCGGCCTATCCTCCATCAGCTGCAATGGTTACCAGTTGAATTCCGGATCAGACTAAAGGTTCTGGTAATTACCTTCAAGGCCATACGCGGTCAGGGCCCAGTGTACCTGAGGGACCGCCTCCCCGCCTATGTCCCCAAAAGAGCTCTGCGCTCTACTGCCTCCAATCAGCTAAGGATCCCTGGCCCTAAAGAAGTCCGCCTGGTCTCGACCAGGGCCAGAGCATTCTCTGTTCTGGCCCCCACCTGGTGGAATGAGCTCCCAGAGGAGATCAGGGCCCTGACGGAGCTTAAACAGTTCCGCAGGGCCTGCAAAAAGGAGCTCCTCCACCAGGCATTTGGCCGAGACCAGATGTAATCAATCAGCGACCAAGGGCCCCTGCTCCCCCCCTCAGAATCCCATCAATAAGCCCTGGACCTGTTTGTATTACCATATTGTTTACTGTTATACTGTGTTGTTATTTGGTTACAATTATTAGTTATCAGTTATACATGTTCTACAGACTGTTTTATGTATTGTTTTCTGTTATAATGTAAACCGCCCTGAGCCTCCGGGGAGGGCGGTATAGAAGTATGATAAATAAATAAATAAATAAATAAATAAATAAATAAATAAAATGCACTTCCCATCCCCCAGAAGAAGGGAGAGGGAGGTGGGTGCGAGGGTAGGATATTGGAGGCAGAGGTAGCGCTTCTTCGCCTCCACACATTTCTTTGGCTGGTGGCCTGCTGGTTGATCTCCCTTAGCTAGTACTAAATAGGTTGGGGAATCCACTTTAAAATGGAGGATGTAGCCTGCCGGTTACTGCCCAGATGTTGGCGACATCATGTGGAGTGCCCGGAATACAGTGTCTTTACAAAGTAAGTGTGATGCTAAATTTATGGTGTGCGGAAAGGCCCAGAGTGTTTCCCAAACTGGACTGTGCACACTTCAAACATGGCTTGACTATTTATTTTGCCTATCTGCTATTCAGATTTTAGGATGGGTGAGAGAAGGGAAAGTGTTGGCAGAGTTTCAATATGTACAGAGAGTAAAGCACTAGGCTGCTTAAATAATAAAATAGTTTTTATTCAGAAGAAAAACAACTTTGGAGAGAGAGAGAGAGAGAGAGAGAGAATCTGTTCTAGCTGTTATCTGCAGTCATTCTGTCTGTTCAACTGCTGTTCTGGAGGCAGGCAAGCAGAAAGTGTGTTCAAAAAGCAGGAAGCCTCCTGTTGTGCCAATCAGGACACTTGAGGAAATAATCTGAAAATCATCAGCATTTTCCTAACCTATATATGCTAAATATACATCTCTTCTGATACCCCCTGCAGGACACCCTTTATATTCAGCTCAGTTATGCATACTGGAAATCCAACAGAAAGTGTTCCCCAAGTGGACTTTTTGTTTAGCCTTGCTGTCAGCTTCACCATAGGAGCCTAAGAGGACATCAGCCATTACGGCACAGTTATCTTCCCAGGAGAAGATTTACAAGGAGTCTGGTGATCAAGGTTGCTAACTATTTTCATGGCTCTGCTGTTGAATTATTCCAAGAAAAGCTTCACAGGCTAAAATGGCAACATGCCAGGTTGCTGTTAAAGGCAAAGGAGCAGGACCAGTAAAAATGTTGGCAGTATTACTTGTGGTGCCCAAATTTAAATATGACGTTACTCGTTTTCAGCATGCTAATTACCTTTTATTCTGGAAATAGGGACTGCCTATTTCCAGGTCTAACAAATGGAAGATCATTTTGCTCAATCCCTTTGACCATATCATTCATCAGGCAGGAGTGCTGACTGGGTCACCCTGATTTACATTCTTAAGGTATTCATGCAGTATTGAAATTCAGCAAAGCTAGAATATAAAATAAGAAACAACGCTAAGTGAATCTCATGGGTGCTACATTTTGCATGCTGGGCTGCTCTATAGCTACTCTGTGTTGCTGCTTGACTGAGAATACAGCATGGTTGCTGGGCAAATTCTGTGTGGGTTAATTTCTACAGTGGCTGCTTTCTGGTTCAGAGGAGCCCTGAACAAACATTTGCTGGAGCTTCCAACCAGGATTCCTGCTTCTTCCCACTGTCAGAGCAGCTGGAAGGTTAAATTCCCAAATGGAATAATCAGCATCCTTCCACAAGACATCCAAAGCTGTTTACATCAGATGAAGCCTTGCCCACGTTTTCTATATTAAGCAGCCAGCCTCATACAGTATCCTTTAAAAAAAGAAGCAGCAGCAATTTTCATGTATGTGTCCTTCTACAAATCTTTAATCTCCTCTGAATAGCTGCTCCACCAGGTAAGGGTATTAAAACTGAACAGACACTTTCAGAATCTGTGGCCCAGACCACACTGCAGGAAGCAACATCTTGATGACACTCTGGTATGTGGGCAAAAACTCTATGATAAAATCTGTGTTTACCATAGAGTTTTGCCCAATTACCAGACCATTTCAGTGATGTTGCAGCATGATAATGTCACTTCCTGTGGGATGCCAGTGACATGAACTGAGTCTTTCAGTTTCTCTTTTTAAGCCCCCTCCATCTCCCACTGGCTGTCAGGAAGGACCTGGCAGCCCTAAACACCACCATGTTTAATGCTCACCCCAGAATCGGAATCACCCTTCCAGTCCTGCTGTCATCTCTGCTCAAAGCCACACATTCCCAGGGGCACATCCCCACCTTGCAACACAGCTGAGGCCAGTATCTAACCACAGCCCAAGGAATGCATATCCAGACCATGGAAATGGCATGCTACCTCTTGCTTTGGGCCTATCCCAACCTCTACTGACTAAAAATAAATAAATATTCATTTTATATGTATGTCTGTCTTCCACTTGACCAATCTCAGGGTGCTCACACAACCATCCCTGTGTGTGTGTGTGCACACCCTGTCACACTATCACAACCAGTCTAATATAAACCAACAGCCTGGGTGACTGGCAGCACATCAGCATCATGAGTACATGTAGGATACATTCTGATGAACTGATCTCAATGTGAATGTTACATTTGAAATTTGGACAGTGATTCTTGAATTAAAAAGTCAATATTATTTTGGAATCTGAAGGCATATTTTTATACCATATCTAGACGAGGACCTGACACTCCATTTGAGAGCACCAGCTCTGCAGACAGAACGTGCCACTGTCTTCAGGTTGAAAGGACCTGGGAAAGACCTTTCTCAACCCAAGTCCCTATCAAGAGGATAGCAGAGTAGGCCATTCTGAGGTACGTTGGGCTGAAGGTATGATTCGGTATAAGGCAACATGCTGCTGAATTATTTTTCTTTTTCCCTTTTTATTGCAGAGACATTTTTAGAAAACAAAATAAAGATATAAAAGCAATACAGAAATGAAATAGGGGCTGTATATCATAAGTATGTATATCAAGAAAATAATTATGTAATGCAGAGTATATGACATGAAGAACATTTCTCCCCAACATCCCCTTCATCATAATTTTCAAAACACTATCCATAAAATGCAATAATACTTCTATTGGGATACATTTATAATCAACATTACAAATTTAAATTTCCATAGCTAATCTGTTTTGCATCTATATTATTGCTTTCATCTTTACTAGAAGAATGGTTTTTATGCCCTGTTTTTCACTACTCCTCTCTCCACAACAGATAGGTGGGGCTGAGATAGCTCTGAGAGAAACTGCTCTGTGAAAGCAGCTCTAACAGGACTGTGACTAGTCAAAGTCAGTCAGCTGACTGTATACGGAAGAGCAGCAGGGAATCAAACCCAGCTCTCCAGATCAGAAGTCACTACTATTAACTGCTATACCAAGCAGTAGTGGTTACTGCATATTTGGCATTATATACTAGTGGGAAATCCTGCTTAAAAATGGGTGGGGCTGTGAAGGCCCCCCTTAGCCTCCAGGTGGCCTGGAGGCTGGTGAGAGTGGCATGACAGGCACACAGCATGCCCAGCTGGCCTTCCCTGCCCTCACTGGGCACCTGGGAGAGTGAAGAGAGCAACGTGGCACAGCATGCCTGATCAGCCTCCTGCTTCCTCCCCCAGCACTGAGGGCAGTGGTGAGAGTGGTGGGGGTGGTGCACAGTGTGCCCAGCCAGCATTCCCTGGTGGGGGTCAGGGAGAGCAGAGTAGCTGACACAGAGTGTGCCTTTTGCTCCCTCCCCCAGCATTAAGGAGGCCGGCAAGAGCAGTGAAGCCAATATGGCCTCACCTGGCTGTTCAGTGTTCCCCATCCTTCCACTGTGGCCAGGAGAGCATGGTAGCTGCAGCTTACCTCCTTGCCAGCAGTTCATTATTGTGGGAAGTGCTGGGAGGAGGAGGGCGGAGCAGGGAAGAACCTGTGATTGGCCTTCAGTGTGGCAGTTCATGCTCTCATGGTGAGGGACAATCAGAGGCATGTGTCATCAGGAAACAAAGAAAGGATTTTTTGTATAAAGATTATTAGATATTTTGACTACTTCTACCTACTTAATGCAGCTTTTCACAATACGTAATATATCAGAGTACTGTAAAAACATTGTACTATATTTCAGAGCTCTCTCAGCTCCACCTACTTCACAGAGTGTCTGTTGTGGGGAGAGGAAGGGAAGATGATTGTAAGCCGCTTTGAGACTCCTTCAGGTCTCTTCTTTTTAAATATATGCCTAACAATGCACATATACAGTTTTTAAACTGTTTCTCATTCTAAATTTGTCTTCTGGTAGCATAATAAATACTCCATCTCTCCTCAAATTTCAAAATGGATCTAGTTTTCAAATACATTGTCAATTTCACCATTACTGCATAGTTGACATTGACAAGTTTAGTTTTCCATTCTTCTAAACTTGGAGAGATGTCTGATTTCCATTTTGCTGCATAAATTATTCTTGCCGCTATCACCATGTATTCAAATATCTCTTCCAATACTTTTGGTATTCTTTAGCAATATTCCTAACAGCATATTCTTAGCTTCCATAGGGAATTTAAATGTTAAGCTATTCTGTATTTTTCCATGTATTTTCTTCCAATATTTGTTTTGTTTTTTTACAGATCCACCACATATATTAAAAGGTTCACTCTCTATCTTGACATTTCCAACATTTTCCTTTATACTTTTTATCTATTTCCTCAATATCTTTTGGACTAGTGTATCATCTGAAAAACATTTTATACTAATTTTCTCTCACCATCATAATATTTGACTGGCTTAATCTTAACATTTGAATGGCTGTGAACTTAATTTCGTTTTCCCATGTTCATTCCCATTGGTGCATAGATATTTGGCTCTCTAAAAATTTTCATCCATGTAATCATGCATTTTTTCAGTTGTTCTTCTGTTTCAAATTGAAGTGATAATTTGTGTATCCATCATAAGTGATCTTTTTTTTTGTAATCATGTGTTCAAACTCAGTCATCTCTCTTAGAGCTTCACCTTTTGTGTTGATGATCTGTAATCTTGAAAAGGATTGGTAATCTAGTAGCCAATTAATAGTTAAGTTTTAGGTGACAATCTGCATTTGCTGAGGAACACTTTTAACTCTCTTGTGCACTTGTTTAATGTTTAGAGAGCTTTATTAATTACCCTGATGCTGAATCATTATTTTATCTTACATATTGTAACTTTGTGTGAAAGCATTTGGATTTGGACTGTTTTACACCTTTTTATGCTGCTATTCTGATTCTCACTGTTTTATAGGTTTACTCATTGCGAGATATTGTATTTGTGTTTTTATTTTAATTTTAACACTACTTCTATTTTTGAAGAATGTGGCTAACAAGTCTCCTACATAAAATCTGCCTCAATCAGTATATCTGTGCCATTTACAATTTAAATGTACATGTACATATCCCAAAATGTTTTTACCTTCCCCAAATCAGTAACCGTGGGGAGCAGAAACAATTTTTAACATTGCAACAAAGTATCCAACAGTTAATTTGAATTGAGCCAGATCTCCATAACAAAATTATGTGTATCCCATCACTCCCCTCACCCCGCAAAAGTACAATGCAACTTAATGAAAAATTAAAATCCATTAAATTAAGAATTCCTTCATCTCTAATATCTTGCCAGGACTTGATTTTCCCCTGAGTGTTTACCATATATTAAAATACCACTTTTATTTCTTGTATTATTATGAGAAGTTTCTATTGGGGGCATAAGTGTGAATTTGGATATTTGAATCATATTCTCAAAAGTACATCTCTAATTATAAGACTCCTTTATTGTGTTTAAATCATTTTGGTTAATTTCTTTATCTATAAATAATTGTGTAAACCTTATTCTAGGTCTGCCGATTCTTTGTCTTGGATTTTTAATCCAGTTCACAAATCCAACCAAAACTGCCCTTAATAATATAATTTTATATTTGGAACTACTAACCCTCCTCTCTTTTTCTCATCTTGAAGTATTTAAAAAATTATTCTTGGTTTCTTGCCATACAAAATAAATTTATTTATCTGTCTTTGCCACTCTGTCAATATTCTGTCTTCTATAAGTATAGGTAGTATTTAGAATAAAATAAAAATGATTTTGGCAATACATTCATTTTGATTGCTGAAAATCTACCCAGCCATGAGATTTTTAATTATCATTTTTGTCTTCCTGTTAATTTTATATCCTGAATGGGATCCAAATTCTTCAATATGTCTCATTAATTACAGTAATGATTTTTGTGGATCTAAAACTGTTAAAAACCATGTCATTTGCTTAACTTTACATTTTAAATTCTATGTCATCCACTTTTGTCCCATTAATCCTTGTGTCTGATCTAATCTTTTTTAGCTAAAATATCTTTTGTTAAGATAAATAATAAAAGTGTCAGTGGACAACCTTGGAATATTCCTTTTTTGATCAAAATTGTTCCTGTTAGTTTTCCATTTATTAAAATCTTTGCTTGCTTGAGTATATATTACATTCAGTTCCAGAATTCGGAGCCACGGTCCATATTCTGAAGGATATTCAGTAGAAAAGACCATGTTAGGTTATCAAGTGCTTTCTCTGCATCCAAAAATAAAATTGTTCTTTTCTTTTTTCTTATTCACAAATTCAATTGCATCTATTATAAATCATAATTTTTCATGTACCTCTTTGGTACAAAGCCTGTTTGATCATCAAGTATTAAATTTGTATATACATTTTCTGACTGTCTGCCATTATTGTGGTGAAGATTTTGTAATCCAACTTTGGTAATATGAGGGCCTGCCTGGTGTGGTAGTTAAGAAAGGCAGCCTCTAATCTGGAGAACCAGGTTTGATTCCCCACTCTTTCACATGCAGCCAGCTAGGTGATCTTGGGCCAGTCACAATTCTCTCAGAGCTCTCAGCTTCACCTACTTCACAGAGTGTCTGTTGTTGGAGAAGGAAGAGTAGTAATTGTAAGTTATTTGAGACTCTTTTGAGTAGGAAAAAGTGGGAAACAAAAAAACAGCTTTTCTTTTCTTATATCAAACATTGCATATATGACATTAAAGGTACTGTCTTTCCTTGTTTTAGCTCATTATTTTAACTTGATGTTGAATTCTTGTCCAAGTGTAGTAACTGTAGATATGTTGATTATCCCTCATTATTTTATATGGTCACTGAGCTCCCAATAGACATATGGAAAGTAAATAATATAATGTTTCAAAATTCTATGAATCTGCAGCTGGGCTGCAATTAAGAGGTCCATATGATACTGAGATGGTTCTCTATGGCCCAAGGTGTTCAGGAGTGAGAAGAGATCCTACAGAAGATGGTAACAGCCCACAGAGAATATTCAAAATGTGGAAGTGTATTTGTTTAAGAGAAATGCTTTATTTTCTTTTTTAAAAACAACGAATGAAAAGCAAGATCCATCAAGCAGATCAAATCAGCCAATATCTAAATTTGTCCTTGGGAGGACCAAGTAAAAAATTAACAGCTCTGAAAAGTGGATCTTTGCAAGGTATCCCTAGATCACAGCCAGCCATTTGATAATCAGTAGAAAATATTTCCATGAAAACATGCTCTGAAGAAATATTGACCAACATCCTTGGAAGTCGGTGGAATGGATTCCTATCCAGCCATTCCCAGTTTCTTAACAACAATGATAAAATCTCTGAAAATACCAGTTACTACTTACACAATATGCAGCAAAAAATCCCCCAAACCAAACCCACTATTCTGTTGACCAAAGATATAGTCTACCACAAAGTTTTCTTTTATAAACCCCTTGGAATGGAATGAACAAGAGCAAGACCATTACTTATGCAACACTCGTTCATTTCAATGGTACTTGCACAGGAGAATCTTCCAGAGGACTGTGTCTGGAGTCTACAATCCTTCATTAGGCACACACAATTTGTATTTAGTTCAGTAGGACTTCAAGCACATGAACCAGGTCAGGATTGCAACCTACTTCCTACTTGCAGGAGAAATGTGTTTTGCTTAGACAGTTACTTCCTACTAAACCAATAGGGATTGCATGACTATAGCAGCAGAGATGGGACTTGTGACTCATTCATGGACCTACATGGTCAAATGCTAGATGCCCACCATGGAAGCCAGTTAATATAAAAAGTTACTCAAAGTTTTCCAGGGTTCACGAAGAAATGAATCCCTAATGAAAAGAGAGTGATACATAACTGTTACGTTAGCTCACTCATAGCTGCCAGCTATACCATCACAAAAAGGTTGTGATTTGATCCCTTTGGGGAATAAACCTGCAGAAAAATCCCTGGGCTTGAGTTGCCACCTTGGGCCTCTGTTTTTCAGAGTAACAAATTGGGATATAAAATATTTTGAATGAATAAATTGTTAGTCGTTACTTGCATATATGTACAATGATTAGAAATACATGTAGTAGGCAATGTCCAAAGATCCAGCATTGCTGATAACTTAATAAGACCAACCAGCTTTGATTTGCTTTTCAAATTATTTATCAGGTGCAGTTTTTCACACAGAACCCATGGTCCCATATGGAAGCCCAAGAGGGACAATGGTAGAAATGGTTGTCCCATTTACCAGTTACTCAGAATGAGTTCGATACAGAGTTCCATAAAGAGTTTTTATCAGCCATCAGCATTTGTTCAAGTTCAATAAGGTGCCTTTATCTACCAGCTCTAATACTGGGCACCAGCCCATTCAAATAAAGATCTCAAAGAAGTTTTGCTTTTGTTAGTAGCTGGGTCAGCACTGGAGCCAGCCAGAGGCAGAAACTATCCAATAATGACTTAGCCATGCTTCCATGTGCTTTTGCTCTTCTGGTTTCCCAACTACTTTGTGACCACCCCCAACACTGTACCTTGACAGTCTTCAAGCACATGTGTAACATCTCAAGAAACCATTTGCCATATCCACTGCAAGCTCCATACTCGACCTATGCAAAGAAGAGTCTGTGTATTATCTCCTAGTCCAAGGTGGAGTATATCAAGCCACGAGTTTCTTGACCTCAGCCTAAGACTGAGTCTGGAGAAAGACAAGAGACAGTCCCTTTGGCCTTACTGGCCTGGCGGCTAGGCAGTACTTGAAGGAAATCCATCATGCAGGAAAAGGGCCAGCTTTTTCATTTACCTCGTAAGAGGTGTAATTTCTTCATCATTGTCATCCTTGAGTCTTCTATACAGTCTCTACTTTTAAATCATAACTTACATCATTGGAATTTGGTGGATAATTTGCAGATGACTCGATGGAAGGGATTTCAGCATCTGTCCTGATAGTGTTTGGTTCAATCAATATGGCCTGAAAAGCAAAAGGGGGAAAGGCTTACTTGTATTCCCATAGTCTTCCACATCCCTAACTGTGGAATTATCATATTCTATATCCCCATCCCAAGCAAAGCCATCTTCTTAATCTAAAATAACCCTCCTCATATGTCCAGTTTGCACTCAACCCTAATTTAGCCTTGCAGATTATTACATACATGCTTATCATGCACTTAAACCAGAATACAGCAAAAGCAAACACGGTCACCAAACTAGAAGGATGTAATTACAGTGATGCAACTAGCATCCTGGTGAGAATCATAATCACCTCATTGGAGTCAGAACGGGTTGCCCGGCACCAAAAATAGGCAGTGGCAGATGCGATGCAAAATTCCAGGATTGTGAATGTCAGCAACACAATGGCAATCCTGTTGCCCGTCTACTCCACAAAGAAAGCATACAAGAATATTACACGACATTCAACAAATTGAAATAGATCTTCTCTCCCTGGCTGCCTAGATTTATACATATTTTTTCCTCTGAGAAATGTATGCATGAAAAAAAAAATTTCAGGATGTAAACCACATGCCAGCAGAGCCTGCCTTTTTATAATGGCACAATTCAGCCCTGATGAAAATCAACTTTGTGTGGGTGTTGAGCTGCTAACAGCAGATGATGCTGTGATTCTGAATGTTCTTCCTGGACTGGATTGTTTTATTTGAGCAAACAGCCTTTTTAGTATTTAATGTGCCAGCTCTGTGAGATTGCAAGTATGAGTAAGAAAGAGAGGGAGGAGACTGTATGTTGCTCCCAGCACAATCAGTCCCCAGCCTCAGGAGGAACCTTTCATGATTTGTAATGGAATGCTTCCATGGTGCTAATCACCTTGCTATCCCTGTCAACTAGAATTTGAAACCATAAGGTAAAGTTGTGTTAATAAACTCTAGATTATTGAGAAAGGGCTAGTTGCTGGCATTTACTGTGATTAATATCAGTGGAGTAAGGTGGGCAGGAAAAGGCCTGGTGGAAATAATGCTGGAGAAGGAGCCTAGGGGAGGAGACATAGCATCACGTGACCTCCTCCCAGTCTTGTAACTATGATGAATAGATGGGGAACACCACCAGCCCTTAAGGGTATCTTCCTCCACAGAGGATTTCACATCACCAACCTGGAAGTTAGGCAAGTTTTACAAGAAGAAAGTAGTACCAGATAGCATAGGGGGGATTAGTGCAACCATTGCTTTTTAAACTTCACCACCCATGTTGGTCCAGCAAGGTTTCCATGGGACTTACTGCTTCAGGCATCAGGGCCCAAGCCATAGTTTCTCTAGGCTCATTACAAATCTGAAATAGGTCACAAATACTCATAATACTATCCTGTACGTACAATCTCAAAGTCTGTTTTATTTCTGAAATTTAGGATTTCCAGGCATAACTTGGCAACTAAGCAGGAGACCCAGGAGGGGGGGGGGGCTATCTGCCTGGACTTCAATATCAAGGAAGGAGTCATTCCTACAGGAACATAAGTTGTTGGGGATAAGGTTGTCAGGAACCCATGCAAGGGTAGCTTTCTCATAGTTCTGGTGTCCCTTTCCCCAACTTTATGCCATTTTTGCAGGCCTTCCAGAGAAAGATTAAGATATTCTTGGACAGGTAGGACCATTAGGAAACCCCAGGTGATCACTTAGTATGTCACATTTGGAGGGAGCACCATAAATGAGAGATGAACCACTTCTTTCCCATTGCCTTTCTTCTGAATGCCAAAAGGAAGCCACCGCCCACCCACCATCTTTCAATTCCTTCTCTTAGCCCTGTCAAGTGCCAGCTATTTCCACCATCACTACTCAATGGCCAAACTAGGAGAGTAGAGCAAGGCAGAGATCTGGGTCAACACTGCCAGGGTCAACACTGGGTCTCTGGGTCAACACTGCCAGGCAAAATATAGGGGCCATTGTTGAATATGTCTTAACTTCATTCAGAGGAACAGACACTGATGTCAGTTTGTTCTGATAAAATTATAGTTTCCAGAAATTCCTAGAGTGACATAACGTCACTTTGGGTGATGACATCACTTTGAGTGACATAACATATTGCATGTGATAACTATTTTTAGAATTTCAATACCACCACCACCACTAGAAGCAGTGGCAGCAGGAAGCATGAGTTGCTGGCAAAACATCTTCCACCAGAATCAAGAGACTCGGCAACCCTGCTGACTCCACCTGTAGCTGCTGGAGATGCCCGAGGGAAGCAGCCATGGAACAAAAAAAAACATTAAGGTGAGTAAGGGCCACAGCAGCATCAGCAGCATCCTGTCTGCTCCTGACTCACCTCAGACTCTGTACTTCTCCTCCTCCTTCTCCCAGCTCTCCTCACCCCCTTCGCCAGCCATACTGAGCAGCAGTGCCTCAATATCACTTCAGGTGGAGTCCTCAGGACCCCAGTGGATGAGACAGCCTTCCCACCAGAGAAATCAGCCCCCCCCCAAGAAAAATGGCAGCCCTGTCAGGGAATCTATGCATGCCTAGCAGATGGAGGATGGACAATCTAGCTGCACCCCCCATGGTTCCACTGAAAGGTAGGATGGACTGCTAGAGCAACAGCATGGCTGCACAGTAACCCTCCATAGCTGGCTGGGTGTGCCTGCAGAGCAATCCTGGGTAGGCAGTAGTGGTGAGAATAGTTGCTGCTTGCTCCAGCTGGCTTGCCTGGCAATTAAGTTCCTCCTGTGCTTGTCTCATTTGTGTCCCACTGGGGCCTGGGTGTGGCTCAACCCTCCACCCCCCACCCTCCCTGGTGGCATGCCCGCCTGTGGTAGCACAGCAAAGCAGTGCAGCTGGAGTCCCTGCGCCATCTACCACCTCCTCTGGGACTGCTGAGTGGGGCTGAGGAAGATCCATGCTCCCACAGGAGACCCTGTATGTTGCCTGAAATGCCAAAGCGGAAGAAAGTCAGAATATAAATATAAGTCATACGTACATTCTGCGATCCAGCAGCCATGCATCCCTGCAACCCTCCCAAAGCTGCCCCAGACCCATCACCTGTATCTTCCCTGACAAATGGAGCGTTGACTCTCAGAAGCTTTTATTTTCCCAATCTTGTTAGTCTTTAAGGTGCTACTGAACACAAATCTAGCTCTTCTACTGCAGACCAGTATGGCTACCCATGGATCTAGCTGTTGCTAGCTAATTCACTGGTACTGGTGAGGGAGGGGGGTGGGGAGGGGTGGACAAGTCCCATCACCCAACAGGTCGGGTGACCATGGTGATTCCAGACAGCCATACTACAGTGGTGGCTGTCGTTGCCTCCTTTTTATCCTATTTTGAAGTATGTTTCTAAATACAACACAATTAAGAAGCAGACCACAGGGCAGGATAAAATAGGACTCCTTTCTTGTGACAATCATGGGAACAGGGCAGCACAGAAAAGTTGCCTAAAAAAGGATAAGCACTTGGATCTGCAACCCTTCCCCCAGGCCCCCATCCAGACACATTTTAAGTGACTTGCGATTGCTATAGAAGTATTTGTCCAGCACTTGCTTCTGATAAAAAGAGAGAGATAAAGACTGCACCAATCTCCCTGAGCTTGTTGCTAGTTCCAAAGGGTTATTTCTGATGACAAGGCAGTTGATAAAGCGTAGAAACCTACCATGACCAAGGAATAGTGATGGCTATCTTCAGAGTAAAATGGTCCATTTATGCTCAGATCTACTATAAAAGTCAATATTCCAAGTAACGCAAAGATGGCACTGATGATATTCATGGCTTGGGAGCCCTTCACCTGAAAAACATAAATACTGAATGCAGTCTCCTACTGGGAGGTGGGTAGTGTGGAATGGTTAGGGTGCTAGCTATTGCCCAACTGCAAAGGCATTCTTCATATCTCTTCTTCTTCACCATCTGTGGTTTTCAGGAAGCTCTCTGTGCCTCAAATCAAATGTCAAGAGTTAATCATGACACTTTTCTGTTTTGCTTTCCTTGAGTACAACTAATAGGACTGGTTACATTCAAGCTTCAGGTCTCCCAATATAGCTGCATCCTGCAGCAAACCGCCAATTGCCGCCCAAGCTCAGTAGGCCAGCAGGAGTAATCATGATTCATTAACTGAAATAATTTTTTTAATTGCCATTGTGGTGACCTTGTAATGTCATTTCTGGGCCAAACCCAGAAGTGACATCACACCACTCTAGGATTTAGCAGAAATTTAGTTGTACTTTAGAACAATATGATGTCACTTCCAGATCTGGCCCAGAAACAATGTCTCTCAGTTGGTTGGCAAGCAAAGTTAGATTTCTGTAGACCAAAAATATCATTTCAGGAACTGAGATGTTATGCTTTGGATTTCAGATAACCAAAACATTTAAACAGAGAAAAAGTAAAATGTAACTGTGCACATAGTGCAAATATTAAAAATATAATATATAATTTAATAATACAGTTGTGAGTACTAAAATATCATTCATATAAATACAGGTTAAAGGGTCCATAATGTCTCCATAGACAAAAATAATACCAAATGCATTTTGTCAAATAAGCTTTTCTCAGTGGTATAAAATGATATGTTAGCACTATGTGCACAGTTATATTTTACTTTCTTTTTCTTTGTTGGTTACCTTTTTGGTTACCTTTCTCATGCAGAGTTGTATTTTTCTCCCCTTTCTTGGTTATACTCATGCTTTAGAATTAATGCAGAATCTCTACTGATAGTAGGGATTTGGGTCAGGAGAACGGAACTTCTCCTCCCCCCACCCCCCACTCTACTAGGGCAGGATTCATCGAAGACCAGCATCAGGGCAGTAGGGATTTGGGTCAGGAGAACGGGACTTCCCCTCTTCCTTCTTCCCCTGAAAATTCCCCCCCTGCTGCTCAAGTAGGGCAGGAGACATCCAAGACCAATATCAGGGCAGTATTAGAGGCATGACATGGGACAAGGGAATTGGCATAAGCCATTCCTCATTTCCAGAAATGTTCACTCCACAGATTCTGGCCCATCATTTCATGGCCATCACTGATCAAATTCATTAAAGGAGTTTTGATATATTCTCCAAAACCAACATTATCTATAGACAGTAGTAAAATAGGTCTGTATACAATGGGCAAAAATGCCCTATTGTAACACCCACAGCTCTGTGAAAACACTATTGTCCATCTAGCCCTTTTTATTGATCAGGTTTATATCCTGCTCCCTCTACCTCCAAAGGGACTGTGATAACCCAAGCCTACAAAAATAATGAGCCCACCCCCCTCTTGTCCTTCCAAGCAATGAGTTCATTGGGTTCCATAGAGGTATGAAATCTTACCCAGGCTACTGTTTTCTGCATTCCTCCTGTAACAAGTGGAGACTGAAAAACCTTCAGAAATATTGCTGCCACATCCCATATGTGTCTATTGTTTGATGTCTTTCCCATTGCAATTAGTGGGAATGAATCCCAGGTTACGTGTGCTGACCTAAAGCTTAGTATTTATAATTGCCAGGTGGGCTAAGATGCTCTTGGCAGTGGAGGCCAGAAACAGGAAATGCTTGCCTTATTCCCATATATTAAAAAAGAATTGCAAGGAGGAGAGTGACTACTCCAAAAGTCAGTACAAAAATAATAGCATAACACCTGGCATCCAATTATTGCTTTATAGTAACTAAATCCTGAGTAGAACAGGAAATTGCAGCAAAAGAAGAGGAAGTGATGCTACAACGTACAGATTGTATTGTTTGGGTGTCTGATCAGTATGAACAGAGGGTTTTCTTCACACTCAACTTACTCCTTGTTTTCTTGGGAGCTGATTCACAAACATTAGAATCAAATTGAGCATGGTCGTTCCAAATGTCTGCCCTCATTGTGCTCCACAGCTGTGGAGTCAGTTTATTTATTCTGTGTGTCCCTTAAATATTGAGGCTGTTCAAAGGAATGTACTGTCATCAGTAGTGGTGCCACATCACCCCTCCCCCTTTTTAAAGATGGCTATATCACTAGAGTGTTATAACAATAGGCTTAGAAGCGTCTCTAAATTCCCAGCTTTCAGTTTTTAAAAGTAAGTCTAGCTCCTTCTCTCACATTTTCCTTTATAACTCCATGAGGGAAAGATCTAGAGAATTATTTTTTTAATGAAAGCTGGTAATTCAGAGAATTTCCTAAGGCTATTGTTATAGTGTTTCAGTGTTATATAAATATTTTAGTGCCATTTAACAAAAGAAAAAGAAATCACTCTTCTTCAGAGATTTTGTGTGTTTTGACCATGGCAGTCCAATCATCAGGCAGTGGGTTGGAGGTGTGTGGGAGTGGGCAGTAGAAAGGAAATGGACAGAAGCATTACACACAAAGAAAAAGCCAAATCAAAATTAGCTTAAAGAGAAAAATTGGTCTCAAAAGAACCAGGAAAATACAGTGGGCTGGGGGAAACAACCCCAAAAGAAAATAAAAAGCTCATAGGTTCATGCAGAAATCAGGGGGTGAACTGAAGCAGTATGGGCCCAGAATTGATGGGGGGAAATGTGATATAGCCCTAGATTTGGCATATGAACTGGAGCATCAGCAATTTAAAACAGAACATTAATGCTGCTTAACACCTGCATTTCCACAATGGGGCTAATTTTTAAGAGATGGCACCATTCAACTAATGGTTTGGATAAGGTTACCCCTCCCAAAGAGAAGAAGAGAAACAGGCATGTCTGGATATGTGAAGAAATAACTGTTGGTGAGGAACAGAGAAGCAGACACCCACGTTTTCTGGGAATCCAAACTGCTTCTTTGCCTCCTCTGGGAATCTGGAGTGCCTCTTTGCCTTCTACATATGTCAACAAAGTATTACAGAAACACCAGAAGATTCTAGCTCTTTCTCTTCCAAAGGGAATTCACTTAGGATTGCTGGCCCCAGAATCCATTCAGGAGAGCAGGGAGCACAGAATATTTTCCATCCTCTGATCTAACCAAATGGTCTGCACATAATGGTTTGCACATAATATAACTTCATGTCGTTCCCGGCCCTAGGGAAGCACACCTGGCCTCGACCAGGGCTAGGGCCTTTTCAGTCCTGGCCCCAACCTGGTGGAATGAGCTCCCGGGAGAGCTGCGGGCCCTGTGGGATCTTTCAACGTTCCGCAGGGCCTGCAAAATGGAGCTCTTCCGCCAGGTTTATGGTTGAGGCCGGGGCTGATAATATAGATCTAGCCCCCCCCCCCCCCCCCCGATTTGGGACCTGAAGTAAATATCATCAGGACCTCCTCTCCACCCACCAGTAGTGGGAGGGGGGGAAGTTGAGTTGCCGATCTCCGCCATGCTGGTAATGTTGGTAATGTTAGTGTTATCTTTTAATGGGGTTTTAATGGGGATTTTAGGATGATGTAACCTGCCACGAGCCGTAAGGGAGTGGCGGGAAATAATAATAATAATAATAATAATGATGATGATGATGATGTAACTGTGGAAAATGCACCAATTCACAAGTACACAATTAGGATTAAAGTAAATTTACCAGTGGATATAAAGCCCATTGCATATGAAATAAACCCATCACTGTGTTCACTTAAAAACCGTCTCCTGTTTCATAATTATCAGCAAGAATACCACTTGAACCTTCTGCTCAAGAGCAACTGCAGTGTCAGGTTTCCTTAGACTAGGTTAGAAGATCTGGATTCAAATCCAATATTTGCTGATTATCCTCGGGTCAGTCACATGAGACTGACAGCCCAAGCAACCTCTCAGGGTTATTGAAGGATAAAATGAGGACCACCTGTGCTGACCTGAATGCCTTGGAGGAAACTTGGTGTAATATATACTAGCTAAGAAAACCTTGTCAGTCCTATTGCCCAATATATTCATTGTTTAGCTGTACTATTTAAGATGATTACGAGCCCTCTCCTTCTAGCATCTGTATATTCAGAGTAAGGGAATAATGGTTCACACGCATTTTGGCCTAGTTATTTATTTGTAGAGTAACTTAGAATATAGGATGAGTATATAGAAACAACTGGACACAACCTACAGCTATTCCTGGGCTGTATCATTTCAGCCTTTAGGGCATAGATTGCTTGAATGTTCATTTCCTGGGGGACAAAAATCCTTGAAGTGGGCAGGGGGTACACAACCCTGCATTTCCCACTTGTACTCTGAAGCAACATTGCCTAGAAACAGCCTTCGGGGAGGGCGGTATATAAATGTAATAAATAAATAAATATATCACATGTTTTTCTTCTTTTGAAGATTTATCTGTATTGGCTGATTCTATAGAAGCCTATTTAATAGTTGTACCTACAATAGGCAGTATGGTATTATGGATAGACTATTGGATTTGGACTGTAGAGGCCCGAGTTCAAATCCCTAGTCATTCATGGACTCATTGGGTAACTTTTGGTCAATGACTGTTTTTCAACATTCCACGCTTTGGGGTGATGGTAAAACGTGTGTTGTCCCCTCCTGTACCTGAATGACCTCTTCCTGACACCCTTAGAGTAAAGGTGGGATACAAATGTGTTAAATAAGTGTCCCTCTGCATAAAGTATGACTTCCCCTTCTAAGGCTGTATGAAACCCCAGTGGAATTCCATGCAATAAGGTCATGTGCTTTATGAAAACCAATTAGGTCCCAACTCTTGTTGAAATGATTCTGTGTGTTCACGCACTACCAGAAACCTTCGAGCTGAGTTGAACAGTTAAACAACAGTAACAAAAGAGAAAAGAACATCAGGCTGACTCACTGCACATTCAGTAGGGCTCTTCTCAGCACCAATGGAGAGGCATCCAGAGACAATGTACTGTTTGGGAGGAAGGAAACAATGAGTGGTTGACATTGCTACCAATAATCTACCTTCCCACCATCACAGGACCCACCTCCCACAACTTGTGGCAGAAATGAAGAAGAAGATTGGTGTCAGTCTTGGTCATTCTTGTTATTCCCAACATAACTACTGAGAGACACGTAGAGAGGCCATACTTCTTTACAACTTACAGCAAGGTACCCTGGCATTTGATCAGAACATCAGCCTTTCTATGGGACAGTAAACCCGGTGTTCTTATATTTTATTTGTTCTTAACATCCCAATCTTCTCCTTCAATCTTTGGGGGTTCATAACCAACACTAAAAAGGTTTCTGCACTTTCCCTTGGTGAGAAGTAGCTATGAGGCAGAAGCTTAAAATGCAGGATGTATGGCAGTTGATACCTCTGCCCTGTCTCGGCTGGAGCTGCATGAAATCCTGGAGCAGGATTGTTCAAGTGATGAGTCTGAGCCATGATATAGATCCTGGGGCTTAGAGTCACAGAACAGCACAGAGTTGTAGTTGATGTGGTTGTTAGGGAAGAGCCAAAACTGGTTTTGTGAGTCAGTGTCCAATTTCCAGCAATTTTTAATGCATTGAGGACAAGTTTGCAATGTTTCATTGTTATTCTTCTTCATTCCTTCTTCCTTGTCTCATGGTCCTTGGTCTCATTTACTCACAGTGACATTTGACTGATTGGCTGTCATGACTCATGTAATTTTGATCAGTGCTAACACAATAGACTCTCAAAATGTGATTCTTTGATATATAGTGAGACAGCATGGTTCAGAGGTTAAGAGCACAGGACTCTGTCCTGGAGAACTGGGTTTAATTCTTCACTCCCCACATGCTGGGTGACCTTGGGCTAGTCACAGTTCTCTCAGAACTCTCTCAGTTCCACCTAATCTCACAAGGTGCCAGTTGTAAACTGCTTTGAAATGCCTCATAAATAGATACATTTGTCACAACCAACAATTAGATTTTTAAAAGGCATGGAACAAATAAGTTCAAGGATAACAAGGGCAGAAATATACCAATACACAATGAGATTATTCCCTGCCCCCAAAATACTTTATCTGGCTATGCTAATTGATTAAAAAATATTTGGTATAGCCCTAGTTCGGAATGACAAATGTGCATGAAGGAGAAGAGTTGGTTGTTATACCCTGCTTTTCACTACCCAAAGGACTCTCAAGGTGTCTTACAATTGCCTTCCCTCCTCTCTCCACAACAGACTCCTGCGAGATAGGTGAGGCTGGGAAAGCTCTGAGAGAACTGTGACTGGCCCTAGGTCACACAGCTGGCTATTTGTGGAGGACGACTGGGAAATCAAACCCGGCTCACCAGATTAGAGGCCACCACTCTTAACCACTACAGCACAGAAGGTGGCTGTGCAGACACAGCCTAAAGAAACTTTTATATGTGAAAGTTAAATCACCTTTGAACTGTTTCCTTATTGTTTACATGAATGCATGGTCATGGTTAATGAAGCACAGCAAGCAGAAGTGAAGCATTTGTAATGCCATTGTGCACTCTGTCCAGTGAAGATTTCATATTCACAGCACAAACCATTTTAAGTAAGATCTACTTTAAACCTTGCATGTGAAAATGTGAGACAATATAGAAAGCAAAAATCAGGCTAGATAGTAAGAGTGCAAGGGAGAACAGGCTAAAGGGTGGCAGATGGAGAAATGAGGATGTGCCCATAGAGAGCAACATGCAAATAAGGAAAAGAAGTTGATGAAACTGCTAAAAAAAAGACAACCACAGGTTGAAAGTAGGAGTGTGCACAGACACTGCAGAATTCCTTTCCACACATCCTTAAACAGCATTTACTATTTGTGATTGCTCTAAACCTAGTTCAGGATGCATCGAGTTTTGGAGCTGAGATACTTGCATGATCTGTTCCAGAAAATTTGTAGATCCCAATCCATATTCAGAACTCAACTTTTCAATTTAAAAATGTGAACACTTGCAGAAAGATGTCAATATTTTTCTCTGCAGGTGGTCTGTGCACACTGTGGTCTTTTGTCCTGGCCATTGTCCCCACATCCACAAACCTCTCCCCAAAGGAGCATATGGTTCTTGGTTTCTCTTTTAAAATCCTGTATTATTGTCACTGCATCCACACAGGGTTTTTTACCCCTGCAGGCACCTTAGTGACAGCTTCAGGCTGTTATTTTGAGAAGAATCTTAATTTGGCTTCACACACTCAGAATGGAACGCCCTTGCCATCTCTCCTCAAAGTTTTATTTTCCCCCCCCCTCTTTATTGCATGACATTCAATATGGGCAGGGTGCACCTAAGTACAGTTCTACAAATTCAGAAAATTAATAAGGAATACCCTAAGCCTACAATTTCAGGAGGAGAAGGATCCAAAAAACAGGCAATCAGTGACGAAGCAGCAAGAGACATAAGTGGAATAGAAATAAAATGTGACTAGTGCACTTTGGATAGCACAGCTTCAAACGTTTAAACAATTGTTCTTTCCTCTACCCCCCAAAATTATAAAAGGCCTACCTAGACATCATGGT
The DNA here is from genome assembly GCF_049243985.1 of Paroedura picta. Lineage (NCBI taxonomy): Eukaryota > Metazoa > Chordata > Lepidosauria > Squamata > Gekkonidae > Paroedura > Paroedura picta. Next base: position 78,774,896 of record NC_135370.1, on the reverse strand, counting down.
GGACCCATGGCTGCCACCCACCTGCTTAGCTCTCATGCAGCACCCCAGAAATGTTCAGCAAATGAAACTATGACACCTCATTGTGTTTAGCATTCCTGCTACTACCACTCCACTTAACTAGTGGTGTTGCTTGCAGAAATAGAGAACATTGAGCAGATGACCACGTAGCATATTTCTTTTAGTAGATGTTACCAGGGAAACACAGGAAAGGGATATGTGGGAGAGAGCAGCTACACTTTGTGGGTCATAATCATGCTATTTTCAGACATTTTTAAGCACGTACAATGAACTTACAATGAATACTGGAAAAACATGTTAATGGTTGTCATTGTTGTGCCTATGGCCATTCTGAAGCATTGAGCTCAGAGCAAAGACTGCAACCCTGAACTCTTGTTAGGGATACACTTGTTCCCGAGGTCTAAGCAGCCAGCAGATGGCTTATGGACCTATCATGGACTTCCATTAAGGACCAATTGCTTGTCCTGGCAAGAGTCTCAAACACATATATAAGTTCCCCTGTTTTGCTTGTCTGAGTCCAGTGCTTTCTGGTTCTAGTAAAATGTTGGTTGTTTGGAGCTACAGAGTCCATGTCTTCACTGAAACCATGGATATAATACTGGCAATGAAGCCGGGATCTCTATGCTAGGCAGGCAACCCTGGCTAGCAACTGAGATCACTGTCATGCCCTACCTTCCAAGGAGGGACTGCTGAAATTGCTTTGGTGCCCTGCCTTCCAAGGAGGGCCTTTCCAATACCACTGACATTCCCTACTTGCATGAAGGGACTCAGTGCAAGTTGAAATCATGGCCACTGGGGCCACATTGAGGAATCCAATCCTGAGTTTTCCGTAAAATAGGAATCGTATGCCACCCACCTCAGCTGTTTCCTGGCTGCAAACAGAACCGTGGAAGCAAACCTGAAGAGGAACACACTACTCAGTGTCTGCAAGGCATCTACCTTTGAGCTTGCCCAAGACCCGATGGCACCAAACAAGATAGAAGAGGCAACATATGACGACATCATCGACACGCTCAAAAAGCACTTTGCTTCACAACTGGCTGAAATCACTCAAAGGCATGCCTTTTACAAATGAGACCAAGGTGAGACTGAGTCTGTGAGACTGAGTCTGTGGTGGCTTACGTCACTGCTCTGCATCAGGCTACCCAATGCTGTAACTTCCCAGATCTAGAGGGAATGCTGAGAGACTAACTCATATCTGGCCTCAAATATGAGCAAACACAACAGCATCTCATTGCGAGGAGAGAGCTTGCATTCCACATGGCATTGGAAGAGGCCTTGGCAGCAGAAACAGCCACTAGGAACACACAAGAGATCCACTGGGCTAGGAGCCCACTAGCCAGGCCAAAAGCCACTCCAGAATCAGTCCACTTGGAGGATATTGGAGAAGACATGGAGTGCATGCATCTCACCTCTTCTGCATGTTCCAGCTCACTGCACCAAGAATGGAATCCCTGTACCAGCTGTGGGTGAAATCATCAAAGTGGCCAGCCAGCACCACCTTCACAAATTCATCCCTGAGTGTGTTTGTGTGTGTGTGTGTGTGGGGGGGGGGAATAATTAGAACTCCTGCTGTATCATGACACATGAATGCCAGCTCAGTTAACTCACCAGTGGCCCAGCTGTTGGCCCAAGATATCCACTTCCTGTTACCAAAGAAAATCTAGATCACCATCCATATCCAAGGGGCACCGTGTGAAATGGCTCAGCATTCTCCCTAATCTCCCAAGAGACTCTCAAACAACTGTGTCCCAATAGGGGGGCCCATTGCTGAGCTCTTAAACTTCTCCTGTGGATTTCCAAAGGAAAAAGATGCTGGTCCCAGACCTCGGGAGCATCAGGGTGAAATACAAGCAGTTCTCTGGCATCCTGAAGCTGGTTGTGGTTGACAGCCACCGCACCACTCTCCTGGGCCTCAACTGGATCGAACCATTTGGCATAAACATCAGAATCCAGCATATCCATGGCAATATTGTCAATGAGGTACGCATGGACTTTGCAGCTGTCTTTGACAAGTCCTTTGGATGCTACACTGGCCTGCCACTGTTATGGATGGAGGCCAATCACATCCCCATCACACTCAAACAAAAAATTGATGCTGAACAGGGCCATCTCATCAAACGAGGAGTACTCAGACCAGTTCCTCACACAAGATGGGAGACCCTGATTGTCACACACACCCTCCTTAAACCCAACAGGGATGTCTGAATCTGCGCTAGCTACAAGTTCACACTCAACAAGGCCTTGCAACAATATGTTTATCCAATGCTGTGATAAGTCATCTCCTTGCATCGCTCGCCAGTGCTAAAGTCTTTGTTTGACCTCACTCAGGCCTACTAGTAGCTGTCAGTTGATAATGCAGCCACTGACACACAGAACATCCTCATGCACAGAGGGGCATTCTGGGACTCCAAGCTTCTGATGTAGCCCTCCAGTCAGCTAAGGATCAGATGTTCTCCCACGTCCTCAACTGGGTGCAGAGGGGGTGACCCGATGGGTATTACAAAACATCTGGCGTATTTAAGTGTATTTAAGAAGAGTATCAGGAGAGGAGTTCTGCTGGGTCAACCAGTTAATAAAGTCTCAATCCTTGTGCACTGGACACAGACTTATACTGTGTTTCTACTTCAGTGCTCCTGACCTTGGCAAGCAGTAGTCTGAAGGATGAGTCCTGACTCTCAAAGAGCCCAGTAGGCAAGGAAGCCTGAGGCCAAAACAGTTTGGATCTGTATCATCTTCTCATTTTTATCAATATAAGGCAATTGCAAGAAAATCCACAAAGCCCCCAGTGTGATTAGCTGACTAAACATGTTATTTCAAAATGAAGTCAATGTGGTATAGTGATTATATTATTCTAGAAGCTCAGAGACCCAAATTTAAATCTCCACTCTGCCATGAAATTTTCTGGGTAATTTTCTCTATCTAACCTACTGCAAAGTGTAACATAGAGGCAAGGAATATTATGTATGTTTCTCTGATCTCCTTAAAAGAAGGGTTGGATAAAATAGACTAAATAAATAAATGCCCCTAACACAATATTCATTTTTTATGCCATTCCTTTTGCTTTAGAGAGTGACAAGCTGATGGAAAAACTGAACATGCCACATAAGGTAAAAACATAAAGTAACACTGTGCCAGGATAGTTGCACATTAATGTTGCAACCACTGCAGAGAAGCCATATGATACACCATCTTGCAGTGGCAGAGCCAGATGGTTGCCCAGCGTGATGCCCCATCAGACTCAGGTTCAGTGTGATGGTTGCCACTGGCACAGGGTACTTCTTTTCTTATATTGCCTCTTTTCAATGAGATATAAAACGTGGCAATGCAAAGGAAGATGTCAGACACTCAAAAAACAAGTATCTATAAATACCTGCCCTATTCTATTCCAATTTTACTTGTTTCACAATGTAATTAGTATAAATCCATAGCTGCTTGCTAAGTCCAGAGTATCTCAATCAACTTGTCTCTTCCTGACTCACAGTCACCTAAAATCACAATTAAACTTCCCCATAATGAGTCCCTCTCCCCAGCTGCAACATCTAGTTCACTTTTCCATAGAAATCCCCACCCCGTCACAGTGAGGATGGCTAGTTCTGTGCCAGCAGCCACTGACAGACGCTTTAGGTAAGGAAAAAGGAGGAGAGCATATCCTCAAGCCAAAAAAAAGGAGGACCGAGGAAGGCATAGATGTGCACTGTGATTTGCACAAAATATCTTTAATATCTTTAATCCGCTCCTGGGTAAGGGTAAAAGAGTAAGGGCTCCTGGGGAGGAGTTAGGGCGGGACCCGTCCAGGATAAAAACTCGGAGGGGTCCAATCAGGAGCCGCGAAGCTTCGAGTGCCACCGCACCACTCTCCTGGGCCTCAACTGGTTTGAACCATTTGGCATAAACATCAGTGCATAGCGCGCCTCCCTATTGGCCACTTGGTCCGCCCTGGACTGGCCACTCAGATGCTTTGCCGCCGGGAAAGTAGCAGGGCCGCCGCGTCAAAGACGCGGCGGCCCTGCTCCTTTCCCACCGCCGGAGCATCTCCCTTCCCTCCATAGAGCCTGCCCGCCAAAGGAGCGGGGCCGCCACCTCCCGCATCGACCGGACGAACCCACGCCGAGACTCGCCAACGACGGCGGAAGGCCCAGGACCCCGCCGGAGCCAGGGAGCCCCGTTCCTGCTTAGACTGTATGGTAGGCGCTGCCACAAGCCCGCAGAACCCACCCATGCCCCCAAGCTCACCCTCCTCTCCACCCGCGCCCATCCCGCCCCCTAAAGCTGCCCCCAACACCCACAGTCACACAGCTAGCGCCCGCTGTATTTGAAGGACAGCGGGCTTAATTTCTAGTTAATATAATAAACAAGCAAAGGCCATTAAAAATTATGAGTGTAGTCTGGATGATTAACTCATTTCCAATCATCAGATGTCTGTGGAGGAATTCAGGTGCCACCCACCCACCGTACTCAGCTGCTCTTATTATGTTTGCCAACCTCCAAGTGGTAGCTGGAGAGCTCCTGGAATTACACCTGACCTCCAAGAGATAAGAGATCAGTTCCCCTGGAGAAAATGGCTGCTTTGGAAGGTGGACTCTGGCATTATGCCCCACCAGAGGCAAAGCCCACTGCACCCAGGGATACAATAGGCATTGCACATCCATCTGCACAGTGACCTTCCTGGATTCTGGCACCCCTCCCCGTCCCACTCCCCACTCGATCAGGAGATCCAGTGTGGTGAAGAGGCTAAAGAGTAGCAGACTCTAATCTCAAGAGATGGGTTTGATTCCTAACTCCTCCTCTATATCCAGCCGGCTGGTTTGCCAACTTCCAGGTGGGGGCCTGGAAAACATCAGGAACATATATGAAAGAGAGAGAAAGAGAGAAAGAGAGAAAGAGAGAAAGAGAGAAAGAGAGAAAGAAAGAGAGAAAGAAAGAAAGAAAGAAAGAAAGAAAGAAAGAAAGAAAGAAAGAAAGAAAGAAAGAAAGAAAGAAAGAAAGAAAGAAAGAAAGGCATTAGTTCTCCTGGAGAAAAACAGCTGCTTTGGAGGGGCATTGGCCCTCCTACCCCCACCTCCATACAATAGTGTCTACACCGGTCCCCACTGTCCCTACCTTTCCATCCAATTCCAGATCTTCCAAAGGCCAGGCTGGGCAGGCCATGGAGGGGTGCGCTGCCACCTTCCCACCCCCCCAATCTTCAAAAGGCCAGTCAGGAAGGGCATGGAAGGCTGTGGGGGGCTGCCTCGTTCCCACCCCCATCTCCCAAAGTCTGGCCCCTCCCCCATATCCCAAAGGACAAGCTGGATGGGGAAGGTCACAGAGTGAGGTGGACTGCCTCTTTCCCACCCACCCCCACATCTCCCAAAGGGCAAGTTGGGTAGGGAAGGCCATGGGGGAGGTGGGCTGCCTCCTTCCCACCTCCATCCCTACCTCCTACATCTCCCAAAAGCCAGTCAGGGAAGGTCAGGAGGGATCTGCCTCCTTCCCACCCCTCACATCTCCCAAGGGCCTGGCTGGGCAGGGAAGGCTCCTGCATCCCCCCGCCCCCAGCCCATCTGAAGAGAGGAAGGGAGGGGAAAAGCGAAGAGCACTCCAATGGCTAGCTGCAGGGAAGCAGGCAAAGCAAGCAGCTGGCTTCCCTCCCTTGCCTGGGGGATATGAAGGGTGGGAAGAGGCTGAGGATGGGGGAACTTACCAGCAGCAGATCCTTTCAGAGAGGCTGGTACCTCCTCTAGCCAGCAAGCAGCAGGAAGAGGAGGACAGAAAAGCCCCACAACTGGCCCTAATTGGGAGAGTGCTCTCTCCCTATTGGCAGCACACTCCCAGAGGGAGCCAATCAGGTAGGGAGTGAGTTGTCTGCATGCAATTTGAACTGATTGGCTCTCATTGGGACTGTTCTCTCTCCCTATCTGGATGCAGTTTGAACTGATTGGCCTTCATTGTGACAGAGCTCTCTCCCTATTGGCAGCACACAAGGGAGGACCAATCAGGTAGGGAGTGAGTTGGCAAATTGAGCTTTATTATGTTTAGTGATAGTGATGGAAGTCCATTCCAACTCCAAACCCCATCCTCTCCAGGCTTCACCCTCAAAATGGCCAGCTATTTCCCAATCCTGAGTTGGCAACCTCAGTTTTATAAAAGGGTATTCACACAGTAATAAGCATCAGAATATCTCAAACAAGTTGATCATCCAGGAGTCTCAGCACAAAATGCTAATTTTGCTGCTTATTTATGATGTTGCTTTTTTGTACTAACAGCCAATACATGTTCTGCAGATATTACAGTGACATTCCATTCACAGCTTCATATTTTTAGAGTACATACATGTGGTCACACGTGTAATATAAGGTGCATTACAGGACCCTATGCATTCTGTATATGTGCCGCTTGGGGGTTCAACAACAAATGAATGGAGTGCCATTCCAACATCCGCATGGAGCTCTCTCTTTGAGGCTTTGTACTAAACAATGTAGTAAGCCTGTCTGTAATTCTGTTAGGGTTGTCAACCTCCAGAGGGACTGGAGATCTCCCGGAATTATAACTGATCCCTAGACTACAGAAATCGCTTATTATTCACTTATTTTAAATGCTTATTCCACTTTGCCTGAAGAAAATGGCTGCTTTGGCTGGTGGACGGCATGGAATTAAAACCCTACTAAGGCCCCTCCCCATCCCAAATTCTACTTTCCCAGGCTCCACCCTCAAATCTCCGGGTACTTCAAAACCCGGAGTCGACAACTTACTTTCCATATGCAAGGCTTAAATTGCTCAGCCCCTCTTGCTAACATCTATAAGTTCAGGTCTGCCTTTGTTGTCACTAAACTATCCTGGCATGACTGCTACATCTTAGCTATGTCCTCATGGCTCCAGAGCCATTTATCACATTACAGAAGGGCATTTTTTTGTATTTTAAGGAGAGTGTGGCATCTAAATAACCTCCAGGTGGGGCCTGGAGATCTCCCAGAATTATAACTAATCTCCAAACAACAGAATCTAATTTCCCTGGAGAAAATGGCTGCTTTGGAGGGTGGATTCTACAGCATTGTGACCTATGGTGATCCTCTTCTCCTTGAACCTTCCCCAGACTTCTCTCCCAAAATCTCCAGGAATTTCCCAACCCAGAGTTGGTAATTTTCAGTCCAAACTAACTGCTGCCTGCCCAGCACATGAAGCTTCTTTATATTGAACTGGACACTTGATCAGCAATCAGGAAACTGGCTGCCAGCAGACAGGCTGTGCCACTCACACATTTTAACTGGAGAGATCAGAGATTCAGCTTGGGACCTTCTGCACACAAAGCAGATGCTCTACCACTGAACCATAGCCTGCACAAAACACACATTGGTTTGACAGTATGTACTGCTTGTACATATTAAAACCCAGGAACATCTTCAGATACGGAGCATGTCAGGCCACTTTGAGTCTCAGATCTAAATATCTGGTTGACAAAATATCCTTGGAACTGCAAACCACGCAGCTTGCCCCAGAAGGAATGGGGGCTGCATCCTCCTGTTTTCTCTATCCCCCCATCCAGCAGTGCCATGTCTGGTAGATCTGCTGCAGCATCTCCCTTGGGTAGCCAATTCACAGTAGATTTTAGCTCCAGGGGGCAAATCAAAACCAGCCTCTGGAGCATGCAATTTTTGAGGGGAAGAAAAAAAAGGATGTGTTTAACCTTTTCTCTGCCAGTTGCTATTCTGTTCAAAATGTCCCTCATCTGCTTTTCTCCATATATTGGTTTGTATTTGCAGGCCGCCAGGGAGAAAAAACAGCTGGAGAGGAGCAATTTTGAGTGAAAATACAAGAGTAAATACAAGGGTGAACAAGAGTTAAATGCCCCATTGATCTGGCTGCTTGTCTGTTTCCCAAGAGCATTTTTTGGTGTGTGTTTTAGGACAAATGATGGATCCATAGCGTTGCCAACCTCCAGGTGCCACTTGGGGATCTCCCACTATTATTCCTGATCTCCAGATGAAGGACATCAATTCCCCTGGAGAAAATGGCTGCTTTGGACTCTCTGGCATTATACCCCACTGAAATCCCTTCCCACCCCAAATCCTACCCACCCCAGGCTCTATCTGCAAAGTCACCAGGTATTTCCCAGCCCAAAACTGGCAAGCCCATGTATCCATTCTTCAGAATTCACTGGATCTCAGTACAAACTTTGTGCCACCATCCCTTGAAGGAGAAGATGTTTCTGATCCAAATTTTGTATAACATGTTGATTTTTTTAAAATGGGAGGGTCAGTTTTTGTAGAAACATTCCAGGAATACAATAAAATAACGTGACCAAACACAATTATGTTGAAGGAAGGAAACAAGTCCATTTGACCATGTAGCATATTTAGAAACATCGCTATTTTTAGATTAAACACTTCACAAGATTCAAAATGGATTAGACTCTGCTGAAAGATGAAAAACATTATCTGTGCTGTTTTTAGCAACCAGGCAGACAGTAGATGGTGTCACGCTTCAGAATTAACAAAAGTCTTCATCAGATCACACATCCAGGAACTTGGATGGATCTGCAGACATGTCCTTTAGCAGTAGTTGCCCCTCCCACACCATCTCTGCTTCTCTCTTTCTCGCATGGCATGCCAAGAGGTTCTTCATGGGCCATCTCACTGCTCCTCCCTGAAGCTAGGACATCAACTCTCCCCAACTACCCAGAGGATTGGTCCAACCCCACATATGATACTCACGGATGCTCCTCCCAAGAAGGGGATCTCTCCAGACACAAAGAATGAGGTATATACACTGGTCAAGGTGCTGAGAATGATCCCAAAGCTAATATGTATGAAGCCAGTCATGATCTGGATGGTCTGTGGGAACAATCAGGGGAATAATGCTTTGCACTTCATGGGTTAAATTCTCTCTCATGCACACACACACTCAAACCCCTCTCTGGTTACACTGACTTTCAAGCAATGGCACTAGACAATCTATAAGTCCTTATTTGTACAGCCAGCATTTGCTTTCTTTTATCACGTCCTTCCATGGAGAAAGTATTTCACCATTTTTAGTTATTTTATTTTTTCATATTTTAGAAAATCTTTATTCTCTAAGCAATTCCCAGATGCTCATGGGAACAGTTAATGTCTCTTGGTAGCAGACTGAAATCTGACATTTAAAAATCTGGTCTAATTAACACTTTTTATTGTTCCAACGTAATCAGACAAGGCCCCTAACAAAATGTACCTCAACTGGGCCAAGTGGATCCAAAGTCAACCTGTTGAGCAGGGAAGTGGGGAATCATACTATAGCAGGCTTAGTTTGCTGTTGGGTGAATATTGTTATTTCCCAGTTTCCCAGCAGGCAGAACACACTGCTGACTGGGTTATCTTTTAAACAGCCTGGGAACTGTGGCACATGATTAGAGGCAGCCTACTCAGCTGAGTATCACCCACCAGCTATTATATTCCGCTTCCTACAATAGAGAGGATCATCTTTTGCTATCTTCCTTGGAAAACACAAAAGAGAAATCGTCTCAAGTACCAGGTAGCTAAAAAATACAGCTGCTGGTCTGTGTTGATTTGGTTTACAAGTTGTAGCAGCCTGTCATGGGAAGGTCTACTGGAGTACCAAATAATACACCCACCATCTGTGTCTCCGCACACTGGCTTCACCTAGCTCTGCCATGATTTTATAAAGTGTGTATAAAATGGCTCTTTTTACTGCCCAGTCTCATCTCCAATATGCATTGGTTGCAGAAATGTTGAAAAATGAAGTTGCCTTGTACTGAGCAAGACTATTGGCCCATCTGGCTCGGTCACTGTCTAACTGGCCAGCAGCTGCTGTTTGTGACTGTAGGGACAGAAATGTCTTCCCCACTACTCACTGCCTGAGATGCTTTCACTGGAGATGCTCACAACTGAAATGGGGGGGGTGTCTTCTGGATACCAAACACAGGTTCCATCTTTGAGCCACAGCCTCTCCCAAGCTATTAGATTAATACTCTCAATTTGGGAAGAAAGGGAATGGCTGATATTACCACCCTACTACAGCTAGAGAAACTACGCCAGTCAGGTAACATAAACCTCCTGCTGGCTGGTCAGCAGGACAGAAGTTGATAGCTTAGTTGAGAAAGCAAGAAAGAGTTATGAAACCAAAGCTTATACCTCTTTGTATCTTAAGGCCCAGGCATTCCTGCCCCCCTCTAAGACCCTACTGAACAAGACCAGGCAACACAAAAAGGGGGGGATGGAAACTCCACAAACTCCAAGTGGGGCCTGGAGATCTCCTGGAATTACAACTTCTTTCCAGGCGACAGAGTTCAGTTCCCCTGGAGAAAATGGCTGCTCTGGAGGAGGACTGTATGGCATTATACCATACTGAGAATCCTCCCTCCCTAAACCCCATCTTCTGCCTTCACTGCTGAATCTCCAGGAATTTCCCAACCTCAAGAAGGCAACTAGGGAGCAACAGTCCTCCCAAGGCAATTGATAAGAAGCAAGGAAAGCCCTTATACAGGAGAGGGTTGTCAGCCCCTCCCCCCCAGCAGGGTATCCCCCACCCCCAGGCCCTGCCCCTGCCCCTGCCTCTGCTGCTGACCAGCTGGCCAGTGGGGGGGCTTACCAGGAGCAGGAGGAAAGGCCAGGCTACATTGCCAGCAACATGATGACATAATCTCTGGATTGATGTCATCATTCTGGTAATTTCTGGGCAATGCTCTGATATTTGGGCAAAAACTCCATGGTAGAAGCCATTTTTACCATAGAGGTTTGGCCCAAATGCAAGGCCATTGCTGGGATGTCCCAACATGATGATGTCGTGTCTGGTACACACGGGAAGTCATATCCTCATGTTGCTGGTCATGTAGCCTGGGTCTTTCCCCTTCTTGGTAACCCCCCCCCCCCCGTCCCCCACCAGCTGAAAGGAGGGCTCTGGCAATCCTAGGTAGGGAGGTGTGTGGGGAAATTATTGGGAGGGACTATTTCTCCTAAATGATCCATTTCATTCCTTATTGCTTATTAAAAGGGAGAAAAGGAGTGGAGGGGGCGGGGAGGACAAATCTAGGCCCTGACTGTTGCCAGATTCCTTGTTCAGGGTTAAGGAGTATTTGATCCAGTGAAGCAGTCAGTTGGCCATACAAGCTTACACAATAAACCAGCTAAGGTATCTTCACTGATGGCCAACTACTTATTTATTTAGCAAATGTATACACACCTTCCTGGAAGCCAGGTTTTATTACCTCATCACAGAGCTCAGGGGAGCTGACTTGGGATTCCCATGAGATTCCCCTCATTCAGACACCAGCCAGACTCCAAAGTGCCCTTTAAACTCCCTCCTCCCATGCATTGAGAATTAGGCTGTGTTTCATGGAAATGGTTTTTAAAACTCCAAGTACAATTTGCCATGGCTAGACTTGCCACCTGCATCCATTCTGGGGTTGTTGAGCTTCCCCCAACACAGTTTGCAGGTGCTCCTTTAAAAATAACCTACTATCTGCTGCCTTCATTTTTAGAAAGCCCATTGAGGCATGTGGGCCTCCAATGTTTATAGACATGATAATACATGTATGCTTCCATGTAACTGTCGATTGGGTTAGATCCAAGTCCCTTTATTGCTGCAGTAAAGGGGAGGAGAGGGAGCTATGTTAGGGATTGTGGTATCTACATGGATAAAGGGCAAGTGGAATTAAAAACTGTAGTAAAGAAGTTAATTAGGTACAATTGATTGATAAGCCTGGGTGGATTCCACTTTATGAAGTTGGGAATTAAAAACAAGGTGAACAGCACTTTGAACTGCTTCTGAAGGCAGGAAAAACAGAAATGTAATCCTTTTCAGCCACGTACAGTTTAGGACAACATAACAATGTGGTATTGATGCTGATTCTGCTGACACCAGGTGAAGATAGAACTGCTTTTCTCTCATATTTTGATCCCTTGACAGCCTAGTGGTCTACACTAATCTCCTACCTGTCTGTCCTCCATATAGGGCCAGGAAAGGCTATAGAACTTGAATGAAGGAAATCGGTGCGGCTGATCTAGAAATTCCCAGCAAAGCAGCATACCTATTTTTAGCAAATGCAAATGCAAAAAAAAAAAAAACCCTGTCTCAGCGTGGGAGCTTTCCATGCTTCGAATGTAGCTTTAAAGCACTTAATCAGAAGCATGGGGTTTCCTCTGTAGGTGCATCTCTGTCTTTATTCTGTCTTTATTCTGCTGCACCTTTGCAGGACTGATGCATATTAGCAGGAAGACTCCCCAGGTTCTGTGAAGAGTCAATCTGCCATTGCTCACATTTGAGCTTTAGCCTTAAAGGCCACAAAGTCTGTTTTTTGTTCTTTCTGCTGCAGAATAAGAAAACATTGCACTTACACAAATGTGCACATTGCAGGATATGTGCCAGGTATATCCAGTAATACAGTCATGGTGGTGGGAGGCTCAAACAGTTTCCCCTATCGTATTAATCTGTCTCTCCCCCCCCCCCCTTCTTTCAAGACTATATGAAGAATCTGTGGGGATGTAGGGCACAACTTTTCTGGATTGTCTCCTAACCCAGGTTCACAAAAAGTAAGCAAACATAATAAAATAAAAAACTCCATAATTCTGCAATAAATCAATCAGTAGTAAGTCACCTGAAACCCTAAATCCTGAAAGCAGGGAGTGTTTCTCCACTTCCCTGTATTCAAACCAAGATAGGATTGCTGTGTTTCCATGTGATTAACACCCACAACAAATAATCACAGAGTGTTTCTAGTCCTTATTGTGCAGAAGTGGAAGTGGAGAAACACTCCCTGCTTTCAGGATCTGAGGCAAGCCTTGGTCAGAATGAGAGCTTGACAGAGTTATGCAGTTTAGAAGTGGGGCCCGAACTCTGGCTGCAGCAAACAAAATAATGATCCTGCCTTGAACAGAGAGAAGCACTAAATAATCACAGCCAGCACTTTTGCATGTTATGTGGGATTATAGGTGTGTGCTTGCAGGTCACTTTTCTAAACAGTCTTCAGACAAAACATGAATAGACCTGCTGGATCAGACCAACTGTCCTTCGAATTCACATTCTGCTTCCAATTTTGGCCAGCCAGATGTGCCTCATAATCCCTCATGCAGGGCATAAAGCTCTCCCCTGTTATTTCTCCCAAGCATCTATCATTCAGCGGAATATTTTCCCCTGAATATGGAAGTTTCAGTTAGCTTTCAAGGCTAATAGCCTCAAAGACACCAATTTTTCTAGTAAACACCACTTGTAGGCCTAAATCTGTTCCTGTTTTCCTGCATACATCCTGTGCATGAAGCTGGTAATGCTTATCCTTCTTCTTTCTAAATTTAAACTGAAATGTTTCCCAGCGACACAGACCCAGGGCACTGGGTATGCCAGAGGTAGCAGGTAGCTGTGTGTTGCCACGCTGTCTTCAAAAATCACTGCTTCTTGGGGACATTTAGTTTGCTTACACATGCACACAGTATGCACAGACACACAGATGCACACACACATGGCTGGTCAGGATCATCCTGAGAATGAGCTGCCCATTGAAAGGGATTTCAACCAAATGGCCCATAAATCCTGACTAATCCGACACAGAAAGGACTCAATAGATCTGCAAATTAGTTCAGGAGACCATTACGATTGTCTGACCCAAGTGCTTCTCCCTGTCTTCTCCCTCCCTCCCTCTTTCTCTCACACAGACACAAAAGAAACCTAGAATAATGCTCTCTCTGAAATTGGGAAGCAAGACCAGATGCCATTTCAGGTGAAGCCATCCCAGTCTCTTCCACCCCTCTCATGCCCCTCCATACACCCACAGAATTCCCTCCCCAAAGTGTTCCCCAGCTCTGTCACTCACCCCCAGCACTCGGTTCTTCCCTTTAGGAATGGTTTCCACTGTGTACATCACAGCCCTTCTCCCCAGCCGGATGGTCCCCATTCCCTGCATGGGATTTGCTGGTGTGCTTTCTCCAAAGCCTACAGGATCCCTAGCAACTGAACACTCAGCTGCATCAGCCCCACAGGCTGAGCGGGGATGACAGCTTGTTTGACCTGGCTGCTCAGCTCCGGCACTCTTCAAGGGAAAGGAGAAAGAAGGGTCTTATTGGCTTCTGTCAGTGATGATGTCACACAGTCAGAGAGATGCTGCAGAAGATGCATAACAGAGAAAATCATGTTACGAGAGGGATCCAGACCCTGCTCTGAGATAAAGGTGCTGCTTCCAATAGAAGAAAGGTAGGCAGAGCTAGAGGTGTGTGCCTGTGTGTGTTGCACAGCATGCCGAAATCCCAGGGAATAACACATTTAACAAGGATGGAGGAAAACTGCAGGAATCCCTATGCCAGGGCAGGGCTTGCCGTACAAGCCATGAAGACGAGCATTTCATGGGAAAGAAGCGTGAAAGCCTCATGCTATGCAGTCTGTATGAAACACCCCCCTGGATCTCCTCCGTCATAATACCGGCCAGTTTTCAAATATGCAGCACTAGAGCTGCAGCTCTAAGGGCACTTTCCTGGGAGTAAGTGCCACTGGAAAAAATATGATGCTTACCTCTGAGTAGACCTGTTTAGGATTGTTCCCTTGGCTATCTAGTTTAAAGATGAGTGTTTGAACCCGAGCTCATTTTAATATTCCAATGCATGGCTTTGCGCTCGTGTTCAAGTTACTTGCAGAACCCTCGTGCTTCTGAAATATTGGGCGGCTTCAGCCGGGGGTTCTGTGGGAGCAGTGACTGTTGCATCCTGTCTTTGAGCAGCGTTCTCTGTTGATGTGCTGGGAGTATAAACTGGTTGCAGCCAGGCACATAACTCCTTCCAATCTGGAATAGTGCTAGTGAAATTGGATTAGTCTGATGAATACCTATTGGGCATCTAAAATTAAACTATTTGAGTCTCAGACCCATTCCAGTTTAAGGTCCTGTCATGTTTCCCATGACATCCTCAGAAGTGCATCAGGATCTAAAGGCTCTCTGCCACTGACCCCACCCAAGCCCTCACTGTATCCTGCTCTCCTCAGAGACACAGAGACAGGGGAGCAAAAGGGGGGACTCCTTGCACTGTTAAGGCATCAGTTTTCAGGCCTGGATGATGCTGCCTGCCACAAGTATTTTTATAGCCATATCCATGCCTATTAGAGTGGGTGGGAAATGTAGTTGTCCATCCTTGTGCACACATGATCACAGAATAGGCATAAAAACTTTTATTTTATCCCTTTATTATTTATTATTATTGTTATTATTTATTAAATTTATTTCCCGCCACTCAAGGCAAGCCATCTTGTGGCAGGTTACATAATAAAACCCCACATAAAACAACGAAACCCTATTAAAAACCCCATTAATATAAAATCAAGCATGGCGGTAAAATTTATCATCCCTCCCCACAGCCGGTACCACTGCCGCTCATGGCGTCAGAAGGATTGCACCGATCAACAACCACCAGCATGATGTTCTAAGCTTAAGGTGGCAGTATCTTCCAGGGGGGCCCATCTGATCTTCCATGCCCTGGCCTCACTTCCGTTCCACTGCCAGTCCTTCACCAGCACTGTTAATGAGTCACCAGGAGCCCTCGGGTCCAACAGAGCATTCCAGATTCCAATCATATCCATAAGTATGCACGGGAGGGCTAAAATATACCCATCACCCAAATGGGAAAGGGGTGGTATCCTGAGCCGGGCCCACAGGGCATATAGGTCTGACCATAGGACGGCTGATGCTGCTTCCAGATCCACCTGTATCCCAGCACTGAAGATCAAATTTAGGGTGTGGCCAGCCTGATGGGTGGGGCCAGTAACAAATTGCAAGGGCCCCAGTGTCACCATGGATGACACCAGGTCTGAGCCACATCCTGGATACAGCATTTCTGCATGGACATTGAAGTCCTCCAAACTGCAACTCCCCGGAAGCCACCACCTCCAGCAGGCTCAACAGAGCATCTGATGGTGTATTGGGCGGGCTGTACACCAACCAGATGGCCAACCCCTCAACCAAGTCCCAACCAATAGTGATACAATAGTGATACACTCCACAGATTGCAGGCACCAGGATAGCCCTGTAGAAGGAAGCCTCCCAGACAAGAATGGTCACACACACCCTACTATGGATCCGAGATTGATGCAGAACCACAAACCAATGTGGGACTAGTTCTTTCAGGCTACTGTTTCCCCATCCCATTTCCAGGTCTTGGTCTTCGTCATGTAAGCAAGATCCACCCCCAACTCTGCTATTTGTTAATTGACCTTGCATTGCAAGGCACCAAAATTGGATCCTACCTGGCCTCCAACCTCACACGGCTGGGGATGGGACAGAGGTTAGAAGAGGAGCTTATCTTTATTTAGCTTATCTTTATCCATCCCACCATGTGCACTTCTGTGTCATACCATTCCATTCCACTGATTCTTTATATTTCTGTCCTAAAAGTTTAATCACTGAGTCATCAAGTTATTACATTTTTGTTTTCTGATAGCAACTTGTGTCTGTTATTTGTGATGGACTATCCACCTCTGCTGCACTGTTTATCACTGGTATTAAACGTTACTCCTGTTCATTTCCAGATGGTGCCTTGCCATTGCTGTCTTAGTGATGGCAAGTTTTTCCTCTTCCACTAATGGCTAACCAGCTTTCCTCTTTATATACCACTGCTAACAGGTTAGTGAAACTGAACAGTTCTTTTCTTCATGGATGCTTCATTCAACACTCCTAAATGCATTTTGAATGAGTTGGCTCGATTGAACTGTTGACTCAGGCAAATATATTTGTCAACTTCTTCAATTTCTGTCTCACTTCCTATGAGATTCATCATGCAGGATGCATTTTGCATCCAGGTCACCTTCAATGTTTTTCATTCCAGCTTGAAGCCATGCAAAAGTTGCTGCAGTAGTTCTACAGTTTCACCATATCCATTGTAAATATTGCAAAATTGTCAGCAAAGAGGTGTGTTAAAAGTTTCAGCTCTCTATATTTTCTTGATCTAACGCTGCTCCAGATAGCTTTGATGAAATTGTATTATCCTATCTGACACGTTCATATGTATGAATGATGCGGACAATACTGAACAATATTTATTCCATCAAGCAGTTGCAATTGATTTCTTCTAGAAAATCTAGGTACTTTGGGACAATTTTCATTGTAGTGGCTGAATCGATTGCTTTTTGTAGTTGATGAAAGCAAAATATAAGGGCACTCACTATTCATAGCAGTTTTGATGAGCCGTCATACTAAATGAATGTGCTCCATTGTCAAGTAGCCTGAGCAGTATCCTTCCTGTTCTCTACTTATGTGCATTCAGAGAGACTTCTAAATAAAGTTCAGTTCAATGTGAAGTATATGTACACTTCTGAGAAAAGGATAAGTGGGATATAGTCACTGAGCTTTTCCGAATTGCCATTATTCACCTGTAGTGCTGTCTTTAATCCTGTGCATACCGTTGAAATACATCTTCTCTATGATGGACATCTGTGATAGCCAGTGATGAGTTTCTTGGCTTGAAGAAACTCATTGCTTGCTTCATACTGGGAATGGCAAACTTGATTTCTTCCCACATAATGCAGAGGACTTCTGTGTTCTGTCCTGACAGAATATGCTTTACATATGAGGAGTAGAGACAGATATGTAATTATCTCAGCTAACTGCTGTCAGCAATTGCCTATCTATTTGCCCATTATTCTCTTAATGTGGACATTACATTTTTATTGTGGCCAAACGCTTCCCATGCAATTCAATCTCAAGTGAATACAAACCAAATTGCAGTTCCCCCCTTATTTATCTCTGGAACCTGCTAACCATTTTCATTATGCTGTATGTTAATTTACTCTTATACTCTACCTATAAGTTTGAACTGATTATTTCCATTCCATGACATTGTATCTGAGGAAGTACCCATGCACATGAAAGCTTAGACCTTGAATAAAACTTTGTTGGACTTAAAGGTGCCACCAGACTCTAAATTTCTGCTGCTGCTTCAGACCAACATGGCTACACACTTATAGATAGGTAATTTGGAAGATTTAGTTCCACTTGTTTCTATTTAACATCACATTTCCATTTGCATTCATCAAGCCGAATCTACATGGTGGCGGTTGTGCTGGGCCTGCTCTGGGATGCCACAGGACTGGCCCTGTTTGCCCCCACAGTGGGTTTCGGGAACTCAGAAAATTCTGCTTTCCCTTAGCCGGGGCTTCTGGGGCCTGATCTGGGCAGGCGGTGGCCTGGTGGCAATGTCATATAGAAGCGGGGATTTGCCCCACTTCTATATGGCTGCCCTCTTAGCCTTTTCCACCTGTGGGGAATCGACCTCAGTGCTATCATGATAAGTTGTTTCTAGCACTACATGCTCAGCCATCTTCAAACTCTCATTCTTTTCTGCTGCTTCTCTCAGTTTTCTCTTCCTGACATCTTTCTAGTCTTCTCTTTCTTATAAATTAGTCCTCTATATTCATTACCCATTTTCTCTTCTGCTATCATGTGTGCCTTCTTTGACATCCGATATCTAGGTTTTTGGCTGACTCTGCTTTGGTTTCAAAGTATTGCTGCCTTAGCCTTCTTGGTTGCTAAGTTGATATGCAAAATGCTTAGCAAAGTCCTTGGACACGAGATCCCATTCTTGCATGTTCTTCCCAAATATTTCATCACTGAAGTGCCATTTGCACCCTGACTTCCATTTTCTCTTTTCATGGTCTTCATATGCCTGTCAATGTGTAGCTTAGTCAGCAGCATTCAATACTCTGGGGCTTTCCGCACCGGGATCTTTGTAGCAAATTGGTTGCTGAATGAAAAATCGCCATTTAAAATAGTGGAATTCGTCGTTATGCATACCTGCCTTTGTAGTGGAATCCAGTTGCGTTTTGTAGCGTTTCCCACAGGCTTCCGGTCTCGGCAAAAATCGCTAGAAAGGAAGCGCTCTTGCCAAGCTCGTCCCGCCCCTGGCCGTCAAGCAGCCAATGGGCAGCCGTTAGCATGCTCCCAAACAGCCCCTTTCCCTTTAAGAAAGTTAAAAAAAAAAAACACCCATTGCAACGAATCTGTGTTGATTCGTTGCAACGGAGAGACCCATCCAGCTGCCCGGTGTGTTTGAGCTGTCGTTTGATCGTTGCCACGCTCCCTCCGAGTGAAAAAAAAAATCCCCCCCCCTCTCACGGGCCCGATTTTCGTGTAAAAAATAAAGGGAAAATACATCAGCAAACGGGCTTCTCTGTTGTTTGTGTCCAAAGTGTTGTTTGTGCTTAGTGACTCTGGGGAGGGACTGAAGCCGGTGAAGCCTCTAAACAGAAAGAGGCTTGCTGGTCCGTTTATCCCCGCTCGCTCGGAGAAAAAAAAATGGCGATCGCTTTGCTGGAAGATCAGAGGAGAGAGCCAGGGGGAGGGACTTTGTAGAAACCGCAACAATGTTAACGCACAGGTCTTTTTCGCTAGTGTTGCAGATTGGTTGCAGGAGTGTATCGCTTTCTGGAGGGTGAATCCACTTTTGGGGATTTCCCTGAAAGCGCTACAAGGAAGCGCTTTTTGCGGATCGGTTTCAGGTGTGTGGCAGATTGTCAACGACGTTGTGCATAACGGCAAATCAATAGCGTTTTCAATTGGCAACCATTGTGCGATTTTGAAGGCGTGCGAAAAGCCCCTCTGAACTTGTGAAGACCATTCACTTGCATACAAACAACTGGAGATTCTTTTGGCATATATAAATATGTAGTAAATCTGTTCTATTGTAACTCCATCTGTGCTCTTTCCTGTCCATAGCTATTACTAATCTTCACAGCACTCTTATTTGGGGATGGTTAGCCTCAAGGACTGCAATGACACAGGCTCTGCAGTCATTTTGTTTTCCTTTCATGGATTTCCACATGAACATTTGCTCCTATTCTGTTCTCTATCCACTATTGCATTGAAGTCTCTTTGGATGCCTGGCCATGTGGCTTTCTTCTGCATCACCCATTTGAACTCCTTGTAGAAATGCTCTGTTTCTTCATCCTCTACTTGGCATGTAGGAGAATATTCATGAATAATTTTAACCCTTCACCATGATTTTTCCTGCATCTAAAGAAGAATAAGAATAAGAGTTGGTTCTTATATGCAACTTTTCTCTACCTGAAGGAGTCTCAAAGCAGCTTCCAATCACCTTCCCTTTCCTCTCCCCACAGCAGTCACCCTGTGAGGTGGGTGAAGCTGAGAGAGCCCTGATATTACTGAAGAAGAAGAGCTGGTTGCACGTAGGGGAGTGGGGAATCAAACCTGGTTTGCCAGATTAGAAGTGCCCACTCCTAACCACTACACCAAACTGGCTCTCTATAAAGTGAAACAATATCACTGCTGACTATCTGGGGAACAATTATTTATCCAGCAATAAATTCAAAATCTCTTTTTTGAAGGTATATTCCTAGGAATACTTGGCCTGTATTTTTCCTGTATTTTTCCAAGGTACAGAGATAAGCTGCTCTATGAGTTTCTCATTTTCTGAGGATACCTGCCTGTACTGCTTCAATTATACATATACATATACATATACATATACATATACATATACATATACATATACATATACATATACATATACATATACATATACATATACATATACATATACATATACATATACATATACATATACATATACATATCTATCTACTGATTATACATGTATGTATGTATGTATGTATGTATGTATGTATGTATGTATGTATGTATGTATGTATAAACTAGCAGACGGTTCTGCTGCAATTGATAGCTGGTCAGTGCTTTTAGCCATTTTCAGCTTTATAACCTTTGCCACAGGGTGGGAGTGTTGATGTGGCCAATGAAAAAGTCTGCAGTCAATGGCCCTTTTTATATTGACAATAATTCTGCTTGATCTATTTTCCTCTCAAGGACCCTTTGCAGCAGAGTATTCAGTGAACTGGCCCTTGTGCACTTTAGATGCAATACCCCTTCCATTTTCACCAAGTTATCCTAGAACAATAGACTTGGAATCCCTATTTTGGACCCTAGCTTGATACCTTGTCAAGTTGGTTGTTTTCTATCAGAGCATATGCTCTGTTGTGCTTTGCTGCCGATTCCCCCATTCATATCCACACCAATAATGAGCTAAGAAGATAGGATTAATCCATTGTACTTATGCTATAGCTATGAAAATCAGTCAACGGCCTCCCTTGGTAAAGATATGTACTCTTCTCTAGCTCCTCTCTCAAACCCAAACACCAGATTTATCCATATTTTGAGCTATTTATAATACTTACAAGCATTACTTATAACACCCTGAGTTAGAACACAGCAGCAGATATAGTGGCTTATGTGGTCATAAAACTGAAGCAACAACTTGTGTGAGCATGGCCCAAGAGAGACATCCAATATACAGCCTGCATTTGGTGGGAAACAAAATAAAGAATCCAATGGACATGAGCTTGTCCCAAGCAAATAAACATTTTCTTGCATTTTCCATTCATTAAAGATACATGCTAGAATAATTCTGGAGTTGCAGGCTATTGGCTGATATCACATGGAAAGTACTTAGCTCTAATGGAGAAAATGTTTTAAGAATGCATTATTTGCTCATGGTGAGGAGCAGGTTTTTTTAACTTTTCAAAGTAATGTTATACTGCATCACTACTTCTATAAATATACCCATGCTGCTAGACAGAATACTGTCATCAGAGGTAATGTTATTATGGATAAGTTACATGGTGTACCTTTGCTGATAGTTCCTTTTTAAAGGGAGAGATGCAGTGGTATTCCCAGTTTCTTTCTTGTTTACTTGCGGGGTTGGTTTTGCTCAGACTTTGGATCTGGCTTGTATTTCGAAGGAGATGGAAAGAGTTTTATGTCAAGTCAGACCTGACAACAGAAGAGGTTGGTTTCCTCTGTAATAAATTTTGGCTTGTTTACTTGAGCCCTTGAAGATACTGCTCCCGAAGCACACTCCTATAATACCAGGAGCAAACTCTGGCGATTAATAGAGGACTGTTTGGTGTCTTTGGGTGGGAAGGTGAGCCACACAGGCTTGGATCCAACCCATATTTTCTGCTTGTGAAATAACAGTGATCCCTCCCTTCTTTTACAGCAGTGGTTCTCAACCTTGGGGTCAGGACCCCATTTGGGGTCACCTGGCCCTTTCCCCGGGGTCACCAGGTTGCCTGCCACCATAGTGGTGGGCGGTGGCAGGCAGCGCGTGGTGGCAGCGGAAGCAGGTAGAGGCAGTGGCCAGCGGAGGAGGTGGCCAGTGGAGGTAGCGGAGCTGTGGCAATGGCTGCCTCCATGCTGCCTCGATTCCTGTGTGCATGCGCACGCATGCCACCTGCACACATGCATTTCCAGCATCCTACTGGTTCCTTTTGCAGCAGCCTGGCCTGCTCGGAGGGTTGCGCCGGCACCTGTTGAGGAACACACCGAAAAGCTTCACTCAGCTCTTTTAGAGCTGGCAAGAAAGCGACCCCCCTCCCCCCGTGAGTCCAAAGTCACCCACCCCATCCCACCCAACTCTGTCTAGCAAGCCCCGCATGCTCTGCAGCAGGGCCGCTGCGGAGCCCCTCCCCCGCGGTTAAAAGAAGGGAGAAAGGAGAAAAGTGGCAAGCCAAGGGAGCAAGACGCATGCCCAAGCCCGACTCAGAGCGGGACAGCAAGTAATGTGGATGTGGTGGTGGCAGCAGCCCCTTCCCCCAGGCAGGGCCCTCACTCCATAGTTTTGTCTGCACAGCCAAAACTAACAAAGGGACAGCCCTATTTGCATGTCGTAGAGAAAAAAAACTGTTTGCTGTATTTTTCTTTCCCTTATGAGAAATATTTATTATATTTATATATATTTAAATATATACACACACACACACACACACACACACACACACACATACATACATATATATACATATAAATATATATATTTAAATAAAGGATAGTGCTCAATCGAAAGCCAATCATGGCTGTTTTGCTTGACAAAAGCAAGCCTATGAGCAACATAATGATGGTATTACTGGCTCTAAGCATCTTTACATAGAGTATTGTTCAGCGAGAGAGGAGGGTTAGGATTCATACTAGAGCTAGGTACAGGTTACCGTAGTTTGCATAACTGTAAGTAGCTTCAATGTTGGCACCTCCATTAGTGGTGCTCTTTGAATGCCTCCTGAGAAAGATTTAGCCTAACATCTCTGTGTGATCCTCTAAAGGTAAAGGTATCCCCTCTGCAAGTACTGAGTCATGTCTGACCCTTGAGGTGATGCCCTCCAGCGTTTTCATGGCAGACTCAATACGGGGTGGTTTGCCAGTGCCTTCCCCAGTCATTACCGTTTTACCCTCCTAGCAGCAAGCTGGGTACTCATTTTACTGACCTCGGAAGGATGGAAGGCTGAGTCAACCTTGAGCCGGCTGCTGTGATCAAACTCCCAACCTCATGAACATCGCTTCAAACAGCATTTCTGCTGCTTACCACTCTGCGCCACAAGAGGCTCTCTATACCCTGGATAAAGACAGGTGGAAGCAGCTCAGAAGCCAGTAGAAGCTGGAAAGAAAACAAGCCAATGCAAGGTGAAAGTGACCGAACCATGTACACTTTGTTCTGAGGCTACTAATACAAGCAGATGAAGCTTTTTCTTTATTATTTTATCACATATGTATAACACCCTCCCTTGTGGCTCAGGACGGTTTACAATGGAATTCATGGTGCAATACAGAGAACATATAATAATTGAGAACTTATATATTTCTAACAGCAGAAGCTCATAACATTAAACTGTTGAACGTTTAACATTTAATTATAACATTATAATTTTATAACTCACCATTCCGTATTTCAGCATTTTTGCAGGACTATGGACTTTTCCATGTTATGCAATATCTGTTATGTGTTGCTGCATGCGTTGCCTTGTTCTCAGGACACTGAGCTATAGTCCCATTTTTTGCTTGCTTAGTGTGTTACGTTTAATACTTAAGTTTTGTTTCAGATTTCTGCCATCCCAGGCCTATTACATTGCTCCTTCAGTATCTCGTCCTAATGATTGCATTAGCTTACTTGACATTGCATTGCATTATCCTGCTTTTAGGCTCAGTGTGAAAAGCAGGCTATAAATAGCTTCAATAAATAAAACAAAACATTCATGTAGGCTGCTTGACTGCTCATACAGTTGATGAATGAATCAGCTCCGTGGATAAACACTGGGCTGGTTCTCCTCATTGGTCAGAATTAGGGGCTGACGGTTGAAGAGGCTCCCTACATTTCCTTCTTTCTGAGCCCTGGGAAATTTTATTCCTGGGGTCTCAGGATCCTCATGGACCAAGAGCCACCCAGGTCAGGAGGATGCTGTTATTTCTATGCCTTCCATCAGTAGAGCTCCACTAACAGATAAGGCAAGAAAGGTATTTACATTCCCTCCTCTGTGCAGCCTCCTGACCCACATGGCTAGGGTGGGGAGCAGATTGCAGTTCACTCAGTCAGTTTTGGGTGGAGAAAAAAAAAATACCACTTTTCAGCTCCCCCTGAAACTGATGAGGCTGCAAATAACACTCTGTCCCTATTCTTTGTAGCTCAAAATAACAGCTGGGGTGGGGGCAGAGAGAAGTGATTTTCTTCTCCCTTCTCCCTCCTGCCCCTGCTTGGCCGGTACAGAAGGAAACTGGTCTGCCCCTTTTCTCTGCAACCCCAGCTGACATTTTGAGGTGGGGAAAAAGAAACCAATCTCCCCCAACCCCAAGCATCTCTATTCCTTGTTGGATGGTGTGGTGGGAAACATACACAGAAGCTCAGCTAATGCCAGCTATGAATCAAATTTGATCTCCCTTTCTAAACTTCTTCCTAGAGCCCTACAAAGGAGGGGCTCAACAAGAAATTTGGGAGGTGCTTTCTATTCAGCAGCTGTTCAACTCGTTCCTTGGGAGGCGAGCAGATTGGGTGAGGGACTCACCTGTGTTCAGGATGGCTGAACACCATATGTGTTATTCGCAAACAGGTTTTCCTCAATATTTGTGGCATCCCCATACGTGATGAGCTATGAACCAGCATGATGCAATTGTCAGCATGCTTATTAGGAACCAATAGCCATTCAACTCTGTGAGACTTACAGGTAGGTAAATTGGCTGCAGGTGAAATCCTTTCCTTCCCCGGTCCAAGCAAGGATGAGATCACCGGCTACAGAACTCCACATGATTCCCAATTACTGCTTCAAGCAGGGCACAAATAGCACGTTGCACAGACCCCTGCTGCCCCTGTACCTAAATGGGAATGCCACCCTATACAAAAAGGAATTACAGCTATCAAGTAATAATGACTCAATGCTCACTCATATGCAGCTTTTCATTGGACCTGGTATGGGGGCAGATTTGCAGCTGAAGCCCATGGGGTCTCTTTCTTGAAAAAGAAGCAGCCTAGGGATGCATAACAGCCCTTCCTCACTGCATGATGTCAAGCCAGCAAACTGTGCAGTGTTGACGGAGATGCAGAGAGAGAGAGAGAGAGAGAGAGAGAGTGGGGGAAGCGGGGAAGGAGGTAAGTCCATCTGTGCTGGGGGGGGGGGGGAGAAACCAAGTCTGGAGACACACTGGCTGAAACTGAAAGAGGCCTGTGGTGCTGCCTGAACCCTTGGCAGGGCCTAGGGAACTGTGCAGGATCAGGTTTTGTTTGTGACTGTGCCAGAAGGGCACAGGAATTGGGAGAACTGACAGCCCATCCCCACACAGCCCTTCCACCTGAAAAGAAAGCAAACAAATGACACAGTTATAAGTAGGCACAGATGGAATCAGTGTGGCTAAAAAAAGCACCAGCCGCTGGAGCACCACGTAAAGCTCAGCCCCCAAGGTTTGAAAGCATCCCTGCAGTATTTTTTTTCTTTGCTGTTATTTTAGACAGTAACAAAGAGAACAGGGACCCTTGTGGTAAATTCAACAAGAAAAAGTACCTCACCACAATAGGAATAACAAAAAACAATTAATTCAGCAATTAGAACAAGTATACAGCTGATTTTACAATTAAAGGAGGTATACAAGAAGTATACAGTAAACAATCTTGCAATTTCATTATACAAACTTAAATATAATATGTAATGCAACGAACGTATCTCCCACTTTGTGGATACTCCCAATAGGTCCTAAGAGCTCAGTTTGTTTCACCACAACGTTTGCTGGGGAGTAGACCAAATAGGATGTCATATCTCTCAGGCACCTGAGAGACATGAGATCCTATTTAGTAGCCCATGCATAAACCCTTTTGGGCTGAAGAGTAAAGCCTCCTAATGACCCTTTTGGCTCTGAAAACCAACAAAGAACTTGTGTTCCTCCTAAACAAATTACATCTGACTTCTCATTAAAAGAAAAAGAAAAATTTAGTCAGCTGTCTACTGTATACTTGTTCTGATTGCTGAATTGTTTTTTTTTTTTGTTATTCCTATTGTGGTGAGTTATTTTAGACAGAGCAGGTTGCACAGTGAACTGAATCCTCAGTCAGGCCCAAAATGGCTTCAAAGAAACACTCCGATCTACATCAAATCCAGGGTGGGTTAGACTTAGAGTGTTCACTTTTGGGTGGCACAGTGCTGTGAACCACAATCAGCTGCACAAGGAAATCCCAAATATTGTGCTGGAGAACAAGAGATCATTAAAGGACCAAAGGGCCACCCACAAGCATTGCCTTTTGTGCCTCTGTGTGAATCTGTGTTCCATCAGGTTCTGCCCAGAGTGGTACTGAAATTCTGTTTCCTACCTGGACTCTGCTTGTGAATGGATCATTCAGTCATTCCTGATCACACAGATGCAGCAGAAATGCCCAGCCTCAAAGGAGGCTGTCAACTGTATACCTATAGGCTGATCTCCTTTCAGTCAGTAGCATAGCTACATCAGTGACTTAGGGAGCAGTTCAAGAATACTGCACCATCAATAAGCTCCTTTAAGTAAGGGTTCATTGTTACAAGCATGACGTATTTATGGAGTCAAATGTGCATAGCATCAGTAGGGAGGCTGACTCGCAGACTGTTATACAGGCTTCTTAACTGTGGAGGGCTAAAGGTGTCCTGTTGTTTGGTTTTGTTTTTGGTTGTTGTTTTGCAGAGGCTGGATTAACAGAGTTCCCATCAACAGGTCTTCATGTCAATGATGGAGTTAGTGAGGTTTGGTGGAGTGCATAACTCTTGCAATGGGAGCCAGGTGGACATGAAGCCACTCTTCTTTATACATGTCCAGAGAACATGCAGATGAATGATTGAAGACTGCTGTGCTGTGCTTAGGATTTCAGTTTAAGAGTCTGAATTGTGAAGGTGCAGCCTGGATCCCCCGGGAAATCTGTGCTGATGGAGGAAATTTTCCTCAGTACAGTGGGACCGGCTCACCTCCTCCCTCCCACTAGAACCCAAAATCCCCCTCCCCCCAAATACTAGGGATGTGCAGTTCAGTTCAATTTACCTGGTGAGAAAACATAAGTAAACGCTGATTTTTTCCCCCCAGATCAAGTGAACCGAATCACACATTTTCATAGGAATATAGTACCTGAATCACTGAAACCCAATTTGATTTGGGTTTCTGTTTGAGTTTCAGAGAATCTGTAAAGTAGGAACTGAGGGTGCGGGGGCATTTCTCCAAGGTCAGCAGAACCACTGCCAACAATGTCCTGGTGTCCAGCAGCAGAAACCAGTCAGTGGAGCCCCTGCTTGAAGTCTGCAGTGTCAGCCTATCCTGGAAGGGGTTACATTTCACCTGAAGGAGCAGGTTTGTAGCTTGCAAGGGGAAAAAATTGCAGAGAGGTGCCTTTTCCATTTTTCTTCTGTCTGTGCAGTCCCCTTTCTTTCTCTTGTAACTTGCAGGTATTTCTGTATCCTGGCATATACTGAGAAGATCTGGTCTCCTTTTATCAACTTTTGCTGATATGCCAGCTACAGCCAATCCTCAAAAATGTGACCTGGCCACAGTGATCCATGTTCTGTTCACACCCATCTTAGATTACCGTAATGCTCTCTTCATAGGGCTGCCTTTGAAAATGGTCCAGAAATGTCCATTTGTCCTCTGTGTGGCCACCAAGACATCATTTTGAGTTGCTTATAGGGAACATATCACCCCTATACTAAAAAGTTTGTTCTAGTAATATCTACTGAAATCCTGCTTTCTGTGCCGTTTTCAGAAGTAAAATAGATCTTAACAAGAGACAGAGGGCCATTCCACATTCGTCCAAAATAGCACAATGGTTACTAATTGAAATCGCTACAGTTTTGCCGTTATGCACAACGTCGTTGACAATCTGCAACACTCCTGAAACCGATCCGCAAAAAGCACTTTGTTGTAGCGCTTTCAGGAAAATCCCAAAAAGTGAATTCACCCTCCGGAAAGCGCTACACTCCTGCAACCAATCTGCAACACTAGCAGGAAAGTCTGTGCATTACCATTGTTGCGGTTTCTGCAAAGTCCCGCCCCCTAGCTCTCTCCTCTGATCTTTCGGCAAAGCGATCTCCATTTTTTTTTCTCCGAGCGAGCGGAGATCAACGCACCGGCAAGCCTTAGTTTACCCAGTGAGGCTTCCCCAGCTGCAGTCCCTCTGTTTTAAGTCACCAAGCACAAGCAACACAGAGGCCCATTTGCTGGTTTATTTTCCCTTTATTTTTCACACTGTTTTCGGCCGAAAATCGTGCCCGTGAGGGGGGGGGGATTTTTTTTTCCACTCGGGGGGAGCATGGCAACGATGAAACGGCAGCTCAAACACCACCTGCTAGCTGCATGGGTCTCTCCGTTGCAACGAATCAATGCATATTCATTGCAATGTGTGTATTTTTTTTTAAACCTTCCTTAAAGGGAAAGGGGTAGTTTGGGAGCATGATAATGGCCGCCCATTGGCTGCTTGATGGCCAGGGGCGGGACACAGCTCGGCAATAGCGCTTCCTGGGTAGCGATTTTTGCAGAGACCGAAACCCTGTGGGAAACGATAGAAACACAACTGGATTCCACTACAAAGGCAGGTATGCATAACAACGAATTCCACTATTTAAAATGGCGATTTTTCGTTCCGTAAACAATTTGCAACATTGATCCCGGTGCGGAATGGCCCAGAGCATTTTCCATGGTGGCACCTTGCCTCTGGAATTCCTTCTTCCTTGAGACTCACCTGGTGCCTACCATTTCTTTACACAACCCTTTAACTGCAGGTTTTAATATTTTTAGCTGATTTGTGATCTGCTTCTGTTTTGATGTTCTATGCATATCCTCATGCAGTTATAAATGTCCGTAGTTTGACTGCTCATTTTGTTTTTTGTTGATAATTCATAATGATTTTATGGTGTGTTACATAAGCCCCCTTGAGCAAGACACTAGAAAGGCAGCACAAAAATTTCACATAGTGATGAAAACACAAGCAGTGGAGTTTTGTACAGTAATGTTGATTTATCATCACTTCTCTGCAAGGGTTTGTTCTTAACTATGCTGTGAACAGTCTAGCACCCAGAAGTACATATGGTCATTCTCTTGCTTAGGCACAATGAAAGGAGATCAGGTTGTTCTGCAAGAACAAACAAGAACTTCCTGAAGAACTTCTTCCATTTTCACACTTTTTTGGAGTGGATTCCTAGGATCCTGAATTAGAGGAGGCACTAAGAAATCCATGCTTGCTGCACCAGGCAAAAGTGTAAGTGAACTGGTAGTTTAAATAACAGTGTCTGCATTGAATTTCCTCCTAAAATAGTTTATATTCCCTAGTGCAATCTTTTTTTAGTATTCTCATTTAACTGATCGCCCTGATGTTCCTTCTGCTAAATATCATGTTCAAAATTACTCTCCATTTTTATGGATTTCTCAGGGCACATTACACATTACAAATGACACATTACACAAGCGAGCTGCATCCAGTTCTTCTGAACTTTCCCCTCCCTATTTGAATAAGGCAAAAGGAGTTTGATACAAGGTACATCAGTGATATAGTCACAGGCAATAAAACATAAAGGGCAGTTTGCCCACCTCTGTCAATCTCCTGTATGTATTCTATCATTGCAAAGTGTCATGGTGAACTCCTTGGGCACGATGGTTGCCAGCCTCCAGATGAAGGCCAGAGTTGTCCTAGAATTATAACAGATCTCCAGACTATAGAGATTAGCTCCTGTGGGGAAAATGGCAGCTCTGTAGGGTGGAATCTAGGGCATGGCATCCCTGACTTCCTTTCCCCTCTCTAAATGCCTCCCTCCCCAGGCACAACCCGCAAATCTCCGTGTCTTTCCGATGCTGAAATGACAACCCTAGGGTAGCGATCCCCAATCTGTAGGCCGCGGACCACATGTGGTCCTTCGACTAATTGGAGGTGGGCCCCAAAGGATGCCTTCTCCCCCCCCCCGGCCCTTTACTTTATCCCCCCCCAGCCCTTTACAACACGCTTCATTGTTGTGGCGTGTCTGTATCTTATTTTGAAGGCATGTTTAAACATTACCATAGCGATCAGAAAGTGCTAGGGCAGTGGTTGAGAGTAGAGGAGTAAACTACCCCCCCACACACACACACACTGGGCCTCAGTAAAAGGCGTTGAGTGGTCCCCGGTGAGTGGCCCCGGTGATAAAAGGTTGGGGACCACTGCCCTAGGGCAGTGGTCCCCAACCTTTTTATTACCGGGGACCACTCAATGCCGGGGACCACTCACCGGGGACTATTCAACGCCTTTTACTGAGGCCCGGTGGGGGGGGGGTAGTTTACTCCATGGACCAGTCGGTACCGGGCCACAGCTATTCCTTGTCCTCCTCCCTGGTTGCTGCCTCGGGGGCTGCCCTGCCACTCTGCTGCCAGCTCACCTTTGGTGCTCTCCGGCAGCTGCCATGGCTGGGGCTCCCCCTCGGCGTGGCACTGCACAGCTGCTGCTAGCAGCGTCACTCAGCGGGCAGGGGGAAGTCAGGGGCACCAGCAGGAATGCGAGCGGAGCAGGGGCAACATCAGTAAAATTGTCAAGCGTTGACCAGTCCCCAGTGATAAAAAGGTTGGGGACCATTGCTCTACAGGGAATTCAAGTGCACCCCAGAACCATTTCCAGAATCCTCTCTAAAATATAAAAATTCCATAGCATATAAGCAAGAATTCCCCAGCACGCTAGCTGATGTGAGCAGGGTTCCCTGAAGGTGGAAATCTGGAAAATCAGGGGTTACTGTTGATGTTGCTGCTGCTCTTCGCATTTGCAACCCAGCAACACAGATTGTGACACCTGGTGGCTCAGTCTGGACACTGCAGAAAGAAGACACAAGAACTTCAAGAGCTTCCTCTAGCTGCCACCCTAATATATAAGCTTGTAGGAATGTGTCCTTGAGCAAGCCCCCTTGAGCAAGCCCCCCCCCCTAGTAATATGGTAATAATGATGAGCACAAGTGACCATAAGTGTCTTATTGCCATGTAGAGGCAAACAAAATTCCTCAGATTATGTCTACTTGCTGGGGGAGGAAGGTTCTTTAGATCTCCATTACAATGCCAGTTCAGAGCTAAGCATCAGCAGAGAACATGCATGATCCTGCCTTATTCTGAACTATGCTGTTGGAATATGCAAGATCTGTTGTGCACATGATTCAAGAGCATAAGAGCAGGCAAACCATTGCTATGGTGGATGGAGGGTCCTGTTAGGAGGCAGACACCTGTACAGGTGGAGAACTCAAACAGAACATGTAGCAACTGAAAAGTTATTGGCAATGGTGGGGTCAATACTCCACTCACACACTAAGGTTTTCCACTGGAGAGCAAGGATACCGGTCTGTGGGGTTTGGGGGGGTGGTTACTGGGGGGCAGAAGAATTGTTTTTTGTACCCTGTTTTTTCTCTACCCGAAAAAGTTCCAACCATGTTTCTTCCTCTCCGCACAACAGACGCCCTGTGAGGTAGGTAGGGCTGGAGAGCTTTGATAGAAGTGCCCTGTGAGAACAGCTCTAACAGGACTGTGACTAGCCCAAAGTCACCCAGCTGGCTGCATGTGGAAGAGTGGGGAATCAAACTCGGCTCTCCAGATTAGAGGCCACCACTCTTAACCACCACACCAACCTGGGCAGAAGGAAAACCTTTGAGATATGGGTGGCATCCTACTTCTTTTGGTTAAGTGTGGGGGCAGAGTTTATTGGAAGACCAACGCTCAGTTTGAACTTTGGAAGGTCAACTATAGCAGAAAATATTCTCTTCAAATGAGAGAGATATCGTTGTCTGAAATTTATACCTGGGGTGGGTGGGTGTTCAAAACTATTCCACACTGAGATTTTCAACTGGAAAAACTCAGTTCGCACCATAGGGAGATCTTTTCAGACTAAAAAATAACAGTGTATTGTTGGGTTTGGAGCAATATTGCAACATTCTATCTTTGCTGGGAAAAACAAATTGTGGTCAGTGAAGTAAAAACTACCAGTGCTGTAGCAACATTACAACATTGTATATGTCTTGTAGGGATAGATTAATTTCAGTTTGCAAAAAGGTGCCAGCAACCATGAAAAGGCAGTAGCCTAAGAAAATGTGTGTACACTTATTTATTTGTTTGTTTATGTATCCAGTTACTTCACTGGCTTTCAAAACATGGTCGGCTCGGGGCAGTTTCCAACTTATTCCAATAAAACAATGCACATTTTGATTAATAAAAATACAATATAAACTTCAAATACTAAAACAGTAACTAAAACTATTAAAACAGTCAGCCAACTTATATCTGAATACTGATTTTTCAGTGCTGTCCCATGTTTATTCCTGGATTCAGGGGGGTGTATTCATATGGAGGGGTGCTCATATAATTTATTTGTTGCTACTATTGGTGGTGGTGGTGGTGGTGGTCATTGGCCCCAACCAAATGCTTGGCAAAACTGCTCCGTTTTGCAGGCCGTGCAGAATTGGGTCAGCTCTGACAGGGCCTGTAGTTCTTCTAGGAGCTCATTCCTCCAAGTAGGGGGCAGAATGGAAAAGGCCCTGGCCCTGGTTGAGGCCAGACATATCTCTCTTGGGCCAGGAATCACAAGACTGTTAGAATTAGTGGAACACAGCACTAGGCTGGTGCGCTTCAGCCACCAAAGCGGCTGTTCAAGCCCAAGGCGGCCAGCACTGCGGCGTGGAGGGGAGGGAAGGCACCAGCGCGCCAGTCGGCACATGCACGCAGGCGCAGAGCTCTGCGCGTGCATGTGGGCGCCGGGTCATGCACCACCACCAGTGCTGCCCCTCCCCCTCGTGCCACAGCACTGCTTGCTTTGGGCTCGAACGGCTGCTTTGGCAGCTGAAGCACACAAGCCTACGCAGCACCCTTTGGGAGCGATAGTCAGCTAAGCAGTCCCTCAGATATGCTGGGCCCAGACCATGTATGACCTTAAAGGTTAATACCAACACTGTGAAACAGATCGGGCATTCAACCAGAAGCAAGTGCAGACTGGCTGAATGTGGGCCCTCTAGGGTGCTCTTGTGAGGACTTGTGCCAGTGCATTCTGGACCAGCTGTAATTTCTGGATCAGAGTTAAGGGTAGTCATGTGTCGAGCGAGATACAGAAGCGTGACCTAGCAGTAACCATTGCATGGATCACTGTGGCTAGGAGTTCCAGGGCCAGGTAGGGCGCTAGTAGCTTGGCCTGGCAAAGATGGAAGAATGTCAGTTGAACTACCTTTGTGACCTGCACCTCCACTGAAATTCCTAGCAGATTGTGCAGCTGACAGGGCAGGGCAGGCGTACTTCTTTGTCTGGCCCTTTCCTACCTATCCACAGGACCTCCATCATGGAGGGGTGTGCAATGATTTCAAGTTAGCAATCTTTGGAAAGGGAGAAGGGGTGGCTTTGTTCCTGAATGCCAATGCTGGGTGGAAGAAGGCTCAAAGGGAACATTTGTTTGCCCTCATGCTGCAAACAGCTGACCATCTCACTCTATAGTGATGTTTAGTTCCCTACAAGCCATTATATGACTTTAAGCACTGTCTCCTTCCTGAAGCCCTCAGTCTATGATTTAAGGTGGGGGGAGAAAACTGAACATCATATGAGGGGTAACCTCAACAGTGTATCCCTTTGAGTCTTAAAAAATCAAGTTACTGGTTACAAATTTGTAGCTGCCCTATGCAAAATATGAAGATCACGAGGTGAATTATATCTCTACTTTTCACAGTCACCAAGAATCCCTTTTACAGTTCAGTCCCTTTTTCTCCTGCCCCTTTGCCAGACAACTATTCACCAAACCCCTCTGTAGACAGTAGGTTCCTCCAGAGGGCAGTGTTTCCCATGTCCACTGTGCAGATGAAAAACTTGCAACACACTTTTAAATAATAAAAAATTATTTTTATAAGATTTATAGAACTATTATTTATTTAAAGTTGGAGTCCAGTGGCATCTTCAAGACCAACAAAGATTTATTCAAGGTATAAGCTGTTGTGTGCATGCACACCTCTTCAGTTATAATGAGACAGAATTTCCTAATCCATATATACATGGTGCAGAATATCGCTGGGAAGAATACTTGTATACACACCCACCTGGGGCCCCTCCCCGTTGCACCCCTTCCTGGCCCATCATTAGCCATTGGTGGGGGGGGGGCAGATCAACAACCATATATGGTCATAATCACCCAATACATGTTTAACAAATTTTTAAAATATATTAAAAATTAATTAGCTTCCATACATTCAGGAAACCCTTCCAGGGCCATCAAGAAACTGCAGGGCTTTATGAAACCTGGTTGAGAAAGCATGTCCTACAGGTTTCTCAGTTTGTGATTTTTAATGGCAGATTTGTGTACAAATCCCTTAGTGATTTCTTGACAACCATTTTCTAGCCATGCCACCAGAATACTTTTTGATGGCTTTTGAAGCATCAGGAATTGCTATACATTTATAGTCACAGAGTTACAGCAATTACTGGTCTTTAAAAAAAAATTAAAGGGAAAGAGCCTTATGGTATGTGGTACACATTCCATCTTTATCTCTCAGGTAGGCTGCACATTTTTATTGCAACAGGGAGATGCACGATGCCTGTTTCAGTAAAAGGTTAGAAGCACCTTCATTTTTTACTCCTTTTCATATAGATATTAAAAAGACAATGCAGTGAATTCTGATCCACAAGAGCTTATAATGGCATGTCTTTCATGGTACTAGATGACTATTTTGTGTTGAGAGACCACTATGCAGCTGCTTATCTGGAATTAAGAAAAACATGAACTCCAGGGAGTTCTGGTGGCCAGATTGGGTAGCCAACAAGAGCAGCACTTTCGGACTAGTAGAGAAGTGTAAAGTGATGCATACAGGAACTAAAATATCTTACCTTAAAAATACATGCTGATGAGGTCTGCAATAACCAAGAGGGAAAACAGTCTTGGTATTCTAATGCAGTGGTCCCCAACCTTTCCGAGGCTGGGGACCGGCAGGGCATCGGGCCGCACCCGCGGGCCATGCCCGCGCATCGGGCCGCGCCCATGCATCGGCCCGTGCCCGCGCATCGGGCCACGCCTGCGGGCTGCACCCGCACGGGCCGTGCATGCGCGATGCGCGGCCCGGCCCTGATTCCCTCTCCCCGCCCTCCCGCAGTAAGAAGCTTCCCGGGCCGCAAGCTTGCGGCCTGGGAAGTTTTTTATTGCGGGGGCGGCCCGGCGCCATGGCCTTCGCAGCCCGGCACCGGGCTGCGGCCCGCAGGTTGGGGACCACTGTTCTAATGGCTAGCTCAAGGAAAATGTCAGCTCAGTGCATGGCAGCAGTGAAAAAAAGCAAACTCATTTCTGAGGATTACTGGGAAAGGAATTGAAATCAAAGTGGCCAATATTTTAATGAACCACTACTAATCTGTGCCAAAGCATCAATCACAAACTGCATGTTCACTTCTGGCTGTGATGTCTCATAGAGAACATTGCAGAACTGGAAAAAGTACAGAAGAAGACACTGATGATTAAGATATTGGAGCACCTTTCCTGGGGTTTTTCAGTTCAGGAAAAAAAACAACTACACTACAGAGACATAATAGAGGTTATACAGATGTATGGGATACAAAAAGCGGACATAATCCTTGAACTCAGGGACACACAATGAAGTTGATGATTCAAGGCAGACAAAAGGAAATACTTTCAACTAGTAATTGAACTGTGGTACTAGTAGTGATGACCGCAAGCATAGATAGGGGGAGGGGGCAGGTTTTTAAATCACATTTTTATTACTGTATTTAATTATTGTAAACCACCCCTAGCCTGCTTGCAGGGAGAGAGTGGTATAAAAATCAAGTAATAAATACATGAAGGGACGGGATAGACATAGGTCTACCGGTGGCTGCTAACCATGGCAAGTATAGGGAATTGACATATTCAGAACCATCCAACCTCTGAATAACAGTGCCAGGAGGTGACATCAGGTCGACCCTCCTGAGCAGGGGTGGCCAAACTGTGGCTCTCCAGATGAGCCACTGGCAAGGGCTCATGGGAATTGTAGTCTATGGACATCTGGAGAGCCAGTTTGGCCACCCCTGCTCCAGAGGCTGTTGGCTCCTGCATGACTTCACACACGTGCTGAATAATAGTTTCAATCCACTTCAGCGACTGTTTGCAAGTGGATTTTGCCACTTCACACAGTAAAATCCAACTGCAGAATGCACTGGAAGTGGGTTATTTCATATGTATGTGTGTGTGCATGGACGCACCCTATATTATGCCTATTCAAGAGAGTTTTTCAACCGGACTGGCATGGGAAAGTGCCGCTCCTCCTCTTTCCCGCCCGTCCACTACCTCTCGTCCTCTAAATACTCTTCTACTCATAAGAACAAAGGGCGGTACATGAGAGTAGTTTGGAGCCGCTTGACGGAGCCGCGTTACGGAAGAATTCATGGCGGATCAGCAGATGCTCACCTGACAACCAGGAAGCTTGACCGAGCGATGTTGTTTTTCGGTCCTTGCCCCTTTGCACTCTGGGGGTTGTAGTCCCGCCGCTCTCTGTACCCCCTGCTATGCGCGGGCAGGACTACAGTTCCCAGGAGCCGCGAGTTCTTCTCCCTCCCGCACGTGTGGCGGTCTGCTAATGCTGCTCCAGACGGGGCTTGCTGCTACTTCAGCCTGCGGGGTTTGAGTCGGGGGCGCAACCGGCGAGGGGGCTGCAGCCAGGTGAGTGTGGGGCGCGGAGGGAAGTCCTGGTGGAGAAGCAAATCTTGCCGCCCCCTGCCCTGGGGAGGCCGCCGTGCTCTGGCCAGCCAACGGAGTCCTGTTCTTGCTCTCGTCTCCGCAGTGCCTCTGTGCCCGCTGCAAAGGGAGTGCAGGTCGGGCCTCGACGCGCGGCAGCGGCTGTGCTTTTTGTCGCGGGGTCTTACTTTCATTGATGGCAAAAGTGAAGTGTACCAGCGGGAGGCAAAGAAATCTGCGTGACGGTGTGAGCGGGTCTAACGCGTGAAATGTAAAAGTGAAACTTCTCCTAGTGGAAGCTGCCTCCTATTGACGGGAGGCAACTGCTTAAGCGAAGAGGACCATAAGAAGAGTCCTGCGGGACCTACCGGTGGTCCATCTAGACTCGCATGCTGTCTCACATTGTGGTCAGTCTGTTCTTCTGCATGGCCCACGACAGGGCATAGGGGCCGAGGTCTTTCCCTGATGTTGCCTTTTGGCTCTGGGATTGAGAGGCTCAGTGCCCCTGGGGGTGGCAGTTCCCTTCAGACACCATAGCTAGTAGCCTTTGATAAGACTTACCTTCCATCAATCTGTCTAATCCCCATTTAAAGCTGTTTATTCCTGTGGCCATCCCTACATCCTCTGGCAGTAAATCCAACACTTTAACCACTCTGGAAGACAGAATCCATATCCTCAAATGTGTGCTCAGGGTGATCAGTAATTCCTGTGCTGTGGTTCTTAGGCAAATAGTTGGGGAGCTCCTTCTGTCAGAATGGAGCTGCCTTTCTTAAGGCTGTGAACCAAGAGCTGTTGTGAGGATTGTGTGGTTAGGAAGGTTATTGAAGGTAGATCGGTCAAGCTTGTGCCACTTAAGCTGTGGCAGTGTAAGCCTTCTTGTCACCCACCAGCTCTAAAGATCAAGAGAGGCTTGGGCTATGTGGCTAACAGTTGATGGACATGTTGAATAGTTGCAGTTGGTAGCCTTAATGTTCCCTACATCAGTGGTCCCCAACCTTTCTGAGGTTGGGGACCGGCAGGGCATCGGGGCGCGGCCACTCCGTATTGAGTCTGCCAAGAAAATGCTGGAGGGCTTCACCCCAAGGGTCAGACATGACGTGGTGCTTGCACAGGGGATACCTTGACCTTTATAAGCATAATCTACAGAGATAGACTTGAGTGTCAGAGATACATTCTCATGGCCTGACTGCTGCACCTCTGGGTAAGTGCAAGACATTGCAAAGCAGTATTCCAGCACAGCATGATTTTAGTTGTTTCCCCTACATTTTGCTTGGAGCTGAATTGTCATGCCCGCAATATAACTTCCATTAATCTGAGGTATTTCAATGCATCTCTAACCATTGTTAGGGTCAGGTTTTCATTACATAGATCATGAAATATGCTGCAGAGAGAAAAGAGGTGTAAGT
The DNA here is from genome assembly GCF_049243985.1 of Paroedura picta. NCBI lineage: Eukaryota > Metazoa > Chordata > Lepidosauria > Squamata > Gekkonidae > Paroedura > Paroedura picta. The sequence continues at coordinate 78,736,561 of NC_135370.1, read as the reverse complement.
ACATTTTGTAATGGGTAATGATGGCCAAATTCCACACTACAGCTCCTGCATTACTGCATATTAATACAACCTGTTAAACTGTTACATTTAAGTTTAAAGTAGTGTTTCTTACAGTGTGATCTTGTCTCTGAGTTCCATTTGCTAGACCAACATATCCTGAATTTCCTGTGCTGGCAGAGCCCCAACGTTGCGTTTATGCATTCCTGTTGTACTGACACTACATTATCCTGACCCAGTTTCTCTATCAGTGCTGGCGCAAGGAGCAAAAATGGATGATGTTTGAGTCATACGGAGCAGGCCTCAGTTAGAGCCCTGCACTTGCTCAGACACTGTACCTCTAGGTCCTATAAGTCAACCCACTCCCATTGGAGGTGATAGAAAGCCCAAGAAGACTGCCCCCTGCACCCCTTTACTCTCTGCTGTGATGAAAGATAGGATGTAATTTTGTAGCCCCCAGGAATGCATAAGTCTAGCCAGGGAACCCAGATCTGTCAGGATGCGTAACACATGGGCTTGCTGTTCTGCCTCCATGTCTAGAGAACTTGGAGCACTCAGGTGGCAACGATGGTAGGAATTTTGATGATGCAGCACTCTTTACAAATGGAGAACTTTTCACAAACTGCCATGGTTTGCAACAGAATAGGAAGGGTACTCTGCTTTGAGACAGATGCCCTCCACTCCTGCAATTTTACATGCAACGAGGACAATGTATCCCATCCCTGATAGGAGCGCAGTGCATTCCTTTCCCTAAAGGCTAACATTTATTCTCTATAGCTAGAGAATTGAACACTCGACTGAATAAGACTAGAAGGATGTTGATCCCGTGATTATCACTGATGTCTTTTATGCTGTACCATACTAATTGTTCAGGGAAGGGTTTGTGGTTGATTCCTGGCTGCCTCATTGTATGCTGTGTGTGGAAAGATGTGTGCAGTGGGTTCCATGAGGTTACGGGCTTGTGGTGTCTCCACTGTGAGTTGGTAACTTCTGTGAGAGTAAGTGAAAGCATGATTGCTACAGAATATTTGTGGGGGTGAGTAGTGACAAGATGCTGAAGCAGTTATTGTCCCTGCTAATTATCTTCTTCTAAAATTGTTTTGATTTCCAGTTAATCCTGGAGATGCACAGGTTTGTGACTCTGTTGTGCTGCCATGACACCAACGTAATATACACTTGAGCCCCTGGACAACACGGTCAGTTTGCTCAGTTGTTAGAATAAAATGTTCTGATTTTTTCAAATGTAAATGCTTCAATCCTTTATGTACTTGGCACAAAGAATGTAAAAATCTGACAAAGTATGAGTACAGTGGCACCTTTAAAACCAACTAAGTCTTATTTATTTATACAATTAATTTTTTTAATGTATACCCCACCCTTCCCAGCTATGCCAGCTCTGGGTATAAACATTTGTATGCATGAACACTTCTTCAAGTACATTGAAACAGTCACCAAACTTTTCATATAGCTGGCAGAATGAGGATGATGTTGCCAGGAAGAGCCATTAAGAGCTAAGATTTTGATTAAGGCAATTGGTAAAATCTGTTGGCCCTTCCTGGTAACATTCTCCTCACCCACTGCCTGGTATATGTAATGGTTGTCGACTCAGTTTTCATGTTGTTGAAGAAATGTGCATGTGCAGAAAAGTTTATACCTAGAATAAAAGTTGTGTTGGTTTTAAAGGTGCCACTGGAACCAAACTTTGTTCTGCTGCTTCAAACCAACACAGCCACCCGCCTAAATATAAGAGTCTGAACTTGACTTTTAAATTCCTGATCCAAAATAGTAGTGTGAGATATTTTTTTCTTTCCCTGGTTTCTTCTGCTTCAGAAATGTGTTGTTGTTTTTTGTGTGGACATTGCAAATGTTTTCTGAAGGAGATTATTGGAAATATCTGCAGAGTTAAATTCCTGAACTCTCATGGCTATGCATGTTCGTTTTGAGTTCTCACCAATATTTCTGATATTAATACAAGGCTGCTTTCCTATCCTAGCTGAATACCACCTGAAAGTAGGCCTGATCAATTCTCTACATTTTGTGTCTCAACGCAGGAAAAATTCTTAGCAGAGTGTAACTTATTGGTTTTTCTTTTCTTGAGCCAGTTTTAGTTCTTTTTGCTGGCTGTGGGAGTGAATGAGTCTCAGAAAAATGCCCTGTAATACATCTTGTTTAGCTGATAAGGGCACAGCTAAATTAACTGTCCTAATCAGCCAAAACAAGTTCTATTACAGGATTCAAACAGCAGAGAATTCAAAATAAGAGAGATAATATACATTTATCTCTCCCACACGGCTGCTTCATAGAACATTATAGTGGTGCTGCGTATCTGTATCAGGCATTAAGATACAAATGTGTAGGAGTTAAACCACACTTTGATTCATCTGGCCAGGAAGGCAGATCACTGGCTTGTAGAACATTTATTCACTAGAAAATAAGCCCGCTGTAGTGTAAATACAGCGGGCGCTAGCTGTTAGTCCAGCGCCCACCCCTTGCCACGGCCTACCTGAATCAGGGGAGTCTGAGCGGGTCTGTGTGCGGGCGGTGCGGGGGGCAGCGGGCGCTGGTGGCTCTGGCGCCGCCGATCACGGCCCCACTGCCGCCGCCAATTGTGGCTCTGCCGCCAGCTGTGATCACGGCCCCGCCGCCGCTGCCGATCGCCTCCTGATCGAAGGACCCAATTGGCAGGCGCTTTGCGCCTGCTGATTGGCCCCTTTGATTGTCAGTCCGGGGGAAGGGCCCTGTCGGCACCCTTCCTCATCCCAGGCAGGGCCCGCCCTCGGGGCCCTTACTGCTTTATTTAATCCGCTCCACTAGGAGCGGTTAAAGATTGTAACTTGATGGAAATGGATCCCACACATACATGCCTCCATAATTCTAGAGCTGCATCCAAGCTGAAGAGCTAGATGTTTTGCTAAATCCTGGAATTATTAACGATCTTTCTCCTTATTAGGCACTGAGGTTTTATACTTTGTTGTCAGGTCTTCCAGTAGCCTTAGCAAGCCTGATGTCATGAGATCTTTAAAGCTATGCAGGGTCAACCCTGGCTGGTATTTGAATGGGAGAGCTCCGAGGAACACTAGGGTGGAGGCAAGCAATGACAAAACACCTCTGAAGGACTCTTGCCTGGCTGCCAGACAATCCTAGGCAGATGGTAAGGCATCTGTGAAAGGAATTAACTGAAAGCACAGTCCCCTTGTTGCTCAGAGCAGTCTGAGAAAGGGACTTTTTGGTCACAGCACAAAAATTGCAGATTTTTATTATTTTTATTTATTATTTGACATATTCCACCACTCTCCATAGATTCATGGCAGGTTACACAAAAAAACAAATTAAACCCCCATTAAAACAGTCAAAATCCCCCATATCATAAAAGCCCATAAAACAGCCGCATAATCCCCAATCTATAGTCAAACCATCGCAGGTGTAGGATTGCAGCGTGGTATAGCGTTGGCCAGAGGGGTGCCAGTTGTCCCCGAAACCTGGCCTCAACCAAAGACCTGGCAGAAGAGCTCTGTTTTGCAGGCCCTGCAGAACTGAGACAGCTCTGTCAGGACCCTGAGCTCTTCTGGGAGCTCATTCGATCAGGTTGGGGCCAGGACTGAAAAAGCCCTAGCCCAGGTCGAGTGCTTCTCTGGGGCCAGGGATCGCAAGCAGATTCACACCTGCAGAGCGAAGAGCCCTGCAGGGGGCATAAGCAGATAAGCGGTTTCTCAAATAGACTGGGCCCAAGCTGCGGATGGCCTTAAAGATTAATACCAAACCTTGAATCCTATCCAGGCCACAACTGGCAACCGATGCAGCTGCTTCAGAACAGGCTGAATATGGGCCCTCCAAGATGTACCAGTGAGGACCTTAGCAGCTGTAATTTTCCTGCTGTGGCCACTCTGTGGTCAAGAAAAATCTTTGCTGGTCTTTATGTAGTTTCTTTTGGTCCATGTCCCAGGAGTCCTTGTGTCTATAGAAGTGTATTTGTTGAGAAGTCTGTTAATACTGGTGAGACACTCAATCTAGCAGATCTCTCAAGTGCATATAAAGAATTGAATTTTTTAAACAAGTGAAAAAATTCAATTTCTGGTAGAGGAGACTTTCAACCTGTACCATAAATCTGTGAAGCTTCAGACATTTGGACTGAATTTAGCCCCATTCAAGGCAGCCCATGGAGTGCATCTCAACAGGTTGGTGGATCAGTCTCTGGGCAGCAGCACAAAAACTTCCTTTTTGATTTCCTGATTTGAAGTACTCATAATTTTCTTCATGGATATTGATAGTTTTTGCATGTGGGAATTATGTGTGTTTTCCATTTAACATTAGATTATCCCCTGCCCCTTAAAGCAGAACAACTTGACAGTATCACAGAGCACTTTTAACTTGGCTTAACAATACCTCTGAAGCACATTAGAGACCCATTTGCTGTTTGACCTATGGAAGTGCAGTAATTGAATTTATGCTGAGTTTGCTGAATGAATTGACCCTTATTTAAAAAAGAAGACATCCAGCAAACAGCTGGATGAGTCCTGTGCTTTAGGCTTGTCGGATTTTCCTTTCTTTCTGAACACAGCAGCTTCTACTGAATTAATCATCTATTTTGTTAAGTATGCATGGAACTAAATACTATTGAGAGTAAATGAAATAGAGGTACTACTAGGTTAGGTTTGCATATGGGGAGGGGGGAGTCTGACCCAAATTGCAGTTTAGTTGTATTGCTGTTTGAGAGATTGCAGCCTAGTCTAGCCTACCACACTGCGCGATTGTTGAGACTAAAATTCTTGTAAGGTCTTGGAACAAAGGGAGAACATGATTATTACAAGCAAATTAATATTGTTCTGTATCCTTGTTTGGAAACACAACAATCCAGCTGAATAACTTCTGCTTTCTGGTTTTGAAGTCATGACCTGGCAACTCTAGCACGTCTCGTTAAAGCCCTCCCTGAGGCCATGTGCCAGCAACCTGTGTGGACCTTTTAAAAGTGTGTGTGGTGGGGGACATTTTTGGTACAAAATAAGGAAAGCAAGCTCTTGCTGGATATTATTTCATAATCTTCCTACCAGGAAGCTTGATCTGATGCCAAATTCTGCTTTTTTGCAGACACACCAAAAGGACACACTTCTGAAGACTTTGTATGGAACAAAGAGGCTGATACAAGACTGCTCCATCTTTGCTGGAAAGAAACATTTTGTCCTGAACGGTGTTGAGGTGATCTGGCTAGTAATGCCTGAGACTGAAACCCCAGAAAAGCCGCCCTCTGAGCTCCCTCAAGATCCACGCTGGAAGCTCCTTGTCTTCTACCTTTGCTTCTATGGCTTCATGACCCAGATCAGGCCAGGAGAGAGTTTCATCACTCCCTACCTGTTAGGAACAGAGAAGAATTTCACCAAGGAAGAGGTGAGTTCAGTGCACATGGGCTGTCCTCCAACATGTGAATACAGCAGAAATGTTTTTTCCTGAGCACCCCTAGTTTCGGCAGACTGCTTATAATGGCTGCTTTCCCTCATGTTTTGTTGTTGGGAAACCAAGATTACTATCCACCCCCTCTCACTGGTACAGCTGTTCAAATGGGAAGAAATGAATCTGTGTTTTGGTGGAATTTCCTTCTCTCCCCTAGGCAGTGGCTTAAATAAAAGATTAATATCTGGAAGATGTGAATAGCTGGTGCATACTTGTGTGAATGTGCCTGGGGGATCTTTTGGTTTGCACACTCCCCACCTCTGTTATGTGTATGCAAGGCAATCGTACAGAAGCTTGATTGTCATTTGTAAGAAAGGGAGCATTTTGTGGTTTAGATAGGACCTCAACCTGTTGCTTGCTGTGAAAGCAGACGTAGTTCCTTAGATTATCTCATAAGAAAGGCAGTTGGGAAAATACAAGCCTTTGGTGAACCAGACATATTCGCTCACATGTTCCAACATTGCACCTGAACTATGCCACAACTTCTCAGCCTCTGTTAAGGTAATTGCTTAGAAGTGAAGGTTAATGAAATAAACAAGGGGAAGTTAGAGGTTCAGAAATTAAGATTCAGTATCTGTGTGTGCTAAATAGGCTCATTCTTCATTTCAGGAAGTTCCTGGCTCATGGAGTGGTTGTTTAGAGTGCAGCTTCAGTCCAATTTCAGTGTGAGCAAAGATGCAAAAACATTTCAATCATGTCCAGGAGTATAGAACAAAAATCGACAACCTTAAAATCAAGACAGAATGAATAGAGGGGGAAACTCCCAAAATAGCAATTTAGCAGAGGCATAAAGTATCATAAAAAATGAACTTGCTATTCCCACCCCCTGCTGTTCATCGCTTTTCTAAGCATCTAAATGTCTCCGAGTATAGTTGAGTAACAAGAAGAGTGTTAATGGATTGCACTGAATTGTTTTATGCTATAAATGTCATTTAATAAAGCAGCCATTTTAATTATTTTTAATTATAGTTTAAGCATTAACAGTCTCACTATCTGTTTATCCTACAAATACATCATTGCATGTTATCAGTTCTGCTACTGATCTTTTTCTAAGGAATAACTAACATATTGGCCTGCTCCAGTTTCAGTCTTGTCCATGGATATTTCACAAGAAGACCACCAATGAAAAATATGCTTTCTTCAGGCACAGAGGATCCTGAAATAGCCAGTTTTCCAAGAAACATATGAATTAAATGAATCATTGATTGAACATATAATAGATGGTAGCTCTAATTTCTCGTAAGACTTGTAGATTAAATCCTTGACCGGCTTTCCTGGCTCCAGCCTGTTATATGGAGAGACTATTAACCTACAACTGTCAGTTAAATGTCAGGCTCTAAGGTCCCCAAAGATTTTACTTGCTTTTGTTAAGAAATCTTATCTTAAGCTAACTAACCAGTTTGGAGAATCAGTCTTGGTGGAAATTCTGATTTGGGTTCTGATAAGCAAGCCCTCTACTCATCAAGACTACGCGGGGAACAATACCTGTATTAGAGCAACGGAAAGTCACAAAATAGTCTACAAGAGTTTATCAGAATTCTTCACCAGGCTAGATGTTAAAACAGGTGGGGGGATTTTTTAGTATGATGTAAAGCCTGTGCCTGCCTTTATAATGTTTTAAGATAAGATGGAAGAGGTGTGATACAGCCTTTAGGCTGCACTTTGACAGGTACACAAAATTCATCTAGTTTTACCAAAGGCTAGCAGTCCAAAGATGCAGTTGGTTCTGATAATGATATTATGGTACAGTTACTTTTGGATTTTTATAAAAATGGACGGACATGGGCCCATTATGCACGGAGTGGAAAGTCTGCATTCGGGGTGGAATGGCGGCAGCTAAAATCACCAATTATGCACGCTGCAGGCGGCAACTGGGTGCAGAGTCAACGTATGCCGCCGAAAAAGCCACATTAGCGAGATGTGGAAGAAAGTGGAGCTTCCTGGGACCAGGGCGCAACCAGAAGCGGATCCGGAGTATCTGCGTGCATAATCGGATACTCTGGGTTTTGCCGCCGTTGTGTTCCATCCCATGCATAATCGGTTTGCTTCGCTTTTTCCTCCTCCTCGTTCTCCATGCCACCGTTTCAGCGGCCGTGCATAATAGGCCATGGTTAGCTGCAATTCCCCCCCCCCTTCATTAAATATGTCCTGGATGGACTGAGTCCAGGTATGTATGAAAAGCTAAGCCTTCCCCGCTCCTCCTCAATAAGAGGATTCAGCAGCTAGTGCATATTTCTACTCTGAGAAATGGGCTGTGCCAGTTTGCTATGGTGACCATGGGGGTTTAAACAGTGAGGCCTTTCTTCTGCTCGATTGCACTGAAGCTGGTTCACTTTGGGTAGGAGACATTCCAAAGTATTTCTGCAAAATTGTTTGGTGAGGCAGAGGGAATTAGAGGTGGGCTCTTAGCTCACACGTGGGGAGAGCTGATAATTAAGTAATAGATTGAGGATAATTAAAATAAATAAAATAAATAAATAATTTTAGTAGAAGATACTTAACAGGTTTTCAGTGGCATTCTTTGCAGACTTTCACTGAAAAGGGGCCCTGCTCTACCAAATCCAATTCTGTAACCATTTCCTGAAACAAATGAAGACACCCTGCAATATAATTTGTATTGTGAAACTCCAGTTTGATTCTGTATAATGGGCTCAATTCCAATAACTGTTCTTAAAGCAATTGTTTTAGTGAAAATGAAAATATGTATTTCTCGCTGCTTAATTAAAGCAATATAGTTTATTTTACTGGTGTTCACAATAAATGAGTTTAACTTATCTTCCCCCCCCCCCCAGCTCCTGTGTTAATTTATTAAGGGTATAAAAGTTTTTGATGGTTGGACAGCTGGTTGATCAATAATGGTATTTATTTGGAAACAGACAGTATAAAGCTGTTTCTGACAAGGCTTTTCTTTTTTCTAAAGGAAAGGTTACATTTTTTTTTCAGATTACAGAAGCAGCCCCAAAGAAACACCTGGTTTGCCATTGACACACTAAGTTACTTTGACCTGCTGACCCAATTTCCTCATGGTTTATATTTAAACCTTCCCCCTGTAATGAGTAATTTCTAATTTTTATGGGATCTCTAAGGTCTTTCTGGGACATGGCGTTTGTGGCAAAAGTCAGTACACATAGATAACAAGAGAGTCATCCTAAAGGCAGTCTGTTTGGCACTGCCAGCTCTGCCCTTTGAACAGGCCAAAGCTCGTGTGTTAAACTGTCCTCATTTGTGCATGGATTGTGCTTCTGTATGCTGAAGGAACAGTGAAGAGTTTATTGGACGTTATGAAAGTTCTTCCAAAAAATCATTATTTAGCCTCCACCCCCTCTTTCAGTGTCTAGTACAGCAGGATAGACCAGAAATGGATTTTCCCCATATTTAAGCACATTTTATTATGGTTGCTGAAGAAGTAAGAAGTGCTGATTCATGCCTTTCTCTGCAGCAGATCTGGAACTTGGCAAATTCTGCTTCACCTATTTGAGGCTGAAAACAACGAGAATGACTGAGGGTGTTGGTAGCAGCTATGACTTGTATAGGGTCATCTTGTACACTGAATTCTAAGAGCTGGTTTAAGACAGCTGGCAGGATGATTGACATTTGTGTTGAAATTGGAAATATGATTCCAGCAAGGACACTGGCCTTCTGAGGCAAAGGAACGTGCACCATCCCTAGTTATCACAGAGGAATTCGTCTGGAGGGGCTCCAACATGGTGCACATGCTTGCCATGGCACCCACTGGCATCTTTCTTGGTGCCCACCAAGTATTTTTAGAAAGTGGGCAGGACTTTTTCGGGTTTTGCTCAGCAAGGCTTCTGTTTGGCTTTTAGAATTTGATTGGGTATGCAGAATTTTTTAAACATTCTTTTGGAAGCAGTTGCCACCTCAACTCAAGGGTCTTCACTGTGGACTGAAGGTTAGCTGCAGCAGCCATTTTGTGGCTGGCTCTGCTTCCTGCAGCAGCCATTTTGTCGCAGCCATTTTGTGGGTGGTCCCACCACACTTTCAAAATTCCAAAGTTGCCCACAGACTCTAAAAGGCTGGGGGACCCTGGATTAGTTACAGGAAAAACCATGAACACAACTTCCACACAGCAACAAGTCTCCAAGATTTTTTGTTGACCCTGCTGATTCAGCACACCACATGGCTTCAACCTAGTTGGTTGCCCCTGGTTTTACCAGCCCCATACCCCCATGGGGATCAGTCTCCCCAACACACCACCTGGAAACATCTAGGTATTTAATTGATAAATGAAAAATCACCGTAGCATTATAACACCGTTAGGAATTTGTCAATTATTAATTGTTTTTAAACCTGCTCCTCCCCTTGGTGTTGGGGAGGAATGGTTACATGGGGTACTGAAGCAGGGGAAATAGTGCCACTGTAAGTAGGGCTCGGAAACGGTCTGGACTTAGCATTAGCTGGAAGGTATACAAATGTACCACGATACTGTGTAGAAGCCAGGATGTGTGTGTGTGTGTGTGTGTGGGGGGGGGGGCTGACACCTGCTGCTTGTTTGCCACCAAAAAGCAGTTTATGCTAAAAGAAATCTTTGAAATGGTACAAGGTATTTTTTGTCAAGACATCTTGATACTTACACAAGGGAAATACCTTTTCCATGTGCATTGTTTTCATTATAAATTCAACTGCTTTTTAAAAAAATCTAGAATAATGCAAATTAGTCAAATGGACTTAATCTGCATCCTTTACATAGGTTATGCATAATGGGAGGAGGTCGTTGGCCTGTTGACCCATTTAACTAGCCCAGTTCCACAGTAGGAATTCATATACCATAATTATCTCCATTCTCTTTTCCTTCCCTTGTATGGTTTGCTTATTTGTCCTTTTTATGGTCTGTTGAGTCTGTTCCCTTTCATTTTCCAAACTTTTTCTTTCATTCTAATCTGTAAAGCATGAGATTCTTTGCTGTTGTAAGCCGTGTTGGAGATCAATTTGTTGAGAAGCAGGGTACACATCATTCAATTGAAGGAATAATGCTGGGCTTACAGGGCTGAAAACGAAGTTCACTTGCATTGATACAATCTTAGAAGTAATTCCTATAACACAGTAATACTGTGATCCTTTGGAGCACTGAGTACTGCAAGATCTGATTTTGTAATATCTTCCTTTTCATTAATCCTTTCCCAGAGGCTAGGGAGTATATCCCTGTTCATGCAACTGCACTTGGTCACATTTACTCCTTGTTTCTTCCTTCTTTCCCATTCCTACGTACTGTCATAATTCATATTCTAAACTTCTTGGGACAGAGGCTACTCTCTTTGCTGTGATGCTAGAAAACTATGCTGAAATGAGTTTCAATAGTGATAAATGTAAAGTTCTTCATTTAAGTAGGAAAAATCAAATGCATCACTATAGGATGTGTGAGACATGTCTTGGCAGTAGTATGTGTGAAAAGTATCTGGAGGTCTTAGTAGACGATACACTGAACATAAGTCAACAGTGTGACTCGGTGGCTAAAAAGGCAAATGGGATTTTATTAAAAGAAGTACAGTGTCCAGATCATGCGAGGTGATGATCCTGCTTTACTCCATACTGGTAAGACCTCAATTGGAGTACTGTGTTCAGTTTTGGGCACCACAACTGAAGAACGATGTAGATTAATTGGTGTGTGTCCAGAGGAGGGCCACAAACATGGTGAGAGGTTTGGAGACTGTCATTTGAGGATAAGTTGAGGGAGCTTGGTCTGTTTAGCCTGGAGAGAAGATGACTAAAAGGTGATATGATAACCATCTTAAAATACTTGAATGGTTGTCATAGAGAAGATGAAACAGTTACTTTCTGTTGCTCCAAAGGGTCTGACCAGAAACAGGTTGAAATGAATTCAAAATAATTTTTGGCTAAACATCTAGAAGTTCCTGACAGTGTGGCTCCTCAGTGGAACAGGCTTCCTTGGGAGGTGGTGGGTTCTCCTTTGGAAGTTTTTAAGCAGAGGCTAGATAGTCATCTGACAGAAAGGCTGATTTTATTAGCTTAGGCAGATTGTGAGTAGGTGGGCAGGAAGGGATGTGCCAGTGTTTGTCTCTTGTGGCTCTTCCTTGCATACTCAGGGAATTGCTAATTGTCACTGTGTGCTGGTCCTTAGGACATAAATGGGTGTCAGTGTAGCTGGACTCACCATCCCAGGGATTTTGCATTGGGCTGTGTTAATGTGCCTTTCCTCTGATCCTCCTCGCCCCAGGAGATCCTTGTTGGCTAGAGCAGCACTGTCTAGCCAAGGACTGGGGGTCCCCTGCTGCTTTGTTTCCATGGCTTAAAGAACAGCAAGTTCTATCAAAGGAATCTGGCAGAGCCTTAGCTGATCCCCTTGGCCTCTGGGGCATGGGGAGAAAAGGTGGTTTACTGCTGAATTAGCAGCTGCAACCAGCATGTGGCTGTTCTAGGCAACAGAGGGACTGCAGCGCATTTTATGCAGTTCAGCAGATTCCAGTGCCACTAGAGTCTCCTCGCTTTGAAACAGTTGAATTCAAAGATGACTCTGAAGGGATGGAGCAGAAGACTGGCAGCACCATCCAGGTCATGTTACCCACCCCCTTCTCCTACCAGTCTACAGGGTCACCTGTATGGGATGGGGGACTTGGGCTGAAGAGAAACAGCTGTTCAGGTGCAGCAGCAAGTGCCCAGCTTTGTGCTGTGTGTGTAGGCAGGGCACATGTCCAGTCCCAGGAGGCCAGCTTCTGCCAGTGCCTCTTTTGTATACTTTGGAGGCCCTTCCATTAACACGGAGACCTGCAGCCAGGCTACATGCAATGCTTGGAAATATGTGATCAGTATTCTGATGGACTCCAGGTGACAAATCTCCTGACAACTTGTCATATTTAGCCTTAAGAGAGCTCATCTTTATAGTGCAGCCTTTAGACGTCTGTGGGGTAGAGAACTCCTAAAACACCTCTCTCTGTGTGTTTACACCTGTGTCACAGGAATGTGAGTGTCCTGATTTCCAGGGAGATGTGATTGAGCTTTTTGTACTCTCCCCAGCTACAATTGAGTGGATTAAAAACTTAGATCCTAGTATTTAGGGGGATTGCCCAATCTGTATGCATAACTGGAGTACCTAGTTGGCTACATATTTTGTATTATTATATATGCTTCCCATGTGTAACTCTGCCATATGATAAATACATTAAATAAATAATGTAAGGCAGAGTTAGCCATCCTAACTTCTGTCACATAGGACGGTGTGGCCGTCCTCCAGTTCTGGTTGGTCTCATCCTTGTAAGAAAGTGCTGGGGGGGGGGGTGTTGCTTAGATGGCTCCCTGTTCTAAGGCCTCACAGCTGGCTGGGTTGTATCTTGCAGGTAACCAATGAAATCACGCCTGTGCTGTCCTATTCCTACATGGCTGTGCTGGTGCCCATCTTCCTGCTGACGGACTACCTGAGGTACAAGCCGGTGCTGGTGCTGCAGAGCCTGAGCCACATCTCCATCTGGCTGCTGCTGATCTTTGGCACCAGCATCCTCGCCATGCAGTTCATGGAGTTCTTCTACGGCATCACCATGGCAGCTCGGGTAGCCTACTCCTCCTACATCTTCTCCCTGGTCACCCCTTCGCGTTACCAGCGCATGGCCAGCTATTCCCGTGCCTCTGTCCTCATGGGAGTCTTCACCAGCTCTGTGCTGGGGCAGCTCTGCGTCACCGTCGGGGACACCACTTTCATGACCCTGAATTATATCTCCCTGGGGTTCGTGTGCTTTGGATTGATTCTGACTCTCTTCCTGGAACGCCCCAAACGCAGCCTCTTCTTCAACAGGAGTGAACCTGTGTGCAATGGTGCCTCACCTACTGAGCTGGACAAAATGAATGCTGGGGAACCACCATGGTACAAGGCACCCAGCTGGCAGAATCTCGTCTTCATCCGGATGCTAAAGGAGCTGGGGACCATCGTGCGATTGCCTCAGCTGAGACTCTGGTCCCTCTGGTGGATATTTAATTCTGCTGGCTACTACCTGATCCTGTATTACGTTCAGATTTTATGGAATGAGATTTATCCCACCAGGGACAGCCGGAGGGTCTACAATGGAGGTGTAGAAGCTGCTTCTACGCTTCTCGGTATAAAGATCTGTTATCTCCCTGATCTTTGCCCTGGATTTACTTTTTTGCTACCTTGTTACACACTTGATCTTAGCCAAAAGGCCAAGAAGCGAGAGGGAGCCATAGCAAACTGGCCTCATCGACTGTATGTTGACACAAAGGCATGTCCCTCTGAAATCTGCAGAAGTTGACTGGCTCAGATGTTCACACTAGGCCTGATCCCACAGACGTTGTCTGGGCATGTAGCAGTCCTTGTACCAGCAGAAGGACTCGGGTTATTCCTGGCTGTCTGCTTGCATTAAGCGAAAGTGGCTGTGTCTTTGGATGGCTTTGATCTCCCATCAAAAGGCACAGCAGCAGCTGCCTAGAAGTAGTTCTTTTTGCTGAGGTAGTAGAAGAATAGACTTTACACAACAGTGGAAGTGAATAGATAGCTTTGGTCATGCATTGGGGCATGTATCAAGATGTGGCCTCAGTGGTGGGTGTCCTTGCCCAGCGAGCAGGTATTTAAACATGGTTTGCGTGTAAAAACAATTTTCACCAATATGTTTCCTACAATCTGGACAGTACCTTCCCCAGGTAAGTTATAAGGCTCATGCAGATGACTGCAAAGCAGATGGGTGGCAGGTGGGAAAGGCAAAGCGTAGTGCTCAAGCGCATGCGCTGATATTGTTCATACAGAAGGTTTAAACCATGGGGTCTCTGCTTGAATGGTTCTCAGATGGATTGAAAGCTTAGATAATGGGAGCAGCACTTCCCCTTGGGGGCAAAATCTTTTTGGCTTCAGGGAGGCATCAGGGATAGCACTTCACTGATGTGGAGGGAGCATAGAGTGTCAGCATTTGTCTTCCCATTCGCAAATTGTTGTATCTCCTCTTTTGGATGCATTTTCTATGGTACTTGGCATGCCTCGTTAAGAGGCCTTGCCCTCCATACCTGGTCCTCTCATCTGTGCCATTTTGTGTCTCCCCAGGTGCTATCACTTCCTTTACAGCTGGCTATGTGAAAATTCGCTGGACATTATGGTCAGAGCTAGTGATATGCATTGTGACAGCGTGGCAGGCAGGCCTGCTTTTGCTGATGAACATGACAACCAATATTTGGATCTGCTACGTGGCCTACATCCTTTTCAGGGGGTCATACCAATTTCTTGTGCCTATAGCCATGTAAGTGATGAGAACTGGATGATTAGGTCTGGTTCAGTCTTTCTGGGACTTATCTACTTGGTGGTGTCATGTGTAGATGGAAGAATATGTTTAATATTTAACCTTGATTAGGAAAAGTTTGCTGAGTGCAGAGGTTCTGGGGGACATGAACTCACTTTCTGTGATTCAGTGTGAGGATATGACTGAAAGTAAAGAACTGGGATCTATTGGCTTTCAAAAATAATTTTGGTGCAGTTATTGGTGCTAGTCTGGTCTCTGTGTAGTATTTTGGGACCAAATTCACATAAAAACTTCCCAGACTGGAGTAGTGGTTAAAAATTAGTGTCCTCTAATCTGGAGAATCTCCCCATACAGCCTGCAGGATTATCTTGGGTCATTGACAGTTCTTGCAGAGCTCTCTCAGCCTTACCTGCCTCACATGGTGTCTGTTGTGGGGAAAGGAAGGGTTGGTGATTATAAGCCACTTTGAGACTCCTTCAGACAGTAAAAAGTGGGATGGAAAAAAAACCCTTTTCTTCTTCAGTGTCAGTTATGATGCAGCAGAAGCCTCAGTCCATAAAGTGAGCCTTCATTTCCCTGTGGTTGCTAGATGATTGTCAGTAGAACTTACTGGGCTCCCCCTTTTTTTTAAGCTTCCAGATTGCAGCTTCCCTCTCCAAAGAGCTCTGTGCCTTAGTGTTTGGAATCAACACCTTCCTTGCCACTGTTCTCAAGACTATCATCACAATTATCATAACAGATAAAAGAGGCCTGGCTCTCTCAGTCCATCCTCAGGTAAGGGGCACAAGTTCAGTGTGGGAATTGGCTTTTGCCCTGGCTCAGCTGCCCTTAGGCAGGTTTCGCTCGCGGCCTGGCAAGTTTCTAGCTGTGGGGGGGAGGCAGGCGGGGCCGGTGGCGGCCCGGTACTGTGGCCTTCGTGGCCCGGTACCGGGCCGCAGACTGGGGGTTGAGGACCCCCGCTTTAGGAGAACTACCATCCAAAGCTTTGGAGGTCTCCCATCTAAATACCAGCCAGGGTCAGCTCTGCTTAGCTTCCAAGATCTGATGGGATCAGGGTTGTTTTGGTTATCCAGGTAGACTGGTGGCCTTCTGTGCTGGATTGGTGGCTGACCATCTTACTTATGCTCCCCAATAACCACTGTTCCTCTCCCTCTTCCAGTTCTACATTTATTTTGGCTACTTCACACTCCTGACCGTGGTGTACCTTGCAGCATCTGTGTGTGTAGCTGTGAGGCACAATGCATGCAGGAAACCCCAAGAGGCAGCAACAACCAGGGAACTCTGCAGCCCAATTGGTGAAGTCCCAAGCAAAGACAGAAGCACAGAGCTGGTTAGTGAATGCGGGAAAGGAGAGAGCCATGCCTGATCAGTCCCGCTTGGGTATATCAAATGGAGAGCTCTCATTCATCACCTGAGAAAACGATCTTAAATGTCAGGGTCAATCCAGCATTGGTTTCAGAATGTCCTGATATTGCAGGGGCCAAGATGGAAAAAAGTTTTGTATGGTTTGGACATTGGACTTGGTATCAAGCAGTATGGAACTGACAGACTGACCTCCCCATTCTCTTGGGGGTCTTGTTTTACTTCTGCATCCATTGTCTCCAGGCACGAGCTGTTAGATGGGAGGCAGCACACATCACTGTTTATAGCTCGACATAGAGCAAATGTATGAATGTGAATTTGAGCACAGATGTCTCCCCACCTGGCATGTGAATGAGGCAACAGAGAAAATAGATGCAAGCACTTTTTAAAAGAAAGAAATGCAGCTTTTAAAATAAAGTTTACTATTGATTTGTCAAGGTACTCTGCTGGGAAGCGTAGAGTTACTGGATTTTTATTTTTTTTTTAATTCTTCCGTTCCAGCCCTGGGATAATTTTATGTATTTTATATTTTAAACAAAATGGATTCCTAGAACGCCTAAATCTTTGATGTGATAACTCAGCCTCTCGTGTGCCCCTATAAGGTCTAAGAAAGTAGAGAGAAAGATCCCAAATTGCTGGAACTTGCAGACTTGCAATCCAATTTTCAGGAATTTATATTCCAGCAGAGACTCAGAATCTCTGATGAATCACCTTCCCAGCGCAACCCTTGTGTATGTGTGTGTGTGGGGGAATCTACTAGATTAGATAGTAATTATTGAGAGATTCCATTTTTTCCATGCATATGGTCTCTTTCCCTCCACCACCCCACTTTTCAGGGTGTGATATCAGGCTCTAGTTGCTCAGCGGTCATTCATCGAAAGGCACTTGCTCTGCCCGTTATTTCACATGTTCTAGGTGTGAGTGAGATCTTTTTGCCTTCATGCTCCCATCGGATGGTAACATCTGAACAACATGAATCAAAAGAGGATATTGTCCTTTATTCAGTGCCTTTAGAAAACAGTTTATAGAACACAACATACAAAGGTATAGAAATCCACAGGCTTTTAAAATTGCAGTGAGTTTCACAAAATACAGTAGACAGGAACTGACTGTGTGACTTGCACAGGTCCTTGTACCCCTCTTCCCCACCCCACCCACCCCCTGTAATAAAATTTCAGGTCAACAATTAAAAAGGTAGGTAGAAATTTAGCACCTTGGCTTTTTCACAGCTGCTTGAGATGCTCAGGCATTAGTGTTTGAAATAAACTGGTACACGCCAATATCAAAGTCTGGATAAGACTTCTACAATGGAAGTGGTTCCAATAGGGAATCAAGGCATAGCATCAGAGGACAGGCTTGCCAGTTTTCTTTGCTTGGGAGCGTAAAAGCTACCTTGCCACCAACCTGCCTGTGGCAAATTCACCCGCACTGCTCGGAAACTGAGCAATGCAGTGAAGTGCAACACCAGACAGGAGTTAAGTGTCTGTCCGCTAGTCATTCCCAGACCCTGAAATATTTACACATGGCCAGTTAAATTCTTAAAGAGGCTGAAGGTATAGCTAGGGGGAAAGGCTTGGGTCTAGTGGTTCCTGCCACATAGCTGGGGGTGGGGAAGAGTAAAGTGAGAAGGGAAAGAGGTGGTTAAAAGGGACCCTTATCCCTGTCTGAACTAACTCGTAGAACAGCTCTGGTCTTAGGTATTAAAAAGTTAAACTATGGTCAGTGTTCACAAGGGATTTAGGACAAAAGGTATGAAGTTCATCCCTTCATTGCATTGGTTATTCATCAAAGGGGTGATGAAGTTGGAACTTCCACCTCTGCCTTTAAGCTTCAGCTGGAGGCTGAGGAATGGTGTTGAAGAAGACAGATGGGCTGCGGGCTCTGACCAGACATCGCTAGCCCATTTTCCATGGAACTGCTTGGCAATGGTGCAGTGTGGCAGCCACTTGGAGAAGGCAAGGAAATGTAAAAAAATATTTGTTTTGCAGTGACAAGTTTTTGTCTTTAAGCATATTTGGGCAAAATCAAACACCTGGTATTGAGGGCAGTTCTGATATTGCTGGTTCTCTTTCAGAATAGATTTGGGGCGGCAGGGAGAAAAGTACTGTGCGAAGCAAGACTTGTAACCTTAATCCACTGGGCAGGATGCGACAAATCCTGTAACAAAAACTGTAACCAGAATATTGAGACTAGAAGAGTATTATTTTAGGGCCTCAGCAAAACAACTAAGCCAACTGCTGTATCTGACTTGGTGTATGCTGGGAGGCAGTATCTTTTTGATTCCCACATGCGGTCAGTATCTCCCTTCCCAGGAAATTGGGCTCTTGCAAAGACTTTATGGACATGATACTTTTCTGAGCACAGAGACAATCCTGTTCAGTGTTTATTAAGGCCACAAGTGATCCCTCAGCACAGCACGGTAGGGTGTCCTTAGCAGGTGTCTGCCAAAGTAAGGGCAGGCCATGCTATGAGTACCTGGCTGTGCCATACAGAGGAACTGGTAGGTCACACTGAGAACAGTGGGCTTCCAAAGGAAGCAGTGCTACTTCCTTCATGAAGAGCCTCTTGTATATGTCAACTCAAACCCAATAAACAGAATTTCTCTTCTACACACTCGATCTCGGTGCTCTTGTTTTTCAAAAAGGAAATCTAAGTGGACGTTGGAGAAAGAGAGTGACAGACAGACAAATATGGAACAATTAAAGGCATAAAATGAGCATGATTAAAGAGGGAGAGAGATGAGCCCTGTTCACAAGGTATACTGAATGCATGTACGCAAGTACATCTGTTTGTAATAAAGAGCCGATGTGTGCACGCTTTTCAAAATACAACTGGAGATTGACACCTGGATATATGGGTTTTAAAAGATCACGCAGTCAACTGTACTTGCATTGAAGCTAACCTAAGAATTACTCAATGCTCATACAAAGAAAAATTAAGTGTACACTGTACACAGATTGTACATACATTCTTTGTATCATGTGTACATGGCTAAAGAAAGAGACCATTTCATGTACCATACTTGCCTGAAGATTTCCTCACAAACAAGCCTGGCCTGCCCCCCGCAGCCCTTCTGGCAAAGACGTGCCTTATTCACAGCCATGCCATAAAGGGTGGGGGGGGGGAGGGAGGACACATTCAGCACCCAGTCTGCACTGGAAACCACAGGAAGACTCTCTTTGGCTTTTTCATTCGTTTATCTGTTGGCTGGACACACTATCCTGGTTGGGGGTGAGGTGGGGAGGGACCATCCCCTGCCCCCCCATGTGAGGGCAACAGGAGCTCCCACCCTCCACTTGCAGTCAGCGCTCTTGACAGGTGCCATTTCATTTCTGAGAAGAAGTCATGAAGCTGTTTTCGATGCACAGGACAACGAAGGCGTTTTTGCAGCTGCTGCTCTTCTGCTCAAGCAGCTTACCGGAAGCCAGCGAGGCTGCCTGCCCTGTCACCACCGTGTCATCTGTCCGCCACGTCTCACAGTAGCTCTCCGTTAACCGCCGCCCCTTGGAGTCGGAGCCATGCCACACAGACTTCTGAGGCCTGGAATGCAATAAGACCATTTTGCACGTTACACAACAGCATTCCAGAACTTACCACCACAGGGAACGGCACCTGTCTAATATGAATGTCTGGCTGCCTTCACATCGCTCAGCAGGCATCAAAATGTAATGTGTGAAGGGAGGGAACCCTTGCAATGGCCAGAAGAATATGAATACAGATTTCCAGATGCTCCTGCTCTTTTAAGAATTCACAGAATTATGGATCATCCTTCATTCTTGATCTTTGGTTTATGTTTCTTTTTCACTCAAGGTTCACCATGAAAGGCAGAAACAGCTGAGAAGGGGAGCAATGCCTCTTTCCCGAGGGAAAATTCTATGAGGACTCCTTGAGTTCTGGAGAAACCAACACCAGGGACTGCTTTGTCTGTTTCCTTTTCAAACTTCAACTGAGGCACCTGGGCAACACTAAAATAAATCAAATCCAGAAGACACCCAGGCCAGAGGAACAAACAGCCCTATGAGGCTACTCTCCCACCTAGGACAAGCAGCCTGGTGGGATTAGCCTGGCCCCAGCCACTAGCCAACAAAACAGCAACTGCAAGGAGCTCCTCCCACAAATAAATTTGCTCAAATTTCCAGCCATGCTATGTGAACAGGGGTGAGGGAGAGGCAATCTGACTGCCATCACCAGCCAAAGAACTGCTGGGTAGTTACATCATCTCTATTGCAGCAAGAGAAGATCAGCCTGGCCCCTCTTCATTCTGGCCTTGCTAAACTCTTCTGTCTCCTCCCTCTGCCTTTCCCCTCCTTTTATGGATCTTTTCTTTTTAAAAGACTCTGGTCTTGTTTCGATATATGTTTAGTGGCTGCCAGAATTGTGTATTGAAATGTAATTGCTCCTAGTCACTTTGGAAAACAATTTTGGTCTGCAAAGTATAAGACAAGTGCATAAAGACCTACAGCTCAAGTTTCAAGGTGAGATTGAAAAGGTAGACAAATGGTAGTTCTGCAGCTCTTGAAGCAGGAGCTGGGTTTCCCCAAACTAATTCTCTTCCCCATACCCAGCCAACTAGTCTCTTGGCTGAAAGACTGGGATTCTGAGCAAGACCTGCTATGCCAGATGTCATTTTAACTATTGTTGCCACCCACGCTACACAAGACCAGGTAGCCTCTACCAGCAATGGACTGCTACCAGTTTAAGAAATATTATGGAATCAGAAGACTGGAGAAATTTGAGGAGGAAAACAATTCTACACATTTATACTGTCTTGTTTAAGGGATTATAGAAAAAGCTTGACCAAGCAAATGCTCTTGTGTCTAAATATTTTGCTGTTGCAAGCGTGCCCCAAGGGAAAAACCACAGGATGCTGAAAAAACACCAGTGACCAATAACAAAAACATTTTTTTGCAGATCTTTATAGATGCCCTTGGAGTTATGAGGCCATGAAAAAGTCAAGCACAGCTGGCAGGCCAACAAGCATGCAGCCCAAGCCAATCCCCTCCTTCAAACAAACACTCTTGTTTTTCCACCTACCACGCAGAATCTCTCAAGACATCCCTTCCATCAAAGGAGAGGATACGAACCCCAGTTCTAAAGGGAGCCTCAGAGCCTGAGAAGAGGTACTCCCAGTTAGTAAACAGCACTTCATCCTGGAAGCAAATGGGAAAAAGACAAATATGTTGGCATAATAATACTTCCCCAAAATAGCCTGTGGATGAAAATGTTGCACTGCCCAGGGAAACCTTTCCAGTGCATGGCCAGGGTCCCAGGTTTAATCTCTGCAAAGCCTCCAGCAAATGGATATAGAAATACCCCTTCTAGAGTTCTTGATGCACTGTTGCCAGTTAGAGTAGGAATCACTGTGCTTATAGGGACCATTATGGTAAGTGCAAGCCTCTATGTAAGGCACCCTCTTTATATAACCATGAAATGCATTGACTGTGTCTGTAATAGACTCCCTATGGATCTGTGTAAATGTATTCCAATATCTGCAATATCCTTTTCAACATTTTAAAACATTTTAATGGGTATGATACACTGACCTGCCTTTTGTGTGAGGTATATTTAATGATTCTCCTCAGTGCAACATTCCCTTACAGTGACTACAGGAGGGTGTCATCTGCCATTTTTCACTCTGCACTTCTTGGAACTGACAAGATGACATTAATGGCATGTTTATCTCATTGCAGCCAAAAATGCTCCATACCATTTGCTTTAAAAATAACTTGCTTGGATCATTATGTATTGTCTACACATTTTTGTGTCAGCAGTTGACTAGATCTGCAAACCAACACGAAGGAGGCAAAATGTCTGTCTGCCCAGCCTGTAAACCTAAAATGTAGCAAGAACAAGAATGAGGAAGATTTGTTCCAGGCCTCTGTGACAAACCCTGACTGCTGACCAGGAAGGAAAGAGCCTCAACCAGGAAGCCCCTCTTGGTGTTATCGGCTAGAATGAGATGCTGTCCCAGAAATCCAGACCGCCACATCATGGCACTGCTGTAGGTTCACAGACACTGGCCTGCTGCTGAGGGTCCAGCACTTGTAGTTAAGGTCCCACTCCTGCCAAACATCAGCACAGAAGTCCAGCAGGACTGCAAAGTCCGCAATTATCCCCACCCAAGAGCATCGCAGAAACAGGCAGAGAAGACAGGAACCTCCCATCCCATGAATGTGCCAGAGGTTTTCATTGGACGTTCTGTGACCAGACCTACCCTGAGATTGACTATGGGCACCGTGCTTCTGTCTGCTCTCCGCACGATACTGTAGAGGTCTTGCAGTCGGGATGAGAGGAATGCTCGGAAGGTGCCCGTTAATCCAACCTCCCTGGCTTGCTGGAAACACTGGAAGTCAGCCCCTCTGATGCCACGCATACTGCCACTCAAGGGCGTGTTCAGGGCTATAAGGTGGAGCTGGGAAAGCAAAAGAGATGACCATGTTTGAGCCTGACTTTATACCAGTGCTCCACCTCCATACAGTGCAACACTGAAGGTGACTGTGAGAGGGCAGGCAGCAGCAAAGGTGAGCATGGAGGCCCAAGTCATTCCTGAGTCCCTGCTGCTGCTTCCTGTCAGTGGAAAGCATCCAGTCCTGTCAACCAGTACAGATATTCCTGTTAATGCTTGCTGAAGGGAGGTGTTGGGAAAGTACTGCCTCTTCAGAAAGGGCATTTGGGACACAGCCATAGGATAATTAAGTTACCCAGGAAACAGCATAAATCATTGCCCTCAGCCTCAATGGGGTTATCATGACCTGAATCCAAAGATGCAGACAAGGAAATAGACATTGGATACTGTACAAAAGTAATAAATTTAAAACATGACAGCTGAACTAGTAGAAAAACATGCCAACAGGGCAATAATATCTGCTCTTGATGACTAGTGCAGAGCAACTCTACAAGCTACTCCAGAGGTTAAAGGCACCTTTCCTCCTTTCCCATGGCTTCCCAGCACAGGCATATTTACTTCACTTATTAAAATATTTATGCCTTGCCCCTACAGCCAAGGCCAAGGAAATCAAATCCAGAAGACACCCAGGTCTCTGCCAGAGGAACACTGAGGCTAAATCAACACAGATGAAGGAATTTCAGAGATCATAAAGGAAAAAGGAGCCCAAGTTAGTTCATGAGGTTCCCCAGCTTTGCTCTAATTATGATTCCAAGGAGGTGCATCCCCAAAACCCAGTTCTTGGCTTTCCTGTTTATCTTCATATTTCTGATATACCTCAGACCATTCAACAGGCTCACAAAACAAGCAGAGCACCAGCCTCTGTCCACCTTCAGGGCCCAAAAGATGCATAGTTCTTATCATAGAGTTGGAAGGGGCCATACAGGCCATCTAGTCCACCCCCTGCTAAACACAGGATCAGCCCAAAGCATCCTAAAGCACTCCATGCACTCCAATCTCTGCATACAGATTTGCTTAATGAATCCAGCTGTTTTTACAGTGCAGCCATTAGGAGCCAACTGGAATAACCACCCTGGAAAGCTAATGCCCTGCAAAACATTATGTCAAGAAAAGCATGGTGGCTGCAACATTTAAGAAAGGTATCAGAAAAGGCACAGGACACTCACAGCAGGCTGGAAGTCATGGTGTGTGTGAACAGCAGAAGGAAGCGTTTCAGACTGGCGGCTGTTGTGGAAGAAGGTGTTCACTTGCTCTTGCTGCTGCTGTGCTCCCTGGTGCGGGTGGTGGATGGCAGGCTGCTCAGGAAGGCGATGTTGGTTGGCCCCACTCTCCTCTCCTCTCCAGGGCTTGGCAGTGGAGTAGACAGCATGCTCTCGGTGAGGATGCAAAGGTAAATGCTGTGGAAATGGGCGCTGGGATCCAGATGATGCTGTGCCTCCACCGTGTGAGTAGTGGATACTGGGAGGCCTATCAAATACCTCATTGTCCTGGAGTAGAACACAGATCACCCCCTGTCACCCGCCTTCTAAGTGTTCTCATTACCTGCTTAAAATATTCATTCTCTGCCATCAAGCAGAAGAAATCGCACCAAAGCCATATTTTCTGCAGTTCACAGCACAATACAGTTCCCACAATCAGCAATGTCAAACATCAACAGATGTTCCATTGACAACTACTCAACAGAAGGCTGTTAAAGTCCTGAATAGGGGATGCAAACATGCACGCACACACGCACACACACACAATCAGGATCTTTGGTTTTTGGATATACTGAACCCCTCAAATTTCCCCCCAGCCCCTGAATTCCAATACTGGTATAGTACTCAGATGTGGGTTATTTTTAATCCACTCCAAATCCCAACATACACTATAGCCATAGTGTATTTAAGCCTATGTGTTTGTTTTTTTAACTCACAAAACAGAGACCTGGCAAATTTAGGAGATTCCAAACTACCCCCCCCCCCCAACATGGTACAATGCTAGAAAATGCTATTTTACTTACCAGACCAGGACCAGAGATAGCAACTCTTTCCTCAAGCTGAAATTAAACCAGAACAACTACTTCAGGCTACACTTCACATTTGGGTAGCAACAATAAAGTGTTCAAAGCATTTCAGTGCCTAAATTCAGTAAGTTTTGTAGGAAATATTAGTAATATTATCTCTGTATGTATTGCAGAAGATGAGTCTTTAGAAACAGCGTGCAGTAACCTAGCAGAAGCTAAGTAGGTCTGATCTGGCCAGTACCTGGATGGAGGACTGCTAGGGACCCTGTGCAAGCTCTCCTGAGTTCCATGATGAAAGGCATGAAGTAAGAAGGAGCGACACCTTGCCTAAGACCACCTAGTGAATTCAGGACAGAGCTGATATTTGAACTAGAAGCGTCACAGCTCACAATGAAGAAGAAGAAGAAGAAGTTGGTTCTTATATGCTGCTTTTCCCTACCCGAAGGTGGCTCAAAGCGGCTTACAGTCGCCTTCCCATTCCTCTCCCCACAACAGACACTCAGTGGGGTAGGTGAGGCTTTGAGAGCCCTGATATTCCTGGATTCTCAGGCTGAACCTTTTCAAATTCGTATACATTTAGAGAGAGGAAGGTTCCCAGAAGGTTCAATCCCTTTTCTAAAATCCCAACAAAATTCAAAACTGCTTAAGTGCCACAATTTCTCATTTGTAAGCTTATTCTACACAAAAGTACATTGGTCACACCAGAATGCTGAGCCCTTGCAAGACTTCAATGAGTAAGGCTACCAGACTTAGGTTACAAGAGTTGCAGAAATTGGGCTAAATTCGGCAGAAGCAAAAACTCAAGCTAAGAGGAAAGAAGGTTCTTGGTGAAGTGTAGAGTATATCCTGCCCTCCTAGTGACTTTGGTGGATTCATGGTTAAAAGTTCCAGTGGGCATTCAAGCCCTCCCCCCTCACCACATTCTGGGACATAATTTTGTCAATTCAAGTGTGAAGGAATATCTTTAGTTGGCAAACATAACACCAGCTTCACCATGATAAATGCCCATTTGAACACCTAAAGAAAATGTGTGAGATCCCTGATGTTATGAGAGTACAAAATTTCATAGAGTTACTCAAAACAAAGCCCACTGAAATCAATAGGATTAAACTGGAGTAACTATGCACTGGATTGGACTGTAAAACACTTAACCACACCTTGGTAGCATGGGAAAAGTGACATCTAAATGTCACCGTCAAAGCACTGAAGGATGTGCAAATGAGAACAAAATAGGTGGTGGTGGGGAATTAAAGCCTGATAAACTAAATTAAGGAACAGACAGACATTTAAACTACTGTAAACAGGCTGCCAGGAATAAGTGATCCTCCATTAATTGCATAATTTAGACAAAAACCTCCCATAAAAGGCATGCTGTAGGCATCGTGCTAAAACAGCAGTAACTTCCAAACTGCCTTGAGTTATGAAAAAAACAGGACACAAATATATTCTAATACCTGTGGCTCCATCTGTGGATAGCTAAAGCCGTGGCTGAGGGCGACATGGAGACTAAACAGATCTTTCAACAAACCTAGGGCACTGAAATCTTTAAAGAAATATACAAGGGGGGGGAATCCCCCCCAAAGTAAAGTAGAACAATTTAACTCCAGCATTTGTTAGCAGTACAGGTGAGCTGGGCTGGGTTCAGCCGTGTCAGTGCAGTCAGGGAACCCCACAGTCCAGGGGCTTCATGGGGCATGCTGTTAGCAGCAGCGCAAAATATAAATAAATAAATAAATAAATGTATGTATGTGTATATATATATATATATGAAAAAAATATATAAATATATATATAAAAAATATGGGCCCTTCTTGTCTTAATTGATCACAGCTCTGTGATATAGGAAAAGTGGTTACTTATCTGTTTAGCTATTTATATCTTGTTCTTCTCCCCCAACAGGAAATCAATCGAGCTTACACAAATTTACCCATTTTAATCATCAATAATCCTGTGAGGTATGCTAGGCTAAGAGGAAATGGCCCAAGGTAATGAAGCAAGCTTCTGTGACAGAGTGGGGATCTGAATATGGGTCTTCTAGACTAGAGCCTAGCCTAGTCTGGCTTTCTGACCATTACTCTCCATTAATCTGCATGCTTCTCTCACTCCACTATGATGGGGCAGTCAGTCTACACAGCATTATCCCACAAGACTGTTGTCACCCAAAGGAACTCACAAGGACTCTTCTGAAACCGCTGCGGACACGGAGGTAGAGTTCTTCTCTATCCCGGATGAAGAGGAGCTGCCCTTCAGACAATTCATGAGCTCTACTCATCATGCTCTGATAGGTTGGCAAGATTCGC
The DNA here is from genome assembly GCF_049243985.1 of Paroedura picta. Classification (NCBI taxonomy): domain Eukaryota; kingdom Metazoa; phylum Chordata; class Lepidosauria; order Squamata; family Gekkonidae; genus Paroedura; species Paroedura picta. Next base: position 78,709,837 of record NC_135370.1, on the reverse strand, counting down.
AGCTGCTTGGGGGAGGGGGGGAGGGAGAGAAGTCATTTGGCAAAAGAGAAACAAATGATGCCATTATTGTTGTTCACAAATATAGCCAAAATTCTAAATTTTAATACTATGTCTCAATTTGCAAACTTTGGATGTATCCAAGGAATCTAAAACCACAATATATGGTACAAGGAGTTCAAAGTTTTAAGAACATTAGCAGTCCCCAGCTAGTTCAAATCAGTATCTTTCCTTCACACAGTGGCCAACAAAAAAGGTACAGAGGCCTTCCCCAATGCCGTCTCCTAGCACTGGTACTCAGAGGTTAACGGCCTGTGGATGTGGGGATAATAGTCATTAATGCACCAGTCTTCCATAAGTCCATCTAATAGTCCCCCTTGCACCTACCTATGCTAGTGGCTATCACTGTGTCCACTGGCAATGAATTCCACAATTTAATTACTAATTAACAATACTTCATTTTCTCTGTCCTTGCCAATCTACTTCACTGGCATCCCAAAGTTCTAGTATTATGGGAGAGCAAAAGAAAATGCTCTCTTAAAATCTAGTGCAAGTCCTCATTCATTCCACTTAAAGGGATGTAGTCTGCCCCCACCAAACAAGTATGGCTGGAGAATGTCTGAAAAGCCCACTTCCCTACCCCAGAAGATGCATCACCAACACTTGGAGGTCCTGGTGGCCCCGGTGGCCCTGGTGGTCCAGGAATACTGATAGCTGAAAAATAAAAAAAGGGTTTAACCCAGTGCAGCAGGGCTACTCGCTAGATTCAGGTGGAAAAGCGCCACACACATATACTCACTTTGTCTATGGGGACCTGGAAAAGAAAGGGGACCAGGAGACCCTGGAGGCCCTGGAGGACCAGGAGGCCCTGGTCGTCCCTCAAATCCTGCACCAGGAGGTCCTTGAGGTCCAGGGGGACCAGGTGGTCCCCTAACACTGTCCCCTTTTGATCCCTGAAAAAAGAAATCATGGATACATGTTAGAATCAGAGAAGCAGCTAATAGTTCAACCTTCTGCCCTAGGGGCTTGGTCATCAGCCCACCTATGCTCCTCTGATCAGTCTAAGCACTTTAAATGCATGCTTCAAACCTCTCCTCCCCACTGTTCCTTCTCCCAAACATTCCTTCATGTTCTGCATCTTAGGCACCTCTGGTGTACTAGTTCACAATTTTTATTCTTGGCTGGACCCCACACCCCCAAGTATCCTCCCTCTAGTAATTTCTGTCCATGGGCTAGGCAACTTCCCAAAGGGTTATTGCTGTTCTTCCTTTTCATAAGTTACCAGCCACATAAGGCAAGTGCTCCTTCACCTTAGAATGACATTATGCACGACATTGACTTTCACTCCTTTATTATGTATTGAGGGACATCTTACCGGAAGTCCAGGATATCCTGGTGGACCCGGAGGCCCTGCAACGCTTGATCCAAAGAATCCTCCACCGCCTGGCTCACCCTTTTCACCTTTTGCCCCAGCATCCCCTCGGTCCCCTTTTTCTCCCTGTAGAAGTAAAAAAGAAAACCACACACAATCAAACAAATTACACCTACCAAATTACACCTACCAATTTACCTCCTAAGTTATAGGCACTTCCTTCTAGAGTAGGCTTAGGTGTAAGCACAATTAGCCTCCCAGCTGGCAACACAGAGCTAAGTGACACAGGGTTCAGATTTCAGGTGCTAAATTGAAAGGTGTCAGTGGCAGGATGCTCGAGACCAGGGATACTCCCTCAGAGGCTCTTCTGAGCACTGCTCCACAATATGGCTATTGAAACATGTGGCATGTTAAGTGGGCAAAGCCTTCACCCAATGGGGCCTCTTACTGTCTACATAATACTTAAGTTAGTAATTTTTCTTATACCTAAGCTAGTCATCCCCCTCCCTGCGATTTTCCACACTTGGCCACTTTAAGAGCGTACAGAGTCTTCCCAAAGAACAAGAACTTACCCTAATTGTGGAGCCAAATATGCTGAGATCATACGGGAACTGGCCTTATAAACAAAGAAATGGAGAAAAATTAGATCTTTCTAGTGGCTGAGAATGCTCTCCACTTAGGATCTTGCTTCTTTTGCAGTCCTTGACATTCAAGGCACAATCCAGTGGCTTGTTTTAAACAGTCTAGATCGCTAGGCTCATACTTCTGTGGGAAAAACTGAACAGCCACTTTTCATAGTTTTCCACCCAAAGGAAATTCTGCAGATCCCTGCTCTGAGCTCAACAGGGAATCAAATGCTGACTCCTGATGGAGAGGCAATAACAACCACCAAAAAAAGGCTTTCAAGTGACTGGGAGGGGCAGTGCCTAGGAACCTGTCTTAAAGCCTAGAAAACCAGACCAGATAATACTTTTAGAAACATTGGTATATTATTCTTGTCTGGATACATGTGGGCATGGCAGGGTTTGAAGACTGATTTTGAAGCACATAGTTTTACGAGGTTGAGGTTCTGTAAGTGCTATTGGGTTAGATTATTGCAAATGCTATGTGGAGTCACCCAAAAGGATTTCCAAAGGTCTATACACATGCCAGATACATGCATAATCAGTGCATGCATTATAATTACATTGTACACAGATGCTGCTCTGACTTCCAGCCAAACTACACAATGTTAAGAGTCCAGTGTCTGGAGCTGCAGAGTGATTTTTCTTTTCAAATCAGTTTTAATTGGGATTCTTGAAGTGGTTTGTATGTTGCCCATACATTTACTCTATGGGACAAAGAGCTCTGCAAGATTATTTCAGGTCAGTAAAATAGCACATAGGAAGGTATAATACCCCTCCCTCCATAGTGCAGTCCTGATCCAAACTGGGGCTTTGTGCTCCCATTATTTATTTTTAAAAAACATACTTTGAGAGCTCTTGGCTTCTTGCATATATATAGTTTGGTTGTCTTGTATCTGCAAAAAATTACCTGGTGAAACAATCTTAAAGGTCTTTTGAGAAAGGCAGCCCAAACTATATAACTACATAAACTAAACTTTGATCTCCTATCTTGAATAAAAGGCCCCCAGTGGTTCTATGTTTGCTTTATGTTTCAAAAATCTCAGGTTTGATTCCTGGTGATTCAGATACTGGGATGGTACCTTTATTCAACTTGGGCAGCTGGTACCATGTCTGATGGTTCTGTTCTATGGCAGGCATCTTAAAAATTACAGTCATTCATATGCTGTAGACCTGAAATATGCCCTGTATCTTAAGTAATGCTTCCTCCCTGTGATGAACTGCACTTTTGAAAACTTAGAAGTGCTGTACAAACAGGTAAAAAAGACTGTGAAGGGTTAATTCTTCAAAGAAACAAAGAGCCTTGAGGGACAGACTGAGAGCCAGTTTGGTGTAGTGGTTAGGAGTGCGGACTTCTAATCTGGGTTCGATTCTGCACTCCCCCACATGCAACCAGCTGGGTGAACTTGGGCTCGCCACGGCACTGATAAAACTGTTCTGACCGAGCAGTGATATCAGGGCTCTCTCAGCCTCACCCACCCCACAGGGTGTCTGTTGTGGGGAGAGGAATGGGAAGGCGACTGTAAGCCGCTTTGAGCCTCCTTTGGGTAGAGAAAAGTGGCATATAAGAACCAACTCTTCTTCTTCTTCTTCTTCTTCTTCTTCTTCTTCTTCTTCTTCTTCTTCTTCTTCTTCTTCTTCTTCTTCTTCTTCTTCTTCTTCTTCTTCTTCTTCTTCTTCTTCTTCTTCTTCTTCTTCTTCTTCTTCTTCTTCTTCTTCTTCTTCTTCTTCTTCTTCTTCTTCTTCTTCTTCTTCTTCTTCTTCTTCTTCTTCTTCTTCTTCTTCTTCTTCTTCTTCTTCTTCTTCTTCTTCTTCTTCTTCTTCTTCTTCTTCTTCTTCTTCTTCTTCTTCTTCTTCTTCTTCTTCTTCTTCTTCTTCTTCTTCTTCTTCTTCTTCTTCTTCTTCTTCTTCTTCTTCTTCTTCTTCTTCTCCAAGGAATCTGACTGGTTAGCATCAGCTGAGCTGAGTCGAATACTGACAATGTCTGAATTCAGTTCTGAGTGAATCAGTGATGCCCTGAGCATTCCCTCAATGGTACCACTATAGAGCTTCACAAGCCCTGCTTTCTGTGCTCCTCGAAATGGCTGGCAACTAGACAGGGCTTCTTCAGGACCGTTTATGCACTGGAGGTTTCATGCTGGGCTGCAGGCTGGAGTTTTAGTCATGGTAGGTTGACCCACCTCTTCCTGTACCCACATGGGGGAGCATTTGACCCAGTGCACCTCATCTGCCCCCGATCTGTGCTCCTGCATGGGATCTGGGGCAGTGAAGTTCCCAGTGCATAAACGGTCCAGCAGTGGCACCTTGCTATAGAATGCATTTCAACTTGCTTGGCACCTATGTTGCTTTCTTTTGGGTGCCGGGCCAAAACTTTTCTATTCATCCAGGCTTTTATTTAACTTTAAAACATAAAACAGCAACACTATTTTAGTATGGGAACTGTTGTTTTAAGCCAGGGGTGGTCAAAATGTGGTTCTCCAGATGTCCATGAATTAAAATTCCCATGAGCCCCTGCCAGCAGTTGTCAGGGACTTATGGGAATTGTAGTTCATGGACATCTGGAGAGCCACAGTTTGGCCACCCCTGCTTTAAGCTATCTGTGGTCGGTTTCTATACTGATAAATGTTTTTAATGCTGGATTTGAATAAATCTCAAAGTTTTGTTTTTATTTTTTATTTTTTGCAAGTTGCTTCAGGCAGGTTCATGAAGAGACAGCATAATTTAAAAAATCTAAATGAAGATTAGGCAGGAACAAAAAGCTAATAGTTCTTGGGAAGTAGATAGTGGAGCTCCAAATGACTCAAGGTGTGCAAGACCTACAAGACCTACCCTGCCTGTGCAAACTCCTGCAGCTATGATAAGCCTTGGTGTGTGTATGTAAGATTGAACAGATGTATCAGGTGGAAGGACTCTTACCTGATGGCCCTGGAGGCCCCGTCTCGCCTTTTTCTCCCTTCTCACCAGGAGCACCATGGTAGCCTGAAAGGGGACACCAATGTAATGTCTGACAAACCCCAAGAGCTTGCAAGAAGTCACATCTCGCTACTATGGTAAGGCAGGTAAGTGATTGAGTGCAATACATAGCAGAGAGCCCAGAATCCCTCTTATGCTGCCAAAGAAGATCTGCAGATACTAAAGGCCATGCAAGCATGCACTGAATTCCAAACTGAGACCCAGTTCAGTAGCACATGTCCATAATGCTTAGAACATTAATTGTTACTCAAGAGGTTTCTAAGTACCCAGAAAGGCATGCATTTCACCATTTCTTCTATTTCATCTATCAGCACAAGTGAAGGGCAGAGCTTAGGCAAGTGCCCAATTCATACATTTCTTTTTTAAAATCCAATTTATTGCCTCTTTCATTTGCAAGAGATTCACCTCTGAAATTTGATGGGGGAAAAAACATCCCATTCCATCTCATGCCACCCCACCCTGTCCAGCTCCTTACCAGGCAATCCTGGAGGTCCAGGAGGGCCAATTTCACTAAATGCCTGAAAATTGTAAAATAACATTGTGATGGAATATGTGACTCATATTTCTGGCCCCAAACACAAGTGTACCCTGTTTTTTCCCCAGTCAGTGAAATTCACATAGGCCACTACTCACATTATTGTCATAAACTGGAACTATGCTGCCTGGAAGTCCTGGAGGCCCAGGTGGTCCAGGGATACCAGGGGGACCCTACAGAGAGCAGGACAAATGCAAAAATCCAGTTAATTTGTAAGAGCTACTGGGGACCAAGAGAATAAATTAAACCACTACCCAATTTCTGCTCTGCTTTAACAATTCTTCAGCCAGGCTGCATTCTGTTTTGTATATTAAAGCTGTTCTTACTGGAACACAAAACAATATGTCATGACACTGGCCCCTAGAATGCATTGCAGACTCGAATAAAAAAGCAAGGTAACACACTCCCAGAAAACAGCTGCTGGCCATTAGTTCAATTTTATTAGATGTAATATTGACAACTGTACATGCTTTGTTTTCTTCTACCCCCAGCAGATAACGAAACCTAGCTTACAAACACTCAGTTTCCTCCCAACATATAGAAATTAAAGTCTATTCGCAAGGCTCTCAATATTTCACAGATACAGATAGCTTGTGTACCAACAGATAGATGAACTGCTGTGCATTCAGCATGCTTGCGTAATTTGTTCTTGTAGTCTACAGGTCAGAAGAAGCCTTGTTTTGTCATCTTAATGATAAGCCAAAAGTTAACAAATGGCAAAGCCAAAGGCCAAGGGCTACCACAGACTGGGGCCCCATGACTGATTCAGAAACAGCAGAGCAAAACGGATCATGAGCTATGTTCAGAGATGAAACTCGGTTAATGCTTTGTCATGCTAAACATGCAAAAAAATTTAGTTAATTATGAATTCTGCACACAGTTCAATACAACACAGGGCAGGGTATCTCTATCTTAGCAGAGTGGTTCCCTGCAACACACATTTTATTTCACCCTTTTTTAGTATGTTCTATTTCAGCTTTCCCTCCCTACCCGTTCTTATTTTTGTGCTACAGTACTAGACCAATATAGCCATTCAGTGCTACACTGCCAGCATTCAGATGCTTGCACTGCACTGCTATATCAAACTAGTGCTATAGAGCAAGAGTTAGAACATTACAAAAAAAAAAACCTGAAAGAGAATATTCTGCAAAAAAGGGCATAGAAAAAAGGCAGCATGGTTTGAAATGGCAGCAGGGCTTTAGATCTGGATCATAAATTGATTTTGAATATGCTGTGTGAAACCTCTCTTCTCACGTAATGTTACATGGGATTGGGTCAGCAACAGATAACTGGTTTTAAACAGCAATGTAAAAAGGACCTAGTGCTTTGGGGATTTGAGTGATGGCACACTTACCCAAATAGTTGCTCACTATTGCCTCAAAGGGGCCTGCTTCAACCTCATTTGATATTTGTACCAATGCTATGGCAATCATGACTAATGTCAGCATATCATTGCCCTTCCAAAAGATTCAAATTAGTTTTGCCTTCTTTAGCTAGGAAGGCTGCCATGTTCAGGGGTTTAAGTCAGTAACTCTAGATGCCACTGAAGAACAGTTGGCACCAAAGCTACCACACAAATACGCAATGTAAACTGTCCTAGTTTTATACTCACCCTTAAGCCCAGCCCTCCACTTGAGTCTGCTGGGTCGCCTTTCTCCCCTTTCAACCCATTCATGCCGGGCCGACCCTGCAAGGAACAAGCAGCAGCTGAATCAGTTGAATTCTGGGATGGCTACAGCAAGAGCAGAGAACCTTCCACCTTTCTCAGAAAGAAGGGGTCTGAGAAGTCTCTTGGTAGAAAGTGGAAGAGGAGAGGGAAGATTCTACATGCTGTCTAATAGCTATAACCAGAAAAGAAACCAAACTGCCAAGCACATTCAGTATTAAGTTGCTCGAGACAGAACACTTTGCAAAAGATTAAGAAGATCCCAATGAAGGCCTCAGAGACAAAGCACACCTGAAATCAGATTTGATTTGCTTTTTCTTTTTTAGCTATGTCACTTAAAAATAGTGTGAAATAAGGACGAACTGGAATAGCAAAGGTTGTCAAATATTGCAATGTGCATGTAGTATTTTGTGAAATGTTTATTATCTATGCTTTCCCTTTGTGGACAAGTGTTATAGTAGGAATTTAAAAGAAAGCAAAGATCGTCATACTTTCTTCCATTATGTATGATGATTCAATATGTTGACAATGTTTTTATGTATGTTAAAATTACTTTTTTCAGACCCTCTTCATTGGGACGACATATGTCTGGTACTGAGAAGAATTCTCCGTTAGCACCATGCGTCCTCATGAGCCATCCCTTCCTCTTCCCCCAAACAAGACAGCCCTGATTTCCCACAGTCACTTTCCAGCATCGGGGCCGTAGAGGGGCAGATCAGGAAGTGTGCTTACCCCTTCTGGCCGGGATGCAACTTAATATCGCGTCTCAGGCCAGGAATTTAGGGGTGACCATTGATGCCTCACTAACACTCGAGGCACAGGTTAAACAGGTAGCTAGCTGGGCATTTTTCCATCTTCGGCAGGCTCGGCTACTAGCGCCCTAGCTGTCCTCCGAACACCTGGCCACAGTGATCCATGCGATGGTCACCTCTAGACTAGATTTCTGTAACTCGCTCTACACCGGCCTGCCTCTGGGCTTGATCCGGAAACTGCAACTTGTCCAAAATGCGGCTGCTAGAGTCCTCACAGCTACACCATGGAGGGCTCACATCCAGCCAGTTCTGAGGCAGCTGCATTGGTTACCGGTCGCCTTCCGGATCAGGTTCAAGGTTTTGGTTTTGACCTTCAAGGCCATCCGTGGTCTAGGCCCAGCATATATGAGGGACCGCCTTTTGCCCTATATCCCCCGCAGGGCTTTACACTCTGCGGGGGCTAACCTACTGGTCGTTCCCGGCCCCAAGGAAGCCCGCCTGGCCTCGACTAAGTCCAGGGCCTTTTCGATCCTGGCCCCAACCTGGTGGAATGAGCTCCCGGAAGAGCTGAGGGCCCTGCAGGAATTAACAGCATTCCGCAGGGCCTGTAAGATGGAGCTCTTCCGCCAGGCTTATAACTGAGGCCGGGCGGAAAGAAGATCAGTCCCCCCTCACAAACTGGCGGTAGAGAGCGTCACCCCCCTCCTGTAGTTGAGGATGCGGAGAGCAATGAGTAGATTACGCCATCGCTGTTGCCATTACTGTAAATTATCGGATTTTATTGTCATTTTATGGTTTTAGGGGACGGGCCTTCGAGCCTTCGGGGGGAGGCGGGGTATAAACATAAACATAAACATAAACATAAACATAAACATAAACATAAACATAAACATAAACATAAACATAAACATAAACATAAACATAAACATAAACATAAACATAAACATAAACATAATAATAATAATAATAATAATAATAATAATAATAATAATAGGATCCAGACCACTTTCTTCCTGGGAATATCAGTTTTTGTCCTGCCATTTTCCTACTAGTTGATGGTTTTTGTCCAGCTATGAAGCAACCTCCTGCCCAAAGCAATTCACCCTCTAACCTCGACAAAACTACTTTGTACAGCTGTATTTACATATCCTGCAGCTTCTAAGGATCATCTTTGGGTCAACCCAGGGCTTTGTCATAGGCTATAACACTGTTGCAGGAGTGAAATCTATCATATCCACAAAGATGTCTATGCACAGCCCTTAACTCTGACCTCATCATGACAACCCCAGTCTTCTTACTGCAGGCAGCTCCTAAAGCTAGAACCATGGTACAGGCACTTCCTATGTAGCAGACTGAAAAGAGTACAGATACAAGAGTGGTGTATGAAAGCAGCACAAATACTACCCACATTGCTAGTTTCTACAGGCTTCCCCCTAATCCCCACCTTGTGGAGAAAGTGCCAGTTGATACAACTTACTGCAGGGTAAGTAGAATTGACTCCCTATTCTTCTTGCTCCCTTAATAAGAAAGCAATACACACCAGAAGAAATCTAATAAAACAGTTCTTACGGGTCTTCCAGGAAAGCCAATTTCTCCTTTCTGTCCATGTCTCCCAGGTGGCCCCTAGAAGGAAAAGAAAGACATAGAGAACTTGGTAAGAAAGTTGACACACGAATTCCTGGGAGGCTCTAGTATCATTTGCTGCTACAGGGCTCAGAATCAAAAGTTTCCTAAGCACAAAACCACTACTGTGGATATTAGCGTTTTGTTGGAATATGCAAGATCTGCAGTGTGCCTGACTGAATATTAAGAGTGTCCTGCAGGAGGCATCGAAGGACAGGTGTATTTAACATAATTAGACTAGAAACTTCCCAATATTTTTCAAGCAATCTCCCCCAGCTCAATTGGAGACTTCCTGCTCCTTTGAATCTACTACTACACTGCTTGCTTCCAGAACAGACTGAATGAAAACACAACAATTAGACAGGTCTCTCTCTCTCTTTCTATACAAAGGTGTTCCTCTTCACAATAAAACTATTTTATTATCTTAAGCATCCTAGTGCTGTACACCTCTTGAACTCTGCAAACAGTTTTTAATTCTAAAAGGATTAACAACAGCAAATAGACAGAACAGATTATTTCCACTGCAAGGAATATATATTATTTATTAACTTTCACAAAGATAGGCAGGAGGCAAAAATAAAAGGAGACAAAATCAGATGTCTAAAAGCAGAATTCTGATTACTTACACATACAAAGAGAATGATTATAGTAACCAGTGTAAGGAAACAGAAGAGAAAAACAAAAAGGAAGAACAAGGGATCTGTTTCACAAAATCCAAGTGATCAAAGGGAAATTTAAACCAAGGCTAGAGATGCTGAAAGATCAACACAGGAGTATATTAACTGAACAGGACAAAATAAAGAAAAAATGTAAACAAATACTCTGAAGAATTATATGGGAGAGACAAAAGGATGAGAAAAACATATCACCAAGAGAGGATGGAATATCAATAGAGCTATTTCAGGCAACAGAAATGGTGTCTATCAAAATATTAGCAAGAATATACACCAACAAATATGGAAACAACAGAATGGCCAACAGGCTGGAAATGTTCAATCTGCATTCCAGTTCCAGAAAAGTAGATGTCAGAATTTTGCTCTTAGATCTCAATAGAGAATGTACTGGAATTGTAATTATTTTGCTTTCTTTAACTGTTAGAAATAGAACATCTTTGTATTATAACTGGTTTGGTTATTGCATGAGCAAGAATTACCCTGGAACTCATGGTAAAGTGATATGATAGTTTTGCCAGCGTTGGGGGAGGTTGCTTGGAATTCCAGGTGCTGGGACAGGAAAAACTTCCTGTTTCAGTCTACCACTACTAACAAAGGTTAGAACAGGAAGTGCCAACACAGAATTACAGCTGAACATAAATCAAGCCTGAACTGTCCCTAAAACCTAAAATGATCAAATGGAGGTTACTGCACTTTAGTCACATCATGAGAAGACAAGACTCACTGGAAAAACAACAATGCTAAGAAAAGTAAAAAAGCAGGAAAATAAGAAGATCCAATATGATATGAATTTACTCAGCAAAGGAAGCAATGGTCCTCGGTTTGTACAATCTGAGCAAGATGGTTAAACAATAAGATGTTTTAGAGGTCATTATTTCACAGGATGAACACAAATTGGAAGATATTTGACAGCACTTAACAGACACACAAAGCTGATATTGTTTATGATCTTTTTATTCCTTGGTTCAATCAACAACCCAAGGGGAGACTGCAACCAAGAAATCAGGAGACTGAGACTAGAATTCAAAAAGGTACTTAAGTGTAAGAATGTGTTTGCTGGTGACCAAGATCAAAATAATCCATAATGTAGTTAATTACCTATGTATGGGTCTACTATATATAGACATGAAAGTAAAAAAAGCTGACAGGAATTGATTTACCTGAAATATGGTTTATGGAGGAGAGTTTTATAGACTGCCAAAAGACAAATAGGTGGATTCTAGGTCAGATCAAGCCTGAAGTCTATGAATTTAAATGATTAAACTAAGGCTATCATACTTTGGTCACATTATGAGAAGACAAGAGTCACTGAAGAAGACAATAATGCTATGAAAAGTTGAAGGCAGCAGGAAAAGAGTAAGACCCAATACGAGAGATGGATTGACTCAATAAAAGTAGCCCTGGCCTCCAGTTTACAAGACCTGAACTCAGCTGTCGATTACGTTTTGGAGGTCATTCATTCATAGGGTTGCCATAAGTTGGAGCTGTCTTGACAGTACATAACACACACATATAATTTTCTTAAATGAAACAATTGTGTTTGCATTTGGCCCCATGCTTCTATGCAAAGATACCATTTATAACTTACTGCTGGTCCCACAGGTCCTCTTGTGCCTGGCTCGCCCTATTGTCAAATACAAAAGTGAATAAATACATATCACTCGTTAGTTTGTTTGGATGATCAAAGGTGAGATTATTTAGAGAGGGGAAGCCCAAATATAGATAAATATATTTAAAATAATATACTGGTAGCAACTGGTTCTAAAAGAAATTGCAGGGTTTCTTCATGCCCTAGCAAGTAATATTTAAAATACTGAAGTTTCTCTCATTTGGAGAATCTGATCTAACTTGTCCTCGAAAACACTATATCATTGATCCCACAACATGCAACCTGTGAGCACCATGGCATCCACTGATTGGCTTCCTGGCACCCACTCCCTTCTTCTCCAAAGCATTTCTTCCTCTACTTCACTGAAGCAGGAAACACTTCACAAAAACTGAGGAGACATCATCTTTACATCTTCACGAACAGATACCTCCAGTGTAGGAGGATGCTTAGTTTGCAAATGTTCTCAGCACCCCACAGCAATCATTTTGTGATGACATACATGCCCCATTCTCAAACTTCAGAAAGTGCCCACAACCTCATCAGGGTTGGGGGCATCTCCTCTATTGAAAAGATCTAGAAATTCAGTGGTAGGTAGAAATTCAGGTTCATCAAAAGAAAGGTAACCTTAGCTCCAAGAATAACAACTTGGTGAGGACAGGAGTCCTTATTCCTTCTTTCTCTTTAAGAAAGGCTCTCCTGAATTTGGACAGTGCTGGAGGAAATCCTTTTAAAACAAAAGGGATAAGAACAAAAACAAAACAGGGTAAGTATTCTTTAAATGAAGGCAAAATATATTTATTTCTACCTTTTCTCCCTTTGCCTGAGCTGCTATGACAGTTCCATCAGGGCCAATTATAACGCCTGGCTCTCCTTTTTCACCCTGTCCAAATGATAAAAGCCAAGAATGAGGGAAGAATTCTCATAAAAACTTAATCACCTTTACAATAGTTCCAGTAGAGTCCCACAGCAGTTCCATGTTGGGAACAACAATCCAGTACAATTATCCTGATACAGGAATTACAAACTGGATTAGATTTTCCAGAGGTTCATGAATCAGGCAGACATAGTGGCCAACAGCAAGTTCCATGGGTACTAGGACACCTTTCCAGACTAAGATAGTAGAAGCATCTACTGATCCTCAGGGTAGATCTTGCAGTACATTTGTACATGGAAGCAAACCCACTCTAAAATGGATCCCATAAGTGCGTAGTGTAGTGCCTGGAATAGTCGTAAATGTTCTTTTCAAGCTCCTTGACATGTTGACAATGGCAAGATGTCTTTTAACTTCCATGAGGGGGGCAGCAAAAGGCTGTTTCTGTATTGGGCTCTGTTACAAACTCATTAGTAGTATTGTTTCTAAAAGTCATGGTAGGTCTTATTTTCTAAAGAAAAACAGAAGTTCTAAACCTCATGGGAACCTTCTAGGGATGCCAGTCTCCAGGTGGGACCTGGGGAAAATGGCTGTTCAGAAAGCAGACTGACTGTATGGCATTATACCCCACTGAAGTCCCTCCCCTTCTCAACCCCCTCCCCACAAACTCCAAAGTCTCAAAGTTTTTCTCAACTCAGAGCTAGCAATCTCAGATTTTTCTTTTAAAAAAAGGAAAAAGTAAATACTGTGAAGAATACTACCCAAAGCTTATTTCTTTCTCCCTATTTTTCACTGTGTTCCATGGGAACACATTTTTCTTCTTCTCTACCAAAAGTCTTGATCCAAAAATGGCTGGGTCTTCTCCAGCCGCAGTCACTAGACCAGACAACTTCTTCTAACAAGGATAATGATAGCTGCCATTATTAAGGATAAGAACTGGACTTCAATAACGGTCAATTAAAGGGTGTTCATTTTTTATTTTTGTTTTTCTCCTCAGCATTCCTGGTACCATCTAGTCATTTCTTTTCTCCACCGAAGCAAGCAAAGCATCCTACAAAGCATGCAGTCAAAGAGACCTTAAGACCCTGTTCTGAAATATTATTTTTCTCTCCCATCTCCTTTTTTAATATCCAACCTAATGAAGAATTCTGGAAATCTCAAAAACACACTGTGTTGCATTATTTGGGTTCATCTTACTAAAAAGGTATTACTTGACCCATTTTTTGCAATACGTTTAGGACAACTTAAGGAAAGTGATTAATATTTTCTTGCCTTCAGTCCTGGAGAGCCCTGAAGACCTGCAGATCCTGCATCACCCTTTGGTCCGACAGGTCCCTACAGAGAGAACCATACTAGAATCAATCCAATGACAACGTTGTGGCATGTGCCCCAGTATCAAAGCTCCAATCCAGTCTTATATGGGAATTTTCAGTGGCGGAACTGAATAGAGTAATCCTCTTGTGAGGTTTTGGATAACTTCAAGCCCCTCCCATACAGCCATTAAAGCATGCTGTGGGTCAAGAGGGCACTCCTTTGCATAGATCTTCTTACTCTGGTTTAAAACTTACACTGAACAATGCCAGGCAAAGCACTCACCATGGAACTATCATATTTTTCACTTTGGAAAAGATTACTGTGGGAAAAACTGGGGAAAGTCTGCTTCAAATATATAAAACTTCTTCCCTTCTTTAATCTACTAGAGAGCTAAACACTTTTGGGTTAGCTAGTTAGAGTATTTTGCCCATAAGTACTTGCTTGTTGTAGTAGATGAATGAATGGCTTACTGTGGTTTGGATTTCTTTGAGTACTTAACTGTTTGAATTTAGGAATAGCAACAGCCACATGGCAGGAATGGTGTTGCTGCCCTCTGCCTGCAACAACCCTGATGGACAAACTAGACATGTCAGCGTCCTCATGGCCACACAGGCACTGCTGCCATTTTAAAGTCACTTAAAAATACTGTGCGGGACCAATCCTGATCAGGTCCACAGTGCTCCTATCCCCCCCCCCCCCCCCACACACACACCCATGTGCCTTTTCAAGTTCTGAAAAAGCTGTGGAGCTTGACCACGTCATAAGGCACAGAGGCAGGGAAAGAGCCTCAATTCTCCATGCTGCAGGCTCTGGTCAAAATCCTTTTGTAGTATATGTGCACGATTCAAAAGCATAGAATGGATATCTTATAGGGGGCTTTGGAAGAGATGTATATTTGGCATATTTAGCTTAGGGATTTCTTGGAATTTTTCAAATACTCTCCTCCAGTGAACTGATAGGTGCATTTGGAGACTTCCTGCTTCTTTAAGCGCCCTTCCTCCCTGCTTGCCCCCAGAACAAACAGAAGAATGGCTGCACACAACAGACAGTTAGTTAGGGCTTTCTTCTCTCCTCTTTCTATACACGGTTGTTTCTCTTCTTAATAAAAACTATTTGATTATTTTAGGCAACTTGGTGCTATATACCTTCTGCAGGTTTAAACTCTGCCAACAGATCCTTGTGGGCATGAGAATGCTATCCTATCTAGTTTGGCCCCAAGAAAGGAAATGAATGCATGAGCCTTGCACACATCCCAATTCCAGGCTTGTTTGTTTCATTCTTTGGAGCTGTATTCCCAATTATGCAAATAAAAACAACCCATAAAAACAACAAAAAAACAAGGCAAGCCTCCCAATTAGCACCCGAGGGATTGCTGGGCATTATGGGCTCATTGGGGAGCTCTGGCCAGAACGGCACGAGGAAGGAAAGCACTTTGCTAAGGCCTGGAGCTGAGCTGCAAATCTGCATCTTTGAATGGAAAACGCAATGGACTGGTTCCCCACTGGTTGCCCCTGGCTAGTTAGAATTCCCTCCAGATGAACAGATATGGACATTTTGCACACACAAAAAATTAAAAATAAGACTATGTGGGCAGGCAGACTAGTTACAAGGCAAAAAGAATGAGTAACCTCTGCAGACTTTTTGTAAAGAAGATTGGCACATCTACCATGTTCTTTTTTGCTTTCAAAAGAGGTTCCTGGTATTCATTACCGGGACACTAAATCTCTTCACCACCTTTCCTAATTCCCAGCAGTGAAGAGCAAAGTTTTATAGCAAAGTAACCTTTCATGTTCATCAAGCCACTATGACTGATAATGTTGCTGCAACAATACTTACTGGGAAGCCAGCATGCCCTTGTTTGCCCTACATGATAAAAAAAACATCATAGCTTCAGAAAATATTATTTGTGATAATTATTGATTACTGAGGGTTTTTTAAATGCAGTAGGGACATTCATGGGTTTTCTAATGATCTGCCCAAAAATCTTACCAAAGATCACTCTTACTAGCAAGAAATAAACTGCTTACCAGACAACTAAAACTTCATAAAAGTTGATATAATATAATTCTTAAACTGTCAGGTTCATTTCCCTGTTATGGACTATCTCAGGGTACAAACAGCCACTCGTGTGTTGCCTGAGGGCTAAATCAGCCCAGGCAACCATCTCTGACTAGCGTTGCCAGCCTCCAGGTCAGGTCTGCGGATCTTCCAGAATTATAACTGATCTTCAGACCGCAGAGATCAGTTCCCCTAGAGAAACTGGCAACTTTGGACTTTATGACATTATATTCTCCTGAGTTTCCTTCCCTCCCCACACCCCACTCCCTAGTCTTCACCCCCAAATCTCCAGCAATTTCCAAACCCAGAGCTGGCAAACATGACTCTAACCCAAAGTACCCTTGAAACTTACATCTACCTCCTTAAAAAATTAAACCTTTTGCATTTCTATGCCCAGTAGTGTATATATGAGCTGGTTTGTTTCACAAATGCCACTGATGGCCATTCTTACAACAACAACAACAACAACAACAACAACAACACTTTATTTTCATCCCACTCTTCCACATCACTCAGGGCAGGTAACAGCATTAAAACGACACACAAAATTTAAAAGATTAAAACATTTACATTATAGCTGATGTAAGCTAGATTCCCAAATTGGGGGGTGGGGGAGGTGCAAAGAGCCAATCTTCTGTCTTCCATCTCTTCCCCCCCCTCCCCACCTCCCAGTGGTGAGGCCAGCATTTCTTGGTGGATGTTATTTTGGGCCTTGACCATAGGCCTAGTGGAATTGCTCTGTCTTACAGCCCCTGTGGAACTGATTTAGACCCTGCAGGGCCCTGATCTCTTCCAGGAGTGTATACTGCCAGTCTGGGGTCAGCCCCAACTTCACCTCCTTTGGGCCAGGGACCATGAGCAGATGTTGACCCAAAGATCTTAGTGCTGTTAGGGGATAAGAGAAAAGGTGGTCCAGTAGGTATGCTGGTCCCAGACTGTTTAGGGCAGTGGCTCTCCACTTTCCTAATGCTGCGACCCTTTAATATAGTTCCTCATGTTGTGGTGACCCCCAACCATAAAATTATGCAAGTGTTCTTTCACAAAAATTAAACCAAAACTGACTAATGGTATGGAGAGCTATTGTTCATGATTGTATATACATTGGGGTTTTTTCGCCAGGGTTTCTCAGTTCAGTTCTGCCTCTAGTCCCACCATGCCAATCTCACTCTTTTCCACTGTTTCAGGCAGATTAACGCTCTATCTTGATCTACCCTGCAAGGCTGTTGTGTGGATGGTGCTCTGCCCGGCCAAGCGGCTTGCCCTGCCGCAACCCCTGTGAAAGGGTTGTTCGACCCCCAAAGGAGTCCTGACCCCCAGGTTGAGAACCACTGGTTTAGGGCTTTAAAGGTTAGCATACATGCTTTGAATCTGATTCGGTCTCCAATCTAACTGAGGAACACCAATTGCCTCAGAATCAGTATGATTATCTGTGTGAGTCTGATGGATGTGGGCTAATATTCAGTACATCTGAAATATCTGAGGAAGGGTCATTTGAAATTGGTATAAACTGAGATATTTTGTGCATTTGAAGTTACTGCCGTTATTTCTCTCTTCAGAAGAAACAGCTTGTGAGTATATGCCATGGATTCCCATTAGGGAGAAAGGTGGAGTATAAATAAATAATTTGTATGCCCTCTGTTGCAAGGGTCCCAGCAGCTTGATGTCCTTTGGTATTTTTGGGTAAAAGACTTAAATTAGAAGCAAACTAGACATTGGGGGGGGATCTAAACCAGAATATAACACATGATGTGGAGGAGCTAAACTGTGCCTCCCTCCATTTTATTTCACTATACAGTCACATGGGTTTTCTAGGAAACCTAGAATCATAAATATTTCTGAGAAATTATGCCTTAAATAGAACATGTAAAGAAACTGAAAAAGTACCCTATGTTAATTTTACTCCCAATACCAACTAATATTTGAACATGAAAAAAGAAACACAGAACAAGAGTGAAAACAGTCATATTCAAACAAATGAAAAGCTTTAAGTGGAAATTATTTCAAGTACCCTCACACCTGATATGTGACAACATCATTCAAATTATGACAGTCATCAGATATTCTATCATTTGTCAATTTTTAAATATTCTTGAGTTTTACATATAGTTGTAGATTACTTACTTCTGGGCCTGGCAGACTAGACAAGCTTTTCTAAAATAATAAAAGCATGTATTACAAATGTGACTTTTGCTTTCTTTTTCAATAGTTGTTGGCAGAGCATTTTCAAGCTGATTCAAAGCCCAGTAAAATGTTCTTAAAAGCTTTCCATTGCCCCTAAGTGGTTTACCGAATAGCAAAATAGCTGTGCTCAAATCACATTCCTTCCAATACATTTTTAAAACTTCTGGAGTTACTGAAGCTCTCTTCAGCCCCTTCTAATTTATGCCACTTTAAAATGACCAATCTCTATTAACAATATTAACTAGGTTAACTATTAGGATCACACCGGCTGAAAAAATGGGTTATTAATAAATCAATGCAATTTTAAGGAACATTTTTGTACATTTTCTTGCATTAATGGCTTGCAGGAAGGAAGCCGTAAATTCTTTCCATTAAAACTTTGATATATTATGCTTTTCAGAGCTGGTATTGAACTAGAAACTACAAGCTACAACTCTACTAAAAGGTATCCCTTGTGCAAGCACCGAGTCATGTCTGACCCTTGGGGTGACGCCCTCTAGCGTTTTCATGGCAGACTCAATACGGGGTGGTTTGCCAGTGCCTTCCCCAGTCATGACCATTTACCCCCCAGGAGCAAGCTGGGTACTCATTTTACCGACCTCGGAAGGATGGAAGGCTGAGTCTACCTTGAGCCGACTGCTGGGATCAAACTCCCAACCTCATGGGCAAAGCTTTCAGGCAGCTGCCTTACCACTCTGCGCCACAAGAGGCTCCTTACATGTCTCCTTACAACTCTACTAGACACAGATAATAGATCATGGTCCAACAGCCTACTTCTAATGAGCGACCTTTAGGCCTCCTGGTTATTGCAGTCTTTCACTGAATGCTAGACTAGACACAGAATGATTTTATTTGACCCTGTTTTAAGAGAGCACATATTATAACTATGCCATAACTGTTAAAAGATCCCAAGTATGCATCTCTTGGTTTTTACATTTAAAAAGATAACAATAGACAATTGCAAGTATTTACAAGATTTAATTTAATCATGCCATCCTATGCAGAATTACCCCCTCTTAAAGTCTATTAACTTGGATGGGTATACAAAGGCATAACTCTGTTTAGGATTGCACTGTAGGTCACCTATAGTGTTTTATACAATAATGTCTACAAGGAATTTAACTGAAGATATTTGACATATCCATGGCCCTATAGGTTTTAATTTTCTCTACCAACTGAGATTTAAAGTAGTCAGCTGATCATGCAGTAGCAGTGGCTAGCTAGTTGTAGCCATTTAGAATACAATAATCTCCTTAGAACTAATAGCAAATATTCTAGGAAATTCTGAAGCAAAATCTTTTGCATTTTTATAAAACACAAATGAAGGAGGCTGCATGATTCCTGGAGAGTAAATGAAAAACACAAAAATCCTTACATCATCACTGGATGCATAGATGACTTGTCCTGGAGGTCCGGGGGGTCCGGGGGGTCCAGGCAATCCTAATCCGTCTTGACCTCGTTCACCCTCAAAGGCAAAAGTAGTGGACAGTTTAGAATTCTTGACTGCACACATTTTGATCTATCTGTATTTATGCCTCTGAGAAAACGTATACATGAGGAAAAAGGCTCTGATTTTAACAAGATTTTAGAATAAGTATGAAGCACGCCAAGCTAGGTTGCTCTGAAATGTTAAAAAAGCACAATACATCATTTCTATCCTCTAACCCATATCTCCTAATAGGCTAGATTAAAATTGTACATAAATGGCTACCATAATCTGGAAAACTCAACAGGGAATAGCCAACATTCATGGGCCCTTTATGCACGGCGCCAGATTCCGCGTGCTGGCACCGTGCCATTGCGGTGGGGCACAATGCCCCGCCATTTCCCGTGAACGCACAGGTGCGGGGCATGCTGGGTTGGCCCGGCGTAGCATGCGCACGCTTTACACCGGGGCGAAGAGGCCCGGCCGAGGTAAGTGCAGTGGCGCGGGCGGGGGAGGTGGGGAGGGGCTGGGGGGAATGGGGGGTGGCAGGGGGTCGCCCCTGCCAGCTCCGTGGCGGCACGGAGGCCGCAGGGCTGGGCGGCCCGACAAGCCCTGTGCTGCCGATTATGCACAGCGCCGGGCCGCCACAGCCCCAGCTTATCCGGGAAGCTCTGGAAGATCTTGCGTTCACTTAATGCGGATCTTCCGGAGCCCAGGGTCGGGAGGCACAGTGTGCGTTCTCGGTGATTTTAACTGAAGCGCTGCTGCCGCGAGTGTGGGCCTTATGGCCCGTGCATCATTATGGTGGGCATGGTGGGCATCTTCCACTCAGCAACTCTCTAGATGTTCCATGGGAAGCTCTTGCACAGAGACTCCTCCTGCCCCAGAGATAACAACAGTAACAGCTCAAGCAAGGGTAGAGATGCTTGGAGACTAGGGGAGTCATGCAATTTGTTAGATTACTTTGTTTGCACAAGGGTACATTGCCTAAACTACATTAAAAATAAGTGGCTGTTTGGCAACTGAAATCCACATTTTAAAGTAGCTCACAAACTAGCAGAATAAATCAAACTTTATTGGACTTGAATGTCCCACTGAACTCTCTTCTGCTACTTCAGACCACCACAGCTACCCACCTGAATCTATCACAAGCTAGCAGTTGCTCCTTAAATCCAGGAAACTACTTACTTTATCCCCTGAGTCTCCTCGATCACCTTTTGCCCCCTAGAAGGAGTAACAAAAGAGATTAGCACATTTTCAGAAAGGAAAGACTTTCTGACAAGAGCAGAGCCTGGTGTTGCAGAAGACAGCCAGCACCGTCCAGCAGATGGACCGCTGGACTCGGTTCCAGCAGTCCTGTGAACTCCCACTCTAGTCATGGACTCATTGGATGGCCTTGGATGAGCTACCATCACTCAGCTGGAGTAAATGAGGATGAAGGCAGTCAGTACTCTAAGATCACCCACTAATGCTGAAGATCTCAGCTGCTTGCCTTGCCCTTGCCACAGGCCCTGAGAAAAAGAAAACAGCAACAGCCAAAGCCTCTAGAGTAGCCTTTCTCAACTTTTTTTTGTTTTTACCATTGAGAAACCCCTAAAACATTCTTCAGGCTTTGAGAACCCCCAGCAGTGGTGCGATCATGCAGGATATGGCTGGGAAGCATAGCTGTGTACATGCCCACCCGGGGTCCCTCCCCTTCCCACCCCTCCAGGCCCACCACTGGCCATGGGGGGGGGGTAACATGACCATATATGGTCATATATAATATAATAAATGTTTAACAATTTTTTAAATATAAAAAATTAACTCCCACCCATTCAGGAAGCCCGTCCGGGGCCATTAGAAAACCCCAGGGTTTCATGAAACTCTGGTTGAGAAAGCCTGCCGAAGAGATATGGGGAAAATGGCCAGACAGCACCCTTCTTCAATGCCTCTGGTCCATCTTGAAATGGGCTAAGGACAGGCTTTGCCCACTGGGAAAGGTCAGCAACCTCAGCATCTCTTCTCTGTTCAGGACCTTCTTCCTTGGCTTAGCCACTGACACAATGCAGAAGGAAAAGAAACAGCAGCAGGCAGAACATGTACAGGGCTGGAGAGAAGAAACCCTAGGATCTCCCTCCCTCTATCTGATTTAAAAGATTTTCACTCCAAAAGTTTTGTCATCATCAAAAGTGCTGGCTGAAAGGAATTCTATAAATACAGCAGGCAAACAATCATGATGTGCACTGAAAGCTATAAATGATAATAGTTACACGTATCCAAGCAGCATAATCAGATGAAGTGAGACTGCCATTCTCTGTCAGGCAAAGTAACACTGTCAAACTCTGCCAGGCAAAAACTATACATGTGGGGCAAGGAGAGAACGGCAGGGAGTCAAAATGAATTTAATTACCAAGTGTGGATTTTCTGCAGTACTTCTTGACACAAGGCATTCCAGGCAGACCTTAATTTCTCTTATCCAATGACCAGAACTTTTTGAAAAGAATTTTTAAGAACAGTTTTCCCCCCATAGATAAGTTAGGGAATCTCCTGAAATAAGAACCTCAGAAAAGTCACTGTCCTGAAACTGATGCTCACCTGTGGTCCTGGGAAACCCTCTAGTCCAGGCCGACCATCCAGCCCTGGCAATCCTGCCTCTCCCTGTAGACAACACAGAATATTGCAAATGCCATTTGGTTCCCCAGTTCAGTTCGCATTCATAATTATTTTAATAACACAGATGAAGCTTTGCTTAAAACTACAATTTGTTTAAAAATTGGAAATAAAGGTTTGCACATATTTCTCAAGCTATATGACACAGACTTACCTTTTCTCCTTTCTCTCCTGGCACACCAGTGCTGCCAGCATCCCCCTGAAAGATTTTTTTTAAAGAAATAAATCTTATTTCATAAACTGTAAAAATTATGTACATTTTTGGTCTATAAAATTTGCATTTCTGCCCACCTCTCCTGTCAAACCTTTTGTGCTTTAAAGACATATTGGTGTCAGTGAGGTAGCATCTGTGTTGTTGGGTCTATATTTAGCACAGAAATGTCACTTCTATCTATCTGTGTTCCGGAAGGCCTTTAGAGCAATGGACGATGACAGCAGGCATTCTTATTTTGGGGTCAATAGACATGACAACCACATTACATCAGAAGGTTAACTTCATCTTGCTGACTTTAATACACCCCCTTGCCCTTTTCTTTCACTAATCCCTCTCTGCCCCCATCTGACATGACAGATTTGCAAAGCCCTGAGCTACTAGACCAGCGTAATGGCGATCTGTTGTACCCAGAATGCTTTGCTGTGATGCCATAGCTCATAGAACAGTGCACTGCTGTGCCAGTATTTGCATTTATTGATGTGGGACACATCTGCTGGCGCACCTCCTCAGACGGATATGAATATGGACATGACATCTGTAATCCTGCCTATGGGGTGCACCAGAAGATGTAGAGAGCCCAGCCAGTAGCTGCGCTGGCCCCGGGAACCTAGCCAGCCCCTGCGTGACCAGCGGGGGCCTCGGTAGCAGCTGCCCCACTACCAAAGCCTTAGCAGTGGCTGCACTGGCACCAAGGGCCTAGCCAGCCACTGTGCAACCAGTGGGGGCCTTGGTAGTGGCTGCCCTGTCACCAAGGTCTTGGCAGCAGTTGTGCCAGCCCTGGGAGTCTAGCCAGCCATTGCGTGACCAGCGGGGGCCGAGGCAGTGGTAGAGGCCTAAGGAGAAGGTAATCCTTGACAGAGGGCGCCTAGCCAGCCTGCATGACCAGTGGGGGCCTTGGTAGAAGCTGCCCTACCACTGAGGCCTTGACAGTGGTCGCGCTGGCCCCAGGGGCCTAGCCAGCCACTGCATGACCAATAGGGGCCAAGGCAGTGATGGAGGCCCGAGGAGAAGGTAAACAGGAAGAGGAAGGGGGAGGGAGGAAGGGAAGAGAGTTTGTGTGTGTTTGCTTGGGAGGGAAGTTGGGACACCAACAGGTAAGGAGGAAAATGGGAAGGGAGGAAGGGAGTCTGTGCAGGTGTGTATGTGTGTTTGCAAGGGAGGAAGAGGGCCCTGACCAAGTAGCCCCAGACCAGGTATGTGTCCCACATACCCTCTGAGAGTCAGACGGTCAGTAGATTTTTTTTTTACTTTTTTTTTTTTTGCATTGTACAGTGGATTAATCAAATTGTCCTACTGGGGGAAATAATCCTAATCTACATAAAATAACCATGAAAACAAATTATTTATTACAGAGGAAAGGGAGTTCAAATCAGCAAAAACATTTGACTGACGGGAGCATGCATTGTCCTGTTTTCAGGCAATTTAAATCATATTTGTACCAGCCAATAGATTTAACACAAAATTGAGACACTTCCTGACCTTGAGCCCTGGAAGTCCCGGTGGACCCTGAAGAAGAAACAAAGATGAAGAAGTTATCAACTAGTTTCTCCAGATGTCATAAGATGATGGACCCCTCCAAACTTAGTTATTATGCCTAACTTGAGAGTACTAGCATTAGTTAATAACATCCACACAGTAGTATCCTGTATGAAATATCCTAATCAGTTTGCTATCTACAGACAAGGTACATCTTTTAACACTCCACTGTTGACAAATGGCCTAAGTATCTCATGGACATTTAACACACATGCTGTTGTGCCGGGCTGCAGTCTGACGTTTTCTTCAGGGCAGGTTACCCTGCTGTTTCCTGACTCTGCAAGTGGGAGTCTTTTGCCCAGTGCACCTCATCCACCCCAAAATTGTGCCCCCACATGGGAGCCAGGGCAGCGAGGTTCCAACGTGCTGCAGGGTAGCATGGGCCTGGTTTTATTTTTTTATTTTTAAAAACATGGTATTGCAAGTCCATGTAATACCCCATTCTTCAAAATGAGAAAAAATTCCCCAGGCAGCACTGTGGTGTACCATGGAGCTGCCTGGGGTATTATTTGTCTCTTCTGGGACACTGTAGTTGGGGGAGGAGCTGAGCCAGGAGGGCCTGACTCTTCCCCTGCCACACAGGCCTGCCCCAACTGAGGCCATGTTGCCACCTGGGGCAAAAAAGGGGGAAAAGATATATTTGCATTCCCTTGCCATGGGGCAACAGAGGCCCTGAGTTGGGCCATGTCTAGAATGGCCCCAATTCACCACCGACATCAAGTAGAACTGGGTATTTGCCTTACCACTAAACAAGCGGTAAGGCGAGACTAATTCCTGGTGTGGAAACGGTCATGGCGTGTTTTAGCTTCTTCAAGAGTCACAGCAGCAGAGCAGCGCAGGGTTCTCTAATAGGAAGTAGCAACAGGAGCAAAGCCTTACACTGTCCCCGGGATAGATACTGGCTCTAGGCCAAGTGCCTGTCAAGAACCTGTAATGGCACCTGTAGCTAGGGATCAGCATAACTTTCTGCAGGCTGCATCTCATTATCACTAGTGGTATAGCCCATATTATATAAATGACTAATGATGAAAGACTAATGCATCATCCACAGACATTTAACTGATCTGCAGTCCAATCCTAAGCATACTTGCCCAAATGCAAGTCCCACTGTATTCACTAGTGCCTTCTTCCAAGTAAGAACCCATCAGACTTCAGTTGTAGAGAAATAAAAGGGACAGTGGGTTACCTGCAGCCCTTCTGGTCCACGTGCTCCAGGGAGAGCAGATACAAATGGCAGTCCTGAGCCCTCCATATCATCCTAAGTCATAATGGAAGACATTAGTCTACAGACAGAAAGATGAGATAACAGGACAGAAATCACACTATGCATGCACACAGTGTAGGCAACCACAGATTAACAGAAGTGAGCCTACAGGTTGATGACTTGTTTGTCACTACAAGCATAAATTAAAAGACGTTTACTGTTACTAGGGGGCAAAGCCCACTTTAAAAGTGGGTTATGAGCAAGCCCCTCCCCATGGGGGGCGGGTTCCTGCCACTGGCTCCCAGCCTTCCACTATGAGAGGAGAGTGGGAGGGGCTGCTGCTGGGGTTGCATGTGGGGGTACTGCCACTGGGGGGCCCATGACAATCTCATACTCACAATTCCAGGGGCAAAGCCTGGTCCAGGTGGACCAGGAAGTCCAGGCTGTCCTCTGGGACCCATGGGCCCTGGAAGTCCTGCCAGGCCAGTTTCCCCTTGCACTCCAGGAAGCCCCGCTTCTCCTTTACTGCCCTGGAGTAAAACATAGAACCAGACACAGATGAGCATGCCAGAAACTTAATACAAAACTGGCAGATATGCTAGACTTGAGCATCAGGGTCTCATGCTCAATCCATGTTAAAGATGCAAGCATACCATAAACGCACATTTGTGTGCACAAACAAATGCAAGAAACTGAGCAACATGAGCCTCATAGTATATTACATGCAATACCTGTAGAACAAATTATTTCAGTGCCGCCTTTTCATGTATAGTTGCATGCATGGCATCCCCATCCCCAAACTGCATATATTTTTCATCTTCCCCGTTGTCTAATATTCATATCAGCTGCAGAATAATCACACTACATACATAACTACACAAAGAAATATTCAAGATGGTAGCTTTGTTGGTCTGAAGCAGCAGAACAAAATTTGAGTCCAGTTGCACCTTTAAGACTTTAAAAAGTTTTATTCAAGGTATAAGCTATTGTGTGCAAGCATACTCCTTCAGATACAGAAGTGGGCATGCACACAAAAGCTTATATCTTGAATTAAACCTTGGTGGTCTTAGAATAATAGAATCATAGAGTTGGAAGGGGCCATACAGGCCATCTAGTCCAACCCCCTGCTCAACGCAGGATCAGCCCAAAGCATCCAAGAAAAGTGTGTATCCAATCTTTGCTTGAACACTGCCAGTGAGGGGGAGATTACCACCTCCTTAGGCAGCCTAATCCACTGCTGAACTACTCTGACTGAAAATTTTTTTCCTGATATCTAGCCTATACCGTTGTACTTGCAGTTTAAATCCATTACTACATGCCCTTTTCAGCCAACGAAAACAGCATCCTGCCCTCCTCCAAGTGACAACCTTTCAAATACTTAAAGAGGGCTTTCATGTCCCCTCTCAACCTCCTTTTCTCCAGACTGAGCATTCCCAAGTCCCTCAACCTATCTTCATAGGGCTTGGTCCCTTGTCCCCAGATCATCTTCGTCGCCCACCTCTGTACCCTTTCAATTTTAAAAGAGCCAGTGTGGTGTAGTGGTTAGGAGTGTGGACTTCTAATCTGGCATGCCGGGTTCGATTCTGTGCTCCCCCACATGCAGCCAGCTGGGTGACCTTGGGCTCGCCATGGCACTGATAAAACTGTTCTGACCGAGCAGTGATATCAGGGCTCTCTCAGCCTCACCCACCCCACAGGGTGTCTGTTGTGGGGAGAGGAATGGGAAGGCGACTGTAAGCCGCTTTGATCCTCCTTCGGGTAGGGAAAAGCGGCATATAAGAACCAACTCTTCTTCTTCTTCTTCTAAAAGTGCCACTGGACTCAGAATTTGTTCTATAGAAAGAAAGCATACTAATTATGAATTTATTTTACTATCAAACAGAACATGTATAATAAGAGAGAAAACAGGCTATGATTTTAACACATCTTTCAGAAAACTCAAGCTAATTTTTGATGCTATTAGCTAGAAACAAAATTATTGGCATCTATCTACCCATCCACAGACTTTGTGGAGCAGGGCTTTCTTCTTTTCCCCTTACTACAGTCCACAAACCCCCAACCATTCCTGGAGGCTAGCACATCATCAGGTATTGTTGCCCTCATTTGCAAATGGAAATCCTGTTCCATCAGAGCAACTATGTGGTTGGATACACACCATCTGAAAGGTTTACATGCCTGTACAAAATGAAATAACAATAAAAGTTCTAAAGAACTAGAGAACACAAATATGCTTTTTTTTGC
Source organism: Paroedura picta (assembly GCF_049243985.1). NCBI lineage: Eukaryota > Metazoa > Chordata > Lepidosauria > Squamata > Gekkonidae > Paroedura > Paroedura picta. The sequence continues at coordinate 78,682,316 of NC_135370.1, read as the reverse complement.
ACATCTCACATCAACTGAATAAATAGAATGAAGTGTTCTATTTATGAGCTTTTCCAATTTCTTTATAAAAATTATATCCTTAATCTGTTTTTTTAAGCTATTACCACCAAATCAGCAAGATCTGAGAAAATATTAGAAAATAACAAGCAGGGGCCCCTACTATTTAACCTGGTATTGGAGTCACTAGCTCGTAAAATTCGAGCAAACGCAAAGCTCTCGGGACTTATGATTGCGGGAGAAGAATTTAAACTTAAAAGCTATGCTGATGATGTTGTTTGTGTATTAACCAATCCAAGCACCACCTTAGAATTGTTGTTTGAAGAGATAAACACCTTTGGGAAACACTCTGGATACAAGATAAATCTCTCTAAAACCAAGATTATGCTATTTGGCATATCAGACTTGAACATAGAGATAGTCAAAAGGGCACTAAGGTGTGAGATCAACCCTAAAAAGGTCAAATATCTAGGAGTACAAATTGGAAATCGCTCTGATACCTTGTTTGCTAACAACTACGGGGAGCTCTGGTCACAAATCCAACAGGACATTAAGAAGTGGAACAGCCTGAACCTTTCGTGGTCAGCAAGAATGGCCACAGTAAAAATGTCAATATTACCAAAATTTAACTTCCTCTTTCAAACTCTGCCAATAGATATTAATGACTCTGTGGTAAATAAATGGCAGTCTGAAATAAATAAGTTCATTTGGAACTATAAGAGGCCAAGAATTGCCTTTAGAATTCTACAAGATGACAAGAAGAGAGGGGGACAGGGCGTTCCAAATCTAAAATTATACCTACATGTGGCAACACTGACAGCAGTGGCAGACTGGATAATTGATCCAATGACAAGAGATTTGGTGTTGGAAAAGGCAGATAGTAAGCAAAGCTTCCATGAAATGCTCTGGCCCTCTTTGAAAACAAAAGGAAAGGAAAAACCCAAGGTCAGCTTTTGGACAAGATCCCTACTAAAGATCTGGAATAAATACAAAACAAGACTTTGCTCCTCATCATATTTACTGAAATCGCCAATAGAGGCGTATTTTTCCAGACAACAGCAAAGAAGAATAACATGCCCAATGTACAAGGACTTGTTAACGAGAACAGGTGAGCTTAAGAGTCTGCAAGAATTAAACAAAGAAGGATATGAGCTACGATGGATGGAGTATAACCAACTGAAAGCCAGACTAAAAACAGACTTTGAGATTCGAGTGGACAAAAACTCACCTCTTAGTGATTTTGAAAACATGTTATTGCTCAAAAAACCACACCTACAGGGCCAGATCTATAAACTTCTTTTGAAATACGAGACTGAGTCAGAACAAGTAAAGAATTGTATGATTAAATGGATGCAAAACCTGGGCTCCATAATTGGTATGGAGGAATGGGAGCGAGTTTGGACCAAAATTCCTAAACAAACTAACAGCCAAATTTTAAGGGAAAATTGGTATAAGATGTTTTATAGATGGTATATTACTCCAAAGGTCATTGCAAAAATCTCAGATAGGTTTGATAATAAATGTTGGAAATGTCATAAAGCAGTAGGTTCTTTTTATCACATGTGGTGGAATTGTGAAAAAGCAAAAAAGTATTGGGTTAAAATACATATGGTGTTACAGGAAATATTTAAAATGCGATACCCAATGAAGCCTGAATCTATGCTGCTAAGCTTCCACCCAAGTGCTTTACCTACTTCTTCTAGAATCTTCTTCTTCCATGCAACTACGGCGGCACGGTTGGTGTGGGCGAAGCACTGGAAGGCGACTGAGACTCCAACTATTTCTACATGGCTTGATAAATTAGCGGACTTAGCAAAAATGGCAAGACTCACCAACATGGTTAAGAAGAGATCTCCGAAAGAATATGATGAACAGTGGAGTGATTATTTGGACTTTCTTAAGAAAGACAGCAGTAACTGTTAGAGTAGGACCAATATGTAATGGGAACTGACTATATATCTCTTGAGATAATATCAGACTACATCAAGTATGATATACGTGTATTGATGACACTTATCAGCTGGTCGCTTTTTCTGTTTTTTGCTTTTCTGTTTCTGTTTTTTGCTTTTCTGTAAATGCTTTTTATAAGAACAAATAACAATAAAAACTGAATTAAAAAAAAAAAAAAAACAAGCAGGGGCCCAGAAGGACTTGCAGCAGCATCTCATTTTCCCCTCCTTCTCTATTTCCTCTTCCCTCCCTCTTTTCCCTTTCCCTTTCCATAGCCTCACCTTTTTCCTGGTTCCTTGTTTCCTTCTCACCCATCAGCCAACCTGTCCCTGTCTTTAGCTTTCCCTGCAGCTTCTACTCAGGAGAACTATGGCTGTGTTGAGCAGTGCCAGCCACCATGCCAGGTCTAGCTGCAGGGTGAAACACCTGCAAGGGCTTTTGAAGGGGCACCACTTTTGAAGGTATCCCCATCCACATGCTATTTCCTCCTGGCAACCCTCACATCCTCACATTTCCCTGCTCTCTTCTCTCCTTTCCCATCCACCCTCCAACCTACCTTTTATCTGTCCCCAATTTACACAATAATTTATTATTTAATTTATACTCTGCCTTTCTCCACAATTTTTAACACTCCCTCTTTAAAAAAAAGATTTCAGATTTTTCTGTGGGACATTTTTTCAGGTTTGTAGAAAGATCTTTTTTTTGTTTGTTCATGACTTCAGTTTGAGCATTTAAGTATTTACAGATCTGGCCATATTGAGAGAAGTTATACTGATGATAAAGAGCTGCACATAGTCATACAAAGTTCAAGTCATGACAGGAGTTCTATGAGAACACTATTAAAATTCTAGAAACCACTTTGCATGCTGTATTTCTGTACAGGCTCTCTGCACTCAAATAATCAGATTATATTCTTTAAAAAGGAAGACAATGGGAATAGACATCTAAATCATGCCAAATGAAAACAACCACAGAGATGTTACCTCAAATTTTGGTCTCCCCCTATGTGGGACTGTGTAGTAATAAGAAAGTACTTCTAACACATCAGAGGGAATAGGAAGCAGAGCATTCTGGTTAGGTGGAGAGAATGTTGGAAGACAGGAAGACTGAGAAGTAGGAAAAGAATGTCATAAGGATCTGGGGTAAAAGGGATCCTCATCCTCTGTGAGGTGGCCAACAGAGTCTTCATATAATTAGACTCAGGAAGGAAACACATAGAGAAACTCCCTGCAGACAAACTTTGCACAACAGTAGGGCACTGGAAGTATCAATACAGGAATCTTTCAAGACACAGTCAAATGATGAATACATGTATTCAAATATCTGCAATCATCATTTACTTACATGGGAATAACTGCTACATAAACACATAAATTGTACTCATATTTGATAATTAGAGGTAGTAATGATGGTACAGCTTTGTAAAGCTGAAAACATATAAAAGGACTATTGACGGTAAATCCTGTGGACCTTGGGACAATATTAAATCATTTCCCCATGGTGAAGTCAAGCTGACCATTCTGCCGTCCAAGGCTGGAACTAGGCTAGATATCTATCTATACATGAAGGGGTGTAGGAATCTTAAAGGAGAAAGTCAGGCTCTACAGGAGTTTGCTTGGGAGCTCTTCTTCTACTAGTAACAATAATTACATAGAAATAGTAATCAGGTGAGGTGTAATGGGGGTGCACAAACATAAAGGACAGGGTAGCCAAATCAGAACTGAAGGACAAATCCCAGCTTTCCACTGGGGAAACAATTCCTTTGAAATGGGTTCAAAGTGGCTGTTTACACTACCAAAGCACCTGCAGAAAGAGATTAATACAGGGGCCCCATGCTTTTTGAGCCTCAGAGCACCTCTGGAACTCTGACTCAGTGTGGTTGGCAAAATGGTGGCCGCAGCCTAGCTTCAGTCTGCCAAAGTAACATCTTTAAAAATCTGCACAGCCAATCAAATTTCCAGGAGCCAATCAGAAGCCTTCCTGGGCAGAAAACCCGCCTAGCTCCATTCTCATTCTAAAAATATTTGGTGGGCACCAGAAAAGGTGCCCATGGGCCTCACGGTGCCCATAAGGACCATGTTGGGAACCTCTTAATAGAGATAGTAAATGTGCTGCAAAATCTTGAATATTGGTTCACTGCTCCCTCTACAGCCTCACAAATGGATACTGTTGCCAAGTTAGAAACAAAGGATGATAACATGAACAATTTCTTAAGATGATGAGCTATTGTACCTTGGGTCCAGGAGCTCCTGGAAGGCCTAATTCACCTGGTTCTCCCTGAAAACAGAGAAGGAAAAAAAATCATGGAAATAATTTTGCTATAGAGAGCATTGTATAGCAATTACCAAGCCAGAGACAGTTAAGCAGGCTGACCCTAAACAGTCTGCTACTCTGGCCCTCCTTTTAAGGAAGGTGCACAGAAGGGATACATACAGCTACTCCATTTGCTCCAGGCTGGCCAGGGATGCCATCTCTTCCAGGAGAACCAGGAGGGCCCTGAAAAGATTAGAAAATGAAAGTACCTCTGATTAGCGAGAGAAACTAAATATTATATGCATGGGAAAAACACCTGTGTCAGAGAACAACTTTGAGTGGAGAAGAGGCACCAGCAGTGCAGGTGAATGGGTAACAGTTTATCCAGCTGCTGGGTCTCTACCTAAAAACATTTCCCTTAAATCACTCTACACACACCCCAGTTGAGTTCTAAAGTGTACTTGCAAGGGGGGGGGGAGTGTCTAGAACTCTGCAAGACGAGTGAGAAACTGGGAGAAGGGGGCAGGTCTCAACAGTATCACCTTCCAAGGAAAAAATAGTCATTGGACTTTTGATGCAGGTGTGCATCCAGTGTGTAGTTTTGCTCTGTTATATATGTTATTTTAAAAATATTGTCATTAACTACAAGACTTGTATGTTACTCTACCACACAAAAACATTATTCACATTATTTTATCTTTCAATTCCTTTAGGGATATTGTTTTCACTTCGAAGCAGGGCTGAAGGTCTGACATTCCTACCTTCACAAACCTGCCTCTTTTCATCCATTGGTCATGGACTTATTTCTGGTTATATTCAGAAGATGCTACCAATGTAATACTGTGGGCCAACCACAAGATACGGTCTCAATGCAATATCCTTACTAGTCTGACAGCAGCTGACAAAAAATGTCTTTAGCAGGCAAACTTCAGAAACCTGCAGCAAATAACTCCTTCATGTACCCCTGAAACTCCAATAAAAGAGCTGATAACTAAACACGGAACAAATTATATTGGAAGGCATTGAGCAGGATTTGGAAACATATTCATGGTGTATTATCTTCCACTGTTTCTCCCAGCACAAGTCATTTACTTACAGGGAGTCCTGGAAGTCCTGGGCTGCCATCTCTGCCTGGCACTCCAGGGAGGCCAGGTGGTCCTGGAAGGTCAGTGCCATTCATCCCAAATCTCCCAGGTTGTCCTGGCAAACCTGGCACACCAGGAGGCCCTGGGGGCCCAGGAGGTCCTCTGGGGCCCTGAAACACCACAAACAATGTATATGACGTGCACATTCCTAGTTTGAACATATAAAGAGATTTCATCTTCTGACGGGGATAGTCATGCACTGTCTGAACTACTGCAGTCCCCATGTACCGAGTACACACAACCTATTTAACTTCTGAGGAGAATTCTGTACATCACCTCCCAAGGGAAAAACCCCACTGAATGCAACACTAGTTCATTCTTATTTATTTATTTTTTAGATATCTATAGTACCTATCTCCAAAAATGGACTCAGGGCAGTGTACATCAGTACAACTCAGCAGCCTGCATAGGCACTTACCCGTAAACTTTCCATGTCACCTCCAAAGCCAGAGCCTTCCATATCAATAAATGTCTGGAAGAAAAGTACACAAATATACCACAAAGGTCAGGATCAATCAGCATAAATGCTGCTGGGGCAAAAGTTAGAATGGCTCAAAACAGAATATCTGCCTACTTCTGGCTGCTTTGCTAGGTTTACAAGTGCTAGCATTAAAATGATCCAGAAAGACACATGCTGTACAAGGGAGACTAATAACTGAGAACGAAAATACTCTCAGGGTGGCCAAACTGTGGCTCTCCAGATATCCATGGACTAGGGGCTCATGGGAATTGTAGTCTATGGACCTCTGGAGAACCAGTTTGGCCATCCCTGCTACATACGAACAATGCCCACCTTTCATTCTGAGATCAGGAATGACTGTTTAAAGGTAAAGGTAAAGGTATCCCCTGTGCAAGCACCGAGTCATGTCTGACCCTTGGGGTGACGCCCTCTAGCGTTTTCATGGCAGACTCAATACGGGGTGGTTTGCCAGTGCCTTCCCCAGTCATTACCGTTTACCCCCCAGCAAGCTGGGTACTCATTTTACCGACCTCGGAAGGATGGAAGGCTGAGTCGACCTTGAGCCGGCTGCTGGGACTGAACTCCCAGCCTCATGGGCAAAGCTTTCAGACGGCTGCCTTACCACTCTGCGCCACAAGAGGCTCTAATGACTGTTTATTTTACTTAAAAAAAATCTTTATAAGAACAATAGATATAGGGGCTTCTTTGCAGCCAAATGGCCATGGCTGTCCATAAATCAGTGTTGAACTTCCAGTCCGCTGAATAAGAGCACAATTACAGCCAGCTCTTTCAAAATAGGATTTACAACAACAGGTTTCTCTCTGGCACTACCGCTCCCCTCTCTCCTTTTTATTGAGATGTATGTAAGTCGATATAAAAGATCAGTTTCATATGCATCTTAAGCAGTAAGGTGTGATTCACACAGCACATCAAAGATTTTTTCCCCCAGTCTTAATGGTGCTACTTGATTTTTGTTACACTTTGTTGCAACACATTACACTAACACAGCTACCTGTTTGAAATACTGTATATACTCCCATATAAGCCGACCCACATATAAACCGAGGCACCTAAATTCACCACAAAATGCTGGAAAACCTTATTGACTCGCATATAAGCCGAGGCTGGTGTTTGGATAGTGGCTTTCCCCCATCCCCTCCCCTCCCCTCACCGGCAGGATCTCTTTTTTTTCCTTTTCCTCCCACCCTCCTCCTCCCTCTTTCCCTCTGATCCCTCTTGCCTTTTTATATCCAATCCTTCTTCTTATCCAATTCCCTTCTTCTTAGCCGAGTGTTCTGTTCTCTCCTCTTTCCATTCCTTCCTCTAGGGGTGTTTCCTCCTTCTGCTCTCTGCTCTCCCTCTGAGACAGAGGCTTCAGAGCTTCCTGCAGCAGCAGCAGCATGTGCTAGCCTCGTGCTAGCATCATTAAGGCAGTAAGGGGGGGAGGCGGAGACTGCTCTTCCCTTCCCCTCCCACTGTCCCTCCTGGGCTTGCTGCATCTCTTTCTGCATCTGCTTCTTCAGTTAAGTATAATTGTCTCTCACCCCCACCCTTCTGTCTTGTCTGGCAACTTTTTTTTTTACACCCGCATATAAGCCGAGGGGAAATTTTGCAGCTTTAAAAAAGGGCTGAAAAACCCGGCTTATATGCGAGTATATATGGTAAATATGAGGAGAAATGAAACAGTCATCTACAGATTCAACTCTTATATCCCCATTCTTTCCAATCCCCCCTTCTTTTTATTTTATTTGGGACAATGAGACTGTTATGTGATGTAAGTAAGTGTGTAATGCTATTTAGAATCTAACTCTAGATTCTCAGGACAGGATAACATGCTGAGCACAGCTTGTCACCTGTAGAAATGGAGGGGGCTAACAAGAAGTTGCTTTTAATTACTTCTTTTAACCACTGGGAAAGTGTCTGCCAGTAATCTTGACATTTATTGCCCCAATGTTTTTGTGAATGACAACTGAACCCATAGGACTGATTGGCTTTTCTAGCAAAGAATTATCATACTGCACGTTTAGGATGTTGTGACGCTATTTACTAATTTTCTACTAATTTGCTTTCTCCTTATAACTGTACTCTTATGATCCATTGTCTGAGCAAGTCTGTATGCACACAAAAGCTCACACCTTGAATAACTCTTTGTTGGTCTTAAAGGTGCCACTGGACTCAAATTTTGTCGCCTACAGAGAAATGCAGGAAACCAGTGGGAGGCACCATTTTTAGGCTATGACCTAGAAAGGAGTAGAGGCAAGAAGAACTCATTCCAATGCCTATATTGTGACCATTTGAAACTCACCAATTTGTCCAGTTTAGAGCTGAATCCTGGTAGTCCAGGTGGTCCTGGAAGACCAGGGGGACCTTGTACACCAACTCCGGGATCACCCTGGGGACAGAGTAAAAGAATTACAGAGCTGAGAACATTGTATGCATACCCACCATGTCACAGAGACAGGCAGATTGCTGTTCAGATTGAATATTCTGCTAGATAACTGCTGATCATAGTTTTAAATTCTTGTTTGAAGTGATATTATTTAATAATATTTATGAAACTCTTTGAGGACCACTATATTTGAAAATCAGAATGTAGGCATTGTATGCAAATAAATAAAGTTGAAAGTACAGTGGGGACTTAACCTGTTTTATGTTCAGGTGACCCAGTGCCCATACCTTTTCTCCTTTCAGTCCAGGCTCCCCTGGAGTCCCAGGGAATCCTTGAGGGCCAACATCTCCCTGCACAAGGAAGAGAGAAGGGATCAGAGCAGGCCTCGGTGTTCACAGAACAGCCACACAGAAGCAACTATAACACCTTTATTTACATGCAGATACAAACATAACAGCATACAATGGGCAGGGAAAATGGAAGACACACCGAGATGAACTATGCTGAAAGAACAGCTGCACTGTCACAGTTGCCTTTGCTTCAAGATCAGCTGGCACAAGATCAATTAGAAGATAGTGAACATCTGCTAAGTTTGGCTAAGAAGTACCACACAACATATGAATGCTGGTCATTTTCATTAAAGACTTTGACACTGCAATTACTCATTCATGGCAAAAGAACCTGTGTAGACACTGCAACAGAAAATGTGATTATACATCCTGATAAATTCTAATGACAGATTTGGAATATTTCCTATTATACTATTTTGGTTTGCCTATGTCTGAAGTTAGAACCACATTAAGAGATTTATCTCATAAGTGGAATATAATAAAATTTAATTCATTTAATAAAACCCTACTAACCATTTAGTCTAGAGCATCAGAAAGCTATTTTAACCTTCTTGAAAGCTGGCTGTCTTAGACCATTTATGCACTGGATGTTTCATGCCGGGTTGCAGGACGGAGTTTTAGTCATGGCAGGTTGCCCCGCCTCTTCCTGTACCCATGGAAGATTCTATGTTCTTTTTAACATAGGGTTTTATGTTTTAAGGCCATTATAAAACCACAAACATAGTCCATTTCTAAAAGCAACTAATATATAAGTCTTATCCCAAAGTTCTTTTTAAAATTTCATAGCAAATAATTCACACTAAAGTACCCACACCAAAGTAGCATTTTAGAATAACTAAGCTTACTTTGTACCCGCTGCAAGCTTGCCCAATTTCAACTCAACTTGTCACATTAAATTACAATATAGATACCTAAAAATATGTATGATGCCTGCCATATTCTGTGTGGCTCGTTAACTTATCAAGAAATGTAATTAAGAAGACCAGCTGAAAGGTATACTTGTATAGCTATTCTTGGTGTTTTGTTTTCAAGTTCTGGATTGGTAACAAAGTGAACTGCAAGCCAGTTGGTCCTTACAGAAATGTTTTCCACATGAAAACAGACTTTTGACATCACCCTCTGGCTGCTGCAGTTGTTGATAGAGCATGGTGGCAATGGGGTTTCCACATGGTGGTTTCCCCATCATTTTCCTGCCACACCTGCTCCTCCTCCCCCACCACCAGAGCCTTTTCAAATTTGGGTTTTTTAAGTTGATCAATCAATTGATTGATAGATTAGATTTATAGAACCGCCCCTCTTGTCACAACCATCTCAGGGCGGTGTACAATATGAAACCAATGATACAATAAAACACTGCATATAAATTGCTTAAAACTATCACAGAGCAGCAGTAGGTATCCTTTTCATTTCCAGGCCAGATCCAAAACCTTGTTTATCTGGGATGTTATGAAGGAGGGGACACTCCTAGGTGTTCCTTGTAGCCTGGCCTCCACTGAATGCTCATTGGTGAATGGCAACCATTTATAGTGCCAAGTGTACTAAAACACACTCAGCCATTATCTGCAAAGGAAAGATCTATGCATAACAAAATCCCATAGCCCTTTTTATGTACATAAATTATCCAAACTGTGTATATGAGTAGCTTGTGTGCACAGTCCTGGGGAGTACTGCGTTGGCTGGTATACAAAGGCTTCCCACTCCAGGTAATGGCTAGCCATGATGCAGTGTTGAAGGGCACCATTTCACCCCAAGGAGAATGCCTCCTGTAGATAGTTTCAGGACTGGTAGTGGTGGACAGCGCCCATAGTATTTAAGGCAATACATATTGATTAAAGATTAAATGCCTTAAACTGAGTATTAATGCCTACAGTCTCACAGTGGATGTACTGAGAATAGGTGAGCAACTATTGATTTCAAGATATGCAAACAGTATTAATAAACTAGTCTGATTATGTGTAAATTATGTGTAGACAAAATCCCCCCTGTACATGCACACACACAAACACGTACCTTGATCAATTCCTTGCTCTCCCTCTCTTGCTCACCCACAAGGATTCACTAAGCAAATAAATGTCTTTGCCTACATAGAGAACTGGATAGCCCAACAGTTTTTGTTTCCTGATGCTAACATATTTCAGAAAACTACTGACCAACAATAGTCTACAACTATATCAATTGCACATAAAGAGTTTATCTTTAAAAGATGAGATACAGACATAGCAGAACTTACCGGTTTCCCATCTTCACCAGGATCCCCCTAATATGAATAAAACACAGGAGGTTAGCAGCTGCCAATTTTTCCATTGTGACTAATTTAGTGACTATCATTTCAAGCTACTCCCACAAGTTCCAGGCCCACATTCCTTGGTGCCCTACAGGATTTGGTTATGACAGCCAGGAAGAGTAGGCTTATGCCTTCATGCTATTTACACAAAGCATAGGAATAATGTCTGGGTCTATGCCAGTCTGGAGTGAACTTAATTTGGTGATATGATTGTACATACATGTAAGAACACAAGAACATAAGAAGAGCCCTGCTGGATCAGAGCAGTGGTCCATCTAGCCGAGCATCCTGTTATACACAGTAAATAACCAGTTCCTCTAGATCGGGGGTAGTCAAACTGCGGCCCTCCAGATGTCCATGAACTACAATTCCCAGAAGCCCCTGCCAGCATCATGGACATCTGGAGGACCGCAGTTTGACTACCCCTGCTCTAGATGGTCAACAACAGGGCATAGAGGCTGAGGCCTTCTCCTGATGTTGCCTCCTGGCCCTAGGACTGAGAGGTTTAGTGACTTTAAATAGAAGACAGTAAGAAAGAAGGGAGGAAGGGCATGATGAAGAAAAGATTCGCCAGGTTGTAGAAACTGAAGAAAAAACTACTTGAGCCAGTGCTACAAGGTAGATTCCTCCTCTCCCCCCTTCAAAAAAATCATAATCAAGAGAGAAATCATATGGAAAAGCACAGCTCACCTAGAATTAAAAGAAAAAGGATTATAAACAAAACAAAATCAGGCACATGGTTTGGTTTACTTTGCAAAAATAAGAGGGGACCAGTAGATAATACTGTCTGCGAAGAAATAAGAGAGAAAGAGAGCCTGTAAGGGAGGAAAGGGAAAAACCCACAGAATTGATGAAACCCATCTAAGCAGAAGGCCACAGTGGTTGGACTGAAGAATACATTTCCTTTAGTTTGCAACACAAGCTCTGAGGAAACTAATGGATCAAGAGAATTATGGTTTGCCTTCCCAGATTGGATGAACTGCAGTTCTACTGTATCTTGGTGGGACAAAGAAATGGTCTCATCTCCATTTTATTTTTACCTTTGGGTAGAGAGAAAAAAACAGGTTTCCCCAAAGTGACATGGTTTTTCTACTACCTAGGCCTTCCTTTAAATTAAAAAATATTTCCACCTCCATTTTATATTTAAATAGATGGGGAGGGGGGATCTCCAAATGCCTGTTGGCCAAATTGTGGCAGTTAAATTGATTTTGGTATCCTGAGACCTCCTTTAGAAAAAGAAGGGTTGTGTTTTTTTTTTATCCTGCTTATACTACCTTAAGGAGTGTCAAAACCGCTTACAATTACCCACCCTTCCTCTCCCCACAACAGACACCCTGTGAGGTAGATGGGGCTGAGAGAGCTCTGAGAGAACTGACTGGTCTAAGGTCTAAGCTGGCTGCATATGGAGGAGTGGGGAATTAAACCCAGTTCTCTAGATTAGAGGCCACTGCTCTTAACCACTACGCCAAGCTGGCTCTCACTATACGAAGCTGGCTTTTGAGAAAAAGAAATTGAGGAAATGGAAATATTTTTGATTTAGCCAATTTTGTTTGTCCGTGTATGTCTGCATTTGGGGAGGAAATAATTCTGGTTCCTTGAAAATGGACAGTGAGGTGATTCTTCAACCCTACTTCAACCAAACAAATGATCCCATCATGGTTTCAGGCCAGGCTATCTAAATATTTACTCTGGATTCTATGATTTATGTGGAGATCCATACGAGTATCCAATATATGAACAGTAGAATGTTGGTCTGAAATTGAGTAGACCAGAGTTCAAATCCTGACTTAGCTATGAAGCTTAGCTCACTATGTGACCTTGGGCCAATCAAACACTCTCAGCCTAACTTACTTTATAGGGTTGTGATGAGGAAATGAGAGAAAGAGATGAGGTATTTCCTTTCATACACAAATGAAGTATCATGCTTTCTAACAGTGTGTGGATTGGCAAAGGGAGCAATGAGGATGGGGTGGCATAAGGGAGAGAGTAGGAAGGAAAAGCAGGAGAAATAGGATGACCCTTTCCTCTTGTTTAAGCTAATTGCCCCAGTGAAGGGCAAGGATAGCTTTCCTTTTATCTTATAGAGTCCTTTGTCTTTGATAGAAATTCAGATGATTATGAATTAAAAATATTTTTAAAACCACATTATTGTTTATGGCAGGTAGGTTTTAGATACAAAATTCCATACTGAAATAATTTAATGTACTAAGTATGAACCCAGGCTCCTTTCAGCCCTATGCCTTCTTCTAGGATTCTGTATAGTTTATGGTCCTGTCTCAATCAGCAGCTGCTTGAAATGTTTACTTACAGGCTCTCCATCCTTTCCTGGTAAACCATCTTTCCCAGGTGGCCCTGATGGGCCGACGGGTCCTGGAGGCCCAGAAATGTGCTCTATAACAGAGCCATCAGAGTTTTGCACAACTGTCCCAGATGGGCCAGGGGGACCCACAGGTCCTGGAGATCCTTGTACACCAGGCTCGCCTTTCTGTCCTTTTGAGCCTGGATACCCAAAGCCTGCATTTCCCTAAAAGTGAGGGAGAAAACAGATAAGATAAAACAAGGCAGGCACCGTTTCTTTGATGAGACTTATCATTATCTGAATTCTGATACTTTCCCACTACAGTTAGGAAAAGAGCTTCGTCTGGAGCAGGGGTAGTCAACCTGTGGTCCTCCAGATGTTCATGGACTACAATTCCCATGAGCCCCCGCCAGCAAACGCTGGCAGGGGCTCATGGGAATTGTAGTCCATGAACATCTGGAGGACCACAGGTTGACTACCCCTGCTCTGGAGCATGTGGAACTAGAGCCACTATAGGCAGGTAGTTGGGTAGCATAGAATTATGTTCAGTTACACATGCTTTGGGGCCGTACAGTGGATGGGATGGACTTCTAAATCATATAAAGGTAGCACTGAACTATCCCACTGTCTGCCTCAAGTAAGTCCTGATCACTGTACTCCCCACAAATACCTTTTAAAAGCTGACATTTAGGAAATGTGATTACCTTAACACCCAGCTCTCCTTTCTCTCCCTGCAAGATAAAAAAGCAACATTTCCAAATATTTAATACTATGAATAGTTAGTCAAGCAAACAACACGAGCTTGCATTTTATCTACATAAAACAAAAGAGAGATTATCTTTTGTGGCAAACAGAATGAGAATATAAATACAATGTGTTCATGAACAGTATGCTAAAAAGTGAAATAAATATTATAAGGAATACAGATTTCTTCTCCCACAGATTCAGAGCTTTTAAAAAACCCACATGGTAATGCATTGCAAGCAACAGCTAGACTCTCAATGAGGGAATGCTAGCATGACCTACCCCAGAAACCTCTCTCTTTCTATGGTCAGACTTTACTTCTGCCATGCTCTGCAGTCAGAGAAACCTTCCACCTCTTCCTTGGCAGAGTAGCTCTGAGAAAGCTGTCCTCAAACTTGCTTTTAGTGGCCTCTCAAAATCCATGTACTTACTGTACAATATGTGATGCCTTAGAGATCCCTAACGTGGCACCCATGGGTGCTATGGTATCTACCATCACCTCTCCTGGAACTTGTCAAGTGCTTTGAGAAAGTGGGCAGGGCCAGATAGGGCTTTTGCCGAGCACTGCCGCTGATTGGCCCACTGGAGATTGGTTGAGAAGATACAAAAAACATTGCTTTCAGCAGCAGCTGTCACCACAGCATAAGGATCTTCCTAGTGTTGCTAAAAGTCAGCTGAGTGTATGCAAGAAAATATTTCTAAACACTATGTTTGTTTTTAAAGTCATTCTGTACAACGGAACTTCTACCTGAGATGCTAAGTGTTACTATCGGTATTATGCATAATCCCACTTTCTGAAATTTTATACTTGGTTTCATTGTTTGTGGTAGCCATTTTGTTTCTGCACCCACAAGCTCCAAACCACTGGGGACTCCTGCCTTAGAGCAGGGCAATGGACGGTTGGTAGAAGTGAACTGACACATGGTCAACTGCCAAATAGGTGTATGAGCGGGAGTAATGGCTCCAATTACTCTTGGCATCAGCCTTTGACACATCCCTTGCCTTTTAAAGGCATTTTTCTCTCTGTGTTGACAATATTCTAGCTTTTATTTCCTCCTGCCCACACAGAATTCAGCCAGCATGAGGTTCCCTACAACATCTATTTGGAACTAGGTCATGGGTTATGTTTCACTTCACTGCTTATACAAAAACATTATTTTCTTCCTTCTCCCACAACAAAATTAAAGGCATACAAATCTGGAAACATTTTCAGGAAGTCCAAGAACAATGATAGAATCTAGGATAGGAAAAGCTAGGACAGAGAGGACCTATTTTAGGTAGTCCAGTAATGCAGCACAAGGAAGGAAATGATATTTTCCATCATCAGAAGTTACTAATAGTGAAAAAGGCTCCATGGTCTTAGCAATGAAAATAGCTGGAGGGCAGAGAGAGATTATCCCTTTACCTTTTCACCTTTAGCACCACCTGCTGGTAGAACTCCACCAACTCCAGAATCCCCTTTAGGGCCACGGTCACCTTTGATGCCCTGATCCCCCTTTTCACCTTTGGCTCCAACTACAGCAGAAATGGAAAATGAATGATATGTATAAATCAGCTGTCCAGGAGGCACTATGCAAGGAAGGAAGGAAGGTCCATTATTGCCATGTGGGAAAATGAAAATCAGATGTTTGGGGTTCACTTTAACTGTTAAAGATCATCACTAGTAAGTGGATTCATCAGAAAGCACCTAAAAATTTCTGTGAATGGCATATCAACAAGATGATCTAAGATGAAACATGAGTATTGGCATATAAGGATTCATAGCAGAGATGAAAGACTTGGCCAAAGTGCATACTTGGCCATAACTGAAATGGCAAATGTTAATACTACCAAATTGAATGCTTTCAGTCTTGCTTCTCTCCTAATATTTTGAACAACCTGCTTGGTTTCTGCTTAATGAACACTTATACATTTAATCAGCCATTCACTGCCTTATGGAAACACAAACACAAGTTAAAGAGTGCTCTGTAGCAAGGAGGTGGCTTTGTGCACTTAACAGGCAGCAGCCATAGCCAGTCTATGATGAACATACAAGGAAGCAATGTTTCAAGATTTGATTCTGTCGTCTTTCTTCTCGCTTACTCCTGCACCTTAACGTCCACTGCCTCTCTGCACAAGATGGGCCACTAGCTAAGCATGGTAAGAAATGTTTTACAGATGTGGGGTTGGATCCAGTGAATCAATGACAGTGACTGCAGACTGTCCCTATTTCTTTTCCCCCACCCCACAATTTCCTTCTACCAAGAGAAAGGTAGCTCCTAGGTTTGCAAGACCCCATAGAGTAACAGCCAAATGGGAGGGTGGGCAGCAAGAAAAAGTGAGGGGGAGGTCAAATTGCTTCCTCCTCTCTCTTCTGTCAAGACAGCTCAGCGGATAGAAGTTTCAGAGTGTGGCTGTGTCTGTCTGTAGCTGAACGGCCAGATTTGAGTCCAGGAGCCCCTTAGAGACCAACAACATTTTTGAGATATAAACTTTTGAGACTCAAAGTTCCTTCATTGAGTTCACTCATAAATACCAAACCATGTGCCTCCCATGGAACATACGATTCTTATCATAATACAGATGCTAATTTTCTACCCCTAAACATTCCCCCTCTGCTCTAATCAAGCCGATTACAATATGCATTGCACCTTAGAATCCTTTAACAAGCACTCTTTGCCCCCCACCCCCATATTCCAGTTGAGGTAAAAAGACCAGAGGACTCCATTCCAACTCATGTCTGACAAAGAGAGCTTTGAATCTCAAAGGTTTATATCTCCAAAATCTTGTTGGTCTCTAAGGTGCTAATGGACTTGAATCTAGCTGCTGGCAGAAGATGCAGAAAGGGCCAGTTTCCCCCCTCCTCTCTGCAGCCCACTGACCCAGGTGGTTGTTACTCCAGGAATCACCTGGGGGGGGAGTGGGGGAAGTCCATGACCATAAGCTCCCTCTAACAATCCCATGTTGTCTCCTTTTCACTTACTTTTGTTGTAAATGGTGTGAGTTTTGTAGCTGGCTTGGAGCTGTATTTTAATAAATCTGTCTACTCACTTCTGTCTAGCAATATCAAGAGAGCTTCAACTTTGATCCTTATTTTCATTTTTTAGCAAAGTGGCTGCCAATATGAAGAAAACTAGTCTTACCTCCTGAAGCAAATGGCGGCCTCTCTTCTGGTTTGGTTAGTTCAGTTTGCAAACTGGGTTTCTCTTCTGGCAGTACAGGCTTTTTATCAGTGGGAGGAGAAGTGACAGGAGGAGGTTCTGGGAGGTTTAACCGTGCTGCACCCCCCTGGGAAAGGCAATGAAAACAGAGTAAGCTGTCACTTTTTCTGTGCTAGGTAACATAATCCAATGCCCTCTCCTACAAATTATTCAAATTAATAGATATCAACAGTGTGGTATGCAGAAAGCCCACTGAATTTAAATAGGTGGATGTACAGAACTATTTAATTAAAGAAACAAATGTTTGGGCATTTTCTCCCATGAGTCTTGAAAAAGGAATAATTAAAGGTAAAGGTATCCCCTGTGCAAGCACTGGGTCATGTCTGACACTCTAGCGTTTTCATAGCAGACTCAATATGGTGTGGTTTGCCAATGCCTTCCCCAGTCGTTACCATTTATCCCCCAGCAAGCTGGGTACTCATTTTACCGACCTCGGAAGGTTGGAAGGCTGAGTCAACCTTGAACCGGCTGCTGAGATTGAACTCCCAGCCTCATGGGCAGAGCTTTCAGAATGCATGTCTGCTGCCTTACCACTCTGTGTCAAAAGAGGCTCAGGAATAATTACAAACTGACAAAAGTTGAGGATCTCTAATGAGATACCTTCTTTTTCAAAATGAACAAAATATTTTAAAGTCGGGCTATTAAAATAATATTGTTACAGCTAGTTCATGATGCTAGAAATAAATTGGTTATCTCCAAGAAGGTAGCAAGTTCACCACTGTAACATCGCTACTGGGCTTGCCTATATTAGTAAGAAGCCCTGGAGCCTGCTCTTGACAAAACAAGTGTTGCAAAACACCAGGCCTTGTATTGGGTCTATTCTGGGAATCTGGCAATTAAATATCTTTACACCGCCCGTGGCGCCACGGGCGCCACGGACTAAATAAAGGCTGTGTAGGAGGAGTTAGGGCGGGCTCGGTCCGGGATGAGGAAGGGTGCCGGTTGGCCCCTTCCTCTTGACGGACCATCGGCCGAGCCAATCGGCAGGCGCGAAGCGCCTGCCGATTGGCTCGGTCGATTTCCACCCCACTCACAAGGAAGCAACTGCGAGCCACGCAAAGCGCGGCTCGCAGTTGCTTCCTTGCTGGCGGGCTGACGCGTCGGAGGCGCGAAGTGCCTCCGACGCGTCAGCACGCCGCCCAGGGAGCCCCTGGCAGTCGCGCGAAGCGCGGCTGCCGGGGGCTCCCTGGCCGGCGGCTTGGCGCGGCGAGAGGCGCGAGGCGCCTCTTGCCGCATCAAGCCGCTGCTCAAGAAAGCAACTGCGAGCCGCGCGAAGCCGCGCGAGCTCGCAGTTGCTTCCTTGCTGGCGGACTGATGCGTCGGAGGCGCGAAGCGCCTCCGACGCGTCAGCCCGCCGCCCCGCCGCTCAAGACTTCGCTGTAAAGCTGCCTCTGCTGAAGCCTCTGCTGCCGCCGATCAAGCCCTCGCCTCCGCCGTTAAGCCGCCTCCGATGCCGCCGATCAAGCCGCCGCCGCCACCATCAAGCCGCCCCTAAAAATGGCCGCCAGTCAGAAAACCCAGCGCCGGGTAAGAAATCTTTTACTCTCCCATTGCCTCCTAGCGCCCATTGTATTTAGGATACAATGGGCTCTTTTACTAGTATATATATATTGCTGCAATTACAGATTGCACAAAACAGTCTCCAGCTCTTCTTGTTTCTAATACTAAATCTAGGCAGGTTTCCCTGTTGTTGCCCAACATTAGTTGTGTGGTCCAATCCTGTGTGTGTATATTTAAAAGTCCCCCTGAGTTTACCGCAGCCTCCTATATATGATGATTATACTGTTTAAGTCTTTAATGTAGTTAGAAAACATGCACAAAGTATATATTCATTTGGTAGATTTTATAAATATGGATAAACACATATTCCAAAACCCAGCTCACAAAATCTTTATGTTTTTCAGTGCTGATGATTTATCATTTTGATGTTTATTCCTATATTCTCAGTTAGCAAACAGTGTAGTTAGGTATCTTAGGATGCATTACTAAAGATCTGAAAGTAAATATTGCATGTCTTTGCATTACCTCCCGCATATTTGTTCTGCAAGGGCGAGTGCCTGTTTCCCCACACCCCAACATTTCCAGATGCAACAGGACACTTGGGACAATAATACCTCTGGCCACAAGGTGGCACTAATGTTCTATGGAAACCTTTACAAATGAGACCTAACATGGGAAATAATAGGTTCCACTTTTTGAAGTTAAAGCTCCAACTGTAGCCTTGAATCATGTACATGAAATAGAAGTATAAATGCTTCCTCCCAGACTATTTTCCTGATCTAAAGCTGTCTCTTGTAGCTGCTACATGACTTCCCCAGGGAGGAGGAAAAATATTAAACACTACTTCCTCTGTGCAAACTTAAAAGGACTCCAGGGAATGGTAGAGGACAGGAAGGCCTGGAGGATCATTGTCCATGGGGTCGCGATGGGTCGGACACGACTTCGCACATAACAACAACAACAACTTCCTCTGACACCAGTGATCCAATTTCTTTCTCTCCTGACAGATGTTTTTAACTTTAATGAAAAGCAGGAGACCTTGATCACTAATCTTCTGTCACATCTTGTTTCAGACTCAGCGGCCTGAAATCAAACCATGCTGTAGCCAATGCAGCCAATGCCTTTTACCCAGGCGTGTGTTGGGTGTAATTTTTTCACCTTTATTTGAATATCATGGATAGAGGCAAACGGTTAAATGTGAGGAGTAGCACTAACTCGCAAATGAGCATTCTTGAAGAACAAAAATAGCTCCGTAACCTGATCTGGCAAGGTTACCTGCACACTGTAGCCTAATGTAATATTGTTCAGAATGTGACTACGATAAAAAATTGAATGGGAACTTTCAGGCGATCAACACATTGGTTGCAATGCCGTAAATTGTCAGGACCCCTGCTCCAGATAGAGATGCTATGCTTTGGCCACAGTTTGTGTTTCACCTTTCACACATACACAGGGATCCAAGATGTATTATTGAGAAACTGTTTAAGATTGCTACGTGCTGTCTAGAAACATACAGCAAAGCACACCCTGCCCACAGGCGTTACATTCTAAAAGTAGAAACAAGACACACTAGGGGGAAAAAAGAAAGTAAAACCAAAGGGGAGGAGGGAAAGCTAGGGAAAGCCAGCTAGTTCTGCTTATCAGTAAATGAGAACATCTTCTGGAGAAGTCGGCTGCACGCTCACATGCCCACTGTTCCAGATTGGTTCTCCACATAATTACATTTGTCCAGACTTGGTGCAAACATTGAAGCATTTGTGGTCAAGTATGTAATGCAGAAAACATATGAATAGTGTGGCTGAGTGATGGATGCATGGCTGTATTTATTCCAGAGAACCTAAGACCACCAGCGTACCATCCATTCATGACACAAGGAGGCCCTGTGTTCATTAACATTAAAATGGACCCAGGATTCTGTATGCCCCACAAAATCTGGCATCATTTCATGAAGTGTGACAACAAACTTGAGGATAGAGTCAAATGACAAAGAGTGCTTGTACTCAAAAGCTCACGCCTTGAATAAATCTTTGTTGGTCTTAAAGGTGCTACTGGACTCTGATTGTATATAGCATACTTGAGAAAACCAGGTTGTGGGAAGGCTGCCTAGCTAAAATGTGGTGGCTGTTTTGACAACATACATTTGCTCTGGCTGAGAAGGGTTACAAGCAGCTAACAGTTCCTTAAGAAAGGACACAAAGGCTGCAGATTCTCAACGCTGTCTGATTTTTGAGAGTAAGCAAAACCAATAAGCCTTAAACCCCATTCATCATTTGGTCAGTGGACAGAATAGTGGTGACTCCTGAATATAGCTTCTTGCAAAGAGAAAGGTGAGCACAGGAGTGACATCACATTTCATAGACCCTCACACTACTTTAGGTAAGGTACTTGGATAAATAGCCTCACAACTGAAAGGGGGAAAATAAAATGCTTAGACCAGAAAACAGAAAGAACTACTTCCAATGCATATGTGACTGAAATGTGGCAAGATACAATTGCTTAATTGGGAAGGCTTCACTTTGGGAGGTAAATGTTAAGTGATTTCACACAAAGTTGTAAAACATCCTTATCCCTGATGTTCAAACAGAAAGTAATGCCAAGAAGACATGCAAATTATTTTAAAAACCCTCAGCCTCTGCAGTTGATGACAGACACAGACAAAATACCAGCAGAAGAAGATTAATTTGTGACATTTGCTCCATGGTAACATCATGGATCCAGAAAAAAGGTGCTATTGACTTAAATCCATCTTTCTTAAGTTGAAAAAACAACTTACTAAAACTTGAAGTAGACATGTAGGCTGTGTGAAGAGCTTAAAAATAAGTGGTAAAATTAGCATTAAAAGGAAGTATATTACTAATAAAAATATATTTCTCATGGAACTATAGAAAACATGTTTGTCTATTTGTCATTCCATTTTTATCCTGTCCTTTCACCAAGAAGTTTAGTTCTCTCTTCTTCCATGTGACTCTAAAAATGACCCCATGAGAAATAATGATGGCCCCAGGATGGCCCAAGTTTTTCATTACAAGCTGGGATGTGAGCCTTAAAACCCAACAGATGAGGCAAATATTGCATATCTTGGGATAGTTCATAAAATGAGCACTGCAGGCTCATGCAGCCTCAGTTTACCTAGCTACAAAGATGAGCAGGGGGAAGGGGGGTTAAGCCTTCAATGTTCACTCTGTTTTGTTCTTCCCAGCCTGTTCCTCTATCAGTATTTTAAGATTGAGAAGAAGTGTTTTAAAGGGTACCTAATTTTGTAACTTTCAAAATGCTAATAGCAGACTAGGGAGTTAGTTTCAAACAGGAAAACAGAGTGAAGGTTGAAGGCTTAACCTTAAACCTCCTGTCCCTTCCATGCATGTTCCCAAAACAATCTGAGGTTGCACAAGCTATATTTTATGAAGAGGAAGCCATGTCTTGTCTGTTTGAACTCTCTGTTTTTCCAGTCATAGCCCAGCACTTTAACCATTACACCATGCTGGCTTTTGCAACAAGAGGGCAGAGCTACTGTTGATATTTAAAAGGAAGAAGGCAAAAACATTGTGCTGTTTATTTTATTTGCAGACAAGGGCCAGACATTTGAGGTTTGAGTAGGTTCATTGATTTTGGATCATTTAAAATTTGAAGCTATCACATCTTCTAGCAGAGAGGAAAAAAGGATAATATGCGTCAGCCTGCAAGGGGGCACTTTCTGGATCTGAGGGCCTTAAGGGCCAGTTGACCACACCAAGCTGGACCCCATCTCACACAGGTTTGCCCTAGGCCTAGATATTCAAAACCTTTGTGCAATAAAATTCCAGATTATTCCACTCACTGCTCACATGATTCTAAAAAATACATCTAAGCACACAGATCAGTGGTGTTAACCATGGCCAGCTCAGAATCAGCTAATCAGACACAGATCACCTGAAAAAAATAGTTAGCTGTCTGGAATTATGTGATGCATCACTGAAAACAGTCAGGGATACCTAGCTGAGCAAAGTAAATGCTGCCAAAACCCAACAAGCAGCCAATGTTCATTAATAAAGAATGAGGAGTCCAGTTTGACCAGATGCTTCAAAGCGCTATTGCCCTGGATCAACCTCGTGTCCTTAGCATTATAACATTTCTAAGGCCAAACACATTGTTTGGATTAAAATCTCAGTTTTCTACCACAGAGAGGCAAGTTTCCAGGCTGCAGTGCACATCTGGTGGAGAGATGCTAATTGGCAAACCATCTTTGGCCTCTGGGATATGAAAAGAGATTTTTCTTCTGATAACTAAAATTTACGCTACATTGCTGATCCTTGGGCTCCATGAACTACCATATGCATATATACAATTTACACGCAATACACATATGCTATGCCAACAGCAACCCTTCTCCAAAATCAAGGAGCTTGCCAACTTCATTCACTTCTCACTGATCAATTATACATTGTTGTTGAAAACTTTGTAAAAGTAGTGACTGGTGAAAAAATCCACAACACAATTTTGATTATGACCAAATTTAGAGAACCTTACTATACCAATCCTTTTCCAAACTGGGCTACCATTTTATTTTTCACATGATTCAGTGCCTATCACTTATAAAAGCCTAAAAAACTGTCCAATCTACCACTCAGTGGATCTGTACTGTAGATCATAGAATCACAGAATCATTGAGTTGGAAGGGGTCATACAGGCCATCTAGTCCAACCCCCTGCTCAACGCAGAATCAGCCCAAAGCATCCTAAAACATCCAAGAAAAGTGAAATTTTTCCCCTGATATCTAGCCTACATTGTTGTAGTTTAAACCCATTAATGCACATCCTTTCCTCTGCAGCCAATGGAAAAAGCATCCTGCCCTCCTCTAAGTGACAACTTTTCAAATACTGAAAGAGGGCTATCATGTCCCCTCTCAACCACCTTTTCTCCAGGCTGAACATTCCCAAGTCCCTCAACCTATCATGTACTATAACATCTTATGGAGTATTTGCTTGTCCATTTCTGTTAGAGGCATAAAGCATGGACAGGGCTTTTGAAACATGGAGGGAAAGAGGAAAAGAAGCATCTTTGCAAAGCAGTATCTATGCTAATCAGTGGTACCTTAAAGACCGATAACATTTACTTCAATATGAACTTTTGTGAGTCACAGTTCACTGATTTTGGAACATTTTTTCAGCTGTAACATCTTGCTTAGTGTTTGCTTTTCTCTCTTCTTGCAAGTGTAAAGAATGGGTGAAGGGTACATGCTAAAGGACTCCTGGCTGTTGGGCTTTCAGTCCATGGTTTGTAGCCTGTTTCTTCAGATGAGTCAGCTACTGCATCCAGGGAAGACCCCAGAGGTAGTTCATTATTGTTTTTTCTTGGCTGGTTCATTCATATGAAGTACGTGTCTTCACAGTACAGGTCTTGGCAGTAGTACATATGAAAAGGATCTGGGGGGACTTAGTAGACTAGACACTGAACAGGAGTCAGCAGTGTGACTCAGTAGCTAAAAAGACAAATGGGATTTGGGGCTGTATTAAAAGAAGTATAGTGTCCAGATCACGCGAGGGGATGTTACCACTTTACTCCTCTCTGGGAAGACCTCACCTGGAGTATTGTGTCCAGTTTTGAGCACCACAACTAAAGAAAGATGTAGACAAACTGGAGTATGTCCAGAGAAGGGCTACAAAGATAGTGAGGGGTTTGGAGACCAAGTAATGTGAGGAAAGGTTGAGGGAGAAAAGAGAACTAAGAGGGGATATGATAACCCTCAAAAACTTGAAGGGCTATTGTATAGAAGATGGAACAGAGTTGCTTTCTGTTGCCCCAGAGGGTCAGACCAGAAGCAAGCAAGCAAGCAAGCAAGCAAGGAAGGGTACTGAATCTATATGGAAAGAAACTTGAAAATTTGTTAATGGTTTCGATAGCACACTTTCAAACTTGTTCTTATTCTACTTTCAAAACCTCTGCTGCAAAGCAAGTTGAGCCTATAGCCTCAAAATTCCCAGGGAGTGAGGGAAGGGCATCAACGGGAATTCTAAGTTTGACACCTCTTACATCCAAACCCCTCTTTCTGATCCATTTCATTATACATTGGCACAACACACAGTTATCAGATGCAGGTTCTAGCTATGAAAGGACAAACAAGATGGGCAGCTTTTCATCAGTAGGGAGGGAAAATATCTATCAGTTCTCATCTGCTAATTGATCAATTACATTTCCCTGTTGGAAGCAATGCACATGACTGACACATATGGACACACCTTTTCCTTTTCTGACGGCTGTGGCTTTTCTTCAGCCCCACTTCCACCATCTCCAGACATCTAAAAAATATTTTTAAAAAGGAGGCAGATAAGTAGGTCAAGAGAGTGATAGCTGTTTGCACTTAACACATTTTGTTTGGGTAGCTGTTTCCCTGTAAACAAACCACAGGGATATGCTTGGTCCAAGAAAAGTTTGGTCTGAAAATACGGTTCTAATTTATATTAATATTACATCTGCTTTGGACATGTCCAGTCATTTGGTTTTCCTGGGAAGAAATTTTTCATATAAATTTTGTTTTAGAATGTTCATTGGTTTTTGAGGATGCTTACGTATTTGAGAACTATCTACTCATCTCTTGGAGATTAATCATTGGCCAACTGAAATGGACCTTCTTTGCCCTCACTACGGCTAAAAAAGTCATAACTGGAGAGATAAATGCTCATCTTTTAAATGAATTGAGGACCTCAGAATACCAATGTTAGATGACAACTGCACATGGGCTTTTAGATATTTGGAAGCCTTTTATACAAACTTATTATGCACAGATTTGGTAAGGTCTTGGAGGAGGAGCGTGTCTCGTGGCATAAGCGCCACACCCCGAATGCCTCCTCCTCCACCTGTCAGTCCAGCAGCCAGCCAATCACCTTCCATCCCCCACCCCTGACCACCCCCTCCATCATCTACATTCCCCCAAGGCTCAGAGCCTGCAGATCCCTGCTACGTGAGAGCTGCCCTTGCCGGTGAGTTCCCTTCCCAGGGGCCTCCAGACTGCAGCCTTTCCAGGTCCTGGGGGGAGGGAGAGGCCATCCACAGAGTTCTTCCACCACCACCCCCAAATCTAGCACCCATTGTATTCCTGAATGCAATGGGTTTGGTCCCTAGTATATATATATTAGGAATGGAGTTAAACTGGCACATGAGCCAAAATTCAGCATGCACTTGGAATGGTTCAGAACTCCCAAACTGATGCTTGCTGAAGTGTGTTCCCTGAATGTTTACTGGACTTTTATCCATTTTAACTGTGGGTAAATCAGTACAGAAACAGAGGGTCTGAGTCTGTAGCTGACCAGTTATGTTTAAATGGTTGCAAACCATTTCACCTGTTGGTTTATTTCACTTCCCCCTGTGAAGTGACATGGATCAGCAAAATGGCTGCCAGACATCTCAGACTAACAGCTAACAGGTTCACCTCCAAAACTGACTGGTGAAATGGCTGCCACCATTTAAACCTAATAATTAATGGGCTGCAGCTGCCTGCTTTTAAGTATAAATGGCTGATAGACATTAAACCCAGCCAAGAGAAAGGGGGAATCGAACAGACCAGACCGGTTTGGTTCAGGAACCACCCTAAACTCAACTGGAATTTTTAGGTTTGTGCCCATCTCTAATATTTTTGTTTCTATTTTATACATATCCTTTCCCCCCCTTTTTCTTTTAAAGTCTATTGAGTTGCTAGATTTTAATTTTTTCCCCTTGTTCTTTTTTTGTTTTGTATATTTTTGGAATAAAGGACATTTTAAAGAATATATCTTAAAAGTTTAAAATGTGTTCCTTAAAGCTAGTCTGGAAAAATCCAAAACTTTATCAAAAAGGTCAACGTTTAATTATAAAGTTCTTTGTATACATAAAATCTCAGGTTTAACCCACAGCCTCTCAAGTAGAAAGAGACAGACCATGGGTTTGACATTTTAAAATGGCTAATGTTTGTATGCTCAGAAACTGCATAGAGAACACTCACCATATCAGAATCATCCTCCTCTTCTTCACACTGGACTTCAGCTGCCCGAGGATCTCCTTTCACTTTCAGTTCTGCAATTACACCCTACAAAGCCAGAATCATACACAAGATTAGTCTTCAGCCTTCCTAAAGCAGAAAGCACCATTCCTAAACTGCTGGGAGGCCTCAGGCCTGTATGTAACAATTGATTAAATTTCCCATTTGATTGTAGGCCGATCCCATATAGATGATCTGACAGAATTCCCACTTGAACAGACAGATCCAGCAGCAGGAGAAAAGAGTGTTTGGCAACTCGGGAAGATGAAGGAGCACCCACCTGGCTGCTCAGCAATGGTCAACGTTTGTTCCTGGAGTGGAGGACCTCCTGATGACACCTGGGGTTTGGCCACTATGTGACACAGAGTGTTGGACCGAATGGACCACTGGTCTGATCCAGCATGGCTTCTTTTATGTTAACATGAAAGAACTGTTCATGTGACAGGAAAGGTGGCACCAAATCTACAATGCTGACTGAGACAGTCACTCACTGTGCCCACATTTGGTTTATAAGAATCAGAAATCTAAGCCTGAGGAGCCGAGACTAATGTTCCTCTGAAACAAATATATGCCAACTGATCAGATCAATGCCCATAATTGGAATTGTACAGAACTTTTATCCCAAGATCAGACTGCAACGTGATCCTGGTGACTGACCTTTACATTGGAGGGTGAACACTGGCTCATGTGCTTGAATCATCTAATTGCTCTGCCTGCATCTTAACATTGCAAATCTTGTTTGCTCTTACAACTATCCCTCAGGGCACACTATGGTCTGAATCAAATGTGTTAAACTAGCACAAGGAGCACTAGGGCAGAAGTGTGTATAGCATTCGTTGTTCGAGAAATACTTGGATGTGAGCCCATCTAGATTCTGCAATTTCAGAATAATTAGACTCCATTCTTGTCAGTTAAGCCTAGAGGACATACATTTGAGCAAAGGTAGTGCTAAAGAACTAGGGATGGGTGTACATGCTGCTTCAAACACTATTCAAGTACCCTGCTAGCTGAATCCTTACCATGGGAAAGGGTTAACACTTTGGAGGCCAAGCACACAGCATGACCATCAGGCAGCAAGCTGGCCCTTGGAATCTGACAGAGACAGCATTCCTGCTCCAGCATGCTGACTAAGCCAATTTAATGGGGGTCACTGACACAAATCACAGAGAAGGACTTGATAACATTTTCAACCAATGTTCTGTGTATGCAGCTGCCCTTCAAAGCCATTCCAGAGCAGACACTCAAAGGCTTTTGCATAGCAAAGGGTACATATAAGGAGAAGCCATTATTGCCTCATCTCCCACAGACAACCCCCACAGCAAAAAGGCAAATTCCCCACTTACAACACCAGTCAGTCACCTTTAAATAAAACAAAGAAATTAGAAATGTGTAATGGTGGAGCACAGTGGGAGCAGTGATCCCGCAGATAAGTGGGCCCATGGCTAGTCAGGGCTTAGTAGGGTAATCATCAGTACCTTGAACACAACCCAATAACTATCAGATCAGCTGTTTCTATCTTAATTTATGTAAACAACCAACACTTCTAATAGATATTAGAAGGACGGGTCTTGGATCATTTACAAATAAATGCTGAAGATTCTTACTTCAGAATCTCTTACTTATGATGCTGTGACCATCTCCCAGCAAAAAGACCTTGATGCTGTACCATAATCTCCACCACTGGCCCATCAATGAGAATGACTGCAAAAGGGGACTTCATACAAACTCTGAACCTTTGCCAGCATGTAGGCTGTATCTTAACAACTGATCACTCTTCTTTCACCTGCTACCTGTTTCCATGCCTTCCGGGTTGGAAGTTATGCCTGCCTCCTTATAATTTGTAAATTAAAAGATACAATTACTCTCTTTCTCCAAATACACACATTTCTCTAATGAAACAGTAAAATTTTCCATGACTTTGAATTCTAGCTTATTTAAGTACATCATTAGAAGCAAAATTTGAATCTAAGTTCAGATTGTCTTCATTAAAGGTCCTCAAAAGAGTGGTTAAGTCACATTTTAACTGTTTTCCATGGGTTTTGTCTGGGTTCCTCAACTGGACTTTCAGCCAATTGGTCAGTCACGCATCAGCTGTAACTTCCCTGCTGAGAACTTAATTCCCAAGTAAATCTGGGCCTGATTTGGATTACTATCACAGCATACAGAGAGGAAGAGTCTTCACACCAATCCCCATAAGCAGGTTTTCCTGACCTCATATAGCCCAGATGGTGTTATTTGCCCTCTCAGGGAGGGAACTGTACATGTAACCTATCATTGCACATGCATGCCCCAAACTGCTGGGGTTTTTTATCCTTGCATACAGGTACTCTGGGAGGAAAGAGTGGTGCGTGTATGGAAAATTCTGTTATGTTTTGTCAGTCAATTAACACAATCCCTCTCAGTCAGTCAGCAAGTGCCTCTACTTCTATGAACTTCTATGGCTGAGACAGAGTCAGTGTTTCAATAAGTTACTGTAACAAAAGGAAGTTATGAACTTTGTTATGAACAAAGTTTACCTCAGTAAGAATGTATGAGATTGAATCTACCTTTGTTATTACAATTTAACCAACTGAGAAAAGAGAAAAGCCTGTCAGCTGTATAAGTAATGTTCTTTATTGGTTAACTGTGATTATAAGTAAACATGTTTACTTATAAGTAAACAGAAAACTGAATGATTATTTCAAGCAAAAAAAGAACTGATCAAGTAAAAACCAATCTGATCTTAACCGATACAGCAACACTGTCTCAAAACAAAACTTCTAGGCTTACTCTGCCTGGGATTTTGTGGTCTAAAGGCTTTCACACAGATTTATTCTTATATTCAGCAAGGTTTAAACCATGAACCCAGGCCAAAATTCAATTTTTACTACACCAACAGGGCTAACAGCACCTTTCTGGGTGTGTTTCAGATTGGGATTTGAGGAAACAGTGTGGAGGTGAATATAGACACCTGTTCTTCTTGAACCCTCCTGTCTCTATTCAAATCGTACCCATTTATACTTGAGAATTCAGTTTCTAGTTAGGGGATACAGACATAAATCATAAAAAACCATAATATGTGGTCTGCTTCTCAGACCCTTTTATGAACTATAATTTGTAGGAACAAAGCCGTCATAGCTATTATATGGAGCCTGTAATTATTACATGGAGAGCCATTCCTGCACATTAGTTCACTTCTAGGGCATCAGGTGAGTTTTCCCACTAAACTACAAATATCCTTTAAGTACTGCCACGATGTGAGGGCAACTGTGGTGAGGCACTGCACGCAAACAACATATTATGTTGTGGCAGCTGAACCAGGCTGGTGTTCAGTATGAATGAAATTTACACTCAAAAAAGGTCATTAATCTCCAGCCTCCACTTCTCCTTCATCCTCATTAACTGTAACTTTTTGACAAAACATTAAGAACTCACTCACCACACACACCATTCTGCCCCTCGAGCATCCTTTCCCAAACTTTCGTAAGCTCCTGCCAGATAGCTACAGATGTTTTGTGTGCTGAGATCTTACCCTTGGAAGTTTGCCAGGCCTGTTTGTTCAGGAGCAGGATTTATGTATCTCATCTCTTGCACTAAACCCCCCCTGGACTATTTCATGCTCCTATGGTAGGAGAATGGAGAAATGGAGACAGGCAGGAACAGGTCAGTGACTGCAAGAAGTTGCATGGCCTCAAGTGAGGAAATTCAGTCAAAGTTCTTGAGGAGGCTCCTTGTTCTTAGCAGAGGAGGTAAGAATGGGCTGGTCTTTTGCAAGTCAGTTTGTGGTCATTTATTTAGTAATGTATCAACACACATCACATACTTCCAAAAAAGACTGCCAAGGCAGCTTCCATTTCACTTTGTGCTTTCTCAAACATTATCCAGAATTGCCTCCCATTGTTCTACTCTTAAGGAAGAAGAAGGCTGACCTCACTGGGTGATACAGAGGGAAGTGAGAATTTTGGACACAATTTCCAGTTTAGGGGTACACTGAATTTTTACCTATAATAATCTTCAGAAGGAAAGAAATGTTCTTTTTGTAGGTGGGGGTTTCACCACTGCCTTTGCTTACTGTGTTCTCATGTTATGCCCCACCGGTCCTGTCTGTGTTCAAGAACTTCATCACCATTCTGAAAACTACAACAACACATTCTCTTCATGGGAATACCCCACAACCCAAGTGAGGGAGGAAGGTGCATTCTGGAGAGTCTGAAATATTTTATGAAATATATAAGCTCAGACAGATTCAAATAAGTAGCCATGTTGGTCTGAAGCAGCACAATAAAATCAGAGTCCAGTAGCACCTTTAAGACCAACAAAGATTTATTCAAGGCGTGAGCTTTCGAGTGCAAGCACTCTTCCTCAGACAGTGTTTCCTTAGTCCTGGGCAAATCCCATTTGAAATTCATGCCAAAACTAAAGTCTTCTTCGAAGCTTGTGAACTTTCTAGCCTCCAAGCAAGAATTTGATTTTGACCAACCATTTCCACATGGAGAGGATTCCCTGATGCTGACACACCACCACTACAAATGTAGCTGCTTTTGCAACAGCATGCCCAGATGTAGGAGGGTATGTTTCTTAGGCTTCCCCTTATGCCCACCATTCTGTCTCCCCCATGCCAATAGAGGCTTCTTACTTTAAACAAAAATGGTACTTGCTCTGTCACAATAGATTCAGTTTAGTTTAGATATATATACTACCACTCATGGCAATTACCATCCTGTGGCGCTTTACAATATAAAACAGTAAAAATTCACAATAATTCCAAAATAAAAATTACCAAACAATAAAAAGAACAATAAATAAATCGTGGCATAAAGTGCAAAAAGAATCTCTCAGTCCCAGCTCTACTATACCAACCTAGGAGTCTAGGGGTTGATCTCAATGCCTAGCCAGGGGGGACCCACAGCTAACAACCCTGGTCATCCACCTGACTTCTAACAAATGCCTGGTGGAAGACCTCGGTCTTGCAGGCCCTGTGGAACCTAGGTAGTTCCATCAGGGCCCTCAGCTCTTCCGGGAGTTCATTCCACCAGGTTGGGGCCAGGGCCTGGTCAATGCCAGGCAAACTTCCCAAGGACCCAGAGGATTCCTACCCGCAGAGTGAAGAGTGAAGAGCATAAGCAGGTAAGTGGTCCCTCAGATATGTAGGACCCAGGCCATGTATAGCCTTAAAGGTCAAAAACAAAACCTTGAACTTGATCCAGAAGCAAACTGGTACCCAGTGTAGTATGCTAAACGGATACAATGACTCCTGGGTTTTGTTTCTTAAGTGCACCACTACTACCTTGCAACTGGATCTCCACTCCTGTGGGAAACTGGAGGCTGCTGGCTAGGCTGCTGCTCTATTTGTGCTCCTGCTGGGAGACTTCCCACTGGCAACTGGAGAAGCAGAAATCCCCAGTCACCAAAGCCAGGCTGGAGAAGAGACTGGCTGGCCAACAAAGAGTTATTCTCCTTGCTTCTTGAAGCAGGACTTACTATAAGACAAATTTATCTTCTTAAGACTCTGCCCCCTACCTCACCCATTGACCCATCCCTCTCTGGCTTCTGCCTTCTTGACACATGCTTTTTCTCTCTATCTGCTCTGCTGGGATGCCATATTTTCTCCTTTCCCTCCTTAGGCATAGGGAGACAGGCAGAGTCCACGGGAGGAGGAGAGGGTGGCCAGGGCAGGCAAGCCCCCACATACCTAGGCCCAATAAACAAAGGCAAAAATCTTACCCTTAGCTGGGGTGGGGGAAACAGCGGGCATACAGTGAGACATAGAAAATGGTACCTATGTAGGTGGGGAAAACTGAAAAGCCACACTTCCCCATCCATAAGGTGAATACAGCATCTCAAGTAAGATCTATCAAAGAGGGTTTGAGAAAACATGCTGCAAGGCAGGAGAAAACCTGCAAGTGGTCTGACTGCACAATGTTGCCAGAAAGCCCATTGTTGTTGGAGTAGACAAGCTGAGCAAATCGTTTATGCAGGAAAAACCCAGTTTTCCAAATTTCTTCCAATTTTTTGGCCTTAAGGAGCAGGAAATGACCACTATTAATTCCTTGACCTTTTTAAAATAAGAAGATGGCTTGCATTATTTACATGTAGCATCTGCTAAACGATTCTCCTCCATTAGCCGAGTCCTGATGCGAATATTTGCTTTTATTCCTCAAGATAATCCACTCATCCTTAGCATTTATTTATGTTTAACAGCTACTGTATACATCTGAAATTAAAAGCAGCCTTAACAATTCCAATACGAGGCTGACCAGACTTGCACTTCAATTTCAGTGCCAGTGACTGTCTCTCTCAGTTGATTATGAATGAGCCATGACCATTTGAGAGCCAGTTTGGTGTAGTGGTTAGGAGTGCAGACTTCTAATCTGGCGAGCCAGGCTTGATTCTGCACTCCCCCACATGCAGCCAGCTGGGTGACCTTGGGCTCACCACAGCATGGATCAAGCTGTTCTGACCGAGCAGTGATATTAGGGCTCTCTCAGCCTCACCCACCTCACAGGGTGTCTGTTGTGGGGAGAGGAAAGGGAAGGCCTCTTTGAGACTCCTTTGGGTAGAGAAAAGCAGCATATAAGAACCAACTCTCCTTCTAATACATAAGAACTCCACTTGAGTCCTTGGGTTGGGTCCTCTTCCCTTCCTCCTCCCCACTCCCATAAGCACCTCAGCAAAGTAGCCAACCTTTGCCCAATAAGTTAAGGGTTGATATGGGTAGAGAGACTGTTCACTGTTTACCAGAATGTATCAGCTACAGAATTTTCTTGCCTCTCCTGACCCCCATAAAAGAAGAACACAGCAGTAGGTTTGTTCTCAGTGGGAAGGCCCAATCATATTCACAGGGGTCACTAGACTGACAAATTACACCAGTGTCTGGAAATTAACTTGCTGATGAAAAATGTGAATTACTTCCACTTCATTATTTATGTTGGATGATACCATGGAATGAAGATTTAGAGTCATTTCCCAAAGAAAAAGAGCCTCCAAAGGTGAAACAGAAAAGTTACCACTGTCACGCAAAAGCACTAGCAATACCCTACTGCTGGCCCCTCACAATCTTTAACCGCTCCTGTGGTTAAATAAAAGAGTAAGGCCACCTGGGGAGGAGTCAGGGTGGGCCCTGTCCAGGATAAAAACTCAGAGGGCCTAATCAGGAGCCGCAAAGCGGCTCCTGATTGGGCCCTCCGAGTGTCCATCCAGGGCCAAGCAGCCAATGGGGAGGCACGTGAAGCACCTTCCTATTGGCCCCTCACCAGGACAGACCAAAATTCCATTCACCCAGCCCAGTCTGGCTGCCAGTCTGCTCCTGACCACCGCAGGGAGTGGAAGTCAGTAGGGCTGCCATGGGGGATGAGAACACAGGTTGTGCAAGCCCTTTTTGCCCCAAGGCTGTTCTAACTGTCATGTCCAACTGTAAATTGCCTCAGAACCCCGACAGAGCTGGCAGGAGGCTGCAGAGTGCTCCCCCTCCCCCCCTTCAGGCCTGCTGTGAAGGAACCTCTGACAGGCCCTGACTGAGGAAAGGAAGCCTTTCCAAGAGCAACGCAGGGGAGCCTGAGGGCCTTCCTTTTGAGGGGGGGAACTTTCCCCTTCTGCCAAGCAGTTGGCTGACAGGGAGGCCACAGAAAAGCCCCTCTCACTTAAAATACTGCTCTGGCCAGGGGTTAGACACAGCCAAGCCATGTGTCTTTCTTCTTTGCAACTCTCTGCAGGTTTGAGGCCACTGCACAGCGTTATTCTGCAGAGGAAACTAGCTTTTTTGTCTCCTGTTTCATCTGCACAGCAACCCTGTGCAGTAGGCCTCAACATTCAATGCCATGCCCTTACAGACTGGACAACTCCTCCCCTTCCTCTTCCCACTGCCAAGCTTTAGCGCCTGTTGTATTCTTGGAGACAACGGGCTTTGCCCCTAGTACCAAATAATTTGAAAAGGGAATTTCGCAATATACCCACATGTAATTAACATACACATCAGATTAAAAAAAATTAAATGATTTAAATGATGGATATCTCAACTTGCTCAAACTGTCCTACATTTTGCAGCACTGCTGGGCTACTTCATACCTAGTGTAGAGAGTGGTCAAGATGGGAAAGAAGACTAACCACTTACGGTGACACAGTGCACACATGTTTTTATACCATCCTACTACTAGATGAGGATATAAGGAAATGCACGTTAATAGCCCTTAATGGATCAGAGACTTCCCCCCCCCTTTGTTCTGATTAGTTCCTAAACAGCAACTGTAACACAGAATAAGGTCATTGGCAGGTTCTTTTCTCAGAATAACTGGTGTTCACTACTTGTCTACATGTGTAACAACCCTCCTACAGTCATGCCCTAGAGACCTCTGGCAAGGTTAAAGTAATTTGAGTAACAGAAAGACCCACTTTTCTTGTACCCTGAATCTGATCTTCCCTGTGGAGCCCCCATTCTCACCAACAATAACTGTGTACATTTTAAAAAATGCAAAGGAGACAGCATTCTAATATACAGCTAGGGAGAACATTGTCTGGGAATACCTCTGCATAGTTCCAAGCATCATCAATGGTCATTTTGTTGCTTGTCCCCATTTTCTTGTTGTTCTTACTTCAGAACAGCAAGATAATGGTCTTGTTTTGCTATTCAGGGTGAAAATGCATTCATTTACTGTATTACTTTAGCAATTACCTCTTGGATTCAGCAGTGCTCACCTGATATTTGTCTGGATCAGCCCCTCCAGCTTGGGCCACAAAAAGGCCAGAGCCTTCTTCCAGCTCCATCTCATCAGGTGAGCGCTCAAAACGGACTCTCTCAAATGCCTCGCAGTCCATGTAGAGAACCACCTCTTCCTCCTCAACACTGATGGCAAAGCGAGTCCACTGATTGACAAGAGAAGGCACCGTGAATGTGGCAGCAGCATAGGAGTTCTGAGAGCCAGGCTCTGTGTAGTAGAAGATTATCTGTTGCTTCCCATCCTTAACCTCTGACAGTTTCACGCCAACATAGATGATCGTCTGGGAAGCATCTGTGATGGCAAAAAGCACCCCGGCTTTGTCCGACGTGGGCTGAATATGGAATAGGAGGGAGAAGTCTCTGTAAAAAGGGCTGGGGAGGTGGTAACGGGCCACTTGGCCAGTGTTGGCATCCAGTCCAAACACATAGCCGGGACTATTGTCAGGGCCATATATTTTGGTTATCTGGTCTGGCGGGGGATCCCCAATCAGCTCTAAGAGACCAACTTCTGTGCTGAAATTTTCTGTTGAGAGAAGAAAACAGGCATTTCAGATCCAAGCAAGATAAATCTGTGCGATGTAGAATACACTCATACGGCAAAACATCCCAATAATCACAATATTAAAAGGGAGGTGGCACAAATCTGTGTTGATAGAAAACCATCAAGACCTGTGCTGAGGACAATTTTTTGTCTGTCTTTTCTCACCAACTTATTATATCTTATGTATTATGTATCCTTCTCTTATTCCCTTGCCTCTAGAAGCTGTCTCCAGCCACAGGAAAGTTTATTCCCAGGACTGCAGGATCCATATAGACAAAACTGCCTTTTCTTCCCTTTTCTGTCAGCAGCCCAAGGCTAATGGAAGAGGCAGAACTGGCTAGTTCATCCCCTTCTCTTTCTCCTCCCCACTCCCATTTTCTGACCAGTCAAAAAAATTCCGAGGATTGGAAAGGACTAACATATCAAAAACTCAAACCTCCATAGATTTACATGTTTTGCTAACAGGCTGTAGTATATTCTGGCTATATGTACCACAGCTATGACTTTAGTTTCAAACTCAGATATTTACTACATAGTTACAGTATACAGTAACACATTTGTGAAGAATCATAGAATCATAGAATTGGAAGGTACCTCCAGGGTCATCTACTCAAACCCCTACACAATGCAGGAAAGAGGGAGTTGCAAATATGATTTAAATATTCTTATCCTGAATCTCTCCCAAGGATACAATTTCTATCCATGGTACCCTACTTCTTGTTACCACAACCATTTTACGTGAATGCCTATTTATCATTTTAATTCCAAACATCACCAAACTAATGGGGCCCCGGTAAAGGAATCTCTGTCATACAGACTGATCCACAGAATAAATCTGAGTTTATTGATAGCTACAGTACTTTAAAATGCCCGGTGATTTTGAGGAGACTCTCCACATTTGCTCTGTTTGATCAAGTGAAAGTGACAAAGAGCATAAGAAAATTCCATAACAAAACAATCCTTGAGCTATCTTTGATAATCCTCCTGCTAAGTCATTAAAGCACCATCAAGTCCTCCAGGTCCTGACCTTGATAGTCCTGATCTTGTCACATCTCAGAAGCTAAGCTAAGACTTTCAAGGAATGCCAGGGCCATGACACAGAGGCAGGCAATGGCAAACCACCTCTAAATATCTCTTGCCTTGAAAACCCTATGAGATTGTCATGTGTCAGCTGTGACTTGACAGCACTTTCCACCATCACCTGAGTTCTCTATCAGAGCAAAGCAAAACTACAGAATGCACAGTTACTGGCCCATGGTCACCCAGGATGCCACTCGAAAATATTTGAATAGCCCTACCTGAACAAGCAGTGGTGTGAACTAACTGCCTTTGGATTACTTCCCCCCACTGAAGTAGAAGGTAATGCTAACTACAAAACTTGCAAATGAATAATGTCTTGCTCATAGAAATTTATTTTTTCCACTGACACATATGCCTGCAAAAGTAGGATAAATCCACATAAAATGGCAGGACAATAACAGTGCTGAATGAGTTTTAGTCTAAATAATCTGCATTATCTGCATGTGGCTATGTTATCTCTGTAGAGATATTTACTTTGTTCATTACATCCCACTTTCTCCTGTAGGCTCAGGGAGAATTTGGATAAAATTTGGATAGCTCAAGAAAACAAGAGAGGACAAACTGAAGGGCTTTCCACACAAGGACCAATTTTGCTGAATGTTTGCAGTATACAGAAACGCTATATTTAATAGTGAAATTTTGTCATTCCGCATACCTTTAATTCTAGTGGAATATTGACGTCCAGGTAGTGTTGTATTCATTCCCCACATGTTTCCGGTCTAGCTGGAATCGCAACAAAGGAAGCAATATTTTTCTGCGCTTCTTCCCACCCCTGGCCGTCAATCAAATAGAACAGCCAATGGAATGTTGTGTTCGTGCTCCCAAAAAGCCCCTTTCCCTTTAAGAACTTTTTTTAAAAAATACAAACACACCAGTCGCAACGAATATTTGTTCAATCATTGTTTCAGAAAGACCTTTTTTGCTGGTGTAGGAGCTGGCACTTAATTGTTTACACGCTCCTCAAGTAAAAAAAACATCCCCCCCCCATGGGCACGATTTTTGGCCGAAATTACGGGCAGTGTCGAACAGGGGGCTGTATTGTGCTTGGGAACTTTAAAGACACTTGCAGTAGGGAGCTTTGTTTTACTGTTAAGCATTTCTGTGGAGGGACTTTAGCTGGAGAAGCCTTGCTCGTTTGTTGCTTTCCCTGGTCTAAGGGGGAAAAAATGGCGATCGCTTCTCCGGAAGTTTGGGGCCGAGAGCGGGAGAGGAACATTCTTTCTACCGCTACATTGAGAACGCACGTGTCTTTGACTGATGTGTTGCAGCTTGTACTCAGAAGTGTAGTGGTTTTTTCAGGGGGAATCCACTTTTCCCAATTTCCCAAAAAGCGCTATAACGAAGCGAGTTTTGCAGGAGTGTTGCAGATTGTGTACGACGTCATGCGGAATGTCGATTTAATAGCGTTTACCAAAGGTAAGACTTCTGCTACTTTTAAGTTGTGCGGAATGGCTCTGAAAATAACATTGCATCCACTCATTGATGCTTTTTTGTCTCTATGACTTGCCCTATTTTACAGTGCTCTGACAATTTGTCTTTCCACTTTCTTTTTCTAATTCTCAGACCATAAACACAAAAAAAGACAATACAACTCTAGAATTCCTAGATCTTCTTAAAATGATGAACTTTTCCCTTAAACTAGTCTACTAGGAAAGGGATGGAAAAATAGCTAGTTGGTGGGAAAATAGCTACAGATGGATATGGTGGCAGGGCCCCTCACTCACATCTCCTGATTAAAAAGCAATGGGTTCTAAAGGGCCTCTGTGAAATGAGGAGGGGCCTGATTCAAGTTTTATATACACATCATCCTCTGTATTTCTGTAGCTCCAAGGGAAATCGTATATCTAATTCTTCTCCCAAATTCCACCAATGAATGGCAGATATTATGTCTGGAGATAAGGCATTTGACAGGATGAAATGGTCTATTGTGTCCCAGCAAATTATACAGCATTTTACAGATTACCATCATACAGCTCAGTAAATTGTCCAAGGAAGTGAAATGTTAAGCTCTTCCTGAATCTGCATGCCTAACAGCTACAAACAATACAGGACACAAATTTTACTCTCTGCTGATTCTATTAAATGGTACAGTCCCAAAGAGCTAGTGTTGATAAAAGAAAACATGCTGCTTGATAGCTCTTTACTTGTGTATTTGACCACTTACAGTATATTCAGTTTAGCAAACAGTCATAGTATACGGATACTGACTAATTCCTAATTCCTAAGACAACTTTCTGCATGTTGGATGTGGACATCCTACCCGTGAGCTCTACGTGTAGCCATTTCACACGACTTATTTGTGAAGACTGAATGAGCCAGAGACAGAAATACAGGGCAGTGCAGGGCAGTGCAGTGACAAGCTCTACCCCTCAGCATGTTTGCATTCACTGGAAGGGTGTTCATGTGGCACAAGTCCTCCATGCACCTGGGAATTCTGGAAAAACAGTTCCTGATTGCAGGAAGAAAGCCCTACAAAATAAACTTCTAAGTGCATGGAATCCTTACAAATAAATGGGCTATGCTGGAAACTGCTAGAGGCTGCTGTCCTGATGCTATTCTTCTCCATTCCCACTAGTATTCAGACTCCACAGCTATGTGGAATTGCCACTGATATACCAATATCTTGATCAATAATCCATGCAATATACAAGGAGCCAGAATGTTCCAACTTCCACTGCCATCCCTCCACTACAGGAGACCTTTGGTATGATCACAACTTCTATTTCTGCACTGATTTACTGCACACTCAGATTCATACATGGTCTTGCAGAAGAGGGTACATGTGTCAGAGATAATAGTTTAATCTGGGTAGCTGTAATAGTAGAATAAAATTCATGTCCTGTCCAGTGGCATCTTAAAGATCAATAAAAGTTTCCAAGGTATAAGATTTCATCAGTCAAAGCTCACTTTATCTATTAATTCTCTTTGTATCTGATGAAATCAGCTTCAACTCACAAAAGGTTATACCCTGGAAAAATTTATTGGTTTTTAAGGTGCTACTGGACTTGAATTCAGTTCAAGTCAGAAAGGAGCAACATGTGGGGCCATTCCCCAACTAAGATCTACTTTTTAGTGACTACTGAGATGTATGCAAGTTCTTGCATGAGCAGATCCTTCCTATGAAATCCATCTACCACAACAAAGGAATGGAAGGAATACATCATTAGTTCAATTAACAAACAAATAAGGGTTAACAATTCAATCATGCTGTCTGTTTTGAAAACTCTGACCGATTCCGCATGGATGTATAAAACTCATACTGCCTCCTGCTTGCAAACGCACAGTTGTAAGCCACACATTTGCAAGCTTCCAAACAGGAGACCCCTCCCACATTTTCCTGCCACCTCATCACAGCTTTTTGCCTCCTGATGAGGCAGCAAGGGAAAACAATGCAAACTTTTTCCCCACGCTCCTTGGTTTGTCAATCACTGGGCAGTTGTTTGGGGGGCTCAAACTTCCTTCCGCCCGAGCCCCAAAGTTAATTTTTTAAAAAAATGCACTTCCACGTTGCTATGGAGAAACGCTACAACGTCCAAACATTTTTTTTAACTAATACTTCTGCATTGCCTCGTGATCATGCCACAACAATAAAACATCTCCTCTTTGGGGGATTCTTGGTGTAATGGTCTCTATTTATGTTCGGGTAGATTTGTGATAGGCTGGCCATAGT
Source organism: Paroedura picta (assembly GCF_049243985.1). Lineage (NCBI taxonomy): Eukaryota > Metazoa > Chordata > Lepidosauria > Squamata > Gekkonidae > Paroedura > Paroedura picta. Next base: position 78,641,772 of record NC_135370.1, on the reverse strand, counting down.
AACTGGACCCCAATGACTGATTGCTTGTTCACAGTAAGGTGTTAAAACAAAGAGAACAGATGCCTAGCTGATCGGGAGAGGGTTGCTTCATCACATGACTCCGTCTTTCCCTGTTCATACCCCACCACCAGAAAACACAAACGAGAATGTGTTTTGGCTGACCGATTCCAAAATTACCATGCACAGTGAGATGAACATTTTATTTTAACATAAGGCACATAGCTTTGCAGTCCCACAGCAATGCGGACCATGCCATTTAAAAAAAATCATGATCAGGAAATCGAGAGAGGAAGGTGGTGTGAGAGTGGGCAAAATGCTAACAAGACTGTTGTGCGTTTCTCCCACCACAAAGGCTTGCCCCTATTTGCTCCCCAGATCACTGCATGGCAAAAAGTGGCAAATCGAGTTTGGCGATTTCCCTCATCGCGGACCAAATCTGCTAAAAACTTGCACCAACCCCTGAATAACCTTGGGTTGCTACCGACATCATGTGGAAGTAGAACTAAAACCTGGGAGCAATGACAGGCTGTCCTGGGAGCAAATTTCTCATGCGGAATCAGTCTAGATCAGGGGTAGTCAAACTGCGGCCCTCCAGATGTCCATGGACTACAATTCCCAGGAGCCTGGGAATTGTAGTCCATGGACATCTGGAGGGCCGCAGTTTGACTACCCCTGGTCTAGATGAATATGTCTATTGTATTTTTGTAATGTTTTGAAGGTTGAGCAGATTGCTTTTCTACCCGTGTCCATAATTGCTATAGATTCTAAATGCTTATTTAAAATTGCTGCATTTCCAAATCTGAATGAAAATCTATGGACTGATTTTACGGTACACAGGCCAGTTTGAATTTTAACCTCTGCCTTAAACTGCCATGTGGACCTCCCAGTCAGAAAGTCTTACTAATCATGTTACAGGGCACAAAACAGTAAGACGTAGGGATGACAGAATCCAGGTGGGACCTGGGGACCCCCCAGAATTACAGATCATCTCCAGACTACAGTGATCTGTTTCACTGAAAAACATCAATTCTTTGGAGGGTGGGCTATATGGCATTATACCCCACTGATGTCCCTGTTCTCCCAGGCTCCATCCCCAAAGCTCCTGGAGTTTCCCAACCTTACCCTCCCATCCCTGCCAGTAGCCAAAGGGGACCTGGCAACCCTCATACCACAGCACAGATGCATTAGTTCCACTAACGTATTTTAGTTACCCCGAGACACATTCTTAATTATTTTCATTTGAATTCTACGCCCTATAATTACAGTGTAATCCTATGAAAACCAATTAAAACTGTAAGCAAACTTGAGTATTAAAATTCTGAATTGCAACATGGGCAGAGAACAAAGCATACCAGCAACTAGAAGCAGTGATCTATAAAAAACACAAGACAAAGACACGCTGGGCTAAGAATATAGTGCTAAATGCTGAGAAATAACGTAGATTGTCTGTAGAGCCACTTCATTAATGACTACACAGATAGGAAACTAATTCTCATGTGTAATCTAGCAAACCACTTTTCACTTATCATTAGCCAAAATAGTGCAGAAACATTAACAGACATATTGAAATGCAAAAACTGGACTTGCTTTGGTGTTTACAAATTTTAAACATCTCTGTTGTGCCTCCTCAACCATAAACTGGTTCCCATCAAAAGGGGAGGGGGGGGGAAGAGACATTAAAATCACAGTACTAGAAAAACAATTACATTAACCAAGCTAACAAACAAGTATAAAATACAAATGCAAATACTTAAATGAAAACTAAAAACAACAAAGCAATGACAAACTAATAGACTACAATCAAAACCAGAATACTGGGCAGATGGAAGATAAAACAGTTCAACTAAATGCCCAAAAGAACAAAAAAAATGTTTACTGGACAGCAGAAGGAAACAAATCTGGCTATAAATGAGCATCCGAAGAGAGAGCATTCCAAATCTGGACTGCTGCAACGAAAAGGGCCTTTTCCTGACTATACAATATTACACTTTGGGGGAAAGGATGAATATCTCCATAGCTCCAAAGTGCAAGAAGCTTTTTGAACAACAAGGAAATAGGACCCATTTCACCGAAGGGCATTTAAATGGATGGGTTTCTCTGCAATTAAGCACAGCAGTGCTGATAACTCCAAGTCCTGTGTTTATTACCAAGAAACATGTATATCTGCACATATGCTCCCTTCACAACAGGAAGAGTTGGTTTTTATGTGCCGCTTTTCTCGACCAGAAGTCTCAAACCTTCCCTTTCCTCTTACCCTGTGAGGTGGGTGAGGCTAAGAAAGTCCTGACAGGACTACTCAGTCAGAACAGCTCTATCAGTGCTGTAACAAGCCCAAGGTCACCCAGCTGGCTGCATGTGCGGGAGTGGGTAATCAAACCCTGTTTGCCAGATTAGAATCCACTGCTCTTAATCACTACACCAAGCTGGCTCTTGATGACAGCATTATCTTGTCCAGAGGGTCAAAAAACTTGGATCTAGACAAGCTTCACACACACACACACAAAAAGACAAGATAGCTGAAGTGTTAGAATTGAGGCTTTTGAACTCTGGTGCTGGAGAAGACTCTTGTGAGTCCCTTGGACTGCAAGGCGAACAAACCGGTCAGTCCTGGAGGAGATCAGCCCTGACTGCTCTTTAGAAGGCCAGATCCTGAAGATGAAACTCAAATACTTTGGCCACCTCATGAGAAGGAAGGACTCCCTGGAGAAGAGCCTAATGCTGGGAGCGATCGAAGGCAAAAGAAGAAGGGGACGACAGAGAATGAGGTGGCTGGATGGAGTCACTGAAGCAGTAGGTGCAAACTTAAATGGACTCCGGGGAATGGTAGAGGACAGGAAGGCCTGGAGGATCATTGTCCATGGGGTCACAATGGGTCGGACACAACTTCGCACCTAACAACAATAACAACCTGAAGTTTTCATCTGTTCTTATACTGTCTAGGCAGTTATTTACATTGTAAGATTACCAGCCGTACTTACACACGTTATCCAACTCATGATAAACATTCTTCCTTTGAAGCAGTTCATATCATATGCTCAGTGTACAATCTGTCCACATGGCTAAATCAGACAGATTTGTGAGAGGGAGAGGGGGGCTCAAGGCATACTGCAGGACCTATTGTAAGTAGGAGTTGGTTCTTATATGCCGCTTTTCTCTATCCAAAGGAGTCTCACAGTGGCTTACGTTCGCCTTCCCTTTCCTCTCCCCACAACAGACATCCTGTGAGGTGGGTGAGGCTGAGAGAGCCCTGATATCACTGCTCAGTCAGAACAGCTCTATCAGCGGTCACCCAGCTGGCTGCATGTGGAAGAGTGGAGAATCAAACCCAGCTCACCAGATTAGAAGTCCACACTCCTAACCACTACATCAAGCTGGCTCAGAACTCTGCAGATGGCCTCTCCCTTCCCCCAGGACCTGGAAAGGCTGCAGGCAACTTTTATGGAACTCACCGGCAGGGGCAGCTCTCATGCAGCAAGGATCTGCAGCCTCCAAGCTTCAGAGGGAAGTGGAAGGAGGAGGGGGTGGTCAGAGGTGGGGGACGGAAGGCAATTAGCTGGCCACTGGACAGACAGGCAATCTGGTTGGAGGAGGAGGCACTCAGGAGCAAGACAGCCACCCTGAGTGGGTGTTAAGTGTTGAGTGACACTTAAGCCATGAGACCAGCTCCTCCTCCAACCCCTTACCAAAAATATATGGAGAAGAGCAAAACATACATATGGTGAAAAGAAGGTCAATTCTCCCCCTAGAACAGCTTCCTCCCATTCTATATACTGTCCTGAGAACTGTATCAAAGGCAACTCCACTGGAAAATTCTCTCTTAGATTCTTTGTAAAAGTCCTCTCACCCCACTCCATTCCACAGGGACAGCATTTTACTGATTCTTCAAGGCCTGCATGAAACATAGCATAGCATCAGCATCTGGTGCTTTCTGGCACAGGCTCGACAGCAGAGACTAATTTGCAGCAGCAAGTCACAGGACTGCCACAGTTTGTCTTTTTTTTCCACAGGAATTATTTTCCAACTGTAAACTCCTGCAGCAATTCTCCTGTGGCTCTGATTAGAGCCCACACAAGAAAGCTCACTCTGTGAATATGCCCTTGGCAAAACTGAACTGGGGCACTCAATGCCTATTCACCCCAATAGGAGCTCACACAAAGATAATACCAAAGTAGGAAAACAGCACAGAGGATGTCTAGTGCCAGGAGACATTTCTCCGAATTACGGAAACTTATCCAAGATATCTGGAATAAGAAACTCGATGGGAACATGAGGGAAAACAGGGTCATCTACCACAATTACATTAGAGAAACACAGAGAAACAGGCATGAAAAATCTTCCACCTCATAAAGTATTAGTGAAGGCTTATAATCAGCCACTCGACTATTCACCCATGGTAAGTAAGAAGTTCTTCCTGGGAATCGGAAATTTTAGATAAACTGAAATTATTTTCATTAGTGTACATCAGGGGTAGTCAAACTGCGGCCCTCCAGATGTCCATGGACTACAATTCCCAGAAGCCCCTGCCAGCAAATGCTGGCAGGGGCTTCTGAGAATTGTAGTCCATGGACATCTGGAGGGCCGCAGTTTGACTACCCCTGGTGTACATAGTCATGAGAGCTATTCAAAACTATTATGGGCTAGTCACCATTATGGATCAACGTGCAAAGCTGAGAGCCAGTTTGGTGTAGTGGTTAGGAGTGCGGATTTCTAATCTGGCATGCCAGGTTCGATTCTGCGCTCCCCCACAGGCAACCAGCTGGGTGACCTTGGGCTTGCCACTGCACTGATAAAACTGTTCTGACTGAGCAGTAATATCAGGGCTCTCTCAGCTTCACCCACCCCACAGGGTGTCTGTTGTGGAGAGAGGAAAGGGAAAGCGACTATAAACTGCTTTGAGCCTCCTTCGGTTAGGGGAAAGCGGCATATAAGAACCAACTCTTCTTCTTCTTTAGATAAGATGTTTAGAAACTGGCTAGTCCTCTGTCCTCTGCTGTTATGAAAGGAATCAGGACCCTTTGCTTTATTCTCAATACTCTGACAGTGGTGAGTCTTCGTGTCAGAGACAGCATGCAGGTGAGGAGTATCACTAGTGCCTCTCTGGTCAACTTTTGAGTACGCAGATTTTTATTCCATTTACAACACATTTCAGTTCTTTGATGCTTGATCTGTGTGCATGATCTATTTCTGTCATACAGGACTGGCGCACAGCAATCTATGAGTCTGCATTTATTCACAACATATTTGAAGCCACATTAAGACCTCCAACCCTGAACTCAAGCATGATGTAAAGGAACAGGAAAGCAACTACATTTAGAAACCCAGTCCTCTATTATGTGGCATTTGAGGAGCTGCAACACATGGCTAGAGCAGGCTTTCTCAAACTGGGTTTCGTGGAAGCCTGAGGTTTATTGATGTCGCTGGAAGGGTTTCCCAGATGGGTGGGAGTTGTGTTTTTTTTTTTTTTTTGTATTCTGTAAAAATTGTTAAACAGCTATCAGATGATATGACCCCTCCTCCCAAAATAGCCAATGATGGGCCAGGAGGGATGGGAAGGGGAGAGGCCGTGGCTCAGCATGTACACAGCTAAGCTTCCCAACCATATTCTCCACAATCGTGCCACTTCTGGGGTTTCTTGGAGCCTGAAGAATGTTTCAGGGGTTTCTCAACAATAATAAAAGTTGAGAAAGGCTCGGCTAGACTGTTTCTGCACTAGCGATATCGTTTGGATTTGCATTTTTAAAGGGTCAACTTTTTCATCTATTTCCACATTAAAATCTGCTTCTTCAGGTGCAGTCCCAAATTGTCCCCTCACTTGCCCTGCAAGCAGGATCTAATGGGGTCTAATTTGGGACTTTCCAATGGGGAAATGCATGCCGTCGGGTTTTTCCTCATGCCCGCCATTATGAGTAATTTGGGCATGCCCCTTTCCTTCTTGTCACTAGGTATGCATATGAGAATATAAATAACAAACTGCAGGAACACAAATGGGAATAATACATTGTACGTACCCACCCACCCATACCACCTTATTTTCATGTACACAATGGTAATTTGGAACTGGCTGCCTTTTCCCAATGGATTTGAGATGAGAATATTTCCTTGAAAGCTCCATTTATAAACTCCTGATGTGGCCCCTTGTAGCTCTGCAATGTTTTAAATGGAAGTTATCCATACATATATGCACATCCCAAAAGTTACGTATTTTCATGTCTGATGAGAACCACCATGCCCACATGCATGCATTGTACATGACTGCAGGAGCAGGTGGGACTTATGAATTCCTGGGTCCCAGAAGAATCAACATTCTTGACACTCAATTGGCCTGGGATTTCCTATTTCAGCCATCATTATAGATGTACATAGCAGTACATAACTTGGTACTGAAAAAGAAATTAGGTCAGAAACTAAAACAAGGGTTTCGCCAATGAAATATTTGCTTAGCTGCTGAAACTAAAAATAGCATTTAAAAAAGCAGTTAGCATCACTCTCTGAAGACATTTTTGCACCAGCTGCTTTCCCCAGAATATGCCTGGAAATAGCTGGCATCATACATACAACCACCAATGATTAGGACTCCAGAGGTTATTGCTAGGAATAAAATGAAGAAGTACAGTGGTTTCCTTCAATTTTTCCAGTATGATGTGAACCTGTACCTTGGTTACCCTCTCTCTACAACTACAGTCTGCTATCCCCACCCTCAGGTGTGTACCAGGCTATTTTGGCACCCAGGGCAAGGGGCAGGGCTCGGTGGTGCTGACAGCTATTATGCAGACATTTCATATTTGGATAGAACATATGAGTGTGGGGATGGTCAAACTGAAAATTGGAATATATTTTGTTGTTCTGGGAAATATTTAGGGTATGTCACGTTGCTTGGTGGCCCCAGTTCCAATGCAACCTTCCACCATCTCACCTTCCTTGCTGGGGTACTAAAAGACATCAGAAATGGGGAATAAAGGGCATAGTTTGCCCTGCTTTACAAACTCCTAGCCTCAAGGCTTCATCACATTCATGAGCCTTGAACCCATCTTCTCCTTGGCCTATTTGTGAGCCTCCATTTTACTCCTCTCTGCTCTGCTAGTCCAGCCTCTTTTACTCTCCTTCATTGTAACTCATTTCTCACTCCTGGCCCACCCTTCCAACTGGTGCCCTAGGCATGGGGCTGGGGCTCAGGAAGGGATGGGTCAGGCTCAGGATTGCCCCACCTGTTCCTTACTGCTACCTCATCACATCTCCAGTTGTGCAGCCAACATCATGGGCCTGGATGATGCCAGAAGTGTATCTGCCCACATCTACTTGTTTGCTTCCTGTATTGATTAAATAATGTAGCAGTTGCATGGGCCTCCTGTATTACACATTCTATTGTATTCCAAGGCAAGCTTTTTGGGGGGGCAGGGAGGGGCAACTTCCTGCTGACTCATGCCAGCACTGGGGCCTCTGGTGTTGTCACCATGTCCTGTAGCTCAATAAGCCTGCAGCAGGCCCGGGATCATAACTATAATATACATATAATTAATAGATAAAATCACTGCAATATGGGCATGTCAAGTAGTGCATAGATAGGGAATGCCAGATAGGGCAGCCCTATTTCATTGCAGAGTCTAATCCAAATGTTATTATTCGATACGGATGATAGGATCACCCTATACCGCATGGCAGCCATTTTGTGGGTATTCACCCTCTGTTGTCAAAGTTCCAGAACTGCCCACAGGCTCAAAAAAGATCTGGTTCCCCTAACGATGTGACAACCCAACAGTTCCTGAAGGCAAGGAACATAGAAGGGCCTGAAACACTTATTGGAATGTCCTGGAAAAGATAAAGGTAGCAAATGGTCCTTCAAGTACATTGATTTTAGGCCACATGTTCAATCTTGCTGCTCCATTCTGGGACTAACTGAAGGTTCTGAACAGTCTTCAAGGGCAGCTCCACAAATAGTCAGTCAGTCAGTCAGTAAGCTCCACAAATAGTATATTCCAGTAATATAATATGAAGGTGGCAGTAACATGGATCACTGTGTCCAGAACAAGGGCCACAGCTGGTAATGGGAGATGCATATCTACAGGCATGGAAACATGCAAAGAATACACATTGGAAAGCCACGAATAAATTTGACTTCCTAGAACAGATCTAAATAGCATTTGTTATACTAAATACGTAACATACTTCCAGCATTGTTGCAGCAAATACTACTAAGTGCAACTACTAATGTGATGATACTGAGCTCCAATCCCACTCCTCTCTACAAGTCAGGGCCATTCCGCACCAGGATCTATGTTGCAAATTGGTTGCGGAACGAAAAAACGCCATTTTAAATAGTGGAATTCGTCGTTATGCATACCTGCCTTTGTAGTGGAATCCAGTTGCATTTCTATCGTTTCCCACAGGTTTCCGGTCTCGGCAAAAATCGCTAGCCAGGAAGCGATATTGCCGAGCTTTGTCCCGCCCCTGGCCGTCAATCAAACGAGCAGCCAATGGGTGGTCGTTATCATACTCCTGAAAAGCCCCTTTCCCTTTAAGGCAGGTTTAAAAAAAAACACATGCTGCAACGACTCTGCGTTGATTCGTTGCAACGGAGAGAACCGTCTAGCTTTCAGGTGGTGTTTGAGCTGCCGTTTCATCGTTGCCACGCTCCCCCTGAGTGAAAAAAAAAATACCCCCCCCCACACACGGGTGAGATTTTCGGCCGGAAATAAAGGGAAAAATAAAGGGAAAATAAACCAGCAAACGGGGCTGTGTGGTGCTTGGTGCTTGGTGACTTAAAACAGCTCTGGGGAGGGACTGCAGCTGGGGATGCCTCGCTGGGTAAACGAAGGCTCGCCGGTAAGTTGATCTCCGCTCGCTCCAAGAAAAAAAATGGCAATCGCTTCGCCGGAAGATCAGAGGAGAGAGCCAGGAGGAGGGACTTTGCAGAAACCGCAACAATGGTAACGCATAGAACTTTCCCGCTAGTGTTGCAGACTGGTTGCAAGAGTGTAGTGCTATCCGGAGGGTGAATCCACTTTTTGGGATTTCCCTGAAAGGGCTACAATGAAGCGCTTTTTGCAGATCGGTTTCAGGAGTGTGGCAGATTGTCAACGATGTTGTGCATAACTGCAAATTAGTAGCGATTTCAATTTGCAACCATTGTGCAATTTTGAACTAGTGCGGAATGGCCCTCAGTTTTGTAGTCTTCCCTCCCACTACATGGGAAAGTCTCCTAGATCAACATTCCATATCCCCTATCTAATTATATACTTTAAAGTTTTGGATGGAAATAGAAATCATCATTTAAAAAATACATCTACTTTTCTCAAAGCATGCTGGAATTTTCTCATCCAGAAGCTTTTTTTTAAAACCAGTCTCAAACAGAACATCTGGTTATGTGCTTACTGGTCCTCACAAAAATGCTTTTTTTTCTGGCATCACTGTACTTCTCCTGTCAGTCACCCACTCAACAAGTGAGATTTTTTCTTAACATATGTCAGATTTTCAGGCTGGAGCCAACTAGTACAAATTATTTCTTTCTCTTAATTTTCACTCAAAATATGATTACAAAAAATGTTCTGTCCCAGCTAACTCAAAAGAATCCTAAATGTTAACATGCAGAAGAACATGACATGATTCAAGAACATGGGGGAAAGAGACAACCCCCCTCCAAAACAAAACTATAAAAGTTTACACTTAAAGTATTGCTTAAATAAAATCTGAAACTCAAAGAAGTAAACATAGTTGTTCCTGAGTTGATTTTACATCCAGTATCAAAAGCAAACAGATAGAAAAACTTGGAAAGTATTTTGGCATAAATACAGAAATCAACTTGCTTTCCAGCTGGCTGTTAATCTGATACCCATTACTTAAAAAGCATCTACTGCCTAGGAAAAGTAAGATTACTTTGCACAGAAAGATAACATTAAGCAAATACATGATCTTGAAGGGAAAATATCAATTAACAGCTGCTTTACCACAATTCTCACCATTGTGGGAGAGGTCTACTGAAGGTCAGAGAAAAAAGAGATTACACTCTCCAAACCCTTCCCATATTCTGGGAGAAAACAACACATTTTAAAAAGTTCTTTTTACACTGTATAAAAAGGGGGGGGGGCATTTGTCATAGATCAAGGAGCAAGTTTTCCCTCTAGCAATGCCACTGCACCTGAAACTCTACACCTCTGAAAGAAACATTAACTACAATATCTAGACTCACTGAGTCATGAGCAAGACTAAGTACAATTTGCATTTTTGTGTACCAGAAACTGCATAAGCTCAAAAGAAATAAATCATCCTATTAAATGTGAAATGTGCTTGGCCAGTAAAATCAGGCATGCACTGGGTGTTCCTACAAAACGTTGGCAGAGAAGAGGGAAAACTGAAGTCAGCAGAAAACATTCTTTCCCACTGAAAAATCAAGAGGGTGAAAATTAGACAATTTAAAAAAAATACATGTTCATAAAACATTGCCATCTGGATTCTTTATATGTTATGTTTGGATCCATAAGATGCTTGAAACCATACAGAAGAGCAACTTCTAAGATAACAAAAAATGTGCAGCCAATGATCTTTCACTCCCACACTTGAGTAAGTAACATAAAGGGCGGCTTCAGACCTACAGCCCACAGGAAATGGCAGGAGGACACCCCACATGACTCCAGGACTCCTTTCCAATTCTACACAGCTCTTATACTGTGAACAAAGATAACCCTGTGTCTGCCATGACTCACACGCTGCCAGTAGAAAGATTAATGGCTCCTAAAGGATGAGCAATCAAGAACATTACCAGATGCTTCTTTTTCTCCTCTATATGTAGGATATTTAGAAACTTCCCAAAGTGGACCCTGCAGTAGCCAGATTATAATTCCCCCATTTACAGACAGTTATGGACCAATGGCAGCTCACACAATCTCTTTGAACATACAAAAGGCTTATAGTGAGCAAGACTTCGGCTTGTCTAATCCAGTGCTTCAAGTTCTGTTTTTGATGGCAACATCCCAGAAGTCTTTTCCTGCCTAGCAACCTAAGAACTTTTGAAGAAGAGACTTTGAGAACTGAGTTTTGGATTTTCTACACATAGACTGTGTGTGAACTATTTCTTCTTTATATCTTCTTTATTTATATTTTTAACTATGCCCTAGATATGTTATCTTCCTAATTTTTACATGGGGAAATTCAGTAACACTTGCACAAATTCTGGTCAATAAGTAACATAAACTAAAACTTCTCTAGCACAGTTCCCAGGAGTCTCTTGAAAATAGGAGCAGATGGGATACATTGAGAAATAATCTGGACAAATGTCTTTAACTTGACTATTCAAGACCCGAGGTTTCTTCTTTCCCTAGCCTGAAATAGCGCCACTGTTAGGCTAGCAGCTCCAGGCTGGGAAAGGTCTGCAAAATTTCTGTACCATTCACTCTATTACCTCAAGAATCCACCACCATATGCTGCACATGTACACCCAGTTTACAGGGCAGGGGGAAAGTGTTATCAGCTCCTCATTACATATATGCTTTTAAGAGATCCATGTTCACTTAAACAGATTTAAGTGAACAGTAATTCAGTATACAGTTCCACTGTATCCCCTTTACAAGGTCTAAAGGCATTTCACAGCTGATACAGAGGTTTGTTTCACAAATTACCAGTTAATCATGCAAAATGCAATTTGTTTGTTTGTATGAAAGTATGCATGTGGTGGACGGGAGAGAACAGGAACACTGGTTTCATCGGACAAGCACACTGCATGCTATGAAACAGATTGCTCAAATTGGATTCATGTTCAGACCTGACCAAAGTGATTTTTTCCATAATTGCTGACAACAATTGAGTATTATGTCTACTTGACAGCTGTAGAAGTTGCAAGGCATGGATGCCAGCAAGTTTGGGTTGGGACAAGATGCACATATTTTGCCCTGAACTAATGCCATTAAAAGAAAGAATACCAGCTGTTTCAAATTATGAAATGCTGAAACTCCCTTCCATATTCTTTAAGAGCAGAAACTTTTTTGTTAAATGAAAATGATCCTTCTAACCTTATCTAAAATATCAGGGAGTTTTAAAAAGGTCATTTTACCTTTGTTTGAGAGGTCTTTATGCTGTTTCACAGAAGTTTTCTTTGCTACGGCAGAACCAACCTAGAGAATATCCTGTCGCTTTAGGTGGGGATGACTTTGAGCCTTAATTGATGAACTTTGACCATCAGCCTATCCCTTTGGGGATGAGGACAGCATTTTCCCAACCAGTTCTTTCATAACTTCAATGTATTAATTCTAATAAGTGAGTGACAGATTCAATGACAAAAGAGGGCAGGTGACAAAACAGCAACATTGGTTACAGGTATTTAATGTATTTTTCTTCTTCAGGATCTTTTTATGCACTTCCACATATGAGTGATTCTTTATCTGCTATATCCAAAGGAGTGTCCTCAGGTGTCCTCAGGAAAACACATTATGTAGATCTGTTTTGCAAAGGGCTGCATGCATTCTTGTGCATGGCAGGTTCAAATACTTTTCCAAATAGGCACAAGTGTAGTTGTCTCTTCACACACAGTCAAGACGGAAAATGGAAGTTTTCTACTAATTCCAGTGTTTTCAGATGTCCAAATGCATATACCTTTGAGATTTTAATCAACATGAAGTTGTTATTAAGAATCCTGGCTATTAGGATATAAACAAACTTCAATTTATTAAGATACCTTTATAGTAATAATAGAACAAATTAAATTTAGTTGAAAGCTTCCATTTCAGTTTCAGAAACCTAATAATTACGTAATCCGGTCCATATAATTCCAGTGTTCATCATATCTGAACAAGGACATATTGTTCAACAAATGTAGATAATGTTGATTAAATGGCCATTTTTCCATAAAGCTGTAATGGAAAGACTCATTGAAAAAGAAGGACAAAAGCCATATCTGAAATAATATTGAATATAATATAATATTGAATGCAAGGCAGTACTTAAGCATGACTGACAATTATGTCTGCTCATTTATATCACTGTAAATATATTCAGGTTGATGTGAGGAATGCATTAAGGCAGTAGTCCCCAACTCCCGGTCTGGAGACCAGGACCAGTCAGTACCGGGCCACAGCTCCTTCTCGTCCTCTTCCCTGGCTGCTGCCTCAGGGGCTGCCCTGCCACTCTGCCACCGGCTCATCTTTGGTGCTCTCCAGCGGCCGCCATGGCTGGGGCTCCCCCTCAGTGTGGCACTGCGTAGCTGCTGCTGGCTGCGCCCCCCAGTAGGCGGCAGGAAGTCAGGGGCACTGGCGGGAAAGCAAGCAGAGCAGGGGCTCAGGCGGTAGCGGCAACATCCCTCAGCAAAAGACTACTCCCTCCCCGGGCCTCGGTAAAATTATCAAGCGTTGACCAGTCCCCTCCTGCCTTCTCAGTGGTGTCAAAAAAAGCATTCAACAATCCACAAAACTGAGCAGGTAACTAGTGTTGAGAAGAGCATGAACAATAACTCAGGAAAAAATTAAGAATTTATCTGCCCTTAAGATTCATATTTTAAAGACTGAGGATAGGGACAAGACTGCTATCTTTCTCAACTACTCAGAATAGAAACCCAGATAGGACTGCAGTTTCATGCAGTCAATCATTCCTTTCTGGAGGGTATGATAAGTGGCAGTTAAAGACTCTTTGGATGAACCTGAGAATTTTGGTCTGACCAGGTAAAGTCTTAGAATGTTGTCATATCCAATGAAATGCATATGAACAAAGGAACAATGCCCAGTTTGAACTTCATTTGCCATAGTAACACCCATTTGCCCGGCCTTCACAGATTCTTCTTGAGTACCTCATAGTCCTCCCTGTTTCTCACTGCTTTGATGTCGTCGGCAAACATAACCACTTTACTGCTTACTCCCAACTCTAAATCATTAGGGAGCAAGATAAAAAAAACACTGGGCTTACTGTACTGAGCTCTGCAGTAGCCCTCTGCTTACCACTTTCCTCTGTGAAAACTACCCATTTATACTCTCCTGCTAATTGTTTTTAATCTACAAGAAGATTTGTAATCTTATTCTATGCCTACTGAGTTTATTTAGGAGTTTTTGATGAGGAACTATTAAAAGTTTTCTGGAAATCCAGATAAGCAACATCTACAGGGTCACCCTTTTCCACATGTTTGTTAACCCCCTTACAGAACTCTAAAAAGTTAGTGAGACAAGATCTTCCCTTACAAAATCCATGCTGATTCTTCCTCAATAGCTTTTGTTCATCAGTAAGCCTACTAATTCTATAATATCAGATGTCACCAAATAACACTGTATTGACATTAGACTAGCTGACCTGTAATTTCTTGGATCTCCTCTGGAACCTTATTTAAAGATGAGGGTTGTATTAGCTATTTTCAGTCCTCAGGAATGAAGACAGATTTTAGTGATAGATCGCATATTTTTGTCAGGTGACCCACAAGTTCACATTTTTGTAATTTCAGAACTCTTGGATGTATGCCATCTGGGCCTGGTAATTTGTCAGTGTTTAATTTATCTATCAGTCACAGGGCTTCTTATCTTGTCACCTCAATCCAACTTCAGTCTTTTGACACCTCTTCTGAAATCCATGGTTCTGGAGTGAGCAAGCTCCTTCCATCTTTCCCATGAAGACAGAGAGGGAAAATGCAGTCAGCTTCTCTACCAATTCCCTATCATCATCTGGTAATCTTTTTTATCCCTAGGTCATCCAGAGTCTTTTCTGCTTCTAATGAACTGGAAGAAATTTTTATTATTGGTCATTCATAGTCCCTTTTTGCCGGTCTGATCACAGACTTGCTTTTTATTTGCCAAAGCCTGTGCTCCCTTTTATTTACCTCACACTTGGCCTACCCTTCCATCTTTTAAAGTAATTCTTCTTACCTTTTACTGCGTCCATTACTTTGTTCATTAACCATGCAGTCCTTTTTAAAAACCTATTTGTACCTCTCATAACTTGTGGTCTACGCTGTATCTGAACATCAAGTACTGTAGTTTTAAATAGCCTCTAAATTTCCTGAGGGGATTTGAGCCTCCTTACCTTTTCTTTCAGTTTCTTCTTCACAAGTTCCCTCATTTGAGAGAAGTTACCCCTTCTAAAGTTAAATATCATATTCATAAACCAGTATGTTGTACCACCTGTTCTGACATATCCAAACTTTGTTGTCCAGGGCTCTTAGGTGTCTCTGTGAGTTGGAACGTTCAAGCAACAAGGTTCCTAGGATGGTTGAATAAGCATCTGGGGAAGCAGAATAGAACAGCTACATGCTTTAATGTTGCATAGTTACTTACAACACTTAAAATATAAGTTGTTTGGCTAAGCAGTAGTAGTCATTAGTGATGGTTCCCCAGCCCTGCTGGATTCCCAGTTCTGGGAATGCAAATTAAATGATCTAACATTGTTCCAATAAATCTATGGCATGCCACCAAAGATTGCTTAGTTGGGGATAGGCATCTCTCTCTCTACATGGAGGCTGACTGCAGCTGGACTGGACAAATAGCTTTCTCTTAAGCAAGAAGAACTTGGCACATAACAGCCTCATGCTGCTCCCACTCCTGCTATGCTTAAAGCATATGGTTCCTTCTTTACAGTGCAGACTGGCCCATAGAGCAACTGCCAGTAGTTCAAAACATGCCAAACAACACTGGGGGGGGGGCCCTCTGGCACAGATAAGGACTGAGGCAGACAATGAAATGTTAGTAACTGAAAATCTCTTTCCCCCCCCCCCCTTGTGTGTGTGTCTCCCCCACCGTCCTTGGGTCCATATCTTATGATGGAATAATTTAATTCACTTCTCCCCCTCCCCAGAAAATAACCTCAGTCAGAATCAATCTGGAGAGCTTCTACTTCCCAATGGGGTTTAAACTCCCTTTAAATCAGTGGTTCTCAACCTGGGGCTCGGGACCCCTCTGGGGGTCAAACAACCTCTCACAGGGGGCGCGGCAGAGCAAGCAGCTTGATTGGGGGGGGGGAATGCCACCACTGTTGCCGCTCCTCCTGCAGGCGGAAAAGAGCGAGATCGGCATGGTAGGACAAGAGGCAGAACTGAACTGAGAAAGCCCGGGAGAAAACCAATTTATATACAATCATGAACAATGAATCTTCATGCCATTGGTCAGTTTTGGTTTAATTTCTGTGAAGGAACACTTGCATAATTTTATGGTTGGGGGTCACCACAACATGAGGAACTGTATTAAAGGGTTGCGGCACTAGGAAGGTTGAGAACCACTGCTTTAAAGCCTTTGTGCAAGTATTTCTTTATCCAACCAAGCCATATGATATTAAAAGATCCGCAGATAAAGACAAAAACACCACATAAAAATAAGCAAATTTCCAAAATCCACAAAGCAGAATGTTATGACCATGCATGAAACACAGAGCACAGCTATGAAGGGAAGGAGGTCAATCAAGAGGTGAGGAAACAAAAGGATTCATCTCTAGTCTAAAAATATTCTAAGACCACCACCCCCAACCCTTCTTATTGCATAATACTGTCCCTTAGGCAAGGACCACGAATCCAAACCACAGGCATCTAACAAAGCTGAAGCCAAAATGTTTCATGGCATCAGAAACAGGTAGTTTTTGATCACTTGCTCTAAATTTTCTGTTTATTGCAAGCTCCAAAATGCCAAGAACTTGCAATTCAGAAGTTATGGGAAAGGCTAAGCAACTTTATATTTTTAAGACAACTGTTATGCTTTAATCTCAAGTTTCTATCCTAACTTTTAACACTTCATTGTCTTCCCACCTGCTATTCCCATTAGCTTCTTGACCCTCTCTTTAATAGAAGCTCCACCTGTCCTCTTAATTTTTTTCTCTGACTCTTGGTTTTTCCAGCAAGGTAATCAACATGTGTCCCAAAGGGCTGAAATGTTCTACCATTCATTCTCTCCTGTCTTTGAAGCTTCTGCCTTGGTTATCTCCTTCTTCTCTCTGGTCATCAAGTACATCAAGTTCCTGTACTCCTGTACTACTTTCCTTTCTTAAAATACTTCTTGGACTATCCTAGACACTGGATGATTATTTCTCATACAAAAACATAGCACCTTCAATATTCCCCCTCATCACTGCCACCACTACCCCCACTATGACCTCTTGCAAAGCCCTGATGTCTCATTTTCCCAGATTTCTCTAACTTAGTTGAATTGCAAAGCCCTCTGAACTGTGCCACTCAGTGTTCTACACTGTAGACCGCAGATTGCTGCTGCTACACTCTAATGTTCTAGAAGAGGGAGGGAAAGGCCAGCCTCCTTTTTTCCACCACCCTTCCCTTCAGTTCTGTTCCTCCACTCAGTTTGCCTTGCCACCTCAGCCGGCATCATCACAATCATCCAGGCACAGTATAAAACACAGTATGTTCTCTCTGTGCACAAAAATAAACTCAACCCCACAAAGGACATTTTGACCCCAGCCAGCAACCTTTGGAACATATTGATCCACAAACAAAAATATTTTGTCACTGTGGAGAGTCAGAACATAGTGGAGTAATAATCAGAGGGTGTGCCTTAAGGTACTGAGCAAAAATTAACTCTTGATCATCTCTGTCCACTAGGAAGGTGCAAGAGAAATCTCTCTCAGGTCCATTCAGAGAAAAATGTGTAATAAGCACTCTGTAAGTGAATTGCTTTGCTGCTGAAATAGCTACCCTTCCTGCTCATATGTTCAGCCACAGCATAAGGAAGAAGCAATGAAGCTATGGATGTGCAGGAGCTCATTCCACAATGCCCTAAAATCTCAGAGTACAGAAATGTGAATTGGCATACTTGGCTATGCCCTGAAAAACCAAGCTGTTAAGGTACGAAGAACCAGCACAAGAGGAAGCCAAGGCTCCTGAGCCACTTCAGATGTGTTACAATCCCAACCTAGAGTTAATATCTATGAAGCAGAAGATGCACTATATGGTCATGGTCACTGATGAAGAATGATATAAGTATTGACCTTGCTGCAAATACAAAGCCTGAAAAACCTGTGTAGATGAGCTAGAAAAGGGATGTCATGCTACAAAAGTCATGGTGCACAACTGTTAATTTTCCAGCGCACAGATGGCCTCCTGAAAGGTACGTCATGAGTGAAGCACATGACTTTATGCAAGTCAATGAAAAGTCTTTGAATTGCCCACATTCTTAGCCTCCTCTGCACTGAAATTGCTTAAGAAGAAGTATCACTATAACTCCTTGTACACCCGGCTCCCACCTCTCACTCACCTCCACCACTGAAAACTTGGGGATTCTTCCATGAGGCCAGAAAGGATGAGATGACATGGAAAGGCTTCCATGAGGCCACAGAAGGATGGATGAGCATGCTCCACATCACCCACAATGCTCTCACTGGACTCTTGGGTACTGCAAAATGCATCTCATCACCCCATGCTCTCTGGTAGCTTGCCTTCCAGTAGGGCACCCACCATCACATGCACACACACTGTCTTGCCCCTTCCTCTCTAGGTGCATAGTAAGGAACGGCTCCTGGGCACACACTGCCTCGCCCCCCCCCATGTGCCTACCTCCCAGCTGGGTGAGAAATGGCACCTCCTCAATGCCCACCACTCCCCACATTCCAACCTCCGGCAAGGGTGAGGATGGCAGCTGGGTGCACTCCGTCACTCCTTGTGCACTCCTTGATGGGAGACCTCCCTAGCCCTTTCTTCTGCCCATTTCCACAACACGTTTTGCTCCTAGTACCTTCAACAAAACTCTGTTGGTCTTAAAGGTGCCACTGGACTCAAACTTTGTTCTGCTGCTTCAGACCAACACAGCTGTCCATCTGAAAATAACTAGGATAGGTCTGTGTGTTCCTTCCTTCAGCTGATATAAACAGTAGCCTTATTCTACCCCATCTTCCTCGTCAACATTTTTCAAGCAGATGGCTAAGGGAGCCAGATAGGATAAGCAGGATCTTCACATCTGGATGGGATCTAGAAAATAATTAATGGATGGAGCGGAGGGAAAGATTTCTAACCCTCAACCTGCATGCTGAAACTGTGAAACAATTAATTTCTTCAACTTTGGGCCTACATATTTTCTGTGAACTTTAATTGTCAGCAACCAACCTACAGATGCTTGCAAGGTGAAATATTCAAAAATGTCTTCAAATAAGGAGGTTTATGCCGAGGTCCTCTAGGAAATAGTGGCATGACAATAAAATTTATGTCTAAATAGCATGTTTGTTGTTTAACAGACACAACCCTAAAAACAGGTTGAAACATACATCTGGGTTTTCAATAGGCTGTCTATGCTAAAATGCTAAGATGAAAAGCTTATGAGGAGTGGTTTTTAATGCACAAATATCCATCTCACAAAGACAGGCAGCTTTTCTATGTCTGGAAGAAAAGGGGTAATCCCTCTAATACAGCCTTTCTCAACTTTTTTACCATTGAGAAACCTCAAAACATTCTTCAGGCTTTGAGAAACCCCAGAAGTGGCGCAATTGTGCAGAATATGGTAGGGAAGCATAGCTGTATATATGACCACCTGGAGCCCCTCCCGTTTCCATCCCCTTCAGGCCCATCAATGGCCATTTTGGGAGGGGGGGGAGAGGGTCAACATGACCATATATGGTCATATCATCTGACAAGTGCTGAGGATCCTGCCACAGCTGACTAGGTTCTGCAGGGCCTGCAAAATCGAGCTCTTTGGCCGGTCTTTGGTTGAGGCCAGGGTCTGGAAGAACTGGGCCCCCTCCTCTGGCCAATGCTGCACCATCATGTGAGCCCCCACCCTGTGGTGATTGGATGAAGATGGGGGAGGAATGGAGACTATGCTGCTTTCTTGTGTTTTTATGCTTGTTAAGGGGTTTTGATTGGTTTTATTGGGGATTTTATCTATTTTATGTAACCCACCACAAGTCTATGGAAAGTTACGGGATAGAAATAGAATGAACAAACGAATGGATGAATGTTTAACAAATAAAACATTTATATAAAAAAATTTAACTCCCACCCATTCAGGAAATCCCTCAAGGGTCCTCAAGAAATCCCAATCATGAATATTTCCCTATCTGCATTTTTGTAAAATCCCACGGCAAAGAGAAAATGTTGAACTTGAATTCATAGACAAGTTCAGGACAATGGATCTCCTAGGGTTTATTTCTTTGTTCTACTCCAGCTGATTATATTTTATAGTGTACCTCAAGACCCCCCCCCTCCCCCAACCTTCTGACGTGGATGTAAGGGTAAATGGATCATTATTCTCATTTGGATCTGACAAAGTAAGTTTTGACTCAAAGCTCATTCACTGGAACTTTTTTTTTGGGTGGGGAGGTGGCTTTAAAGTGCCATTGGAGTCAATTTTTGCTCTATTACTATAAAGTAACAAGCTACCCACTTGAATTTCTGATTGTGAAGAAATACAATCCCTACACAATTTGTAAACATGATGCAGAAAAATATAGCACGTGCCTTGGATATATGCAGAGTAATAATGCTAACTATATATCTACAATTACATTAAGTTTTGGAACCTCTTAGTTTGGTTCACACACACACACACACACTGCCTCCAAAAATGCTTTCTCTTGTAAATTTCTTATCACCTGTGGGAGTTTTAAATTATCAGGCAAGAAATTAATTCAGGATTCTTTGGATTGAGTGGGTTGGTTTGACAAGGGACAATGAGGATGTTTAAAGCAAAACAGGACAATCATGTGACAGTGCAGATATTGCCTTCAGCAAGTCTGCCAAGCATTAATGAAGGCTACTTTATTCTAAGGATTCTTTGTATAAAGATTTTCCATGAAAGAAAGTGAGGCCTTAAGGCACTCAAGAATGCAGTGTGGGTTTTTCTGACCCTGAGACACGAGACTGTCTTGGTGGTTCCCTTGACAAATGCTACTAGCCTAAGGGAACTATAAAAAGCAATGAAAGGAAAAGTCCCGCTGCCTGTCTGAAGCAAATCAGGGAGTATGATGGGATGTGAAGCCATACAACTGAACTCCAAGAAAGCTTTAAAAAATCCTCACACAGAAAAAGGCACTGATGATATTTCCCCCCCCCTAATAAGGACTCTATAGTTTTCTCAGAAGTCAAATCTGTGGAAACATTCTTGCAAAACGTATTGTGAGAACTAGCACAGCACAAAGTTCTAAATGAAAGACAAGATTCATGAACACTGAAGGCCATTTCTGGAGCTCATCTACACATGTGATATAAATATGAAATATCTGGTTTTATATATGTTCAGGTACAATACAACTCTCAAAGTGTCTTAGCATAAACAGGTTTTGATGCACAGTAACTGACAAAGTCTGTTAAAACTCCCAGTTATGTGCATACATGAAGTACACACAGGACCATGCAGACAATAGAAGACTAATGCCTTCAGCTGTCCCATATATCAAACCAACTGGAGGAGGACAGCTATATACAGTTATTTCCTAGAGCAGGTAAACGGAATCTCTATTATGTGAAAGTGTACCCACCATGCCTTTTTGAGAGCTTCAAAGAACTGATTTATTTACTTCATTTATACCCTCCATTTCTTTCTCCAAGGCCAAAAGCAGCTTATATAATTTTCTTTTCCATTTTATCTTCACAACAACCCTACGAAGTAGCTTATCTGAGAGTGTATGACTGACCCAAAATCACCCCACAAGTTCCCATCGCAGGGTAGGGTACTTGAACCAGGGTCTTACAGATCTTAATCCAATTCTGTAGCCACTACACCACACTGGTTCATGTTGGCTGTTAGAAACAGAAGCACAATTCACACACAATGACAAAGCATGATTCGTCACCAATAGGAAAAAACTGCAAGTCTTTGGATTCATGTGCACAGAACTACAAGCAATGGCTTGTTTGCTTGCCTTCAAACCAAACCACAATTTAATCCTATTTTTCCTTTTGGAGCCCTGATTTGGAGGTGACAGAGCAAGCATTGTTTGTGGTATGGCTACTACAAACAAGTTAATTTTGACATTCAAAGACCAGTGATTAATTTCCAAGTAATTTGTGGGAAAAGGAGGGAGGGAAAAATGTATGAGGATGCAAAGATTTTCAAGGCTTATTCCTGTAACAAATTTGAAAGTAAATTTGGAACTGGCCTGATCCAGACAATTCATATTTCTCTTGCCTCCTTATGCTTCAAATGGACCAAGTACAGAAAAGGAGTCTCACAACTGTCTAGCCATCATACCATCAAAATTAATTTCAGATTGGATTTCAACATTCCCAAGACCTAAAGGGTAACAATAATGAACACAATCTCCAATACAGTATTTTAAAACTGTTATAAAAGAAATTACCGCTAGAAAAATGTTGGCCTGCATTTTCTTTTAATGTGGCATTGCAAAAAGGCAATTTGGGAGCTTGCTACCATTTTAAAGTATTTAAAGTATTTGATCAGAAATGACAACAGGAAGACTTACTTGAGGATCATTTCTGAGCTAAGTTTCCATCACTTTTGCTATTTCCTCCAGCTTCATCGTTCAGATGAATCTTGTATTAAAATGTATCAGCTCACATTTACCCTTCATTACTAGCAAAGCAGTGTGTACCCCCAGGGGTGGCCAAACTGGTTCTTCAATTGTCTGTGGACTACAATTACCATGAGCCCCTGCTAGCGTGGCCAATTGGGCAGGGGTTCATGGTAATTGTTGTCCACATTCATCTGGAGACCCATACTTTGGCCACCCCTGATGTCCTCTGCATTACGAAGAGCTGATGAGCTACTCATTCCATAGAAACTACATGGACTAAATGGAATGCATCCTACCACACACACACGTGCTCTGAAAGAATGGCATTAGTGTTTGCAGAAGAGAAGCTGGTGGTTCTGCAGATTTCTTACTTCAACTATGCACCTCCACTTTGCCTCTTATGCTTCTCCCAAGGCACTACTGACAAAGTTTTGAAGGGTCCAAGGGGCTGCAGCAGAATGGGGAAGTGGAAAACCCTACTAAACAAAGCCCAAAAATGGTTGTTCCTAAATCTAGACAAGTGATTTTCAAACTACTCCTTAAATAAGAGCAGAGTCCCTGAATGATAGTTTGTCCAGCATTTCCAGCATTCTCCTGAAATATATAGCTACTAGGGGCAAAGCCCACTGTATTCTGAAATACAATGGGCGCTAGCATGGGCGGCAGTGGGGCTCGCAGGGCTGCTTGCAGGCCCACCCAGCCGTGGTGTCCCAGCCGGCCCCTCTCCCACCCCCCACCCCGATCTCCCGGCCTGGGTGTGGCGACAGGAGCACCAGACCTTAAGGACCTGCTCTTTGGCGGCGCAGCAAAGCCTTCCCTGTCCCCCCCCTTCCCCCCGAGCGTGATGCGGCGAAAGGAGCAGGCCTGACGCGTCTCCGACAGGCCTGCTGTTCTTGCCACAGCGTTTGCTTTCCCCCCTCCCCCCCGAGGTCCCAGCGTCAGCGCGCCCAGAAGAGCAGGCCCACCACGTCTCCGATGCGGCGGGCCTGCTCTTCAGGGCGCATCGAAGCCTTCCCGCCACCCCAATAATAGTTTCCAATAATATTCAGATGTTTGGATTAAAACTTATTTTTCCTTATTCACACTGCAGAATAAATGAGTCCCAGCCCTTTGGCCCAACTGGATTGTGAATAGAAGTTGCCTGCATATACTTATCACATTTTCTCAAGAGGGTAAATATAGTCGTTCCTAGATGCCATTACAAATGTCTTGTGTTTTCTTCAGGAAAACAAGATAAACTTTTTTGCCTTCAGGTTCTCAAAGGTTGACTGAGGCTTCTTACTTCAACCACGTCTCTCAGGTGAGAACATGACATTTAAACAGAAAATGGGTCTGTGGGTGCAAAGACATTCTTCATTCTCAACCAGCCTGGGCCGCATCAGTCCCATACTGTTTACAGGGCTGTACGGAATCCATGATGCATGCTGGCATAAACTGCTGGATGCAGAATATAAGATAAGCATGGGTTTTTACTTACTTTCTATCTTACTTTGCCTGCTAAAGTACTCTGAGTAGTGTTTTGGCCTGCAGAGTTGTTGGGCAGAGAAACTGACTGGCCCAAAGCCAGCCAGTAAGTTTCATGACCAAGAAGAGATTTCAGAATGAGATTGCACTGGTAACCAATACCACCCCCCAAAAAAAAGTGCAATGCCATTTCCAAACTTTTCCCCATTTTCAAAAACAGCTTTCTTAGGATGGGGGACACAGAGGATGGCATCAGTAAGAGGGAAAGCAAAATGCCACAAATAGTGTTCAGCCTGTGGCTAGTGAGATCCAAGCGCAACAACTACCATGCTTTGGACAGCCATGGACAGACCTGTCAAATCCAGCATAACATCCTCTGGTTATTCTTTCTATAATTCTATAATTATATGTTGCATGGAATACTTATTTTCTCTCTCCTAAATCTACTGCCAAGCAATTTCATTGGATGACTCTAAAGTTCTGGCAGACTATGAATGATTTCTCTGCCAGCAGAAATCTCAGACATCACAGAGACACCCTGAACTATTAATGCCTTGCAGGAACTTGTTTTCTAGAACACTAAGGTGGTAACATGCGGTATGGAAAATGCGAAATTCTAAGACATGGGAAATATGGAAACACCCAGTGCTTGGTGACAAATCAAGGACTTGCTGTCAGACATAGTGGGCTGCTAAAACAGAATAATACTGAAAAATGAAGCAGGGATTTCAGCTGAATTCTGGGATATCAGGATTCAAATGCAGTTAGCAATGTAGCAGAGAGAAATTGGAAACAATTAATTACAATGCATAGTTCAAATGTAAAGGTGCTAAAGGTGAAGAAGCATAATCTGTTATTTTTTCCCCTAAGTGTGAAACCGAAAACCGGATTTACTTGGTACAGAACATACAAATGAGACATTTATGAAAATACAGCTATTCTGTCTAACTCATCCTTGAAAAAAGAAAACCTTACATACTTTACTCCCTGTCACATTTCTCATCAGCATACGGAAGTCTCAGATTTGCATGAAAATCTGACATCCTTTGAAAAATGATGATTTAAATGATTTAAAAATTAGATCTTGTGTTGTTATGCTGTGAGATCTTGGCTGCTACTTTGGTGTTTGCAGAGCAATCCCAATAAACAATGCTGAAAGATGCCATGGTATTTTCAATGGAAGGGGGAGACAAGGGGGAGGGTGGAGAAAGGGCGCAGTGGCTATACTGAGGTACAGGAAGCCAGTTTTGAGAATGAGAGGGGGAGGAAGAAGGAGGGAGGTGTGGCAGGCAGTAGGGGTGATTCTGAGAGCCAGAGAGAAAAAGGAAGGGAGACAGTGGCAGCAGCAACCAGAGGAAGAAGCCCTGGTGGGAGAATTGGGTGGTGGTGGAGGGGGGAGAGGCAGGGGGAAGAGAAAGATGACTGGAGGCAGCAATGGGGAGATAAGAGCCAGCAGGATGAGATTTCCACAGGTCTGCTTGTGTGTGTTTGCAGCCCTTATGCCTTACTGTTGTTTTGCCTCTAGCCTACGGAGCAGTGGAGCAAGCAATAAGGCTCAGAAGCAGGGCAAACAGAATTAAGGTTGGTTCTCAGCCATACCCAAAAACATATACCCTCCTACACTTGCCTGGGAAGGTCACATGACCTCCCTCCTCATTGCTTGTGGGACGAGTGGCCACCCGTGCTATGAAGCATGGCTCACGTCAGGGTGATCCTCGGCCCCTGTACAATAAACACTGGGGATCTGACCTTCACCTAGAGAGTGATGACGGTTTCCTTCACTACTCTTTTCTCATTTCCCAGAAAGCTGTAGATGGTCATTTGCGTTAAGGATTAACAGAGTGATCATTTTTAGTACTGCAGCCCATTAGAGACCCAGCTTACCTGGTGGAGAAAGATTTGATAAGAAGCATAAGCCCTGCTACATTACCTGCTGAAACATTAACAAACACACATGAATCTACACCATCCTCCGCTGGGAGAGTGTCACATGATATCGGAAGGTGCCCCTCTTTCAAATGAATCCAACACAGATCTTTCAGGGCCTCGCAAAATCCCCGGCACGGTGGAGGTGTTATTGGCAGAGAAGTGTTACACCCAGGTACCAGTAGCAAGCAGAAAAACCACTCCAAGTAGCGGTGACACCGAGATTTAAGAAGCCCCTCCCACTCATGCAAAGCAGCCCGAATTTCCTCCTCACTGCCATGATGCAAATAATTCGGCACTCGGAAATGCTTCATGCCCAGGTTGTTGCAATATGACAGCTTGGTTGGTAAGGGCAAGCAGCGGCCAGCTGCTGGAGTCAATCCAGAAAAGAAGGAAGGAAGCCCTGCATTGCTATTGCTAAAATGCTGCATAGGGTAGGTTAGTAGGAACCCAAGAGATTCAGAGTTACTGGCAGGGGGGGAATCCATTAAATTAGTTGCATTTGAATTAGAAACAGAATCACTAGAGTAGCCTACTGGAATCCCAATATGCTTAAAGGGGTGTTTCCTAAGGCTGAGCCGGGTAATATTGCCATCAGAGGCTGATTGGCTTGAATTTGCAACATAAAGGGATAGCCAGTTGTCTGGAGCCCCCACCACCTTGGATGTAATTCCAGCATGCACGCTGCTATTAGCCTGAGGCTTCTGCAATTCCGAAACATTTGCATGGGATGCAGCTCCTTGTTTTTCTGAGAAAGCTCCCCGGTTTGCCCTTAGTTCTGGAGCAGTAGCACCTTCTTGCCCTGCATCTGTGGATTCTTGGAAAGCCAGCACATCCCCGCTGGCTCGATCATCTGGTGAAAACGAGAAAGCAGCACTACCTGGGCGTGGTGTCTCAGGCTTCTTTAACAGAACTTGAGTCTTGTTCAACAGAAAGTCAGGCTTTGGAGTCACAGAGAAAGCAACTCGTGGCTGCTCAGTTCCCAGCAAGATCTGCACATCCCCCGTCACATTGGCAGTCACATTGTGGACACTAGCAAGCTCTGCAGCAGGGGAAGCTCCCAAAAAACCAGCTGTCACCGGTGCCTCGGTCCTGTGTGCCTCTTCAGTTGTCTTTTTATCCCATTGCTGAACCAGATTCCGGATTCCTTCAGCCACATGGAGTATCTCAGCCCCTACCCCTGCAATATTTCCCTCTCGGCCTCCCAGCTGTGAAGGTGATGCAGCAGCTGCAGTAGGGACAGTCGTGCTTGCAGTCAGGTCTGGCCTCTTAAGGGTGAATATATTCCATACTTTTCCCGTCTGCTGTGTGGTGGTTTCAGGGGGGGTGTTCAAGGTGGTGGCCTCAGACGTGGCCACTTGATGCGTCGTCTGGTTCTCGATATCCACAGCCTTTGTGGGAGGAAGGGTTGTCTTCTCTGAACTCCCCCAAAGCCAACTCCTCCAGCCCTGGGCATTTGTTAAGCTACAGGTCAGCAACAGCAGGAGTCCGATATTCTGCACAGCTCGAGCCATTAAAAGTTGCTTGGGGTGGGGAGGGGGAGTATGCCGTGCAGCAGTGAATGGTGACTGGAAGAATTCACATTGATCTGTCCTCTGGAGCTCTGTGGCTGGGAAACATGCAGCTCTCTTTCAAGCAGATGTAAGACTAGCGGAGGTGTGGCTAACAAAGTCCTCCCTCCAGCAGCCTGCTTCCCGGTTTACCCTAAAGTTACTGCACAGCCTGTCATGCTCTTGGCGGCAGGAGAGGCGTGTGTTACAAGCTACCCATGGACTTATTTGCACCCATAGGAAGGTGGAAACTATTGGTTAACACCATTTCATAGTTTGAGCCTGCTGCTGATTATTTGGACATGTTAAATGAACTCCTCCCTGCCCTCAACTGATAATAAAAAACCTGGCAAAGGGAATTTTCTCCTCTGTGGCTGTTTATGTGTAATTTTCTTGACTTAAATCATTTTCAGCATTATTGCCGGCACAGACTCTCTCCTTCAGGCAGATTACCGATGGGAAAGAAACAGAAATGAAAGTAGCACAAAAGAAAAAAAACAACATGCAGGGTGGGAAATACGCTCCATTCACACAACAGCCATAGACGGAATTTATCTTTAACTGCTTGTTCCATACATTTTTTGTCTTCCATTTACAGTTAAATTGATAAGACAGGATGTGATCCAGTCACTGTTCAGCAAGCTCAAATGATTGGAAAGGACGAGTTAAGCACATGCATCAATTTCTTCTTCTTGAAATGAAAGGGACAAGACTGTGTCCATAATTCTCAGGACTTAACACAAATGGGATACAAGGGTGAGTAAGCATCAACATATTTATTAGGCTGCAGAATCATAGAATCATAGAGTTGGAAGGGGCCACACAGGCCATCTAGTCCAACCCACTGTTCAATGCAGGATCAGCCCAAAGCATCCAGGATAAGGATTTGTCCAGCCTGCTGCTTGAAGACTGCCAGTGAGCATGAGCTCACCACCTCCTTAGGCAGTTGATTCCAATCAGCAAAGACAAAAACAAACCCCTGCTGTGATGGGGAATGTCTTGAATCTCCTACCTGCATAAGAAAAGCTGCAGCAGACCACGCTATCCTAGAAGTCTCACTTACTTGAGTGGGACTTGCTCATGAGTAGACAGGCACACAAATGGCCTACAGAGAGGACAGGAAGCTGCACAAATATTTCCTTCTTGCGTGCCAAGGGGCTGACAGACAACAGAGTGGGAACAAAAGCTGCCTGGACACTACGAAAGCTTCACATATTTATACTGCACAAGGCAAATTAAAGAGGAAACTTTGTATCCTGGTGACCAGTGCTGTAGCTGTTTTCAAAGAATGTGTTGGGCAGGAGAGTAAGGCTCACCACAGCAAGATATGTTCACTAGACCAGTTGTTCTTTAAACCAGGGGTAGTCAACCTGTGGTCCTCCAGATGTCCATGGACTACAATTCCCATCCAGATGTCCATGTTCTCTGACAGGGGCTCATGGGAATTGTAGTCCATGGACATCTGGAGGACCACAAGTTGACTACCCCTGCTTTAAACCATGGGTCAAGAACCTTTAGATGAATTGCAGAGCCCCACCAGCTCAGCCATCAGCATCTCTAGAGCTGCCTCTCCACTGCCTTTTGAAATGCACATTAAAACCATAAAATGGCTGGGCAGGAAGGGTTGTGTCAGTGCTCAGCTGTTGCGGTCCTTTCTTGCATACTCAGGGAAATGCCAATCACTACTTTGAGATGGGAAGGCAAATTTCCTCCGGGCCAGATTGGTCAGGGATCCTGGTTTTCTTGGGGGGGCATCATCTGGGGTCACTGTGGGTGGGCGGGTAGTTCTGCACTGTGCAGGGGGTTGGACTAGATGACCCTGGAGGTCTCCCTCCACCCCCATAATTCTATGACTTACTGCAGGTGCTAGGGTTGCCGGCTCTAGGTTGGGAAGCACACGGAGACTGAGGGTAGAGCTGGGAGTGGGAGGGATTTGAGGCAAGGAGGGACCTCAGTGGAGTATAGTGCTATGAAGCAGCCATTTTCTCCAGGGGAACTGATCTCTGTCACCTAGAGATGAGCTATAATCCCAGGACATCCCCACCTGGCAACTGGCATCCCTAGTGGGTGCACATGCACATAAAGCAAAGGTATCCCCTCACACGCCTTCCTCTCACACATTGCTCAGAGGAACAGTAGGGTGGTAAGGAAAAGCTTCTAGTGTTCTTGACAATCACCTCTGTGCTCTCCCTTGCAGTGCGTGCAAACCTCTTTTCATTCAATTCATCATTGCTATTTTGTTCCATCCCAAAGACTCGGGTAATAAACTGAAAAGCCTAGGGCATTTTTTAAAAAGCGAAGCTGAAATTGTGAGCACCTTGCCTAATTATAGCGCACTCTGCCTAATGCAGCATAAGACAGATACTTTAGATTTCTCCCTGTAAAACACAGATATGTTCCAGCTTTCCCTAATCTATGGTCATAACCTGTCCTGTCTTCACAAATCACTCCCTCGGAGCTGCAAATACACAAAATAAGATCTTCTTACCCCCTGATAACAAATGCCACCAGACACCATCTGCTGGAAACTTCCCTTGCACAAGCTGCAGCTATAAAGATAGTGAAGTTTACCATTTCAAAGAGGGAGCCACTGGCTCATCTTGCAGCACAACAAAATATTTGTTACATTAACTCTTGGTCTGGTCAGTTTGCATCACAGAGCAGACAGATCTTTTAAAAAAAGAAAAAGTAGACCTGTGAGCATAATCTGAAGATAGGCTGATTCCACATGGGCGGTAAAGCCTGGGGCAGCATCTATATGGACCCAAGGCTAATGCCTCTGTCCACATGACATGACAACAATGACGCCAGGCTGCCGCCCTCCTGGATCTGGCACGAAGCCCTGCACTAAAGGAACGCAGATTCTTCCGTGTTCCCTTTTGGCGCTGCCAATAGGGCCTGTACCACCGCAGGGCCGTCTGGCCAGACTCCTCCCTGCCCTACAGAAGCGTGCAGGGGGCAAAAAATGCCCTGGAAAGCTCCATGGCAACTCATGGCATCACAGGGTGGACCAGGGAATTTTTGTTTTGTTTTGTTTTTTTGCAGGAAGGTGGGATTGCATGGGACACTAAAACACCCCCTTCTGTGCCGCAGCACCAGCTGAATATGGGCCCTCCAAGGTGTTCTAGTGAGGAACCTTGCAGCTGCATTTTGTACCAGCTGCAGTTTCTGAGTCAGAGATAAGGGCAGACCCACATAGAACAAGTCACAGAAGTCTTATCTGGAAGTGACCATTGCATGGATCACTGTGACCAAGTCTTCAGAGGACAGGTAAGGTGCTAGTAACCATGCTTGGCAAAGATTGAAAAACACTGTTTCAGCTACTTTCGTGATCTGAGCCTCCACTGACAAGGAGGCATCAAAGATCACCCCCAAATTCCTGGCAACTGGTGCAGGTGTTAGCTGCCCAGGCAGGGGAGAAGCACTTCCTGATCCCGCCCCCTTCTGCCCAGCCACGGGACCTCCATCTTGGAGGAGTTGAGTTTCAGAACTCTGCCTGAGCCATCCAGCCACTGCTTCTAAACAACCAGCAAATGTATCCAGGGGGGAGTCTGGCCAACTGTCCATCAAGAGGTAGAGCTGGATGTCATCCGCATACTGGTGACAACCCAGCCCAAAGTTCCAGACCAGCTGGGCTAGAGAGCGCACAAAGATGTTAAAAAGTGTAGGGGAGAGAATTGCCCCCTATGGTACTCTGCAAGGGAGCACAAAGGGGTCTGACATCTTGTCCCCCACTGCAACCCTCTGAGTCCTGTTCCAGAGAAAGGAGACCAGCCATTTCAGCACAGTCCCCCTAACACTGGACCCAGTGAGGCAGTGGGCCAACAACTCGTGATCAACCGCATCAAATGTGGCCGGACAGATCTAAAAGCATCAGGATGGCCAAACCACCCCCGATCCAGTGGGCGCTGGGTATCATCCATCAGGGCACCTAGCACAGAGGTGATCCCTGATGGGGACACAGTATGCTGTGGAGCATACAGCTCTGCAGCAATGCACCAGCAGCAGCCGGGAGTGGTGCCACTGGTGTAGAATCAAGCATATTAGCATCTTATAACCATGATTACAGATTCTCTTATACAAATCAATAAAAAGCTCTGACTCTTAAATAATTGCTGCCACAGAAACCACACATATTCCCACTCCATAACTACACACCAAATTTGATAAAATACTTAAAATGTTGCTTCACTCATTTCAACTGATTCCACTTAGCATCTAAAGACAGCTGCAAGCTCCCTTTTCAGAATTAAACTATCATGGCTTTTCTGTTATGGATGACTGAGGTTAAAGCCACCAGCCAACTAGGAGTGGAGGGGGAACCTGGCTAAATTATTTTGGTTTGAGGCCAAAGTACCAGTCCCCCCACACCAAGTCTCTCTCTCCCTGTCTCTTTTTTAAATGAGTACATTTTAGGTGAGGAGCCAGCTTTTGTCCTGGGCATACTCCCAAGCTGCTGAATTTGACTGCAGATTCACCCCTCAGACTCTGGACTCTTCCCCTGGTTTCAACTCAGATCTGCTTCAACTCAGACCCCACTCCCTTTTCAGGAACCAGATTTCCTGCACACTGAGAGTTTCAGTCCTAACTAAAGCCAGCAGTGTTCATGGGAAATAAGTGTCACCACTCTTGTAAAACTGGAACACAGCATAAGACCAGCCTTGCTGGATGAGACTGATGGTCTAGTGCCCTCTTTCCCACTGCAAGCTACTAGCTGACACCAGAAAACCTGCCAGCAGGAGGAGGCCCCCTAATCCCCCTACATATCTTCCAAAGCAGTGGTCCCCAACCTTTTTATCACCGGGGACCACTCAACGCCTTTTACTGAGGCCCGGTGGGGGGGGGGTAGTTTACTCCTCTACTCTCTACCACTGCCCTAGTGCTCTCTGATTACTATGGTAATGTTTAAACATCCCTTCAAAATAAGATACAGACACGCCACACCTACAATTAGTCAAAGGACCACATGTGGTCCGCAGCCCACAGGTTGGGGATCACTATTCCAAAGCAACTGGTACTCAGAGAAATACTGCTTCTGAACATGGAAGTGCCAGTTAGTGGTGGACTGACTCCCCATGAATTCACTTAATTTCATTTAAAAGCTATCTGGACTGCATCCTGCATTTTATGCCCATCTTAAATCTACCAACAACCAATTTCATTAGTTTACCCTGAATTCTAATTGGGGACGGGGGACACAACTTCTTTACTATTGCTTAGATTTAATCTATTTTTAAAACCATTTTGTTTCTGCTTATCTGTAAACCACTCAGGGGGTGGTATAAATAAAACAGTAAGGCTAAGGGGGGGGCTGAGTCAGGATAGGAAACAGGGGCCAACGATTGGCCCCTTGGCCCTGGACTGACAAGAATTCCAGCCAAGTGGGTGAAGGGTCAATCGGAAGGCGCAAAGCGCAAAGCGCCTTCCGATTGGGCCCTCAACAGAACAGAGTTCCATCCAGTCCACCCAGGGGTAATCTGGAGACATCGTTGCCAGTCTGCCCCTGACCACCACAGGGAGAGGAGGTCAGTAGAGCTGCCATGGGGGAGGAGAACAGAGGTTTGAACAAGCTGCACCAGTCCTTTTCACCCCAAGGCTGTCCTAACTGTCATGTCCAATTGTAACTTTGCCTCAGAACCCTGACAGAGCTGGCAGGAGGCTAGAGAGTGCGCTCCCTCCCCCTTCCTTCAGGTCTGCTGCAAAGGAGCCTCTGACAGGCCCTAACTTTTCAAGAGCAACGCAGGGGAGCCTCAGGGCATGGGGATGGGTAATCCTTTTGAGGGGGGTGGAATTTCTCCTCCTGCCAAATGGCTGACAGGCAGGCCACAGAAAAGTCCCTTCTCACTTAAAATACTGCTCTGGCCAGGGGTTAGACACAGCCAAGCCACGTGTATTTCTTCTTTGCAACTCTCTGCAGATTTGAGGCCACTGCACAGTGTTATTCTGCAGACGAAACTGGAGGTTGTTGCGGAGGTTCTTTTGTCTCCTTTTTCATCTGCACAACAACCCTGTGCAGTAGGCCTCAAGTCTTTCAATTCAACAACAACATGTATGGGAGGCCTTAAATTTTTCTTCTCTACCACAACCCTGCCCAAAGTAGCCCTTTCTGCCTGGGGGGCTGATCTTTATATTATGGAGAACATCTGTAATTCCAGGACCTCTCCAGGCCCCACCTGGAGGTTGGCTACCCCTGGGTTAGAAATATTCCTCGAGTTTTGGAGGTGGGACTTCGAAATCGCACAATGCCTCAGAGTCCAGTCTTAGAGGAGGCCGCAGGTGCGGTTCTGGGCCCGGGGGAGGGCCCAGCCCCAAAAGCTCACCTAGCGCCCGGTGTATTTACAAGTACAACAGGCTTGTTCCCTAGTTTAGAATAATAGGATATATTCTAGGTTCCCAAACTGGATCGCTGCACAGAGGCAGACAATGGCAAACCACCTCAGAATGCCAATAAAACCAATAAAATTGAACCATACATCAGCTGTGACTTGACAGCACTCTCCAGTACCACATTGTGCCCTGCATAGGGGTGTGCTTGCAGATCAGCAGAATTCTGCAGCCCATTTTATTACAAGGGCAGGTTTGGGGAGCCTATTACTCTTGTTCTTATTTTCTTCCTTCTGTTTGCCTCTGTTCCCAAATTAATGCATCGATTTAAAGCGATACAGGTTTAATTTAACTGTGTAGATATGGGATATGTTCCTTGCATATGTCCTGTACTATCTCTTACAATCTATGATTTTGCTCTGAACACTCTTATGTACCAATGCTACACCAGTTGGGGGAGCTAAGCAAGGACTTATAATTGGTGATGGCACCTAGATTCTAGAGCCTGCCACCCAGGGAGATTGATGAGACCTTTTCATGCAGCTTTTGGTTTTTAATTCAAAGAACTTTAAATTTGTTTAGTTTTTAGATATTGAAACAGGAAGCAAATATACCTCCTGTATATTTGCAGGAGGCAAATATACTCTTCTGTTTGCTTTTACAGTTGTAAGACTTTCCATTTCATGTCTCCTTTTTTTCCTTCTTATTTTGTTTTGGATATTGCTTTCCACAGTTAACTACTTTGAATAATATTTTACAGAATATTAACTAATGCACACAAAAACAAAATTAATTTTCTAATTAGTTAAGAATCACAGAGCTGGAAGGAACTATACAGGGCATCTAGTCCAACTTCCTGCCCAATGCAGGACCA
This sequence comes from Paroedura picta, assembly GCF_049243985.1. NCBI lineage: Eukaryota > Metazoa > Chordata > Lepidosauria > Squamata > Gekkonidae > Paroedura > Paroedura picta. The sequence goes on along the minus strand of NC_135370.1, from coordinate 78,607,281 downwards.
GTCTACGAGAATCTTCTCCAATTATATTTCTACTAGACTTAAAGCCCGTTGCATGCAGGAATGCAATGGGCGCTAGTGGCAGGGCTTCCCCCCCCCCCAAGATTGAGTGTGAACTCAGCACTCAGGCAGACTGTCTGGAGGCGGCCGGGATGAAGGGGCAGGAGCCAGCATACATGACGTCGCTGGCGGGTAGCAGCAGAGTGGTGGGGAGGAAGGAGCCAGGCTGGAGGCATCGCAAGCAGCTTGCGACCAGGCAAGTCGCTAGTGGGCGATGCAGCCGCCAAGCAATCTCCTGTCCTCACTGGCTGAGGGGCCCACAGCCGCATGAGCTCGTGAGCATCCAGTGAGTTGGGAGGTATGCTGGCGGGGTGAGGCACTCACAGGCGACACAAATGCCGAGCGATCTCCTGTCCTCGCTGGCTGCTGGGCTGAGGGGTCTGCAGCTATGCAGTCTCAGGAGTGTCGGTCAAAGTGGGAGGTGTGCTGCAGGTATGAAGTGCTTGTGGCCCCTGATGGCGGCGGACGAGCCCCTATTTTGGCAGGCTGGTGGGTGGAGGGCATCGCAGCTATGTGGGCTGGTGCGCAGCGGGCAGGCATGCAGCTCGCAGCTCCTGACACCGCCAGGAAATCTACTTCTTCTCCCGGCTGCTAGGCAGACAGCGCCACCACCATTTGGACTGGGGAGAGGTGGGAGGCATGCTCCATCCTTGGCTGCCAGGCAGGGTCTGCACAAGAGGCTGCGAAAGCACCTTGCAGGTGGCTTCTGAAGGTGAGCACCTGGATTAGCCCGTGCACATGGAAGCACAGACCGGACAACGGATCTTGTTCTGGGCAAAATACATTTTGCTGTGAAGCAATTATTTCTTTTAGAAATCATTGTTCCATTTCATCAGGAGAAATAAGAATTCTTTCCTTATACCCCTTGTACTTTCCCATCTTGTTTCATGGGCTGCACTAATCTTTCCTCGAATCATGTGTAGTCAAACTGTGTTACCAAGGTTTGCTCAAAACCAAGTTTAATCGTGAATTCAGAATGTATTCTAAATGAAGAACTTGTATGTCCTTTAGATTCACTGGGTATGTATAATAGACCTTTGCCCCTGCTAAGTTAATAGGGCAATCCCATGCAGAGTTACTGCCCTAGGCCAAGGCCTGCTCTCACTGGACCACAGAAGCCAAGCAGGATTGGCCCTGGTTAATACACAGAAGCCCAGGGTCAGTTCACAGAGGCAAGCAATGGCTCAGAACGTTTCTTGCCTTGGAAATTCTATGAGGTCACCATAAGCCGGCCATAATTTGATGGCACTTTCCACCATCACCACCAGGACAAGTGAAATCAAGGGGCTTTCAGTGGAATAACTGCATAGCAGTGGTCTTAAACCCTTGAGTTGGGGTCCTCAGCTGGGTCAAGAGCCCTACATTATGATTCCCCCATACACTGGGGGAAGGCCTGCTGCTAGTGAGCATGCCCAGACTGAAAAAAGTCACACTGAGAAGGGCAGTAAGGTCAACCAGCAAGAGATAGGGGAAGAGAGAGCTGGCAAGTGGGAGGGGGGCTATCAGCTCCAAATTAAATCCCACACTCAGTCAGTCAGTAACCTTTTAGTCAGTCAGTAACCTTTTATTGGCATAAAATGTATAAGACATATAAAAATAGGGTTTAAAAATTTCAACAAAATAATAAAATGGGGTTACATGACCAAACAGATCTTAAAATGATTAAATAAACTATAAGAGATAAAATACAAGGTAGGCAGCATATTATAAAAGCATCTTAGTTAAAACTCTGGCAACTAAAATGGTTATCTCTGGGTCTTTGTCAGAGAGCAGAAATTGCAAGGTCATAGATTTACTTACAGAAGGCTTGTTTCCCAGCAAAGCAACAAAGCTGTCATCCCGACACTGCTCATATAAGGGGCAATCTAACAAAATGTGTGAGACAGAGTCAGGGCAACCAGAACCACACGGACAGAGTCTCGCATGGTATGGGATATGGTGGAATCTTCCCTCTAAGACCTTTGAGGGGAAAGCATTCATTCGTGCCAGGAGAAAAGCTCTTCTCAGGGGTGGGACATCAAGGAGATGCAAATATGTAGGCATAATATTTCTCTGCATCATGATGCCAAAGAATGCTGGTGAGCAGACTCGAGACTGGGTAGGTATGAGTTCCTGCTGCTCATGGTCTAAAATTCTCTGTTTAATAATCCGGAAGATACATTTTTCTTCCAGAGGTAGTAGGGAGTTCAGATCGATGCCAATGGAGACTAATTTTTGTTCAATAGCCTGGAACCATTGAAATTTAAGAGGGTCACTTTTTAGACAAGTTAAAAGGCTGCCAGTTTCTATTCTAAAAAACAGTCTGACCCAAAATTTAAAAGTAGCTATCCAGGCCCTTGTCTCTACCCTAATTTGGCCAAATTCTGCGCAAATGGCATGGTAGGAGACACAGTTGGGAACCCCTGCAATTTGCCTATAGAAAGCAGATTGAACACCCTCAATAGATTTATTAAAGGCAGGAACCCATAAGGGGCATCCAAACAGGAGCTGGGACATTACTTTGGCATTAAAAATTGTAATTGCTGCAGGGATAAATTGGTTACCTTTCGCAGAGAAAAAGAACTGTTTTATCAAAGAAGATGAGGATTTGGCCAGATTGATAGCTCGTTGGCAGTGGGAGCTCCATTTCTGGTTATACTGGAAGGTAACACCTAGATACTTAAATGTTTTGATTTGTTCTATTGAAGTGCCTCCAATAGACCAAGTCATTGCATGCCAGCTCTTAGAGAAAACCAAAACTTTTGTTTTACCATAGTTAATTACTAACTTATTATCTTGGCAATATTGGTAAAAGGTGGATAAGTATCGTTGTAAGCCAACCCTTGTATATGAGAGTATTGTAGTATCGTCGGCATATAACAACAAAGGAATATGCTGGGAACCAAGTTTTGGGGGATGACCATTAATTGGTTCCAGTTTTAACGCTAAATCATTAATGAATAAATTATACAACAAGGGGGCCAGAATACAGCCTTGCTTAACTCCAATGGTCATTGAAATCTTAGAGGTTAAGTCTCCCTTTGAAGAATACCGGACTTGGCAGGAGGTGGACACATAAAGTTTTTGGATGAGAAACACAAGTCTCGGTTCCATACCCATTGATCGCAATTTATTCCAGAGCATATCCCTATCTATCTTATCAAAGGCACTTTTAAGATCTATAAAAGCTGTGTATAGCCTCTTACCATTTTGGGACGTATATTTCTCGGCCAGGCATGAGAGAGTTAAACAATGATCTATAGTAGAGTTACCCTGCAAGAAACCAATCTGTTCAGGACCTATAATTCTTTGAGAGCGAGCCCAACCAGTTAGGCGCCGTTCGAGATGTTTTGCATAAATCTTACCTATAATTGATAATAAACTAATAGGTCTAAAATTATTGGGGTCATTATGGTCACCCTTTTTAAACATGGGAATAATGATTGAATTCAACCAAGAACTTGGGACAATCCCATGTAAGTCAATTAAGGTAAATAAGTTGGCCAAGGGAGGAGCCCACCATTTAGGGTTGTTTTTTAGAAGTTCAGCTAAAAGGGCATCCTGGCCTGGGGCTTTGCCTATCTTAAGGCTCAGAATTAGTTCCTCTACTTCGTCAGGCAAAACTGGGGACCATCTAGGGACATTAGTTGGGATGGAGTCATTCAGCAGATTTTCTGGGGCTGCTGGGACATTAAATAGATCCCACACTCATTAACTTGGCTTTCCAATACTTTGTAAATACTGCATCTGTGGGAACTTTTGCAATCGCCTGTCAATCTCCTGACTTTTAGGGAGATAAACTGCCACTTGGATCTTTTCAAGGTAAAAATTGTTCAGCCATGCAGAGGAAGAACTACTCTTTATTACAATCATATTTTCTTCTGTGTATCACCAGCCTCAGAATTTACCCAGCCCATCATTGGTAAACTTCATTAAAACTTTACAGCAGCTGAACTGGTCATATTTAAAATGCACGTTCATCAGTAAAAGAGAATGAGAGTGCGAAACTGGATCCTGGAGAGAGGTAACAAGTTTGTTTTGTTTTCTGGGGTTTTGTTTCCAGATAAGTCAGTTTGAAAGAGAAATGCTTCTGGTAACATGTACATATGTATTACATTCGTCTCTGATAAATGGGTCAAAGGGCTACAAAATGTATTTGATCTGCGGCAAACAGGAGATAGATAAGGGAAATGTATGTGTACCTATGAGAAGCAACATGACTCCCATGCTGGGAAAGATAAACTCAGCTGAGTTAGTTTCAGAAAAATAAATTAATTATCTAAGACATATAGTTAATTCTTCTTGGACTGTAAATTAATCCTACATTTAAAAAAAATCCATGGATAACTGGACCCACCAGTTCCTTAGGTCTATGAAGACAGCCATGTACTTTGGGCAGAACATTCTGACCTTACCATGGTGTCACTATCTGATTTTTCTGTATCTTCAAAGTAAAATAAACTCAAGAAGATACAAAAAGTACAAATTGTGGATTTATCTTTCCCATTAGCTATATTTTTACTTATAGCCTTTGGCTGAGTTTCTGGAACACCAAAGGTATTTTTTTTCACCAGCTGGTAGGTTTCATAAGTGGATCATGTACTCATTTAAAGTGAATTGTATCATTGCTACTATTAGCATTGCTTTGTTTCTTGGCTGCTTAGCTTAACTTTTAAAAGTACAGAAAAATTCAGGAGAAAGAAAAAACAGAAAGAGAAAAATGTTCATACATGGCCAAGAAAATTAAAAAGCAGATTCCACGTTGCAAGCGTAATTTAATGGTGGGTCCCAAATTTGAAAAAGTTTCATTTCCACCTTTCCAGAAATCAATAAGCTCAGAAGCAATTTTTTGTTCTGGCAGCTTTCCCAGATTCCACATCTCCCTTTCTTATCTTTGGAAACTGTCCCTGACACCTCTCCATTCAGTGTCTTATATTCTGAACGCAAAGCAAGAGTGCCTTCATGTGAGGCTCCTTGCAGTCCCAAAGATAAAAAGTTCACACGCTGAGCAAGAACACAGTCTTCTACAAATAACCATCTCCCCATATTCCTTCTCAATGGACTCTGACCCTGCAAATCTCCTGGTGCCTTTGGATTTCCTTCTATAGCCATGCCCTAGAGAATGAGGCCCCTGCTATTAACAGAAATATAATTGAAAGGACACTAAAATGTTTCCTGTCTGTGTATTCTTAAAGACACTATTTATTTCAAATTTCAGGATTAGTTTCCATAAAAAGGAAATACAGTGAAATCAGAGCAACCAGGGAGCAGATAACATGGCAGAGGACAAACCTCTATTGCTTTTTTGGGACTCTGCCAGAAGACCATTTCCTTTCCTACAACATCCAAGTTTCCGTACATCCATCTTGCCAAATAAGGAGTTCAGATGAAATGGTCAGATTCATTACGATCCACCTAAGTGGGAAAGATCCCCACCAAAAAGTGAACACTGTAACAGACTATTTGACATTAACAGATGTAATAATTCCTCCATATTCGGAGGCAGTCAGCCTCTGGAACCCAGTAGTAGGATGCCTTTTGAGTCTATGCCCTATTTGCTGCCCCTCCAGGGAACTAGTTGCCCAGTGTGCAAGATGAGATGATAGATGGAACATTGCTCTGATCCAGCAGGCTCTTTGGCTCTTATAAGGTAAAGGTAAAGGTATCCCCTGTGCAAGCACCGAGTCATATCTGACCCTTGGGGTGACGCCCTCCAGCGTTTTCATGGCAGACTTGTTAGAGAAGTAGTATGCATGGACATTTAGAAGACGTAGGGGGGAAATGGAGAGTATATTGGAAAAATATTTTTTATAAAAATTAAAATATATAACACAGTTTCCTATCAAGTCTAAACTTATTCTAATTGCTCTTAGCAGTATACGCAAGTAATATAATGCTCTAACACTGCAATGTTATATAAAAAACAAGAAATAAACACTGGGTTTTTATACCCTACTTTTCACTATCCAAAGGAATCCCAAAGCAGTTTACAAACATCTCTCCCTTCCTGTCCTCGCACCTTGCGTGAGGTAGGATTAAAAGAGCTCTAAGACAACTGCACTGTGAGAACAGCTCTAAGAGAACTGTGAATAGCCCAAGGTCACTCAGCTGGCTGCTTATGGGGAGTGGAGAGTCCACCACTCTTAGCCACTACACCACACTGGCTCTCAAAGCTATACGTTATACACTGCACATTCTGGATGACACATGGAACACAGTTATCCCATTCCCCCTCCTTTGCTTTCTCCCCATCTCCCTCATGCTTTTTCTCTCCTGCCACCCTTCCATGGCTGTCACTTCCTAACTCTTTCTGCACCATCATTTTATTTTTCTGCCCCCACCTTAACACTTTCTCTTTCTGCTCCTTACCGCATCACTCTCTTTCTGACCCCCCACTCTCCAAGCCTCCCACCTGCTTCCTCCACCCCCACACACACACACACATTCACACTCCAGCAGCAATGGCAGCAACGCTCCCAGACCTCCACTTATTCTCCCCCACAGCAGCAGCAGCAGCAGCAGCAGCAGCTCTCCAGGAATCACAATAGATCCCCCAACTACAGATATCAGCTCCCCATAGGCTTGCCAGCTAAAGGTTGGGACATTCCTGGAGATCAGGGGGTACAGCAATAATCTCCACACTAGTCATTTAAAAGGAAGTCCATGTGTTTGACAATGTATTTGTTTTGAAAGAGAGATTTTATTAAAATGTATCAAAAATTCATTAGAGCATAACACTTTAAAATTTGACATATAGTCACCACTATGGCAGAGGGTGGTAAGGCAGCCAACATGCTGTCTCTGCCCATGAGGCTGCGAGTTTGATCCCAGCAGCCGGCTCAAGGTTGACTCAGTCTTCCATCCTTCCGAGGTCGGTAAAATGAGTACTCAGCTTGCTGGGGGGTAAACGGTAATGACTGGGGAAGGCACTGGCAAACCACCCCGTATTGAGTCTGCCATGAAAACGCTAGAGGGCGTCACCCCAAGGGTCAGATATGACTCGGTGCTTGCACAGGGGATACCTTTACCTTTATACATGGATGAAGGTTTTTAAAATCTATTTTATTAGTCTTCAAATCCCTTTAATCTTTACTTTTATTGAACGGTGAGAGTTAAATCCACTAAGTTACATTATATAATTCTATCAACTTCAGGACCAAGGATTTTGTAATGCCATATTCAGCACAATATACTAAATTTGTAATTATTGCAATAAATAATTGCAATCTATGTCAGAAATAGATAAAATTTATATTATTTATTACATTTATATACCACCCTCCCCTAAGGCTCAGGTCAGTTTACATGAAACATAAAACAGAACAATAAAGAGAAATTGGTCGCCATGGTAATAGTAATAATAGAACAAATAGTACAGTTGAACAATAGAACAGTAATGAAAACAACAATTCACACTGAAGCATATTGAAGGATTCGTGGCTGGATGGTTCCTGCATAGAAATTTATGGGAGGGGGGACTCAGGGGCCCATGGAAGGCATTGGTTCAAGTTGACCTCAATCAAATGCTTGGCAGAAGATATCCTTTTTGCAGGCCCTGTAGAACTGCTCTAGTTCTATTAGGGCCCTGATCTTTTTTGGGAGCTTATTCCACTAGGTGGGGGCCAGGATGAAGAAGGCTGTGGCCCTAGTTGAAGTCAAGCGAGCTCACTTGGGGCCAGGGATCACCAGCCAGTTGGAGGTGGTAAGACTCTTTGAGGAGATTAGGTAGACTGTGTATGGCCTTAAAGGTGATTACTAGAACCTTCTGATCTGGAATTTGACTGGTAGCCAGTGCAGTTGTTGAAGGATAGGCTGAATGTGGGACCTGTAAGGCATTGGTCCACAACCTTTTTGGGGTTGCGGACCGGTGGGGGGGAGGGCAATCCGGGCGCCGCACATCCGCGGCAGCCCATGCGCAAACGTGCATGCGGGGCACTCCCGCGCATGCACATTTACGCCCACTGGGGACGCAAGTGCACATGCGTGGACATGCCACGCATGCACGTTTGTGGATGAGCTGCCGCGCGTGCACGGTGCCCAGATCGCCCTCCCCCTCAAGCAGAAAGAAGCTTGCCGGGCCACAAGCCAATCGGCCACTTTGGCGACCGACTGGCTTGCGGCCTGGTGAGTTTCTCGCTGGGGGGGGCAGGGAGAGGGAGCTGCGGCCCGGTGCCAAGGCCTTCGCGGCCTGGCACCAGGCCATGGCCCAGTGGTTTGGGACCACTGCTCTAAGGTATTACTGTGAGGATCCTGGCCACTGCAATCTGGACCAGCTGTAGTTTCTGGATCAAGGTTAAGGACAGGCCTGCATAAAGCAAATTGCAGAACTCTAGTCTAGAGGTGATCATCATGTGGATCACTGTGACTAAGTGTTCCAGAGCCAAGTAGGGCACTAGTAGTTTGGCTTGGGGAAGATGGTAGAATGCCAGCTGTACTACTTTCATGACCTGAGCCTCCATTGAAAGGGAGGCATCAAGTGTCACACTCAGGTTCCTGACAAAGTAAGCCACTGAGAGCTGCACTCCATCCAGGTTGGGAAAGCATGCTTCCTCACTTGGACTCTTCTTGCCTAGCCATAGGACCACTGTCTTTGAAGGGTTGAGCTTCAGATGACCCTGCTTGAGCCATCTTGCCACTGCTTCCAGGCAGCTGGCTAATGTTTCATCAGGAGGAAGTGCTGGGTGTCATCAGCATATTGATGACATCCCAGCCCAAACCTCTGCATGAGTTGGGCAAGAGGGCACATAAAGATGTTGAATAAGACTGGAGAGAGAACAGTTCCCCGAGGGACTCCACAAACAAGCTGGTGGTGGGTTGATGATCTCTCTCCAATAGCTACTGTCTGTCTGCGATTCCAGAGAAAGGAGATCAGTCACTGAAGAGCTGTCCCTCGTATCCTGCCATCAGCGAGTCAGCGAGCAAGAAGCCCATGGTCAACTGTGTCAAACGCTGCTGAAAAGTCTAGTAGTACAAGCAGTGCCAACCCACCCTGGTTCAGCAGGCAGCGGAGGTCATCCGTCAGGGTGACTAGCACAGTTTCTACTCCATGGCCAGGCCAGAAACCAGAGTGAGATGAGTCTAAGACTGAAGCTTCTTCCAGGAATGCTAGCTGTTGGTTTAAAAGTACTATGTATGTAGTATTAAACCCAGATAGAATTTATAAGATGACCCATAATAATTTTGATCGTATTGTTATCAAGGTTAATCTTTCATTAAAACTGGTCGGGATCATTGAATTATGCAAAGGTATTGGTTTGATGCGTGTGATACAGCTGGTAAATAGTGAAATTGAGAGTGGCACGTAGCCCCACATTGATCCTGTTTGATTTTTGTTATGAAGAATTCATGGCTATCTGCAGAGAAATTGAATGGTATCTAGGGTTGCAAACTATGGGTTGGGAAATACCCGGAGGTTTTAGAAGTGGAGCCCGGAAAGGGGGAGAGAAAGGACTTCAGCAGAGTATAATGCCATACAGTATAGCTTCCAAACCAGTCATTTTCTCCAGGGGAACTCCACTGCCTGGAGATAAGTTGTAATTCTGGGAGACCTCCAGTCACCATCTGGAGGTTGGCAACCACTGGTAACAACAAGCATACTTATAGCTAATTTTTGGGAGGGGGAGTATATTGAAATATAAACAAGACATAAAATTATGAGATATTTATCAAAAAATGGGAGCCTTTCATATGTTTTATAATGATTTCAATCTGAAGGAAGATGTCAAAACAGAAACTTTGTCATGGATTTAATTAGATAGTAATATGTTTAATGCCAGGGTAAATTAGTTGTTTTCTGCTTCAAATACTTCACATTGTTAATGGAAACTTTTTGTATTTTGCAAATCTTTAAAGTTTAAATGTATCAAGTTTATATTTTGAATTTAAAAAATAATGTCAGTCTTCTGTTGTTATTCAAGATAATCAGTTGAGTTTGACATTTTAATGCACAGGAATTCATTTCTTAGACCCAGCACTGCAGGGGTCACCTTGTAGGATCTCATGTACATGCCCAGAAGGCACCAGCACAAGTGATGACCACTGAATCTGTTGGCTCAAAGAGGGGGAAAAACTCTAGAAACTGGAATGATGCATCATCTTGGGAAATGGGGCCAAAAAAGAAAAAAAGATGTGAACACTAGAGCTGGTTGTTCTCAAGGTCATGCAAAAGCATTAACAATGAGAAGTTTCTTCAGAAAGTGGAGCCAAAATTGATTTCTCATGCTGCTGAGTCAAAGACCAAAGGGAGAGCTGTTGCCGTCTCAGTTGCTCTAAGGAAAACATTTTGAGTCACTGTTGTACAGCTGGGGCTATTTTATTTGGATCCAATAAAATAAAATAAAACAAAATATGGCCTACAGCTGTACCAATCCTTCTTCCAAAATGTGAATGTGTTAAACCAGCAACGTTCTAGGAAACATTTCCTGCTGCTGTTTTACATATTTGCCAGAAATTAAATTTTGGTATGCAAATTAGACTGTATTAAGAAACCAATTTCCTTGTTGCCATAAATGCTGTAGTTGAGAAGCAAGCACTCATTCATACTGTGTTTATTACCAATTTTATTTTGGTGACAACTTCAGTAATATTTTCTCAGTTCAATTCTGCCTCCTCATACACATCTCATATATCCCAATTATACTTGATATATATGTACCAATACGATCCTAGTTGGATTTCAACTGTTTCATATTCACTGACACTACTCCCTCTCCTGCATAACCATCCTTTCAAGTCTAATGTGTAGACTCACGCCAACACAAAAGTTCTCAAGAATGAACCACCTTAACAACTTCATTTCTGGCATCTCACTTTTTATGTGTTGTTCATATAACTGTTAGTTAAATGAGATGTGTCCTGAAAAAAACTGTCACTGCAAAATTCACAATACATTTTAATTACCAAAAAACTTTCTTCATAATTCAATGTGACACACAAAGGGATCCACACTCCTTAAGGGTAATTACTGTTACCTGTCACCATGTACTCAGGGATTTTGTAGCAGTTATTGGTCAGATTATGCAAGTCTACTTGATAATATGCTTTACTTTGATTAAAATATTCAAATGTAAAATGCTGGTATTATTCTGCTCTTTGTCACTAAGAGGCACAATGGATCAGACAAGAAGCAAGGATCAAGACTGAAGGGATATTAAAACACCTACTCATTCGCCTTAAAAGGGCTGATTTCCTCTATGTTCTGGAAGCTTTACATTTTATCCCAAGATTGCTGCAGAACTGACTTATGGTGACTCCATAGGGTTTGCAAGGCAAGAGACATTCTGAGGTAGTTTGCCATTGCCTTCCTCCGCATGACAACCCTGGGATTCCTTGGAGGTCTCCCATCCAAATAGTAGTCAAGGTCAACCTTGCTTAACTTCAGAGATCTGACAAGGTCAGGCTACCTGGGCTATTATGGAGCAGTGATTGTGCTGTGTTGATTGCTCAGATATGCTTAAACTTCCTTTACCCCTTAAAGCAGGGGTAGTCAAACTGCGGCCCTCCAGATGTCCATGGACTACAATTCCCATGAGCCCCTGCCAACGAACATTTTGACTGGAGTTCAGTCATGAGGGCACTCAATTCCCATCCATCCATCCATCCATCCATCCTCTCTCTCCCCCCCACCCCTCCCTACTTACCTACCTCCTGGCAATACTGGGGGACCGTCTCATGTTGGGTTACAAAGATAAAAACATAAACATAAAAGAAATATTAAAAGAAAATATTAAACCCACATTACCACGGTGGTGAAAATAATTTGTGTTGTATGCAAACTTACATTTCCTTCCAAACAGAGTCATCTTAGACTATGACAGAGTGTGGGTTTATGCAATGCAGCTAACTCATGGAGCCTAGTTTGTCGTAGAGTCAGACTTTTTTTTTTTTTTTGTAAATATTCATATGGCTCGGGATATTTTTTTTCTTCTTTTGATCTATTTCTGGCGATAGGGCCACATGTGGTACAATGGAAGCCACATCGTAAGCTAATGTTCAGCATACATTGACAGACACAAATTTATTTAAAACTGGATGAATAATAATATATATAAACCAGCTGCAAGTGTGAAGCTTTCCATTAGCCCCCCCCCTCACCTTACTGCCTTTCTGCTTTCAAACTCCTGTTTGCTTGTTTCCCCTGATGCATTCACTCTGTGGGCACAAATGGATAACAGTGCTGGGAATTGTTTTCTGAATGGCCAGAAATGGCTTTGCACTTATTTCACTACTGCCATTATGTTATGTTTCAACTATGCAATAGCTGGTCAATAAACAACAAAGCCAATTTAACAGCCTTATCTGATACAGTGCCATGAAAGTTTCTGTGTGAGCATACCAGGCATTCCATTCCCATGTATATCAATTAAAATGTTGCTCTGCAGAAGCTGGCATGGATAAGCCAAAGGAATACACAGGTTCCCATACGACACCCTACCAGTTGTCTTTTCACATTTTCAGCCAGCTGTGCATTAGCAGCAGCAAGGACAAGATTGGCTCTCCCCACCAAATAATAAGCTGTCAATCTATTAGATCCTTTCATTCAAGCAATTGTAAAGCCTGTGGAAAAACAACGCATAGGACAGTCAAACTCTACTCCCTACAAACCACCACCCCCTGCTGACAGCCGGCTTTGAGAGAAGCATCTGACATTGCTCACTGCCTTGTCACTTTCAGTACAACTGGATTTTAGGCACCATTTAGAGAGAGTGGGGGAAGGGGGAATGCCACTACTAATCCTCCTTTTAAAACCATGAGTAATAACTCCCAGGAGAACCACTATCTCTAGCCAGTTCACTGAGTCCACAGACTGAGTGACCAGTACTATAAGCAATTCAGTGGATCTGTGTAATTGGTGTGCATGCCAAACCCACCGACCCTCAAAACAGCCAGCTGGTCAGTGAAGCAGCAGTTAAATGTCAACTAGGAAAGAACCGAAAGGTATTGTTAAAAGAAATGTTCGTATTAGAGTGCAAGCTACCAGTCCCCAGGAATATAGGGCATCAGTTAGCCTCTCACCCACACAGGAATTACCAAACATGTTCCTTCCAGGGAAGTAGTTTGCTAAATCCACTGCTCAAGCTTGCCCCGTCACACAAAACACAGAGGTAATATCTGTATGTGTGTCTACAGAGCACGGATGGCTCTAAACCGGGTTTTGACAGGTTCATGGAAAATAGATCCACCAATGGCTACTAGCCAGGGTGACTAATGCAAGGAAATATCAGGAAAGCCTAGCCTCCATGCTTTGTTTATTGGCCTCCAGGACAAATAGTTGGCCACCATGTGAAACAGGATGCAGGACTAGATGGACCATTCAGTAGGGCTCTTAAGTATATTGTTGTGCAACACTGATTTAATGTCTCATTTTCAGCAGGGAAAGAAAGGGGGGGGGGGAAGCCATCATCTTATTCAGTCTTCAGGTGGCTTTAAAAAATACAATGCAAGTGTCTCTAACGATGGTTCCTGGAAGCATGAGTTCTTTCCTTCCTATATAACCTTCACCCCACTTGTGTGGATGTACACTTATGTTCCCAGAATGTATCTTGAGGGAATGAAGAGGATAGACAAAACTAGCCTGAGTCAAGAGAAATAACATCAGAAAACAGTAGATGTATATATATTGGGCCGACATAAAGCTTGATTATGCAGGGATCTTGACAGGATTTGCAGAAGAAATGGATTCAGTTTCTCCTAATGCAGTTCCACTCACAAAGTCTTTCATCAACAAATTATTCCAGTCTAGCTGCCAACAACAGGAATTCTGAAATCCGCATGCTTTGATATTGTACCGTAAGGTAAAGAGTAAGGATATAGTGATGTTCACTGGGGTTCTTTCAGTTCTTTTTCTTCTGTGGTCTTCAGAATGATGGAGAGAAGAAACAGAATGCTCAAGCAGTACATAAACGTGGGAGTCCAGAAAGGGCTGCTCGTACAGGCAGATTAGAAGTAAATCTGCACTTCTCCCTATACATCCTCTCCTGGAAACATGCACATGCATTCCTCTTCCCACAACAACAACAACACACTGTCAATGAAAGAACAAGGTGAAATGGTGAATAAAAGTGTTGCATTTGGCCTCAGGGAAATCCAGGGAGACTCATTCATGAAGCTCACTGTGTGGCCTCAGAAAAATGATTATTGCTTAAACTAATCTACCTCCCAACAATATTTATGAGGATGAAATGGGATAAGTGCAGACCTCTTTGCACACCAAAAAGCGCTATGGAATAGCTATATCATAATCAAATTCCTTCAAAAGTACATTTCATAAGCTGTGCAATTATGCAAATTAAGTCCATTTATGCACATAGTAATTTCCTCTGTTTATCCATTGCTGCTCAAAGAAACAGGAGAAACATTTCGCATTGCTTCTCAAAGCTGCTTTTCAAAGTTGCTTCTCAAAGCTGCCTACAGGCCCTTGCTGGAATCCCAGCAAATCCCAGAATTGTTTAAAATATATTTCTAGTTCTCATGGCTGCAGAGGCAGACAAGCTTCAGCATGCACAGGCCATAACTTCCTATGTGGTCCCCTCACAGGCACTCAGGGAGGGCAGAACCATGAAGCTCAGACTCTGGAAATAGTATTTAGTTCCAGCTTCAAGGCTGCATTGGCCACACAGCAGGGTTTTTGAACGAATGCAGTATGTAGCCACCTGCCTCTACAGCAACGATCAGTCAACATGAACCTTCTCTCTCCGCCTGCAGCCTCTCTGCATCAAACCAAACAGTGCTGGATGCAGATCACATCTGGTCGCCTGACTTTGGAGAGACTGTATTTGTTTGTCTGTTTGTTTATTCCTGTGGCTTATTCTTCTGTACACTTTATTGCCTCCAATTCTAATTATATGTCTAAAACAAAAATAAATAAATAAACTACTTCATGTCATCAAAAATTCTGAAACTGTAAAAATAACAATCAGCGAGGGAAAAACAAATATTTCCTGTGTGCATTCAGGGCCAAAAACATACTTCCCAGGATCTAGCTTAAAAGCCCGGGTGGCCCCAGTCCATTGTGTCGTCACTAAGCGGGTGGGACACAGATTCATTTTATTGGCATTCACAAACTGCCATTAAAAGGGCCACTGAAATGAAGTCTCAAATGCAAAACAAACTTTGAGAAATATAGTCACCAGCACGCTCCTTAGGAGATGCTAAGCATCTTCTCACTAAGCTAATATACAGCTGTTTAATATTTATCTGCTGGGCTGTAAAGGCTCTAATGCCCCCATCACACCCAAGATCACAGCAGCTAAAATACCTGATTTCCCTAAAGTAGGGGCTGCCACAGGGTAAAACAATATAACTAAAAAAAAACAGGAACTCAGTTTTCACAAGTAAATAAATATAGGATTCTTTTTAATTGCACATCTTTAGCTATATTTGTTGGGTGGTGTGCAGACTATGCACTTCCTACCCAATTGGCCCTCAGTGCAGGCATGCCTCCAATAGGGAATGGCTACTCACCCACTGAAGGCCAACTGCAGGTCTTCCCTACCCCCATCTTCCTCCTCCGCCTCCTTACTGCCATTTCTGGGTATTTGGGAGGAGGAAGAGCCAGCAGCAGGTATGCTGGGGGGGGGGGGAGGCCTGCTGTGCTCTGCAGCACTGTACTGTCCTCAGTGGTCTAGCTCCCCTTGCTGGACCGTCACACTCTGTCCCAGCCCTCTTTCCTGCCTACCTGAGACTGGAGGGCAGGAAAGAAAGCCATCCTGCTCACCAGCCCTGCAGCAGCAAGCACAGCTGCCACTCTGCCTCAGGCCTCAGCTGAGCCCTGTCTCCCACCTGCCCAAAACCTGGGGGAGAAGGAAATCAGGCCCACTTGCCTGCCCCATGGCAGAAAGTGCTGTCTGTAGGCCTGCTTGCCTAGTCAAGACTGGAGAGGGGGGAAGGAAATTAGGCCTGCTCACCTGCCCTGCGGCAGTGAGTGCTGCCTCTGCACCCACCTGCCCACCTGAGACCAGGGAGGGAAAGAGAGCTGGGCCACTTGCCAGCCCTGCAGCTTCAAATTAAACATCCACTCTGTCCCAGGCTTCCTGGGGACAGGGGAAGGTCAAGCCCACTCTGGGGCACTGTGGGAGCCAGCTCTATTCACCGGCAGGGCCACCCCATGGTCGCTACTAACAACCATTGCATTCCCACAGGCAACAAGCTTTGTTTGCCTAGTCAATAAAGCCATATTGGGGCGCTGATGATGCAGTCCTTAAAATAGGAGGTGATTGGCCCTGAGTGGGGGGGATGGGGAAAAGTTCAAGGGACAAAACTGAACTACCTCTTTCCTGTTGGTGAAATATCCATCACCCTGAGAGAGGGCTATGCACTACACCGCTTTCCCAGGCAACCTGCCTTTGCATAGCTGCCCACACAGGACTGCATCCTGGCCTGAAGTCCATCCAAGGCCAGGGCTGTAGACATGGGTAGGCAAGAGGAGCGGTGGCTGCCGCCCTGCCTGCACATGTGCCTGACTACTCCCAGGACAAAACTTGGCCCACCCAGCCTGGACAGAGCAGGCCACCCAGGGGAAGAGAGCTGAGTCACCAACTGCAGGTGAGTGACCAAAAATAACTCCCCAAAAAAGCAAAAGGTGATTTGTCATTTCCTGCCTTCGGATCATGACCCCTAGTGTTCATTAGAGGAACTATCACCCAAATCCTTCCAAATATCCATAAAACAGAACTCAGACCATTAAAAAACCTGGAAGAGTAAAACCCTAATTCAGACACTGAGTGAAAAGATGTTTTTGCCTGGCACCTATAACACATTAAGTAGATACCGGGCAAGTCTCAAGGGGGAGGATTTTATAAAGCCAAAATGCCACCTCAGAAAATGCCCTGTCTCTAGTGACCACCCAACCTCACCTTTGGCCAATACCTCCTATGTCAAACACCTACAGCTTCACTAACATCACTAAGGCTTAGCCTGTTCCTGTTTTAGGCTGCAGAATTCCTTGAGGTGGCTCACTGTTCCCAAACTCACGGAGACAGAACAAGAAACTCAAAAAAATTATAGGGAAAGCTTAAAAAAAAACGGAGTTATTAACCAGATATTAAGATCAATAAGGAATACCTGTCTTCATTAAATATTACTTCCCAGGGGCTTCCCAGAGCAGCATGCTGTCCTCTTTTATAAACAGAATGATGGATTGAGCAAAGAAATCAGAACTGTTCTATCCAGCAAATGTGGATTCAGCCCCCCTCCAATAATCTCGTTTCCAACTCATTTAGCACCATCTAGTGGCCATTAATAAATATTCTCAAGCAAAGAAAAACACATGGCCCACTGAGTATTCCTAGAAAAGAAGAAAATACACGATTGCACTTCGCTAATAGCATCCAGCTCACTCTCATTAAGCCGTAAAGTTATAACAATGGGGGGAAAGTTAGGCAGTCAAGGTGTTAATAGAGGAGCCCATCATGGTCAAAGGCTGAGGACTTAATTCGTAACATCCAATTTTAGAATCTTTCCTTCTTTAGCCAGAAACGGGATACTTTCCTACCAGACAAGGGGGGAAAGGGCAGATCCTGAAAACAACAGTCCTTCTGGGCAGCTGCTGCACAGACTTTTCAGAAAAGCCAAAGGTAGAGGGCAAAGAATGATCAGCAGGATAGTAAACTAGCTAACATTTGGGATCAGGGTCAAGGCTAGAGGAGGATGAAACCATGTTCTCTACTAATGTGCAGCACAGCAGGGAGTCACACTTGGGTTACTTAGAGACAGAATTGTTTTTGTTTTTGTGTGCTTTGGGGCAAATGAAACCAAATAAAAGAAACTCTGTTAGCACATGTTGTGATCTAGCTTAATGGAAAGCAATATACGAGGCACCATGCAAGTCTGGAACAGGTTGCTAAAGGCTATTATGAAATTTTTCACCACTGGAAATCTTTTAAGGGCAAGCGAGGCAAATGTGGGCAGATTCATTAGGTAAGCTCAGTCTGTGAGTCAGGAGTAGCAGGTGGATAGTCTCCTAAGGCACTTCCAGACAACTGGGGTTTTTAATGTAATAAATATACAGCTATTACTCATTATAGAAGAGAATGAAGTGTCTCTTAGAATCATAGAATCATAGAGTTGGAAGGGGCCAGACAGGCCATCTAGCCCAACCCCCTGCTCAACGCAGGATCAGCCCTAAGCATCCAAGAAAAGTGTGTATTCAACCTTTGCTTGAAGACTGCCAGTGAGGGGGAGTTCACAACCTCCTCAGGCAGCCTATCCCACTGCCGAACTACTCTGACTGTGAAAATTTTTTTCCTGATATCTAGCCTATATCGTTGTACTTGAAGTTTAAACCCATTACTGCGTGTCCTCTCCTCTGCAGCCAACAGAAACAGCATCCTGCCCTCCTCCAAGTGACAACCTTTCAAATACTTAAAGAGGGCTATCATGTCCCCTCTCAACCTCCTTTTCTCCAGGCTGAACATTCCCAAGTCCCTCAACCTATCTTCATAGGGCTTGGTCCCTTGGCCCCAGATCATCTTCGTCGCTCTCCTCTGTACCCTTTCAATTTTATCTACGTCCTTCTTGAAGTGAGGCCTCCAGAACTGTACACAGTACTCCAGGTGTGGTCTGACCAGTGCGGTATACAATGGGACTATGACATCTTGTGATTTTGATGTGATGCCCCTGTTGATACAGCCCAAAATGGCATTCGCCTTTTTTACCGCTGCATCACACTGTCTGCTCATGTTTAGTTTACAATCCACAAGTACCCTTCCAGATAATGCTTCTATTGCAGGGACACTATGTTTCTATAGGCCTTAAATCATAGTATTTTTGCACCTGAGCAAATGCAGTTCCCCTCCCCGGGTACTGCTTCCATTGTGATTGAGAGCAGCATGTAGAATGTAGACACAAAACATTGCAAGACTGTGACATCGTTAGTGATGAGTGACACACTTCCCTTCACATACACTATATGTCACTCTGTAGCCATTTTATGTTTTACTAAATACTCCCTTATTATATCACTTAAGTGTTTTTTCCCAAATATGGCAAACACACAGAGGCTGTCCCTCCCCAAATATTGAATGCCCCATCATTTTGTCGATCATGTGATGATGGGAACTGGGTAAGGTGGGGTATAACACCAAGGGCTGTTATCCTTTGGAAAAGTCACTTCCAATCAAAGAATTCTATCACTGGTGGGAATGCAGGCAAGGGATTCTTAGATATCATAAGTAGGTTTCCTACTGGTAGCAAATAAAGTCACTCAAGTATTTGGGGAGTATTAAAATGCTAACTAAAAACCATCAAACAAAGACTGAAAATAATCTGGTATAGTGACTTGGCTCTTGAGGTACAAGCATCATGCCACATTCCATGGGGTAAATGAAACTGCGGGGGGGGGGGGTGGATGAAATAAAAAGTTCATTCTCTAAAGGCACCAATGTACTCTGGGCCGCTGGAGGGAGTTGCTGAGCTTATTAGACTTGCTGCAATTTAGACTGAATTTTCAAGTATTATTAGTGTTCTTTCTCAAACGCAGGGGGATTTAGTAATATGATGATATCTCAGCTGGGATTAATGCAGCGATTTAATTTGGAGCTTTTCTTCAAATTCCTGTTGCTTTCTTTTATAGTCTACTTGCATAAAAGCAATGTAACCATAAGCAAACAGCACAGAAGAAAAAGATCATGTACCTTCAAGTGGTACCTTAGAAAATTAAGGCTCAAGTCCAGTAGCACCTTAAAGACCAACAACTTTTCCAGGGAATAAGCTTTCAAAAGTCAGAGCTCCCTTTATCAGATACAATAACCAGAGCTTGGTAACTGGCAGGGGGACTTAACCATTGGTGGAGGCCCTAGGCACTAGGTAGAGGCCAGCACTATGCTAACATCACTCCCTCTCATCCCAGAAGTGGTATTTGCACGTTGTCAGGAGACACCAGGGACACTGGCATCTGGACAAAACTCTAACCATAGAATTTTGCCCCAATGGAAGAGCAGCATCCCGCAGCCCCATGGTGATGTCATTTCTGGAGGCCAGGGAGTGATGGCCCTGCCAATATGCCCTGCTGTTTCTGGCCATTTCCCCCCCTTCCAGCCAGCAGAGCAGATACAAAGCCTGAATACAAAGGCACTACTGGACTCAAATCTTGTTCTTTCTACTCCAGACCAACACGGCTACTCCCCTGAAATAACAAGATTAGATTGTATATCATCACAATATTCTTCAAACAGACGTACACTAGGACATTGGGCTCATTTAAATGGAAATATTTGCATAACAGTGAAGTACACTAAAAAAACAAACAGTGAAGTACACTAACCACTAAATAAAAAACAAATACACACCAGTTACAAAGAGAAATAAAAAATGATTTGCATGCAGTTTACTGCATCTTTGTTCTCTGTTTCCTCCTCTCCTCTGGTCTTTTTTCTTTTCTTCCACCACCAGCCCTTTAAAAACTTTGTGTTTTGTATTTATGTTTTGTGTTTTAGTTTTGGATATGTCTTATGTGTCACAGCCAAATAAAACAGGGAACTTGAATAGCAATGCATAACAAATGAATCCTTAGCGGTGATAAAATGATTATTGTATTTTTTGAAGAAAAGAAATAATAAAATATATTTTAAAATTAAATTAAATTAAATTGCACATATGTGACCCAAAGTTAGCAAATCTCCAGCAGTTCTTCTCACTTTTATCTCAGGAGGAGGGCGTGAGTGTAATTGTCTTCATAATCAAAGCACAACACACTCCTACACAGCACTGCTTTCTGACCACACAGAATGAAACAATATCACTAACCAACAGGATTATGTTGGAAGATAATCGCCATCTATCTGCCTCTATATTTAAAGCTTTGTGCAGAGTCTAAAATTGCCAGCTGCTCTGGGAGTCTAGGGGGTTTCTTTTATATATGTCAAACCACCTATTACTTTCACTTTCCCTTATTTATATATTTTAAAAAGAAGATTTCTATCCCACCTTGTGTCCTCAGATTCAAGACAGAGAACAAAGCAACAACCAAATTACAATGACATAAATTATACTCATTCAAAAATTAAAGATCAAAATATACAGATTACAAACTTAAAAGCACTCAAGATTTTACACAGACAGGATCAACAAGCTCAGAGCCAGTTCAGCTGAAACAATTTACATTCATCCAAAGCTCTCTGGAACAAGACTGTGTTGCCTTCCCAAACGAAGCAAGTAATAGAGAACTGCTCGTCCACACTGGGAAAAGCCTGTAGCCATAGAGACAGTCCTAACACACAGCACTTTAAGGAAGAGGCTGTCTGAGGAAGAAAAGTGATGCAAGGGGAATAGACTGGATATGTATATTCCCAGCACTTTGAATGGAGCCCTGAAATAAAAATGCAGCCAGTATAATCACAGGAACATGGATGCTTCTTCCCATCCTTCACGTGAGCAGGCTGCTACCACAGTGAATGGTCAGAGAAAGCAATAATCCAAGCATCTCAACCCATAAAAACTATGGACATTTCAGAATCAGATTCTCAAGCCAGAGGGAGAAGAATAAGAACCGGGTTTGGATACAGTCCCACATATGGATGCCTACTTCAACTGTGGGAATTACTGGAGACGTGGGGTCCTTATGTGGAATTCTTAGGGATGAGATGTCCTGTTGTAAAGTCTACTTTCTAAAAATTCAGTTCCTCCCAGTGGAATTGATCTCTTCAGCCTAGAGATCAGTTGTAATTATGGTTGCCAACCTCCAGATGAGAGCTTGAGCTTTCCAGGTATTGTAACTGATCTCCAGACTACAGATCAGTTCCCCTGGAGAAAACGGCTGCTTTGGAATGTGGCAGCACATCCCCACTGAGGTCCCTCTCCTCCTCAAATCAAACCCTTCCCAGGCTCCACCCCAAGAGCTCCAGAAAATTCCCAATTCAGAGTTTTAACTGCAACTTGAAAAGAAGTATAGTGTCCAGATTGTAGGAGGTGATGTTACCACTTTACACTTACTGTGTTCAGTTTTGGGCACCACAATTGAAGAAGGATGTAGACAAACTGGAGCATGTCCAGAGTAGGGCAACAAAAATGGTGAGAGGTTTGGAGACCAAGTCATTTGAGGAAAAGTTGAGGGAACTTGGTCTATTTAGCCTGGAGAGAAGATGACTAAGAGGTGATATGATAACCATCTTCAAATACTCGAAGGGCTGTCATATAGAGGAAGGAGTGGAGTTGATTTCTGTTGTCCCAGTGGGTCAGACCAGAACCAGTGGGTTAAAATTAATTCAAAAGAATTTTCAGCTAAACATCCGGAAGAAGTTCCTGAAAGTTAGAGCAGTTCCTCAAAGGAATGGGCTTCCTCGGGGGGGGGGGGTTCTCCTTCCTTGGACATTTTTAAGCAGAGGTTAGTTAGCCATCTGAAAGAAGTGCCGATTCTGTGAATTTAGGCAGATTGTTAGTGTTCTGTCATTGCTTGGCTCTTGAGGTACAAACAGCTGGGCCAGGAAAAGGATCCAATAGCCACTTTGGGGTCAGGAGGCAAATTTCCTCCAGGCTAGACTGGCCAGGGATTCTGGTTTTCTTGGGGGGGGGGCATCACTGAAGCATGAAATTTGGGTCACTGTAGGTGGGCAGGTAGTTGTAAATTTCCTGCATTGTGCAGGGAGTTGGACTAGATGACCCTGGAGGTCCTTTCTATGGTTCAAGGCCCCACCTTGAAGTCAGTATCCTAGTTCCACAGGACAGCTTCTTCCCCTGGTTATTGACTGCTCTTTATGGGACCAATGGGAGAAGAGAAGCAGCCAGCCAACTCTCCACTTTGCCAGGATCTAGCCCTAACTAGAAACTGTTCCTCTGAGCAGACTGTTATATATTACTAAATTATTTAAATTTATTTTTAAAACTTAATTTTATCTGTATTAATTTTGTATATTTGATATAATTTTGTGCACCACTCTGAGCCAGCTTGGCAGGAGGGCAGGCTAAAAACCTAATCTAATCAATCAATAAATAAATCGTGTATTTTAGATTGTTAGAAGCCATTCCTAGGTTGAAAACGTCAGTTGCACAAGAGAAAAGAGCAAGGATGTTTTTACAAAACAGACTTATTGCTTCTCCCCCACAGGAGCATTAAGAGAACCTTCCTGGAACAGTTCTGCTTATAAGAGCCACTGGCAATTTGGGAAGGTTGGCAAAGGTTGAGCACAGATTATATCAAGTACATAGAAATCCCCAGAAAATCCCTGAACTTTAACCATAGTTAAAAGTACTTTATAGCTCAGCTATAAACTGTGCAATGGCTAGATGATACTGTCATATAAAAGAAATCTGAATAAAAAATCTAACAAGTAAGTGCGCTACACACACAGCTTCACAGGTTTTAGCTATGCCATAAAAAAATGCAGAGCCTCTGTCCACACAAATTTCCCTCAACAATCCTTATTAGTTTCAAAAGTAATTTCACAATCAAGTTCTTAAACTGACAGAATGCAACTTAGAGCAACATTCTGGCAGGAAGAAATGTTCTTGTAAACAGCTTTAGAGGTATGGATTGTAATAATAAGCAATTCCCCAGCACAGACTTTAGAAACAGGAAACTGATAAAGAATCGGCAAGTGCCATTGTGGGTGGAGTGGCAGAGTTGCTTTTTGATCTATCATGTTGTATTTTAAAGGTGAAATTAAAATGCTAAAGTCCCAAATCTCAAAGACTTAAGGAGTTTATAACATGAATATTGGGACTGTACAGACAAAGTTATCTGAAAATATTAGTGTTCCAGGATTAGGACATTTGGCATGTAGTAGAAGCAGTGTAAGCTCTGACTGTCAGTCCCCTTCCATGCAGAAAGAAGATGCCACCAAGCAAAGAAACAGTCAGCACAGATGTGCATTTTAACCCATCCTGTGCAGTAACCTGAGACCACCACAAAAGAGATGAAAGAAAACAGGTTTCAAACAGAAACAAAATTCTCTCTCATACAGTATACCTGACCTTGAGCATCAAATGTCAGGAAGGGTTATAGAAAAGGATTGTTAGCAGACTTCTCATTTTAAAAAGGAATTGGTCTTTTAATGACAACCAAATTGACAGTTTTAGCTGAACAAGTTAGGGCAATGCACTTGCAAAATAACAAAAGCTCTGGTGTCGAAGAAAGATGATCATCTGAGATGAAACGTAGAAGTCATATCTCATATTTGACCACCAAAAAGACTTTTTAATTTTCACTCTTTGTATCTTTGCGTCAAATACTTCCAGCCATGCTGCACTCTGTGCAAAAAACTGCATTGCAACAGAAAATCAGGAAATACAATAAAACAAAGCAAGCAAATATGACCTGAATGCAATATAAAGGGATTCTAGAGAAGACTTTTAAATCACATGTCCTTTGCATCTTAGTGGTATATCATTTACTAGCAGTAACTTTTATATATAATATTTTAGCATATTTTTGCAGAATATTTTTCTCTGTCTGTAAAGAGAGTCTCCTGCCTTTCCATTTGAAAGAGGGGGAACTGAGAATAGCTTATCTATGGCCCCCTAGATAGGAAGGATTGGATTTTAAGCCATGTTGTATCCTTAATGAGAGAATCCACACAAGGAACACTCCCATCCCCTACATGCTGGAACTCATGGAGGGGAGTGTTCCTTGTGTGGATTCTGGAATGCTGGAGAAGCAACACACAGGGACTACTTCCCTTTTACTATGCCCAGGTTTCAGGAAGGAAAGAACTTGGCACTGCCACTGCACCCTGATCTTGACAATGCCACCTCAAAGCATCTCACTTCATAGGTTCATTTCCTTATTCTCTCTGGAATTGTTGCTCAGTCCTGAGCAGTTAGGGTCAATCCCATGAATTCCCTCAGAAAAGGAATCATCATGTTGAGGAGCAGCAGACCTGCATAGCTTTATTTCAGGTGTGACAAATAAAACATGGAGACAGGAAGTCTGAGATACTTGTGTTGCATCTCATACCCCTGAGATATCTAAAGCCAACTAATGAGTGGGAACTACTGTAACAACATGTGCTGCTGTGAGAAGTTGCAGTCCTAGTGCTAAAAAGACTATTTTCAGATTAGTCACAAACATAGAAGAATGGAAAGGAAAACTAGGATTAGTGTGGCAAAGTTTTTTCCACTAGAGGTCTTTGACTTTAGTAGGCCTTCAGGGTATCCTGACTGGAAACAGCACTTCTCCTGCTGTTTGAAATTAAGTTGTCCAAAAGTTATCTTGGGGTACCAAGTTTTAAAAATAACCTTAATATTTGTGGTTGGATTCTGATCTTGAATAAGAAACCAGGAAGTATGAAGAACTGGAAGTTGGGAACCAACTTCTGGCTTGCATGTTTGAGTTGCAATCGGTCCTAAACTTCCCTCTTTCTGTCAGAGGCCCCAAGTACCCAAACCCATTGATCACAGACCGTTTACAATGCACTTCTTTTTCCACAGCATCAGGATGGCTCAGACTCCATTAAAAGGCTTATCTCAGAAAACTATCATACTGTAAGAGTTATCTTCAACTAGACCAGTCTCTAGTTTTAGATTAGTGGCCATTTTAAATAAATTATAAATGCGACAAAGCAGGCTGTCAGGTTTAAACAGCTCTTTGTCTCAAAGCAGAGTGGTTTAAAAATAAGCCCCAGAGCCCCAGAGGGCTTCTGTACAGCTTCTCCTGCTACTGCAATAGTAGGGAATTCAAAGGACATACCTGGCAAAAAAGTTCATTATATGTCACTCTTAAAGTTACAGGAGTCCTCTCATGGTCTTAACCTAGCAAATCTAGCTAGGACAAACTTTTCAAACAATGATAAATGTCTTGGTGGGGGGGGGGTCAGATGAAGAACTCATTAACATTTTAAAGCACTGGACACAAAAACACAATTTCAACAAAAAGGTTTTGTATTAAGATGTAGATTAGGATTGATTATTAATTGATTATTAATGCAGTCTGAAAGCTCTGCCCATGAGGCTGGGAGTTCAATCCCAGCAGCCGGCTCAAGGTTGACTCAGCCTTCCATCCTTCCGAGGTCATTAAAATGAGTACCCAGCTTGCTGAGGGGTAAACGGTAATGACTGGGCAAGGCACTGGCAAACCACCCCATATTGAGTCTGCCATGAAAACGCTAGAGGGCGTCACCCCAAGGGTCAGATATGACTCGGTGCTTGCACAGGGGTTACCTTTACCTTTATTAATACCTGGATGTATATAATCCCATGAAATCATGCCCTGCAACTCTATTTATAATTAGTGAAGAAAGTGGGTTACAGCTTTTTTTATACAACTCCCCAATGTTTTGTCAGTCTTCTAAGATAAAATTGAAGTAAAATATTATTGACTTCATAATTAACTGTGAACTCCTGCTTACGTTCGCAACTGTACTGATTTGCCGATTGGTGCAGGGATTTCAAAACAACATCATTACAAGATTAACTAAGTCCAGTCAACAGTCCCATGCAAAAATAGGGATTTCACAGGCTATTTCAAGTCCAATGCTATATTGTTTTATTTCTTCTGTAATAATTCTCAATACATAATCCAAAATAATTGTTATTAGTATTCATAACCAAGTTATTAGTATTCACAATTAACTAAGCACCAGTTTTAAAAGTGAGCCATTTTGTACTCTGTTTACTCTTGTCACTATGACAGACGTGACTATAGCCCTAGACTGATTTTTTAAATGTATTAAAATCATACTATACCCTGCAACCAAAAAAAGGTAAATATTTTCCCAATTTATGTATACATGATATGATATGAAAATGTTTATTGGCTGCTTGGCCGGCTTGGGAGTCACTGCTCAGAGGAAGAAGCCTTCCCTGACGGTAGGTCCAGCGGCCGGCTTCCCTTCGCCTCCCTGCTCCTTTCCCACCCCAGGTCCCTTTATGCTGTATGTATGTATGTATGTATGTATGTATGTATGTATGTATGTATGTATGTATGTATGTATGTATGTATGTATGCATGCATGCATGTATGTATATGTGTGTGTGTAGCCTAGTTTACATTGCAGCTCAGTGTTCTCTCTTCTCCTTTGCCCAGTCCATTAACTGTGCCCGTCATCTGCTGTGCTGAGTCCACCCAACATTATGCCTTAATATTGCTAAGTCCATTTCAGCCCTCTAGCACATACCATTACAGCTCAAGCACACAAGTGTGAAAATCATCACCCTAGAATTTACAAATCCTCTAACATATTTACTAATTCTGATCCCAGAATGTGGTGTTTAAAGCTCAGATATGACCAGTATTTTTACCTACAAGAATGGGCTGACCTTATAGTTAAGCATTAACAGGGAAAGGAGGGGAACATCCTACCCTGCAGTATTCAACTCAAATATAAACAGGGCTTAGACAGAAAGCAACATGATCAGTTGTTTAAACAACAGGGTGACATCTTTTTCCATTTCAATAACAGGTGTTGATTTACATTCATCCTCCTTTATTAACATTAGACACTAACAAAAGGCTTTGCCCTCTGTTACACAGACCCGATGAAAACCCTGATGAAGTTTAAATATATATTTTTTATAATTTGGTGCCAATATCCCATGGCTCTGAAACAAGCATGAGTGTTGACAGGAGATGCAGCTATGGAAAGACTGTGTCACTATTGAAACACCACAGAGTATCTGCAAAACAAAGGAGTTATAAAAGTGTGGCTACTTAGACTATAACATCTTGGTTTTGCAGTCTCCAGATCTCGTTATTGTAAGAGAAAGAGAGGCCATTCTTTTTTTCATTCCCTTGTAACTTGAGTCCTTGCACCCTTGATGATTCTGCAGCACAGAGCACTGAGAGATAGGCAAAAGCCCCCTTCCACTAGTTTGAGATGGTAGCCTTATCTTTTGTGGATGTGTCCCCAAGGAGAATTTCCTCAGTTAATCAGGATCATTCTGTTTTCCAATTGTAATTTGGTTAACATAAAATCCCAGTGCACCCAACTGTGCATATGCAGCCATAAACATTGACCTAAATCTGTATAGATGAGAAATGTGCATGCACACAAGAGCTTATATACTTTGAATAAATCTTTGTTGATCTTAAAGGTGCCACCTGACTCTTTTCAGTTTCCTGTCATACAGCAATCTGTGACATGCCAAAGGTCAATTTATTGTTAAGGAAAGCTCTGTATTTGCCCCCACATGTGGCTGGTAATCAACTCATCTTCAAGATTTTTTTCAGCAGCTGGTATCTGTCAGAAGGCAAATGCCAGAAAGAAAGCTATGCTCCTCTGCTGCATCAATGGTAGACAAGAGTCTTATGGCACCTTAAAGATGAACAGATTTATTGCAGCCTAAATATTTAACACACCATGAGTCTCATTTAAAGTCTGTAACTATGTATTATGTTCAGTTCACCTTCATTGAAAGTATGAAGCATCAAGTGTTGTTATCTCTGAGAGAGTGTGGATTGAAATTTGTAATAGTGTTCAGAGAAAAAATCAACAGTAATATGTACAAACGTTTCCCTCCCCTGCTATCTCTGGAAATCAATAAGTAATTAATTCAACAGATGCCATAAATGCATGAAACGAATCATAGTTATGAGGTGGGGAAGACTAGAAAAATTAACTGTTTCCTGGAGGCAGATAGTATCTTTCCACTTCATTGCTGCATGAGATTACAATCTCTGTTTGGTCCCAGTCACCAAATGATAGCCTAAGGCATTCACTGGCCATACATTTGTTTGTTGACAGAAGATTAAAGGAAGCTTGATAAGTGATGTAACTGCACCACAGAAATATGTTGAATTGCCAGAATATAAGGATCTTAGTTTATACATTTACAGCATGCTTAATCAGGATTAAATATTTCTAGCCCATTTCAACCAAGATTCAGATAAATTAATTTCGCCTAAAATACTTATGCAGTTGATATACAGAAATATTGTGTGAGTGAGAATGCAGGACTGAACAAAGGTATGAAGTGAGGAATTCTCTGAAAACTTATCTTGGTCCAGGAGATGGTTCCAAACTCTGGCTTCTGGCTTAAACTCTCATTCATGGTGCTAACTGGGCAATCATTTTAAGTCCCTTTGCTGCACAGCTGTCAAATAAACTTTCACACTTAATAAAGGAGGAAGTGTCACATCTAATAAAAGGAAAAGGAATTTTGCAAGTCAGTGTTGCTTTTTGTAGAAACATTTGTTAAAGATTTTGAGATCTCCAAGTTCTGGCCCATCTCCTTTAGATGGTATAAGACATGCATACAAGATAAATTCCTTCTTTGGTGTAAATACTGAATATCATTCAGTATGTATCAAAACTGTTAATGCTTAACAAGAAAAAGATCTCAACAAAATTTGAGCCCAATAGCACCTTTTGTTGTCCTACTTTAGACCAACATGGCTACCCACTTGAATCTAAGAAAAAGATATATAATCCCTGAATTGATTCCTTTCTTATTTCAATAAATACATTATTCGTTAAAGAACACACACACACACACACACACACAATCTATCTATCCCAGGTAGACAGGCATTCCATACTAACCAGCTTGTCATAACAAGTAGCCTCAGTGAACTGCATGACAATGTTCCTCCCCCCCCCCTTGCTTTTTTGAAATTTCTTCAGTACATCATTGAGTTTGCATTAGGCTGCAGTAGTCTTCCTGTTGGAACAGAGTATTTAGTATATTCGCTTTTCAACTCCACTAAATCTTCAAGGCCTAATGTCATTGCAAATGGAAGCCCCCAGACATCTTGTCAGAAGTGGGAGGATCACAAGACCATTAATCCCTCCACCACTGAAGGTAATTGCAGCAAGCTCCTATTGCTCAAGGAATTTGCAACTGGGGGGGGGGGTGACAGTTTCATACATCCTTTTAAATACCTTCTTGGATTCTCTGGGTAAACATGATTCTGCCTGCTCTGGGATATCTATGGATTCAACGAGTCTTAGAAGTTACAATACAACTTGGCACTACATGAAATTCATACTACATCTGGCCTTGTCATTGTAGAACTTCAAATTCAAAGAACTCCAAATTCAGGGAATTCTTTATATTTATTTAATTATTTGATTTATTTCCCGCCACTCCTGGATTAGCTGGCCTGTGGCGGTATACAATGCTAAAACAATAAAATACAATGAAACATAAAACATTACTTATAAAATTACCCAGATCCCAATGGTTGTTACGAGTAAGTGCAGGAGGCCGTTGCATTTGCAGAGTGTGTTCACACCAGCAGAGATCCTGACCAGTGAACACCATCAGCATAGCATGCTTGGTTAAAATATTTTTATACTTTCTCTCTGATCTGGATAGCCCAAGCCAGGCTAATCTCCAAAGCTAGCTAGGGTCATACCCAGTCAGCATTTAGATCTGAGACCACCAAGGAATATCATGGTCACTATGCAGAAGCAGGCAATGGCAAAACAACTCTCAGTATCTGTTTTCTTGAAAACTCTGCAGGAGCTGCAACTTGATGGCAAAAAAACAAATATAAAAAACCTGTCCTGCTTCTTACTTGAGATTGTTTACATTAATAAAACAATAATTTACCATGAAAGGCTAAATTAGATTCCAATTTAAGTTTTCATGGACTAGGGCCAACTTCTTCCAAAAACTGTATAAGTTTAAGGTGCCACAGGAATTTTTCCTGCCTACTGAAAAAAATTACAGTTTTTAAATTCAGTCTATAATCTCTTTTGAAAAGGTGGGAATTTCACAGTGCAACTTGAACACAGAGGTAACTTCTGAAGTTTGCACACCTACATATACCTTATATCAAACTTTGATTTTCACTAAGGGGCTCCCCTTTAGAGTAAACTTGGTCAGAACTGGGCCAAAACCCAACAATACACTGAACATGTAAGGCAGAAAAGCAGGAGCAAGTACCCCATGTGATTGCCTTGTCCACTGCAGTCATGACTATGCAAAGGAAGTGACCATAGGGACTCTCCCTCCCCGTGATCAGTGAGGTTTTGAAGTGGCCTCAGAAGGAGATCAGGTGATCACATGAAGGCAAGGGGCAGGGCCAGCGCACTTGCTCCTCCTCTCCTTTCCCAATCACTCAGTGAACGCATGGGGCTGTCATGTGTACCAGACTTTTACATAACACATATACACTGTCTTTTGTCTTTCAAATTAAAGTGGTGAGAAATGACATTAGCTTCCAAAAGAACGCCATGTTCCATTCAAAGCCCTATGTATGGACAGCAGTTTGCATCTTAAAATCTAATAACAATAAGCCAGCAAAATGATCTCATTCATAGAACCAATGAGGTTGTGGATTTTCTAAACCTACTGGTTCAGAAAGAATATTTGCCAACATCCTTTTATTTATTTTTGCCTTTATATGCTACCCTTCTCCTGTAGGTTCAGTGCGGCTTACACTAAAATACAATATAATTATATGATATTATAAGTTTATGATTAAAATTTCCATCAGTTTAAAACACATTTGATCATAATTTAAATCAACAATAAATACAGCTTTAAGTTTTGTGGGGGTAGGGGTAGAAAAGGAAGAATTCCACTATTCTAATTTTCAAGGAAAGATAAATTGACTCTGTTTTACTTCATTTGACAGCTCAGAGATAAGGTGACAGAGGGATATGATTGGAATGTGACCTCCTCACACAGCACTCACTGCCCCCCATTCCCATTAATAAATTACCTTAAAGACTACAGAGAGCAGAATGGGATTTGAGAATGTTCAACTAACCATCTTGCCAGAATAACTGGAGATGGTTTATTTAACCTTCAGTCTATTTGCCCAGTGTGCAGGTCCATTCAAGCATTAAAGTTTCCAGACAGACTCAAAATAGGCATTTGATTCATTTTCTTTGTTCTCAATAGAAGAGGAAATCACAGTGATTGAAACCTTTGAGGGAAAAATTTGTACCAAAATTATAAAGTATTTTTTCTAAAGAAAATGTTTTTTTTAATCCCTCAGCAAACAAGTGGTATAAAACACATGTGCATGACCTTATTCTGCTAGCAGCAGTTAAACCAGTTAGTATATGAGTCTCTGTGAGAAAGGCTGAATATAAATGAAAAAAATGCTGGGAAGAAATCCTTATAAGCCGTTTCCAAAACAGAATTCTAAAATGGAGTGGGAAAGAACATTGCTATTCTAGTCAGATCATCAATATGCTGGAAGGGACCTGAAATACCATTGATCAAACCACATAATCCAAAACCTGGATTCTCAAACATATATCTACAGGCTTTTTCAACCAGGGTTTCATGAACCCTCCTGGGGGAGTTTTGATGGCCCGAAAAAGTTTCCCAAATGGGTGGGAGTAAATTATCTATTTAAATCTATTTTAAATCTATTCTGTCCTCCCAAAATGGCCTATGCTTCTCAACCATATTCTGCATGATGGCTCCATTTTTGGGGTTTCTCGAAGCCTGAAGAATGTTTCAAGAGTTTCTCAAAATAGTTGAGAAAGGCTGGATTACATCATCAAGATTACAGTGTGCCCAAATGCAGAGCAGAATCAAATAAAAATGCAGTGTGCACCAAACATGCCTGCAGGCATGGAAGAGTTTAGCAGAACAATCCAGATGAGTTAAGCAAACATATTAAGGCACAGAGAAAGCCCTGTGCCTACTACCAAGCAGATTTGGGGGAAATCCTGCCAACCTCAATTCTGATGACAAAATCCCTAAAGGAAACCTATGCAAGAGAATAGGTGAAATTGGGGGTTGTTTGCTGTTGTTCAAAGATTAATTTCTTTAGAAAAATATCTAAAAAAAAAAAAAGAATAAAGCTCTTACGTCTATGGATAGTACTTGAATGTTGTAAGGATATTAGTTTGAGGCATAGGCCTCTAGGTTTTCTGATGTGTTTGTCTGATATGACTAAAGTTACCAATCATCTGAGGGTTGTTATAAATCAATCACAAGCATACATTAACAGCCAATGGTGTTTGATACTTTGAGCAAGTGTTTAAGGCCTAGCAGTTCTGCGTAAAGGTATCCCCTGTGCAAGGACCAGGTCATGTCTGACCCTTGGGGTGACGCCCTCCAGCGTTTTCATGGCAATACGGGGTGGTTTGCCAGTGCCTTCCCCAGTCATTACCATTTACCCCCCAGCAAGCTGGGTACTCATTTTACCAACCTCAGAAGGATGAAAGGCTGAGTCAACCTTGAGCCGGCTGCTGGAATCGAACTCCCAGCCTCATGGGCAGAGCTTCAGACTAGGGTTGTGCGATTCGGCTGTTTCGGCGGCCATTCCCTCCGGGCGCAGCCAGCACTGCACCGCAAGGGGGGCAGTGCCAGCAGTGGCGTGACAGCAGGCGCAACCACGCAAGCATGGAATTCCATGCCTGCATGGTTGCGCCCGCTGTCATGCCGCTGCCGGCACCGCCAACCCCGCCCCCCCTGCGGCGCTGCGCCGGCTGTGCCCGGAGGGAACGGCCGCCGAAACAGCCGAATCGCACAACCCTACTTTAGACTGCATGTGTGCTGCCTTACCACTCTGCGCCACAAGAGGCCCATGCAGTTCTGCTTACCGCTGTTCAGTTCTTTGTGTTTAATAAAACTGGCTTGTTGTATGGAGAAGTTTCTATGTCTGACTGAACACAGAGACTTAATAAAAACATCAAGTATTCACCTTCAGCCATTCAGCTGATTCGTTGAAAAAAAATTCCGAGAATCAGATTGTCACAGATTATGTGAAAAGACATAATCTGCAACAAACTGATTCAGACTAGGGGCCTTCATCTGAAACCACTGTGTCAGGGGCCACCGCCACCTCCATGCCAGCCTCCTTCATCCTGGCATGAAGTCAGGAGAATGAGATCAGGGCCCCCAGTCTCGGGCAGCAGTAGCAACAGCCAGGCAGGGCTGGTCCTGAGCCCCAATTTCTCTGCCGCTGCCCATCCTCCGTGCCTAGCCTCACCAATAGGAGGGCAAGTAGAGAAGGAATGGGCCTGGCAGTGGCTAGCCAGGCCCAGTGCTGACCCCACTTGCTCTGTGGGTGCTTCGCCTCTGCCACCTGTCTTCCACACTAATTCCTCTTCCACCCACACTCCTGATTGCAAAGCCAGCCATGGAAGACAGACAGAGGAGGTGGCAGCAGAGCAAGCAGGGCTCAATGCTAGGCCTGGCCAGCTGCCACTGCTGCCCATCTTCCACTGAGTTCATTTTCTGGTCTCCTGTCGGGGTGGGAGTGACGATGTCACATCCGTATTCACTTCCGTTTCCGTGACCAGCCCAGTAGATGTGCTTCCACATAAAAAATACCAATTTAGTGATCACGTTCTAAACTAGCAAATTGTTTTGTCTCAGGTGACATCAAATGAGTATCAAGAACATCAAGAACAATGTGTAAAAGTATAATACAGTAGCTAAGAAAAATACTTAACGATCTGTCAGAAGCCTTGCCATTCTGCCTCAGCCTCTTCCATGCTCCATCCAGTCTTCAGGATGAGGCTAAAACTTACATGGCTTTGTAACGATTATTGAGATGAGGCACGTGAATAGCTTTGAACACTGAAAATGCTAGATAAATAGTATAAATATTTTAAAATCCATATATAATAACTTCTATAACAACCAAAGTTACACAAAACAGTGTAAAAGCTTTGCAGTTCTGCTACAGTAGTCTTCAGCAGACTGGATATTTTACAAAATGTCTCCAAAAATGACAAGTGAGGAAAAATAATTTCAACCAGGCCTTCTTTGTACAATGCCTGGCTAACTTGAAAAAATTAACTGGACGGGATATCAAAGTTCACCTTCAATCTTCTGAGAAGGGAGGGAAAATGTTAAAAGGTAAAAAACAAGTAGTTGATCAAATAACTATGTAGCACCAGTTGGAACAGACAGAAGCCTTAAAAGGCCAAGAGCAGTGAGAGAGCATGGTGACCATTATTTTAACAGAGCTAGAGGTTATTTTTGGTGATGCACTCAGTATTATGAGTCAATGGAAGCCAAATTAGGTAAATAGTACCTAGAGATGGGAAGCAATCAACCACAGGCTGTTCCCAAATTTTCCCTCCTACGATTTGCCTCCTTGATTATCAAAACTAGTGTTTCCAAAACAGTAACTTTTTAAAAGGATCTCAAAGCACTTCATTGCAGCCAAAGTAACTGCTGACATTATGTCTGAGAAATTGATATCAGAGTTGTATCATTAAACCTCCCTTCCCTTTCTTAAACATTTTCAAACTGCCTTTATATTCTGTTTTAGTTAACTGGTTGCTAATGTTTTTTTCTGTCATTTCCTATAGACCTATTTTAGTAACCAGCTGCTAGTGAAATTTATTTACCTGTTCTTACAAACCTGCTTGTGTAGAGTTAGCAAAGCATGGTTGAGCTGCTTTTGAGAGAAACAGCTTAATTCCATTTTCTACCACTTTGTTGCATTTCTGAACTGCTATGGTGTGCTGTTTAGAATGTCCACAGTGTTTCCTACAATGCTGCTTTTTCCCTCTCGCACTTTTTCAACGCAAACCTTCTGTGGATTTTTTATTTTATTTTCTAAGTTGAATGCTCTAGCACTAAACTAATATAGCACTTCAGCGCTATGGCAGCATTATTGTGAATTAAATACAATTTTGAATATTAATATGAAAATTTTCTCCGTAACAGCAATGGATGTAGGCTGTACAATAGCAATTGACATCATGCTCAAACTAATGCATCAACTGTAGTTGGTCATTTATGTAAAATTGACTAATATACATTTAGAATTTTATTGCTTTATAATAATTCACACCTTTCATCATTCATTACCAAATAGTAACATACTTCACCCATGATAAATTATAGTCAAAATTTGTATAATATGAATATTTAATTAAAATTACACACAACTGAAAAGCTAAATAAATAACTGTTAGGAAATTGTTTAAACCTGAGAAATCTTGTCCAATCAGATGACAGAATGATCCCTTCTGCCACTATTGTTCTGATTTAGGCCTATGTCCAAGCCAAATATAAGGTGCTCAGTTCACAGATGAGAAGATGAAACCAGAATCTTAAGTCTGCAGCTCCGCAAGAATGAAGGATCAGAAAATAAGATTAATGTCAGAAAGTGGTTCTGAGATCAGTTTGCATATGTGAAAGGTAGTTGCTGTTTAGCTCTGCGCTTATTGTCTATACGGTACCAGTCTAAGAAACGATTAAATAGAACTTTGATAGAAAGGAAGGCAGCAGCAGGCTCCCTCACTAAAGTCATTATTTTAGTTCTGAGACAGTCTGTGTCCTCAAGCAATAAATATCAGTGTTTACAAAATGTATTGCCTTTCCCCCTATAAGAGTCTAATATGTATTACACTACACAGTGCAACCTTTGGTTTAGTTACCATTCCTGATGAGACTTTTAAAAGTGGTTGGACATGGATTATTAGGCCATCTATGCAATCTCCTGATCCCTTGGTGGTGGCTCAAGCATATTGCTTTACTGGAATAAATGGATTATCAAATAAGGTACAGTAACTACTTTTGAACTGGTATTAGATATTACTCCTGGTATTAGATATTATTAGTTAAGCCAACAGTGATTGCAGTTTACTTGCTTATCATCTCTCACCCCCCAAGGATCAAACAATTACAAAATTTAAATATGATATGATTCTTCAGGCATCTGCGCAGTAAGTGAAGTAGCACAAAAATGTCTGCAGTCCAAAATCTAACCAGTATTTCATTGCCACGAGGAGCACCCATCTTTTAATTAAAGTGAACACAGAGAACATTTGCACAGAGAACATTTAAGATGCAGAAGGTCTCTACACAAAATGATCAAAGGAGAAAGAGGCAAAAGAAATTCACCTATCAGAAGAGGGATTCTGTGGCAAAGCAACTGTGTGCAATGGTGCAGGTGATCCAGATAGCATATGAGTAATACATTCCACAGACACTGAGATTACTCAGAGATGGGTCCATGCAGATCTAAACGTGAAACCAACAGGGTGTGACAACTCCTCAAAATACACTCACTACCGTTTATCCACCCACATGCACCCAAGTTTTTCAGAAAACTACATTGCAAAATTTCATTTTACATCGTCTGCAAAGCTTGTGACCCACCAAGCTCAACTTATCTGTCAGTCATGTATGGCAGCTCAGCAGACTCAAATATTTTGGGAGGTCTACAGATAATACAGCACCAACATGGCTTCATATCTCCTATATCCTTCCCCTGCAACTACAGAATCAGTGGTGTGATGACAACCCGTAAAAGAGAATATGCCTGTGTTACAAATCCATGGAAATCCATAGTTGGAGTAAAGCTGTGGTATAGTGGTAGAACATCTGCTTCGACACCTGAAACCTCCAGTTAAAAGGATTGGTAGAAAGTACACCAGCTTGTTGTAGTGATTAGCGCCAACTTCTAATTTGGTGAACCAGGTTTGAATTCACACTCCTCCATACGCAGCCAGCTGGGTGATCTTAGGGCTTATCCCGGCACTGATGGAGCTGTTCTGACTGGGCAGTGATATCAAGGCTCTCTCAGCCTCACCTATCTCACAGGGTGTCTGTTGTGGGGAGGGGAAAGGGAAGGTAAGCTGCTTTGAGACTCCTTCTAGTGGAGAAAAGCAGCATATAAGAACCAACTTCTCTTCTAGTATGTATAAACTCCACCTGAGACCTTAGAGAATCATTGCCAATCAGAGCAGGAAATATTGACCATGACAGACCATTGGTTTGACTCAGTATAAAGCAGTTTCATATGTTCCTGTTATACATCATTGCCACAATGATTAGTCAGTGACTATAAAGTGGGAAAGAAAACTGATGCAATGTGGGCCTAGTAAGGGCCACCAGAGGCTAAAAACATGATATATATGGCAAATCCTTAACACTATTTCACTTCGCTCCATAATATATTTGGGAAACAGCCCCCTGGGAGGAGACTGTCTGGGGCCCTGTCCATCCTAATTGGCCCTCCCCCTCCAGCTCCCACCCTCCCTCCTTGCCTGCTAGAAGCCTTGTGGCTGCGGCCTCCATTGTCGCCCATGAAGAGAGAGACAGCGACAGGGCTTTGTGGCCCACAGGTACACTCCTGCTGGGAGGGAGCCGGGGGGGGGGTTGCAGCCTCCCTGCGGGCCACAAATCCCTGTCGCCGGAGGCGGGGGGGGGCTTTCCACTCCCTTTGCCAGGTCAAAGGGAGCCTCCCACGGAAGCGCTGCCAGCGGGGAAGACCTTTCCACTCCCTTTAGCCCGTTGTGCGGGCCAAAGGGAGCCACAGCCACCCTCTCACGCCCTCCTGCCTGCCACCCCTTTCAAAGCCCATTTTTAAAATGGGCTTTGATACTAGTCTACACATTTTCCTGTAACATTTTAAGAGGATTTACATTTTAGAACATATAGCTATCAGGGACATGATTTTACAAGTGGCTAAATATCACAGAAAAAACACAAATGCATAGAAACATACATTTTGCTGAATTCAACTTGGAAGAACAGCTTTGGAGAAAAGGGTGAAATAGAAGTCTTTTAAACAAATAAATTCCAGGATACAGCTTAATAAATCTACAGTCCAGTGGCACCTTTAAGACAAAGTTTTATTCAAGCTACTATGGCCCAAGCCTGTTGCAATTAGGAATACAACAGGCGCTAGATTAGGGGGTGGAGTGGAAGAACTCTGCGGCTGGCCTCCCTCTCCCCCCAGGACCTGGAAAAGCTGCAGGCAGCTGTTAGAGAACTCATCAGCAGGGGCAGCCTTCACATGGCAGGGATCTGCAGCCTCCAATCCTCAGAGGGAAGTGGAAGGAAGAAGGGGTGGTCAAGGGTGGGGGACGGAAGACGACTGGCTGGCCACTGGATAGACAGGCAAGCCGGTTGGAGGAGGAGGCAGGGGTGGGACAGCCGCCCTGAAAGGGTGTTAAGTGCTGAGTGGCACTTAAGCCATGAGATCAGCTCCTCCTCCAAGACCTTACCAGAAATATATAGTGGAACAGATGAGCTTTCATGTATACGCACACTTCTTCAAATACAGCTAAGTAATGTAGTAATAGTAATTTGTATTAAATGTCTAAAGAGTGAAACTCAATCTCATGAGTATGTAAAGTAGACAGAAGATAGAAGGATTAAACACAGAGTGATTAAAATGTGGAATTCACCACCAGAGGATGTAATGATGGTCAAGAGGATCAGCTTTAAAAGGGGATCAGATAAGGTCATAGAGGATAGGTCTATCAGTTGCTACTAATCAAGGTGCCTAAAGGGACCTCCCACATTAATAGGCAGACAACATTATCAGTTCATGTGAAATTCCAGTTTTGTTTTAATATACTTTGCAAAGCTTGATTTTAATTTTCTTCCTAAGCTTTCTGGTGAAACACAATTCTTGTGTTGATAAATTTCTTCTCTCCACTGTTAGTTGATTAGAATAAGAACATAATAGCCCAGCTGGAACAGATGAGCTTTCATGTGTACACACATTACAAAATAGTACAGAACTGTGACTTGGTTAAGGGAAAAGAATCCATTGCTGTCATGACTTAATGTTTCCTGAAGCCCGTTTCCAAGTAATATGAATTTCACTCAACAGTTCATAGAGTTAACTCATCACAATTTTCCATGAACTCTTCTTGTTCCAAGTGCAGCCTACATATTTGTATGACATTGCTCCCACACTTAGCTACATTCACTAGTAAACACAAGGCTGATTACAAAACACTGCTTCAGAAGCTGTAAGGTGACTGCAAGTCTGCTCCATCTTATGCATCCATTTTATTTATCAGCTTAAAGAGAACCATTATTCCATCTGAGAATTAAAAACAAAAAGTGGAGGAAAGTTTTCATACAAACTTGAAATCCTCTCCATTTTAAACCCTCCATACTCAACTGGGAGTAAATACTGAATAAGGTAGAATTTAGTGGCAATTCATGGCTGCTTATGCCTCCTGCTCAACATAAAGATCCCCAAGTCCGGTGAGCATGCCTTGTTTCTATTAAGAATTCAAGGCAACAAGTCACCAAGTTATGCACACAGGCTGCAGGCAAGCAGCAGGTGGGAGATGGGTCTTTTGTTGCATTCCAGTTATTTGACTCTTAGAACATTTTTGCTTTTAACTGGAT
Source organism: Paroedura picta (assembly GCF_049243985.1). Taxonomy (NCBI): domain Eukaryota; kingdom Metazoa; phylum Chordata; class Lepidosauria; order Squamata; family Gekkonidae; genus Paroedura; species Paroedura picta. The sequence continues at coordinate 78,567,345 of NC_135370.1, read as the reverse complement.
ATGGCTGTGGAAGAAAACTATTCCCCTGTAACTACAAATCTGTAATGTAATATAATTTCAATGGCAGCAATAATACTATGCATTAAGCATATTATTTCAAATAGAAATAGTGTAAATTATATGGGGAATATAATGCCTCATTATGGACATGGAGAGATGAATTCCTATTGATGCTTATTATACAGAAGATGGAACACAGAGGAAGCCTCCAGTGGCAAATAATTTATCTGTACCAGATAAATTGATTGTGTATTTTTAGTAACTTGGAGAATGGGAATATACTTGAAGGAGGAGGAGCATAAGATGGAAAACATAACGGAAGAGAGGTGCATACTCCATGTGAGTATCAACAAATGACATGGAAGAGGACAGCGATCATGACTCAACTTCTGTTTTACATACAGAAGGTTCCAGGTTCAGTCCCCAACATCTCTAGTTAAAGGATATCAGCCAGTGTGCCTGAGTGGGGGACCTTATGATGCTCCACTCTTAAGTGGAAGATGCCTTCCCCAAACATTGGTTCCTGAACTCCAAACCAGCACAAGTTAATGCAAAATTTCGGCTTGTGAGCCAGTCTGCATCTATCCCTAGTTAGTTAATGAACTATATGCATTTAAGAGAGACTCTCTTGTGGAAACCTGAGAGGCTACAGAGAGACCATTGCCCAAGGCTTACTTTTTAAATGTCCCTAATATTGTTCAGAAGATAGAAGATGCAAATACTTGGGCTCAAATTCCAGCATAGTCTATCACCTCTAAAATGACAGTAATTGGTTAAGGCTAAGGCAATAGTTAAATGCTTTTAAGGTGCATACTGGATATCCTTTTTAGATCAAGGCAGAGATATTTGCCAAACCCTACTAATTAACAGCAATTAATTGTTAAGAATCGGTGTGACAGAGGAAGTTCATAACGTAATACATGGCAGCATAAATGGAATGTTAACCTCAAACAGAAGAACTGGCACTTTGGGTTTCTGCTCTCATGCTACAATGCTGCTCTTGTTTTGCTGACAATTGTTAATTATCTACAAGTTGAAACACACTGGTCTTTCCAGCCTACAGAAAACAGAATTTGGACCCACTGTAAAGGCCTCTTCTGTCTAGTAGGTAAAAGAACAGGATGGGGCTAACTCCTTCCTTTGACTCAGAAGGTGGAGCCAGGTAACCTGATAGAGAGAAATGCACCAGCTTTGAAGAGTTAATACATTAAATCTGAATGAGGAAGAGCAAATCACTCACCATGGAGTGAGAACACCCATGGAAAAGTCACAAACAGACAGCAGCAGTTTGCAAGGCAAGCAAGCCAAGGCCAATATCCTAGCCTGCTTAGTGCTGCTAAAGGGGCAGGAGGATATGTCTGCCACCTGTACCCAGGGGTGATGGGAGGCAGTGAAGGGCTATGAAGGACATGGCTGCAGCACTATGTGTATGGGCTGAGAGGCTAGTAGAACCCAGCGCCAGCAACTGACCTTATCACCCTGCACCCTATTTCAGTTTTTCTTTAGGATACTAGATTCAGGTTTTTGTTTGTTCTGTTTGCTCCTGAGTTCTTACCTTTCTTGATAGATTTAAACGGAACAGAGGTATTGACAACACACAATGCTGATACAGGCTGTTAGAATATCTGATTCTGAGAAGGCTGATTCTGTGAAGGTTCAAGGGGGTGTCAGGTTACAGTGGATGAGCGATAGGGATGTGAGTGTCCTGCATGGTGCAGGGGGTTGGACTAGATGACCCAGGAGGTCCCTTCCAACTCTGTTATTTTATGAGTCTATGGTTCTGTCTGGAAGACCAAGGGAATGAGAAGATCTTCCTTTATCCTTAACAAAACAAAAATCAGAAAAGTAGGCAGTAACTTGGAAAGTTTCAGTAACTGACATCACAGGCCCCACTGCCCTTCGCTACTCAATGATGCCAGTTGACCAAGTAACACTGATGGATCCAGGGTCCTTTATTTTCTCTCTTCCTTAATGAATCTGTTGGGACAATACAGCTATTCTATTGCTTTATGTTCAAAATACCAAATTGTTCTTCAGGGCCAAGGAATCAGAAGAACAATGATTCAGATTCATGTTTTAGAACAACAATGATTCAGATTCACCATGAGCTTACATGGTATATGTCATCTTTTCCAAGCACATAAAGAGAAGTATTTCTAGGATAAGAAATTAGGCTAGAAACTACCAGTAGATATTGTCAATGTTATTGACAGGGAGGGATGGTTTGGTAGAGGTGTTGTGCAGTATATCAAAGAGGGCTTATAAACTTTAAAAAATTAGAAATCCAAGGAATTAACTCTACAACAGAAGTAGTATGGATGGAAATACTGGGCCCAAAGGGTTACTGTTTCCCAACAAATTGAACACAAGGGTCCACAGGCTCTGGCAAAGGAAATGAAAGTCAATAATTAGGCATGTAAAAAGGGAATTTGAAAAGTAAATTGCTAAAAAGAATCAAGGTAAACAATAAACAACTATTTAATTTGTCCAGACCTCCCAGCACTGGTCCCCTGCCATGACTCCATGCAAGGCACAGACCATCCTCAACTATTTGAAGACCTTGCAGATGACGCAGACCAATACCGATCAGCAGGCAAGTCCTGTGGTGTTGACGCTGCTGTCTGGCTGCTGCCCCAGCTGGTTTCTACCAATGCCAGTGGCCATGTTCCCCCCTGACAAATGAACCTGCGGGAGTGGCATGGCCAGGCAAGGCAGGGTTAGGCCAGTCACAGTTGGCAAGGCTTTCCCCAAGCTCATGAACTCCGGAGACAGGAGCCAGGGGTGAGTGGAGTAGGAAGCTTGGTGGAGCTCAGAGGCAGGCATGTGGGTCCTGGCTGCATGCCTGAGAGGAGTAGAGGTCAGTGTCTGGTGGACAGGGCATGGAGTGTTGGGTGGGGTTAAAGAAACCTTGGGAGGTGATGAAGAAGGGGCAAGGAAGGAAAAGGAGTGGGGGATAAAAGGAGAGGTGGAGAAGGAACACTGGGTGGGGGACCCATATGTGAGGAACACATATGGCGAGAGAACAGATAGACAGATAAAAAATGAGCAGACGAGGGGGAGTGAGAGACAGGGTGAAAGAGAGACAAAAGGCAACTATGAAAGAGCTAAGATGGGGAAGAGTTGAGGTGAGGCCAGTGCTATTTAATTTGATCATAAGTGATCTGGAACTAGAGGTGAGTAGAGTATATAGCCAAGTTGGCAGATGACACAAAATTATTCAGGGTGGTGAACCAAGGATGACTGTGAGGAGTTCAGGAGGATCTCCACAAGTTGAGTGAGTGATTGACAGTGTGACAAATGAAGTTCAGCTTTGTTAAGTGTGAAGTGATGCACACTGGGACAAAAATTCCAGTTCTAATAGACATTTGCTGAGATTAAGAGGGGGAAAGATCTTAAGGTTTTAGTAGATAGCTCAATGAAAGTATCAACTCAGTGTGCTTCAGCAAAATCTGTGTTAGGGATTATTAAGAAATCGTTTGAAAATAAAAATGCTAACATTATAATACCCTTGTATAGATCTATGGTGTGGCCTCAATTGGAATACAGGATGCTGTTCTGGTCACTATATCTCAAAAAGGACATCACAGAGCTGGGAAAGGCCATTTTCAGTCCAGGCCTGGCACCTCTCTGAATACATCTCCCAAAGAGCTTTACATTCAGCCAGTTACAACAGACTGGTGATCCCTGGCCCACAAGAGGTGCACCTGACCTCAACCAGGGATAGGGTCTTTTGTCCTGGCCCCTGCCTGGTGGAATGAGCTCCCAGAGGACATGTGGGCCCTGTTGGAACTTACCCAGTTCCACAAGGCCTGCAAAACAGACCTCTTCCAACTGTTATTTGGTTGAGGCCAGGCTGCCAGTTACATCTAAGAACTCCCCCCCCCCCCCTTATAACATCTATACTCTGGTATACATACAAATTAATGTGGGTGAGGCTGCTAGTAAGGGTGCAGGGGTGATTCTACTGTGTATTTTATGGTGTTTTAACTGTTTGTTTTATGTTATCTTATTTATTACTATTATTTATTTATTGGATTTATCCACACCTACTCCTGAAACCAGTTCAGCTTGTGGAAGTTTACAATAAAAGAATAAAACCCCATAAAACAGAAATGATAATAGTCCTTGATTGCAGGTAAAATAAATCTATATCTGTACCCCTACCCTGGCTGCAGCCTATAATGCCGGAGCACACTGGTCCCCAATATCCACCATCATCCTTGGGAGAGGTGCCCCTGCCCAGTTGACCAAAGGCTATGCCTCTACAGAGCTCTATAGGGGCCTATATAGGGAGGAATCCAATCTTCCTGGCCTGGCCTCAACCAAATGCCTGGTGAAAGAGCTCCATCTTACAGGCCCTGCGGATCGCTGACAGCTCCATGAGGGCCCTCAGCTCTTCCAGGAGCTCATTCCACCAGGTTGGGGCTGGAAAAGCCCTGGCTCTGGTCGAGGCTAGGCGTGCCTCCTGAGGGCTGGAGATAACCAGCAAATTCATACCTGCAAAGCAAAGAGCCTTGTGGGGGGCATAAGGAGACAAGCAGTCCCTCAGATATGCAGAACCCAGGCTGCAGTTGGCCTTAAGCATAAGAATCAAGACCTTAAACCTGATTTGGAAGCTAATTGGTAACCAGCTAATTGGTAACCAACTAATTAGCAGCTGCCTCAGCATAGCCTGGAGACATGGGCCCTCCAAGATGATCTGATTCCGCAAGCCATACAAAAGTCACCCATGCTTCCAAAGGAGATGTTATAGAGGTGACCAACTATATTGACTAGTCCCTTAACTGCTGTATAAAACAATTACAACAGCTAGCATGTGTCCTTAATAACCAAGCATCACAGTTCATTCCAGACACTTCTAACAGAAGAAGCAAGCATACAACACATGCTTGTTAATTAATCCCAGAAAAAAATAATTATCTGTGTCTGGGAACAGCACATTTTACTTGAAGCATATTAGCAACATTTTCATGCATTAACTTTTAAACTAAACCATAACAAACAAGATTGCTTATTAAAGGCACCATAATCCTGTATAATTTTCAGTTCTACACGCCACTTTAGAAATTTACTCTAAGCAGTAAATAGAAATTTACTGTATCCCAAGTCTCGGGAATGGGTAAATCAACAAAATTTAAATACAATCCGAATGGTCAGGAACCATATTTTCTACATAACTCAGAATGGGATCACCCCATGCACAAGGGTGCATCCTCAAGTCTGGCCCACTAAGAGACTTGAAAGGGAGACAATATATTATTGTGAAGATTCAGTAACTCATTTTGCTGGATACCAACTTTCCAACAGTAAACACATGATTTATTTGCAAATATTCTTTTCCTGGGCATGAGGGCTTATCAGAACTTGGCTAAATAAATGATCCAGACATACACATTTGATGCACATACTTAACTTGTAATTGGAAGTTACTTAGATAGTACTAGATTGGAACTATTAAGTCACAGCTTTTCAATCTCCCTTTTTAAAACTGTGCTCTTTAAAACCCAGATGAACATTAGACCCTTCAGTTATGAAGATTTTATGAAAATGTTTATATATGCTTTTATTTCCTGAAAGCATAGAAGGTAATGTGCTGAACTTTCCAAAGTTTCTCTCCATCATTTTAGTACATGAATACGCTGATATATGAATAACCCTATGACTAATAAAGACTGCTAGACATACAGTAACATGTTTTTGGAACAGAGATTTACCACATGCACTATAGAGGTTTCCCTCTTTTTTTCCCCTCACTCAAGCAGTTTTTGGTACATGTATTATTAGAAGGATCCACACATCACTGACTATGGTACTATCATGAATCCAGGAGGAGAACGATGGTGCTCATACACTGTTCAGTAATATGTGGATCCAGTCCAGGTCTCCATTGTTCTTTGCAAATATACAATAATACAATCATAATCATAGTTCAGGCAGAGTCCCAAAAGAATGGTACGTATGAAGAGGTGGAGGGAAAATACCTAGTACAAGAGGGGACATAGCAAAACAAAACAAGTCGCAACAGGGATGCTGATACTCATATAAATAGGAAACACAGAAAACCCTGTTCCCCACAAAATATAGTATTCTCTTGCCTATAATGCAGAATCCTTCATACTTCATAAAATTACAAGAGCAGAAACAAGGTGCTCGAATACAAAACCAGCTCCCGATTAACTTGTCATATGTGTAGGGTTGCCAGCTCCAGGTGAGGAAATACAGGGCAATTTGGGGAATGGAGCCTGAGGAGGGTGGGGTTTGGGAAGGAAATCTAATGGGATATAAAGCCATAGAGTCCACCTTCCAAAGCGTCCATTTTCTCCAGGTGAACTGATCTCTCTCACTTGGAGATCAGGTGCAATCAGGAGATCTTCAAGGACCACCTTGAAGCTGGCAACTCTACATATATGATTAGATGACACGTCACTGGTATTTAAGTGACAGAATCAAGAAATGCAAATTAACAATAACGCAAATATTAATTAAATATGAATACAATGTGGTTAACACTATGGGGCTTAACACTTACCTGTGCGTTTAAACTCTCCATTTTGAATTAGGCATCTGAATCCCCCCCTCCCCAGGATTTAGTACCACAGCCTTTAAAAGCATGAAACAAGGATACTGTTGTGTACAATAGACTTGTGCTGCATATGATCAGCCTGATAAAAGTAAGCACAGGCCAGAAAGTCAGTTTAAAACAGGAATCAAAATCTGAAAACTGTATTTCTGTTTACCAAATACTGATTTATTCAGATGAGAACATAGCCCACTGATTTTTGTTTTTAATTAACAAATTCTAGGACCCAAAGAACCCCAAACAAATGTACAAAACTGATCTTACCAACACAAGCCATACAACAGAAACTTAAAAAAATAGGACCTGCAGTGGTAGCCATTATGCTTTTCAACCCATCCCTGGTTTGGACTGGAGCTCATATGCTTAGTTTTTTAACACAGAGATAAAGGCAGAAAAACTGCACCTCTTCTGGAATTTGTTACCTAGGGCAATTTTTTCAAAGAAAGGTCAGCCTTATCTTTGAATAAAAGCGGCAATATGACGTCCAAACCCCAAAACAAATACAATTAATATGATCACGCTACCATGGCCTCCAGGTCAATAGCAAAGCAGCAGGTGGCCAGGGCAACTGTGCTGATACTACCAAGGGAGCCCCAGGCCAGAATCAGTGGAGTGGTATCATCATTATATCTAAGTATATGAGGTACATACAAGGCTAGAAAAATGGGCTGCTTTTGTCTACAACACCTTGTTTTGCCTGGAATATGTCCCAGAACACACAAGAAAATCAGCTGGTATGCTCTGTACCTCCTCCTTTCCTGATCAAAACTCCATTTTTAGTTTTGTTACAAATATCTCAATACCTGATCAAAGAAGGATCAATCTACTGTCATTTATTCATAGTCATTTGCAACCAAGAAAACATGTGCATATAATCTGGCACTATGCATAATGTGTGTGTGTGAAATTTTTCAGATGTGGCTATAATGAACCCCAATGAGAAGGGAGTAATCTTTATATATTAATGTATTGTTGCCATTCAATATGTAGCAGAATTGCACCTTTCTAAAAGCCCTGTGACTTAGTGGACTTAGAAGGGTATAAATGTTTAATAGTTAATCTGTTTGCAATTGGGTGCCCATGGTTAAGGCCTTCTTCAGTGTAAAGATACCACAAAATGAATTATGAGATTCTTTACAAAGGAAGACCACAGATCGCTTGCAAGGAAGCCTACAGAGAACAAAGCATTGGACACTTAATTTTTTTAAAAATCACATCTTAACAGTAAATCCACTTTTTAAAATTCTTGGCCATAGAAATGGTGAGCAAATACTCTCAATACACAATGAGGATATGTTGAGCTTTGTTAATACCCCTTACAGAGGAGTGCTATGCTGAAATACACTCAGCACGTTTTATTCATCATTTGGCAGGCTCAAGGCACTCTCACTTGTACTACATGTGGCCGAAGTGTCCCAGCCAGACTGGTACTGGGCAAAGAACATCAGAACCCTTGCTTTCATGTGGAAACACCTATCATAAGAGGCAATGGGAAAGAGAATGTCTCAAGGGTATAAAAGTGAATTGCCATCTGGATCGCAAGTGTGGCATATGAAGTTGTGTAGTACAGGCTACAGGTTCAGCTGATGGGGCTTCAGTGAAACATTAGTTTAGAGAGACTCCCATAATCTTTGAATGGTAAAATAAAGATTTAAAAGATCCATGAGGATCATTGTGACACTTTGGAGTAAGCTAAGGGAGACCATTACTATTTCCAAAATATCCATCCATGACTCATTCCCACAGAGAAGACTGTTTTTCCAAGGCCAGTAACAAAGAAGAGCAAAAGGAGAAATTCATTGAAGAAGAAGAGTTGGTTCTTATATGCCGCTTTTCTCTACCCGAAGGAAGCTCAAAGCAGTTTACAATGGCCTTCCCTTTCCTCTCCCCACAAAATCAAATCCAGCATGCCAGATTAGAAGTCCGCACTTAAGCAAGCTAGAGATACAGAAAGATATGTGAGAGAAGGTAAAGAAAGGAGTTAAGGTAGCCAGAATATCCCCTCGCCACTGCTTATAAATCGGAGATTGAAAAAATAGATACAAGAATCTCGCGAGAGCTGCTTGCCAGAACGAGAACTGGCTCGGAAAAGCTTCAACAGGTCATTAAAGCGACGGACGACAGCTGGTGAGACATTACTGTAATACCAAAACAGACTGTTGCTCTTCGTTTGGACACCGTAGGACCTCTACTGGTTATATGCAAAATTGCCTACAAAATGTCCATGCTAAAGAGATTTGCTTATCTACTGGAACTACAGACAGAAGACCTGAAAGCACATATAGATGGCTTGCTTAAAGATATGCTCAAGGAGTTCAAGGGTGGTAAGGAAGAAGTCTCTAACAGGAATGATAAATCAATAACAGTGGCTGATGACAGCTCTAAACAAGGTGAAGATATGCTCAAGGAGCTCAAGGGCGGCAAGGAAGAAGTCTCCAACAGGAATGATGAATCAATAACAGTGGCTGATGATAGCTCTAAACAAGGTGGAAAATTACCAGTAGAAGAGAAATTGGAAATTATGGAGATGGAAAAGGGGATGCCGGAGCTTTGCAGCCTAGATAAGGACTCCCTACCCAAGAAGACATACAGCCACTCCAAAACAACAGTATATAAGAACCAATCAAAAGATATATGGATCTGCTGTGAAAGTAATCGACTGAAAGGAGCTTCTTGGAAAAAAAACTGTACTGATATTGGAGCCCAGGAGGTACAACTGTTTCAAGATTCACCGATGTATACACCGAGGGAAAGACTACAACTCCACTCGAACATGGGTCAGTGGGAACAACAAGATGCGGCAGGCCTCGATATGAGACCCCCTTAAGCCTCCTCCTGCTTTCTTTAGTAGCCATATAGGCAAGCTGAATTTGAATTAACATATCTCTGTAGTGACTCTCAGCTTAAACTTAAAGCATAACTAACAGGAGGCAGCTAACTGAGGAGGTGTAAATGTAACTAACGAAGACCTTATTTTACAAACTAATGAAGACTCTATCTAATCATTTTTTGTATTTAATACTGTACACTTATATAGCTTACAACCTTAACAACCTATACATATATATATATTTCTTTTTCCATACAATTAAGTAGGCTTTTATTCTTTTGTTTTCTTTTCCCTAGTGGAAATGAGGATGGCTCTGAGACCACGTTAAGTACAAATTGTTTATGATTGTTAAAAGTGTTAAAAACTATGCAAACAAATGTTGAAACTTCTCTTTTTAAATGTGGTGGAAAGGTGAAAAACTTTATAAGCTTTGGGTAAAAGTCTATAATATTGTAGCCATGTGGAGTCTTATAATTTAAATGAAGAGAAGAGGCTTTCCAAGAACAATGGGGCTCTTATCTGATCTACCCAAGAAAATAAGTTAAAAGGGGATTGAAAGGGGGTATCAAGTGTATCAATCGAAGAACATAATCTTTTTCTTTCTGTATCAATAATGTAGATTATTTGCATTGTATTATCTTTAAATATTACAAAAGGGGATTGAAACGGGGGACTAAATGTATCAAATGAAGAGCATAACCTCTCTTTTTCTGTATTAACAATGTAGATTGCCTGTACTTTATTATCTTTAATCTTGGAAAACAAAAATAAAAATTTTATTAAAAAAAAAAAGAAGTCCGCACTCCTAACCACTATCCCAAACCACTACACCAAAATCATTAGAAGGTTTAGCAAGAAAAGAAGTTACAGATGGGACCTCCCCAGTTGTTCTTTATACTATTAAAGCACATATAGGCATTTTGTTCAAATCTTTCTGAGCTTTCCAGTTTAGCACAACTGACCCTCACAAACCACAAGATTAAAGGGTTATTTCAGTACCGCCATGATAAATATTGATAGCTATTGCAGATGTGAAAGAAAAATCTATTCATATTTCATAAGAAAAATACACTAGGGGAAAAATTAATTAATTCAGTGAACACCTTTCACCCTCTCCACAAACATCAGTGCTCAATAGTTACAGAGAACAGAAACTGTGCCCAGGCCAGGATGCTGCTTTCTGGTCTTTCTTTTGAAAAGAGCGGGGCAAAAGCTGGAGCCAAGGAAGTGGTCCAACGCTGGCACCACATACCACAGCAAGACACAGTGACTGTCATCGTCATTCTCAAGCGTTAATCCATGTTGCTAGGCAACTAGAGAAGGAAGAAATGCAGTACTTTCGGATTACTGTCTAGACTGCATGACCTTTCCCTTGGTTTTCTGGATATAATTGGCATAAAATCCAGAGCTCATGAGCAGATAGCCATTTTAAGAAAAGCAAGCTATTTGTAGTTCCTAAAAGACAAGGCGGAGGGCAAAGAAAAGGAAGGTTCAGAGACATTCTTGATGCTGAAGAGCCATTAAACTACCTGCTTTAGGAAAGTGATGTGCAAAGAAGAATTTCAGGCCTTGCAGTCTATTGCCAAGATTTTATTTGCCCAGCAACCACCTCCAACAAAGGGTCCTTTCATTGAAAGGGATAATGTCAACTCTTCAATTAGCAAAGAACGAACTGAAAGAAGATTATTACCTCCAGTGCAGTTGAGTGAATGGGGACTAGCCTCCCCCTGATATGTTCATTAACTTTTTTTGTCCACATGACAAAAATGCAAGAACACAATAATGCTGGCACATAGATGTTCATTCTAAGTATGCTACAACTTTATACAGATAAATAACTCCCAGGAATAAAGGAAAAGTATGCTATGTATTTTGAAAATCATACAATATTGATCCTCCTGGAGCAGGGGATATAGGGCTGGCTTAAGGGATCTGACAGCGGACACTGCTGAGATACACAGACTTGGAAAGATGTGATACAAAAACTTACTGATGATTATGAAGGAAGGATATCTATCCAGAATGGAAGAAATAGCATGGGTATGGAGATATGGGTGTCAAGAACCTGTGGTTTGGAATGTTCATTGAGTGTGGGAGAGGACTGACCTTTGAGAATTATGGCATAGTGGTTACAGATGAGCTTTCCAGAGCCATGTCTTCAGACATGTGAAGGAAAAATCAGACTGGAGACTCTTCTTAGGGGGCAATTACATGGCAACCAATTCTTCCCAGTTCTGCATCATTTCCCTTCTTGTGTGAATTAGGCCACAGACACCAAAATGTCCCCCTACCCTAAAACACATGGGGTAATCAAAGTACACAGGTGTCCACCCTGTAGCAGTCTCCCAGTGATGGAGGTAGAGTAGAGAGCTTCACATGGAAGCTGGAAACCCTAAGAGGAGGCCTCTCTGTGCACAGCAGCCTTGACCTTAATAAGATTTGTATACTGTTTTTATTTACCAGGCCAAGCTTGAAAAAGTCACTTCAATTCCCATGTCTCTCCAGGCATTTACTTGTTCACTATTTACAGTTTCAAGCTTTAAAAATTCTTCATTTACTTTCCAGACTTCATTGCACTTTCCAGACTCACAGGACTGATGCTGGTCTGTCTGTCTGTGCCCTAAAATACAAACAGTTGCTGGTAAGGGCTGGCCATAGTCCATAGCCAAGGAGGGATACACCTGCACAACTCCCCCCCCCCCAACTGCAGACTGCAAGCCTCTACCATAGTATCTAGATCACTGCTCATCTCTATATAATGATCAGCTCTGCAGGCAAAAATGGCTACTTTGGAGGCCAGACTCTGAGGCATTGTATGATTTTGAAGTCCCACCTCCAAACCTCCAGAAATATTTCTAACCCAGGGGTATCCAACCTCCAGGTGGGGCCTGGAGAGCTCCTGGAATTACAGCTCATTTTCATAGTATAAAGATCAGCTCCTGAGGCAGAAAGAACTACTTTGGACAGGGTTGTGGTGGAGAAGAAACATTTAAGGCCTCCCACACAGGTTGCTGTTGAATTGAAAGACCTGAGGCCTACTGCACAGGGTTGTTGTGCAGATGAAACAGGAGACAAAAGAACCTCCACAACAGCATCCAGTTTCGTCTGCAGAATAATGCTGTACAGTAGGCTTCAAATCTGCAGAAAGTTGTGAAGAAGAAATTCACATAGCTTGGCTGTGTCTAACCCCCGGCCAGAGCAGTATTTTAAATGAGAAGGGGCTTTTCGGTGGGCTACCTGTCAGCCAGCTGTTTGGCAGAATGGGAAAGCTCCCCCCTCAAAAGGAATGCCCACACCCATGCACTCAGACTCCCCTGCATTGCTCTCAGAAATGTCTCCCTCCCCTTAGTCAGGGGCTGTCAAGAGGCTCCTTCCAAGCAGTCCTGAAGGGAGGGGGAGGGAGAGCACTCACCAGCATCCTGCCAGCTCTGTCAGTGTTCTGAAGCAAAGTGAAGGAAGTTACAGTTGGACATGACGGTTAGGTCAGCCTTGTGGCGAAAAGGGCTGGTGCAGCCTGTCCAAGTCTCTGTTCTCATCCCCTTTGGCAGCCCTACTGACCTCCTCTTCCTGCGGTGGTCAGGGGCTGACTGGCAGTGATGTCTCCAGATTGCCCCTGGCTGGGCCAGGTGCGCAGGCCCTGCCAGAACTTTGGCTCAATGATTGGGCCAACCTCCCACTTAGCCCTTAGGCTCCGCAGGTGGGGGGCAGGCTGTCTAGGACTGGCTAGAACTCTGGCCTGTTTAGCAAACAAATGTTAAAGAAAGCAATCTGAACTTATATTCACAGGAAAGAGAAAGGTACTTCTCTGTTAGTTATCTTTTTTAGTTGTTAGTTGTTTTATGCAATGGTTGTTACAGAAAATAAATCCACAATTAACATTTAGAGTAAATAATGACTTTAGTCTTATATGTCACCCTTTCCTGCCCAGCTCAGGACGGCTCACAACAAATTTTAAACAATCAAATTTACATTTATAATTTAAGTATTACAAGAATTTAAGTTTGATAAGTAATTTAAATGCCACCTCCTCTTTTTCAATATATACCCTTACAGAGGGGGGGGGCTACCTGGTGTTGAGAGGGTCTAGGAGGTTGGATGAATTTTCAGGTAAGGAGGCCAATATCTTAGATGATATTTTAAATCCTTCAAGGCCATGATCTCACTAGGTACAGCATTCCACAAGGCTGGGGCCAGGGCAAATCCCTGGCTGAGACCAGTTTGCCCTCTTTGGGGTCAGGGACCCTTAGGAGATTTTGGTTGCCTGACCTTAATGCTCTCTGGGGATCAGAGCATAAGAAATCAAAATATCAAATATTTGTAGAAGATCTGAAAGCAACACAGCTATATAAAGGTCATTTGAGTTAAATCTCCTTTTGGTTTTTTGCAAAATGCTGCAGCAGAGGTTCCCCAATATTATAATGGGCCTTCCAGAAGCACATTATTTTGCTCCAAATTATAGTGCTCCAAGATCACTAGCATTTTCTGTCTTGATATCAGTTTTCAGATTTGGGAATGGGTTAGTAATATAAAATTAGGATAAATGTATACCTAAAATAGTGTTCTTCTAACAGTGCACCAGTAGGGTATTTCTTTGTGTCATACTTTGTATAGCATAACTATCAGTAACCATGACTTTAAAATTAACTTAGGCAACAATAGCACTTTTTAACTACACTGTTTGCTGGCGTATAAGACTACTTTCCCCCCTTGAAAAACATGCCTCCAAGTGGGGGGGTCGTCCTATACGCCGGGTGCACTTCAGTTGGGATAGACATAGCTGCCCATAGTGGCCCATAGTACTGTAATGTAATTTAACAAACTCTATATTTTGAGTGGAAATGTTGGGGGGTCATCTTATACGCCCAGTAGTCTTATACGCCGGCAAATACGGTACTTCAGCAGGAGATCAACAAACATACATAAATACAGCCAAATCAGGACCCTCAGAAAGCAATATTCTAATAACACAGCTGAATCCAACGAAAGTCGATTCTAGCAGCTGGTTGGACCCCAGATATTCTACGAACAACACAGTCATTGTACTTCAAATGCCTAGGATGAAATCTAAACCCTTTAATACACCTTTCCCTTTTCAGTACCTGCTACAGTGAAGGCTTTCTTTCCTGAGCTTAATCTAAATGAGAACAGTCAGTTCACTGCCAGATCCTGCTACTTCATGAACTTCCAAGGCATGACTGCATGAAGTGACTGATGGGGGGTGGGGGGAATATACCAGCATGTACTGCATTAAATGCTTTTCTTGAGAGCAGAACAAATGGCAGAGTAAGGACCGATGCAATCTGCAGACTTGATACGTTTGGCAGGGAAGGGACAGAGACGCAGTACACACAGGAGACTATCCATGTACACATATGCCTACTTGACTCTTCCTCCTGAATATTTTCAAATTGTTCCTGAAAAGAAAAAATGAAGCTGCAAACAGAAGTTTCCAAGTCACCATAGGCCTATAAGAGTAAAACATAAAATTTTAAAAGTCAAGTTAGATATTGAGCTCTAGTCTGGCATTGAACCACTCTCATTTATTATAATTATTTTATTTTTATAGCCCACCCTTCCCGATTAGTTCAGGGTGGGTTACAAGAAGCATGTACATGCAACTAGGGCCAAAGCCATTTGTACCCAGGAATACAACAGGTACTAGGATGAACACCTGCACTATGGCCTTCCTGGGGACTGGCTACATGGCAAAAGCTCCTGCCCAACCTTGGATTCATGAGGCCCTGCCCCCAAACCTCAAGGAACATTCCTGACCTAGGGGTCATCAACCTCCAGCTGCGGCCTGGAAATTTCCTGGAATTGGATTACAGATATCAGCTCCCCAGGGGAAAATGGCTGTTGGGGCGGGGGGATGGGACGGGACTTTACTATGACAATTCATCTTCAGGCTGACTATGCAACTTCATATGATGTCAAACACTGGCCAATTCTCATGTGGATTCCTCTTAGTCAACTTTTTCCTTGCCTCCCTTTCCTAGTATACAGCAGAGATCCGTAGCCATTGTTGTAATGATTACCCACAAAATAATGTTCATATGCATGCTATTGCATCACCAATAATGGAGAACTGCAGACATGCATCTGGTTCTTTCCTTCCCTAATATCTTATTACAATGTTCACAAAGCCAAGCATGATATTCTTGATTTCAGCTGTGGCATAAATCTTCTGTGGGCTTTTGATAATGTGTTACAGGACCATTAGAAAGCATTCCACAGTTATTCTATAAGATTGATTAAGTTCTATGTAGAAGAAGATGGTTAGTATCACAAGGTTCTTCTATCACCACAATAAATGTGTATTTGTCATCCATGTTTGCTTGTTTGTCCTTTTTGGAAGGAGGAGGAGTTGGTTCTTATATGCATTATATGTTGGTTCTTATATGTTCTTACATTTCTCTACCTGAAGGAGTCTCAAAGAGGCTTACATTCACCTTTCCTTTCCTCTACCCACAACAGACATCCTGTGAGGTGGGTGAGGCTGAGAGAGCCCTGATATCACTGCTCAGTCAGAACAGCTTTCTCAGTGCTGAGGTGAGCCCAAGGTCACCCAGTTGGTTGCATGTGGGGGAGCATGGAATGAAACCCGGCTTGCCAAATTAGAAGTCCACACTCCTAACCACTACACCAAGCTGGCTCTCTTTCTTTATCTTTAAGTTATCTTTCTTTTTATAATGCCATCATTTTTTGGTAAAGACAGAAAGAAATTAGATATATATTGCTTTTTTCCTAGCTTCTCTCATTTTTCCATCATCAATTGGTAGCTTTAGAGCAGAAATATAGAAAAATTGGCTTTAGTTGGTGCACCAAAAACAATAATTTAGGCCACAAGCACTAAACCTATAGAGCAGTATACAAGGGAGAGGGATGAGCACAGGATGAGCTAGCAGCCAGTTAATCTGCCCTACAGCCCCTGTTGCAACTTAATTTAGTACTCTGCCCAGTATCGAATCATATAATCATAGAGTTGTAAGGGACCTCCTGGGTTATTTAGTCCAATTCCCTGCACCATGCAGGACACCCACAACCCTATTGTTGACAGTGTAACCTGCCACCCCCTTGAATCTTCACAGAATCAGTCTTTCTATCAGATAGCTATCCAGCCTCTGTTTAAAAATTTCCAAAGATGGAGAACCTACCACCTCCGGAGGAAGCCTGTTCCACTGAGAGACCGCTCTGACAGGAACTTCTTCCAGATGTTTCGACAGAACTTATTTTGAATTAATTTAATCCCATCGGATCTGGTCCATCTTTCCGGGACAATATAGAACACCTCTGCTCCATCCTCTATATGGCACCCTTTTAAATACTTCAAGATGGCTATCAGATCCTCTCTCAGTCATCTCCTCTCCAAGCTAAACAGACCAAGTTCCCCCAATGATTTGGTCTCCAAACCCTTCACCATTTTTGTTGACCTCCTCTAGACATGCTCCAGTTTGTCTACATCCCTCTTCAACTGGGGTGCCCAAAACTGAACTCCAAATGAGGCCAAACCAGAGCAGAATAAAGCATACCATCGCCTCCCGTGATCTGGACACAATACTCAGATTGATACAGCCCAAAATCCCATTTGCCTTTTTAGCCACCGAGTCACACTGCTGACTCATGTTCAATGTATGGTCTACTAACAGTCCTAGATCCTTTTTGCACATACTACTGGTAAGACAAGTCTCCCACATCTTAAACTGGTGTATATGGTTTTTCCTACCTAAATGCAGAACTTTACATTTGTCCCTATTGAATTTCATTTTATTCAGTTTAGACCAGTTCTCGAGCCTATCAAGATCATCTTGTATTCTGATCCTGTCTTCTGTTGTGTTTGCTACCCCTCCTAGTTTAGTATCATCTGCAAATTTAATAAGTATCCCCTCTAATACCTCATCCAAATCATTTATAACTATGTTGAACAACACAGGCCCCAGGACACATCCCTGGGGAACTCCACTTGTTACTCTTCTCCAAGATACTGAACCATTAACGAATGCCTTTTGGGTACGATCAGTCAACCATTTATTGATCCACCTGACAGAATTAGGATCCATACTGCATGTTACCATCTTCTCAACAAGAATATTATGTGAAACCTTATCAAAAGCTTTACTGAAATCCAGATAAACTATGTCCACAGCATTCCCCTGATCCAACAAGGTAGTCACTTTCTTGAAAAAGAGATAAGGTTGGTCTGACATGACTTGTTCTTGCAAAACCAGTGCTTCCCTTTTGATATCTAAGCCAAAGTTTTAGCATTTAGCACCTGAGGAGGGCTGAGGGGTCGTCTCCCAGTTAATCTCTCTTTCTCCTAACCAACCATTCATCCAACGACTTTTGCATTTTGGCCATGTTATCCAACTGTTGTGGTTTGTACATTATAAGCAATTAAATCCTTTTCATGCCCCCTGCTTTTCACAGCAGAATTTATCCATTCTGAAGCATTGGCCTATATTGTGCCATTCCTAAGTGCATTACTTTGACTTTTTTTCAAATACATTCAATTATGAATCCAGATGACCAAGCAACCCAGATTGCTCAATGTTACAGCTCCAACATGTGTCATCTGCATACTCTATCATGAAACAAATTATGCTTCTTTCATAACCTTTATGAAAGAATCTAGCAGTATTGGTCCAAGACCTCATCCTTATTGAGCTCCTAGGTAGAGCAACCCTATTGGGTCATTATTCTGTGCTCTGGCAAAACTCCTTGAGGCTATCAGTCAACAAATCCTTAATCCATAAAGCCTCTGTTACTGACAGATACAGCTGTAGTTTTAAACTACGATGGTCTTATGCCCTACTAGAGAAGCATTTTTGCTTAGCAAATGTCCATAACTTCACAATTTAATTAAAAACATTCCTGAATCTAAATATTGTTACAAATGTATTAATTCTGTTATTCTTTGAACTGCTACATCATTTCTAGGAGCATCCTAATAGTCAGTGCAATCCTAATATTAGTAGTATTAATTATTAAGAAGCTTTTCAAACAACACTGGAATCTATTACTTCAGGATGCTATACAGACATGTTCTCCACTTCAGCTGGGAATCAAACATTGAATCTTAGAAGCACAGAATAATAAAGTTGGAAGGATCCTCATGGGTCATCTAGTCCAACCCCACTGCACTATGCAGGACACTCACAACCCTATTGCTCATCCACTGTAACCTGCCACCCCTTTGCCTTCACAGAATCAGCCTCTCCGTCAGATGGCTATCCAGCCTCTGTTTAACAGTTTCCAAAGATGGAGAACCCACCACCTCCCGAGGAAGCCTGTTCCACTGAGAAACCACTCTGTCAGGAACTTTTCCTCATGTTTAGACGGAATTTCTTTTGAATTAATTTCATCCCACTGGTTCTGGTCCATCTCTCCAGAGCAAGAGAGAGCAACTCTGCTCCATCCTGTATATGGCAACCTTTTAAATACTTGAAGATGGTTATCAGATCCCCTCTCAGTCATCTCCTCTCCAGGCTAAACAGACCAAGCTCTCCCAACCTTTCGTTATACGTCTTGGTCTTCAGTGGTTGCAGCCAGATCCATCTGGCACATTCCCACAGCCTGTGAATACTGGGACTTCATGAATATTGTGTGTGGAAGTGACAGAGACAGCTGTAGGGGGAAAGAGTGGAGGTTTTTACACAGGAGGCGGCATCACAGAAGGAGGGAAGCCTGATGATGATATTCCAAGCTAACAATGTATACATGAACAGACCTTAATTACTATGGAATAAAGGGGGGTTTAATCTGAACTTCCATCCTATCTTTGCATGCTGACAATACTTATATTTAGATGGTTATGTTTGCACACTGTAATGTACTACCTAAAGCACCAAAGAAGAGACCTTTCGCTGGAATTCCTTCAGAACAATATTTTTCTCATTGCTCCTTATCACTGGTTGAGTTGTCAGTGCCTGTTTTCTTTTATTTTTCTTAATATACTGTTCCTGGGAATTTTTTCCTTGAGAAATGGCTGTTCAAATATTCATCCGCTTCTGATATAAATTAAGATTTTACTGGCAGCTTATATAATGCAAGTCAGATCGGGCTAAGTTCTTTTTTGCTGTTTTAAATTTTCTATGGCTAATGGGCTAAGCATTCTTGGCTAGAAAATCAAAAACTGACTAAAATGTTAGTCTTGGCTGTAGGAAATCTAATTTTTAAATCTATGATCTGGAAGTCATTCATACATGCAAGTCCCTGCTTGGTGCTATTGCTATTGTCAGTCCAATGTAGAGTTACCAGGTCTCCTCTGCCAGATCCAGACTAGGAAACTCGTGGAGGTTTGGAGATGAACCCTGGGAAGGTCAGAGACTTCAGTAGGGTACAATGCCTCCAAGGCATCCATTTTCTCCAGGGAAACTGATCTCTGTAGTCTGGAGATGTGCTGTAATTCCACAGGATCCCTAGGTCCCATACACAGACTGACATCCCTCCTACCAGGCCAATTCAAGGTACAGCATCATTGGGTTCATTACAGGCCCCTTTTAGGAAATTCCAGCGCCTGTCTCCTTCACTTAAAGCTAAAAAAGTTTCTCTCTCATTTCTGTATATTCCCATCATAAGGGAAGACTGTGTTCTTGGGTTTATGTTATGAGTCATTCTTGCTAAGAATACTTTAACAATCCTTACTCTATAATATGACCCATGAGAACAAAATGACTGCACAAGAAGATTGTTTATGGGTTACTAGAACTGGAATTTGGACCTGCCTCTAAGTTGTCCCGATGCTACTTAATGGGAATCAAAAGCAATCATGTTCGCTCTATCTTTCACACACAATTTTGTCCCTAGTCCAATGAGTCTTATGTTGATACAAACTCATTTTGTCCATCAAAGTAGAAGAAAAGTAAAAGCAACTAGTTTACAAGAACTGTGTGACTATTGCCTTCTAAAGATTCACAGAGTTGGAAAGGGCCATACAGGCCATCTAGTCCAATCCCTGCTCAATGCTGGAGCAGCCTAATGCAGGCTTTCTCAGAGTTTCATAACACCCTGGGATTTCTTGATGGCCCCGAAAGGATTCCCCAAATGGATGGGAGTTAATTCACTTTTTATATATTTTTAAAATTTGTTAAATATTTGATCAGGTGATATGACCATATATGATCGTGTTGACTCAGCCCCTCCTCCCAAAATGGCCAATGATGGGCCTGGAGGGGGTAGGAAGGGGAGGGGCTTTGAGTAGGCGGGTATACAGCTATGTTTCCCAATCGTATTCTGCATGATGGTGCCACTTCTGGGATTTCTCAAAGCTTGAAGAATGTTTCAGGGGTTTCTCAATGGTAAAAATGCTGAGAAAGGCTGACCTAATGCATCCTTGATAAGTATCTGAACAGCTGCTGCTTGAAGACTGCCACCTGTACATAATAAGCCCATAAAATGCCAGTGTACTTAATAGCAGAGCTGATTAAGAACATTAGGACATAGCTTTAGGATCATATTCTAAAGAATTAGGGAGAGGAAACAGAGAAACATAGAGCTAGAAGATACCAGCTTCACCAGAGAATTCTGAAAAGCTGTCATAACCTGTATAATGCAGACAGTCATATTCAAGTGTTGCAAGGGCCTCAATTTAGCACCTATGAATCCTGCAGACGTATAGAGGCAAAGCCAGCTGATTACTAGTGTGCATTGGAAAACTGAGGGAGGCACTAAAGGGAGATTCAAGTGTGCAGGATCCACACATCAGGCACTAGATTATGGCAGAACAGTGGAAGCTCCGTGCTCTGCAGATCTGGAGGTAAGGATGTCCTACATCAAAGAAGCTCATAAGAGGAAAAGCTTTCAACTCAAACCATGATTTGGTGTCAGTTACATGTGTTCGACAGAAGCAGGGCACGATCACGATTTTCAGTGAACTAGCTAGCCAGAAATATATTTTGGTCCATTTGAATCATTTGCAGAACATACAGTAATTGTATGCCTCAATAGGGCATTGTCATTCTACTGGTACATTCATACTGCAGGGATTTTAAATGAGTAATTTGCTCCTCAGATATCCGTCTCCTCGATTACAACAGAGAACAAGCCTCACCGCTTGCAAGTTTTCCCTACCTTTCAGGTTTCCACACAATCATACCAGTATAACGTCTGGACTGCAAACAAGGCTTTTCTTTTAATGATCTTACTTGAAATGGAATCTGAGAACTTGCAGTTGTGCATGTGCACGTGCGTTCATATCAGTCTTTACTGATTAAATGCACAAGATCTAGACAGTAGAACAGCTGTACATGTAGTTAAGACATGCATATTAACTGTCCAAATTCATAATAATAAAAATAATCACACATTCACAAATGAGAAGACAAGGAAGACAGAAACACAGGCCATTTACTAGGTCCGTACTGATGGAGCATGATAATCAACTATAACAGCAGTACTTCTACTGCAGTGGAAGTCCACCAATACTCTCTTTAACTGCACCAGGTGGCTTCCTGCCAGCTACCAACAGACATCCTCAGGACAAGCAGCCTCTTCAGGGTCTTCAGTAAAGGATGGCCAGCCAGAGTGCACAGAAGTGTGAACGGCTGGGTAAAAGCTGGGAAAACTGCCATACACTCAACCCAACAGACCCAACTACTGGGAGGTAAAGGCTCTATTAGCCCCTTATGCACATGCAGACACATAAATAAAATAGGAAGCATGATGCCTGAAGCTCCATACAAGAAACCTCATGTTAACAAAGTTTACTAAGTTTGTAGTTTTAAAAAATACAATGTAAGAAACAAATGAAACAATGTTTTAAAAACTTTTTTCTCTCAGATGCCACTAGACATATTTAAGGATCATCTTAATACTTTATTAAACTCCTGGCCTTCAGCCATTGATATGCATCCGATGTTTAATCGCAGATGTCTCCCTTATCACTTTGAACTCCCTGGAAATGCCTATTTTAATTCCTTTCTTGGTAAGCTATCAATTTTTTAAAAAGAAACAGAGCAAACCCTTTGAAACAACTCTTTGCATGTAATCCTTGAAACCATTAAAAACAGATTAGTCTGAAAAGAATTTAGTACATAGCAAAAGCAACAGTTAAAGAAACAGATGAAGAAATCAAGCGGTATATTAAACTCTCTGATGGATAAATTGCATAGCATTTACCAGCTCCATCCTACCACACACGCAGTCCAGGATAAAGGACAGAAGATATAACACTATACCACAACAGCTTTTTCTCTCCTCATCCTTGTTCTATCCCAAAAATGGCCTTCAGCAAGCAGTGTTTCACAGGTTGTAGCAAGGGTGGTTTTCTGTATATGCCCTACATATGTCTACATGATCAGCACTGCAGTAGTCGGAGAAGAGAAACATGTCTGCAGCTATAACTGAACACAACAGAAAAATGGGCAAATGAGAACAAGATGCAATTTAATAAAGATAAGTGCAAAGTTCTGCAGCTGGGTCAGAAAAATGAAAAGCATGCCTACTGGATGGGGGATACGCTTCTAGGTAACACTGTGTGTGAACGAGACCTTGGGGTACTTGTGGATTGTAAACTAAACATGAGCAGGCAGTGTGATGCAGCGGTAAAAAAGCCGAATGCCATTTTGGGCTGTATCAACAGAGGCATCACATCAAAATCACAAGATGTCATAGTCCCATTGTATACGGCACTGGTCAGACCACACCTGGAGTACTGTGTGCAGTTCTGGAGGCCTCACTTTAAGAAGGACATAGATAAAATTGAAAGGGTACAGAGGAGAGCAACGAGGATGATCTGGGGCCAAGGGACCAAGCCCTATGAAGATAGGTTGAGGGACTTGGGAATGTTCAGCCTGGAGAAAAGGAGGTTGAGAGGGGACATGATAGCCCTCTTTAAGTATTTGAAAGATTGTCATTTGGAGGAGGGCAGGATGCTTCTTCCCGTTGGCTGCAGAGGAAAGGACACGCAGTAATGGGTTTAAACTACAAGTACAACGATATAGGCTAGATATCAGGAAAAGGTTTTTCACAGAGTAGTTCAGCAGTGGAATAGGCTGCCTAAGGAGGTGGTGAGCTCCCCCTCACTGGCAGTCTTCAAGCAAAGGTTGGATACACACTTTTCTTGGATGCTTTAGGATGCTTTGGGCTGTTCCTGTGTTGAGCAGGGGATTGGACTAGATGGCCTGTATGGCCCCTTCCAACTCTATGATTCTATGATTCTATAAAATAAACTTGCAAATGAACTGAGTTTCTGCCCATTCAGGATACACATCTTGTCCCTGTGGTACCTGCATGAGACATTCTGCAAATCCTTCCCCCTCACCCCATTATATAATGTAGTTCCAAGAGCTGCATTTGCACACAGCTCCACTAAAAATTTGTCAAATAATTTCCTGTGAAATCAAACCACTGCCTGCAACTTCCAAATATTCCCTGGGCTATGTGTATTAGACTGCAAATCCTGGACTACCTAGAAGTACTGATCTCTGCATCTAGAATAAAGTATGCCAATCACCAATGTAACATGTGAAATTTGTTCTTTTGCATAAGATTGTTCCAGTCCATAAGCTTTATCCTAAGCCCTAGCCTCAAAGGTTTTGTACAGACAAGAATGTTTTTGGCCAAGTCACAAAATGATTAGAAAGAGGTCCTCCAATCCTGAAAACAATGATGGCCAAGTTAGTTAGCTATTTCTGAAGAAGAAGAATGCTGTGTGTTTTCATTTTAAAAATCTGCTTATTCATATGATGTTACCTTGTGACCTCTTTGGAAATAATCTGGAGGGAGGGGGAGGGAAAGTTAACCTGCCTGTTTGCATTCATATGTCCCAGGTAGCTAACTGGAACTCCTTCATTACAGAGGGGGATGAAGAGAGGACTGAAGATATTAGCATGAGTCTGGCCACAATGCACATTTAAACTTAATCATGTCTATGACATCTAACTATTGCCTCCATTTTGAACAGAGGATACAACATACCATTCATTTGAGGTCAATATAGAGGAACAATTCCCTCTCATCTACAGCTGGTATATATAATGTTTGAAATGCAGCTAATTGGCTCTTCTTAGACTCTATGAAAATGCGTTTTCAATCAACACAGCGTTTGTCATTCAAAAAGAACCAGGGACTCTGCTAAAAACACAAATAAATGGCCATTTGGGACACTCGTTTTTCTATGTAGAAAAGTGACAGCAATCTGTAAGACTCAACCATCTTCACTTTTGTTAGGATCATTCTGTCATATACAACTACACAGATGCACACAAGGTTCTAATCTGGTACACACATAAAACAACACTAGCAAAGGAAGAGTTCACTGTCCATTTACTAATGCTGGAACAACCAGAGATCCAGTATAATCCTTCTGGCACATGGATTCCTTCTACATAAAGGAAGCTCCTTTATTATTTTCTTTAAAAGATACCACAAACATTTCACTGCTACAAGACTCTAGTGAACCAGTCCTTGAAGATATAACAATACACAGTAAAAATTGGCATGCAGTTTATATATAAATATATATATTCACACACACATATATGAATGAAAACAATCTAAATACGGATTCAAATTTACCCCCGACCCCACCCAAAATACAGTACTTAAGCTTAAATGCCATTCATCTTCTTTCCATTGTAGTAAGGTCTCAAAATCATCCCAAATATACAGATGCTGTTGCGTTTTAAAAGTGAGAAAATAAACAAGTAAATAAACAAGTTGTACCTAGAGCTGAACAAGTTCAGAACCAAATAGGAAGATAAGAAGATGTCATTCCAAAACCATGGTGCTTGAGACAAAAAGGCCCTTTCTCTTGTTATCCCACCTCCAGTCACGGTGTAAGAAAAGCTGAGATCTTATCTCACGTGTGGGCAAGTAGGCAATCCAGTAGGCTCCCTGGTCTCATGCCATCTTGCGCTCTAACTGCAATAAGCAGCATTCTGAAAAAATCTCCACGGTGAATAAGCAGTGGCATAAGGCTGATTTATCTGCATGATAAATCATGTTATCGTTCTGTCACAGGTTAATTAGCTGTGCTTCCTTCACATTTATTGCTTGTAATTTAACTGCCTCCATTCTGTTGATGTGGGAATATATGAATGTATATAGACCTTCCTAGTTTCATGGTCCCTTAGTGTAGCAATCCCCAACCTGTGGTCCGTCAACTAATTGGAGGTGGGCCGCGAAGGACACCTTCTCTCCCCCCCCCCGGCCCTTTACAACACAGTTCGGGTGCCATTGTCTCCCATCACTCCCAGATGGGACTATCTCGTTGCAGAGAAACAAGCTCAGGGTTCCCATTGATTTGTCATTGTCATGAGTTAAAATTTCCATGAAAATAAAATGTTCCTTATGTTCATTGTTGTGGCGTGTCTGTATCTTATTTTGAAGGGATGTTTAAACATTACCATAGCGATCAGAGAGCGTTAGGACAGTGGTTGAGAGTAGAGGAGTAAACTACCCCCCCCACCGGGCCTCAGTAAAATTGTCAAGTATTGAATGGTCCCTGGTGATAAAAAGGTTGGGGACCACTGCCTTAGTGTACCACAGGCAGGGAACCTAACTGGTTTCCCACTTAGAAACTGACTAGTTTATTTTGACAAGAATGAAGATTAAGTCGATGCTCAGCACTGCTGCATGTCACCCAGCAGACACACACATTTCATATTACCCAGTTATTCTGTCAAATAGTGTGCTGGTCATTGCACAGAGTGCTGCACAGAAATGTAAGGATCAAGAGCTACACAAGCCATCTAAAGTTCCATATCATGGAAGTCACCAACACAAGAAGTGATGGGGTCATCTGCATAGCCCCCCTCCCCTGACCTGACCTTAATCATTTCTTCCACTTTAGTATGTTTCCTTCTTTTTGTTTAATATATTACAAGCTCCATAAAGCTACCTATTTTGTCTGTTTGTCAAGCTTGTTGGTGTTTATTGACTTGTTAAAAACAGCAGGTCCTCAAACTTGCCTGAGCAGAAAATCAACACTTCAAAGTACTTCTTAGGTTTGCTTTCCTTCACTTTCATCTTGCTCCTGACATATTTGTGCAGTGTGTGGAGAGACTCAAAGTAGCTGATAGCCAAACACACTGAAATGTAGAATTAGATGGAGAGCTACTTACTTATTGCTTTGAGAATGACCAGCCCTTTTCTGTACTGAGGACATCTGAACTGGTTGTACTAACAGATACATAGTACAGGGAGTTTCTTTTGTTACTCAGAATTTGCTTGAAGACAGTGAGATGAAAGGGAATTTACCAAGATAACTGCTATCTATCTTCCATCAGCCGATAGGAATATACATCCTACTGAAGGTCCCTTTAGATAAGGTGGCCACAACATGGCACAAACTACTCCCATAACCACTCTTTTGTCTGTGCTATGCCTACAGTGACTACACTCTTCCCCCAAAAGTCAAATCCATTCTCAGTCAGCCTGGAATAGGCACAACAGAGGGACAGAATGGCAACAGCATCAGGCCAGGAGACACCATTCCTGAAATAGGAACGTCTGCTGCTCCAGCACTGCTTCATTCTGTTTCCAGCCAGGGGCAAAGGGGAAGGGAGAAACCATGGCTCAGTGACAGAACCACGGTTTGTACACTGAAGGCATAATTCTTGACATCTCCAGTTAAAGAGTCTCATGACGGCAACCATGGAGAACAGTGGTCAACCAAGCTAGGATTTCAGCAGCGCAACAGGAAAAAGGAGTTGGGAGAGACCCTTTGGATAAGCCCAATTTGGCAATTATACAAAGGCATAATGCTTCCTCTTGTTTTCCGTAACACCTCTCTAGAACAGAAGTTTCCATAAAAATGTATATAGAATAGCCCAAGGTGGCATGAGGTAAATGGCCTAAACCCTCATTTGAAAATTATCAGGTAGGCAGGAACAGACAGTGAATAATTATGCAGTAAGGATATTTATGTAATCAATTTACAACCAGTTCAAAAACACATCAAAAAAAGAAAGATGACTTCAGGCAATGAAGCCCAGAAACTTATCTTTCCCTATTATCTACCGCTTAAATTTAATCTTGCTTTTATCTCTTACTAAATACATTTTTACCTTGATGTGGACCAGGTCTTATTTCATTGTATGGACAGCAAAGGTACCAGGGATTTTATCTGGTTGAGATTCCTTTCTACTTTGTAATAAACAGGGAGTACAAGGTTCTTTTATATGCTCTGACAGCTACATGGAATAAACGATGGGAGGATTCAAAGAAGAAGGAAAAAACATAAATCAGGCTGGATTAAAATGATTATCTGTTAGGATGACTGTGATAGAGAGAAAGGATATGATCCATTTGGTTGAGTAAAGCTAAACAGTAAAGAGTCTTGCTGCAGGCAATGGCGTATAACACATGCAAGCCAATGTGTCAAAGGGGACAGTGACTAAATACCATTTATTTCTTGCGCTAGACCAATACTACTCAATAAGTGTCATGTGATCTGTGACTCTCTGGTCCACTGTTCCTCATTAGGGTACCCATCCAACAGTCCAAGAAAACAAGCAAAGTCATTGTGGTTGGCAGCTGGATCCAGCCCTGAAACAGGTGCTGTTATAGAGCCCCCTGAGCTTCAGGGACTCATGCCAAGGATGGAAGTATGGGCCTATCCATACTCCCCCCCCCATACACACACACACACACTTCTTTGCACTCATCCCAACACCCAGGCTGTAGTGATGAAAGTGCAGCCGTGCAGGAAAACCGTAAGATAGCCACAGTGAGGTGGAGGTAATTTTACTCCCCTTTTTCCATGACCATCCTACTCTCATCTGGGAGCCCTGTCCCTCATTCTGAGGAAAGAAGGAAAAGGATGTCTTTCCCCTCACTCCATATATGCAAAGGCTGGCTAAGATTCAACAATGGTGGAGACATTCATCCCTATAAGCTCAACAGTAGCCGGACAATGTAAATTGTTTCAGTTGCATATTTAATGTTAACATTTATTTCTTAGATTATTGTATAGGTGAGTTTGGTGGGGCGGCATACAGTAGTCCTAGGGCTGCTGCCATCCCTATGATCCCCCAGCATCATGCTACAGTTTTACCTTAGAACTTCTGATAATTTGTAGACAAGCATGATGTCACTTCCACATTATCCTCAGAAGTGACGCAATGCTGCCGCCCCCACCCCCCATCCCCAGGCACCTATCGGATGCCAACCACTGGCAACCTTACATGTGGTGTTTTTTGTTGAAAATAATTGTGAATTTGGCTCTCTGGGGCCTGTAGAGTAAGTTTCACGGTGCTGGCTTAAGACAGTGACTACAATGAAATGACATTCCGAAAAGAACACAAATATCTCAACTGGTATACAGAGCTACAGCACCACATGTACCTTTTAAAAATAACCCCTGGAAGCTTCAGGCAACTAAGCCAGCATGATATAGCAGAGTGTTGGAGTAGGAACAGGGCAATCTACAGTCAAACCAAAACTCACTGGGTGATCTTAGGTCAGTCACGATCTTTCGCTCTTACTATTTCACAAGGTTATTGTGATAATTAAAATGGAGGGGTAACCCCTGAGCTCCTTGGAAGAAAAGTAGGAATAAGATTTGGATGGATAGGCAAGCTACCTATACAATAACTTTCAAATATGAAAAAGTTGTACACATTCACCCCGAATTTGCATCCAAATATCAGACATTGAGCAAGTACACTGCAAAATGTGCATTAATGCTGGCATCTCATGCACTCACATGCATAGTTACATGCATATTTACAAGCATGCCAGCTGTCACTTCAATGCCCTCAAAAGTAGCCATACAATTAGTTATAAGCTTTATTTTAGAGGCACATGTCCAAGTTTTTAATCTAATATGAACATCAAAGAGCAAACTGGCATTTCTTTGAACAATATAAAAATAAACTACCTGCAAACTAGCCAAGAACAACTTATCTAGCACAGAAGATACTGAATGTGGCAGCCTCTCAACTTCTTTTAATTTCTGCCATCAAAGCACACCCAGTGCACATACATCCTTAAAAACTTCAGCAATGTCAAAGGAAAGAACACTCCCCACAGACTCTCCTCCCTCCCACAAAGAGCACAGGAGGGGTCTCAGAAATCATAGCCTCTGAGATATTTGGGGGGAGTAAACATTTCATAGAGGAAGATAAAGATATTCAGTGGAAAGTACGTGTGGAGGGACTATTTAGATATTTATTTCTTATGAAGCCAATCATAATCAGGAAGGAGATAGCCCTTCATTCCTTGGAGGAAAGGCAGAGATGGATTAACCTTTAGGCTAAAACACTACAGTCTAGGGCAGGCTTTCTCAACCAGGGCTTCATGAAATGCTGGGGGAGGGTGGGGTTTGACAGCCCTGGGTTTCCCGAATGGGTGACTTAGTTAATTTTATATATTTTTAAAATTTGTTAAACATTTATCGGGGGATATGACCATACATTTCAAAATGGCCAATGCTGGGCTTGAAGGTGATGGAAAAGGGATGGGCCCTGGATGGGCAGGTACACAGCTATGCTTCCCAACCATATTCTGCATGATCACGCCACTTCTGGGATTTCCTGAAGCCTGAAGAATGTTTCAGCAGTTTTTCAATAGTAAGAAAGATGAGAAAGGCTGGTCTAGGGCCTCAGTTTCCCAGCTCAGCCCCAAAGTTCACTGAGTGACCTTGGGCCAGTTACTTGTTCTCAACCTAACATCTGAAGAAGTGTGCATGCACATGCACAAAAAAGCTTATACCCAGAATTAAAATGTGTTGGTCTTAAAAGAGCCACTGGACTCAAAGGTTGCTGTGAGGATGGGATGGAGGGAGACATAAATATAAGTATGCCACCCTGAGCCCCTCTGAAGAATATAATGAAGCCTTTTTTAAAAGAAGGTATTTTAAAATGCAGTGTGAAAAAACTATAGCTTTTGAGACCAAATACATATAATAAAGTACTGTGCAGTATCAAGAATGGGTCCAACAAGTCAGGATACTTTATTATTAATTTCATTTAGCATTCAAAATCAAACAGCCTCTTCACATACTCTTCTCTCTAGGAATGAAGACTCCTCCCTCAAACTCAGGAAGTCATCACCCTGCTGGCTCTGAAAGACTGGGCCTCAAAGAAATTTTATCATAATGAGGTAGAACCTCTACACTAATGGGAACTGGAAGAAATTCCACAAAAATAGCAGATCTCTCTCTCCCCTCCCTACTTAGGTGGAACTTACCAAATGCATTATTCTAATCCTTGCTCTGTTTATTGCTCAGTTACTTATGCATCTTGACTCTAACTAGCACTTTCTGTTAACAACCTGCCCCCTCTCTCTACCGATATGTAATGGTTGAAGAAGTTT
The DNA here is from genome assembly GCF_049243985.1 of Paroedura picta. NCBI lineage: Eukaryota > Metazoa > Chordata > Lepidosauria > Squamata > Gekkonidae > Paroedura > Paroedura picta. Next base: position 78,536,680 of record NC_135370.1, on the reverse strand, counting down.
TGTTTCACTGTATCTGAAGAAGTGTACATGCAGAAAAAAGCTCATCACCATCACTATCACTAAACATAATAAAGCTGAAGTGGACAATTCCCTATCTGTTTGGCCTTCCCTGGGGGTGTGCTGCCAATAAGGAGAGAGCATTCTGCCAATGAGGGCCAATCAATTCAAATTGCATGCAGACAACTCACTCCCTACCTGATTGCCCACCCCCCTGGAAATATTCCCCAATAGGAGATGGCCCTCAGCCAGGAATGGCCCACCCTGGTAGTTTAGTCCCTATCAAGAGATAACTCTTCGCCAGGAAAGGCTAATAAGAAGTCAGCTCTCCACCTCCAACTTCCTGACGGTTTCAGAAATTTTCTGGGTAGAGAAGAAGAGCCAGCCTCAGTGAATGCCCTGCTGCCAGTAAGTTCTCCTGGCCTCTTTCAACTCAAAGGACATGAGGAAGAATAAACTGCCTCCTGGCACAGCCTCTGCCCACCTACTGGAGGGAGGGGATGTGGGAGGCCAACAAATGGCTCCCTGCTGGGACCCAGATAGCCAGGAAAAGCCTCTACCCTGGTAATGTTTACTCATGAGTAAGTCATGGCCCTCAGCCAGGAATGGCCACCCTGTTAGTTTAACCCCAATCAGGAGGGAGCTCTCGGCCAGGAAAGGCTAATAAGAGAGTCAGCTCTCCACCTCTAACTACTTGCCGGTTTTAAAAGTTTGCTGGCTGGAAGAGGAGCTGGACTCAGAGCATGCCCTGCTGCCAATAAGTTGCTCTGGCCTCCTGGCCACTTTCAACTCAAAGGATATGGAGGGGAACAGGCTACCTCCTGGTGCAGCCTCTGCACGCTTTCTGGAAGGGGGGCTGTGGGAGACCCAAAAATGGTCTGGTGCTGAACCTATGGGAACTAGGGCAGCCAGGAAAACCCTCTACCCTGGGACTGTTACTCATTAGTAAGTCATGTGAGGTTTGCAATTTGCAGTCAGAGAAGGGAAGAATGCTTTGGGGATAACCATCACAGGCAACTGCAGCAGGGAAAATAATGCTGATGTGGATGGGACTGGGACGATTTAGACTTCCCCTTTCCATATGGATACCACCGTGGTATTGCTGCAGTCTTTCCAAGACCATCACAACAAAGCAAATTTGAGAACAATGGCATGGAAAATGAGAAAAGTGTAGATGGGGCACAGAAGCGACATGGGGACATGTGGAGGGGGGAGACAATGTTCCCCAATAGCACCTTCCTGGCAGAAGAGTTAGTTTTTATACTATGCTTCTCACTGCCCAAAGGAGTCTCAGAGTGGCCTATAATAGCCTTCCCTTCCTGTGCCCACAACAGACACCCTGTGAGGTAGGTGAGGCAGAGGTCTGAGAAAAACTGCTCTATGAGAACAGTTTCTAACAGGACTGTGACTAGCCCAAGGCCAGCCAGCATGTAGGAGGAACAGGGAATCAAACCCAGCTCATCACATTAGAAGCCACTGGTCTTAACCACTACACCAAGTTGTACAAATTGCCATTGCCTTGCAATGTAGCTAGAGCACAGGCAGAAGAAGCTGTAACAGGGGGATGATGTAATTCTTTTTTTACTTGCTCACTGACTGTTATGGGATTCATTTCTTTTAAATTTGGACCTTCTGGCCAATGGCTTCTCAGAGCAATCCAAGGAGGGAGACTCTTAGGTATTTCCTTCATGGAGAGGTGATTGTGTGGATAATAAGGTTTGCAATTTGAGAAGGGTAGAATGCTTTTGTGTTCTCTCTTTTTCTCTCTGTGTGTGTGTGTGTGTGTGTGTGTGTGTGTGTGTGTGTAGAGGGGAGTGCTGCACAGCCCCCCATCCCTATCCAAAGCAGCTCTTTCCTCCAGAGGAATGAATCTCTGTAGTCTGAAGAGGAGGTGTGATTCGGGGGGGTTCTTCAGGTCCCACCTGGCGACTGGCATCCTTGAAAACTGCCACAATGCCACAGAGACTCCCCCCCCTCGCAAGCAGCCCTACAGTCTGGAGAGGTACTTTTGTTCTACGGGTTCTCCAGGTCCCACCTGCAGGCTGGCATCCCAGAACAGCAGCAGGGATGCTAGTCTCTAGCGGGGATCTGGAGATCCCACTTCTGGGGTTTCTTGAAGCCTGAAGTTCATGAAGTTCATCGGTTTCTCAATGGTAAAAAAAAGTTGAGAAAAGCTGACATAAAGACAGTAATTGAGTAACCCTCTGTAATTTCTTCACCAAGCAATGTTTTCATGTTTGATTGTAACATACAACTGTTTTTGATTTACTTTTATATTGAATTGAACTGAAGAATGTACAGACTGAAATTTTCATATCAATTAAATATTTTCATTCAAGAAAGAAACTGACAAATTTATGAATTATTTGATATTTATTGTTATTAGCAATTACTGACACACAGCTCTCTTCGTTTCCCACCTGGAGCCTGGTATCCCTGCCCCCTCCATAGGATCCAAAGCCAGAGATTCCCCTCTCCCAAGTAGTCCTTTTCTCCTGGGGGACTGATCTCTGTTTCCTGGAAATGACCAGCAACTCTAGCAAATCCCCAGGTCCCAAATGGAGATTGGCATCCTGCAGTCTCTCTAGGGCACAGTGCCACCAAGTTCCTCCCTCCCAAGCAAGCCCTTTCATCTCCAGGAGCCAGGAGATGAACTGTCATTGCAAATAGCCATTTTCCCCTGGGGGGCTGATCTCTATAGTCTGCGGATGACCTCCAATTCCAGGAGATTTCCAGACCACACTTGGAGATTGGTGACCTCTGGGTCAGGAATGTTCCTTGAAGTTTAGAGGTGGGGCCTCAAGAGTCCAGGGGTGGGCAGGAGCTTTTGCCATGCAGCCAGGCTTCAGGAAGGCCATAGTGTAGGTGTGCATCCTAGTGCCTGATGTTTCCCTGGGTGCAGAAGATTTTGTCTCTAGTACTTTAAATAAAACTTCACTGTTAACTTCACTGTCCTCTTAAATTGGCTGCATAGCTGATTCTGGAGTTTTATGCTGTTGTCCTCAACATGTTCTATCTTTTGGGTACACTTGAATATATATGGTTCAAAAAAATACATTACTGAAGAGTGAAGAGACGCCTGACAAACCTGAGGTCTTGGGAACATTTAACACTCATTCCAAGGAAAAATGATCTCTCAAGGAAGGTATAAAATTCCCTTTTTATTACAATCTGGTCTCACTTGCTTCCTAGCATTTCCATTCAACTAAAAGGTATGCTTTACAAGACAGGGAGAAGCAATTCCCAAAATTGTTTGTTTGTGGTTTTTTTGTCATTAGCATTCATATGTTAGGCTAGAAAATGGGGTTTGGAAGTTTTAAAGCACGGCCATGAAGCTATTCCAATACTGAACAAACAGACAGTGCTAAGTACATTAACATGTAGTCAGGAAGATCCTGGTTTGCTCAAATCCCTGAGAAACTATAACATATTAAAATATCTGGTCCTAAAATAGAAGTTCTCCAGTTCAGCATTTTCTTACACTAGCTAAAGACAAATTTCACATAAGCAAAATCATTTGAAGAATCCTGATTGTGTTGTAAACTACAGGGTACTATTTTCAAGGTCACTTCTCACCTCTGAACTGCTTCTCCTTTAGTCACAATATGAAAGACTGAAGACCAAAGAATGAAAGACACAATACTCCAAAGTTTTGACACAATACAGAAAGAAAACATATTTTAAAAGTAATTATACTACATGATGATAACTGCTCCTGCAGAAAGAATAATGCTACCCAAGTTATACTCAGCACAAATCTAAGTGAGATGGCAAAACAGTTTAAAACCCAATTCTGTGTCTTGTACTCAATGCACAGTAGAGCTTGGAACCTAGAGCAAGGGCTCCAAAATATGTGGTGCTCAAAACAATTAAAAAGGTTTTTTTACTAAAACTCACCTCCCCAAGTCTGGCATCCTTTGCATTTGGAAACAGCTGCACTAGTTTTTAGATGTCATTGTACTGCCAGCAGCACAAACTTTGTCTCTCACAAATGACTCTCAAAATGTCATCCATTTGGGACTCCCTTCTAAAGTTACCCCATCTTTTAAGACCTACCTCCCAGTTTAAAGTTTAAAATACATATGTTTATCACTAATACATTGCTGTAATGTGATAAATCAATGTGCCTCTGAGCATATGCAGTGGGCTTTCCTCTCACACCTGAACAGTTGTCATCTTCACACATATCGAGGGGGCCTTGGGAAGTATGCCAGGACAACAACATGCCCCCCCCAATGCAAGCCTGGACTCCTCCACTCCTCTTTTTATGCAGAGCTCTAGCTCCTTTTCCAAAATCCTTTGCAAATGGAAAGGAGACCATTCTCCACCACAGAGAAGACCTCCCTAATTTCTACTCATTCTACCTTTCTTCAAGTGTCTCTCTTCAATACACAAAGAAAACTTTCCAGTTTCCTCTCCCTATCACTTACCACAAGTATATTCCCCTAGAAGTCAACGAAAAACAGCCACAGACATTCAGTAAAACCCCAGAACATTTATGGGAGATGGAGTTCTAGCATGGTTAAGTGAATTATTTCTATGTCCACCAATAAAGAATACTAGATCAAGGAATAGCTCTAGACAACTTTAAACATTATTCCAGAACTAAATAGTCATGTGAATATAGGGCAAATCCACATATTACCAAGCAAGCTCATTTGTGAGGCTAACCTACGAGCTTTCCATAAAACATATAATTACCTAATTACACTGTGTTTGATGACAGTAAATGTAGATGCGAGCACTACAGATTTAAAGGGAATGACACATATAAAGGGAACTGTTAACTTACAGGAAAGTTCAAAACCTAAAAGCCTGGGTACTCGTATGAAAGATTACGGTATCTCTACACTAATGCGCAGAGTATGGGAAACAAGCAGGAAGAACTAGAAGTCTTAATAAAGAAAGGGGACCATGATCTAATAGGCATTACAGAAACCTGATGAGTTAACTCTCACAACTGGAATAATAGGATTGAGGGGTACACAGACAAATAAAGAAGGGGCGAGGAGTATGTTAAGTGTATACTTGTGAAGAAATATATGTGGCTGAGCATGAGAGTTTAGCTGAGAGTCTTTGAGTAAAAATAAAAGGAGTACAAGATAATAATGGTATTATTGAGGGGGCCTGCTATAGACCATCAGGCCAGGCAGAGGACTTGGATGAGATGCTCCTAGAGCAGATTACAAAATTCTGAGAGAAAGGACCTAGTGGTCATGGGAGATTGCAGTTACCCAGATATCTGTTGGAAGGCCAGCTCTGCTAAAAATGAAAAGTCCCAATAAATTTTTGACTTTATGAATTGTATGGATCCTATTAATGTTCGATGGATCAAGAAGTGATTCATTAATTGCACCCAAAGAGTGCTTGTAAATGGTTCATCTTCTTGGAGACGAGTGGAATGCCTCAGGGATCTGTCCTGGGCCCTGTGTTATTCAACATATTCATAAATGATTTGGATGAAAGACTAGGTAAAGGTATCACCTGTGCAAGCACTGAGGCATGTCTGAACCTTGGGTGACGCCATCTAACGTTTTCTTGGCAAACTCAATACAGGGTGGTTTGCCATTCCCTTCCCCAGTCATTACGGTTTTAAACCACCCCCCCCCCCCAACCTGGATCCTTGGAAGGATGGAAGGCTGAGTCAACCTTGAGCCGGCTGCTGGGCTTGAACTCCCATCCTCATGGTCAGAGCTTCAGACAGCATGTCGGCTGCCTTGCCACCCTGCACCACAAGAGACTAGAGACTAGACAAGAGACAAGAAACTAGAGGGGGTGCTTACTAAATTTGCAGATGACACTACACTGGGAGGGATAGCAAACACACCAGAAGACAGGATCTTCTGGCTGCCTAAGCAGGTGGTGAGCTCCCCCTCACTGGCAGTCTTCAAGCAAAGGTTGGATACACACTTTTCTTGGACGCTTTAGGATGCTTAGGGCTGATCCTGTGTTGAGCAGGGGGTTGGACTAGATGGCCTGTATGGCCCCTTCCAACTCTATGATTCTATGAGAATCAGGATACAGGATGATCTTGACAGGCTGGAAAACTGGGCTAAAATGAATTTTAATAATGAAAAATGTAAAGTTCTGCATTTAGGTAGAAAAATCAAATGTATCTCTATAGGACTGATGAGACTTGTCTTGGCAGTAGTAAGTGCGAAAAGGATCTGGGGGTCTTAGTATGCCTTACACTGAACATAAGTCAGCAGTGACTCGGTAGCTAAAAACGCAAATGGGATTTGGGGCTGTATAAAAAGAAGTACAGTGTCCAGATCACACAAGGTGATGTTACCGCTTTACTCTGTTCTGGTTAGACCTCACGGAGTATTCTGTTCAGTTTTGGGCACCACAACTGAGGAAAGATGTAGACAAACTGGAGCGTGTCCAGAGGAGGGCTACAAAGATAGTGAGGGGTTTGGAGACCAAGTTGTAAAAATACAACGACGACAACGATAATGATAATGATAATAATCTTTAAACCGCCCGCGGCGCCGCGGGCGCCACGGACTAAATAAAAGAGTAAGGGCTGGTGGGGAGGAGTTAGGGCGGGCTCTGTCCGGGATAAAAACTCGGAGGAGCGAACCAGGAGCCGCGAAGCACTCGAGGATTGGACTAGATGACCCATGAGGTACCTTCCAACTCTATTATTCTATGACTAGTAAAAGAGCCCGCTGCCCCTGAAATACAGTGGGCAATAGCGGGGCTGGCGAGGTCGGCGGTGCTTCTCTCTGGGGCCAGGCGCAAAGCGCGCCTCCCTATTGGACACTTGGCCCGTTTCCCGGAGCCCACGCCGCTAACTCTTCACTCCTCTCGAGCCGCCATCCTGGCCGGATGGCTGCCAAGGAGGAGGCTCGCCCCACGCCACTGGCCTATGGGAAAGCGACTTTCCCGCCGCCCGGCGACTGCCCTCGACCGCCCAGGGGCCTCCCCGCAACACCCACCCCTCTCCACGCCACAATGCCCGCCTACCTCGCCCAACGCACCTGGCCTGCCATCCCCGATGGCCCCGCCGCACGCCCTTGCCGTACCCGGCTCGACAATGCATCCGCGCCCCACACCGCCCACCCCCTTACCCACGACTCACCCTTTGCCACTTCCCCGATCCCTGCCTCTCCCCGGCCGCCGCCACTGACACGTCCGCACCCCGAACACAGCCCCGCCCAGCCGCTCCGCCAGCCCTGGCCCGTCGCCTTGCGTGCCGCGCCTTGAACGCCACCAGAGACGCCGATGCTGCTTCGCGCCTCCCAATTGGTTTTTGGCCGGGCAAGCAGCCAATCAGCGGCCGCACTGCGCGCGGCCACTAATTGGCAGCTTGGGGGTGGACTGACCAGTGGAGGGGCCAATCGGGAGGCGCTGCTGGTCAGTCCAGGGGAAGCGGCCTATCGGCACCCTTCCTCATCCCGGACAGGGCCCGCCTTCGGGGCCCTTACTCCTTTATTTAGTCCGCAGCGCCGCGGGGCTGTGTTTAAAGATGATTTATATGTTATGAATTGTTTCGTTTATACGTTTTATGTATACCGCTCTGAGCCTCCAGTTACTTGCCAGTTACTACCAAGGCAGGGAAGGGCAGTATATAAATATAATGAATAAATAATAAATAAATAAATAAATAAGTCAAAAAAAATTTCGGCTAAACAGCCATAAGTCGTTCCTCACAGTTAGAGTGGTTCTTCAGTGGAACAAGCTTCTGCCGAGGTGGTGGTTTCTCCTTCTTCGGAGGTTTTTAAGCAGAGGGTAGATAGTAATCTGACAGAGATGCTGATTTATGAACTTAGGCAGATTTTGAGTGGGTGGGCAGGAAGGGATGTGCCAGTTTGTCTCTTGTGGCCCTTCCTTGCATACCCAGGGAATTGCTGCTCGCCACTGTGGAATGGTGGGTGAAATTTCCTCCATGCCAGACTGGATTCTGAAGACTTTGGGTGGAGGGATCACTTAGGCATGAAATTGGAGTCATAGGTAGTTGTGAGTTCCTGCATGATGCAGGGGGTTGCAGGGGGCTAGATGACCCTGGTGATCCCTTCCAACTCTATAATTCTAACTTACTCTGCACTTATAGGCAATTATCAAAGTAGCATTTTTTATTTTAATACAAGCCTTAATCGACAAACCCTTTGCTCAGTAGCACTCTATACCAGAATTATCCTATAACTACCAGTAAAAAGTAAAGGTATCCCATGTGCAAGGATGGGGTCATGTCTGACCCTTGGGGTGATGCCCTCTAGCGTTTTCATGACAGACTCAATATGGGGTGGTTTGCCAGTGCCTTCCCCAGTCATTACCATTTACCCCCCAGCAAGCTGGGTACTCATTTTACCGACCTCGGAAGGATGGAACTCTGAGTTGACCTCGAGCCGACTGCTGGGATTGAACTCCCAGCCTCATGGGCAGAACTTTCAGACTGCATATCTGCTGCCTTACCACTCTGTGCCACAAGAGGCTCTTAAATAACTACCAGTAGAAGCACATTATTAAAGACAACCACAGTAAAAGCTCAGACCGGGAAATATTCAAAGAAGAAAATCCTATAGAGTGCAGAAACATCTAGCCCTCTCCTCTGAACTGATAATCTATCTCATTTAACCTTTAAAAAAACATTCATATGCCTCTGGTTTCATCATGGAGTTGAGTTCTCGCCAGTTACTACCAAGATGCTGTATAAACCCAAAACTTGGGGTAGAACCATAAGTTCTGAATCAATATATTCACTATTTTAAGTGTGGTCAAATTCATACACTCACACTCCACATAAATTAAGACCAACCACCGCACAATCTTTCTGTAGCAAGCTGGGGGTTGCTTGTTTGCCCCTCCGTAGCGATCCTGATATTCCTTGGTGGTCTCCCATCCAAGTACTAATCAGGGCCATCCCTGTTCAGCAGCCAAGAGGTCAGAGCAAACTAGCTTAACTCAAATGTGGTGGTGGAAGAAGGAACTCATTCTGAACACATGTGAACAACTGTGACTATGAGGGAAGTTAAAGAAAAATACAACGCAATTATTCCTAAAGTTAACTAAACACTACCTTGCATGTTGAAATTTCCTCCTGCAACAATTATATAATGAGGATGCCTCACGTTAAATTCACCACAGATTCCAGTACAAATGGGATTTCCATAGGGGAATTTTGTCATGTATGATATCAGTTTATTTCACTCCCATGGCTTAGGATACACAGACTAAAAATACAGTAGGATGCTTATGTAATCAGAGTCCAGTAGCACCTTTAAGACCAACAAAGATTTATTCAAGGCGTGAGCTTTTGAGTGCAAGCACTCTTCCTCAGACCCCTAGTTCTCATAGGCCTAGTGTGTGCTCTAATATCTATGAAGAGAAAGCAAACAGTCTTTGCAAAATATAGAAGCTGACCATCAACACCAACGCTACAGCAGAAGCATTTTTGGTTTCTGTGTTGCAGCCCAACATACAGTATTTACAACTCCGCTAAGAGTTAAAACATGGCTAGGAAGAATCAGTGGGTTAAATCAGCCCCATCCTATCACCAGTACTTCCTTGTTTCAGAAAAAGTAAACCACTCCACATCTTAGAGCAGATACTAATTCTATCATATGCTTACCAGTTTATTTGCAGATAAAACTGTTTGCCAGATTGTCTCTTCACAATGAAGGAATGATGCCCTGGAGAAGTCCCTGGAGAAGAGCCTAATGCTGGGAGCGATCGAGGGCAAAAGAAGAAGGGGACGACAGAGAATGAGGTGGCTGGATGGAGTCACTGAAGCAGTAGGTGCAAACTTAAATGGACTCCGGGGAATGGTAGAGGACAGGAAGGCCTGGAGGATCATTGTCAATGGGGTCGCGATGGGTCGGACATGACTTTGCACCTAACAATAACAACTCTTCACAATATTTGTTCATGATTAATGCACAGAAAAGGAAACATTAAGACAATTTCCTGTAAACTAATGTCTCTACAAGGTTAGTACATCTCATCCCTCTTATAAAACAAAGCTGGAATCTTTATTACCACCACCTAGTACTCGGAGGTATACTATTTCTGAACAAAGATGTTCCCACTTAGCTGTCATCATAACACACATACCACTGCAGATAGGTGTCTGTCATTTGAATATGGATTCCACATGTGTCACATAGAAGTCCTAGCATCCACTGTCAAGCATCCTTGGAGAACAAAATGTCACAATAAATGCCCTTCGAATAAAAAAACAAGTGCAACTACATTGGCATAAGGACATGTGGGAAAGGAAATGTTAGTTATGCCTTTTGTTGAACCTACATCTTCTGGAGGTTTTATTACTTTATCATACACTTCATCTCAGTTACAACTCTCAATATTGCCCCAGAAGTCAAATCTTATGCCAGAGGTTAACCAAGACTGAGAGGGGGAGAACAATAATGATGACCACCAAAAGTAAATGGGCTGAAGAAAGAAACAGAGATCAAGAACAGTACGATACATAACTGACATGTTACATATCAAGATTACTGATACAGTAAGAAACTAAAATAAAAGGCACAAAATACTTTAATCAGGGCCAATAGAAAGCTTGCACAATGTTTTGTTGGTTGGCCCTGATAAATGGTGTTACATGGCTCTTGCTTTTAACCAGTGTGGCTACCTGCAGCCTCTTTCTGTTATATGGACGACCTAAATAAGGGGTAGTCAAACTGCGGCCCACAGTTTGACTACCCCTGATCTAAATGCTAACTTTAGCACATGCTATGGACAATTTAGTTTTTTGACAGCAGTCCATAAATTAAGCTATTGCAAGCTTAGAGAAAGAATCTTTACAATAAAACTGTATAACTGGTTACCCTTTTATTTCACCTTCTATCACAAATATTGCGACTCAAATGGTCTTCATTTAGAAGTAGATCTCAGCGGCCTTTGAATTTCAGTTTAGTACTAATCTAAATCATACTGGCCCAGAAGTTTCTGAAAATTCTATGGCCTTCAGCATTTCAACCACATGGTAACACAGAAAACACTGTGGAAGTTGAATGGCTTTTGCTTTACTGTAAGAACAACTGGAGCCCATAGAGTGACACAAAGTAGTTTTATGGAAAGCTTCATTTCTGCTCCTACAGTTTTTCAAGATTATTTTCCAGTTTAATATAACTCTTTTTAGTACTAATATGGATTGTTAAAATATATTTTTCTTGCTCATTCTGAGTACAGTTTAGATAACACAGACTTGCCTAGCACACTAGGTACCTTTTCTTACACACACCTCTGAGGCTAAATTCAGCAGCAATATTATGATCATCATGGTGAGCATGAGAGCTGTACTAAGAGATGTATCAATGGCACGTTATGTCCACTTTTAAAAGATCATGGTGCCCGATTCATTTTTCCCCATCAGCCAGGCAAAATCTATCTTTAGTCTGGTTTTATATACATCATCCTACCATTTCCTTCCATTTAACTGTCAGAGCCAACTCACACATGAACACTGAATTGATTGCCAGCAAGTACTTTGTGTAGAAGGCCCATCATCATCTATGTGCATGAGATGCTCCTCCATAGTTCTATGAAATGAATACCATCATCATCATCAGTTAAAATAAAACATATAAGGATGAACCAAAACCCAGCTCCTTCTTAGTTCACAAGGCCCAGGAGCTGCATGTCATGCACAATGGAGCCATAAATACAAGAATTCTTCATGGAAACGACCGACCACCAAGTGTTTTTACAGCCCAAAGGAAGATTCCACAGCAGCCCTGAGCCCTGAAAAGTTGTGTCATGAAGGATGTTCAGCTCAGTCCTAGGGAGGATGGTTTTCAAAGCTCCATCTCGCAAGGGCTTTGTAGCAGAGAACAGCTGCACAAAGTGCCAGACGGCACCAGGAGCTCACCATTTGTAGCCATGAAACCTGCCACACAAATATGCGAAGTTCCACACTTTGTGCTCGTTTGACAGATTACGTATGAGGAGGAGAGAGAGCAAGAGAACTCCATCTGGCCTCTGCAAATCTTCCTCTCCTTGTCCTAACATGTTGGCTTCACAGTATTCAGAGAGATATAAGCCTTAGAAGTCAGAGAATGAAACAGTCCTAGAGCTCCCACTAAACAGTGTTAAAAAGGTCTCCCTTTTCTTCACTTACCAGTCAATACAAGTAGGGTCTCCGCTTAATGGAATGTGTGCATTTGTTGACAGAATGTGTCACTCAAGGTTCCACTCAAGAACGGTACATGTGGATTACTCTTAAGCACTCGAGAGCTTTAAAGCCAAACAATGTTTCACATTCAAGTAAAAATAGGTTAAGTAATAATGTAGATACACAAAACTTTTATTAGCTCATGATTCATGAATAGCCGCAAGCAACTTTAAAGAAAGCTTAAAATGCCCCCATATACGTGTCTGGCAAACACTTATGTTCGTGCAGTCCCATCGACTTCAGGTGGCTACTTTCTCATATAGAAATGATTCCCACATCAGTAAGATGATATAAAAATTATTCACCTTAAACCACCATTCATTTTTATTAGCCCTAGCAAAATCTCTTACATGCTTATCAAAAGACAACCAAGGCTAATAAAAAATAATCTCTGTAGATCTGTTGGACTAAACAGAATAAACAGGAAAACCCATTTCCAACATATCCAGTTATAAATCTCTTGCACATCTAATCAAGATTGATTACTAGACATGTTCTATCAAGTGTGAAGCTATGCAGATTTGCAATCACCCAAATGGCACACTGTAGCTGGTAGCAACACAGTTATTTTTAAATACTTAGAAACCCTTTGGCTTTATCCCACCTATGCTATCAGGCATATGCAGATGCCAACTCTAAGCACAATGAAAGTGCAGTCTTATACAGACTGACATTATACATCCATTGAACTCAATGGACTTAAAAGAGTGTGATTTGACTTTGCTTAGGACCACACTATACATCTGTAATTTCTGAGAGAAAATCAGAGCCACATCCAATGCCTATGTGACACAAGCCGGACCAGTCTGCACATAACTGCAGCATATGTCACTTTTCCACTGGACTGAATAACTCACAGGGGTCAGCAACAGCTGAACAGCATCCATTATCTGACCAACACTGTGCCTGTAAGATTCACCTTCACTTGGTTGCAGATGCTGAAGTTACATTGCTGCTACCTCCAAGTATGCTCTGGGCTGCAAGCAGACTGTGTAGAAAGCCTCCTCTGCAGAAGCATCCTGTCCCCTTAGTAGAGGAGTAATGTCCTAGAATCATAGAGTTGGAAGGGGCCTCCAGGGTCATCTAGTCCAACCCCCTGCACAATGCAGGAACTCAAAACTACTTGCTTACCTACAGTGACTCCAATTTCATGCCCAAGTGATCCCTTCACCAAAAATCTCCAGAATCCAGCCTGGCCTGGAGGAAATTAGCAATCCCCTGGGTATGCAAGGGTGTTATTGACCTCCATGCCATGAAAAGTTTCAACTGTCCATTTCCACAAATCACACCTTACTGACAGGGAAGACATTTCCCCTCCTCCCTCCAAACAGTCAGTAACACTAGTTTCATCTGAACCAGTCCATAAAACATCTGCACAGTTACTACCCTAGGGCCCCAGCCATAGACAGAGCATTTTCACATGTGAAGCATGGCTTTTAGTCCAAAGTGTGCCACTTGTGTATGCTGGGGATGCCGGACAGAAAGCAGAAGACAGCCAAGATGTTTAAATTTTTTAAAGGAATTAAAATGCAATATGCAAAGAGCACTGAGTTTTGTTTATTGTTGAGCCAAGGCATTACAAAGGACCCCAGTGGAGAATTTTCTCAAAGAAATTGAAAGATGGGGGAGGTGCTGCTTGCATCTTCCTGAAGTTTCCAGGTTCAGCTCCTGGACACATGCTTCATTCTGAGCACTGCACACATTCCAAGCAAACCTGCACCCACTTGAAGTTTTTTAGCATGATTACTGAAATGGGGCTTTACCCCTTATAGAAAACACAAAGGATTTTTAAAAGTGCAAAGCATGTTCCTGTGTGGTTAGTACTTCCTCCATGTACTAGTCTCAACACACCTCCAAAAATCAAGGAATAGAAGAGCTCCTGATTCATAGATTAAAAGAGTCACTCCAGTATCCTGTCCAAGAAAAAACAACTCAAGCAGCAGACTTCTCCAGCAATTCAAGCTCTCCAGAGTCCACCTCAGCTAATCAGGCAGGATACCTGTTCTGAAAAATTACCTGACTCTAACCACGTCTACTCACAAGCAAGTGGAACTTTATTTCTCAGTCAACATGGCTACTGTGTCCATTCATTTCTCTTCTCCCCCTCCCTCCAATGTATTCGATGTAGCTTGCTTTCGAGGAAGGGAAGTATTGTTGCAAGCACTGCAGCTCAAGCAAGGGAATCTAACTTTCCTGCAATTTTGGCGTGGGGGGGGGGGATTCGCCGAAGGGGACTTGCTGCACCGCATTCCGCATTTCACGGGGATCCTCACAGGCTGAGACGAGAGTCCCTCTGCCTAGACACGCGTCTCCACGAGAGGTTGGACCCAAAAGAGCCGGAGCGGCCGGGCTGCAAAAGCTCTCCGCTGTCGTCGGGGAGGCGACGCGAGCCCTTGGTCAGCTGACAGCCCTTCGGGGCTCGCCGCCGGGACCCCAGAGCCGCCCGGACGCCCCTCCGCTCCTCACGCGAGGGTCCTTTGTGGCGCGCATCCCGGCGGAGGGATTCGCCGCCCCGCTCGCCCCGACTCCCCCGGCGCCCGCCTTCGCCTCCCGCGCACCTCTTACCTCGCTGGGGGGACGCGGGCGCAGCCAGCCAGACAAAGAGCCCGAGAAGGAGCCGCCGCGGGAGACACCTGCGGGGAGAAAGCAACAGGTTCGAGGCCAGGCGCGGCGGCGTCCACCGGAGAGGGCAGCCCCCCCTCTCCCCCCACCCCGGTCAAGTCCTCGCCCGGCTCCCTCGCTCACCTGGCGCGCATGGTGCAGCTGGCGCGGGGCTGCGCTCTGGCACAGAAGCCGCTGCTCCTTGCCGGGGCAGCAAGTCCCGAACGCAACTCGCCTCCCAGGGCGCGCTCACTTTAGCCGCCAGCCGCGAGGTCCTAGCGCCCTCGCTCCCCGAACTCCAGAGGGCGCGTCTCCACTCGAGTCCTCCTCATAGCCAAAGGATGGCAAAAAACCGGGGGAGAGAAGAGAAGTTCCACCGAAGCTCGCCGGTGTGGCCTCCTCGGTCCCGACTCCAGACCCACGCGGGCTTCTTTGCCTCCGCCAGTCGTGCCCAGGAGAGAAGCTTCACAGAACAGCGTGATGGGAACAGACGCTGCGCTCTGAACTGTTAGGGTCCCCAGCGTTCCGGGGAGAGGGGAGAGGGGTCCCCCACGTCTTTTAAAGGCATCTAATAGTGGCAATTAACGCTCCCCGCTGGTTGTGCAGTAAGTGACCTAGGACTGCTTTTATTTGCCTTTCACCTGCTTCCTATCCATTGCACTTGAGGACCCAGGTATAATGCTTTGGGAAAGAAAATAATTTATCTCCATTCATATCTCAGGTCTGTTCATTACTGGAGATGTGTTATTTTCATTTGAAGGAGCTTGCATAAAGAAGAATCTTCATTTCCCTGATCAGTTGCCTATTTCTGTGTTTTCTCCAGATTTGATATCCTTGTTATGGGATGGGGTGATCAGAACTGTAACTATTCCAACTTGTAGCACAACAGAGTTTGAGTCTATTCATACTGGTCTTGGACTGTGAGAGAATACATTCTGATTCTGAGTTCATTTGCACCTTTAAGTCCAACAAAGTTTTATTCAAGGTGTAAGCTTTCATGGGCATCCACACTTCACCAAATAAAGTCAGATGCACAGGAAAGCTTATATGTTGAATGAAACTCTGTTGGTCTCAAAGGTGTCACTGGACTCAAATTTTGTTCTGCTGCTTCAGTCAGACCAACACAGCTACATTTCTCTATTCCAGATTATAGACAGTTTAGAGCCCACAAATGCTTAATAATTCGGGGGGCACCAATATGTATCACTTGGTGCATCACCTTGCACTTCCATGAAATTTCATCTGCCTGTTCATATTCCACTTGAAGTTTTATCATCTTGAATATGATATTTGTTAAATGCAAACCTACCTCTACATGTAACCTCCTGACAACAAATAATCTGTCCCACTTCATATTTCTGGTAAGGCCTTGGAGGAGGAGCATGTCTCATGGCTTAAGTGCCACCAGACACCTGTCCTGCCCCTGAGTACCTCCTCCTCCAGCGGCCAGCCAATCACCTTCCATCCCCCACCCTGACCACCCCCTCCTCCCTCCACTTCCCTCTGAGGCTCAGAGGCTGCAGATGTCTGCTGTGTGAGAGCTGCCCCTGTTGGTGAGTTTCCTAACAACTGCCTGCAGCCTTTCCAGGTCCAGGGAGGGGAGGCTGTCTGCAGAGTTCTTCCACCCCACCCAATCTAGCGCCTGTTCTATTCCTGAATACAACAGACTTGGCCCCGAGTTCTTAAATAAACACAGTTGTTCTTAACCAAGCCAAACTGACTCTTGACTTCCCACCCAACAACTGCTCTGATGGTCCACATTCTACATCTGAGCATCTTGACAAGTTAGAATAGTACATCATCTTCTGACCTCCTTTCCTCACCCCTCTGGATAGTGGGGGATTGGTGGAAGCTTTCTGCCATGTTTGGGATTTTTAGATTCAAATGAGTAGCCGTGTTGGTCTGAAGTAGCACAATAAAATCAGAGTCCAGTGGCACCTTTAAGACCACCAAAGATTTATTCAAGGCATGAGCTTTCAAATGCAAGCACTCTTCCTCAGACTAAGAACTGACAAAGCATGCTTGCACTCGAAAGCTCATGCCTTGAATAAATCTTTGTTGGTCTTAAAGGTGCTATTGGACTCTGATTTTATTGAGATTTTTAGGTTTTTGAATGGGGGTTTTAATGGGGTTTTGTGAGACTTTGTAGCCCACCATGAGCTGGTCTCGGAAGTGGCGGGAAATAAATTGAATAAATAATAATAATATCCCTAATCTTCCCTGCCATCACAACAACTTGGCAAACAGCAGGGAAAGCTTGCTGACAGACATCAGCCTATTTCAAAGACAAATAATAGTTTCTGATCTTGCTAGCAGCCTAATGCAGTATCCAGCTCAATGGTGTCTAATGCCTTTGCTAGTGTCAGGACTCAAGCCTTGACCTATGTAGTTTTAGTGAAAGCAGTCCAGAGAAAGTTAAGCAAGCCCAATGGTAACTAATGCCACGTGTACTGAAAATCAAACTAATTTTGTCTGAACTCTTTTGCTATACTTTCAGCATGAATAACAAGGCAGTTTTTTCAGCTGAACAAAAAATGTAAAAATCTGCCTCCCAGCTTTCTCCATGAAGGCAAGTTGAATGTACATTTGCCAGTTGGCCTGGAGGGAAATGATCTGTTCCTTTAATAGAGGCTTAATGTGTGGAAATGGGCAGTTGAAGCTTTTCATGGCATGGAAGTAAATATCATCATCTGGTAAATAACATATTGCATGCATTTATATGGCAAAGTAGTTATCCTTCCCTATAAGAAAACCCATCATGTGGCCCCCAATGATACACTTCTTAAAACTGGGGCTGATTGGCTCTGACTGGGCAATATTCAATCAATAGAAAAAGGCAGACCAAGGATCTGTCCAGCAACCGCAGATGAAACTGGACTGCCTTTTTGCTAGTGGCAGAATATGTCCCACTCTGGAGTTTTGTCATTGCCATGGCTGGATGGGGTGAGGATATGCAGCCGACACTGCTTCTGGTGAGGGGCCACTGGTAAGGGCTGGTTGGGGCCTCAGCCCCTATGCACCTGCCCGATGCATCTCCGGGGGTTGCCCACTTCAGGATGAGGCTTGGCCTCCATGGAACACCCCTGGTCTCCCATACCTGCTCCCCCTCACCTGGCCTCAAGAGTAAGGTGACCAGCTTTTAACATTGGAAAAGCAGGACAGCATTGACTGGAGGGGTTCTTGATTAAAAATTTGGTATATATGGAGCAACAAAAAGTTTCATAGAACGCAAAAATAGTATTGTAATATATCTTTTTAAATTTCAACATAAGTACAATTTGCCAGGTACCCCCAGATTTCCCTCCAAAATTGGGACAATCTGGTCAGCTTACTCAAGAGCTGCCAACCAAGCCTGGACAGACCTCAGCCTCGGCTGGCATGTCAGTATCCAGGAGTTGAGCCGGGCCTCTGGAGGCCAAGAGGTATGGACTTCCCCCACCAACAAAGTCTCAGCCAGTGTGGGAACAGCCCCAGAGCTAGCTGCCTTGGCATATCTGCCAACTGCCTACCCATCTGCCCTCCAGCCACTCTGAGGAGAACATTGCCCAGTTTTCTGGAGCCCATTGTCTCAACAGGCATTATTACTAGTTTATTAAATATTTAAACCTTTCTCCAAGAAGATCATAATGTTTTCTGGCTATTTTTTCTGTAAACAGCGCTGTACATTCGGTTACTGCAAGAGAATGACTGAGCCAAAGTCACCCACATGATTTTGACAATGTGAGGATCCGAACTAGTGTTGCCAGTCCCCAGGTAAGGGTGAGGATCCCCCAGTTTGGTTTTTGGGCAAAACTCTATGGTAAAAGGCATTGAGGTTTTGCCCACAAAACTGAGTGTCATCCCTAACATGCCTACATCACTTCTGGGTGATGTAGGCACATTGTGTTTATTTCTGACTTCTTCACTTCCTGCTCCCAATAAGTTCACCCCCGTCCCCTGCCAGCTGGTCCAACTGCCCTGGCAACCCTAATTCGAACGCTGATCTTCATAACCTTAGTCCAATACTAACCAAATAAACCATTCCCTACATATTCTTCTTCATTGTTGGACTGGACTATCTGTGTCGATTTGTCCATCATCCACCTAGCCTGATTTCTTGCTATCTTTCACAGTGGTGGTGCCATGACCCATCTGCACAATACCAGAGTGATGAGATCAGACAAGAAAAAGAAAGCAGCACACAAATCAGGTAAGTGTAAATCAAGGACCGGATGGACTTGTGAGATTTTCAACCATACACATGCTGAAATTTGCCTTTTTTGTTATAATTTTCAGAACAGTAACACTTTTCATGCTACCTGTCCCAGAGCAGAGGGTCCAGATAGGAGTGCATGCACTCTAGATGCCTTTAGATCACTTTGGTTGATAAAGCCAACCAGTTGCAGACAAGCCTTATTACATGCAAAAGCAGTTGTGTGGACAAAGAGAAATTGCCTTCTAATTTTAATCTCCTTCCTAATCCAAGAGAGTGGCCAGGGCTGGCCTAGGACCTTTGAATAGAAGCTTTTTAACATGACAATGGCAATTGTCCTCAGAGGCCCTGAATTGATCACAGAATACCAGCTCATACCAAAAGAACTCCAAGCCTGGCTAAACTAAAGCCAAAACCGAATCCTTCCTCTGCCTCCCCTCTCCCCCACCTCCATTCCCTTACTTTGCCCACACAAGGAAATGTTAAGACACATACAAAACATCAAAGCAAGAAGGTCAAAGCCTGCAACTCTCTTTATTAACTTCAGCCATTCAGATAACCATTATAGTCAGCCTGCAAAATGAGAGAGTGCTGAATTCCAAAAGGAGTGATTTGGATGGACTGGTATGGCTTTGCATTCCCTTTTCTGATATGAGTGGTTTAGCACAGGAATTCAAAATAGACTGAAGAGAAAATGCCAGGCCTCCAAATTAATGATTTAGACAGGACAGAATAATTCTCCAACTCTCTTATTTTTCTTTCATTTCTTAAATATATTGCCAATAATTTTCTGTTTTTTTCACAAGAGCTAAACCATCCTGGTAGCGGTATTAAGTAAAAACATACTACATAGCATTTGTAGTTTAAATGAATTTTGTTAAACATTTTATTGTTCTGATGCAAACAGCAAAAAAACAAACAAACAGATGTTGGAAGGAGGTCAAACATTATAGACATGAGATTTTTGTCTGTGACCCAGAAGATTTGTATACATACTTCTAATATTGTCTTGTGGGATTAAAGCCAGAAAACAAAACTAATGGAAGGACAGCATCAAGAAATCAAGGGAAGAAAGGCATTGGAAAGGATTCTGGGATTAAGAAAACTATAGGTTGATTTTGCTAATCAAATGTTTCTAAAAGGGAAATCCTGCTTCAACTTAGACAATATTTGCAGCAATAGACAAAGGTTTCTCAGACACTATGTCCACAATTTATTTAAAAGTACCACACTCCATATACTGCTGTTTAATTTCAGCAGAATGCTCCTTCATGATCCCAAATTATTTGCAACTCTGAAAGAACAAGTAATATACTGTTTACTATTTACTTCCTGGCAGGCTCCACTCAGTTTAGACATGACCTGTTGACTTCTCCTGTGTGACCACTGGTTGGGCCTCAACAAGGGGTGCCAAATCTTGATTCATAAATTCCTGGAGATCTGGGATTGTAGCCTTAGGAAGGCAGGGTGTGAGGATTGGAGAGACCTCCACAGGATATAATGCCACAGAAGTCACCTTCAAAAGAAAGCACTGTCTCCCGGGGAACTGATTCCTGCCATCTAGAAATCAGTAGCAATTCCAGGAGATCTCCAGATCCTACCTGGAGGTTGGCAAGCTTAGCAGCCTCTGGGTTGTTGGCAGCCCACAAAGGCCACTTAAGTCAACTTGTTCATAACTGCTTTGACATCCCAGTCTGCCCCAAGTGAAGTCTGTCATTTCTCTTTATATATCACAGGAAGGGAAGAGGGGGATTAACAGACACCAGGGTCTTCTGCAGCTATATCAGGGCTCATTTAATGATGTCTAGGTATGTGGGAAGTTCCCTAATATAACCTCACTGGGCCAAAGTCCCTGCTCTGTTAATATGGCAGGGCAAATCTGAGGAGAAGCTTAAGACAGCTGTGGAGGTGGGGGAGCTTCAAACAAACAAGTAAACAGAAGAAATATGCACAGGATAAAAGAATCCTTCACACTGTCTAAACTGTAGCGCAGTCAGAAGGATCAGTTAACACAGTGGTTTTTAAGCTTGTTCCAAGGAATTTAGTTGCCTTAGATAACATCAGTGATGAAGGAGAGGGTCAATAACGGCTTTCTTGAAAAGACGCAACTATACTACAGTCAAAGTTGCCAGCTCCAGATTGGGAAATACTTGGAGATTTTTGAGGTGGAACCTGAAGGGGATGGGTTTTGGGTATGGAGGGTAGGGACTTCAGTAGGGTATAATGCCATAGAGACTACCTGCCAAAGTAGTCATTTTCTGCAGGTGAAAAAATCCCTGTCACTTGGTGATCAGTTGTAATCCCAGGAGATCTCCAGCCACCACTTGGAGGTTGGCAGCCCTATCTACACTACAGAAATCCCTAGGGTTACCTAGTCTAGGGTGGGAAATAGCTGAAGATTTGAGGGCAAAGCCCAGAGAGGGTGGAGTTTGGGGAGGGTGCTCAGAAGGGATAGAGTACCTCTGAAACTGCCACTTTCACCAGCGAAAATGATCTCTGTAGTCTGGAGATCATCATCATCAGTTGTAATAATGGAAAAACTCCAGGTGGCACCTAGAAGAATCTCAGGTGAGCCATAAACTAGGCCACACTCTGCTCACCATGGGCAATGGTAAGGCCCTAACAGTGCTCACATGAATACCATAGAACATGCCTCAGTATCCTCTGCAGTAAAAATGGTAGACAAGTCCATGCGAAAATTGTTCCCCAAATATCAAAACTTTCACATGCTGGGAAATTTCTGGGGCCTTTAAACAACCTCTCTACTGTAGATTTGGCTGAGACAACTTCTTTCTCACTGTGTTTCAAAGCAGTCTTTTTTTCCTGACTGGGATACCTAATAGTAAATCACTGTCTAATTGGAATGAATGGCTACAACCCAGAAAGAGGCCTGTATGTACAAGCCTCAGCTCGTGATTAATTGGGGAAGGTGCAGTTTTTCCCTCTCAGGTTTGTAAGTGTGGCAAGAGTGCCTTAACAAATTCACAAAAGATTATGCTGACAAAAAGCAAAAAATGTGTCCGGAGGCTACTTACTCATTTAGAAATCTGCATGAGGAAAAGATGTGTTTAGAGCAGTCTTCTCTGCTGAGACCTATAAGGCTGTTCTGGGTTTTAAATTTAAGTTTTCAATGTGTGGGAGTGGATGTGTTTTCCAGTTACAGATCAGACTTTTTTTGGTGTGTAAGCAAGAACATGGCAGCCAATTAAGAGCTTCCCACACAGGAAACCTGCAGGCCACAGTCATCAATACATTTCCTTTTCGATAACTGCTGCCATAACCTGAAGAGACAGATGTTTCTCTATTCAGTCAAATGTCTGGGGGAAGAAATCACTGTGTCCACACCACACCCATGTAGCTTTTGGGGTTTCTTTCCTGCCCCATATTCTGGTATGGGCAGAAGAAACAGCTGGTAGGATGGAAACATGAGTCTTTCTTCTGCTTCCTGAGCCTCAGTTAACTGCCCAGTACATCTTGTTATGGAGTCAGAGAGAGAGCCAGGAGATTTTCAATAAATAAATAAAATTAGATGGCAAGTATATGTTTGCAAAACCCCTTGCTCTGGAAATCCTTCTGATTTAGAAGAGATGTCCTATTCTTGTGGCAGTGAAGCCTGTCACACCCCCGCCTCAGTCTCTGTTAATGAATGCTTCTTGTGTGTGTTGAAAAAGCTTCCAGGGGCCCAACAATCTGAGGGAAATGCCAAATGTCAGAGGAGGCTATCACATGATAAGAAGCACATCCATAAACACAAATAATTATGTAAATTCAGTTTTTGCCTGACACTCAATTATTACATCTCCCCTGTTGTGGAATATGAAGTGTAAAATCCTATCACTAGGGATGCCATCCTCCAGGGATGCCATCCCCAGATCTCCTGGAATTACAGAGCAGTCCCCTTGGAGCAAGCAGTTGCTTTGGAGGGTGGATTCTATGGTATTGAACCCCACTGAGGTCCCTGTTCTCCCTAGGTCCCATCCCCAAATCTTCAGACGTTTCTCAACCAGCAGCTGGCATCCCTCCCTCCCCCACCTCCTGCTGGTGGCCAGAGGAGACTGGGCAGCCCTCCTTTAAAAAGTGTTCCTGAAGGATGGCAGCTTGAAAAACCACTGCTCAGTTTCCAAACATACAACTGCTAGCATTTCATTTATCTCCCCCTTCACTTTTTGGGGCAGGTAATATGAAATTGCTTAATTTTATAAAATGCTCAACTCATACTAGCAGAGATTTCACAACCCTTCCTCTCTTAGCCCTTGTATTCTGTTTTTGTTTTTTTCTTACCAAGTTGGCCACATTTGGGCAAGAAAGATCAATGAATTTAAAATAACAAATATTGTTAAAGAAACTGCCTTAGCAGGAGGAAAGCTTGCACTTAGGTAAAATGTATGCCTAATCCTTGGCTATTCAAATGCAAATGACAGATTGCCACAGGGGAAGGAACTTCAAGCAGACATACTTTGCAGAAGAGGAGGAGGAGGAGGAGGAGGGAAGTCTGTTTCCCCCATCAGATTTGCTGGGAATGGCCTATGTTCTTTTACAAGACTTTAAGCAAAAAGCCAGGAAGTAACTGAGATCTAGGCTCAAGGGTGCCTGCTTATTTATTTGATTTATTCTCCTGCCTTTTCCCCAATGGTGAATCAGTGCTTGCCTCCTTTCCTCTCATCTATTTTATCCTCACAACAAGCCTGTGAGGTAGGCTAAGTTGAGAGTATGTAATTGTCCCAAGGTCACCTGTGTATATGACTATATGGAGCATGGCTGTAGGGCAAGAATGTAATGTTCTGAATCTGAAGCAGTAGCTTATGAAAAGCAAACATAGCCTTACAGGCTGAAATTAATTCCTAGCTCCCAGTGACAAGAAAGGACCACTGCGAGAAAAAGAAAGTGAAATTATAACAGATGATGAAGAGAGGGATGAACTGCTTAACTCCTATTTCTCCTCGGTCTTCTCTTGTGAGGGAAATAGTGATCCATGTGGCAAAAACATAACACAACATGGGGGACGGGAATAGTGGCCTAGGATCACTGTTGGAACAGTCCACAAACACATTCCTTTAAATGAAAAAAGGCTTTTGGGCCAGATAAACTGCATCCAAGGGTACGAAAAGAACTTGCAGAAGTAATCTCTGAACCTCTGTCCATTATTTTTGACACTTCTTGGAGAACAGGTGAGGTGCCAGAGGATTGGAGGTGGGCAAATGTTGTCCCCATCTTCAAGAAAGGGAAAAAGGAGGATCCGGGTAATTATCAACCTGTCAGCTTGACATCTGTAGCTGGCAGAATTTTGGAACAAATAATCAAACTCTCGGTCCTTGAGCAGCTGGAACTGAGAGCTGTGATTTCTAAGACTCAGCATGGGTTTCGCAAGAACAAGTCATGTCAGACCAACCTTATCTCTTTTTTTGAGAAAGTGACTACCTTGCTGGATCAGGGGAATGCCATGAACATAGTTTATCTGGATTTCAGTAAAGCTTTTGATAAGGTTCCACATGATATTCTTGTTCACAAGTTGGTAAAATGCAGTATGGATCCTAATTCTGTCAGGTGGATCAATAACTGGTTGACAAATCATACCCAGAGGGTACTTGTAAATGGTTCAGAATCTTCTTGGAAAAGAGTGTACCCCAAGGATCTGTCCTGGGGCCTGTGTGTTTAGCATATTTATAAATGATTTGAATGAGGGATTAGAGGGGATACTTATTAATTTTGCAGATGATACTAAACTGGGAGGGGTAGCAAACACAACCGAAGACAGCAACAAAATACAGGATGATCTTGATAGGCTCGAGGGCTAAACTGAATAAATATTCAGTAGGGACAAATGTAAAGTTCTGCATTTAAGTAGGAAAAACCAAATACACCAATATAAGATGGGGGAGACTTGTCTTGGCATGTGCAAAAAGGATCTAGGAGTCTTAGTAGACTGTACATTGAACATGAGTCAGCACTGTGACTCAGTGGCTAAAAAGGCAAATGGGATTTTGTGCTCTATCAAATGGAGTATCGTGTCCAGATCATGGGAAGTGATGCTTTACTCTGCTCTGGTTCGGCCTCATTTGGAGTACTGTGTTCAGTTTTGGGCACCCCAGTTGAAGAGGGATGTTGACAAACTGGAACGTGTCCAGAGGAGGGCAACAAAGATGGTGAGGAGTTTGGAGACCAAGATGTATGACAAAAGGATGGGGGAGCTTGGTTTGTTTAGCCTAGAGAGGAGACGACTGAGAGGGGATCTGATAACCATCTTCAAGTATTTAAAAGGGTGCCATATGGAGGATGGAGCAGAATTGTTCTCTCTTGCCCCAGAGGGACAGACCAGAACAAATGGGATGAATTTAATTCAAAAGAAATTCCAACTAAACATCTGGAAGAAGTTCCTGACAGTTAAAGCAGTTTCTCAGTGGAACAGGCTTCATCAGGAGGTGGTGGGTTCTCCATCTTTGGAAATTTTTAAACAGAGGCTAGATAGCCATCTGACGGAGAGGCTGATTCTGTGAAGGTTCAAGTTGGGGTGGCAGGTTACAGTAGATGAGCGATTGGGATGTGAGTGTCCTTCATAGTGCAGGGGGTTGGACTAGATGACCCATGAGGTCCCTTCCAACTCTATGATTCTACTAGGGGCAAAGCCCGTTGTATCCAAGAATACAACGGGCACTAGAGCTTGGCAGTAGGAAGAGGAAGGGGAAGAGTTGTCCAGTCTGTAAGGGCATGGGGTTGAATTTGTGTGGGAGGTTATAGTGGCATGGTGGCAAATGAGGGTATGGGTGTGGAGATATGGGTGTCAAGAACCTGTGGTTTGGAATGTTCATTGAGTGTGGGAGAGGACTGACCTTTGGGATTTTGGCATAGTGGTTACAGATGAGCTTTCCAGAGCCATGTCCTCAGATATGTGAAGGGAAAATCAGACTGGAGACTCTTCTTAGGGGAAAATTACATGGCAACCAATTCCTCCCAGTTCTGCGTCATTTCCCTTCTTGTGTGAATTAGGCCACATTCACCAAAATGCCCCTCTGCCCTAATACACATGGGGTAGTCACAGTACACAGGTGTCCACCCTGTACCTTCTGTCTCCCATGTTTTCACTATAGGTAAAATGTTATGTGCCCACATGCTTCTTTCATGGTTGCTCCTTAGAAGAACGGATTTTTGTACCCTATTGCTTACTACCCAAAGAAGTATCAAAGCGGTTTACAAACACCTTTTCCATTCGTCTCTCCACAATAGTCAACCTGTGAGGTATGTGGGGTTGTGAGAGATCTGAGAGAACTGGGAATGGACCGCAGTGACCCAGCAGGCCTCAGGTGTCTCAAAGCATTTTCAAATTGTCTTCCCTTTCTCTCCCCATAGCAGACTCCACATGAGGGAGGTGGGGTAGTGAACCTCACAGGGAAGCTGGCAACCCTAAGAGGAAGACTCTCTGTGCACAGCAGTCTTGGCCTTAGTAAGGTTTTTTATACTGTTTTTTTATTTGCCAAGCCAAGGTTATTTGCCAGGCCAATAAGTCATTTCAGTTACTATGTGTCTCCAGACATTTACTTGTTCTCTATTTACAGTTTCAGGCTGTAAATATTTATTTAGATCTTCCTGCCATTTCCAGACTCACAGGACTGATGCTGGTCTGCCTGTCTGCGCCCCAGAATACAAACAGTTGCTGGTAAGGACTGGCCATAACCCATAGGCCAGGAGGGACGCTCCTGCACCACTCCCTACCAACTGCAGGCAAAAATGGCTCATTTGAAGGCTGGACTCTGAGGCATGGCATGATTTTGAAGTCCCACCTCCAAACCTCCAAGAATATTTCCAACCCAGGGGTAGCCAACCTACAGGTGTGGCCTGGAGAGCTCCTGGAATTACTGCTCACCTGCAGAGTATAAAGATCAGCTCCCCAAGCAGAAAGGGCTACTTTGGACAGGGTTGTGATAGAGAAGAAACATTTAAGGCTTCCCACAAAGGTTGTTGTTGAATTAAAAGACTTGAGGCCTGCTGCACAGGGTTGTTGTGCAGATGAAACAGGAGAAAAAAGAGCCAGTTTCCTCTGCACAATAACGCTGTGCAGTGGCCTCAAATCAGCAGAGAGTTGCAAAGAAGAAAGACACATGGCTTGGCTGTGTCTAACCCCCGGCCAGAGCAGAAATTTAAGTGAAAAGGGGCTTTTCTGTGGCCTCCCTGTCAGGCAAGTGTTTGGCAAAAGGGGAAAGTCCCCCCCCCCTCAAAAGGAAGGCCCTCAGGCTCCCCTGCGTTGCTCTTGGAAAGGCCTCCTTCCCTCAGTCAGGGCCTGTCAGCGGCTCCTTCGCAGCAGGCCTGAAGGAAGGGGAAGGGGGGCACTCTCCAGCCTCCAGCCAGCTCTGTCAGGGTTCTGAGGCAATTTACAGTTGGACATGACAGTTAGGACAGCCTTGGGGTGAAAAGGGCTGGTGAAGCCTGTCCAAGCCTCTATTCTCATCCCCCTTGGCAGTCCTACTGACCTCCTCTCCCTGCGGTGGTCCGGAGCAGACTGGCAGCCAGCCTGGGCTGGGTGAATGGAATTTTGGTCTGTCCTTGTGAGGGGCCAATAGGAAGGGGCTTTGCGCGCCTCCCCATTGGCTGCTTGGACTTGGATGGGCCCCTTTTATCCTGGACAGGGCCCGCCCTAACTCCTCCCCAGGTGGCCTTACCCTTTTATTTAATACCACAGGAGCGGTTAAAGATGATTCTGTGGCTGATTATGATTCCTAGCAGTGGGGCAGCATGTTCCGCCACTTCCTGTGTATGCACAGGGGAAGGAATCTCCCTGCGCACATGGTCCGCCCCAGAGTTGTGCTTGCACACTCACAACTTCGGAGCAGGAAGGGTCCATCATATCTCGCAGCTGCAGTAGAGGAGCGGGAGGTACAGGGGTCCCACTGCACGATGGTGGGATAGCGGCATGCTGCTATCCCACCATTGTGGGGAGTGTAAAAATGTCCTGTCTCCACAGCACTGTGAAGTTGAATGGGCCATTTTGTGTCCTTGTGGGGACACTGTACATGTAGGGGAGGATCTGGGCCTTAAAGGTCCTGCTCTTCCCATATGCAAAAGCCTGCCCAGGCCTAGCCTTTGATGGCAGCTGCAACACACACAAAAGCACTGAAAAATCAGTAGTCCCTTGCTGCAGGCCATCAGAGGCCCTACAGTAGGTTGTGGCTGAGAGAGGACCCAGGATGGTGGCAATGTCATGCATAAGCGGAGATTAGCCCCGCTGCCATGCCACCGCCAACCTGACCTTTCCTCTCTGTGCATAATTGGTCAGTTTCTTATTCAATACACTGCATAAAGAATCTGAATGAGGAAGTAAAGTCTATATACTAAAGTTAAGTTCTGGGTACTGCAAATTATAAACAAGAAGAGAAGATACCCTTTGGGGTGGGGAGAATTGTCTGCAAATTACCTTCTGAATTGCATAATGCATAATTTCTAAATTGTGCTTTTAAAGTACATCTCATCCCACTGATTCATTATAAAATTTTGCCGTTCTAGTAAATCAGTTTAAGAAGGGGAAATAATTGGGTTAAGATATATGGGAATATTCTTGGGTTTGATTTGGCTATTAAAAATAAAATGGAGATTGTTTGAGATAGGCCAAATTGTTAATTGTGATATTGCTGTGGTTTTCTCCTCCTTTCTTCTTTTATTTATGTTGCATGTATGCAGTGACTGAAGAGAAGTCTTCAAATATTTATGACAACCAAATAAGGCTTGTTTCTGTCACAGCAACTGGAGTTCTTAACCACAGCTTTGTCCTGCATAAGAATCTCAGTTATCAAAAAACAAATCACATTTTCTGAATGTGCCTATACTGGGATACCTAATTAATTTGAATTAAAGGAATGACTTCTGTCTTCAGTCTCAGTGAGTTGAATGAGGGGAAGGGAAAGGAACCCACATGCAAGCTCAGCAGCTAACTAAATTCATGCCCATCATGAACAAATTTCGGCTTGTTCCTGTCATCTGAAATGAACTTTGATCTTAAAGAATTATTGGAATGTCTGGAGCTATTGCCTGAGTCTTATAGCATCCTGTGTTGTGCATGTTGCCTGATTCTACCACAGAAACCGCTGGTAATTCCATTTTAATGACTGTGGGAACACACAACATTGTAAATTATTTAACTTTACAAAGATACCATTAACTATTTTCATTGTTAGAACAAATACATTGGGAATTATGTCTTAAAAATCCAAACCATGTATTGTTGTTTTTAAAAATAGCAAGCTTTGGGCCAAGACAATTGTAGAAAGTCTGAATGGAACCGTCAGTCCTGGGAGTGTATGATCTAGGCTTTCCCAAAATATATTTAGGGATATAAAGGTGTTTTATTAAACTTCTAGTCCTAATTCAGGCTGCTTGTGCATAATAAGGGCCTTCAACTGAGAAATCAGAACTGGAATTTAACTTCAGCCTCATGCATTGGCTATTGTTTCTTGATATGAGTTTCATAAGAGATTTTAGTGGAATAGGCAAACAGTCCATCCATAGCACAAAAGTCACTTAAAGAATATTCAGGACAATAGTTGAGGGCATAGATTCTCAGATAATTAAAATGGTATAAGAGATGTTCTGTTTGCCATCTATGGCATATAGCCTTTTTTGCGGGGGCAGGGCCAAGGGTGTGGTATCACTGACCATTGGGCTGGCAGTGCTCAAACTCTCAGCAAGAGTTCCCAGTGGAGGCAGCATATACTTGCATTTGCATGCACACACACAGGTGAGCAGCACTGGAAAATTTAACAAGTGATAGATCAAACTGGCACTTCGTTTAGACTACTCTTTAGCAGTAATTAAACCAGTAGTATAAGATGGGATGGGAAGAGAGTGTGGTCCTTCTCGTAGGCATGGTAGCCTATATTGACATATTTCACATTTATGTATACTGAATACATTTGCTCTAACTTGCAGTATCTCATATAACTAATTTTTCACTTATAAAAGAATACTTTTCTTGATTTGTTTGCCACAGTTTTTAATTAAACATTGGCTTTAGTCTTCTGCTTTGTAAATTTAGAATATATGTGGCTATAAATCTAAAAATAAATAAATACCAGGATTTTTCTCTGGTTTCACCCCATTCCAGTCTCACCTACCAGCATCACTACTGAAAAGTCTACACTCCTGCCTCTGGCCAAGCAGGTTTTGAAACAATCGAAACACATCTGTCTTTCAAACTACCTTTAAATCTCTCCCCGGTCTAACCTTAAATATGTAAATGCAAGAAGGACATAAACAGAAGTTACTATGTTGTGGAATTTGAGAAACTTGAAAGTAAACAACTCTGGAATCCATAGCAGGGGAGTCTTAAATGACATTTTACAGGTAAATTGGGGAGACATTAGTTGTCTGCATGGAGCTCATGCGGATAACTCTTATTGTGGTAGTGCTCAGAAACTCTAGTCAGGCCCTGTTGTTGTTTAGCTAGTTACTGTCTACATCCTGAGAATGCCACAGGCCATACCTTCTTGCTTGTGGATGTTCTTTAAAGCGCAGCTAGGACCCACTGTGAGATGTTGAGGCAGGAAGAGAGATACAAACTGATATGCTGTTCTTTCTAGATCCTCCCCTGCAGAGCTTGTGAGCCGTCTGTCTGTTTCTCAGACATTCCCTACTTAACCTTGTTTTCTTGTCTCGCCCTACAGTTTATTTTCTTTGGCTTTGAGTGTATATTGGTTTGAGACTTGAAGGGAAACTGTCAGGAGCATGATTGAGTGAGGTTTATTTTTACAGCAAAGGGGTTTTTATATTCTTTTCTGATAAATGAGATAATGGCCACCTGAAGAATTTGTCTTTAATGAATCTGGAGAAGCAAGCTGATTTGTAGTAGAAGAGCCTATCAGGGACTGTCTCTACTCACCCTAGCACATCCAAAGCTCTCAGAAGCACACAGAGATTCCAAAACCCATTTTTGGAATCCAAAGTTCTCCAGAACCGAAGCAGATTCTCATTTATTCCTTTACAGAGATTTGAGGAGCTTTTGTGACATTAAAACAAGAGAGAGAGAGAGAGAGAGAGAGCAAAGGGGGAAAGGAATATGTCACCTCAGTTCCACAGAGTACGACTGTGGTTACATCTCAAGGTGCTGGACCTCTGAATAACTTTGTCTGCTTGCTTGCCTTCTCCCTCCAAATCAACTGTTGTGCCTTCACTCTCGTATACATACTTGCCCGTCCCTCCCCTGAAAGGGGCCATTTTCTTCCTTCAAGCTTTCATGGGTACTTGTAGAGAGCCTCCAAGGAACTAAAAATCCACTAAAGGTCCACTAAAAATTAGCTCTGGACAATTTATTTAGTTTATATCCTTCCTTTCTCCCTTAAGGGGAGTGAGGAATGAACGGAAAAAGTCTAAAATCTTATATGAGAAAAATGTATTCCCAATCTTAGTAGGTCCTGGTTCATTCCAATATAACTACAGACAAGGACTTCTGGTGTCGCTTCTGGAGACTGCATGGCTGATGAGCCTTTGCCTGGGAAAGTTTAAGGCTATGCAAATCCCATAGAGGTGGGAATGGTGAACAATTTGGAGGCACTTCATTTGTTTTTGCATCCCTTCATTCAGCCTCACATATGCTTGCTCAGATGACATTTCCACTTAGCCCATCGGCAACCAATTGTTTCCATTCCTTGCTCCTGTGACTCATTAAATACTGTTGAAAATCATACTTCTGCTTGTCTAAAAAGAGCAGCTATAATAACAGTTTCATGGGAAAGCAAAGAGGGAAAATACTTTCTCTGTGCATCATCTGCTAGATTTACAAACTGCTAGCACATCATTGGTTCGTTCTGCATTACAGCTGTGTACATAAATAAATTCTAGCCACTTCCTTGTTGCATCTGTAAAATGTCAGTGGGAAATCAGAACAGCTGGCTGAGCCAGGGGAGATTTTATCATAGATAGGTTGTAGTGCAATCCCAATGCGATTTTGGTGGGATGCACAGCTCAACCCTATGCCTGCTTACTTGGAGGTATGTCCCACTGAGTCCAGTAGAGCATGCCACTTAGGTAGGCACAGGACTGCATCCTCAATATGGTTCACTGTCTCTAGACTAGAGACTCTTCCACAGGATGCCCGCATCTCAGCCCTCCAAGCATTCTTACCTTCCCTTTGCATGCCTTTCAGGCCTGGCATCAGCAAACCCTGAGATATACCAGATGCTGGAGCCTAGAGCCTAGAGCTTATAAAGCGTGACACTGCCACAACCCCCCTGCCTCCCTTGCCACCCATCTACCCTCCCCTTTCCCACCCACTTATGCCATCCATGTACCAAGAGCTGTGCAGATAATGCTCCTGGAGGCCCAGCCAGAAATAGGGCTGCTGCTGGTAGAAGACAAGGAGGCAGGTTTGAACAAAATGTTTGAATTCTGCCAAGTTACTGCTTTGCTTCAGGTAATCAGTTGCTGTGGACCAGTGTTTCCTACTTGTTTGGAAGCAGCCACATCCTTTGTGTGATCTTAATAGGTTTTTCAAAAACATCTAGCTGGCTACTGTAGAAAATGGAATGCTAGACTAGATGGATGTTAAGGCTGCAGTTTGCCTAAGAAACTGGGTGGGTTTTCCATATCAAATACATTTGGACTTGTAGGCTGCTATACCAGAAAGGTGGGGAACTATTGATTATTTTAGGCCATCTACATCAGGGTTTCTCAGCAGGGGTTTCTTGACAGCCTCAGAAGGGTTTCCCCAGATTTGAGTGGGAGTTAATTAATTTTTTATATATATGCTAATTCTTTTTAAATTTATTGGGTGATATGACCATATATGGTTATGTTGACCCCCTCCCCCAAAATGGTCAGTGATGGGGCTGGAGGAGGTGGAAATGGGAGGGGCCCTGGTCATAACAGTCCTTACCAGTCAAAGCTCATTGCACATGGTAGTGATTGGAGTACAGAGAGGTCTCTCATTTTAACTGCATGGGGAGTAGGGGTGGCAGGGAGCGACAAATACCTGCCCCAGCCCTGTTCCTGGTCCAGCAGAACAGGCCAATGGACCATTTCTGGCATTTATGGGAGGGAACAAGAGAGCATGATGGTCTACATTAAAACATATTTGCAAGACCATTGTTGCCTTTGTCATCCATTAGTGCATAACTGACCATTATGGCACAATCCGCAACATGTTGGCTCCAGATCAGTTTGCATTGCCAACACATGCATTGCATCTCTGAGCAACACTCCCTGCCCCAGTGGAATTTTGCAGTGCCATCCTAAGCAGAATGACATAGTAAAGTCTCTAAGTCTGCCAGTTTAGTATAGTGGTTAGGAGTGCGGACTTCTAATCTGGTGAGCCGGGTTAGATTCTGTGCTCCCCCATATGCAACCAGCTGGGTGACCTCGGGCTCGCCATGGCACTGATAAAACTGACCGAGCAGTGATATCAGGGCTCTCTCAGCCTCACCCACTTCACAGGGCGTCTGTTGTGGGGAGAGGAATGGGAAGGCGACTGTAAGCCGCTTTGAGCCTCCTTCGGGTAGAGAAAAGCAGCATATAAGAACCAACTTCTTCTCCTTCTTCTTCTGATGTCTCTGCTGGTATATACTATTGCTACCAATTTAAAGTGTATTGTGTCCTCGAATTCTGTATTTGACATTGAGCATATAGGAAATATTTCAAACATGGCATTATAGAGGAAATAGACCAGAGATTTTTGCTCACATCAGCACATGTGTGTAGTAGTGTCACATGTATAAGATGCACATTTATCACATATCAGCTGAAGTGGATGCTGTGAAACTGTAGGTTACTACAGAGGAGAGAGATAAAAAAATTCTGAGAATCAGTTTCTCACAGATTCCAGAATTGCGGGGCTGAGCATGGAAGATGGGCAGAGAAGGTGGCACCAGCTGGGCAGGGCTAGTGCTAAGCCCTGCTCCCTGCGCTGCCACTGCCACCACCCATCTTCCATACCTGGCCCCAAACTCCTGACAGCTGGGGCAGTCATGCAAGATGGGTGGCAAAGACAGCAGCACAGTAAACAGGGTGGAGTGCTGGGCCTGGCCAGCTGCCAGCCATGTACTGGTGCGCTCCCTGGGGTGGGGCAAATGGACATCACATCTGTAGTCATTTCTGTTACAGGGGGCACGCCAATGTGTTTCCACATCAATAACACTGATATATGGAGGCAATGAGTGGCAGGTAGCAATTTCCCTTTTGCCAATCAACTATGAGAGGGAGAGAGAAAGGCAAGGGAGTGAGGGCACGAAGTACATGAAAATGCTGCTTTAAAAAAAAAGGATATGAATATGCTAGATTATCGATCTAAAGTGGTGTCTGGTCCCAATCATAGTTTTTGTGCAA
Source organism: Paroedura picta (assembly GCF_049243985.1). Classification (NCBI taxonomy): domain Eukaryota; kingdom Metazoa; phylum Chordata; class Lepidosauria; order Squamata; family Gekkonidae; genus Paroedura; species Paroedura picta. The sequence goes on along the minus strand of NC_135370.1, from coordinate 78,502,457 downwards.
ACTATTTTGAAGTAGGGTGCCTCCAAGGAATCCTGTTGGATAGTATTGATAAGTAGCTGAAGAACCCTGGATCCTGCACCCCAAATAAACTTTGGGCCACTGCAAATAAAGCATCACATTCTGTAGACTATGTCCAACAAGATACTATCCAGTTAGCTTGTCTTTTGCACAAGGGCATTCTATAGAAACTCCTCAGGTTCACATGGCTAAGAACCAATAATTGAACAACTGAGGACACTGGGTCTCAAAATAATATGTGATCCTTCCCAGTTCTCAGTATCTGGAGAACATGCTCCGCCAAATGACAACAGGAGTGTCTGGTGCAGATCAGCAGGAATTCCATAGACTGATGCATCCAAGGAAACTTTGAATAGGCAAAGGGGATATCACCACAGACCATTCATTATTCCATTGAGTAGGAACGTATTCCAGTCGCCAGTCTACAGAGAAACTTTGAAGTAAGCAGAGACAAAGCAAAGCTGCTCCCATCACCTTCTTGTTCCTTTTGCCAGCAACAGGATTCCTTAAGTCACCCTGGTTTGGAGAACTTCAGACAAAACAGGCTTTACGCTGGGTATCAGTCTATAGTTTCTTGTATGGTACAGTCTCCTGTTTGTGGTATCTGTAAAATGGGATGGTCCCAAACAGTTGGGGGGAAAGGCAGAAGGCTCTAGTTCTTTCTTCTTCAGTTACTTAGAAATGTTATCAAATCAGATTCTTGGGGCAAGCCACCAAGGAGCACTTTGTCCAAAAATCAGTAGAGTTTCACAGTACTACATAATAAGGGCCAGCCTTTTAAAAACAGGGAAATCCATTTAGTTTAATATATAAGCCTTGAGCAGCATAGAGGAAATTACCCTACTGACATCAGAGTAGACAAAGAGGTAACAGGAAACTCAGCAGCCTTCTGCCTACTATATCCTGTATATTAAAGTTGGCAAAGTATGGTGGAAAACTAGAGCTTATAACCAAGCTCATCTTGGTCTTCATGTCCCAGCTGATTGGACACCCCCTCTATCACATCTGGACTCCATTTCCTCTTTAACGCCTAACCCTTTCAATGTTGATTAAATCATAATGACTTGCTATTGTTCTGTTTCAATATAATCATGCAGGGCGGCTAAGCGAGAAATAACCTGCTGCTTTGGCACGTCTTAAAGAAATGTCTTAAAGAGACCTGGAACTGAAGCTGGGGCCAGGGTGTTTAGAGCTCCATATGACATACTACGTTTGTCTTATACTACATAGAATAGTTTTGTGAGGGTTTTTTGATCAAGTATAACACTGAATGAGGTAGATTCAGATGGCTAGCCATGTTGGTCTGAATCAGCAGAACAAAGTTTGGCTCCAGTGGCACCTTTAAGATCAGCAGAGTTTCATTCCAGGTATAAGCTTTTGCGTCCATGCACACTTCATCAGATACAATGAAATGGAAGTTTCCAGTCCATACATATGGGTAGAAGGTGAGCAGTATATTAGCATACTGCATAATGAAGATGTCTCACAAATTCAAGGACCAAACAGGAATAACAATCTTAATTTATAAGGTTACTATTTTGGGTTTTATTCACATAGTGAAGAAATAAATATGTCAGTGTTAGAGATTAATAGGCTGATGATATATAGATATCTAGATTACCTTTAATGGCATAAAAATTCAAGCAGATGCAGATAACCCCAACTCAGATGAACATACTGTAGGTGGTGTACACTACTAAAACTCAAAATAGTCTAGCATTTTTGCAAACACAGAAAATTAAATTTTAGAATCATAGAATAATAGGGTTGGAAGGTACCTCATGGGACACTCACATCCCAATCGCTCATCTACTATAACCTGCCATCCCATTGCCTTCACAGAATCAGCCTCTCCATCGGATGGCTATCTAGCCTCTGTTTAAAAATTTCCAAAGATGGAGAATCCACCACCTCCCGAGGAAGCCTGTTCCACTGAGAAACCGCTCTAACTGTCAGGAACTTCTTCTGGATGGAATTTCTTTTGAATTAATTTCATCCCATTCATTCTGGTCTGTCCCTCTGGGGCAAGAGAGAACAACTCTGCTCTATCCTCCATATGGCACCGTTTTAAATACTTGAAGATGGTTATCAGATCCCCTTTCCGTCTCCTCCTCTCTAGGCTAAACAGACCCAAGCTCCCCCCAAGCTTTCTTCATATGTCTTGGTCTCCAAACCCCTCACCATCTTTGATGCCCTCGTCTGGACACGTTCCAGTTTATCAACATCCCTCTTCAACTTGGGGTGCCCAAAACTGAACACAGTACTCCAAGTGAGGCCGAACCAGAGCAGGGTAAAGCATCACCTCCCATGATCTGGACACGATATTCCATTTGTTACAGCCCAAAATCCCATTTGCCTTTTTAGCCACTGAGTCACAGTGCTGACTCATGTTCAATGTACGGTCTACTAAGACTCCTAGATCTTTTTTGCGCATGCTACTGCCAAGACAAGTCTCCCCCATCTCATATTGGTGTATTTGGTTTTTCCTACCTAAATGCAGAACTTTACATTTGTCCCTATTGAACTTCATTTTATTCAGTTTAGCCCACTTCTCGAGCCTATCAAGATCATCCTGTATTCTGTTGCTGTCTTCAGTTGTGTTTGCTAACCCCCCCCAGTTTAGTATCATCTGCAAATGTATTAAGTATCCCCTCTAATCCCTCATCCAAAGCATTTATAAATATGTTGAACAACACAGGCCCCAAGACAGATCCTTGGGGTACTCCACTTGTCACTGTTTTCCAAGAAGATGCTGAACCATTAACAAGTACCCTCTGGGTACAATTTGTCAACCAGCAAAGTACATTGGCAACTGTAGACAGAGCATGATTCTTCTCATTGAGCAGAGCTTTAAGGATTTGCCATTCATTCCTATAATTCAGCCCTAATTTGACTATGTAGTCCTGAATCAGGGTACGTTGACTACAAAGGTCTGGATAGGCCAGGATGATGTGATTGACTGTTTCCATTGGCAAAGTTCAGAAATGTCTTTATTTGCTTCTTGCCAGAACATTAATTGTAACAGTATAGGACTGGATTATTTTGTACTTTTATTTTAGAAAATAATGAAATAAAGTGTAAAAAACAATTTTAAATGCCATGTTCCCAGTAGCCCTTTTGTACTCAAATACATGCAAACACACACACACAAAGCCATTCCAAAATTCATTTTCCTAACATAGAAGATACATCTGGTATTAGAGAAAACTGAAATGTAACCTAGAAATACTTTTGCTTGCTGTTTTGGTAATTGTTGTGGTCAGTCCACATGCTTGAATATGTCATTTTCAAATCAGCCACATAAAACACACTGACTAGCAGAAGTTAAACCTGTTGTATGGGGGACAGAACTGCACAAGTGGCTTAGGAAAAGACTGCTTCTAAACAATCCAGACTTAAAAGCGCTAACTATATTTGCTTTCTATAACATGACCATTTAATGCTCTGGTCATATGTGAAAACTATGTTTATTATTCCAGCTCACAAAATAGCAGCAGCACTAAAGGCAAGGGGCCAGAACAGAGGGCACAATCATGGGAAAGTTATCTATGGAAGAGAGTGCCTTCAAGGTCTTTATTTGTTATATAAAAGAGGGCCTAGTAGACAGAAGAACAAACTATGGAATAAGTTCTGTGTTCTGATTGATAGGAAGTTATATATACCCAATGCTGTGGAAGAATTTCCTCACCATCAGTCAGAGCATGCCTGACCGCATTTTAGCCTTTGTGTGTTCCTCCCACAAGTCCCTTTTCATTGTTCAGAGCACAATATCCAGTACACATGAAATAGATTGGGGAGGGGGTGTAATTCTGCTATTGCTGTGGAGTAGGAAAGAACCATGCTTCCTTGGGGGAGGGGGATATGGTTAAGGTTGCTCCCAAAACATTTTTTTAAATAAAAAGAATGAAAAAAATGGTTCCAAAGAGGGTACTATAAATAACCAACTACACTTGATTTAAATGATTACATAATATGGGGAAGGCATGAATCACAAAGACTAGTTTATAATGCAGCTCCCCCACTTCTCCTAGCATTATGAAGTTCTAGCAGCAGCCTGCACAAAGTCTGCTTCCTTTTGAGAACAAAGTCCTGGAAGCTTATGGCATTTTTGTGAAATCTTTTTATTTGTGGTCGCACATCTTGCATATGGGGAAAACAGGCAAGTGCCCACACAGGTGATTCTAAAGCAACATCATCCAGTTGGAAACCCCTCCAGACTCCATCCAGTGACCTGAAAAATACCACAATTTCTGCTTCTTCTCACTACCATGCCACAGTAGACAGATCAACCCATGAGGAGTATATTCTAGGTAGTAACCATCAAACATCTTGTGGCAATGGCTCAGTGGAAGAGCATGTGCTTGACATGCAGAAGGTCCAAGTTTCAATCCCTGGCACTGCCAGTTAAAGGGATCAGATACTAGGTCACATGAAAGACCTCTGTCTGACACTTTGGAAAGCTGTTGCCAGTCAGTAACTTTACTGATCCTCATAGATTAATAGCAGGACTCAGCATACAGCACTTTCCAGCATGCTCATCTTCAAGTCAGCAAAAGCTATTACACAAGTATCTTTAGATTCAAAAGGGTAGCTGGTCTGAAGTAGCACAATAAAATCAGTCCAGTAGCACCTTTAAGACCAACAAAGATTTATTCAAGGCATGAGCTTTCGAGTGCAAGCACTCTTCGTCAGACTATGATCTCCTTACATGACTGGAAATATATAGCAAAAATCAATTCTGTTACATTAGTAGACTGTGTCACAACCAAATACAGCCAATGAAAACAGCCAAAACAAGTATCTTTAGTTAGCTCTAAAAACACAACTGACCATCATCACCACTAACATTAAATCAAGTTGGATGCTTTAATCAGGTCCAACTCTATGGTTCTATGATGTTATTTAAAAGGTGGCCCTCTTGTTCCTTGACACATTAAGATCTCTGCTACAGTATTAAATCATGTTTTCTAAAAGCTTGTGAAGCATGGTGTCAGGAGGAGATGAGCAGCCACTGCGCCTTACACTATATAAAATATATGCTCTAGGCAGTCTTAATACATTCACAACCAAATTTTAAACAGGACCCATATAAACAATAAATTAGTAGTTATATGGAAGAGACATTCCCCTTTTCCAGGTACAGAAAAAATATTTCATCTTGAGTACTAGGAAAATAAATGACTAATACAAAAGGACAGCTTTGGGGGCAGGAAGGAGGGCAGCAGTAATTTTTAGAGTAGCATTAAAGGTAAAGGTATCCCCTGTGCAAGCACTGAGTCATGTCTGACCCTTGGGGTGACGCCCTCCAGCGTTTTCATGGCAGACTCAATACGGGGTGGTTTGCCAGTGCCTTCCCCAGTCATTACTATTTACCCCCCAGCAGCAAGCTGGGTACTCATTTTACCGACCTCGGAAGGATGGAAGGCTGAGTCAACCTTGAGCCGGCTGCTGGGATCGAACTCCCAGCCTCATGGGCAGACAGCTTCAGACAGCATGACGGCTGCCTTACCACTCTGCGCCACAAGAGGCTCTAAGAGTAGCATTACAAGGCAGCAAATGATCTAGTATTTAATTTATTATCAATTCCACAAAGTATATTTTGCTTAGACTGTTCCTGTGGGGGGGAGGATTACAAGATAACTATAATTTTAACAAAATGTCCTTGCTGGAGAGGGCCCCCCTGAAAGTAGGAAGAAGCGGAGCTGATTTATCAGTTAGGCAGAGTAGACACAGGGCTTAGAGCCCACAATACTTTTAGCAGCCTGTAAAAATGCTTTCATTTCTTTTAAAATCAGAAGAAGAAAAAAGAACTTTTAGGGTAGAAGAAAATTTTTAATTTTTTTCTCACTTCAAAAAAGAATGAAATTTTAGGGCACTCATAAATCTATTAATTGTTGCCTAAAACAGAAAAAAAATGAAATGGTAAAGTATTTAAAGTTATATGAAAATGATGTTTGACTAGAGGCAAAACCTTCTGCACCAGGGAAACAATGGGCACTAGGATGTACACCTGCACTGTGGCCTTCCTGGGGCTGGCTACATGGCAAAGGCTCCTTCCCACCCATGGGCGCTTGAGGCCCCACCTCCAAACCTCTAGGAATATTCCTGACTAAGGGGTTACCAACCTCCAGGTGTGACCTGGAAATCTCCTGGAATTGGAGGTTATCTGCAGACTATAGAGATCAGCCCCCCAGGGGGAAATGTCTGTTTTGGAGGGGGGCCTCTGCAATGACAATTCATCTCCAGGCTCCTGGAGATGAAAGGGCTTGCTTGGGAGGGAGGAGCTCTGTGACAATGTGCCCCAGAGAGGTTACAGGATGCCAATATCCAGTTGGGACCTGGAAATTTGTTGGAATTGCAGGTCATTTCCAGGCAGCAGAGATTAGTCCTCCTAGAGAAAAAGGCTACTTGGGAGGGGGGGACTCTCTGGCTTTGGATCCCATGGAGGGGCAGCGATGCCAGGATCCAGGCAGTTAACAAAGAGAGATGCTGTGTGGCAGTAATTGCAGCTAATAACAATAAACATCATCAAATCATAAATTTGTCATAGTTTCTTTCTTCAATGCAAGTATTTAATTGATGCCAAAATTTGCTTGATGAACTGAAAACCTTTCAGTCTATATTCTTCAGTTCAGTTCAATATCAAAGTAAATCTTTAAAAGTTATATGTTCCAATCAAACATGAAAGCATTGCTTGGCAAAGATCTTCCAGAGGGCTACTCAATCACTGCCTCTGTCAGCTTTTCTCAACTTTTTTACCATTGAGAAATCCCTGAATATTCTTCAGGCTCCTAGGAAATCCAGAGTTGCTGCGCAGAGGCAGTTAATGGCAAACCACCTCAACTTCTACTTTTGCCTTGGAAACCCTATGTGGTCAAAATATTTCACCTGCAACTTGATGGCAAAATTAGGGTGGGGAGAAAGATGAGTAATTTTTTCCAGCTGGGGTAAAAGCCTGAAGGTGACACTTTTTCAGTGGAAAAATAGCCCAAGGGAGAAGAAAGCCTCCTTCCAGATTCTTTTTGTTTTGGTTTAAATGAGACAACTTAACAAATCATAAGTAGTTCTGCCTTTAGTGATCTCTCCTAAAAGATGCCTTTTTTGTTCTTAAGGTCACAATAGAAGAACTGTAACCTTAATAGAAGATATGCAAATCACATGCAGCAAGCAAGAAACATATGAGCAGCACTGGCTGATCAGGATTTGGGTACTTGACCATAAGCCTGTAGCTATTTGCATATAACTTTGCTAGAGAGGATCAGGGCTCTAGCAAAACAGTTCTTCCCCAGTTGCAGGATGATGCCACAATCTATGCCTTCTCATGTCCAAAGATGAGGGAAAATCAGTTATGTATAAAGCAATCTGGCTGCTTTCCTAGCCATAAATGTGTCATGGTTTCTGAAACACAACTTCCTGTACAATAGTAGACCTAGGAATAGGAGTGTGGTCCCTGCGGAAAGAAGAAATTCCCACTGGAGCCTAATGTTCTGTAGCCCTAAGGAATCAAAAGGAGCATTAAAATGTCAAAATGTTACAGAGTGTTAAGTACAAAAATGTGTGGAGACTGAGATGAGCATTCGGTCCAGCTGCATAAATGGTAAATAGTTCCTGATTCAGCAGGATCCATATGTTTAAGCCCCAAGAGATCGACAGAATGCTTCCAAGATTAAAATCCCATAATGTATATGGCTAAAGCATTTTTCTAAATTGAGCTATAAGATGCCTGACTTTAAGAGGCAGGGCTTAAACATGGGCTTAGACATAAGCTTCTCTGATAAAAATATATAACACTTCCAAAAAAGGAGGTACAGAAACTGAGTCTGGTTATAATTATGGTTTGATCCTTAAACTGCAATGAACCATTTTTTGTAATGAATGATGTTATGGGCTTGTTCACATTCTCTTAAATGTCCATAATGAGAATTGGCCACATTGTCAGAGATGTAGTTTTTGTTTTTGCTGTCAAGTTGTCGTTGATTTATGGCAATCCCATAGGCTTTACAAGGCAAGAGACATTCAGAGGTGGCTTGCCATTGCCTGTTCTGCATCACAGCCCTGGACTTCCCTGGTAGTTCCTAACAAATAATGACCAGGACTGACCCTACTTAGCTTCTGAGATCTGACAAGATGGAGCTAGACTAGGCTGTCCAAGTCAGGGCACTCTTTTTGTACAAACTTGATAGTTAGAAATAGCATCAGCTCCCTCTACTAGGTGCATCTGTTACACGGTGTTTTATACAACTTTCTTCCCAACAGACTATGCCATCCCCACTGTCCCTGCAGCTTTCGCTCATTTACCATTTTGGACTATCAAGGATTGGTGAGGGAACCGGTAACATTGCCTATGTGTATTCTGGGCATCAACTGCACAAAATTAGCAAACTGAGGTCCTTGCATGCACTTTGACAAACCAATGTATTTGAACACACATGGACATGTACTTTATTTCCATTTTATTCACTCCCATCACACAGTTAAGAAAAGCTATGCACGTTTAATTTTCCTCTGCTAGAGCCAGCATATTTCACTGATTTCTCAGTACACCAAGCACACTGATTTTTTGGGGGGTGGGGGGCATGGTGGGGGACAAAATCCAGCAGACCTTCAGGAAGAACACTGTAGGAATTCTCAACTGATGAGGCAAATTAGCTGGAATTATCACCACTCCTTAAAAAAACTTAAAGACATTGAATGTGGTTGGATCCAGGGCAGGACCCTCTCTGCATGTGCTATTAGCATTGAACATAGGGTTGCCAGGTCACTGAGCGTGATGGGGAGTTGGGTTGCCAGATCCAAGTTGGGAAGCTCCTGGAGATCTGGGGGTGAAGCCTGGGGAGGACAAGGACCTCTGCAGAATGCAGTGCCATAGTCTACCCTCCAAAGCATCCATTTTCTCCAGGGGTACTGATCTCAGTAGTATGGAGATGAGCTGTCATTCCGGGGGATTTCCAGGTAGAACCCAGAGGCTGGCATCCCTAATTGAACACGTCCAGATTTCCTATAGTCCTTAGCCTGGATTGAACAACACAGGTACTTCCATAGCCTGTCAGTTTGTCAATGCCCTCAAGTTGCACTATCCAAACGTTTTATGATTCACTCTGAGCTCAATTTAACTATGGTGATCTGCCCTTGTTGCAATTCTTGCTTTGCATTCTTGCATGCACAGTCTGAGGCTGAAGTGATGCATGATGGGAGTGTTGCATTTGACAGTTAGCTTTTGACGGTTGTGTATGAGAGAGGGGGGAATTAGGCTGAGAGTCCCTCTGCTCATGTCCATCTTTATCTGTCAGAAAATGTAAAGTAATCACTACTTCTGTATTGTAGATATCAAATGAAACAATGTAACAACCAGATTTTCTTTTGTTTACATAAAGTTAACAAAGAAAGTGTATCTCTGAAGACCAGATTTTACCTCAGAGAAAAAGTTACTGTTAAAGATTGTGCTTGACTGTTCTCTAGTATGTAGGTAAACACTTTCAGTATTACTACAGGAGATGATATACCTTATTATTTAAATAAAAGAAAATAACTAAGGAATTGCTGTTGTCACCTAGCAGCTTTAATAAATATTTTTTCTCATTCTGCTGAACAAACTCTGACTGGGAGTTTAGTGTACGTTGACACAGCTTCCACAAAAGATTTTGCCATATTTTTCCCCCAGTTAAGATATTGATAGAAATCAAAACCCCAGTATTACCCTCAATATATTTTTACCACTAAACCCAGGACACCTCACCTTTCTTGTTCTATAGGGAGACAAAAACATGAAGGCTAGCCACAAAAAGAGCAGATCCGCCTTTAGTTACTTGTAAGCCCTCTTTGAGTCAATAGTTCAAGAACATGCACTTGTAACACAGACACAATACCAGGAGGGCCCAAAATAAGATGTCTAATGTCAGTGTCCCAGTTGTGTTTTACAGAGACTTCAGCTTGATTAGAACTCTATTCTACACATCATGCAAATACATTTTCTATTTCTAAAGAAATATATCTCAATAATTTTGTCTGAAATTTAAAAAATCATATTTGTATTTCCATGCATAAATTCACTTTGGGGCATGTTATGCACAAGTCAGCAGTGCACTCTGAATGATAAAAGTGCAGATTGTTATGGTCAATAACAAACAGAAAATTTGCAATCATGTAATATGCCATTAAGAGCCTCTTGTGGCGCAGAGTGGTAAGGCAGCCGCCTGAAAGCTTTGCCCATGAGGTTGGGAGTTCAATCCCAGCAGCCGGCTCAAGGTTGACTCAGCCTTCCATCCTTCCGAGGTCGGTAAAATGAGTACCCAGCTTGCTGGGGGGTAAACGGTAATGACTGGGGAAGGCACTGGCAAACCACCCCGTATTGAGTCTGCCATGAAAACGCTAGAGGGCGTCACCCCAAGGGTCAGACATGACTCGGTGCTTGCACAGGGGATACCTTTACCTTTACCTTTAATATGCCATTTCCATTATTGTGCATATGCTATACTACATGAAAATTAGTTTTACCATTGACTTCCTTAGCTCTTTCTGAGAGTAAAATAAATGTTTTTAGGTGTGTGGTTCTCTTCGCTTTGGCAGAAGAAGAAAGCAAATACTTGTATCTGCAGCTGTGTAACACTCCTTATCTTCCATTCCATCAAAGGATATTAATCAATGCTACTCCAGCAAATAAGGAAAGTCAGTTTCCTTTCAATTAGCATGCTGACTGCATTACAGGGAGGGGCCATGACCCAGAACTGAGCAGTTGCTTTTCATGCAGAATGCCCCCAGTTCATTCCTCGGCTTATCCAGCTAAAAGACTTGTGAAAGACTTCCACCTGGAGAACCTTGTCCATCAGAGTAGACACTATTCACCTTGATGAACCAATGATCTAATAGCATAAGGCAGCTAAATGTTTGTCTTTCTCAGTTCACTTTCTCCTCAGTGCAATGAGAGGGATGTTTATTTATTTAAACATAGGCAATGGAGCATTATGCAGCTGAGCAATGTAATTGTTTCCAAACTGTGAAAACATCACTATATCTAATAGTAAAGTTGTTTGTCCTTATGCCAATCACAAAATCATTTAAACCAGGCCACCCATAGACAAGAGTGAGATTCTGCTTTATTAGGGGATGACTCAGAAAATGTTGATTTGTAAAAGGAAAAGCTCCACAAAATACCCCTCTCAAAATAGCCCCAAAGTGCTCTAGGAACACAATGATGACAGTGATTGAGTTAATGGGGGAGGGGGAGTAAGAAGTGAAGCCTACCTAAGATTCCACTGTACCTCTAAGATTGCAGAAATCCCTAGAGAAATTGGAATAGGGGGGTGTTTGGGAGGCTTTCCAAATTATTTATTTCCATCTACAAATTCACCGGCCCCAGATCACTCCATTCAGTCTCTAAGCAGATGTCATTAGAAGTCTGCAGAGAGAGAAAGAATCACTGTGGGGGGCTGTGATATTACATAATACATATACATCCTTGCCAGCACAGACATGTGGACATTTACAAGTGCTGGTTCAACAGAAAATATACAGTGATAAATTACTATTTATGTACATTGTATATTTTTAAACCCACCTTTCTTCCAAGAAACTTGAGTGTGAGGTTTTTGGGGGTACCCCAGAGTAGCCAGTCCTGTCCCACCAACCTCACTCCAACAAGAAGACTCCCACAAAGGTTCGGCATCACACTGGAGCTTTAATGGAGCTTGCATAGATACAACAGGTGGTACAAAAAGAGCCAAGTCAGGGTTTTTTATCACACTCCCAGTTCACCCCTCAGAAGATCCTCAGAAGATGTGAGGTATCAAAATCACAGGATATCTTCTGCAAATCCCTCCTTTCCCAACTGTTGATTCTTCTGCCCTCCACAATGCTGGCTGCTCCAGACTAGCAGATGCCTAGAAGATTCACAAGATGCCTCACACAGATCTTTGTTGTTCTGCCTCTGTGCTGCTCCTTCTCTTTTCCTACCTTTACCCACCACCTCTATCTCTCACCTGCTTCCTTTTTATGCCCTTTTCTTATCCTAACTCCTCCTCCTTTCTCAATCACCTGAAGTTACTTTAACCCCGCCCCTCCTAACAGTTTCTCTTCCAGGCTTGAATCCAGTCCTGCCGTTCTTGGCTCCTACTGCTTCCTTGTTGGTTTCTTCCTACAAGGGGATCACAAGGTAAGCTCACAATAGACTGGTTCCTGGGCTTTTTCCTCCCCTCCCTGTGTCTTCCCTCCTGGCATTTATCTCTTTTCTCCTCTCTCTGCCCTCTGGGGTTTCTCCTGCCCTTCCATGCTGCAACCCTGGCCCCACCCGCTGAGCCAGCTCTTTCTACTATAAGAAAGACATAGCTGTAGGAACAACAGAAAATTCACTTGATGTAAGAACCAGTTGTCTGAAAGACCGCTAGCAGAGCCCTATAGAATCCATCATATGATTCTTTTTTGAGCCCACATGTCTAGCAGCAGTGTTTAAGGAATGGGCCCTCTCTGTGTAAAATTTAACATGCCATCCACATCCTATTCAAGTGCCACCAACCATGACCATGAAAGCTTGATGGAAACCTGTTAAAATCTATAAACACAAGTTCCCTTACTGTTGTCTTCCCACTGTGATGCTATACAAGGGTAACAGGCCAGAATGAAATATATTTGGGTGGGTGTGTTTCAGCTGTGAATTCCATAAATACATTTCTTGCAGCCTGGATCTGAAAATATAATGGCAGGTGGCGTGCTGAGCTCATGACAAAATCTGACTCATAACTTGTAGGAATTAAGGGTAACAAATTTTGAATCTAGTGGCACCTTCAAGGCCAAACAAAGTTTTAATTTGTTTTGCTGCTTCAGACCAACCTCATAGGCATTAAGGATGTTACTAGGGCCAGTATGTGGAGAAAGGATTTGGGGGGAGACATGGCCACTGGATCTTAAGGCTGGTAGAATGAGAAGCGTCTGAAGAAGATTGAATCCCAACAAAGCTTGCTGGGACCCAAGTGATACTAACTGTTCATTCACTGGGGACAGGCAACATCTACCCAAACATCAGGCTAGAATCAGCAGCCTTGGATTTCAAAACTTGTAGGAGCCCTTCACTTGATAATCACAGATTTAGGACATGTGAGGTCTAGCCTAATAAGGTCTGGATATTTATTTTATTTCACTGCATGCCTGGGATAATGCCACAAGCCCACAATACATGGCAATTAGCTTCTAGAGCAGTGCCTGGTACTACTCATTAAGCTTTGAAACCCAAGACTGCTGATTCTAGCCTGGGGATCTCAGCTGTCATTTTTTACAGATCTAATTTCTAGCTGTCATGATTGAAATGAGCACAATTAGTTAAGGGAAGCATCTATTAAATATCCAACATTAGGAGTGGTTTTGAATGCTTTTATATAGATAGACTTTCCCTACAGTTTTTTGGTTCCTCTCCATCAAGCTCAGCTATTAGTCTCTACAAATGTCCTAGAGTTCCATTCATCCTCTTTACCACAACTTTGTTTTGCAAGGAGGATTCAGCATTAAATTTACATGGGAGAAGTAAGCACGTGCCATGTCTGCTGCTGATGGAACAACTGAGTGATTTTATGAGACCAAATATTTGCATAGTTAATACAACTTGGTACACTTGCATGAAATGTTTCTCCCTTGATGTAAAAGTGCCAGTTAAAAAAAAAATCTCACAGAATATAAAGCATTCAGCTTAATGCTAAACATTTCTAAAATTTCTAATACATCAAACAAGCAAAGCAACAATGTAATCCCATATTCATGAGTTTAACGAAACACCTAAGAAATCTGTCAGTCAGCTTTTTTGTGGGAGAAAAATGTATGGAATGTTTCTTGAAGAGCAGGTGGAATTGATCCAAGTAGTTCCATAATGTAAATGAGCCTAAATCCTCCTCCTTCAAGGAATGCTTTATGTGCATGCCGTTAAAGCCTTCAGGGATGCAATGTCAGTTCCACTCCATGTTGTAGCTGAGACAGCCCTGGCAGAATCCGAGCAAGTAAATATTTGCTGTGTTTGCAGTGACAGAAGGCAAGCACTTTCTTGCAAAAAGCTGCAATGGCAGGGTGTGAATGGATGGGCCTGAAGGAGTGTCAATATTAACACTCTCCCCTAACCTTCTATGCATCACAAGCAGTGTTTAGCCAGAGAAATCCTTAGTAACACAGAAATAACACTGTATCTTTCTTCTGGTTTGGAACTGTATCTGCTTTGTTGAGTAACTGACCTGCAAGCAGCAGAGATTCAGATGAACTTACTTTGTCCTATTCAACACCATCAGTCCTTCTTACCAAACATGCTAGTCCTGCACCATGACCACATGCCTTTGTTTGGAGAGAAACAGAACTATGATCCCATGCAGAATAAGGCAGATTTTTACAGAACATGTTCCATGTGACTTCACCATCCAAAATATTGGGGGGTGGGGGTGGGAATTCAGCCAATTTTTTAAAAAAGTAGATCTCTTAACAGCATTAAAAATGTGTACTTATTTAAATGATCTAGTCCTGTAAACTTGAAATATTGGTACACCTTCATCAATGGACATGGTCACAAAGTTCAGAAAAGATAGGTTTCTGCCATGAACTGTTTTTATGTCAAGAAGGACAGTGGGGCAGGTTGCAAAACACACACACACACAGGGGGAGAAGCAAATTTTACAAACAGGAAAGAAGGGACAGGGAAAACATTCTTTAAAAGTCAGCAAAGACGTTGTAATGTTAAATTTTAGCACCAAGACACACAGCTGAACTTCACTGTAAAGGAAAAGACCAATTACCACATTGAAACCATTTTTATTTATTACTCCATTGTATTTGAGTAAAGTCTACCAGAGCACCATTTATTCTGTTACCCAATTGAGTGGCTGAAAGACCCTGACAGATTTACTTTAGGTTCGTGATTAATTTTGTTCTTTGGATTCACTGATTTTTCAGGCAGGGGATTCCCATTGTGGGGCTCTTCAGAAACAGCCTTCTGACTTTCTGCCCCAGTGATATCTTGCAAAAAGGAAGGGCAGTCTGCTTGTTGCTCTGCAGGAGGTGGTCACATCTTGCATTCTTATGGGAGGGGGAGACGTCGCTGGGAAGGGCAGGCTGCTCTCTCTGCAGCAAGTCACTCAGATGTCCAAGCTGTCTCCAACTCTGCTCTGAGTACAAGACAGTGAGTAATCTAGCAAGGAGAGAGCCTGTTTCCCTAGACTAGCAGCGCCATCTACTGGTGGTCCCCAACCTTTTTATCACCAGGGACCATTCAATACTTGACAATTTTACTGAGGCCCGGTGGGGGGGGGGTAGTTTACTCCTCTACTCTCAACCACTGTCCTAACGCTCTCTGATCGCTATGGTAATGTTTAAACATCCCTTCAAAATAAGATACAGACATGCCACAACAATGAACATAAGGAACATTTTATTTTCATGGAAATTTTAACTCATGACAATGACAAATCAATGGGAACCCTGAGCTTGTTTCTCTGCAATGAGATAGTCCCATCTGGGAGTGATGGAGACAATGACACCCGAAGTGTATTGTAAAGGGCTAAGGGGGGGGGGGGAGAAGGCGTCCTTCGGGGCCCACCTCCAATTAGTTGAAGGACCACATGTGGTCTGCGGCCCACAGGTTGGGGATCACTATTGTAGGGAATATCATTTTGCATGAGCCATAAACTATCCTGGCTAGTGGCACATCACATGAAACCATTTCCTAATAGACATAATGTTTGCATACAAATTGTTGACTATTTCCAATAAGTTTTTTTGAGGGGAGGAAATGTATCAAGGGAAAGATATAATTCACAGCATTCCATTGTGCCCTTGAGTCTTATAACCATACCTTCCCCCTAAAGGATGCAGACAGCACAGAGAGCATTGAAGAGACCTTTACCCCATCATTGTTATGTATGGTTCTATAATGCCCCAATGCTCCTCAGTATGATCTACATAGAATACACTCTCCTTAGAGGAGACAGGTGCAGCCTCCAACCTGGCAAGATGTTCATAACATTAAAATATAAAGAAGACAGTGACACAATGCTACTGCAGTCATATTGACCTATCTCTGTATTGAATATAGATTACAAATCCTTGCCACAATAATGGCAGAAAGATTAAGAAAATGTTTACCAAATTAAATACATTTTGTTCAAACAGGCTCAAACATAATATACAATTTATAATAGATACAACTGAATTGGTGAATAAGGGGGGGAAATAGTATTTTTTTTATTTTTGAATGTAAATAAAGCATTTGACAATCTTAAATGACCTTTTTACCAAATGTACTTCAGAGTACAGACTGTGGCCCGAAATTCTAGAACTGGATGCAAAATATATACTCCAACCAACAAGCAATATTTTAATAAATGAAAAACTAATAGAAGCTCTTTCAATAGAAAAAGAAACACAGCAAGGCTGTCCCTTGTCACTTCTATTTATCCTAGCAATAGAGACTTTAGATACAAAGATTAGTCAAGACACAAGTATCAAAGGAATAAAAGTGCATGAGATGGAATTAAAAATGAAAAGCTATGCACCAAAATTGTTACAATATGTAATGGAACAGACTGATGAATTTGGATCTCTTTCAGAATATAAAATAAATAGAAAAAAGACAAAAATGATAATTAAATTCTTAACAGTTTAAAAGTTTAAAAACCATATAAATGTATTGCAATGCATGTTAATGTATTATACTGCAGAAGCAAACACTCCAGCCATTATTATTCCAATTTATTATTATTATTATTATTATTATTATTATTATTATTATTATTATTATTATTATTATTATTATTCCAATAAGACAGAAACATGGCAGAGGATCCAATAAGCCTATTTGGATGAACAGGGAACTTTAGGAAGAGCTAAGGAAGAAAAAGGAAATGTTCAAGAAATGGAGAGAAGGATAAATCTCTAAAGAAGGTTACTAGGCTCTATAGGTCAGGCATCAGAGAGGCCAAAGCTAGGAGTCAGCTGAGACTGGTCAGGGAAGCCCAAAATAAAAAGAAAAGCTTCTTCAAAGCAAATGTAAAGTAAATGAGACTTGCCAATTAGGCCCATTATGCACGGCCGCCGAAATGGTGATTTCAGGTCACATGGAAAATGCGGAGGGGGAAGAAGCGAAGCAAACCGCTTATGCACGGGACGGGACGCAACGGCAGCAAAACCCAGAGTAACCGATTATGCACGTGGCAACCCCAGTGCCACTTCTAGTTGCACCCCGGTCACCCGGAAGCTGCGCTTTCTTCTGTGTTTCACTAACGTGGCTTTTACAGTGGCATGCACCGAATCTGTGGCTGGTTGCAGCCGGCGCCGTGCGTTATCAGTGATTTTAGTCACCGCCATTCCACTCCGAATGCGCGCTATCGCCCCTGTGCATAATGGGCTTTAGCCTCTCTCACCACAATTCAGACGTATTTATAGTAGTCTCTTAGTTTGGGTTTGGCTGCTGATATAACCTTTAACTGGAATACAGTACAGTCTTGGTAAGCCTTTATTAATTTTGTAATTTTGTGGTATAAATTGGCTATAGGATTGGGAATGACTTCCATAATGGTTGCCTCTATTTTTCAGATAAGAGAACATAATGCTATTAGAATTTGAGTATCTTAATATACAGCCCTATCGCTCATCCACTGTAACCTGCCACCCCCTTGACCCTTCACAGAATCAGCCACTCTGTTAGATGGCTATCCAGCCTCTGTTTTAAAATTTCCAAAGATGGAGAACCCACCACCTCCCAAGGAAGCCTGCTACACTGAGGGCCATTCCACACAAGGACCAATGTTGCCAATTGCTTTCACAAAGGGGAAATGCTATTTTAAATAGTGGAATCTCGGCATTCCGCATACCTTCATTTGTAGTGGAATCCAGTAGCGTTTCATTCGTTCCCCACAGGTCTTCAGTGTCGCAGGAATCGCTAGAAAGGAAGCGATTTTTTTCTGTGCTTGTTCCTGCCCCTGGCTGTCAATCAAACGGAACAGCCAATGGGCGGTTGTTATCATGCTCCCCAAAAGCCCCTTTCCATTTAAGCACAGTTTTAAAAAAAAACACACACACACACATGGTGCAACAAATATGCGTTGATTCGTTGCAACAGAGAGACCCATCTAGCTGGTGTGTGAGCTGGCGACTCATCGTTACCACGCTCCCCCAAGTGGGGGGAAAATCCCCCCCCCCCGCACGGGCTCAATTTTTGGCCAAAATTAAAGGGAACTGGTGAACAGGGGGCTGTGTTGTGCTTGGGGAATTAAGGGAGATTTAAAGCACTTCTGTGGAGGGAGTGTAGCGATTTTCTGAGGGTGAATCCACTTTTCCAGATTCCCCGAAAATCGCTACAATGAAGCGATTTTGGTGCTAGTGTTGCAGGAGTGTTGCAGATTGCTCACGACGTCATGTGGAACGTAGTTTTAGTGGTGAAAACAAAATGTAAGACTAGTGCTATATTGAAGTTGTGCAGAGTGGCCCTGAGAAACCGCTCTAATTGTCAGGAACTTCTCCTAAGGAAGTGCAGAGCTCCTTCTCACTGACAGTCTTCAAGCAGCAGCTGGTTAGCTATTTATCCTAGATGCTTTAGGCTAATCCTGCATTGAGCAGGGAGTTGGACTAGATGGCCTATATGACCCTTTCCAACTCTATAATTCTATGACAAGTTAGGAATATAAAGGTATAAGGAAGTGGATGTTGAATATGTAGAAATGACAAAATATGTAACTTGGAATATGTAATAATCATGAAAATAATAATATAGTTGTAGAATAGAATAGATATAAAATTTGAAACTCAAAATGTATGAAGTAAGGAAACTGTATTTTGTAGAGACTGTCTTGAAGTTTGTTATGGAGATGTTGGGGAGAAATATCTTCTGTCCTATAGCTGGTAGTATATAATGATTTTTGATATATGTAGTTTCTTATGTAATCTCTCCTTTTGTGTCTCTTCTATATTATTACCTTGTATTTTAAAATATTTTAAAACATTAATGACCTGAGATAAGCAGTGCCAAATTATTTGTTTTATTCAAGAATATGCCCCACAGTTCCTGTAGTAGTTGGATAGGTGATTGCTAACCTGGTCCTAATCTTCTGAATGATACATAAGTATTTGCTTCAAAGGCCCAGGGTAGGAGTAGAAGGGGAAATGCACGTGGTCTGAGTTTGCCAAAATGCCGATGACCAGCATCTGACTAGTGGAATTACCTGTATCAAAGTCTTTTGATAAACATCATAGAATGGGAGCCCAGACAGCCAGCATTTAGACACAGGTTACAAAGACCAGCAACTGGCCTACTTTCGAGTTCGCCTGTGGTATGTTCCAGGAGCCAGCAATTCCAGAGTCAAATCAGTGATTACTGCAGTAAGACCCCATATACGGTGAGGACCGTGCAGAAAGACAGGCAGTGTGTAACTGTATTGCCTCTTGTGGCAGAAGTTTGTGTAGCCCTGGTTTTCTTCTTTCAGCAAGTGAGAAATGGAGAGCGAGAAGACAGTCTCAACCTGCAAATCAAATTGCAAAGATAGGTGAGCTATATAGAACACATCTCCCAGTTAGCTGTGGAGCCACGGTTTCCTCTCACGAGTCTTAAAGAGTTCTTCTAAAAGAACAGAAAATCAAAAAACCAGTCCTAACAGGAACACACACAAGCCGTCCAATGTGATCTTTCAGTCCTAACTATAGTACAGGAGTTTGGGGTGGCTTCTGAATCATGTGTTCCACCCCCCCCCCAATGTCTTTTTGCCAATGTCTAATAAAATGAAAGCCTGACTGGAAGCTACCAACAGTAACAGTACCAGGGAAATGTGTGTCAATAATAGTCATGCCTCCCCAGTTCAGCTAGTTAGATCCAAGTAGAGGATACCAACAAAATAGAGGATACCCCCAGACTGAGAGGTCGAACCTACCAAGGGAGTGTCAAAGTTATTGTTGTTGAAATACTGTTCTAGTTCTAATTGGTATGTTGTTGTTGTTATATTGTTATATTGATACTGATACTGTTCCATGGAAATGTTCCAAAATGTTTTCTGTAAACTGCCCAGAGCCGTAAGGAAGGGCAGTATGAACGAATGAATGAAAGAATTAATGAATATAAATAAATAAATAAATAAATAAATAAATAAATAAATAAATAAATAAATAAATAAATAAATAAATAAATAAATAGTCTCTCACATAAATGCCCAAAGGAATAAGTGGCAGTATTGGAGAGTGTGACTTTCTGACGAACACCCACACTCAGTACACAGCTGGAAAGTTCAAATTGTTTGCACTTTATGGTTACTGATGGTTCCTTAGTGAGTCCTGCTTATGATTAACATCTTTAGTAAACATATCACACCAGTACTCTCCCAGGTACACTGACTCCAGATTGGAGACCAAATCAAATTCAAGGTTTTTACTCTCATGTTCAAGAACCTAAAATGGTCTGGGACCCCTGTACCTTTGGGACCATTATACCCTATACCCCCCCACACACCAAAACTTTTAAGATCAGGCTGTCTAAATCTGCTTTGGTGTCCAGCCACAGAGAGATAAAACTGATCTCAATCAGGGCTTTTTTGGCCTTGACCCTGGCCTGGTAGGATATTCTGCCTGAAGAGGTCAGGGCCCTCTGGGATTTTAAACAATTCCAGAGGGCCTGTAAAACCGAGCTGTTCCACCAAGTCTATGGTTGAGGCCAGGCAATAACAGCATGAGATGTTGGCCTCCCCGTTTGAAACATTCACCAACAGGACCCCTCAGGATTCTGATCAATCCCCACAGGGAGACAAATAATAGGAGGTGGTTTTATGAAGGATCTTTGTATTGTTACTATTTAACATTTTTAAACGTTAACTATCCTGAGCTAACTGGGATGGGGTGGTATAAAAATAAAACATTTTATTTATTTCTTTTAAATTCTAGCAGAACCACCTCAAATATGGCTTTCATCTCTATCACATCCTTCCCCCATCCAACAAGGAGCTCAGGGCAGCACGTATGATTTTCTCATTCTCAGTTTTATCCGTACAACAGTCCTGTGTGGTAGAGTTCAGAAAGAATGGGGATTTGGACCTGGGTCTCAAAAGTCCTGGTCCAACACTCCATTACAGTTTTAAACATCACATCCCACTGGTTTTCATACTACTCTTCCTGACAAGAAGCAGGACTTTCTTTATTTCTCAGCTACCTGTGATTTCTTCAGACAACCACAGGACACTGCAAGTGACACAAAATGTTAGGAAAAGCCCATAAGCCTTGTTGCCGTGGAAAAGGAAATCATTAAAAATATGGTAAATTGTTACAGGTAGACCAGGAGTGTCTGCATTTTCTATATGTTCCTCACTTGAAGAAGAAGAAAAGTTGGCTCTTATATGCCACTTTTCTCTACCCGAAGGAGTCTCAAAGAGGCTTACAGTCACCTTCCCTTTCCTCTCCCCACAACAGACACCCTGTGAGGTGGGTGAGGCTGAGAGAGCCCTGATATCACTGCTTGGTCAGAACAGCTTTATCAGTGCTGTGGTGAGCCCAAGGTCACCCAGCTGGCTGCATGTGGGGGAGCAGCGAATCAAACCTGGCTCCTCAGATTAGGAGTCTGCACTCCTAATCACTACACCAAGCTGGCTCTTGGAAAAGGCAGCACTTGACTTACCTCTTGGGAATTAGGCTTCAGGGTCAGATGCTCCAGAGGACCCAGGTTTGCAAGTACAGGAGCCACACTCAATCCTCTCTGAAAGGAATCCAGAGTTAAAAACGAAGGAACTTGAAGCTCCTTCATGCTTTTCCTGCAAAAAACAGTCAAAAGTGCTAAATCTCTTAGCCAAGCCCCCCTGCCCCTCAAGCAAGCCTTTTCCACCCACATCACAGTCCCAGGTAATTCTCCACCTTCCTCATAATCGCTCTATTCCATAAGAATTCTCAAAACCATCTGAGTCCCTTGTGGAAACCCATCCAACAGCAAAGGTCTTGGGACCCTGATATACCATTACCCTGTCAGGTATAGGTTTCATGACTCCCCAGATGCAGTCCTCTCCCACACGCAGGTTCAGCTCTTCATGAGTCTCCCTGATTGCTGTGGCAATGGCATCCCGGTCACAGGAGTCACGCTTACCACCTGGGAAGCTGTATGAGCAAAGCAAAGTTCTTTTAGAGGTGAAAATCAAGACTAGAAAGTCAAGGGAGTCTTGCAGTGATTGGATCTGAAAGGCAATGACCGACTTGAGAGAAAGAGACTAGTCTAAGACATTAGGAGGATCATGCATTGTGATTGAGGGCTATTTGTTTTCCTTTGAGAACTATGGAGCCCATGAAGGAACAAGCAGAGCTTCTGAAGAGAATAACCCTGCTCAAATGTATTAGAAAAGTAGATTGAGCTACCCAATACCTGACATCTCCTTTGTGTAGTCCAGTCATGGTGCTGGAACGCAGGGTATACAAGACAGCTGGAACCCCAGACACAGAACACAGAGACACCAGAACAGCTGCTGACACAGGCTCTTGGGTATAGCAGTTGGTGGATGCCTTTAGCAGCCTGCGACACCGTTGCTCATTTTCCCAGGATAAGTATCTGCGTACTGGGCCCACATTGAAAACAGGTGCAGGGAGCATACCATGGCAAAGGTGGTGAAGAGCTGGAAGCATAGTGCTCTATAGGAGGAAAAATAAAAATGTTCTCCATTCAAACTAAACCAGAGGTATGAAAACAAGCAGTCAGTGATACTGCACAAAGAAGCCTCAATCAATATCCTAGGAATTTACATGACTTTTAGAATTTACAATCACAAGGGCAATCATTAATTCACCTCCTATTCCTCAGTCCCGTAATCCTTTACCGCTTGGCCATGCTATCCAAATGTCTGCTAGAGCACAAGAGGGAAAAGAAATACCAGAAATAAGTATGATCCAGCAAAAAAAGAAGAAAGAAAAAGTGGTGGTGGTGAACCATGCAGTTGTCCAGGGTCCACCATTCATGGAGACTTCTGTCTCATCAGCCAGCTGGAAGACAAAGACATGCTGGCTGATATTCAGGAGGCAGATATCAGCTGCAGTTTTCTGCTAGCTGGAGGGGACAGAGAAATGCCATCAGAGATCAGATGTACTCTGAGATGTCTTGACTAGGGCGAGTAGGGAGCAGTCTACCACATCAGGCTGGCCATTAGGATCACTGTGGCTAAGTGTTCTGGGGCCAAGTAAAGAGCTAGTAGTTTGGCATGGCGAAGATCGTAGAATGCCAGCTGTGCTACTCTTGTGACCTGAGCCTCCATTGCGAGGGAAGCATCCAGGATCACACCCAGGTTCCTGGTGGAGCAAGCCACTGATAACTGCACTCCATCCAGGTTGGGCAAACGTGTTTCCTTACTTGGACCCTTCCTGCCTAGCCATATGACCTCCGTCTTTGAAGGACTGAGCTTCAGACAATTCTGCTTGAGCCACCTTGTCACTGCTTCCAGGCAGCAGGCTAATGCTTCTGGGGGAGAATCAGGGTGGTCATCCATCAGGAGGAAGAGCTGGGTGTCATCTGTATATTGGTGACATCTCAGTTCGAACTTCCATACCAGTTGGGCAAGAGGGCACATGAAGATGTTAAATAGGATTTGAAAGAGGACCACTCCTTGAGGGACTCCGCATGTAAGTTGGTGGTGGTTTGAGGATCTCTTTCCTATTGCTACCCTCTGTCTGCGACCCCAGAGAAAGGAGATCGGCCATTGAAGGGCTATCCCCTGTATTCTGGCAACGGTGAGGCAGTGAGCTAGAAGCTCATGGTTAACTCTGTCAAATGCTGCCAAAAGGTCTAATAGTACAAGCAGCGCCAACCTGCCTCGGTCCAACTAGTGACAGAGGTCATCAATCACAGCAACTAGCACTGTTTCTCTGGGTGTCACAAGTCATGGTCCAACACCTAAACACAACATCACCCTGGTTTTCACACTACTCTTCCTGACAGCAGCAGGACTTTCTGTTATTATTATTTATTGCTGTTACCTTTATTTGATATAGTTACAGAGTTTGATGTACTGTTTTTTGTTTCTCGTTCCCTGTGAATTGCCCTGGACCTTAGGGGAGGGTGGTATACAAATGTAATAAATAAATAGGAAGGAAGATGGAAGGGGGAAGGGGAGGGAGGGGTAGATAGATTGATGGACAGATAGGACAATGAAAGCTGAGGGAAGTTAGCTGTCCTCAAGAGAACAGAATGAGGAGAATATACCTTCCCACAACCCTTAGAGGGTTGTGGGAAGGTATATAAGGTCTCTTAACTCAGGGCAAAGGAATATTTCTCAGCCAGCTGTGACAGAACCCAGAGAGAATGGGCTGGAGTAAAGAGAAGGATCAGGGGTGACCTACATTAAAACATCTCCCTTTCAGAGCTGAAACTCTGAGGAACTCCCAGAAGTAAGCCATAGTCATCTGCCCATCATATCACCAAGTTTGGGGCTTGAATTCATATGCTTGTCTGATTATTCATTTCATTGCCCAGTTTGTCTTAAGGCCACAGTCAAGCTCAGCTGTAGCCGGAGAAGCCTCACTGGGTGAATGAAGCCTCGCTGGTTCGTTGCTTTCCCTGCTCGCTCCGAGGGGGGGGAAAATGGCGATCGCTTTGCCAGAAGTTTGGAGGAGAGAGCCAGGGGGAGGGGCTTTGTTGGAACCGCAACAATGAGAACGCACAGGTCTTTTTCACTAGTGTTGCAGATTGTTCGCAAGAGTGTAGCGCTTTTCGAAGGGTGAATCTACTTTTCCTGATTTCCTTAGAAATGCTACAACGAATCGCTTTTCGCGGAACTGTTGCAGGAGTGTTGCAGATTGTGTGCGATGTCTTGTGGAACTGCAAATTAGTAGCCTTTACAATATGAACGTTAGTAGCATTTACAATATGAAGAAGAGCCTCTTGTGGCGCAGAGTGGTAAGGCAGCAGACATGCAGTCTGAAAGCTCTGCCTATGAGGCTGGGAGTTCAATCCCAGCAGCCGGCTCAAGGTTGACTCAACCTTCCATCCTTCCGAGGTTGACTCAACCTTCCAACCTTCCATCCTTCCGGTAATGACTGGGGAAGGCACTGGCAAACCAACCCTGTATGGAGTCTGCCATGAAAACGCTAGAGGGCGTCACCCTAAGGGTCAGACATGACCCAGTGCTTACACAGGGGGATACCTTTACCTTTACAATATGAAAGCCTTCTGCTACATTAAACCCATGCGAAATGGCCCCAAGTGTTGAACTACGACTGAGGCGAACTGATTCAACTCCCCATGTGGTTATAAAACTCCTGCGTGAACATGGGCTGCTCATTTAGCCTAATCTACCACATAGGGCTGTTGTGAAGAGACAGTCTAAATGAGGGGACTATGCATACTGCTCTTTGGGGAATAAGACTAAATATGTTGTTTTTAAATGGTTTGTTAAACAAGCCTACCGATCGAGACTGATGCATGGTACAGCACAGAAACCTCTGTTAAGCCTAGTTGCCACTTAAATTGCATGTGGAGGCTATTTCTTATATCTAAGCTGCCCTTAGTATTGCCTTCTCCACATAAACACTTTACTATTATTCTTTTTGCACAAAAACACATTGCAATGCAACTGGATGATGCCCTAGCTGTAGTTAAGGGTACTTACTCAAATGACTGTACTAGGGCTATCTCAAGGGGTTTATATTTTTAGGGGATTTTATGTGGCTTTTATTATTGTTACCGGCCACGAGCCATTGTGTGGGAGTGGCAGGTAACAAACTGAAACATAAATTTAAAAGTTTTGGAAGCACTGGAGCGTTGGGAGCGAGCCAGGGAGGCCCATGTTTCGTAAGCGTCGTCAGCGTCCTGCTGCTCGGGGCGAGAAGGGCTGATGACTCTCGTCTGGCGGTTTATGAGGCCGAAAACCGAAAGCGGCCCTGGCGACACGACCTGAGGCGAGGGGCTTGAAGGACAGAAGCTTCGCCTCGTACCGTCGAGGAGGAGCGCGACCGCAGTGGCGCCGCCTCACAAGGCTCTTGCTGGCCGCGAAAGGCGTGGGCTACAGCCGGGTGACGTTGCCTGGCATTTAACGCCGCTCCTGGGCTTGCCGCAGTCACCATTTGGACCGGTCTCGCCGGCCGCTCTCCTCAGACAACCCCCGCAGCCCCACTCGAGGCAGGAGGCGAAACGGGCAGCAAAAATGAAGCGGAGTCTTGGGGCAGCTTCCTCAAGCTTAAGGCTCCAGAAAGGGTTTGCTAGCGCGTGCTTCTTTAAGGGGCGCCAAGGCGGCAGTCCTAACAAATGCTTACCCAAGAGTGAACCCTAATGAATAAAATGGACATGACTTCTGAGTAAACATGACTGAGATTGCACACTAAGGACGGGAAGGGAATGTCAAATGTTTCGCTCGGCCCTCAACAAACATGGCGCCCCAAGAAACTTCCCAACTTCCCTCAACAAATGAAAAACGTCGGCGTTTGTACGTAAAAAAGACGCACTTCCGCCAGGCGATGTAATGAAACGCACCTTCTCCAGTTCCGAGTCCCGGTCCTCCCTGGAAAGACGGATTCTTCTGTCCCGAGAGCTCTAGTGCCAGAGAGTTGACGGACCGCCCTAGTCTACCAATGGGGTCTAAGGGACGTCAAAGCCCCGCCCCTTAGCTGGCCCCAGAGACGTGATTCCCTCCCGCCGGAGGCCTTTCATTTCGAGGCGGAGTTTGGAACAAACTGCTGCCTTTAATCACGCGCGAGAAAGTCGAAGGGATAGCGCGGATTTTCCCAGATTGCAGAGGCAGGTTCCAGTTTTGAATATTCGTTAATATATATTTAAAAAATTAAACTAGCACAGCAAGAAGACTTCTTGCGGAATTTTTGGTGGCGTACTGCCACATTCCATAAATGTGGAAGGCACTGGTTGTAATGAACTTACATAGGTATGATTTTTCAATTTCATGATGGCAAAAAATAGTCACTTTCCCGCAGATCTAGTCCAATGCATTGCCATAATTTATTTAACCCGTTGTATTTCACTAGTAAGGGCCTCTTGTGGCGCAGAGCAGTAAGGCAGCAGACATGCAGTCTGAAAGCTCTGCCCATCAGGCTGGGAGTTCAGTCCCAGCAGCCAGCTTAAGGTTGACTCAGCCTTCCATCCTTCCGAGGTCAGTAAAATGAGTACCCAGCTTGCTTGCTGGGGGGTAAACGGTAATGACTGGGGAAGGCACTGGCAAACCACCCCAAACTGAGTGCCATGAAAACGCTAGAGGGCGTCACCCCAAGGGTCAGACATGAACCGGTGCTTGCACAGGGGATACCTTTATTTCACTAGTAAATTCAACAAAAGTTATGACTGGATCATTCATTAGTGCATGACGTCCTGATAGCTGCAAGCAGCTGTCAAATGCACACTGCTGTATCTTCTTTTTGCAGATAAAAGAGTTCCAGTTATCCTATATCCACCATACTGTCCCCTGACTAAACTAGGGATGCCAGTTCCCAGGCAAGACCTTGGGGGGGTTACCTAGAATTATAGCTACTCTCCATACTACTGACAGAGCTTAAACAGTTCTGCAGGGCCTGCAAAAGGGAGCTCTTCCACCAGGCATTTAGTTGAGACCAAGCACAACCAACAGTGAATTAAGATCCCCTGCTCCCCTCCCTCTCAGAACTCCACCAAAGTGCTCTGGACCTGGTTGCACTGTTGCATTGTTTACACTGTTCTATTGTTACAACTACCAGTTATTAATATTGTACGGTTATTCATCTGTTATAGATTGTTTTATGTATTGTGCATATGTTCCATGTAAACCACCCTGAGGGCGGTATATAAAATAAATAAATAATTAATAAAGAGATCAGTTCCCCTTGAAAAAAATGGCTGCTTTTGAGGGTCGACCCAATCCCATTTTCTGAGTAGTTCAGCAGTGGAATCAGCTGCCTAAGGAGGAGGTGCACTCCCCCTCACTGGCAGTCTTTAAGCAGCAACTGGAGATACTTATCCAGGATACTTTAGGCTGATCCTGCATCAATCAGGATTGGACTAGATGGCCCCTTCCAACTCTATGATTTGTAACCTGCAGGTATGCTAATTTTATCCCTACCTGCTCATTTGTACCATTTACCTGAGCTGGTCTGCTGGCGGCTGATATAGAAATCAAATATTTTGTTGTTAAAAAGGGGCGGGAGGATTACTGTCTTCCTACAACTAAAGTTTCTGAACTTTATCTAGAATTCTGGTTGTCTAAACCAGTGGTCCCCAACCTTTTTATCACTGGGGACCGGTCAACCCTTGACAACTTTACTGAGGCCCGGGGGGGGGGTAGTCTTTTGCCAAGGGACGTTGCCGCCAGCTGAGCCCCTGCTCCACTTGCTTTCCCGCCGGCGCCCCTGACTTCCCGCCGCGGGGCGCTACGATAAGACACCCCCTGAAAATAAGCCATAGGGTGTCTTCTTGAGGAAAAATAAATACAAGACAGTGTCTTATTTTCAGGGAAACACCGTAATACCTGAATAAGTGAGCAGTGACTCATAAAGGCTCATACCCTGACACAAATAATCTTTAAGGTGCTATTGGACGCTCTTTTCTAGTGTTACACACTAACATGGCTATTTTGTTGTTGTTATGTGCGAAGTCATGTCCAACCCATCGCGACCCCATGGACAATGATCCTCCAGGCCTTCCTGTCCTCTACCATTCCCTGGAGTCCTTTTAAGTTTGCACCTACTGCTTCAGTGACTCCATCCATCCACCTCATTCTCTGTCGTCCCCTTCTTCTTTTGCCCTCGATCACTCCCAGCATTAGGCTCTTCTCCAGGGAGTCCTTCCTTCTCATGAGGTGGCCAAAGTATTTGAGTTTCATCTTCAGGATCTGGCCTTCTAAAGAGCAGTCAGGGCTGATCTCCTCTAGGACTGACCGGTTTGTTCGCCTTGCAGTCCAAGGGACTCGCAAGAGTCTTCTCCAGCACCAGAGTTCAAAAGCCTCAATTCTTTGACGCTCGGCCTTCCTTATGGTCCAACTTTCGCAGCCATACATTGCAACTGGGAATACCATAGCCTTGACTAAACGCACTTTTGTTGGTAGGGTGATGTCTCTGCTTTTTAGGATGCTGTCTAGATTTGCCATAGCTTTCCTCCCTAGGAGCAAGCGTCTTTTAATTTCTTTGCTGCAGTCCCCATCTGCAGTGATCTTGGAGCCGAGGAAAATAAAATCTGTCACTATCTCCATTTCTTCCCCATCTATTTGCCAGGAATTGAGAGGGCCGGCTGCCATGATCTTTGTTTTCTTGATGTTGAGTTTCAAGCCAACTTTTGCACTCTCCTCCTTCACCCGCATCAACAGGCTCTTTAGTTCCTCTTCACTTTCTGCCATTAGAGTGGTATCATCTGCATATCTGAGGTTGTTGATATTTCTCCCTGCAATCTTGATCCCAATTTGTGACTCCTCTAATCCCGCCTTTCTCATGATGTGCTCCGCATACAAGTTAAATAGGCAAGGTGACAGTATACAGCCTTGCCGAACTCCTTTCTCAATTTTGAACCAATCCGTGATTCCATGTTCAGTTCTCACTGTTGCTTCTTGACCTGCATATAAATTTCTCAAGAGACAAATAAGATGCTCTGGTATTCCCATCTCTTTAAGAACTTGCCACAATTTGTTGTGCTTCACACAATCAAAGGCTTTAGCATAGTCAATGAAGCAGAAGTAGATGTTCTTCTGGAACTCCCTAGCTTTTTCCATGATCCAGCGTATGTTGGCAATTTGATCTCTAGTTCCTCTACCTCTTCGAAATCCTGCCTGTACTTCTGGAAGTTCTCGGTCCACATATTGCTGGAGCCTAGCTTGTAGGATTTTGAGCATAACTTTGCTAGCATGAGAAATGAGTGCAATGGTGCGGTAGTTTGAACATTCTTTGGCATTGCCCTTCTTTGGGATTGGAATGTAAACTGACCTTTTCCAATCCTGTGGCCATTGCTGAGTTTTCCAAATTTGCTGGCATATTGAGTGTAGCACTTTTACTGCATCGTCCTTTAAGATTTTGAATAGTTCAACTGGAATGCTGTCACCACCACTAGCTTTATTGTTGCTCAGACTTCCTAAGGCCCATTTGACTTCACATTCCAGGATGTCTGGCTCCAGGTCAGTAACTACCCCACTGTGGTCATCAGGGATGTTAAGCTCGCTCTTGTATAGTTCTTCTGTATAATTTTGCCACCTTTGCTTAATCTCTTCTGCTTCTGTGAGGTCCCTACCATTTTGGTCCCTTATCATACCCATCTTTGCATGAAACGTTCTCTTCATATCTCCAATTTTCTTGAAAAGATCTCTGATCCTCCCCATTCTATTGTTTTCTTCTATTTGTTTGCACTGTTCATTTAAGAAGGCATTCTTATCTCTTCTAGCTTTTCTCTGGAATTCTGCATTCAATTGGGTGTATCTTTCTCTTTCTCCCTTGCCTTTCACTTCCCTTCTCTCCTTAGCTATTTGTAAAGCTTCCTCAGACAGCCATTTTGATTTCTTGCATTTCTTTTTCTTTGGGATGGTTTTAGTTGCTACCTCTTGTACAATGTCGCGAACCTCCGTCCATAGTTCTTCAGGCACTCTGTCTATCAGATCTAATTCCTTAAATCTATTTGTCACCTCTACTGTATATTCGTCGGGGATATGATTTAGTTCGTACCTGAGTGGCCTAGTGCTTTTCCCTACTTTCTTCAATTTAAGCCTAAATTTTGCAACAAGAAGCTCATGATCTGAACCACAATCAGCTCCTGGTCTTGTTTTTATTGCCTGTATAGAACTTTTCCATCTTTGGCTGCAGAGTACATAGTCAATCTGATTTCTGTGTTGACCGTCTGGTGATGTCCATGTGTAGAGTCGTCTCTTGGGTTGTTGGAAAAGAGTGTTTGCTATGACCATTGTATTCTCTTGACAAAATTCTACCAGCCTGTGCCCTGCTTCATTTTGTACTCCAAGGCCAAACTTGCCTGTTATCCCAGTTATCTTTTGGCTTCCTACTTTAGCATTCCAATCCCCCATGATGATAAGCACATCATTTTTGGCGTTGCTTCTATAAGGTGTTGTAGGGCTTCATAGAACTGATCAACTTCATCCTCTTCAGCAGCAGTGGTTGGGGCATAGACCTGGATCACTGTGATGTTGAATGGTTTGCCTTGGATTCGAACTGAGATCATTCTGTCATTTTGGGGATTGTATCCCAAGACTGCTTTTCCTACTCTCTTATTGATTATGAAAGCTACTCCATTTCTTCTGCGAGATTCTTGTCCACAGTAGTATACCTGATGGTCATCTGAATTAAATTCACCCATTCCTGTCCATTTTAGTTCACTGATTCCTAAAATGTCGATGTTCAGTCTTCTCATTTCTTGTTTAACCACGTCCATGGCTATTTATCTACAGTAAATAGGGTAAAGTGGATAACATTAAGGATAAAAACCTTGGGAAAACCAGATTCTAATTCCTGGTTCATAAAGTTTATTTGGTTAGCCTAGGTCATTCTGACTAAATTCTTCAAACAGCCTGTGAAAGAAGTGTGTTATCAGTACTGCATAGCACCATGAGCTTCTTAGAGGAAAGCCAGCGAAACACAAAACTAGCATCAGTCATCAGGCAAAGCAGGTCATAGTTAATCATTGCAAATGAACAGAGCACTAGCACCTGAACAGAGATGAGGTAGGTGAACTAGTTTTTAGATCAGCCCATATTCTGCCATTGTTTATCCCAATGATTATTTGTAATTTCCCACTGGCTAAAACATGACAACAGTTGAATTCTTCTTGCTGTACTTAGTGTTGCTCCTTCCTTCCAGTCATTGCATTTAAAAGAAGGCAATACAGTAAGGGTTTTATTAACAGATGAAACTGCAAGCATAAGCCCCAGGAACATGAATCCTGCTCTTAAAGGCATGATTTTTTTTCAAAAAATAAAGGAATACAGATAATAGGCATAACTTTCCTTGACCATTCTTCAAGGAATAATAGTAGCAATTTTAATTATGTAGAGCTTAGTCTATTTCTTTGCTTTCAAAAATACACAAAAGTCAAAATGAAGTTATAACCATTTAATAGTTTACTTGCTCTGTTAAGAAGGCATAAGGAATTGAGGTAGGTCACAACCTACACTCATATGACAGAAACCAGAATGAACTGTACAAGCCAAAACACAGACCACACTGCCCTCAAAGTACAAAGGTGAGGTGGGTGTTTCAGTTGTTCATCCAGATGCCTGTTGCACTTTTGACTCATGATACTGTCTCATCCGTTCCTCAAGCTCTGGCCGAAAATGACGAATCAGTCCCTGTTGGAAGGACAAACCACAAGGAGTTACAAGGACATGTATTTTCATGACTCCCTCTGTCCTATTGCCCCCATTAATTTATACGCCTTCCTGTGCAAGGTTTCAAGATGCTCACAATTCTTCAACCTGTTCTTAAACTAAACAAGGAGAGGAAGCCCAAGATATTACCTGTACAGGCCAAGCAGCCCCATCTCCAAGAGCACAGATGGTATGGCCCTCTATCTGCTTGCTAATTTCCCAAAGTGCATCAATCTCAGCCACTTGTGCATTGCCATTCACAAACCGCCACATGACCTTGTTCATCCAGTCCACACCTGCATGGGGTAAATCAAAGAGCCAAATGGAAATCCAGAGATTATGACAAGATAGGTTGTAACTAGGGAAGGAACAGTGGGAAGAGGCACAGGTCATAAATTAAAGCACAGAAACTAACACCTGATGAACTTTGTATAGCTGAGTTTGGAATTCAGTTGCTGAGCTCTTCCTGAGCAAGTTACAAATTCCTAGTTTCTATAGTGCCTTTCCTTATTAAATACCACAGCACTTTACAGATTTAAGGAGGCTACAAGAACATCTCATCGCATGCTTATGAGGGCACATGAGATGGCAGTGAAAGCAGCTAAGTGTGACTTCTTTGCTGTGGAAATTGCTAGATTATTTATTTTTTTATTTATTTTATTTATTATTTATATACCGCCCTCCCCGGGGGCTCAGGGCGGTTTCCATAATAACATAAGAACAATACATGGAACAGTCTTATAAAACATTTGAGTTACCGTGCAATAATAACTGATAATTGTAAACATATAACATTATAATTGTATAACCAATAAACAATACAACGTTGCAACATACAAACAGGTCCAGAGTGTATAGGTGGTGTTCTGAGGGGGGGCGGGGCGCAGGGGCCCTTTGGTCACTGTTGGTTATATATATCTGGTCTCAACCGAATGCCTGGCAGAAGAGCTCCTCCTTGAAGGCCCTGTGGAACTGTTTAAGCTCCGTCAGGGCCCTGATCTTCTCTGGGAGCTCGTTCCACCAGGTGGGGGCCAGAACAGAGAATGCTCTGGCCCTGGTTGAGACCAGGCGGACTTCTTTAGGGCCAGGGACCTTTAGCTGGTTGATAGCAGTGGAGTGCAGGGCTCTTTTGGGGGCGTAGGGAGGCAGGCGATCCATCAGGTACACTGGGCCCTGACCGCGTATGGCCTTGAAGGTAATTACCAGAACCTTTAGTCTGATCCGGAATTCAACTGGCAACTATTGCAGTTGATGGAGAATGGGCCGGATGTGGGACCTCCACGGTGTTGCAGTGAGGATCCTGGCCGCTGCATTTTGAACCAGCTGTAGCTTCCGGGTCAAGACTAAGGGCAGGCCTGCGTAGAGCGACTTACAAAAGTCCAGTCTACAGATGACCGTTGCATGGATCACTGTGGCTAAGTATTCCGGGGCTAGGTAGGGCGCTAGTAGCTTGGCTTGGCGGAGGTGATAGAATGCCAGCCGCACTACCTTTGTGATCTGGGCTTCCATTGTGAGGGAAGTGTCCAGAATCACGCCTAGGTTCCTGGCGGAGTGAGCCATAGAGAGCTGCACACCATCCAGGGCAGGCAGGCGCACTTCCTCACATGGGCCCTTCCTACCCAGCCACAGGACCTCCGTCTTTGAAGGATTGAGCTTCAGACGACTCTGAAGCGGTCCCCAACCCTCTTGTAGTTGAGGACCGCCTCCGAGAGTTGGAAAAAGCCGGCGGCCTGGCCGCCGCAGCTGCACATAAATGCGCACGTTCAGTTGTCGCGCATGCGCGTTTTTGCCACTAGGTGGCGCCAATGTGTATGCACAGAGCTGCTGCACATGCGCGTTTTTGCCAGCAGGGACGCAAATGCGCATGCACGACAGCTCCGCGCGTACGCGTTTGCGTCACTGGTGTGCCGGCGGCCGCGCTTGCCTCTTCCCCCCCCCCACTCTCGCTGTGGGGGGGAGGCAGGCATGGCTGCTGGCAGCCCGGTACCGGGCCACGGACCCGGGGTTGAGGACCCCTGCACTAGATCACGCCCAGCTCGACTATTCAGGGTTGTTAGATCTCTTACTGCCCTGGAAGAAGGGCGCCAAAATAGTAGGAAATTGACCATCTGCTTTGAGGCATTTGCGAGCCATTTTGTGGATAGTCTTGTCACTCCGCCAGTCCCTTCCTGCCACGGTTAATACAGTTAATGAACTGGAGGCCCGTTGGCCGCCTTTGGAGGCAACGTTTGACGGCTTCAGGGGGCTCTCTCTATCCGAAGTGGACAGCTTGCTAGGGAGGATGAGGGCGACCACTTGCCCCCTCAATCCCTGTCCGTCTTGGCTCCTTAAGGGGAGTGACGCGCATGACCCCCAAGCTACCACCTGGTAGCGCACTTAGCGTTTCTGGGTAAGGTGGTAGAAAGGGCGGACCAGCTCCTAGCGTTCCTGGCAGATACTTCGGCACGCGATCCATACCAGTCTGGCTTCCGTCCTGGTCACGGGGTTGAGACGGTGTTGGTCTCCTTGTGGGATGACCTCCGTCGCCAGCTTGACCAAGGCGGCTCTGCTGTGCTAGTTCTTTTAGATCTGTCGGCTGAGTTTGACATGGTCGGTCACGAGCTGCTAGCAAGCCGTCTTGCCAGTACAGGGATAAGGGTTACAGCCTTGCGCTGGATACGCTCCTTCCTCCAAAACTGGACACAGAGGGTAGCTGTGAGAGGAATTATTGGGCCCTTACCGACTCTCTTGTGGAGTCCCACAGGGCTCGGTGCTCTCTCCCACATTATTCAACATCTTTATGTGCCCTCTGGCTCAACTGGTGCAGAGTTATGGGCTGGGTTGCCATCAGTATGCTGATGACACTCAGCTCTTTCTCTTCATAGATGGCCGCCCGGACTCTCCCCCAGAACCATTCACCAGATGTTTGGAAGCAGTGGCTGGATGGCTTGAGCAGAGTCGCCTGAAACTCAACCCCTCCAAGACGGAGGTCCTCTGGTTGGGCGGTAGGGGAGCAGACCAGGAAGCGCGCTTGCCCTCTCTGGCTGGGATGCAACTTAAGATCACGTCTCAGGCCAGAAACCTGGGGGTGAAGATGGATGCCTCACTAACACTCGAGGCACAGGTAAAACAGGTAGCTGGCCAGGCATTTTTCCATCTCCGCCAGGCTCGGCTACTAGCATCCTATCTGTCCTCTGAACACTTGGCCAGTGATCCATACGACGGTCACCTCCAGATTAGATTTCTGTAACTCGCTCTACATTGGCCTGCCTTTGGGCTTGATCCGGAAACTGCAACTGGTCCAAAATGCAGCTGCTAGGGTCCTCACGGCTACACCTTGGAGGGCACATATCCAGCCAGTGCTGAGGCAGCTGCATTGGCTACCGGTTATCTTTCGGATCAGGTTCAAGGTTTTGGTTTTGACCTTCAAGGCCATCCGTGGTCTGGGCCTGGGCCCCGCTCTGCGGGGGCTAACCTATTGGTCATTCCTGGTCCCAAGGAAGCTCGCCTGGCTTCGACCAGGGCCAGGGCCTTTTCGGTCCTGGCCCCAACCTGGTGGAATGAGCTCCCGGAAGAGCTGCGGGCCCTGTGGGAATTGTCATCATTCTGCAGGGCCTGCAAGATGGAGCTCTTCTGCCAGGCTTTCGGTTGAGGTTGGGCAGCAAGAAGATCTAGCCCCCCTCACAAATGTGACGGTTGCATCTCTCATCTGCCCCCACCCTTTCCCTTCTTAGTGGGTGTGGAATTGGTTTAGTTATATTGAATTTTGCCGCCTTTCTTGTCTTAACTTTTGTATTAATTGTATTATGTTTTATTGTATTTTTATTGTTTTAGGGGATTGGTTTTTATGTGACCTGCCTCGAGCCTCCGGGGGGAGGCGGGATATAAATTAAATAATAATAATAATAATAATAATAATAATAATAATAATAAGTACTCTATTTAAGCTGTGTTTTAACAGCAATTGTTTGCTAACTTGGGTATACATATGGAGCTGCCTTATTTTTTATTTATTTAGATTTATTTAGATTTATACTGAATCAGTCCATTGGGGAGGAGCTGTAGCTCAAAAGTAGATTATCTGTTGGCATACAGAACGTCCCCTGTTCAGTCCCTGACAACTCTAGTGAGGATCAAGTTGTAAGTGATGTGAAACACCTCAGCCCTGAGACCCTGGACAGGTGCTGCAAATGAGATCCTGCTGGACCAATGCTCTCATATAGTATAAAGGCAGCTTCATGTGTTCAAAGTCAGTATTGTCTACCCAGACTGGCAGGAGCTCTCCAAGGTCTCAGGGCTGAGTTGTTTTACACCACTTACAACTTGATCTTCACTGGAGATTCTACTTACAGCCTGATTCTTTTAACTGGAGATGCTGGAAATTGAACCTGGGACCATCTCTGCATGCAAAGCAGAGGTTCTTCCACTGAGCTACACCCCCATCCTTAAATTTAGGATTGGGTTAAACTCACTTTCTCAGGTATATTCAGGAAAAAAGAACAGTATATTGAAAATAGAACAAGATCTGAGGAAATCCTACTGTTGAGCTAGTGAACTTCCATCATCATTCTTCTTATATTTTTAGCAGAAGCCACACATGCATATGCAGAAATTCATCTTGAAGTACAAAGGCTGGAAAAAATTTCCAGGCTCTACCACACTCGCAGCTCCTTGGCCAAGTACTTTAAGACTAAGAGAGGGGATTATCAAACTCATAATTAGCATGCTATATATGGACTGAAAGCATCCGAGACAGAATGAAGTCTGTTCTCAAGGGGATATATGCTACAGGAACTGACTCTTCTTTGGAACGGACTGTTTGAAATCAGCATCTCTTTATAACATCTTTGGGTATGTAAATCAGGCTTACACACAGCTCTGACTCATGCATAAGTTATGATAGAGCCACTAGATTCCTGTGTTATAACAATATTAAGACATTTGTGTTAAGAAGAGCTGTTATGTAAGAAAGAGCCTATCTACTGGAAACACAGGAAAGATAGGTTCCAAATCCTTCTCAACTATGAAGGCATATTTCAACAGTAGCATTAGGACTTCATACTCACCTTCCCGGCATGGAGTACACTGTCCACAGCTCTCGTGCTTGTAGAATTCAATGAGACGGGCAATAGCCCTAACTATGTCTGTCTGAGGAAAGAACAGATGGTGAAGATCCACAACACAGGAACACAGAAAAGGACAAGCCAAGGGACTATCCTTACCGATTTATCCATGACAATGAGAGCTGCTGTGCCAAGGCCAGTCTGTGCCTGTATCAGTCCATCAAAGTCCATTGGCACTGTCTCACACACAGACTTGGGGATGAGGGGAGTGGATGAGCCTCCAGGAATCACAGCAAGCAGGTTATCCCAACCACCTCTCACACCCCCTGGCAAGAAGACAGGGGCAGACAGTTGGGCTCAGTTCAATGGGGTTATTTGTTTTAAAGCACAAGAGAAAGCAACAAGGGGTGCAAAATTTCTCTCACCAATGCAAAACATTTGAAAGGGGCTGAAGGCCTCTCTCCTTATGATGAGCAGTGACCCCGAGCTCTCACCTGCATGTCGCTCAATCAGATCACGCATTGGTATTGACATCTCCTCTTCCACAGTACAGGGTGTGTTGACATGGCCTGAGATATTGAAGAGCTTAGTTCCAGAGTTCCGCTCACGCCCAAAGCTAGCAAACCAGGTACCTCCCCGACGACAGATAGTGGGAGCCACAGCAACTGTCTCAACATTTGCCACTGTAGTTGGGCAGCCAAAAACTCCTAAAGGTGTGTGTGTGGGGGGAAATCAAAGGTTAGCGTTAACAACTCTGTTAAGCCAGCTACTAGAGAAAGACAGACAAATAGGATGTTAATATTGGTGATCTGGTATGAAATTTAAGACAGCAGAATCAACAACTAGTATTGAAATTTGGCTAACTGGATGCATTGCAGCCAAAAGAACTGATTTAGGTCAGAAGTTTCACAGATATGATGTGCAAAAGATAGACAGCAAGGCTCCCAAAAGAGCTGAGGTAGTATGCTTATGTTAACTGGGATGGGAATCTGGGAGCAACTAGTAACCGGGGAGAAACCAAGTCCATACTGCTTAGCACAGAAGGAACTTATAGAGGACATACCCACGTCAGCTGGGAAAGGTGGTTTGAGGCGTGGCTTGCCTTGCTTGCCCTCAAGTGATTCAATAAGTGCTGTCTCCTCGCCGCAAATATAGGCACCAGCCCCTCTTGCCACAAAGACGTCAAAGTCATAGCCAGATCCACAAGCATTCTTGCCCACCAGCCCTGCCTCGTAGGCCTCCTTGATCGCCACCTAAAGAGACAGGAGGACAGTTGAGACTCAGCACTAAGACTGTTTCTGCACTAGCAATATTGTTTGGATTCACATTTTCTGTCAGTTTCTGCACTAAAATTTGCATCTTCGGGCACTGTCCCAAATTGCTTGTCCAGCAGCAATCCCCTGAAAACCGGATTTCATCTTTTCAAGTAGAGTCTAATGAGGTTTAACTTGGGGTTACCCAATGTGGAAATGCATGCAAGCAGGTTTTTCCCCATGCCTGCCATTCGGAGTCATATATACTGGCGAAACCAAGAGTATATTCAGGACAATCAAGGACACAGAATGGTGGGATTAAGGGGTGCAAGCAAAACAAAGGTGCAAGAAGGCACCATTTTGCAAAAATCACATTTTTTTGAAAAGGGGAAGGGAGTAAAGCATGAATGGAGGCTGCCGTTGTCAGACAGTACAGAGAGCTGCTGCAAATTTCAACCCGGGAAATAAGGGGAGGAAAGCCCAAATGTGGAAATGCTAGAGTTGACTTGCAGCATCCAAAGGAAATCCAGAGCATGTATCCTAATGCGGAAACAGTCTAAGACTTCACTGATTGGCTTCCCAACCAAAGAAAATATATGGGGTCATTCAAACCAATATACAATGCCACAAGGCAAAAGCAAGAGGTGAGTGCACACTTTCTCTGTTACTTCTCACAAGGAAGTGGCTTAAGGACATTTGTGACTGCACTTTGAAAAGAGTAGCAGCTTACCTGCAAGTTTGAGGCTTCATTATAGAACTCTCCACGAATGTAGATGTAAGCAGCTCGTGCCCCCATAGCTCGTCCTGCCACAAGGCAACCCTCTATCAATTTGTGAGGGTCATGGCGCATGATCTCCCTGTCCTTACAGGTTCCTGGTTCTCCTTCATCTGCGTTCACCACTAAATATTTGGGTCTGAAACAAAAAAACAGGCTTAGAAACAATGTGTAATAGGATGTATATCTAACCATCAGTTACCTAATAAATGTATATTTACTAACACTGTCAAGACTATTCTCCACTCGTTTTTTTACAGGTCAAGATGACAGGAGAATACAGTAAGAAGGTATTCTATTATTATCTGTTATTATCTGTTGTGACTTTAGAAATCAGGACATTAAACTTCAATGACTTTAAGGTAGAAATGGACATTCCCAACAACTATACTGTACTATTTGGATGACTGAAGTTGAAACTAGAAACTAAGACATACCACAATGTAATTTCCTGTCGGTTTGAATAGAGGTCATTGCCAAACCAAAAATGTTTTTTAAACCAAGAGTAGTAATCTGCACACTACCATGTAACTGCTTTGTGAGCAGGCATACATAATGGAAAACATCTTGAAAACTCATTGCAGTTTGTTCTCAGTGTGGCATACCTGCCATCTGGGGGCTTATTCATGAAGCTCCATTTCAGGCCAGTGGGGAAGCCAGCCCCACCACGGCCTCTCAGGCCAGAAACCTTAATCTCATTCAGGATCCAGTCAACACCCTTCAGCAGAATTTCTTTGGTTTTATACCAGTCACCTCGGCTCAAAGCCCCTTTCAACCTAAAGGCAACAAAATGATTAGGTAACAAGCAACACCCAAATGTATTTATTTTTGTATTTACAGACAGCTACATCCTCTGACTTAGCATCTTACAGAGTCCAGACTACTTGATTTTCTCTAGTAGATGGGTTTAAGCAACACCCCCCCCCACACACACACTGTACTTGAACAAGAAAAGCACCTAGTACAATGCCTACCAACGCTGGAAAACGATGACCAGTCTACTCAAACTTACTGGTTTAAAATGCCACAATATTTTCAATATGAATTCATTTTCCAGTATAACTTCTTTCCTCCGCTAAGCTGCAGGCATTGCCATTTTACCTTGAGTGCACAAAAACAGAATATGTGCTCAGCTCTCACCTCCACTCATGGCGCCCATAAAGATTTGTGAAAATCCGATCCTCATCCTTGAGCGGGCCAAATTGGGTTTTCTTCGGGGGCGCCTAAGGGAGAAAAGCAGCTTTCGTCTGAGAGTACTTACACTCCGCGGCCTCTACCCTGACCGCACCCCTAAGCAGAGGCTCCCAACAGCCTACGCACAGCTTCGGACAACCCCGTAGGGCTTCACGGGGCCCGCCGCAAATCCGCTGCGGAAAAAGCTAAGCTCCTTACCGAACTCCAGCAAGGGCAATGGGAAGCGGGCATGAGCCTGACCTAGGAGGCAGAGGCGGGGCGCTCCTCTTCTTCACCCGCTGACCGGAGGCCACAACCCCGCTCTCCCCTCAGGGCGGACTCACCGACTCTGGCGCCGCCGCCGCCGCGAAGAAGCGGGCCTGCACACAGGCCCCACGGGCCAGGAGAGGCCGGGCGGCCAGCATCGCTCTGGAGGAAAACCGGGGCTCCCCGACCCCCCTCACCTTCACTGGTTTTGCGCACGAATCCTACGTCACGACCTGAGGCGACGTGTAGTGACGACACCCATGGACACATTCCCAAGCGGCGCAGGGGATGTTGGGATTTGGAGTCCCGTTCGTGAAACATGCTTTACTTTTTAGGCTGCAGGCGCAGACACGCTCACTGGAACCCGCTTCCGAGTAAGGGACGGCAGGAGAGTTCCGCTTTTGCCTCCGGGGAAACTCCTCTAGTCCCGTCAGTAAGGCGCATCGACTCTCGTGCCGCTTGCCGGAGTGCAACGGAGTCTTTTCTGCGGCCTTTCCGGCCGCTTCACTTCAGCCTCCTCGGGGCTATTTCATGCTTGTAGAGACAGGAGGTCAGCCGCGTTGGCCTAAAAGAGCAGGACAAAGTTTGCGTCCAGGGGCGCCTTGCAGACCACCAGCAACGTTTTAATCAAGGGGTGAGCATTTGTGTGCATGCACACTTCGTCAGATACAGTAAAACATTTTCCTCAACCACGATAGGTAGAGGGAGGCCCAGTTTAACTGAGACCCAGTTTGGCCCAAAGAAATGGTTACACTAAGCTTGTCATTTCTGTTTTCGGTTTGGTCTAGAAACCTGCTAAACGTCTTCATTATGGTGTATGTTAAGTTGCTTCTCACCCTCTACTTATATATAAGGGTTGAGAAAATTCTGTTTCATTGTATCTGAAGAAGTGTACATGCACATTTAAAGCTTGTACCTTGAATAAATTTTTGTTGGGATTTTAAAGGTGCCACTGGACTCAAACTTTGTTCTATTCATGCTTGTCAGTTGTTACCGCAGCAGAGGTTGCAGCAGCATTGGGTCCTAGAATGTTTTCAAAAAATCAAGTACTGTATTATTATTAGTAATAATAATAATACTAGCATAGTACATGGATACTTGCATAATGCTTTCTCTCACCATATATCTATAGACTTGTATAAACACATTGCAACAGGGCTTGGACAGTACATTCCTAAAGGTGTTTACAGCCACCTTGGTCCAAGGAAAATCCCCCCCCCCCAATATAATACCCTTTATTCAGAACAACTAAGACAAAACAGAACAGTGGGCAAGCTTTAGAACTTTTCAGAACTCTTAATCAGATGGTTAAACATTCAATAAGGAATGGGTAGAACACCAAATCAAAGAGTGGGGGAGGGGCCATTCTGAAATTTATTTACAGGTGTGGGAAATATAAATAATATTCTAAGAATGTTTATTTGAAAATTAATCCAGTGAACATCTGTGAAATTTAGTTTAAGGTAGGTTTACATACATGCAATGTAGTTATGCTTTCAATGTAAACTTCCTGTGTAAAATGACCGGGATTTTGCTGTATGAGCAGGGAACAAATAACTTTGCACCCAAGGCAACCTAAGCCATGATTTTGACAAAGTGGTATTTGGAACACATGTTTGTGGCTTAGGGTTGGTTGCCAGGCCTCCCTTGGCCATTGGCAGGGGATGGGGAAGTAGGGTTGCCAGATCCAAGTTCAGAAACTCCTGGAGATTTAGGGATGGAGGTTGGGAAGGACAGGGACCTTAGTGGGGTTCAATGACATAGCCACCTCCCAAACCATCCATTTTCTCCAGGGGAACTGATCAATATAGTCTGGAAATGAACTGTAATTCTGGGGTATCCCCAGATCCCACCTGGAGGCCGGCATCCCTATTGTGGCTTCAGCTGCAGGATTCACCTTTTTTCATTGCTATTGTCAACATAGAGGCATTTGCCCTGGCAACAGAGCATTCACCCAGGAGTTTTATGTGCTTTCTTCCATCAGATGCTATTTTCCCACTGCTGTGCCACTAGAGCATTTCTCCCCCTGGACCAGTGGTACTTGCTTCTAAATAAACATGTTTGGACATGCTTCTGTATGCACACAGCATTCAGTTCTCCAGCATACAGTCTCAATAACATGCCCAAATTAAGTCATTATCTAACCACTCTATACTAAGTTAGATAAATATTTCTCCAATCAATACACTGCCTGCTTATCTCCTGAGCACTGTGCCATTTTTAAGCACCAGATTGGGCGGGGGAGGGGGCCCTGTCAGGGCCTGTTTCCAGGGCCTTTCCCCCTCCCTCAAGCAAGCTGCCAAGGCACCCTACAGATATCTTAGTCTGTACAAAGTGCACTGTCTTATTTCTAATGGCAGGATGTTTTACAAGACGGAAAACCCTGATGGTCACTCCATTACTTTGTTGGCCTACTTTCCTTTTACCAGTGATCAATCCTAGCATAATTGCTTTCTCAATTCAGTTGGACTGCATGATCTGGCCAAAGAAAGTGAGCCAGAGTTTCATGATTTTGTCTACCAGTGATATATTACCTGCTATTAATATTATTAATATTATAATATTAATATCTACATTTTTTCAATTACTCTTGAATTTTATATAATTCAAGAGCCTTCGGGGAGGGCAGTATATAAATGTAATAATAATAATTAATTAATAAAATTTATCTCACCCCATGCTTCCTGTATTTTATAGCATTTGGATCTGCTGTTTAATCAATAATGTCTTCGTGTTTATCCAGTGACGTTCCAATGTATGAATCTGACAGTGGGTCCTAGTACACAAAAGCTGCTCAGGCTTTAAAGTGCCACAGCATTTCTGGTTATTTTGTTACGGTTGTTTTCTATCCTTGAGGGACATTTCTTACATCACATTTATAGAATGTATCTTAAAAATATTCTAAATGTGCATATAAAAATGTAGTTATTATCATGATGAATATGTATTGTATCATGATGAATATATATAGTATAGGTGTAATAATCAAGAAGCTAGAACTGGACATAAGTTCCTACTCAGCCAAAATGCAACAGAATTTCCCACAGAGTAAAGCAACCAATCAGATGCCCCATGCAGGACTTCTCAGACATGAGAGAATCCCAGATAACTTCCAGCATTAAGGCAACTAACCATAATTAAAATTTAAAAGACAAAACATGAAAACAAAAAAACAAAACTGAAACATAAGTTGAATAGATTTCAGGTCCTGTTGGACTTTGAGGTACAGGCCTTATGCCCCTTGCACATGTGCACACCCCTAAGCTGTGGAGCCTCTAAGCCCCAGCCCTGTGGAGCCTCTAAGCAGGGCATATAATAATACTAATAATTTCCAGGTTTCTCTTGTCAGCAAAATCATCTCTCAGTGTGGAGATTCCATTTCCCTTTGTCAATAGCTAGCAGCTACTGAATAAACCTTTTAACAAATGTTTTTAGCCCTTTAACACCACAGTCCTAAAAACTTTACTGGGAGTAAGCTCCATTGAATAGAAACCGAGTACATTTTCTTAGGACTGTACAGGAAACATATTTTTAGGTTAGCAGCTGTTTGAACATCCTGTGAAAATAAATCCTCCAATTTCTAATGTTTATTTTCTCAGAGCTGTTCCTCCTTTTCTTCTTATACCCATCCCAGAAAGCTAGCATGAGATATCCGTGAGCAGCAGTATATAAATATAATTATTTAAAAAATAAAATAAACCCTGGCCTGACTGTTTTATTCTTTCATTCTAAGATGCTCTGTACTGTTAATTTAAATTGCTGTCTTTAGTCCCTTTTCATCTCACTTCCCAAGAAAGGAAGTGGGGATAGAATGATCATATACATAATCAGCTGCATGACAAGCCAGTTTTGGGAAACAGCTCTCTGTGTGATGTCTCCTGACTTGTTGAGGCTGTAAACAGGAACTCTCTTTACCATAGAGTTAGTGAGATAGACAGGGACACTGACCGCTCACCTTTGATCTCACTGACCTGCCCCTAGAGATTCAAATGGGTAGCCATGTTGGTCTGAAGTAGCACAATAAAATCAGAGTCCAGTAGCACCTTTAAGACCAACAATAATCTTTGTTGGTCTTAAAAGTGCTACAGGACTCTTATTTTACTGTCCCCAGTCTGTTTCTCCTCCTACATCTC
This sequence comes from Paroedura picta, assembly GCF_049243985.1. Lineage (NCBI taxonomy): Eukaryota > Metazoa > Chordata > Lepidosauria > Squamata > Gekkonidae > Paroedura > Paroedura picta. The sequence continues at coordinate 78,457,571 of NC_135370.1, read as the reverse complement.
TCAAGCCTACAACATGAGGGAAGAGAGCTACCTCAAGCATCTCTCTCCATCCAGCTATTTAGAATAGGAACCTTATCTTTACCTCTAAGTATGTAGTATTATATTCCTTATTAAATAGTTATTATATTAGTTAAGTACCATGTTTGTGAACGTGTCTGTTTTTTTCTCACCACACGTACTCTGCCTCCCACTGTGTTACTTGCCATACACTTTGCTAAATTTCGGGATATTAACACTTTACCAATGCTTAATATCCTTCACCAGTAAGTCTCTTTAAAGAGACAAGGTAATCGTACACAGAATGAATTAGGAGCCAGAGACCTGATTTTTTTCTATTCCAGAATATCTTAACTTCTGTCAGTTTGCCTTGTTTTCAAACAGCTGTTGAGCTATCCTGCCAGGAGAAGGATTACACAGATGATCTCTCTGATCCTGTTGATTCTTGGTTTGAGAAGGATGATCCCATTACAACAGAGTTTGCTGTAGGGGGCCTTGGTTAGCACAAGTGCAGATAGCAAAGAAGGGACCCATTTTGCTTAGTTCAGGTTTTCTCAACAGGGGTTTTGTGAAAACCTGGGTTTTCCTGATGGCCCCAGGTTTTTCCAATTGGGTGACCAAATATGGTTATGTCGACCTGCCCCCCCCCCCCCATTATGGCCAATGATGGGCCTGGAGGGTGTGGAAAAGAGAGGGCCCCCAGTAAAAATTGTTTGCTGGATGAGGGTTGTCACATGTGGTAGCAACTGGAGCCCAGAGAGGTAAGTACTTTCATTTTAACTTAACTGCTTGGGGGGGGGGGGTCGCTAGACTCTCTGGCATTGGGGCAGGAAGCAATGGAGCATAATGTCAGATACAGTGAGAGTCTTTTAGTGATGTCACTTCTGGTGACCTGTGACCTCCAGGAGCATGGCAGGGAGGTGTGGCCTGCTGACATTATGTCCAGGGTTTTTCAAAGCCTAATGAATGTTTCAGGGGTTTCTCAGCAGTAAAAAGGTTGACGAAGGTGATCGTGTTTAAAGAACTAGGCTAGCCTATCTTTAACAAGCACAAGGTAATGGTAAAAGGATGTTTATTTGAGAAGAGGTGAAAACATTTGTTGAATTCCATTGGTTACAAGGCGGCTCTCTTGGGTACCTGCACAAAGTTCATCCATGTCCTTGGAGGCTATTAGAGCATGCTAAGGCACACAACAATCAAGTTGCTCAGTGAATAAGCAAAACTGTTTTGGAACAAGGCAGTTTGGTGTAGTGGTTAGGAGTGCAAACTTCTAATCTGGCATGCCAGTTTTGCTCCCCCACATGCAGCCAGCTGGGTGACCTTGCACTGACCGAGCAGCGATATCAGGGCTCTCTCAGCCTCACCCACCTCACAGGGTGTCTGTTGCGGGGAGAGGAAAGGGAAGGTGACTGTAAGCCTCTTTGAGACTCCTTCAGGTAGAGAAAAGTGGCATATAAGTGCCAATTTTTCTTCTTCAAGTGAGGAACATATAGGAAATGCAGACACTCCTTGTCTACCTGTAACCATTTACCATATTTTTAATGATTTCCTTTTCTATGGCGACAAGGTTTATGGGCTTTTCCTAACATTTCCTAACATCCCTAAGGTGACTGTAAGCCTCTTTGAGACTCCTTCAGGTAGAGAAAAGCGGCATATAAGAACCAATTCTTCTTCTGCTTGAGAACACAACTGAAAAGAATGGCTATGATCACACAATAACACAATATATGTCAGTACGAGAAAATGTTCCATGTCCATATAAACATATCAGCCATAGCTAACCATGGACAGAGTGCTAGGCACGTGTGGGACACTGGAGCACAGCTAGTTTATTGGTTCCTTTGCCCTTCTGTTACTCTTCTACCATGTGAAAATCTTCTCCTTCCTACCGAATGTTTTGGTTTTTATGTTTGGGTATGTGTTTTAGCTCTAGTTTTGTTGTAATGGTGTATTTTGGGATTGGTTTTAAAACATGATTTTATTATGCATGTTTTAATTAGTTAGCCACTTTGGTGGCCTTTATAAGGGCAGAGAGTTGAGACAGAAGTTTTGTAAAATTGAATAAAGGTGTGCATCAACACTTACAAGATAAATGAGCTTCCCATCTTGCGCCAAACCTGTCTGAACTGAGAGCAAGTAAAAAGACTATCTAGAGCAGGGTTTCCCAACCGTGGCATCACAAGGCCATGTGGTACTGTGAATGCCTCTCAATGGTATTGTGACATGAGGAGTATCAAAACTGCAGCTGAGCAGAACATTTCTGAGCAAAGAGGGGGGGAAGTCTGTTTTTTTTTTTACATTTACCCTTATTTGGGCAGGTTGAGCCATCCCCTACCAAAGTGGCCAATGATGGGCCTGGCAGGGGTGGGAAGGGGAGGGGCCCAGCCATTTAAACCTTTGCCAGCCATGGCTTCTCTCACTTCCAGAGGGTGTGACCAGCTGCTATCATTTCCTGGTACTTTGAAGCCTGAAAAATATTTCAGCTATACCTCCAGGGTCAAAAGGTTGAAAAGAGCTGGTCTAGAGGAATGTCACCCCCACTACTGCAAGCTAGATGGAATGTTTTAGCAAGACCCTGTACAACAGATAAGTGGAGGAAGAGTTAGCAGCAGCCTCAGTCCTCTTCCTTTCTCCCAGGAGTCTTCTGCTGGTTTCTGCAATTTTCCCTTCCCAGGAAAGACACACACCAGTCCATCTTCAAATAAGCTGTATTCAACATAGGACGATACAAAACTACTGTTTCCCAAAAGGTAAGGGAAGTCACTGCACGCTCCCAAAGGGATTCTTCTCACTGCTTGCCATTCCCATTGATTGGGTGCTTCTTGTGGGCATCAGACTCCAGGTAAGCCTTGAGAAGGGGCTGGGCATTGAGTCGCTGCACATAGCCAGCCAGGAGGGGAAAAGAAGCCAGGCAGTCAGGTGCCAAGACCAGATGCACATGAAGCATGTCCAGCAAATTATAGTCTGCAAAGGAGATCTGGAGGAAAGTGGCAAAAAAGAAAAGCGTTCAGGAGAGGAAAACCAAAGGCAATAAGTGCAAGACATCAGCATAATAATTGCCACCATTGCAATGTTTCAGTGCCCTGGTTTGTTTAGGCAGGAGGCAGGATGTGTTGTTCAACCCTAATGCACCATACTACAACAACAAACACCAGTCACACTGAGTATTTTCCAGTGCTACACTTTGCAGGGTTAAGTTTTTCTAAGCTCATGGTCTTCATTGGACTGAGAAATATCTAACGCTGCTCAAGACTGCAATATTCATTTTCTACTGAACCAGTTCCCTCGGACAGTTTCGGGTGGGGCTGTTTGTGTACCAAACAAGGTTTTTTAGAGGTCATACTTGCCAGATCCTCGGCTGGGGTGATCTTCTGCTAGGAAAAAGGCAGAGCCATGTCTGAAATGCCATAAGGCTGCAGAAAGGCCCAAAAACAAGTTTCCTGGGAATTACAGCTTTCATAAAAAAACAAAACCGCCTGGGCACAGGTAGACAGTGATGCATTTTGCTACTGAAAGGCAGAATAAGATTTCCATGCACTGTGGTGGGATTCAAGTGCTTGGCTGAAGTTGTCCCTCTCCACAACTGAGCAAGTGCAAAATAGTAAAAGTTGCAAAATAAGATAAATTGTGCATATGTTTGCATTATCTACATGCAGAATTCATTTTTCTTCCATGAATATCTGGCTTCCCTGGACAGGGAAAAAATGACTTCATTGAACACGCAGCCTTAAATACGAGACTGAGATGTCGTCTGTTGAGTCGCAATAAAACTGACGGGAACTCCTTCCATGTTCCAGCAAGATACGAGCAGGTGGTTTGCCATTGCCATCCTCTGCATAGCTACCCCTTGTCTTTCTTGGTGGTCTCCCACCCAAGTACTGACCATGGCTAACCCTGCTGAGCTCCCTAGTCCCAATGAGCCAGGGCTGGTAGAAATAAAAGTAGTGGCACCAAGACTCTCACAGGTATATGGAACGCATGCCCGCTGCAGAGTTCTTTGATCCATCCCCCTCCCCTCTCCCTCCCTCCCTCTCTCTCGCCCACACTACCCTCCCCTCCTTCCATACCTCTTGTGCCAGGAGGTCCCCAACCTCCTCTGGACTGGAGGGCAGCATGCAGGCTTGAGCCGCTGTCATGGCCCATGTACTGGAGGCCGGCGGCCTAGCCCCCAGGAGCCACACAGTCTGCACCCCAGCCCCTGCAATCCTCGAGAGCGGCACCTCAGCTTGTGGCAGCTTCACAGCCAGTGCTCTGGTCTCCTCCTCCACTGGCCACCTCCTTCCCTCCCTCCCTGCCTGCCTCTTCTGGCACGCTCCCTGGGGGTGGGGTGGGATGCTATAGACATCATGTCTGTGCCCATTTCCTTCCCAGGAGGCACGCCAGAAGATGTGTTCCACATCAAAAAGTTGCAAGGTATTGAAGGAGAGGGTACTGCATCAGATATGTGAAAACTGCGCTTAAGAAAACAAAAGGGAGGTCTATAGTATCTGCAGCTGACATGGTATTCACAGGGAAATTTTATAGATAAGCTCTGCTAAAAAGGTAACACAAATTGAAGTTTGAACATTACTCCAAATCCCAAAGAAGGACTGAGGTGATGATGTGAGAGAAAATCAATAGACTGAATACATCAGAAGCCTTATGAACACAGACTATATACTTTAATCAGTATATAGTCTGTTGCTGGAGACAGCAGAAGTACAGCAGAGCCCAGAGCTCAAGGGAGAAAGTGCCTTACCTTTTTGCCCACAATGAAAGCCTTCCCACCATTATTCTGAGCCAGAAGATTCTCAAAAGGACGCAGCTCCCCTGGCAGGGCCTCGATATAGGCAGCTTTGCCATCCTCCTGCCAAGGGAATAATCAGCATGGAAAACATACCCTCTGCTCCCTTCCCCCCTCCACATACATACAGGCTATTTAACTACCATGATTGGGAAGGAAGATTAGTTAGAAACAATTGGGCTTAAAATTCTGGCCTCTGCTGGAGGAGAGCAGCCATGTCTAGAGGCAGAAGAAGTAATAGAATCTGAATTCCACTGGCTCTTAACAAGGCTTTCCTCCCCCTCCCTTTAGGGGAAGGCTGTTCTACCCATATTCTCAAGTAAAGGAGAAGACCAAACTGGGTGATGGTGGAATGTAGATTCCGCTCTCTTGTAACTTCACTGTTCCTTTTGATGGAATTGGGACAGTTTATATAATTATACCGTTGCGTCAACTGGAATTCGTATTTATTTTTCAAGCTCAAGTTACAGAAATGCAGGCATCCAGCCCATTTCCCCACCACCAAAATCTATAGTTTCTTCACAGACTGGAGAAAGGTTCGCTCTTCCCCCCATTCATCCCCTATTCTAGTCATTTATTGTAAGGTCTTGGTTCCAGTGGTTGAGAAACAAACTCAACCAGTTAAAGACACAACTCACGTAGTTCTGATAGATAAGTCGAGAATACTTCACTCGCAGGTCCTCCACACCATCATTCACCATGTCCAGCAGCGATGCTTCCCGTGCATCTTGACCATAGAGCCCTAAGCAGCAGAATAAAAGGGTTGGCAAGTTTATGTCCAGCAAGGGCCTCTCTCTCACACAATCAAGACATGCAAATACATACAACATAGTTGCCTTTCAGACAACAAGTAAAAAACCTACAATGGTCAAAAGTTGCATCCACTTCTGCACTGGCAGTTGACTTCAAACAGTGAAACCCATGGGACCAACACTCCTTGTCTGGTACATGTTTAATTTTTTCTGTTACAACTTGTCACTGTATGTGATTTTATCCCTTTGATGATCCATTGCCTTTTTATCTGTGTTTTTCTGATAGCTAGTTCAAATAACTTCTACCACCACCTGCTTTACGATGGTAGCTCCAGGGACAAGTTTACAGGCATCAGCTCCCTTGCACAAAAAGACAATATAATTACAGGCATAGATCCCCACATTCCACATTGTCAAGTCTCACCATGATTTCGAGCCAAGTGGCGCAGGATAGCATTCGATTGGTACAGTATGAAGTCCCCATCCTGAAATCTAGGAATCTGCCCAAAGACCTGATGAGAAAGGAAGGGGTGGACGGTTGGGAGTGTTAGTTATGGAAGATCCATCAAACATCCCCAAATGAGATAGGCTACAGCTTCTAATATGTCCTGAGCCAGTTCAAAGAGCTAGGCAGAACCTATGTCTCACATTTCAAGTCCTCAACCAAATAAAACTCAATGCCAAGGACAGTATGACTCACGCATGATTTCTTGAGGTCTCCTTTCTGCCATATCTCCCTAGTCACGACATCTTCTGTCCACTCCTGCCCCTGGTCAGCCAGCAGCATCCGCATGGCCTCACAACGTCCTAGAAGAAACAAACCCAGCAGGCTACATGCAACATGTGTCAGGAAAACAGCTACTACAGGGCAAACATTTCAGGTTACAGGGACTCAAAGGAATCAGACGAGCTTAGTGGTACAAATAACAACTATGGAGCATGAGATGACACTTCCATAGAACTAGAGGACACTATTTGAAGACTGGAGAACAGAACTTAAAACTGCAGGTGGGTACTTATAAATAGACAAAGTTCAGCATATATCTACTGGGAAGATCAAGAACAAAGTTACAAGCTCCATGCTGGGCCTTGTACTATTCAGCACTACAACTTCAGATTGGGATCTAACTGAATATACACTATTTCTAATTTCAGAAGTTCCCATAAGCCATTATATAAAATACGGGGTATTTAAAGAATCAGTACCCTACCCCCTTCTGTACTTTTATTGTTCTCTCCCTCTCACACTTTACAAAAAATATCAGCAATCCCACTCTAACATACATGCCCATCAGCATCACCTCTATGGTAATCCTTACCCAAAAATGTCCCAGTAACATCCATGATACTTACTCATGAGTACATCACTTACTCATCCCTTTCCTGCTTCTCTTATTGTCAAGTTTTAAACTATCCACATCTTAAGGATGGGTGAAACTGGTATGCTTTGTGTACACTACAGCAGCAAACTCCAGGTAAATTATTTGAACCAGCTTCAACAAGAGGAACCTACATGCAGGGTTCCCTGACTACTTGTGTTGTCTTTATGACAACAAATTTCTTGGTGGCTCTAGTTCTGGGCTGAGCAGCCTTCTGCATGGCAGCAATATGAGGGATGGGTGGCTAGGAGGGTGCTCTGGCACCATCTACATTTCTATTCCACTTGTCATGCAGCAGCCCTAATGTAAAGCATAACTGAGCTACGGGATGTAATAAACAAATAAAAAGACTACTCTGGGGTTGGAATGGCAGGACACAGAGTGGAATGATGGTCACTAGGAGTACCATGGGAGATCTGGGCCTGCAATGACAGGCCCTAGGGTAGAATAGCCCCTAGGAGTACCAGAAAGGTTCTGGGCCTGGAGTAACAGGTCTCAGAATAGAATGATTACCCCTGGGAGTGCAACAGGGGACCTGGGCCTGGAATGACAGCCCACGGGAGTGTCACGGAGGATCTGGGCCTGGAATAACAGGACTCAGAGTGAAATGAGTAGCCTAGAAGTACCACAAGGGCTTTGGGCCTGAAATGACCGGTCCCAGAGTATAATTATGCCCCCCAGGAGTACCACGGGGGTTCTGGGCCTGAAATGACAGGCCCCAGACTAGAGAGCCAGTTTGGTGTAGTGGTTAGGAGTGCGGACTTCTAATCTAGCACGCTGGGTTCGATTCTGCACTCTCCCACATGCAGCCAGCTGGGTGACCTTGGGCTCGTCACGGCACTGATAAAACTGTTCTGACCGGGCAGTGATATCAGCGCTCTCAGCCTCACCCACCCCACAGGGTGTCTGTTGTGGGGAGAGGAATGGGAAGGTGACTGTAGGCCGCTTTGAGATTCCTTCTGGTGGAGAAAAGCAGCATATAAGAACCAACTCTTCCTCTTCTTCTAAAATCAGAGCCCCTGGAGGTACCACAACAATTCTGAGCCTGGAATAACAAGCCCCAGAGTGGGTTCCCAGAGGTGTGATACTTCCAGTGGCTATAATTCCACTCTGGGGCCTGTCATTCCAGGCCCAGAGTAATCTGAGTATAATGGAAGATCCATTCCATGTTTTCTTTGCAACTATTTCCCTACTGTAATGTATTTCAATGAGCCTCTTGTGGCGCAGAGTGGTAAGGCAGCTGCCTGAAAGCTTTGCCCATGAGGTTGGGAGTTCGATCCCAGCAGCCGGCTCAAGGTTGACTCAGCCTCCCATCCTTCCGAGGTCGGTAAAATGAGTACCCAGCTTGCTGCTGGGGGGTAAACGGTCATGACTGGGGAAGGCACTGGCAAACTACCCCGTATTGAGTCTGCCATGAAAACGCTAGAGGGCGTCACCCCAAGGGTCAGACATGACTCGGTGCTTGCACAGGGGATACCTTTACCTTTACCTTTAATGTATTTCAAAGGAACCTATGCAAGTCAATTGGCATTCTTGCCTCCCACTATTCCCAACGGGTCTTCCAGCGTTCCCCATGGATTCCAATGTGCATTCTTGTCATTCGTTTTAGTACATCCCCTGAACTACTCCCAAACTCAGTTGACCTGTTGGGGGCATCCGGGCTTCCTGCCAAGTCTGCAACAAACTAGCCCTGGTTAACATGGGTAAAACTTTCCACCCAAATAGGTTTTACTTTCTCCACTGTTCATCCCTGGAAGATCCTGAGATATCGCAGTCCCCCAATACAAGGCTGCAAATTAACGGCGAGTTTACAGATGAAGGAGCAGGGGGTGCTTATCTCAGCCCCTCCTCCCCAAATCCAGATTCTCTGACAAAAGAGGTGATTACCTGCAAAATAAGAGCCTCTTGTGGCGCAGAGTGGTAAGGCAGCAGACATGCAGTCTGAAAGCTTTGCCCATGAGGCTGGGAGTTCAATCCCAGCAGCCGGTTCAAAGTTGACTCAGCCGTTCAAAGTTGACTCAGCCTTCCATCCTTCCGAGATCGCTAAAATGAGTACCCAGCTTGCTGGGGGGTAAACGGTAATGACTGGGGAAGGCACTGGCAAACGACCCCGTACTGAGTCTGCCATGAAAACGCTGGAGGGCGTCACCCCAAGGGTCAGACATGAACCGGTGCTTGCACAGGGGATACCTTTACCTTTTACCTTACCTGCAAGACATTCGTGCGATACTCCCCCCCCCCCCCACTCCACAAGACTTACAGGCCAGCAGGCACGCATTCAACTTCTCAGGCTGTGAGCCAGTCCTCGACCCATGTTTCAAACCTCCCCCAGCCCTTGGTCAAGCCTTAGCGAGACTCTGCCCCGCTCTCTTCCCATTTGCAGCCAGCACACGCAAAGAGGGTTCCCCACGCGGGCTGCCTCGGCGGTCCAGCACTCACCGCGGGCGGGGAAGTAGGTGATCGTGTACTTGCCGGGCACTGGAAGAGCAAGGGAGAGGGGGAGAAAAAGACAGCAGGGTCAGCGCGCCACACGTCGGCTCCCGCACCCCCCCCCCCCCCGGTCGCGCCAGAACCAAGCCTCGGCTAGTCCGGTTCTAGCGAAGAGATTTCACGCAGATTGCCCAGCAGGAAAGGGCTGGCACTCACTGTCGGGCAGGCAACCAGTCAAGGCGAAGGCCAATTCAAGAATGAGAGTTCTTCGCTCCTCCCAACCAAGCAGCCCAATATCTGGGGAAGAAATGCTGAGTCACGCCGGATTAGCGCTTTCCCAAAGGCGCCGGAATGCTAAAAAGAACGCTTTTCCGGGCGGATTGTTTCGGATCGACCTTCAGCCCTGAAGCCGAGAGTCTCCTAGTTGTACGGTACTAGAGCGTCACCTCGGGGGCGTTGAAGGAATGAGAAGGACACAAGGCCCAGGCATCGCCGCCTTCTTCTTCTTCGCAGGGAGGAGGGCAGAGTTCCGACATGCCGGGGGATGTCTGGGCCTGTTCAAAGTGGCTGAAGAACGCGGCGGGAAGGAGGCGGCAGCGGCCCTGAGGTGCTACAGCGGACTTCAGAGGGCCTGTGGACGGTCACGTTTCCGAGAGCTGGAATGAATATCGGGATGTACTGAAAGGAATAACAAGGAAACCACGGGAGACGCTGGAAAGCCCTTCGGAAATAACGGGAGGCACAAATGCCAGTTGACTTGCAGGGGCTCCATTGAAATACATGACAGTAGGAAAACAATTGGAAGGAAAATCTGGAATGGATTTTCCATTACAGCCTGGAATGTCAGTCCCCAGAGTGCACTGATGGTGCCTGGGAGCAGAAGAAGGGTTCTGGCCCTGGAATGACAGCCCCCAGATTGTAGTGATGGTCCCTGGGATTGGAGAGCATTTCTGGGCCTGGAATAACTGGCCCCAGAGTGGAATGACGCCCACTGCAAGTACCGCTGGAGATCTGGTCCTGCAATGACAGACCCCAGAATGGAATGACGCCCGCTGGGAGTACCATGGGGGATCTGAGCCTAGAATGACAGGGTGCAGAGTGGAATGATGGTCCCTGGGAATCTGTATAGTTATTTAGAATCTTTGCTGAGGAAGTGTCCCATCTGGTCTTGCTCACACCTGATGGACCTCAGGAACAGTTGCACCATGTTGGGGACCTCTGCTTTTGATGATGTGTTATTTCATGTGTAAAGATTCAATATCTTATCACTTTGTAGCACAGCACACTTTACCTGTCTTGACAAACGCTTTGACTTCCATTGGCTTGGTAGTATCTCATCTACAAGCAGACATTTCTCTGCTTCCTGTCTTCCCTTTGACACCCCTGACCTTCACCTCTTGACAGACACTCCAACCCTATGCCCACTATGGCGATTACAAGAGGTTTCCCATACAGTGCTAACTGTTGGACAACAGTTGTTTAATATTTACTCTAATATTGCAACACAGGAATATACCTACTGCTGATTTTTTAACATAAGTGTGAGGAATGAGTAGGGAAAATTGGAGAATCATGGTATGTGCCTCAGCTTTTGCAACAGCAAATGAGTCCACACATTTGTCTCTCTGGAAAAAAAATGAACTGCTACATTTTGTCACTAGAGACTTAAAGAATGATTTTCTTTCCCTACTTTTCTACTAGGGTTTGTTAGTTTCACAATTTCACTTGTAATCTGTGTCCTCTGAAAGATTTCTGTCCTCTGGTCTGCTTCCATGTGTTCCATTGTAACAATATTCCTGAGTGAAAAAGACAATCCAGCAGGTAAAGATTACTATAGGGCAAGAATGGCACTATAGCCAACAATTTGAGAGCTTATAAAATGTACATATGGATGTTTTAAAATGTGGTTGTTTTCAAAACCAAGAAACTGCACTCTAATATCCTTGAAGCTATGCGTTGTGTGAAGAAGGGCTTGGGTGGATTGTGTGAAAACACTTGATTTTAAATTTAATGTGTTAAGTAAGTCTTTGTGTGGCTTTCCCTGTCTTTTATATGCTATGTATGACAAAATGTTTAAAATAAAGGGACACTTATTCTGATATGTTATTTAAATTATCTTCAACAGGGACTTGTTTGCATCTCCTCTGCACCCATCTGTTTCTGCCAAGGAAAGCCCGGGAACTAGTGACAGAGCAGCAGCAGCAGTGGACAGAGCAATGGGGATAACTGACAAGGTCTCCACATCACAATCACAGAATGAATCAGAAACTACAGCCTCCTTTCTCTGTATTGCATCATGAAAAAAAATCCCCCCATATTTTGCATTTGGTAAACTGACAGTCTATCTTCGTCAAGTGTTGTTGGACTTTGTGAAATGCTTGTTCTAGGGGTGCCAATGGCTTGTTCTAAAGAGGTCTCTGTGTCTAAGAGCAGCATCATTGGCAGGCATGAGGGAGCGAAGCTGTTATCTAGAAGCCATCTTTCTCCCCAGTGGGGACCCAAAGCAGCCTACATTATCCTCCATTTTACCCTCACAACAACCCTGTGAGGTGGATTAGGCAGAGTTTGTGACTGGCCCAAGGTCACCTTGCAAGCTTCCATGGCCGAATGGATACTGAAACCTGAGTGTCCCAGATCCTAGTCTCACCCTATAACCATCATATCATGCTGAATCCATGCATAGAGATGCAAACCGTAGATTGAGACATTTCTGAAGATTTGGGGATGGAGTCTTAGAAGGGTGGGGTTTGATGAGGGAAGGGATCTCAGTGTGGGCATAGTATCATTGTAGCCGATCTTTCCAAGGGAGCTGATCTCTGTAGCCCAAGGTTTAACTGTAATTCTGAGATATCCAAATCTCACCTGGAGACTGGTATCCCTATTCATTCCATGTTATCTTCTGGTTATCTACTTTCCAATTTCTTCCCAGCATTGCTGTGATTTTTCCAAAAGGAATGCAGTCCGCGTGATTTATTGTTTTGCCCACTTAAAAAAAATCAGTAATGCTATAGTGAAATATGAACTACCATTTTTTAAGCTGGCAGAGGGTCTTCCTGTGGTATGATGGAATGGCAGCCAAGGAAAGCACATAGAACACTGCTATGTGAATGTTTCATTGCTACTATGAATGCCTTTGCAGTCACATCAGCAGCGAATTCACATTGCAGCCACCTACATCTCTTTTCCCTTTTCCAGTCTGGCATGATAAAGGCCAGTTTTTCCATCTTGGCATTAAAAATATTTCTGTTCCAGCATTATATTTTGTTTACTGAAGTATAAAAAGATTTGCTGTTACCAGCAAATTCATTGCAGACTTTTATATTTGTATCTTGTGTCCCAACGACATTGTGTTTGAATCTCTTTTCTAAGATACTATCTGGTAAGTAACACCTGTAATCATAGCCACGTATCTCTAACTGCACAAAGATCTGGCTCCTAAGGGGGAAAAGGGACTCAGAGAGAAAGGGGAAGTTCTCTGTGGTTGAACAAGAGGGAATGATGGTGATTTGTCTCTTTCCAGTTGCCCCCTCCCACCTCTGATGGTACGTCACTGCAAGGACAGCCTCTGCCGAAGATTTCAATTGATGGGCAAGTTCTGGAGGGAATAGGTGGTCCTTTAAATCCCCCTGTCCCAGAGTATGTAGGACTTAAACATAAGAATCCCCATTTTGAATTGTGCCTGCAATCATACGGGCAGTCCATAGAACTTGTGGGTTTGTGCCTGCAGAGGCAGGGGAAGGCTGCATACAGGCTACTTCATGGGCAGATAAGGGATATAGCAAAAATGTCTTGATGTTGTCTTCTGGCCCATGTGAGTTGAGTGTGCTACAGTTCCTAACTGACACAGCTGAACAGTAAGCACCAGGGAGATAGAGTCACGCATTTGTTGAGCCTCACTTCAATAGATTAAGGAAGGAGAGACCCCAGTTCATACCATGCAGATTGCTAAATGCTTTTCATCTTCTGCAGGCAAGACTACATCAGTCTGAAGATCCTTCTGTTGTTCCCTTTCGTATTTCTCCAGGTCAAGCAGGCTCACCCACTCCTGCTGCATAACTGAATTATCCTTGTTTGTTTGTTTGCTTGTGTCTACAGCTTTGCCTGCTTTTCTGCTGGGTGACACCCCCCCCCCAAAGCCCATTCCTGCAAAGCCTTTCCTGAAATGTTACAAGCTCGCAATTCTGCTCCTTCTATTACTAGTTAATCCTCTTCTACTGGCCACCTTTAATCCTGTTACTTTATATTAAGCCTTTGTCTTTTCCACTCAGTTCTACAATGAAATCTGGGTAGGGGCTAGTTCCCTCCTGGGAAACTCTAAGCACACCACAGGTGCAAAGTAGGCTGTTGGTAGCAGTAGCTGCAGCAACAGTGGATGACAAGGAGGCAGGCAATCCGTGCTTCCCTCTAGTATTATTCCCTGGGGAGCTGGATGAACAAGCCGTTGTTATGGCACAGCCCAGCCTCAGACAGGACCCTGGAGATACGATGCCCCTTGTGAGAGGTAACTTGTTCATGGACTCTCATTGGCTCCCCTCTCTCTCTTGGGCATTGTTACTGCCTTTCCCATCTGTCTTATTTGTCCCTGTTTCCCCAAGCTCGTAATTCTTTTTCTTTGCAGATGGTGTCTCCATGGGGAAAAAGTAGGACGACTGATCTAATAGGGAACTATTTTCCATTTGATGAATAACGAAAGAAACTGACAACCCAAATTACCTTGGAATAAAGGTAAAGGTAAAGGTACCCCCTGTGCAAGCACCGAGTCATGTCTGACTCTTGGGGTGACACCATCTAGTGTTTTCTTGGCAAACTCAATATGGGGTGGTTTGCTATTCCATTCCCTAGTCATTACCACTTACCCCCCAGCAAGTTGGGTACTCATTTTACAGACCTCGGAAAGATGGAAGGCTGAGTCAACCTTGAGCTGGCTGCCGGGATTGAACTCCCAGCTTCATGAGCAGAGCTTCAGACTGCATGTTGGCTGCATTACCACTCTGTATCACAAGAGGCTTGGAATACAAGTGTTTAATTCAGGAAGTTCAGAAAGTCTGCATTTTTAAAAAAATATCTGGCTGAGAAGACTCCTTGGCAAATGATTAAGACAAAGAGTTGCTTCTTCATGCCCTCTTAACATTCTGATATTTTGTATGTGTACTAATTTTACCTACATGAAAGCACATTTTTTTTTATTTCCAAGTTATATGCTGTGAAATTCTTCTGCAGTTTGTTTAATTCGCGCACAAATGCCAGGTCCCAGTTGCAAATGGCCATATTGAATTTCACAGTGACAAGTTAGTTACAACTTCCTTAACCCCTGTCAGTTTGAAAGAGACTTAATGCAACTGACTTTGGCCAGGTTGAGCATTCAGCATTTAGCAGCATACTAGATGCTTTACGAGAGCCTCTTGTGGCACAGAGTGGTAAGGCAGGAGACCTGCAGTCTGAAAGCTTTGCCCATGAGGCTGGGAGTTCAATCCCAGCAGCCGGCTCAAGGTTGACTCCGCCTTCCATCTTTCCGAGGTCGTTAAAATGAGTACCCAGCTTGCTGGGGGGTAAACGGTAATGACTGGGGAAGGCACTGGCAAACGACCCCGTATTGAGTCTGCCATGAAAACGCTGGAGGGCGTCACCCCAAGGGTCAGACATGACCCGGTGCTTGCACAGGGGATACCTTTACCTTTAGATGCTTTACACTGATAACTGAAGCAGCATGTCCCTGCTGTCTAGGCATGATTGGATGCCCCCCCCTCCAAGTTTGTTCTCAGTGGCACCTAATGTACAAGACATGAGACAGTGTATTGTCAGGTTAGTTTGTTACTTTCTATGGCTGCTGCAAAAGAGCCTCTTGTGGCGCAGAGTGGTAAGCGGCAGAAATGCTGTCTGAAGCTGTCTGTCCATGAGGTTGGGAGTTCAATCCCAGCAGCCGGCTCAAGGTTGACTCAGTCTTCCATCCTTCCGAGGTTGGTAAAATGAGTACCCAGCTTGCTGGGGGGTAAACGGTAATGACTGGGGAAGGCACTGGCAAACCACCCCGTATTGAGTCTGCCATGAAAACGCTAGAGGGCGTCACCCCAAGGGTCAGACATGACTCAGTGCTTGCACAGGGGATACCTTTACCTTTTATGGCTGCTGCATTTAACTGCTTTTCATGAAATTACTAACATTGCAATCCTATACACAAGGATACATGGGTAGCCATGTTGGTCTGAAGCAGCAAAACAAAAGTTTGAGGCCAGTGCCACTTTTAAGACCAATGCAATTTTATGCTGGGTATAAACTTTTGTGTGCTTCTTCAGAGACATATGTATGTGTAGGTATGTATCTGAAGACATATGCATGCACATGAAAGCTTATACCCAGAATAAAACTATTGATCTTAAAGGTGCCTCTGGGCTCAAACCTTGTTCTAACCCTATACACAATTATCTGAGAGTCTCATTGAACTCACCAAAACCTAATTAAATATGTGCAGGCACAAAGATCCAAAACTCTGAGGAATGGTTGAAGTGCCTTGTACAGAGCCAGACTATTGGTCTACCTAGTCTGGGTCTACTCTGATGAGTCCCACAATAGGTCAAGTAGCGCCATTCTGGGTCAGTTTCATCAAAATGACACAGGGGGAGGCTAAAGTGCCTATCACTCCCCTATGCCACTGTTCTGACCCTGTGATGCTTAGGAAATTAGTTCCCAGCAGCTGCCATCTGACTTAGGGGGATGGGAGTGAGGTCAGCAGATTGTTTTAAAGTCATGACTAGTTTAGCCTTCATGGGCTTGTGACACTCCCAGGTCTCAGGCCGAGGTCTTTCACATCACCCATTATCTGATACTTTTATCTAGAGATGCCAGGGACTGAACCTGGGCCTGCCTAGAGCAGGTGGCCTACCACTGGGAAATATCCAAACCCCCAAGAGGAAGAAAGTGTATAATGATATCCTCCATGTCTCTCCAACCATTTAAATTGCCTCCAAAAGCTGCCACTAATTTAGTTGAGGGGAAAGACAGGTATGACACTTCTTTTATTTATTATTTATTTATTCATTTTTATACTGCCACTCCCAGCATAGCTGGCTTACGTCCCATGTACCGGTTTACATCCCATAAAACATACGAGAAAACATCATTAAAATCCCATTTAAAAAACCAACAAAACAATTACATGAATCCCCAAACTTGTGCTTCCAAATAAGATAACCGGCACATAGGAACCTGTTGCTTCCTCTGGGTCTCAAATGGCAGTTAATGAAGGGTTCTTAGAGGGTATCAGAAAGTTATGATACATACCAGTTTCCACCTTTCGCTGCTTGTTTCCATCTATTGCTGACTCCATCTACAGAAACAGTGACTACTAGACCATTTCTCCAAGAAGAATTTGCCCCTGCCTGGCTTCTCATTGTTCATGGGTTTTAATACTGCTTCTGTGGCTGTGCAGGGGTTGGCATGAGTTTTTGTCCTTTTTGGCCCACGATGAGGGAAAGTGGTAGAATCCACTTCTCAGGCCCAGGTTCAGTCCCTGGCATCTCTAGTTAAAAGTATCAGATAATGGGTGATGTGAAAGCTGCAATGAGATGGCAGGATAATGCAGGAGGGGTCTCCCATCAGGAATTGGCCAATCACACAGTTTACAATTGCTTTTTTACAAGCAGGAGGCGGTGCACGTTCTTTACCTTCATGTGGAAATGGACCTAGTGTTGATTCTCCAGCTTGTGGTATGTGGGAGAAGCATAATCCCAGGTGCAATAAATTACACCAGACAGGAGATGAACTCCTGCATGTCTGCTCCTTCCATTTATTTAAATCTAATTTTTGCAACTTGCTCTCTTTTCTTTTAAATGATTTCCCCTCTTCATTGATCTTTGAAGGCTGTGCCCCCACCAGCTAGAATGAACCACTGCCCTGACTTTTACCTCATCCAAAGATATACAGCATCCTTTTACAGCAAGACCACCCCTACCCAACACATGTATGGGATATCATACTACGTAGTCATCTTTGAATGGGATTTGGGGAACAGTCAGGAAAAGGAAAGAGCCTCTTGTGGCGCAGAGTGGTAAGGCAGCCGTCTGAAAGCTTTGCCCATGAGGCTGGGAGTTCAATCCCAGCAGCCGGCTCAAGGTTGACTCAGCCTTCCATCCTTCCGAGGTCGGTAAAATGAGTACCCAGCTTGCTTGCTGGGGGGTAAACGGTCATGACTGGGGAAGGCACTGGCAAACCACCCCGTATTGAGTCTGCCATGAAAACGCTAGAGGGCGTCACCCCAAGGGTCAGACATGACTCGGTGCTTGCACAGGGGATACCTTTACCTTTACCTTTACAGGAAAAGGATAAAACGTGGTTGGCACATACATTTTCTGGCAGACTAGACATGCCCTTCATCACCACTGCTCTAGAATGTGGTGGGATGTCTCCTAATCATGCCTTTGGCAGTACAGTGGTAGAGGGGAAATTGGCTCAATTGGCATTGATTCAGTAGATGACACTTTCTCAGTACGGAGATAGTGATGAAAAAATTCTTGATTTTTCTGCCTACTGTGCAGCTGTTAAATGCATGGGGGATACATTTCCGCCCAAAGTAACCCACTGAGGGGAAAGTTGATATTCGCTGTAAGAAAATGCGCCATTTAACCTACTTCAGGAGAGGAAGACGTGTCCCATCCCTGTGTGGGAGAGGGGGCAAGATTCATTTCGCAGATCCTTCTTTCAGTTTGCATCCTCGAGTGTTGAGTCTCAGCTCATGCCCTTTGGCATTGTCTGCACTAGGTGGGGTCTGGTTACCATTGTTGCTGGAATGGGGCCAGTTTTGCCTTGAATAAACCATGAGATGTCTGCGCAACAGCACTGGGGGCAGCCTTGCCAGGGATATTTATCTCTGCCATCCGCAGGGCCAGGGAAGCTCCAAGTACCACAGCTGGGGCCCACTGCTCAGGGTCCTGCTGAGGGGTATGCCGGGGAAGAGGCCTGAAGGAGTGAAACAAAAAACCCTAAGGGAGTAGGAGCAAAGGAAAGTCCTTGGAAGTGTATCTGTGGAGAGGCTAAAGGGGTCCCAGAGGAAGAAAAGTCCATTAAATGGAGGTGGGATGCTTGTAAGTTGGTAGAAGGAGAGACAAGAGGCATGAGACAAGTTCACTTAATCCCAAAGGCATCTTTGCTGCCTCTTTTCCTTCCTGCCTTCCTTCTGACAGGTGAGTACCAGAAAAGGCAGGGAACCCTCTTACTGCTCCATCTGTGTCTCTCAGCCTCTTGGGTTTCCAGCTGCGGGGGTTGTTTTACTTCATTTGTATCATTAGCAAAAAGCGGATCCAAGTCAGGTCGTGTGTCTGACCTGATAAGCTCAGATTCCCTCCCCAGCCTTCTTTTTCAATTTCACTCCAGGCAATTATAAGATGACTTGATTAGTTTTGCACGGTAGGCTGGGGAAAGCAGTTGGAGAGCAGACGACCCCTCTGCTTCCCCTTCCCATGCAGGTCCAGGGACCTGGGGGACATAGGGGGTTGATCCCTTAAGCGGATTTGCAAGGGACAGGTCTCTGAGCTGACAGCAAAGAGGGAGGGCACGTCCAGGAGCGAGGGAAGTGAGCAAGAGCACGAGAGAAAACCAGGGGGAGAGCAAGGAGTTGAGGGACCAGTCAGAGAAGTGGTCTGAGAAGGAGAAAGAAGAGGGAAGGAAGAATGCAGGAGGGAGTGAAAGAGGAAGTGGTATAGAAGGATGTTTGTGGTACCTCAGAAATGGGAATTTCAAAATATGGCAATCAATGGGGAGGGGAGTATGTGTTTGAGAGGGAACTACAAGGAAGAAAATGTGTGTGATGAAAGTACAAGAGTAGTGTAGCAGCTCAGAATAATTTGGCTACCAGAGGGAACAGGACGGGAAGGTGGACCACACGGAGCTGTGTGGAAGCACAACACCAGGAGAAAGCTACAGAAGGCCAGGAATGCAGTGAAGCATGGCAGGGAAACATGGAAATAGGGCCAGAAAAGAAGGGGAGAAGAGGAATTAAACCTTACTGAGGGGTGTGTGTGTCTGTTTGTGTGTGTGTCTTCTGGAGAGACAGAGGAGTACCAAAAGCTTCAAGGAAGAAGAGCAACTCTTTATCAGCTCTCAACATGTTCTTTTTTCTCCGGGAGACTCAACGAATGAACAGTGAGGCACCAGAGTTACAGCCGTCCCGTGCCCTCTCTCGAAATGGCTTGCACCAGAGGTCCAAGAGTGGGCATTTCCACAGGACTGGCAGTCGGCCCCAAGTCGGAGACAAGCGGCATATGGAGCAGACCAGGTCAAAGAGTACTTCTGAGACAGCAACAACAGCTCCTTTTACAGCCCTGCTTGGCACCCACCATGGAGTAGATGAACCAAGGGCTGGAGCCAGTTCCAAGGATGAGCCATTACAAGGGGCAGGAGTGAATTCAGCTCCCACAGAAGAAGAACACCCAAGTTTCTGGGAGATGGAGCCTGTCCTCACCTCAGTCTTTGGGCAGGTAACCGGTTTGAGGGGAAAGGGGCATAGGACACCTGGCAAGGTAACATAGAAGGCACTCAAAAAAGAAGTGATGGTTGAAAGGTGGGGTAATGGCATTGTGGAATGCTGTGAAATAAGGGATATTCCTCTGATGGCAAGGGACTTTTGTAGCAGGATTCCAGCCACTGCCTGCTGAAAATTTAGCTTTTTCTTTCCCTCAAACATATGGCTGAAAAGAACATTTCTACATCAGGACATAATACTGATGTCTAAGACAGAGGTGCAAGTAGAATTACAGACCCTGGAAAAGGGCTCTTGATTATAATTTAGGCCTTTCATTCCCTAGGGTGGGCAGTGGAAGAGCCTCCTAAGATCAGGATCTGCAGTTTAGGCATCAAAGCTACCTGGTTACCAACTGGAGCTGAAGATCTCCCAGAATTATAAATGATATTCAGATAACGGAGATCACCTCTTCTGAAGAAAATGGTTGCTCCAGAGGATTAATGATGGCCTTATCCCCCACTGAGGTCCCTCCCCTCCCCAACCCCTCCCCTCCCCTCCCCAGGCTCCACCCCCCCAAATCTTTGGGAATTTTTCAACAAGGATGTGGCCAGTGAAGGTTCCTTGCCATCAGTGAAGGTTCCTTGCCATCACTGCAGTCTTTGAGGAAGCCTTGACAGCAAGCACCTAATCTGAGCATATTGGTTGTTGTTTTAAGAGATAGTTGTTATAAAGCTGACTGAGACAAGGTATTATGTAAATAATCCCCAAGGAACTCATTTGCAAAGGCAACAACATCCTACAGTCCTGCTGCTTTAATGTGGCCTCATGAGATGGACCAAGACATACTATATTGCTTTACCATTTAAACTTGAAATTCACAGCTACAGTGGTGAGGGGAGGCTGGAGATAGCTGTTGACGGTAGGTCTGGCCCCAAGGGATTTTGGCATATAATCATACTATTACTTCAGCAGCGTCAGGTGGTTAGCCGTGTTGGTCTGAAGCAGCAGAACAAAGTTTGAGGATCTGAAGAAGTGTGCAAGCACCTGTAAGCTTATACCTTGGAGAGAAGGTGCTACTGGACTCCAACTTTGTTCTACTACTTTGGCACTCCCCCTCCCCCCCTCCCCCATATAAATACAACGAATTCATTTCCGTCTTGTGCCCTTGGTGGTGGCCCAGCCCACCTATATGGTCAGCTGGCCTTGGCTGGCTGTCATGACAGAGCAGCAACTAAGAGGGAAGAAGCCCCAAAGATTTACCAACAGGCACTGAAAAGTGATGTTGTAGGCTGGGTGAACTCATTCAGCACCCAGCAAGTGCACAGCAATTAACTACTAGCTAGTAGCACCGCCCCCAGGACAGCAGCCACACACACAGACTTCCTCATACCTCTAATGTCTACCTCTCAGCGTCTACAGCGAAAGATGTGGGTTATCTGCTATTAAAGGCACAAATCTGGAAACAGAAGGGTTCAGTTGGTGCCACCTAGTGGCCTAGTTTAGTCATTGTTGGGGAATCCACTGGGCATGTCTGAGGTGGGGGTGAGTGGGTTGCTGTTCATGTTTCTGGGTTGTTCCAGGATGGAAACCTGGCTGAGGCCTAATGATGTACATCAGCAACCAATATAGTTATATCCAGTCTGCTTGCCTGATTTGAGCTTCCTGCATAACATGGGACTCATAAGGTTTGGAGTCCACCCACCATGTACACATATGCATGCTACAAAGCTGATGGAGAAGGGAGCACGAACGGTCAAATAGGGATGAAGGATTTATAAATTCCACCTGTCATAGAGGTGGAAGGGGCCACACACGCCATCTAGTCCAACCCCTTGCTCAATTCAGGATCAGCCTAAAGCATCTCTGAAAAGTCTCTGTCCAGCCACTGCTTAAAGACTGCCAGTGAGGAGGAGATCCCACCTGCTTAGCCAGCCAATTTCAATGCTGAACTACTCTGTGAATCCCTCCCCCCCCCCCGCTGGTACAGTTATACATTTAGTTAAAACCCATTACTGCAGGTCCTCTCCTCTGCTGCCCACATGAACGGTTCCCTGCCCTTCAAGTGACAATCTTTCAGATACTTAAAGGACAGCAATCATGTCCCCTCTCAACCTCTTCTTCCCCAGCTGAACATGCTCAAGTTCCTCAGTCTTTCCTCACAGGACTTGGTCTATGAGTTAAAATTCTCATTTGGTATTTTCCCTTGAATTCTACAGTCATGACTGCTTTGTTCTGTAATATAATTAAATAATTCCCAAGATTTTCATAAATGGATTCACATGAGGAAACCTCTCCAGAAAAGGAGATATTGTATTTATTTATTTATTTATTTATTTATTTATTTATTTATTTATTTATTTATTTATTTATTTATTTATTTATTGTAATTAAAACATGCATGCAGTAAGGCTTCCCTCATAATGCGGGAATCTTCCATCACTGTTACTATGATCAAGTGATACAGCACAGCAGCACTAGCTTTTAAGCAAGACTCCCTGAAAATCAGGTCAGAAGCTTCTAAATTCCCAGGGCAAAACATAGTGGTGATTAATCCATGCATGCCTTATTGTAGGACTGGGGGGACGGGACAGGACACAGACACACATAAACTTGCAAATGTGCATAACTATGCAATTAATTCACTCAGCTAACTTATTCTGCAGATGGTATAAGCTTCAAAAGGAGAGTGCTGAAACTTGATCAACAAAGTACTTCTGGGTACTGGTGGAAGTCCATCAAATAGATCCTGTCTTGATTGAAGAACATGCTGATTCCTCCCTTTAGGCAAAGTCAATTTTCAAACAGATTTTCAAACATGTGCCAAAGAGCAAATGCACACTAAACAACATGCACCAAAAGATCTGTGACCACAGCCCATCTAAAATTTAAACTGATGATCATTTAGGGCTCCTCCACCACACTGTTGTTGGATAGGAAGCTTGGGAGGAGAGGTCTGAGTTGCATGAAAAATGGCCTGTGCTGGGTGGCTGGAGCTGAACTGGCAAGCAAGAGTTACTGGGGGGGGGGGAGAGGGGGGTTGCTTTCCCCTCCATTTGTAGAATTTCTAGGCCTAGGGCCCAATTATGGGAACACTCAGCTCGCTGGTCACAAAGCACACATTCTAAAGCTGAAATGGATTTGCTCCCCACCATATATTCTGATGTATTGCTGGGGGGGGGGGGTGTAAATACCTTGTTGAAGCAGCACATTCTGCAACATCTGATTTGGACATTTTGGGGGAGAAGTAGATCACAGATACTTTTATAGTATTGAATAATCTGTCACCTGTTCTGATTGTTTGCTAAAAAGAAGAGGGCCTGAAGTGGTTAATTTCTGAGGTTTTGCATGCTTCAGGCTGGATCTTTTAAAAGGGAGTTGAAGGTAGTGTGATGCTGTCATCTCCATTTGTTTTAGATACCTGCAAATCCCGTTCAGTAAGGTAAAGTAGTTGGGCAGAGAAAAAAGGATGGCTCTTTATGCTCTTTATCACACCAATTCTACATTTTTGAAAAATGAGCTAAAAGAGCTCCAAGTGCTGCAAAGAAACTTCTGCTGTTGCTGAAGGAAACTGTGCAGTAGACCTTTTCTTTTATTATATTTTCGAGGTTTTCAAGGGAAGTGAGGGCAGGCAAGTGTGCTAAGCAAAGTGACCAGGGTGTATTATGCATGGAAGGAAACCTCTCAAAAAGATGTTTTATTTCTGCACATGGGACCATTTTCGCTGTGCAAAACCCATCACATTATTTTTGATCATTTTTGATTATGCACATCTTAATAGTGATTTTAAAACAAACCTTGTAGAGCCCATAATCATTTTCATAGATAATGGGTAGGACTCTATGTTAATTTCCCAGATCTGACTGTAAAGGAAATGAAAGTGTTCCTAAGATTACAGCATATATTTGAATTTCAAACCGCTCTCTTCCAGTTTCTGTCCTGCTCTAACAGCATTCACAAGTGATGCATTAGAGATTAAAAGTTGTTCTTACTGTCACTGGTGATAATACCCGATGAGTCTATAAATACAGTGGATTCTACTAGCTGGTTCACATCTTGCACCCAACTACTAAGTCTGACTGACAATCTGAGTACTGCAGGCCCCCTACCTCATTTCCCACCTCCCTCCTCTGCCCGGTAGTGTTGTCAGAGCTCAGCAAAAGCAGCCACTCCCTGGAGCAAAGATTTGAGAAATCTCAGTGATTGGCAAAGGAGATTATGGCCTCCCTACTCTTAGAAAGGGGAGATGCTGGTGGGCTCCAGCCCCTGATGACTGCCTGTGTCTCTGAGCCTGAGAGGGGCTTTGGGGTGGTGGCAAGGATGAAGCAGGGATGGGACTTGGCTTCCTGGAGTGAGGCAGGCCTGAACTGCTATAAAGAAGAGCTGTCTGTCCCCCATTTTCTGCTTTAGCACCATCAATGATTGAGTTGCGTATAATCCTGAGGATTATGGCTCTGGCCCACGCCCTCCCCCTCCCCTGCTCTGTTCACTTTCCCTTAATATTCTGGAGATATTCAACAATAAAAACCCTGAAAATCCCCAAAGCGTCTAAACCTCCCAGGAAGAGAATCACTTGTTACTATTAAAAAAACACCCTGCCATCGGTGCCAGCCGCCTCCAGCCCCATACTATGCTCCGCAGGATGGGGGGGCCTTAGCTACCATGGGCAACTGTACCAAAACCCCAGGCAGGCGGCTCTCCAAGGTAGGGGGAGAGGTTGGGAGGGAGGGTGGCCCCTTTCATCTTTGTGCTGAGCCATGCTGTATTCCTGTCTGTGGCTGGTTCTTCATGTGTCTGTCTGTACTCCCTTCATTCCTCAGACCCTGCATGTTGATCTCTGTCAGTGGCTGAAGTCCTGCGCTTGAGGTTCTCCTGTGGCTGAGACGACAGAGCAAAAATGTGGTACTTGGTGGCTAGACCTCTGTAGTACCACATCCTCAACCACACAACCTCAGGTTCACTTGGCCAATTCAGTCATCCCCAGGTCCTCTTCCTGAGACATCAGATTAATATCAAGAGGTCGGGTGTCTGCCTGGGTGCAGTAGGTCCCTTCAGCCCACCCCTCACCCACAATTAGCCCTTCTTAGATCAGTATCTATGTTCTCTTTTATTCAAGCCATTCAATGTTTATCTCCCCTCCCCATACCTTTTTGGTACGTTTTTGAGGCCTGAATTGGATTTGGGTAAACTGAGGTAGAACAAGACTGGAATTGCCATGTTCAAGAGAATATAGACACTGCAGGAACTGCTTATGGCTGTTAATGGCATCTTCCATACTCCTGTATGTTCTGGAGAGTCAGTTTCTCAGTGTCTGAGGCTGAGAAGAACACTAAGTGTGGTATATGTACAATATATGTGTCTTTCTTTTTATATTGGTGCCAAAACATGAGCTAAGCAGGGGCAGGCACTGGTGTATCAGTGTGCGTATGTATAGGTCTTAGTAGTAGTAGTAGTTAATAGAAATTGTACGATGCTGTATCATTTTGGTTCCAAGATGTGTATCATTTTGGTTCCAAGATGTGAAAGAAGTAATCCACAGACTGTGGGTGTGCATTGGATATGTTCACTTAGGAATAAGTATGCCTTGGAAAATGCTGATGTTCTACTAAATTGAAACAGCAGTCATTCTAGTGGACAAGTAAAAGACGAGGTCTAGATTAGGTCCACCAGTCATTGATTCGGATCCTTGAATTCAATTGCAATCAAGGGAATGTGAATACAAACACAGGTTGTAGCCTGTAGGACCAGTATTTATTTTGTAAAAAGAAAATATAAGAAAATATAATATAATAAAATAAATATAAATAAAATAAAAGGTGTAAGTACTCATATATATGGTTGCAGTGATTTCCAGAAAATCCCCCCCCATAGGACTGAGGAGGGCCCTCCAAAAGGTGCTGGTACTGTACACCCACAAGTACTACCGCTCTATTAGAAGTATCACTCTCGTGACTTCTCAGACAGACCCAACTCGGTGTAGTGGTTAGGAGTGCGGACTTCTAATCTGGCGAGCTGGGTTTGATTCTGCGCTCCCCCACATGCAACCAGCTGGGTGACCTTGGGCTCACCACAGCACTGATAAAACTGTTCTGACTGAGCAGTGATATCAGCACTCTCTCAGCCTCACCCACCCCACAGGGTGTCTGTTGTGGGGAGAGGAAAGGGAAGGCAAATGTAAACCTCTTTGAGACTCCTTTGGGTAGAGAAAAGTAAATTAAAGGTATCCCCTGTGCAAGCACTGGGTCATGTCTGACCCTTGGGGTGACGTCCTCAAAAATTCCCTCAGACATTCATAGTTTGGAGATATGGTGATAATTCTCTGTGGGTCTCCATGGTGAGCTGATGACTATTCAGTTAGTTTGAATCAATAATGCAGACCTGTTCTGACAGACCAAAAATGCCAAGAAATGTTAGTGTAAGAGTGAGCTGGTGGATGTGTATAATGATTACTGCTCTATACCTGAATGTTGGCTGCTGGGCCATATTTCTGTGTATGCCATTTGCAGTGAGCATCACTTATCATTGGCATAGCACACTGATGTATTTTTGTGGGTGCTATGAATGGAGGGGAGTGACTTGGCTACAACCTTAGTGGAGGTGCCTATGTGCATTCCAAAAGGGATTCAGGCATGTAAGTTTGTGATTGCTGCTTGTGATTTGCCATCTGTGACTCATAACAGGGTTGGACATTGTGTATAGATCTAACTGTAGTGTTTACCTAGTAGGCCGTGGTGTTGAGTTGGTGAGATAAATTTACAAGTAAGGAACATGAAATGTTTTCAGGCACCTATTTCTATACCTTCAGTGTCCTGTTCTTTTCAGTGTCTGGTCCTTGCTTCTTTTGTCTTCATCCCTTCTTTAGAATTTCCTGGGGGTCATGGCCCTAACACTCAGGCCTTGTGGGAAAGGGAGGGGAAATGGTGCTCTCTAACAAGATTTAGCTAATTGCAAGCTATACCACAGGAGAATAAGCATCCCTCAGAAGCTCCAGGCTCTCCAGCCTCCACCAGCGACCTGGACGATATGGTTGATGGCACCCACTATCCGCCATTGCAGAGTTATTCAGTGCTGCACGGGTTGGTGGGGCCAGCCTGCATCTTCTTGCGCCAGAGCATCGCCATCACACAGATCGTACGTATTTCCTTTCCATCCACACATTACTTATATGGCACAACCACGCATTGCACAGCCTCCTAAGGTGTGTGTGCTACTCCTGCACACTGCCACCATTCTGTCCCCTCCCACCACCTAGTGGAGAATTCTGCACTGAAGTGTTATTCTCAGGTTTCTTCATGCGTCATTATTTCCTCCATGGAACCTAATCTACACATAGAAATCAGAATGTACACCGTAGCATGAAACATACAACATAAGTGTCATAAGTTAAAAATTTAATGTAAACTGCCAGGAGCCGGTCAGGACGTGAGTGGCGGTATACAAGTCAAATAATAAATAAATAAAATCAAAAAGTATTCAGCAAGGAGATGACATGTGCAGTGGCTGTTCAATCCATGTATTTGTGGGGGGAAATAGTAATGCCACACAACTCATGTATTACAGCATACAAATCTTTTCTTACATGGAGACTGGCTAGTGGAGAGGTTGCTTCACTGAATCCATTTCACACACGACAAGAGCCAGACAATGTGGCCTGTTTGGATTATGATAAAAAGCAGTAATACTTAGCAGTTATAGAGTGCTGCAAAGAGTTCTGAGTGCCTCACATACATGATCTTGCTGTGATCCTTACAACAGCCTTCTAGGGAGAATGAGGGCAGTGGCTAAGTGATGTAGTGGATCAAGTGCTGCTCTAAGACTGGGGAGACCTGAGTTGTATCTCAGCTCCGCAGTGAAGCTTATGGGTGATTTGGGGCCAGTCATTATCTCTGTCCTTAACCAACCTCACACAGAAATGTTGTAGGAATAACATTTGATGTTCTGCCCCCAACCATGCTTTCTACCCTGGAGGAAGGGTAGGATAAAATCTAATAAATAAATTAGCATTATCCTCATATTGCAGATGTGTCTTTCTGCAGAGGAGGGACTTCCTGACATCTATAGTCATTGTATGCAGAAATTATACCTCTAAGCGGAACCAAATTCTGGTGCATCATTAATCTGGAGGGAAGAAAGGTGACATGGTATAGTCCAATCTTGTCAGATTTCAGAAGCTAAGCAGGGCTAGTGTCTGGAAGGGAGGCCGCTAAGGAAGATTTTGCAGAGAAGGGCATTGGCAAACCACTTCTGCTTTTCACTTGCCTTGAAAGCCCTTGCTGGGGTCACCATAACTCAGCTCCAAATCACAAGTTTGGAGTAGTGGTTAGGAGTGCAGACTTCAAAACTGGTGAGCTGGGTTTGATTCCACGCTCCTCCACATGCAGCCAGCTGGGTGACCTTGGGCTCGCCACAGCACTGATAAAGCTGTTCTGACCGAGCACTAATATCAGGGCTCTCTCAGCCTCACCCACCTCACAGTGTATCTGTTGTGGGGAGAGGAATGGGAAGGCGACTGCAAGCTGCTGTGAGACTCCTTTGGGTGGAGAAAAGTGGCTTATAAGAGCCAACTCTTCTTCTTCTTCTTCTTCTTCTTCTTCTACTACTACTACTACTACTACTACTTTAATACACAGGGCCAGTTTATCCATGTAGTAATGTACAGCTACAGGCCCTGTGCTTCTAGGGGCCCCCCATGTGGTGCCCTTTCCCTATTTAAGAACACTTGGAGTGACATCCTTTTCCACGGTGGGGGCCCTTCCACCCCCTGCCATAATTGCACTCTGCTAGGGCCCCACAAATCCTTAAATTGGTTCTGGTGCTACAGGCCCCGCAAATCCTTAAACCACTCCTGTACCTACATAGATATTAAACTGAAATCCTAGGCTAGTTGGTTTAGGAATAAATTCCAGTGAACACAATGGAGTGTATTTGCAATAGGAGCAAGCTACATAAGGGAACAGAATTCTTAGAAGGAACAGGCTGGGTGAGCAATGTTTTCTTATTTGGGGGATACATAAATCAGTAGCAGAAGGTATTTGGCCTTAGAATGGGTGAAGCTAGACAGATTAGCTATCACTTTTTAAACCAGCTTCTACTTTCCTTCTTTTGCCAGGACAGAGACCTGCGACCAGAAGAGATTGAAGGTAAAGTTGACGACATTGTCACTGTTGAACAATTAAATCAAAGGAGACCATTTCCACACACACACACACACACACACACACTGACTTGGTGCAATATTAGCCTAAGAACAAGATATCCCAGGAATAACGCGACCTGCCCTGTAAAGCGATGACATTCTGGTTTGGTGCATCCTTGCAAGTTTGGTGCATTCTTTGGTCCATCCAAACTGCCCCTTTGGTAGTCAGTGCCGCAGACAAGAAGAACTTCATGATCATGATTCAGTCCATTTGAGGGAAATATATCACACACATACCCAAATCCCCACATAATACATCCCTTTCCTAAGTATAGCTTCCTGAACATCTGGGTCTACATTCAAGTATCAGATTTAAATATTCCCATGCAGTAGGTCCTGAACCAGAAAATTCCTTGATCATCCCATGTTTTTTTGGTCTGATCAGTCAGGGGGCTGTATGTCATTCGGCTACCTTACCCCCATTTTAATGCTCTGCCTTGCCACCATTTCCCATGTTTAGTCTGGGGGGTTGTCTCTTGCCCATCACCGAGTCTGGAGGGAATCCACCAGATACCTGATTTCAAATTATGCATGAAAGTTTAGATGGGGCGCACACAGAGATTCCTGATCCTATGCTCTTCCAGGCATATCCATCAGTATTATTCCACTGAATAAGAGCTCAGAGCTAGCTCCCAGATGAAACAGGAATGTTGCTAAAGTACAGTTCCTCATTTGTGATTCAGCATAATCTCAGGCCTACTGCCCAGTTTCCCTGTTTATTTATGTGCTTTCTGAAAGATTCTTCAGTTCCTGATTTGCAACAGACTTGGAAGAATTGTGAATAAGATTCTTTACTGCATTTCTTCTTCCAGAGCTAAGGGAAGCTTTCCGGGAATTTGACAAAGATCGTGATGGCTACATCAGCTACAAGGACCTGGGAGAATGCATGCGAACTATGGGCTACATGCCTACTGAGATGGAACTCATTGAACTGTCTCAGCAAATTGGTATGTACCAACTATTACTACTACTAAGTATACCGATGCTCCAAACACACCCTGCAGAAATGGGGATTGTGCCAGTTTGCCAGGTTTTCAGTTGCATCCTGTTTAGCCCATACTCTTGCTTGTGGTCCCATATCTTCCATTGCTGCAACTGGTGAAAACAAGAATTATTACTTTGGTGTCCCACTTTCCTTGGTCTTGTAACAGTCAAAACATTTTTGATTTCTCCCAATCCTGTACTCATGCTATAATAGAAATTGGCAATGTAGTACTTTGTCCTTTCCTGGGTACATCCAAGCTCATCCCTCAGTTAAACTTCTCTGACATTCCTAGACCCAAGCACTAAAAATAATTTCTGGCCCTCTGGTTTATAGGGTGGGAAGACAGTGCCAAACCCAAATTGAAGAACTATCCCAATATTGCTTTGATTCACATGTAGTAGTTATCTGGAACTGCCTCCTTCCTCTTACAGACCAGATTATTATAGGGAGGAGTACGGTGTCATTTTCCTGTATCTACATGCTATGCCTCTCCAATAATGTAAAAAATATAGGAACTACTCAAAGAAGTAGTATCATTAAAGAAGAGGCATGTGACTTCTATCTTCCAGTCTGGCCTTCATAGTTTCTGTCCTTTCTTTGTGCCTCTATAGTCCCATTCATGTAGCAAGCAGTATGGTCGCTCCATGTCTCTTTCCTGTGCCATAGTAGAATGTAGACCAAATCTCTATCCAAATCTTCTGCACCCAGATGTGCTCCACAATGGTGTGTGGTTATCAGCAGGGCAGATCAACAAATATCAATAGGGTCCACATTCTTATGCAACTGGAGCAGTGCACGATGGAGCCATAAGACTGCCAGTGCTTCATTTCCAGAAAAATGATGCTTGCAGGGCTGGACTGGACTGGGAGTCAAAAATGGCCCTGCCCCCAGACTGCTCCTGCCCCCCTGATGGTGGTGGTGGTGGGGAAAGTAGGAAGAGCAGGCTTTTTCTCTAGCTATGAACACACCCACCTACCCCTGGGTCCTGCTGCCCAAAGTGATGGTGGCTGTGGTTGCTGTGGCTGTATGTACTCTTCTGTTCCTTCTCTGATCGCTGCACTTGCCCGCCTATCCTTCTGCTTGCAGCAGTGACTGTTCATGCCAGCCCTCCCTTTCTCTCATGGCAATTGCACCCACCTGCCCAGCTCTTCACTCCCAAAAGCAACTGTTACTCCTGCTCACATCTGCTTCCCAGTCCCTTACTTGAGGCTGAGGTGGCCTGGGGATGGGGTGGGCAGGCTATTGTCACTGGTCCCCGGTGATAAAAAAGCTTGGGGACCACTGGGTTAAACTCTATGCAATATTGAAGCTCCATGATTAGAACCTTGGATGGGTTTTAAGGCTCTAAAAAGGATCCACATGGTTCTGGGTCTGTTACTGACTGGGTCTGAAGCACTGCAGGAGGGAATGTTAATTCCCCCATTCCCATGTACACATACTGCTTCTCTGATGGAATTGCCCTCCTTCCTCATAAATCCAGTTGGAAAAAAGGCAGGTACTCATATTGTGCCTAACTTTCCCCTTGTCAAAATTAAAAGTAGCCTGGGAACATATTTTAATGAGGAGATAGCATGAGAGGCGGGAGAATTGAGCATTCCTATTTTCTAACGTTACACCTACAATCTATATCAAGCCCCCAAACCTAGGAGATGTAGGCAGGAAAATCTACCATCATGTATAATTTGGCCGTGAGTTTCCTTCATTTCATGGGCATTGGGGCCTTCCATATCCCTTGATCTGTATTTCATGTGGAATATAGCCAAGTAAGCATAATAGTACCCACAGTGTTCACACATGTATATGCACAGTGAAATAGGAAGTCTATTCATTGACTAAGCATGCCCTAGAAATAGCTGTGATGCTGTTGTAGAAAGCAGATACCAGACCCATGGCTGCCACGGAACTTACAAATTTATAGGGTGACCTTGCGTCTATTCTATGTCTGTTCTCCAGTTCCTAATTAACCTAATTCAACCGGAAGTACCAAGCAGCAATTATAGCCTATACATATGTTCTGGAACCCAACATGTGAATAGGGTGACTAGCATCTCTTGACTCCTATCTGCTGAGAAGGGAATTATTATGAGTTTGGCACAACCAGGGTCAAGAAGAGTTTGCGTTGGTGGAGATAGATAGAATTCACTTATTTACTTCGGCTATCTCTAGACTGCCAAAACAGAACAGAGTCCTGCTTGAGGTGGCTTCCGATTAGAACAGTGTAACCTTATAAGAAAAAGCTGTTTAAAGCAAGCCATTTAACACAGACAGCACAAAAACTGTCCATAAAACAGAATAGACCTTTAAAAAGCTGCTAAGATAAACCCCTTAATCAACAATGTGGGTAAAAGGCGTGCTTTAGCCTGGTGCCTGAAACAAAATAAAACAAGCACCAACTGAGCCTTGGGGGAGGGCATTCCAGAGGTGATGTGCCACCACAGGATGCCCTGTCTCTAGGCACCAACCTTATCTATGAAGACTGGGGCACTGAGAGAGTAGAGCTTGAAGCTCCTCTTAAATGCTGCACTAGATTGTATAGGAGGAAATGGTCCTTCAAATGCCCTGCCATTTATGGCCTTAAAGTTAAGAATAGGTACTTTGAATTGGTCCTGAGGACAGAGAGATAACCGGTGCAGATCTTTCAGTCCAGAAGATAATGTGCATCCTTCCCATGCAGAAGGGCTTCTGCACTTTGCCAGCCTCCCACTTGGTCTAAAGTGCAAATATGTTACAGCAAGAGAAGTGTCACTTATCCACAGAGGAGTTTGGATTACAAGAAAATAGCTGGGTGATAAGAAAAGTTAAACTTTTTGACTGCTCCCAAGGACAAGTCACCAATGCACAGCCAGTTTGGAATCAACCCACTGGTGATTTGTGGCATTCATGGAAAACACAAGTCCTTTGTTATAAGCACTCTGGTGTCCACAAGAGAGTGTGGTTGGGGAGTTGACAGCACAGGTTGAAAGAAGCCCTGTTTATGACGGTGAATCAGCTCTTGGTATAGTAGTGTTGCCCAGTTCTAAAACTGTCTTTCTGTATCTACAGCTGGAGGGAAGGTGGATTTTGAAGACTTTGTGGATCTGATGGGCCCCAAGATGCTGGCAGAAACTGCAGACATGATTGGAGTAAAAGAACTGCGGGATGCCTTCCGGGAGGTGAGAGTCACACTCCAGGGTCAATGGGAGATAAGCACTGGAGTGTGCAAATGTTTGTGCATATGGCAGGGGACATACTAACAGAAATACATTTTTGCTGCTCTGCATGCCTCTACAGCATTATTTCTAGGCAGCATAAACTATTCTCTACCATATATCAAAAGATGGCATTTGTCATCGAAAGAGTTTTGGAGCTTTTCTTCCACCATTGGCTTGCATGTGTACAAGTCTGAAAGGTAATTTTAAATGAACTTGCATTAAGTTTTTTTTTAATTGATTGATGTCCAATAAGAAAGGGAGGCTTATAATCACATATCAATTTTTTGCATGTTATAGTCAATTTGAGGCTGAACTAATGCACATTTTTGGTCTGACACTAAGCATTTTTCCTTTGTGAATATCTGGGGATTGCTTTTTTATGCTTTAACCTCACACAGGTTTTGGAAAGTATTTTCTGCTTCCCAAGTGCAGATTTCCTTCCCTTCTATGATTCCAGTCTGCCTGAGGTCATTACCGTCAACTGCTTCTCCCCACTTCTCTCCCATGAGTCTGGCTAGGAAGGGAGGTTTTCCTCACCAACAATGGGAAGATTTAACCTGTCCAGTCTTCCTTACTGGTGTTACTTACAGTTGATCTGAACAAAGAATTCAGTGATGTTTTTTTCTTTTAAAAGGTATCTGTGTACAGGGGCTGGCGTGTATAGATTCTACTGGTAAAATGACTATTATTATTATTATTATTATTTTGATTTATAGCCGCCACTCCCCTAAGGCTTGTGGCGGGTAACAGCATATACAGCAGCGGAGACGACGGGCGCGAAGCTTAGCAGCGGCACAAGCCGCGGGATAAGCCGCAGCTCAAGACCTAGTAGGGGAAAAATGGGTACAGGAACCCCCTCAGACAAAGAAAACGCCAGGGACTTTATGTGCAGGATCTACAGAAACATCTAACAGAAATCCGGGAAGCGGCCAGGAGAAACCTGATGGCTGCTCAAAAATACCAGAAAACATATTATGATAGAAAAACTCAAGACAGACAATTCAAGATAGGACCCGTCTTTGTCGGAGAGGCAACAACAAGAGGTTTGGGGAGTAGTCCGACGTTTTCCCAAGCTCTTCAAGATTCCAGGGAAAACGCATCTACTAGAACATGCCATAAGAACAGACCCCGGTGAGACAGTTAGAGTTCCGTGGAGGCCGATTCCATTCAAGAAGTGGCCAGTGGTACAAAAAGAGGTGGAAGAGATGCTGTCTCTGGGGGTCATAGAAACGTCTAGAAGCGGCTGGAGAAGTCCCATAGTAATGGTCCCGAAACCTGATGGGTCAGTGCGATTTTGTGTGGACTTCAGAGCAGTCAATCAAAAAGCTAAATTTGGACGGATGGGAGTGAATGCCGATTTTCTTTCAAGGCTGTTTGAAGAACAGTCAGAGCAACAGACTCTTCCAAGGGGGGAGGTGTGTCCGGGTGGGCCTGCAACCGCTCCATCGGCAGCGGAGACAATGGGCGCAGAGCTTAGCAGTGGCACGAGCTGCGGGACAAGCCGCAGGACAAGCCACGGCTCCAAGAGGGCCGGGGAATTAAAGGGCCCTTTGGGAACAGACCATGAAGCTTGGCCGGATTGGGGGGGGAGAACCCTGGGGACAACCCACCCGGACTTGAAGAAGAGAGACAGGAAAGTCAGCAGGGGTTGGTGGAGGATAGGAAAGAAGAACAAGGGAAAAATACTTAACTAGAGAAGACAACGAAAGAGCGGAGGAGGACGGCAGAGTATTCTCAGTCAGCCCATGAGAGGGGCTGTGAGGGGGAGCGATATAAACAAAACCTCCCCACTCACATACCCCAAGGAAGGGCCAGACAAAGAGAGCGCGAACGGTGGAACCTAGAAAAGAAGACTTACCTGCAGAACCAAGGAAGCTTCGAGACGCTCTGGATCCCAGGAGGGCAGGGCAGTAAGGAGCTGGGCGTGGGGTTTTTGTAACAAGGTGTGGTCTTCACAGGGGGATATAAGGAAGAAACTCAGGAGGGTGGGGGTTGTTGTGTGGTGAGAGAAAAACAGGACTGTATGGTGAGTGGAGAAATAAAAGAGAATTGCAAGCTGGTTATTGCTTATTTTTGGCTGTTTCCTTGGACGGAAGAGCAGGCGTCAGGGCTGAGAAAGGCTCAGCCCTAGGAGGGGCTACAGGGTGCCTCACACTATTTACATCTGATTGATTGAATTTAGGAACAACTATGTATAAAAAGAAAGAGAGAGACACATAATATCTGTTCTAGCTGTTGTCTGCTGTCATTCTGTCTGTTCAGCAACTGTACTGGAGAAAAGCAAGAAGGATGTGTACTGAAAAAGCTGGAAGTCTCCTGTTGAGCCAATCAGGAGGGGATAATTTGAAAATCATCAGAAAGTTCTGACCATATCTATGATAAATGTACATTTCCTCTGGTGCCCTGTGCAGGACATCCTTTATATTCTACTCAATTATGCACACTATAGAGCTTGCATATTCCAACAAATGATACCGTCCATCAGGCTCAAAAGACTGAGGCAGAACAGGAGACCAAAGGTATGGATGTAGCAGAAGTCTCAACGCAATGGGTAAATGAGTTTTCATTTCCTTTTAGTTTGACACAAATGGCGATGGACAGATCAGTGTAGCTGAGCTACGAGAAGCCATGCGCAAACTTTTGGGGCAGCAACTGAATTACCATGAGGTAGATGAGATCCTCAAGGATGTTGATCTGAATGGAGATGGTCTTGTGGACTTTGAAGGTAAAAGCAAAGACTTAAGTCCTTTCTTGATGCTCCGTTTTTGTCTTTCGTATTTCGAATGGGATGTGAGGCCTGATACTGGGGAAATGTTTGGCAACTGCTCTTGTGTTTTAGAAAGGAATGGGGTATAGATTGATCAGATAAAGAAAGTTTATCCCAGACAGGGAAAACAGCAGTGTCTTGGGGCCATTTCAGGTCAGTAGAATGGTACAGAGCGAGAAGCTTAAGCCATACCACATTACTTTCACATACCTATCAACTGAGAATTAAAAACTAATGGGAATTCTAGACATAGAATTCCCAGCTCACATCTGGTTTGGCCCTCTGTCCCACAGATATAATTTTTATTACCAGTTTTGGGAATATGACAGGAATCATATCATGAAACTAAAGCAGGACACTGGGGATTCCAATGTGTCATTTCAGTTGAGTAAAATGCCTGTTGGTATGCCTATATACTACAAGGAACCACCATGCCCTCAGAACCAGGGGCAGATTTTGCTTCCATCTTAACAGTGTCTGCATCTGTAACATTTTACCTTTTTCCCCACAGGAGTGAATGGCAGCCATTCACGTTTAAGAGAAAGGTGTACGCTTTTTTGAAATTGCTGCAGTGAGGTCCCAATCTGAACTTGATGAACTCAGGCTTTGGTTTTAGTATCCCCTCCCCTGAGAAGCTGCTTTTGTTCCTCCCCCCAATACAGTTGCCTATTGCAGCCCATTTATTTTGCACTTAATGAGCACCATTGGGAACTGAGTGAGCCACTATCTTTACAGCCCTGATTCTGTTTCATGATCTTGCTAGAGAATGTGATAGAAAGTTATTAGGAACTGGTTGAGACGTTCTTCTGTGTGTTTTAGGGTATACTATAAAATGAGGCAACTGAGTCTGTTCTTCGTAGAGTCTGGGCAGTAGCAGCTGGTATATGGTTTTGCCTTAATATCTCCTTCTTGTAGAATTTGTACGCATGATGTCTCGTTGAGAGCACCTAGCAGCAGTCCAAGACCGAAGTGCCTTATGAAGAGGAGGGACTTCCAAATAATCACATACTGCTGCTCGCAATGGATCTGACCATTGAGGGGGAGGGCAGCATGCAAGCACTTCCCACACATCTCGCACAGCCCTCCTGGAGTCAAACAGCTGCTCTTGAAGTCAAGGGACTCACACCAGCTTCATAACCATCAGTGACATCCTACATCAGATCCCAGGCTGATATCTGATCTGCTACAGTAGATATGGCCAGGAACATATATTCCAAGATCTCTGTGATTGCCTGTCATCAGACCATGCCTTTGTTTGCTCTAACACTGACCCCTCACTTTAAGCAGAACGTAACGAGGATGTGGAATTAATCAACAAATCTCAGAAATGATTCTGAATGCACTCGTGTGAAACATTCAAAAGGTTTTTTCTGGTCTTTTCCTGCTCTAAAAGATGTTTATGTCCATGAAACTGTACTTTATTCCCCACTGTGACCTGAATAATGCTTTCCATCTCTGGAATGTAATTGTAAATGATGTCATAATTTGCTGCTTTTCCTACATGCAGAGGAATGGGAGAAAAAGCAATTACTAGTGGTGGCAGGGAGAGCTGGTTGTAGTTTATTTATTTATTTTATTTAGTTTAAATTAATTTAATTTAATTTTATTTCTATACCGCCCTTCCATGAGACTCAGGGCAGTTTACACAAAACGTAGGGATATACATTGCAATAATAAAAACAACAACCATAACAGTGGGTTCCAAACTGAACAACAGTATTAAACAATTCACATTACAATAACTTTCTAACACGATTCCATAGGGGGTTAGTTTGGGTTCAGTTCATGAAGGGGGGGTGTCTGTGGCACCAGCAGATGTCGTTGAGTCAGTTAGCCTCAACCAAGTGCTTGGTGGAGGAGCTCCCTTTTACAGGCCCTGCAGAATTGTGGGAATTCCAGAAGGGCCCTGATCTCTTTGGGGAGCTCGTTCCATCAGGTGGGGCCCAGGATAGAGAGAACATGTTTGGTGGCTGATGCCTGCTGTTAAACTGACCACAGTGACCAAGTGGGATCATATAGTTTCCTGTGAACATTTTTCAGGAGTACCAGACATTTCAGCTGTGATCTAGAAGTTTCCTTGTAATAGTATAGCTGGGAATCCTGAAGGCTATCTGTGTTGCCTCTTTGCCCTGTGCTACTATTTAACTGAGCTATACAGATGGCCATGCTGCTTTATGAAACGTTCTTCAGAAAGTTAATATTTACTTAGAAAATGTATAGGTTATCTCTTCAGAGACCTTCTTAAGGTGGCTAACCAAATAAAAACAACTGAACAACGAAATAATAAAAAACATGGAACATAAATCCACCAGCTAAACAATAAACTCACTAGTGTAAAGCACATTCAGATAAGAAAACGCAGCATAAAAAGAGCAGTAGAACAATTTTAACACAAACAGTAATTTCAAAATAATACTCTGGTGGGACACACAAGCAATAAAACAAACAAAAGAATGGGGTGATGCCCAATTAAAAGCTTGGTTTAAAAAAATGAATCTTTTGACCTAAATGACAATAAGGTTGACATCTGATGGACCTTAAAGACTCTAAGCATTTCAAGGATGACCATTAAAGACCATTAGACCAGTGGTCCCCAACTTTTTTATCCCCAGGGACCGGTCAACGCTTGACAATTTTACTGAGGCCTGGGGGGGGTAGTCTTTTGCCGAGGGATGTCGCTGCCTGAGCCCCTGCTCCACTTGGTTTTCCGCCGGCGCCCCTGACTTCCCACTGCCCATTGGGGGGGGGGTGCTGCCAGCAGCAGCTGCACAGTGCCACGCTGAGGGGCAGCCCCAGCCATGGTGGCCAAAGGTGAGCTGGTGGCAGAATGGCTGGGCAGCCCGAGGAGGAGGATGAGGAGGAGCTGAGACCCGGTACTGAATGATCTACGGACTGGTACCGGTCCCCAGACCGGGGGTTGGGGACCACTGCATTAGAGCCTTGACTCTGCTTTTACCTACCTTGTGGGGAGGGGCAGAGCAGGGCATGGGATGAAGAGTTCTTCAGCTATCTCAGAGACAAACCCGGAGTTCCCTCATGACACTTACAGGCATTTCTCTAGGGAATGGGTTTCAGAGCAGTAGGCAGAGCCTTTATGAAAGCAGAACGGATAACTGCCTGCCTTAATACAAATAAAGGGAATTTTCACTTGGATCTTCCATATCACTCACTGGAAAAAGATCCAGGATCCTATAAGCAGAACCCATGAATCAGCTGTGAAGCAGTGGGAGTTAGAGAACAGTAGAGTATCCTTTTCCCCTTGCTGCTCTCTCTGTATTTTATCACCCCTTTCTTCCATTGGTAAACTTCTTTCTGTGTTATCCTCTCTCTCTCCCTCTTTCCCTCTCTGTCTCGCTGTGTGTGTGTGTGTGTAGATGTATTGCCCATCAGTGTGTTTTGCTGCACCACCCACGGCAGCCATTTTATAGAGTCACGCCACCATGCCTCAGAATTATAAAGGTGCCCACAGTAACAAAAAGCTTGGAGACCACTGCCCAAGTCACTTCGGACCTTAAAAGTTAAGTAAAAGACCACTGCCCAAGCAACTTTGAATTTTGCCCAGAAACAAACAGGAAGCTAGTCTTGATCTTTTGGCACAGTGGTGACACAGTCCCTCTATTTATCCCCTCATAACCTCTCTGCTGTATTATGGACACTGAATTTTCCAGACAGTTTTCAGAGCCAGCCACAAGTAAACCACATTACAATGATTCAATCTGGATGTGACCTAGGATTGCCATTCTGCAGGCAGGGCCTAGAATTTCCCCAGAATTACAACTGATCTTCAGACTATATTGAGGAAAGCACAGCTTTGGAAGGTAGATTGTATGGAGTAACATCTCTGCTGAGTTCTTTTCTTTCCTCAAAGTTCACTCTCCCTAGGCACCACCACAAATCCCCAGGAATATACAAAGCCAGAATTAGCAAAACTATGTCCAAGTCATATTCCACAAGGAATAACTATAGGTGCTATATTAGTTGTGAGTTCCCTGAAGATTTAGGGGTGGAGCCTAGGGACAGACTTCAGAGGGCTATAATTCCATACAGTCTACCCTCCAAAGCAGCCATTTTATCCTGGTAAAGTATTCTCTGTTGTCTGGAGTTCTGGTGTAATTTTGGAAAAACTCCAGGACCCACTTGGAAGTTGGCAGCCCTTGCTGGTGGCAGTAGGAAGCTAACCATCTTCTCCCATCAAAATTGAGTTCAAAAGCACCTTAAAGACCAACAAAGATTTATTCAAGGCATGAGCTTTTGAGTGCATGGTTTTTTCCTCAGACCCTCCCATGTCAATTGTCGAATGCTTCCTCTGTGTTTGCTCTTTGCTCTGATGAGGAGAAATTATTGGTACCTGTATATTTCCTCTCTTGGCACAATAGTATCTGTATAGGGAAGGGATTTGCATTCAGAAAAAGATATGAGAAAAGGGTTAAAAACCGTCCCGTAACATACAAATACAATCCGATATCCATTCTTTCCTCCTATTGGGAATTCAAGGAGGTAAAATTCAAGGAGGCAAATAATGGCTTTCCATCTCATTTAGTTTGTTCTTCAGTTCACACAGAGTGATTGTGAGGCTCAACAGGACAAAATAAGGACGTACCTTAGAAAATGTTCCATTGTCTGCTGCCGCACACAGAGCTTCCAAGCCAACCACACACAGGAGTTTCTTAGAAGACAACTGTGCATAAAATATTTTGGAAAGCCAGAGAATTTGAAAAGCAATACCATATACCATTGCCCCGTTGTTTGGAACTGGTCTTCACTTCCCCAGTAAAAACCTGACTGGTGATTGCTGTTTTTTTCAACTCTAGCTCCTATTCCAGTGGAAAAGAAAGGTGCTTTTCAGGAAAGATTATAACATCAAGAAATTTCATATAGTTTCTTTAATTGTGACCAGCATTGTTGTTCATAGTCGATGTAATACCACATTATCAAAAGACATGTTCAGACAGTTTCTGTAAATTCACTGTATATCAAATTCATACATACTGTTATATACCTTTCAACCTATTCTGATGTTACCTTTGTTCTATTAAGGATTTTATATTTTTCTTAAGGCCACTTATAAATAGATTTTAATATCCGTTGGGTGCAGTTGACTGTGAATCAGAGAAATACCTCTATTGCTATATATACTAGGGCTGTAACCTAATTAAAGAAATCTTAATATATTATATTCGTTTTAATTGATTGGTCAACTAGATTTGCATATATTTACACATGAATATACAGATTTTGAGAAAAAGGGACTTTTTTATATACAATATATATATATACAATATGCCACATCATGTACTATTTCAGAAGAGGCATTCCCTCCTGCATGAGAAAGAATGAGAATGTCTCCTCTCAGATGACGTCTGCCACTTGTAGTTTTTATAACTACATGTATTAAATAATTTTTTAAAAATCCATGGCCTGATTAATTGTGGACAACTTCTTAGTAAATAAAAAGATTTTTAATCATTCTCATCAGTCAAGCATAATTTGGACAGATTATGCCTCTTCCAATTAATTTTTAAAATCTGAGTATATGGACTCAAATCGGCTTGATAATCTAATCCTAAAATCTGTTATCAAATTCCAGATATGTAGTTATGGGTGTGATTACTTAATGGCAAGGGAAATGCATGCTGCAACTGCTCAGAGGCATTCTTTTTCTTTCATCATGTTCATACTGTGAGTCCTACAGCCTCCAATTAAATCCCTCATAGCAACAATTTGCACTCTCCACAATTAGGGTTTAATCTGTGCAACTGAATATGCTGAAGTGATTTTGTATTATTTTGTTTTTGTTTAATGGAACTAAATCAAATGACAAAAAGTTCCCTCTGTCTCTTCAAACAAGCTTGTTTGAAAAGCTCTAATGTTCCTAAAAGCATTCTGTTTACTCTTATTAAAATGCATTCCCTATTATTCTTGCCAAGATTTTCTTCTGACTTGGGTGTTTTCCAGGCCGCAGACACCTTACAGGCTTTTGTTGGTGGAGTGGGAATTCTGATGATCGCACTATTGGTGCAATCAATACACACTTCTGTTCTTCATTCCCATTCTGCCCCTTCCCCCTGCCAATCAATCTGTTCACATTCACACTGTGAACTGGTTTTTGGGGCTAGGGGACGTTTCTTTCTATTTTTTTCCTTTTGTTTTCTTTTCTATTTCTTTGCCAAGAAATCCACTTACAAGTACCTTCCCTACCCAACATACCATGCTTGAAAGTCATACCGGATATATATATCTCACCCCTTTTTTGTTGCCTCTTTTCTTGCAGTTGAGCATTCTCTGGGGATTTCCACACACATTAAATGTAGTGAAATGCTGACCTTATGTAGTCATTATATTCCAGCCCCTCCATATAGACATCGCCAGCATCCAGGGTCTGAGCAGTAACCGGCTGGCTACATCCTCCATTTTAAAGCGCTAGTTGGGGAACTGCATAAAGTGGATTCCCCAAACTATTTAGGCTAGCTAAAGGAGAGCAACCAGTAGGCAAGCAGCAGAGGGAAGGTATGGAGGATCACACGCTCTAAAGGTGCCTGCCTGATCCTGCCCTCGTACCCGCCTCCTTCTCCTTTGTTCCCAGGGATGGGAA
This sequence comes from Paroedura picta, assembly GCF_049243985.1. Taxonomy (NCBI): domain Eukaryota; kingdom Metazoa; phylum Chordata; class Lepidosauria; order Squamata; family Gekkonidae; genus Paroedura; species Paroedura picta. Next base: position 78,415,049 of record NC_135370.1, on the reverse strand, counting down.
TGTCTTTTTAAAAATGGCTAACATCCTGGAGCAACGAATAGGAGGACAAGCTTGCAGGTGAAATAGTTTTTTCCCCAAAGTTGTAATATACATGCCTCTCTAAAGTCTCCCCCTCTCCCCCAAATCAGGAACTAGATTAATTTTTAAAAGTATCAAGACTCGTGATTCCATAATGGGTGGCATTAAGCACTACGCATCTATGATTAGACACAAATGGAGAACTATGAATTTAAAAGCAGCAGATAAGAGCGAGACAGCAAAAGGGTGTGGAGGGGCTGGAAGGCGTGATAATATTTAGAACTATGCCATTCAGTTAGTGTAACACTATTTTTACCAATGTGCGGAAATGCCCTCTCCCATTAGCTCTCCCCACAGACAATTTTTTGACTTCCTTTCACTGATTTGTGTCAGTATGCAGTTCAAAAGGAAAAACCAGGACATCACAGGGATGTTAACTAAATTGTCTGGACATAAGCAGGAGGGAAGGTAACATAGAAGAATGAACAGACATTTGCTGAAAGGCTGAGTTAACTGTATTGTTCCCATTTCATGTAAACCACTCTGAGCCTTCAGGGAGGGCGGTATGTAAATAAAATAATTAAATTAAATTAAAATGAAGCAGCATAATCTGGAAAACACCTTGATAAGAGCTTTAAAATTGACAGCTAAACACAAAGCATGTTTTCATACAATCATCTTTAACCGCTCCTAGCGGAGCAGATTAAATAATTCGTTAAGGCACCCAAGGGTGGGCCCTGTCCGTGATGAGGAAGGGTGCCGATAGGCCCCTTCCCCTGGACTGACAATCGGAGGGCCCAACATCTCCTTGGTTGGCTCAAAATCAACATCACTTGTTGACTGAGCAAGAAAAAAACAAAATCCTGCCTCAGTACATGCTATCAAGGCCACTGATTTCAAAATGAGTAGTTTTAGTAGATGCTGCTTAACCTTTGCTGGGACAAGTAGTTTTTCATTATCATTGCAGAACATGAATACATCCTTCTAATCCTTTCTAAATACAGATCAAAAACATTTCTGGAATATTGGCCCTTTTATTTTTGTTTTCATTGCATCACAACTGCCCAGCATAGCATTCTTATCTAATCACAACATTTCTTCTCCATTATGTTTAACTAGAGAAAGCCTGTAGACATTTGCTAAAAGGCTTAATGCTAACTAGTTAGAAGCTGAGTGCAAAAGAATGCTGTCTCATAATGAAGTCTTCTTATGACCTTCAATGAATTCAATACTGCACTTTTACAAAACTGCACAACTTTATTGCATGTAGATATTTATTTTAGCAACTGTTTTAAAGGGCTGTAAAATAATAGAAATGTGTTTTTTTTTAATCTAGAGTGAGGGGGGAAAGGTTCACTCTGGATTTTGGTTTACAACAATTGACTGTTATGCCATTATAGCCCCTGTAGAAGTTGACAGAGTTCGCTCTCTTCTCCAAAACCTTTGGAAAAATAGTATGTGTGTGGGATGGTGGTGGTGGTGGTGGTGGTGAATGTTAGGCTATTTGTCCTTGCACTTCAGAGATGTGTAACCCTCTTCTCACTGGGGAATATTCTTGCAACAGAGATCAGCTATTTGATTAAGTGGAGATTGATGGAGATCCAAATTCTGCTTTGGCAACCCCAAACTAATCCATAGTTTGACCACTGTGTGCACACAGCAGCCATACATGCATGATTCAGTTTTCTGTAGTTTCTTATTGGTTATGTGTATACACAATCATGGCAAATATGGTTTGGAAGGATAGATGTGTATATGCCCACATGGGATTCCTCCCTTTTCCACCCCTTCCATGCCCATCATTGGTGATTTCGAAATGAGACCAGTAACTGATTGGTAATGAGTGGAATTGCTACAGAATTAGTGTCATATGCATGTCTGCCTAGTTCTGGATGGTAAGTGGGCTGTGGTGTTCAGTACCATCTGGAGTTACCTGGCTGACTTTAAGGGGAGATCCATACAGAATGCACAACAATGCCTTAAGATTACCATGGCATAGATCAATATGGCCAGTATGGCTGAGTCTGTTGGAATGGAGTCTGTTGGCTGAAAGGGCTGCTACAGACCAACTTATAGCATACCTAGAGGAAAACTTGGTCTTTGATCCATTCCAGTATAGCTTCCAACCTGGCCATGGTACTGGTTGCCCTGATGGTACTGGTTGCCCTGATGGATTACTTCCAGCTCCAAGTGGATCAAGGTAGATTGGAGCTGCTCGTGATTCTAGATCTCCCAGCAGCGTTCAATGTGGTATCTTCTTGCTCACCACCTCACTGATGTGGGCATATGAGGGACAGCTCTTAAGTAGCTGATCTCCTTCATCTGTTGTCACAGACATAGGGTTCCTGTAGGACAGTGGTCCCAACCTTTTCATCACCAGGGACCACTCAACGCTTGACAATTTTACTGAGGTCCACTGCCCTAACGCTCTCTGACTCTGGTCGCTATGGTAATGTTTAAACATTCCTTCAAAATAAGATACAGACACGCCACAACAATGAACATAAGGAAAATTTTATTTCCATGGAAATTTTAACTCATGATAATGACAAATCAATGGGAACCCTGAGCTTGTTTCTCTGCAACGAGATAGTCCCATGTGCGCCTGCCGGATCGTGGATGAAGTAAAGGGCCGGGGGGGGGGGAAAGAAGGCGTCCTTCGCGGCCCACCTCCAGTTAGTCAATGGACCACTTGTGGTCTGCGGCCCACAGGTTGAGGATCGCTACTGTAGGAGACAGTCAGTCACATCACTCTCAACTCTCATGCAGGATGATCTTGATAGGATTGAGATATGGTCTAAACTAAATAAAATGAAATTCAATAGGAACAAATGTAAAGTTCTGCATTTAGGTAGGAAAAAACATATATACCAATATAGGATGGGGGAAACTTGTCTTAGCAGTAGTATGTGTGAAAAGGATCTAGGAGTCTTAGTAGACCCTACATTGAACATGAGTCAGCAGGGAGATTTGGTGGCTAAAAAGGCAAATAGTATTTTGGTCTGTATCAAATGGAGTATCATGCCTTAATCACGGGAGGTGATAGTATCACTTTGCTATGGTTTGGCCTCACTTGGAGTACTGTTTTCAGTTTTGGACACCACAGATGAAGAGGGATGTAGACAAACTGGAGCATGTCCGGAGGAGGGCAACAAAGATGGTGAGGGATTTGGAGACCAAGACATATGAGGAAGGGTTGATGGACCTTGTTCTGTTTAGTCTGGAGAGGAGACGACTGAGAGGGGATCTGATAGCCCATTAAAAGGGAGCCATATAGAGGATGGAGCAAAGTTGTTCTTTCTTGCCGCAGAGGGACAGACCAGATCCAATGGGATGAAATTAATTCAAAAGAAATTCCGTCTAAACGTCAGGAAAAAGTTCGGGACAGTTAGAGCGGTTTCTCAGTGGAACAGGCTTCCTTGGGAGGTGGTGGGTTCTCCATCTTGGGAAATATTTAAACAGAGGCTGGATAGCCATCTGACGGAGATGCTGATTCTGTGAAGATTCAAGGGGGTAGCAGGTTAAGTGGATAAGTCTCTGGGTGTGAGTGTCCTGCAAAGTGCAAGGGGGTGGACTAGATGACCCAGGAGGTACCTTCCAACTCTATGATTCTATGTGGAGTTCCTCAGGGCATGATTTTTTAACCCACTCTGTTCAACATCTTTATGAGCTCTCTGGTCCAGCTGGTCCAGAGATTTGGGCTCAGTTGCCATCAATATGCTGATGACACCTAGCTCTGTCTCCTAATGCAGGGGTCGCCGTGAAGGCCTTGGTACCGGGCTGCCAGCAACTGCGCCTGCCTCTTTCCCCCCACCCCGCTGTGAGCGGCTTGCCAGGCCCTGAGCGAAGCGGCCGCCAAAGCAGCCACTTCACTTGTGGCCTGGCTAGCTTCCTGCTGTGAAAGTGGGGGGAAGAGGCAGGCGCAGCCTCCGGCATGCCAGCGGATGCAAACGCGCATGAGCGGAGCTGCCGCGCATGCATGTTTGCACCCCTGGTGGTGTAAATGCGTGTGCGCGGCTACTCTGCGCATGCGCGTTAGCGCCATCTGCTGGCGAAAATGTGTATGCGCGCGGCCGGGCCAGCAGCTCTCCCTGAACCCTGGAGGCAGTCCTCAACCCGAAAAAGGTTGGGGACTGCTATCCTAATAGATGGCCATTGGCACTCACACCCAGAGACATTTGCCAATTGTTTGGAAGCAATGATGGCTTGAAACTCAACCCCTCCAAGATAGAGGTCCTATGGCTGCGAAGGAAAAGTCCAGGTAAGGAAGTATACTTCAAATGCACTCTATCTCATGTCAACAGCATAGCTCAATTGGCATTCTACCATCTTCACCAAGCCAAGCTACTAGTGCCCTACCTGGCTCCAGAACACCTCAACACAGTGATCCATGTGATGGTCACCTCTGGGCTGTATTTCTGTAAATCACCGTATGCAGGCCTACTCTTGTCCTTGGTCAGAAACGGAAACTGATCCAGAATGCAGCAGCACTGGTCCTCATGAGAACACCCTGGAAAGCTTATGTTAGGCCTATTCTTAGGCAGCTGTACTGGCTCCCAGTTGAATTCTGGATCGTTCAAATTTCTGGTATTGACCCTTAAGGCCATATGTGGTCTGGGTCCACTGTACCTGAAGGACTACCTAGCTTGCTATGCTCCCCAAAGAGCACTTTGTTCAGCCAATTCTGGCTGGTTATTCTCGGCCCTAGAGAAATACGTATGGCTTCAATCACTGAGCTGTTTCACCAGGCTTTTGGGGCACATAAATGACTAGTCATATCATCAAATGGGCCCATCCCTGGACTATCCCATCCCTGGAGATGGGGGAAAACAGAAACAAATTATTTTTAGCTGATGCAGATTGATATACTTTAACTGTTTTTAATTTTCAAATTGCTAAACATTTAATGTATTTTAATGATATGAACCACTTAGAGTAGTTTAGACTGGGAAAGGCGGTATCTAAATATAATTATTATACATAAATAAATAAAATATAATGAATTTCAGTGTGTTACCAGAATGTACAAAGAATGAAGCAAAGGCAGGAAAGCTTCAAAATAACAAACATACTATTTTATCTTTTCAAACTAATAAGAGTACTTTTATTATAGGAACATTCTAGACTGAATGTTGGAACTTTTGGACTAGACTTGGTTCTGAATTCCTCCAGAAAAATAAAGCTACAGAGCAACTGAAAGTATGCAGTTATTAGTTACTTTTGTGGATGAAGTACAGATCCAGACTCACAGCACTTTGTGGTTTGAAAGAGAATGGAGGATTATTTACTGGGAAGGATTATTTACAAAATATGTCATATTCAGCTGCTTCAGCCTCCCTACTGAAGGGGAGTACTAAAGCTTAGAGAGTAGTTACAAAAGAAATACATTACAAGCCTCTTGTGGCTAGGCTGCAGAAAGGCTACATGCCACATATCAGTATATGCGGAGAGAACTAAGCCTAATGGCTGTTTGCTTGCTTCTGCCATTAGGCTGAGTTCTCTCCGCATTTACTGATGTATGGCATGTAGTCTGTGAAGAATAGCGAAGAAATAGGATTCTAATACAGTCTGACTAACTAGGATGGATGGAGATGCAGGAATCCATGTCCTGCTCTCATGAGGCATGATGCCAAGAGTACTGGCAAACTGTAGAGAGGGGTCAAAACTGAATAGAAAGATTCTCTGAGAGTAGCATTCTACACATCAAAGGGATAGCAGCAGAGCAGAGAGTGAAAGGATGTTCTGTACCTGTTCCTCTCGATCTCTATTGTATTGCCCTTCTGGAGTCTGAAGCTAAAATACAGCATATTTCCAACAGGGTCAAGGTAGTGAGCTACCTTCCTAGTTAAATGAAGATGAAAGAAAGCATTCTTTTGGCATGTGTATTAGCTTGTCTCTCCAGTCAGGCAGACACTTGAGACCTCTACCACATCATTGGGAATTGGGTAGTGAAATAACAAGCTGTGTGTTGTCAACATTCTGATGATAACCTACAAGCTACTTCAGAACTACAAGTACAGTAAATCTCACAGTATTGTTGGTAGAGCAAGTAAACCACCTTAATATGAATAGGTTTATAAGCCGCACGTGTTTTAGCTGCGCTTCACATCATGTTTGATAGTCAAAGAAAGAAACTTCAAGGGGAAATTATGTGAGATTGCTGAACCTCAGTTCATTCAAAAGTTCAGAACAATTGATGGTCCAAGACTGAATAGGGACACAGGATTCTTGCCTCACTACATTCTTACCTCTGCCCCAAAGCATTTCCCCTATGCTGTAATCAAGCTGATTACAATATGCATTGTATCTTTGTATCCTTTACAACATCCCTTCCACTTTCTGACTGGGATAAAAAGATTTGGATTGCTATTCCTACCTGCTGGTCTCTAAGGTGCTACTGAATTTGAATCCAAGTGTTCTGCAACAGATTGACATGGTCTAAAACCACTCGAATTGATAAAATAGTTACAACTATTTGTTAACATGTTTTATGTGCAATTGTATATTTCCCCTAGAGGTGGCACCAATCTAACATTCCTTGTTTATTTTTTACAGGATATGAAGGAATTCAATCCAGGCAGCAATAGTCCTTGGTTGTGCTAACCATCTGGAAACTGGACAGATCTATATTCTTTGTAGCTCTGTCTCAAGAATGTTTAATACAGCCATATGTCCCCTCATCCCTCTCCTATAATTTAAATAAATTCTGAACAAGCACAATACTTCAAAATACTAATGAGGCAGATGCCCATAATCTATTTCCCTTTGACAGAGGATTAATGCATTGAAATGGACAAATGAAGCCTTTCATGGCATGGGCATAGAAGAAATGTTTTTGTACCCCATGTTTCACTATCCAAACGAGTCTCAAAGCGGTTTACAATTGTCTTCCCTTCCTCTCTTCAGAACAGCCACCCTGTGAGGTAGATTGGGCCGAGAAAACTGAGAGCTGTAACTGCTGTCTGCGCGTGGAGGAGTAGGGAATCAAACCCTGTTCTCCGGATTAGAGGCTACCACTCTTACACCATGCTGATCTGGTAAATAACATCAAATTAGCACAGTGGCAGGGCATTTTTTCTTCAAGCTATTGGCAAGCAAGTTAAGAAGAAACATATGGCCCAAATCTTCAATATATTGCAACCTGCCTTGAGTATTGCCAGATTCCCCTTTAAGCCAACTCAAGTCAGAAGGCTTATGGATCTTTTTTTCTAAATTCAGTTCACAGCCAATGCTGCATCACAGCCAGATAGCATAGCTCAGTAGGCACCAAAATGGCAGGATGGGGTTGGGCAGAAAGGTTAGAGAGAAAACTGGTTAGCAGAGTGCTGATGGCATTAAACTCCTCACTTCCTTTCCCAGCAACTTCAACGACATTGAGGGCCATTCCGCACGAGTTTAATGTAGCAGAAGGCTTTCAAATTGTAAACGCTACTAATTTGCAGTTCCGTAAGACGTTGCACACAATCTACAACACTCCTGCAACAGTTCCGCGAAAAGCGATTCGTTGTAGCGTTTCTAGGGAAATCGGGAAAAGTGGATTCACCCTTCGAAATACGCTACACTCTAGTGAACAATCTGCAACACTAGCGAAAAAGACCTGTGCGTTCTCATTGTTGCAGTTCCAACAAAGTCCCTCCCCCTGACTCTCTCCTCCGAAACGAACCAGTGAGGCTTCATTCACCCAGAGAGGCTTCTCCGGCTACAGTCCCTCCACAAAAGTGCTTTAAAGCTCCCCTAAGTCCCCAAGCACAACACAGCCCTATTGGCAAGTTCCCTTTATTTTCGGCCGAAAATTGCGCCGTGCGGGGGGGGGGATTTTTTTTTCACTCGGGGGAGTGTGGTAACGATGACTCGCCAGCTAGATGGGTCTCTCTGTTAGGAAGAATCAAGGCATATTCGTTGCAACGTGTGCTTAAAGGGAAAGGGGCTTTTGGGGAGCATGATAACAACTGCCCATTGGCTGTTCGTTTGATTGACGGCCAGGGGCGGGACCAAGCACAGAAAAAATCACTTTCTTTCTAGCGATTCCTGCAAGACCGGAAACCTGTGGAAAACGAATGAAACGCTACTGAATTCCATTACAAATGCAAGTATGCATAACGCTGAGATTCCACTTTTTAAAATAGCGTTTCCGCTTTGTGGAACCAATTGGCAACATTGGTCCTTGTGCGGAAACACCCTAAATATTAGTAACAGTAGCCACAGAATGAGCAATATATGGAAGACTGAGAAGTGATTATGGAAAACAATTGTCAATTAAATGGACTCTGGGAACAGGAAGGCCTGGAGGATCATTGTACATCTTGATGTCATGATGGGTCAGACATGACTTCACAACTAACAACAACAATTCTTTGGAATTTGTTACACAGACTCCATGCAAAAGAAGTCCTGGAAATATTAACCAGATTCCACAGTCATATCACCTATTCCTCCTAATCAATTATTATTTATCATCATATGGTGTGTGCAGTGTAGCCTGGAGATCCTAGGATTGTCTGGCAGCCAGGCAAGAGACTTTCAGAGGCGGTTTTCCATTTACCCTCATGTCATGATCCCTAGTGTTCCTTGGAGATCCCAGGTTGCTAATCTCCAGACTGGCAACAGTGGTCAGCAATGATATGAGACTATGGAGTCTGCCCTATGAAACTGCCATTTTCTTCAAGGGACATGGTCTCTATAGTCAAGAGATCAGTTGTAGTTCTGTGAGTACACCCCACCTGGAGATTAGCAATTCTACTGAGTTGAGTCGCGAGGGAGCTGCCACCACCCAAAAAGTCTTGTCTCTGGCAACTATCCACAAGTTTATAGGTCGGGCCATAGAGAGGTTTTACAAAACAATTTTCAATCTTGTGGCATAGGTGGACTGCCAAAATGTCATGTCAACCTACTTTGCAGTTCCAGAGTGCATGTGGTTGAATTACTGCTATTTCTTTCTCATTCTGGTCTAAATACTGTAAATTCTCCTTATGCCCAGTCAAGACCAATCTCATCAGATCCTGGAAGCTAAGCAGAGTCAACACTGGCTATTATTTGGATGGGAGCCTTCCAAGGAACATTAGGGTTATAATATGAAGACAGGCCAACCACCTTTGAATATCTCTTGCTTGGCTGTAACACAACCCTAGGATCTCCTGGCTACCACACACATGATAAATGGAAAACAAAAAATAACTACCCCCCTTATTAGAACCCCCATCCTACAAAGCTTTTATTCATGTATGATCCCTAACACAATCTTTTTGGTTGTCAAGGGGGACTCATTTCTCCCTTTTCAACAGCAGAAAAGCAAACAATGTTTTTACATCAAGGTGCCTAACTTAATAGCATATGGAGGTAGAAGTACAGTTTTCCTGCTGTATTGTCACACCTCATGGAAAAATATGTATTCGTTTGGAATACAACCCTTAATAACTTTGCTTATTGACCTATTTTACCCCATGAGTGCAAAATGCAGAAACTGAAGTCTGGGCCACTTGTGAAAATCTAAACTATTAGTGCATATCGCGCAGCAGCTTGCAACGCAGGATCCCCTCCAGAACTGAATACACCGAGTGCTTTAAGCTTCGAACCATTTCAGGCAAGATGGGGCCAGCTGCGCAACAGGCTATCCCAAACGCGTTTTGCAAAACCGGACTTGCTTTACAGCAACGATTATAACTAGGCCGCAACTGGGCCTGCCGTCGCTATGGACACAGCCGAGAAGGGAGTTGTACTACGCGGTGAGGTCATAGGGTGAGGGGACACGTAGGCTCGGGACGGAGGCGTCATCGGCTGCGGCCGCTCTCGGGGACTCGCTCCGAGTGAGCGCGAGGAGAGGCAAGAGCGAAGGGGCTGGGGGTGCGCGTGCGTCTCCCTCTTCGGGTCAGTCCCCCTGCAACAGTAGGCGCGAGGCGGAGGAGGAAGGGAGGGCAGACGCTCGAGGGATTGAGCTGCGAAGAGCGCGCGCGGAAGAGTCTTTACTTGCCGGGACCAGGGGGGAGACAGACGCAGCCAATTAGGAGGTGGGACTGGGGGTCTCCCACCAATCGGGACGAGCGCAGGAAAAGAAGCCCGCCAACCAAGGGAGAACTTGTGCGAGCCTCCCCGCCAATCGCAGCAGCGGCAGCAGCGGCCGGAGCGGCGCGCCAATCGCCGGCTAGCCAGCACCAGAGAGCGCGGAGTCGGGGATGTCCTACAAGCCCATCGCGCCTGCCCCCACCAGCTCCGGAGCCGCCGGCACCAGCAGCAGCAGCAGCAGCGCCAGCCCCGCCCCCGGAGCCCCGCCGGTCGGTAAGCGCCGCTGCCAGCCGCCCGGCCTGGCCCGAATCGTCTGGCGAGGGCTGGGGGCGGCGGGCAAGGCCAACGCTTGAGTCGTGCCCCATTCCCTCCCCTGCCCGCCTGCCTGCCTCGCAGGGCTTTTGGGCCTTGCACAGTTGCTTCACAATGCAGAAGCCCGGAAGAGGCAGGTTTTCCCATGGCCAAAAAGGAAGGGGGAGGGGGTCTGGGCAGGACAGCCTCAGTGCGCGCAGGGCAACTCGAAATGCCTGTGTTCTGGTTGGATCATCTTGTAGATAGTGAATGTTTGGAACGCCGAGTAGTGCAAATGTGGCGTGCTCTGTCGTCTCCTTTCTATTATACAGAGACACCGCAGCTCTGAAAAGCCGCCGGAGCCCCGCTAGACAATTGGAAGTGGAAGGGTAGACTTAGAGGAAGGGGGTAGGGTCTGCATTGAACTTTCCTCAAAAAGGAAAGGTAAGCAGGACTAGAAGGCTAAAGAGCTTTTATTGTAGATGGGCGTTCAGATGTGTCCTAGGAAGATGCATACAAAACGCATAGTAGTACGGGTTACTCTGAAGGAATTGTATTAGTGCTAGATAAATGAGAAACTTCACAAAATTGTTTAAAAGGGGCAAGACAGCAAAGTAATAGTACAACCCTAAGCATGTCTACTCAGAAATAAATTTCACATTTCAGTGAGACATATAATTCTTAGGCTTGCAACTTTGGACTCCCCACTTGCACCCTTACACGGAGGTTTCTGTAGGATTGAATGCAAAAAATATGGATATACTCCAGAAGTTCTCATTGCCAACGTGTATACCTGAAGGAGTTTGAATATTGGGAGCTGAATTCTTTGTCAGAATCACTGGCTGTTCTGGAAGGTCCTGACTTTTGTTCAGAGCCTGAACAAATTAGGAATAGAGGGGAATTTTCCTACATCATTTATTTTGTTTTTAACTTTGTTCTTTATACCTTCTCCTTTAAGTATGCATCCACATCAATCTTGGTATGGTGCTCCTACCATTATTAGCATATTTCTCCACTACAGATGAGTCGTATGTGTTGGCTGGGGTAATTATGTCTGAAGACAGGGGACACCATTCTAAGCTTTAACTTTTTTGGTTCTTTTGATGGGTAGGAGTCATTGTTGATGTTTCCTATGGAATTGTAGCAATTTATGTGGATGAATGATCTAACTCAGTTCAGGATACTTTCATATGTTCATATGTTTCCAACTCTTACAAAATATTACTAGCTTATATGCTTATGCAAACCTGTCAATCTGAACTTTTAAGTCTGACTTTCTTTCAGTTTATGAAAGGTTCTCTTTCTTGGTCACCTGGAGATTGTTCTTACTTGCCACAGGGGTCTGAGTGCATGCAGTCCAAGACAAGCAGCTATTTTTTTCATTGCATCTCAAATGAGACTTCACCCTTGGGGTGAATCCATTAGTTGCTGACAGTGAACAGTTCTCTTTTGTATATAGTCAAATGCAGACCACTCAGCAGTTTATGGGTTTCACTGTTACTAAATGAAGAGAGTGTATATTGTTTGTGAACTAGTTTTGGAAGGCTGTGTGAATATTTTCTTGTAACCTTGTGCTAAGGTAACTTCTGCAGTTTGTGTAAGGCTGCTTTACTTTGACAGCAGTAATAACATCTGTTATGCAAACAAAAATGAACAGCCAAATGGAGATGAAAACGTAGCTGGGACTTCATAGTACTAAATAGGGTTTAGCCAATAATCTTTAACTGGCCCAATCTCTGGTTCAGTAAAGTAATCCTCTTAATAAATTAACTGCTGGTTCTCTCTTTCTGAACCTATCAAATCAAGATAATTGACTTATTTTCACTCTCCCCTCCTTTGCCCTGGAAATTAATACTTGAGTTGCACTCTTATAACTTTAAAAATAACTTGCATTCTATTTCTGAAGAACCTGAAAAAGGGAATTTTCTTAATTAAGAACTTAGTGTACAAAAGGTCTTTATTTTTAGAAATTTGCTGACAGTTGAATAACTCCCAAACCTCATTTGCATGCACACAAACATTTACACTCTATTAAAATGCTAGAATCATGGCTGGCTGCTATAAAGTGACTGTAGCTTGAATAGATAGGCTAAGTTAGCGATCCCCAACCTGTGGGCCGCGGACCACATGTGGTCCTTGGACTAATTGGAGGTGGGCCCTTCTCCCCCCCCTCCCCCGGCCCTTTACTTCATCCCCCCCAGCCCTTTACAACACACTTCATTGTTGTGGCGTGTCTGTATCTTATTTTGAAGGGATGTTTAAACATTGCCATAGCGATCAGAGAGCGCTAGGGCAGTGATTGAGAGTAGAGGAGTAAACTGCCCCCCCCACCGGGCCTCAGTAAAAGGCGTTGAGTGGTCCCCGGCGTTGAGTGGTCCCCGGTGATAAAAAGGTTGGGGACCACTGGGCTAAGTGATACATGAAGGTGACATGGCTGATGTTGAGGTTAAGGTCAATAGGAAACAAAAAGTAGCACTAAGTGTCTTTTTGCCTTCCTCCCCCACTTTTATTCCAAGAGATCTTGTATGTTGACTTACAGGAAGTTAAGTCAAAACCACAGGCTTCTGAAAGAGCTGGGGGAAGTGATGTGTGCTCATATGAAGAGTACATTTTCATTGTTCATTAATGTTCTCATCAACGCCTCTTTGAAGACAGTAATCTTAAACAGGGTTTTGTGAAACCTTGGGGTTTCCTGAATGGGTGGGGGTTAATTAATTTTTTTTGTATTTTTAAATTTGATGAACATTTATTGGGTAATATGACCATATATGGTCATGTTGACCTGTTCCCTCCCCGGTCCCAAAATGGCCAATGATTGGCCTGGAGGAGATGGGAAGGTGAGGGGCCCTGGGTGGGCATGTACAAAACTGTGCTTCCCTACCATATTCTGCATGATTGAACCACTTCTGAGATTTCTCAAAGGCTGAAGAATGTTTCAGGGGTTTCTCAATGGTAAAAAAGTTGAGAAAGGCTGGACTAAAATGAAAGGCGAGTTGGATAGTTAATGTAAGGTTTGGACTGGATAGGCTTTTACTTCAGACTTAATAAAGAGAATGCAGTTGTGAATTCAGAGATGTACATGGCCCAAGGCTGTGATGCATTATGTGATGAGAGAATAAACTATGTTTGGATCTTAACAACAAATGTGGAATAAATAGCTGCAAAAATTTTTGTGTGTAAAGGAGTTAAGCGGTTAATTTCTTTTTAACACAGACATAATTTCTACTAAAATGTTCCCCTCTTGTGTTGATCATCAAGTAGGCTATATACATAGAATTATATGGCATAATTGAGTCTACATTTCCTTGTTATTGTCACCAAGGTGGGAAGTGAGCTCCTGTTGCCGAAATCATAGTTCCGATGTGATCCATGGTAGCAGTGATATTCAATGAATTATACTTTCCTCAGTTGTGTGTGTGAAAACATGGTCTCCTTTGTATATCAGTCTGACAGCTTTAATCTTCCTATATCCATATAAAATTTACTGTTTGGTCATTATTGATCAGGCTTGCAATAAAATCTCTGAAAGTTCAGCACCCTGTACTCATAAGACAATGAAGAATCAAAGTCTAATTAAATAATAAATGGAGCACCAGAAACCAATCCCTTACTTTTCCAGTTAAGACTCTGTCACAGGCATATCAGATTGGGTGATGTAAATGTACCTCACCCAGTCTCCTTTTCCCTATTGTAGTCTTGGCAAAGAAATTGCAGTGGGGGCGTGAGAGACCTCTTCATGCTCAGTTGTGTGGTTTATGCCAACCAGATTGCACAAGTACTTGCCTGAGGGGGGGGGGAGCCTGGGATAATCCTTTGGGAGGCAGAAGTGGCAAATGTTTGCCAAGGAGAGTTTGGAAGGTGTTCAAAGATTTAATACACCCAGTATTTCCTTGCAGTTCCCTAACTTAATTTCCATTGCCAGTGACCTTGATTACTTCAGTAAGGGAAATGTATCTAGTACCGCCCCATGAAAGAGGCTTATGAGCACTGTGAGTCTAGTGTGTCAGTGAACTCTTCTTTCTTTCTTGGCTAAAATACTATTTCTTCTGTTACTTTCAGCCACAAGTGTCCCATCTCCTTCTGGATCTGTTCCTGGAGCTTCTGCCCCCTTTCGACCTCTCTTCAACGATTTTGGGCCCCCATCAATGGGCTACGTGCAGGTGAGTTCCTGCTTTGATCCAGCTATTGAGAATAATAACAAAAGAAAACAGTCCTTGACAACTGCTGTGGCCCTGACCTTACAGGCTATGAAGCCACCAGGTGCCCAAGGTTCCCAGAGCACATACACAGACCTGCTTTCTGTCATTGAGGAGATGGGAAAGGAAATCCGACCTACTTATGCAGGCAGCAAGAGTGCCATGGAGCGACTGAAGCGAGGTAGGAAACTTCTGCTCATGACCTGTGGGCACGTACAATAAACCAGTTTGCCTTATAAGGGATTTTGCTGCAGGCAAGGGGCAGTGGTGCTCTGTATTCTTGATGCAACAGTGAAAGGGCTTCTAGTGTCCTGGCCCTGCTAGTTGACCTTCTAATGGCACCTGGGCTTGGGCCACTATGTGACACAGTGTTGAATTAGATGGGCCATCGGCTTAATCCAGCCTGGCTTCTCTTATGTGCTTACTTAGTGACGTCTCAGATCCAGTTTCCAGCAGGTGAGTTATTGGCATTTTCATTGCATCCCCAAAGGCATTAGAAATGACAATTTTTATGCCAGGTACTTCAACTTAAAAATTTCAGTAAAATGTTGATAAGTTGTGATGGTTATCAGTGTTGTGATTCATAGCCATTTATTCGATAGTTATCCATTTTTTTCTCTGACATCTTCTTTCCCTAATAGAATTTAAATTAACTTATATCATTGCACAGCATACAATAGGCAAATGTGCCTCCCTAGAACTTCCCATCATAACTGGCCAGTATTGCAAATGTTAGTGGAGCTATCTGCAGCACAGCTGAAACCGGTAGAACCTGCTGGGTTAGAACTGGCATACCCCAAGGGTATAACTCTTGATTGCACTGAAAATTGCTCTACTTCTGGCTAGCTAGCTGTTCTTCAGGTTTTTTTCTTCTGGCTTGCTCTTCAGCAAGCACTTCTCTACCTGCATGTCCTGATTTACCACTTGCATCTCCATCTTGCCCTGTAAAAAAAAAATCATTTTAACAACAAATGTCTTTTATTACAGTGTAGGATACACAGTGTAGCATATCATGGGTGTTCCTCCATCAGCATGGGTGGCAAGATTACATTTGTACATTTTGACAAGACAGACTGTTTGAATGGTTCTATGGAATTGACCACTGTGACTTAGCTTTGTGCCCTTCCTTCACAGGGATTATCCATGCCCGTGCGCTGGTAAGAGAGTGTCTGGCAGAGACAGAGCGCAATGCCCGTACGTAACAGTTGCTTCCTTCTGGCACCTCCCAGTGGACTTTCTGGCCAGTCATCACCACTTTGAAATCTGGAGATCTGCCCCCTACCCTTTCTGTCAATCAGTGTTGTACATACTGGAACTACCATTGCCTTCAAAGACCTTTATATCAATTGGCACCTAAGAATCTGAACCGTCTCCTGCTGCATCACAATACTTCCCAGCAATTGGCATTGTGGGAACTGATGCAGAAACATTTTTGTTGCACACACCTGATCATCCAATGAGAATAATGGCTGGTAGCAAGTCCGTCTTTATAAATTCTGTGGGGGTTATAAATAAAAGGAAAGCTTTGGAATTTAGATTCTTTTTTCCTCTGTGTTTTTTTTAAATCCCATGTGATGGAAACCAAGACATTGGGGGTCTGTGTTGCAAGATGTGCTTCCATAGGAAAGCAGTATGTGGCCCTCTGCACTGCTTGCAGGGGAAGCTTCAGCGAGGAGTCATTGAGCCAATACTGGAAAACTTGTAATAAAACATTTCTACTCTTATGTGTGCTGTCTGAATTATTACTGTTAGGAATTGGCAATATATTGCTGCTAAAAAGATGAATCCCATCTTCAAAGAAGAAGTTGGATTTTTACCCTAAACATTTTTCTTTTTTGGGATGGGTTTTTAGGGCTTCTTCCCATGGGTTACAAAGGATAGTTATTTTGAAATTTCATAGAGGCCTGTTTATGTTAGTTTGGAACTCAGCTCCTTTTAATTTCAGTGAGCATGATCTCAGAAAAGAAATGAGACTAGCATTAGTGTATTGGTGCAAAATTGCCTTTTTGTTCATCTCCTGCTTCGGTGGGTTACTACTTTCTGCCCAAGAACTTATGGCCTCAACAAACAGACAATCCCATGTTTATTGTATTCCATAGTCTCCCTTTCTCACTAAGATTCATGGCAGAATCAGCATTTGCCAGCTTGTTTTGTAAATCCTTCCCTGATCTTTCTGTGTTGTTTTGTTCAGTCTGTTCTGAGGCCACCAATAAACTTGGCAAATATGATAGAAATGCCTCTAGGGAAAACAAAGAATCCGCAAGTGAGTGTGTGAAATTGTGTCTTGTGTGCTTGTTTTTCCCTATATAGGTCTTGTCCGTGTGGTAAGGGGGTAAACATGATCATAGTATAATAAGTAAGTCAGCCCTAAAGGATGCTAATAGTTTAATACTCACATGATCTTGTGAGATGGAAATAATGATTTATTTAGATTAGATTTTATTTATTTAGATGTTTATACTGCCCTTCCATACGGCTCTGGGCAGTTTACATAGAATATCATGAGGTAATTGCATAGAAATATTCTTTGTCCCCAAAGCATTTATTTTTGTTTGTTAGATAAGGGACTATGGGTGAAAATGGGGGGGAATTATCTCTTTTGATCATGGAACAAGTGGGACAGGGTTTGTGGTAAGGAGGGGGGATGAGATGATATTGAATTGGAAAGCTGGTGGACCTAGTCCAGTGGTTCTTCCTAAGATGTACCTGGTGATATGCTCAAGAGTAGTCCAATGGTAATAGTTCTCAGCCCATGGTAATGTGTGAATAAGCTGAAAGCCAATAAGGGCTGGGAGGTGCTCAATGCACTCTGGCCTCTAAAAGGCTGCTTTTTGTACCCTGCTTTTTACTACCCAAAAGAGTCTCAAAGCGGCTTACAACTGCCTACCATTCCTCTCCCCACGACAGACACTCTGAGGTAGGTGGGGCTGAGAGAACTCAGAACTGTGACTGACCTAAGGTCACCCAGCTGGCTATATGTGGAAGAGTGGGGAATCAGCCTTCCATCCTTCCCAGGTCGGTAAAATGAGTACCCAGCTTGCTGGGGGGTAAACGGTAATGACGGGAAGGCACTGGCAAACCACCCCGTACTGAGTCTGCCATGAAAACGCTAGAGGGCGTCAGCCCAAGGTGGTGCTTGCACAGGGGATACCTTTACCTTTAGGGAGAATCAAATCAAGTTCTGGTTACAGGACACAGCTATTAACCTCTAGATCAAGCTGGCTATTAGGAAGTTAACTGACACTGTAGTGTTTGTAGGTATTGGAAAATAGAGCTATGATTGGATGTTTGGGCAAAACAGCATAGTAGCTCAAGTAAATGTAAGGCAATTGAATAGGAAATATTCTGCTATTGTTTGATGGAGCAGATATTAAGTAAACCTTGAACCTCATCCTTCCAAAAGCATGCTGAACATTTGTATATGGGTGGGGGGGTAAGTAAAGCCAACATGGGATATATGGTTCACTAAAATCAGGGTCCAGTAGTATTTTTAAGACCAACAAAGATTTATTCAAGGTGTGAGCTTTCGAGTGCAAGCACACTTCCTCAGACTATGAACTCCCACCATGACAGTGGGAATATAAAGCAAAAATTAATTCTGTTAAATTAGTAAACTGTGTCACAGATCCAAAAACAGCCATACGATATGTTTGTTAAACATAAATGAAAGTTTTCAAAACTATGCAGACCTTTATTTAATTAGCATACAGGTTACTGAAAAGGACAATGTTGTAAGTGTATCTTGGATACATTTGGTGATACATGCATGTAACAGAGGAATATATTTCACTTATCTCCCGGGAATAGATTTGAGAGGATGTATTCCTATCTGATGAAGAGATCTGAAAACAGGAGGGGAAATGCAAATAAGTGTTATGTGTTTGTATGCTTAGCTATGTGCATACTGGAGATTAAACCCCATTGAACTCCCTGGGACTTCTTTCTGATTAAAGACTGCGGTGAGTAAGCTGTGTGCCACTGTGAGTTGCATTGTCAAAACACTCTGTGTGCAGCAATCTTATTCAGAGAAACAAAATGTGGGTCTTACATGAAGAATCCTTTGTTAAATCTGAACTAAACTCATGCACAGAAATATTAAGCTAAAATTAGTAACGAACAACTGTTTCACTAGATCTAGGTAGAGAACAAGGTGACCTGCTAAACCTTCATAGCATAATGTGCAAAACAGGGAAGTATGACAGAGTGAAAAATCCAAAATTGTGCTGCACTAAATGGGTGACTTCTTTAGAAGCGGAGTATGCTTATTTTTGTTTTGTTTTAAAAATAGTCCTTTCCTAATTCCTCCTTGCAAGAGCCTCTTGTGGCGCAGAGTGGTAAGGCAGCTGTCTGAAAGCTTTGCCCATGAGGCTGGGAGTTCAATCCCAGCAGCCGGCTCAAGGTTGACTCAGCCTTCCATCCTTCCGAGGTCGGTAAAATGAGTACCCAGCTTGCTGGGGGGTAAACGGTAATGACTGGGGAAGGCACTGGCAAACCACCCCGTATTGAGTCTGCCATGAAAACGCTGGAGGGCGTCACCCCAAGGGTCAGACATGACTCGGTGCTTGCACAGGGGATACCTTTACCTTTAATTCCTCCTGATAATGGCTGTTGTCCACAATAGTGATTGTGGAGCTGTGCAGGTAATGCTGGGAGAGACATGGGCATTTGGCGGGAGCAGGTTATTATATGGCCTGCTCCTGCAGCACTAATGAACATCTTGGCCAGCAGTTTTGATGGTGGATGAATTTTGACAGGGTACTTTCTCCTGCACTGTGGCAGGCTTTGTGGAACTTGTTTTGCCAATATTCTACATTGAAATGTAACTCATTTAACAAATCTCTTCCATTGCACACCTCGCAATAATTCAAACAGGTTTTCTTTTTAACATAGCCTATTCCCGTGTGAAATGTTTGCTTTAAGAGTTATAAAGAGTATGTAGAGGAGACAAGCTACTTGGCAATCAGTTTGTTTTCAACTATTTGGATGTGATGGAATGCTGACGTTTTTGCAACTGGTGCTTTGTTTCCCGCGCCCCTTTTGTTTCAGAGTTGAACACCCAAATATTTTGCACACAATTTTGTTCTCCAGGGTTCCTTGGCTGGGACGCATAAGCAGCTGGTCTTGATTCATTCTCAGTTATTGATGTCACCAGCATCTGACGTCACTAGTGTTTCCCTGGTTATGGGCTGTGATGTCACAGAGGAAAGCAGGAGAGAAGGCGCAGAGGCGTCGGATTCAGTTCCTATGGAAACTGGACTGCTAAAACAGCCTAGTAGGAGGCCTCCGTTTCCAGCGGTCCTGAATCGAAGCCGAGAGGGAACCCTGGGGGCAGAGGACGCGGCTCCGCGAACCCTTCCCTCGCGTCGCACGACGCGTCGCACCCAGCAGCACCTTGAACTGCCCTCTTGGCCTCTTTGCTTTCGGGGTGGGGACACCCGCCACCTCCATTAAAGATAAGGCATTTGACCTCCGTCCTCGCCCGCCCCCCCCCCCCCCGCGGCAGGGCTGCCTCTGCAAGGTGCCCACTGCTCAGGCAAGCCGCAAGGAACTTCAGTCACCCTGCAAGCAAGCCCCGCTCCACACACGTCCCTGCCTCTCCGCCGTGCCCCCACCTCGGCACTCCTTCACACAAACCGCGTTTCCTTCCCGTGGCCGATCCCCTCCCAGTCACGCTCTCTCCTCCCGCCCCCCCCCCCCGCCGCCCCCCTGCACCGTGCAAGGACGGCGAGACTGCGGCTGAGCGGGCTCCTCCGCTGCGGTGACGCTGGAGGCAAGGGCTCGGCGCTCTCCGTCTGCCCCTGTGCGAAGAAGCCCCCCCCCCTCCCGCCCTCAGCCAGACCATGTTCCCGCCGCAGGAGCCAAGCGCTGGCATCGCCCAGGCCGTCCGGGACAGCGGGAGGGCGGGAGCGGGGAGGACTTAGGCAGGCCGGCGGTCCCCGCTCCGTCGCCCGGTTCTCCCCGTCGCAGCAGCAGCAGCAGCAGCAGCAGCAACATACCACCGCTTGCATCACTGGCATCCCCACCGCGAGCCACAGGTCTGGGCCCGGGAGGTGTGCGCGCACAACAGTGGGGCTGGCGGAATCGCGGGAAGCATGCACGGCCGGAGGGGAGGGGGCACGGAGAGGGAGTGGAAGCGAGGCTGGGAGGGGCATAGGAGCCTGGGAGGCAGAGTCGAGGGTGGTGATGAGGGGCCACAGTATGGGGGCGGGGGCTTGACAAGGGGGCTGACCGGCTCGGGCGGGGGGGGGTTGAAACCATGTGGCCCAGCCGGTCTCCCTTCCTCCCTCGCCTATGTTCATTCGTTGGCCATCTGGCTTCCTCTCTCCTCCTTCCCCCCTCATTTTCTAAAGCCCATTCTGGTTGGGAAGGGGACTCTGTGCCTTGGGGTTCTGCTCCCACATTTCCCTGTACCTAGCGTTGCACTGGTATCTCGGAGGGCCTCTTCCCAGAGAAGACATGAAGAGATGACAGCCCAAATGACATGTAGGCTCCTTATGTTTTTCTCGTGCTAGTCAGAAGGCTATTGCTTTTCTGTCCCCATGATAGTGTATGTGTGTGGATGGTTGGGGGGTTTGTTAATGAGGCCTGTAGAGGCTTGGGTTTTGCTGGTTCAGGAGACGATTGGAGTTCTTTGGACATGAAACCTGCTTATGGTTGAAGAGATGTGTTTCAGACTAGTATGTTACCAATTCTTCCTGGGACAGGGCTCCTATGCATTTAAAGGCTGCTCAGCAGATACAGTTTCAATAGAGGAAGCTTTTCAGATCAGGGAGTAGTGATAAGGGAAACCAGGTTTGCTAAAATTATCTGCCCTATGTCTTAAGGTGCAGGATCTCTACCAGCAAAAAAGGTGGCAATACTTTCATCCAGCGTAATGGCATTGGAGCTGAGAGCTGGGCTGAATGTAATGTGCACAGTGAATTTAATTTATCTCTTGGGACAAGTGTGCTTTGCAGATTGCCATTTTGCTTTATTTATCCTTCAAAAAACCAAAACATTGAGTGGGAGCTATCAAGCAGTGAACAAAATACTTCATTTCACCTAAAGCCCCCCCATTGTACTAAGATATGATGACCTTAGAAGTATATCCCACTCAGTTTCATCCTAGTTAAGTGTGCTTACAGTTTCATTTGTGCCCTATAGTCTGCTGTATGTTTACCTGGAAATAAGTTTAGCTGTGTCCTTGGTGATGACAAACTAAGCATGTGTAGGATTGAAGCATTGAACGTGCTGCATCCAGTTCACTACCATTCTCTTTGCTACTGCCCTCTTAGAGTTGACTATTATTGTTTTGGATGAGTGAGAGCATTTCCCCTGCATGAGTATGTGAGTGTGTTCATAGGAGTTTGGACAGCTGAAGCTGGAGGAAGGAGGTCTAGTAGAGATGGCATTATGGGGTTATACAGTGCACAGCTGAGAGAGACGTGGGAATGTTTGGGCATTAAATTATTGCTGCTGGACATGGCTTTATAAGGGAGTGAAAGTCTGGAAGAGACTCCTCAGTACAGTCATAGGAGCAACTGAACTTCATTTGTGTTAAACATGGGATAATTTATGAAAGATATATATTGTATAAGATTGTAAAATCTTGTGAGTAGGATAGTTAATATAGTCAGGATTACCCCCCCCTTGTTTCTTTGTATGTGTGCTACAGCTGGGTGAGAATTTTGTGTGAAGTGAGCATGGAATGGTCTGTTCTTTGGTAGCTCTGTAGAAGGGTACAGTTTTTGAGTTCAGGATATAGCTGACTGACATATTTGAGCTTGGGGAGACGTTTCCTCACAAATATGATTGGTTGTGGCCTTAAAGTGTGTAGATGGAGCTTTACCTTCCCATATAGTGAGTGTCTCAGCTTGGTTGTTTCAGTTTATAACTGTGTTGGAATACATCCATTCTGTTTCTTACGAACAGATACATACCTTTCCTTTCAGCCCCCCCCCCCAATTTAGGCATATTTCACCTTGCCACAGCCAGTCTTGCAAGCCAGAGTAAAGAGGGGGGGGGGGCTTTTTAAAGGCAGCTTTTGACAGTCTATAAATGTTTTAACATTGTTGTAAACAGCCCCGAGTGTTTTGAGCATCTCAGGTATGTAAGTAGTTAATAAACAGGAGTCTTTTGGCACCTTAAAGGTGAGCATTTATTCTTCCAGAAGCCTTTATGAAGTTTATTATTATACATAATGAGGTTATAAAGAACAGAAGTTGTAAACAGACAGGTCAAAGTGCCATGAAATGTAGGATAAGATGGAATTATGTAAAATCCAAGAGTAATCAAGAAAAGTACAGAGACCATTCTCAACAGCAGTAAAGGTAATAAATGCAGTCTTCATAGAATTGCTCAGCTTGTTAACATTGGCAAAACTAGAAAAACAGTTATCACTTATCACTAATTACTACCACTGTGAATAGTCCCTGTATTTTTCTTGATTAAGCTTGAATTTTACATAATTCCATTTTACTCTTTACTGGCTTTGATTTGATTTGATCTTGCTATTTACAGCTTTTGTTCTCTATTATGGATAGGCTCTTGTCTACTAGAATAAAAATGTGTTAGCTTTTAAGTGACAGACAACTGATGCTTTTTTTTTTTTGCTGTAACAAATATGGCTACATCAGGCCTTTGGCATTCTAATGATATATGCATGCTCTGTTTTTTTTTAATTGAACAACATATCAGGTAAACTTGGGCTTGTGGGTCACCATACCAGAAAGGCTGAGAACCACAGCTCTAAGGAAATGTGGTATGTTTGGAGAGAATCCAGACCTGAGCAGCAGCCAGTGAAAATTTTGCTGGTCTAGCTTAGAAATGGATGGAAACATGAGGCAAAATGGAGGTGAGAGAACCTTGTCCAGGTAGGAAGTAGGTTAGAATATTAGAAGCCTGAAAGTAGTACTGTACATCGGAGTGTCAAAATGGTGTCTGTTCTCTCATGTTCCCCAGCCCATTTCCTTTCAGTATGCTGAAACTCCCCAGCCACATATTAGCCTACAGTTGCTATGGAAACTTACTCAGTGGGTTGTATTTTGAAATAAGGTCAGATGGGGATTTCTTCCAAGCTTCTTCTCTTCTGAGGAAGTGAACACACAGAAATCTCTTTTGCCCAAGAACTGAAATCAGATAAGCATGAAGTAGTTAATTCAAACACAGCCATTTTCTGACTTAGAAAAGAAACAAAACACTTTTGTCTGGCTGACACAAGAAATCAATTGGTAGGTGAAAGCCCATTTTTTTAAATAGAGAGAGAGAGCTGCATTAGTCTGCTACAATCAAAATAACACAATGTCTTAGTTTCAAATGAGTAGCCGTGTTGGTCTGAAGTAGCACAATAAAACCAGTAACACCTTTAAGACCAACAAAGATTTAATCAAGGTGTGAGCTTTCTAGTGCAAGCACCCTTCGTCAGACTATGATCTTGTTACATGACAGGGCCTTGATTAAATCTTTGTTGGTCTTAAAGGTGCTACTGGACTCTGATTTTACAATGTCTTAAAGGTAAAGGTATCCCCTGTGCAAGCACTGAGTCATGTCTGACCCTTGGGGTGACGCCCTCTAGCGTTTTCATGGCAGACTCAATATGGGGTGGTTTGCCAGTGCCTTCCCCAGTCATGACCGTTTACCCCCCAGCAAGCTGGGTACTCATTTTACCCACCTTGGAAGGATGGAAGGCTGAGTCAACCTTGAGCCGGCTGCTGGGATTGAACTCCCAGCCTCATGGGCAAAGCTTTCAGACGGCTGCCTTACCACTCTGCGCCATACCTTAAAGACTTCTGCCATAGGCTTTCATGAGTCAGGGACTCCTGCATCAGATGTACAAAGTGTTATATTTAAGTGACAGGGAGATTTTTTTAATAGTATGTGGGTCAGAATGCCACCTCTGCTGGAAGTCCCTGTGTGAAGGGTGATACAGTGTGCATTATGATCCAGATGGCAGCTATTTTGGGGTAGGTTAACCATCTCTTCTTTGTTGCGCTACATTGTCTCCATATAGCCCTGAATATCATTCTGCCCCCCGCCACAGACCTAGGGATGCCTAGGGGGACCTGGCAACCCTACAGAGACCCCAGACCCTGACTTGACTGCACCCACTTATCCCCTGCTTTGTATCAACTCCTAGGGCCTGACTGCCAAAATGCTGATCAAGGAGTATCATATTCTGCTGCCTATGAGCCTGGCAGAGTACCAGGTGGCCCAGCTCTACATGATCCAGGTAATATCAGCCTTGAAAAAGAGTGAACAAATTTTGTTAAGGGGCAATATGATGATATCTTTGGCAGATATGGTTGCGATGAGATGGGCCCTTGGATCGTATGTGTGGTGGAGACTAAGCAGGGTTGAGAGGTATAAGAATGTGAGCAGGGTCAAAGGTTGAGATGTATTGTGGGGCATGGCTGAGTAGCACTGCCTCTTTGGTTCCCCAGAAAAAGAGCAGAGAAGAGTCAAGTGGAGAGGGCAGTGGAGTTGAGATCCTGGCTAACCGACCCTACGACGATGGCCCTGGCGGCAGTGGCCAATACACACACAAGATCTACCACGTAGGCTCTCACATCCCTAGCTGGTTCCGTGCCCTCCTGCCCAAAGCAGCTCTACAGGTAGAGGAAGAATCCTGGAATGCCTATCCATACACACGCACCAGGTATTTTCAATGTGGGATGGGAAATAATAGAAAACCTTGGGAGAGGAAAGCCATGAGTAACCGTAGTAGAGTTTAGGGTTGTAAGCTGGGGGGGGGGGGAGCAGGGCTGTCAGCTTCGCTACTTCTACCCTACAGATACACCTGCCCTTTTGTGGAGAAATTTTCGATTGAGATTGAGACCTATTACCGACAGGATGTTGGGAAGCAGAATAACGTTTTCAACTTGAGTGCTGTAGAGCGCAGGCAAAGGATTCTGGGTGAGAATTCAGAAATTAATTGGCATTTATTCTTTGTGCTATACAGAAGATTGTAGAATATATGCTGGACTTTTAAACACTGTAGACTAGGACAAGCTAATGTGGAATATTGGATACTTTTGGATTCTGATCTTGGGTGGAAATCTAATCTCCATTGAATCATGGTATCTGTTATACCTTCCCTATTGGACTGTACCATTCTGGAATGGAGGAGGAAAATTTGGGCTTCTGGCCAAGTGAGTATATTTGGGGGGGGGGGGGGACGGAACACACAAAAGAATGTCTCTGAGGTTCTACATAGACTTCCTGGCATGGGATGGAAAGGTAGCTTGACTATTTGAGTGAAGAGGGCCGTCTAAAATTTTGCTGGTGATGTATTTCCTGTTCAACATGCTAGCAAGAGACTTATTTCTTGTTCAACCTTCCCTCATCACCCACAGATACCATTGACATTGTGCGGGACCTCATCTCACCCAGTGAATACAAGGTAGAAGAGGATCCTAGGCTTTATCGCTCCATCAAGACAGGACGTGGGCCTCTAGGAGATGACTGGTTGGAGAACATAGGCGATGGGCCTCTCATGTGTGCTTACAAGCTTTGTAAGGTGGAATTTCGCTACTGGGGCATGCAGTCCAAGATTGAACAGTTCATCCATGATGTAGGTGAGCATGCAGGGCTGCTCTCCATACTTCTATCTCTCCTTCTCCACAATGCAAATGGTTTGGGCTTTGGAGAATAGTTAACTAAAATTGTACCAGTTTCAGGGAATGGAATTGTGCATCATATCTCCATTCATATTGACAGACGAGCAGTACCTATTTTCTCACTGTGGCAATATTCATCCTAACCTACATCGGGGCTACTTCAGTGTGAAATCATGTTTAATTAACTTCTCAAAGATCTAGCAGCAATTCCCACTGTCCTTTGAAGACTGTATATTGTTCCTTTAATGTGAGCTGTTCTATGATTTCTGCTTGAAAATTAATTAATTAGATAGCTGTCTTTTGGAAGTGCAGCATCTTCTATACTCTTGGGTGCATCACAAATAATACCCTTGAAATGTTTCAACCTGTCAAATGATGGAAGCACCTTCTCTCCCCACCTATTTAAAATGCTACTCTAATCTGGCTCTGCTAAACATTTACTGCTGTTCTCCATATCTGGTAGAAGAAGAGTTGGTTCTTATATGCTGCTTTTCTTCTACCGAAAGGAGTCTCAAAGTGGCTTACAATTGCCTTCCCTTTCCTGTGCGGTAGGTGCGACTGAGAGAGCCCTGATATTACTGCTTGGTCAGAATGGCTTTATCAGTGTTGTGGTGAGCCCAAGGTCACCCAGCTGGCTGCATGTGGAGGAGGAGCACAGAATCAAACCCAGCTCACCAGATTAGAAATCTGCACTCCTAACCACTATACCAAGCTGGCCCTAACCATTACACCAAGGAGGCAGGTTTTGATTAATTGGTTGTTTGGCACGTGGCCTGCACATTGTTGTCTGTGGTTTGTGAGCCAGAAATATTAGCGTTAGCAACTGTGAAGGGAAACTTTGAGGAACAGGTACAGGATGAGACAGGCAATGAGAGCATCGAGTCCATTTTGATAACAGAGCTCAGAATGCAAAGGTCTAAGGGAAGATGACAGAGCTGTGGCAACCAAAATAATGGGTAAATACCAAGGTTAGTTCCCATTTCTAAATAGAGCTAGGTGAGAGGAAATCTGCAAAAAGTAAAAGCTTCACTCACTTACATGCCTCAGTTCTCCAATAGTGAAGTTGTAAAGAGTAAATTAAGTGGGAGTATAATTAGTCTTTTGTAAAGAGTGTGAACCACAGATGTGCGAAGTAGTTCCTAACCGAATTAGCGTCTAATTCTGCACCCGTAAGTCTCAGCCAAGAAATGAAGCAAAGCTTTGCTACCCTTTTACTTAGCCTGTGTCCCTGTGTGCTCTTGCTCGAGTTCCTACTGCTGAGGATTATGACAAAGGCCAGATCCCTTACAGGCTGTGTACAGTTTTTTTCTCCACTTGGATTTGATCACAGGGCCTCAGATTTCTAAAACAGACTTCCAGTTGGATTCATTAACTGTGAGACAATTTGTGGAATCTAAATATAAAAGCAGATGTGCCAGAAATGTCATCATTTGCAGTCAACATTTCATATGGTAGGAGTTAGAATTAGGGGAGCAGCTTGCCAGAAGCAGCATGCTCCATTTATTTACTGTTTTTGATGGTGAAATGGTTGATGGTTGATGGGATGAAAGGGGCAACATGCTGTTCTCTGCTAAGGGCTAATTTCAACCTGTCAGTGCGGAGACAAGATTCCTGATTGCTTTATTTCTACTCACCTTATGAGATTCCTGCTTCCCTGCTCCGGGATAATTTCTGCAAAGTTCATGCAGCAATTGTGGTTTGTCTTAGTTCCAATTCATGCTTATAATGGGCTCAATGAAATCAGGCTGTAGAGGCCCTTCCCCTCCTTCTTCATGCAGATTCTTTCTGCCTCTGTCCAGTTGGCTTCAGTGTTATGGACAACTACTATCAGGCTGGGTTGAACTGAATCTAGTCATTCTCTTGGGAGCATGTGATTAAATATCGTCTCTCAAAGTGACTTTAAGGGCATGGCTAGTAGTTTGTTAAACATAATAGCAAAACCAAGTGGGGAAGTGAAGGGGGTACACACAAGGGTATAGATGGGAAGGGGCAGGGAAATGATGCCATGCCCAGCTCTTAGTTCTTTAAATCTGGATTGCATTGTGAATCTGAAATGAGCGTTGATATTTTTCATAGCTCTGGAAAAAACTACAGAGGGAAAAATAATGTCAGAGTTGTCCTCCAATGTGTTGGGAATGGTGCAAGGCCAGATCATCTTTGAAGCAAGTAGGAGGGACGAGCTGCAGTTTGTATGGGACTTGTGGGAAGATCTGGGCTGTAGCAATTCCTGACATCCTTTGTAGGTCTGCGAAAGGTGATGCTGCGGGCACACCGCCAGGCCTGGTGTTGGCAGGATGAGTGGATAGAACTCACCATGGACGACATCCGGAGGCTGGAGGAAGAGACGGCACGTATGCTGGCCCAAAAGATGGCCAAGTGCCTGGAGCCTGCCCCAGACATGGCCTCACCTAGCCCTGAAGGCCAGGCGGAGCCAGGCAGCCGAGAGACGCAGGACAACACCATAAGCCTGAGAACTCCTGAGACGTCACGAGATGAAGCATTTGCCAAGCAGTGGTCAGCAACTTCACGCTCTTCCTACTCTTCTCAGCATGCAGGTGAATAATAATTGCAAACGTAAGCAAAGAGGAGCACAGAGAACAGTATGTGTGCATGTGGGAGAAGGCCTTTTCCTGTTTCAAGGCACCAGAGATCTTTGCAGCTGGAGGCAGACTATTGGGTCCACTAGAATTTGTGCTAGAGGGCCAAGATTTCTTTTCCTGTCTCAGCTTGGTTTTGCTTTACACCTGGAGGCTGCTGATGGCTGCACAGAGATTGTGATGGATTCCACCACCACCCCTGACTGGCTTGAATAGTGATACTTGCTTGTCTGTCTTGGCTTGCCGTGTGTGGCTTTACTCACTTTTCATTGACATATCTGGAACACTTTTATTAAACTATATATTCTTTGAGCTGTGCAGGCACTGGCTTCGTGAAGAGCAGGATTTCCATTTTTCTGATCTATAGTTGGATGATGAGATTTAATACGTTTGTGAAAGGAAGGTTTGGTTATATGAGCTTCTAATAGATTGGAGTCTTGCTGTTCTGTAGCCATGTGTCAACAGGAGATTTTCAGAGAATCATAACCTGTAGTGTAGAGCTGTTGTTACCTGTGAAACACACATTTTTTTTGTTCTGGTGTGTTGTGCCATAGATTGGTCAAAGTGGTTTGTTGGTTTCTGTAATGCATGTGAACTGGAAAAATGCATGAGCCCACCAGAAGCATGATCAACTCGGTGCCAGTATGTGCATATATATTTCCATGTGGGATATGGGGTACCTATTGGGTAGAGTCCATGGTAGTGGCATGCTTTCTGCCCCAATATGCCTGGAGTACTTTTGGAAGTGTTTCTTTTTTTCTTTTAGTATATTGGAAGGACTGGCTTCAAAAAGAAGAGAGGGGCGGGGATAGACCAAACTTGCTGGTGACATTGACTAGATCAGCCTCATTAGCTGTGATAGTCAGTTTCACCATTGGCTTGTGTGGAATGAAGAGTAACTGCTGCATTTAGAATTGGGAAAAATAGGGAAAGCTCACTCCCCTCTTCTGACTTATGTGTAGACCATAGAGAATGCCACAGCTGCAGAAAGGAAGGTTCAGCTCCTGTTGCTGCACAAAACTAAACACTTGTATGCCGTAAGAAGCTGACTGTCTTGCATGTAGAGTTTTGGGCTGTTCCTAAGGGCTGTGCTGGGAATAAGATAGGCTTGCTTTTAATCTGAGGAGAGTGTCTGGTTATTGCTGGTCTTTCACAGAATGATAGCTGCAGATCTCTTTGGTTGTGATCTCTCTGCAGCTGGAGTATCTCCTCACAGCTTATCAGAGTGGCGGATGCAAAATATTGCTCGGGACTCCGAGAACAGCTCTGAGGAGGAATTCTTTGATGCTCATGGTATGTGTTTCTGGATAAAGAGATATGGGGGGGGGGGATGGAATGTGTGTTTCTGAGAGGGCTCAGAGTTGAAAAGGGGTTATCTGTGGGTGTTTGTAGCTGGTGGTTGTCATAGCTACTGCTCGAGGCACCTGTAGGTTTCTTCATAGAATAATAGAGTTAGTAGGGATCTCCTGATTCTTCTAGTCCAACCCCCCCAGACAGTGCAGGACACTCACAACCCTATCGCTCATCCACTGTAATCTGCCACTCCCTTGAACCTTCACAGAATCAGCCTCTCTGTCAGATGGCTATCCAGCCTCTGTTTAAAAATCTCCAAAGATGGAGAACCCACAACCTACCGATGAAGCCTGTTCCACTGAGAAACAGCTCTGTCAGGAACTTTTTCCTGATGTTTAGATGGAATTTGTTTTTAATTAATTTCATCCCATTGGTTCTGGCCTGTCCCTACAGGGCAAGAGAGAACAATACTGCTTAATCCTCTATATGGCAGCCTTTTAAATACTTGAAGATGGTTATCAGATCCCCTCTCAGTCGTCTCCCCTCCAGGCAAAACAGACCAAGCTCCCCCAACAGACCAGCTCCCCCAACTTTTCCTCATATGTCTTGGTCTCCAAATCCGTCACCATCTTTGTTGCCCTCCTCTGGACATGTTCCAGTTTGTCTACATCCCTCTTCAACTGGGGTGCCCAAAACTGAACACAGTACTCCAAGTGAGGCCGAACCAGAGCAGAGTAAAGCGGCAACATCATCTCCCTTGATCCGGACAAAATACTCTGTTTGATACAGCTCAAAATCCCATTTGCCTTTTTAGCCACCGAGTCACACTGTTGACTCATGTTCAGTGTATGGTCTACTAAGACTCCTAGATCCTTTTCGCACATGCTACTGCCAAGGCAAGTCTCCCCCATCTTATAATAATGTATTTGGTTTTTTCTACCAAAATGCAGAACTTTACCTTTGTCCCTATTGAATTTCATTTTAATCTTCACATGTCTTCTCTACCTGTGGTCACAGAGTGGGGTGGTGTATGTGAATTGGTCTTCCAATATGTTGCATGTATAGTGTGTTTATCTTCCATGTGTTCTCCTTTACTTAGTGGAGAGATAAAGATAAAGGTTTCCCCTGTGCAAGCACTGGGTCATGTCTGACCCTTGGGGTGATGTCCTCTAGCGTTTTCATGGCAGATTCAGTACGGGGTGGTTTGCCAGTGCCTTCCCCAGTCATTACCGTTTACCCCCCAGCAAGCTGGGTACTCATTTTACTGACCTCGGAAGGATGGAAGGCTGAGTCAACCTTGAGCTGGCTGTGGAGAGATAAATATAGGTAAATTTGGAAAAGGGAAGATCAAAATCTCCATTTTCTGTTCTTTGTATATTTACACATGTAAATATAGGCTTTAACCTAGTGCTTTGCATGTATAACACCCCCTATGACCAATTTCTACTGGAAAATTGCAGATAGCAAGACTGGGGAATACTTCTGCCTATGACCCTAGAGATCTTTTCTCTTTGAATGACTAGTATTGGGCTAGATTGATCAGTGGTCTGTCCATCTTATAAGGCAACTTCATATCCATGGAGACTGGTGGATATAGTCACTATATGTGCGTGTGTGTGGTTCCCACCATACATGCTTCTCACTGACTTTTCCTTCCCTAGAGGATCTCTCTGATAGTGACGATGTTTTTGCAAAAGAAATCACTAAGTGGAACTCCAATGACTTTCTCGATACTCTGGAGCGGCCCAGCGAGCAGGATGACATTCTTGGTAAGAGAGCAGTTTGTGTGTCTTGTGCTAGAGCATCATCTTAAGATGCATCCAGCTTTTACCATTTGGAATTCTGGAAATCTCTGCTTTTAAGGTTCCAGATCCTCTGGACCCATATAACAAATTCTTTAAATAACAAATATTAAAAATAGATCAAATACATATAGAGAATTTTTCCTATTTCACATAATTTTATTGTGAAAGTATTATATTAAAGACCTGTTTGGTGTCCTTTCCCCATGAATAGTGGGAGACTAAATTGCTTAGAATTTTGTCTGTCCCTACTTCCTTTCTTGTGGCCACTGAATCTATTCTCCAGAATTTGTTACTTTCTGGTCCCATGTGGCATAGGAAATTGCTTTGAATACAGAAACCCAAATACAGAGATTTTCAGGGGTTGATGTTCCAGGCTTTTGCAGCCACCTCAGAGTATGAAGTTCTGGGCAACCAGAATTATTTCTCTCAGGGGCCACTCTTCATTCCTCAAAAGTGATCATCCACCATACCATTTAGAGCCTGCTCTTGCTTTCATTCTTTACTCAGTGCCATTCATGGTTTTGTGTCCTTGCAGCTGATGCTGCTGGTGCAGCCAAGCCAGATTGTGATGGGATCATTATGCCGGGCCAACCAGAGGTGAGTATATCCATCATCCTGCCTTCCTTCTTTAGTGCTTTCAGAATCATGGTGCAGAACCACAGGTGACTGCTTGTGAATGCACAGAACTGTTCTCTATAAAGTGCCCAGTCTGGCCTGCACAGGACCCAGCTCAGTTCTCCCATTTCTTTATTTATATGAATTGCCTTGTTACTCCAGAAAAAAAAGCAAGAGTTCAGTGTGGCTTACTAAAATGCCTACATACAATAATTAAGAAGTATATAATAACCTATAAAATCGTGACCGTGCTTCTGACAACAAGCTGAAGGTTCCAAAGCTTCCTATTGGTGGAATATCCCCTACTCAGGGCCAGTTGTGACTCTTGCTCAGGATTCCACAACTTCCCTCCCTTCAGACCTGCTGTGAAGGAAGAATTCTAACAGCCACTGACTGAAGCGAGGGAGGCGTTACGCTCTCTGTCCCTTTGTGTCACACTAACGAGCAGACAGCACTGTTCCAAGAACAACACATTGGAGTCGGTGGGCATGCATGTGCATTCTTTTTGAAGGGGAACATACGAGGGGGAAAGCTTTCCCCTTCTGCCTAACAGTTGGCTGACAGGGAAGCCACAGAAAAGCCCCTTCTTACAATACTGCTGTGACTGGTCTCACTAGTGGAGGGAAGATGTAGCCAAGCCATGCATGTTTCTTTCCCCCCACTCTCCAAACATTTGAGGCTTACTGCGCAGAGTTGTTGTGCAGATAAAACTAGCTGCTGCTGGGGTTTTTTATACCTCCTGTTTCATTTGCACAGCCCTGTGCAGTAGGCCTCAAATATTTCATCTCCACAACAACCTGTGTGGGAAGTCTCAAATGTTTTTCTGCACAACAACCCTGCCCACCTTCCAAAGTAGTTGTTTCTGCCTGGGAACTGATCTTTATAATCTGGAGATGAGCTGTAATTCCAGGAGCTTCCCAAACCCTACCTGGTGGTTGGCTACTGCTGGTTTGGAAATATTTCTTGAGGTTTGGAAGTGCAGCCTCAAAAGGGCATAATGCCTCCACAGATAACTAGCCACGAAGCGCCCCCTGGCCTATGTCAGGTCAAGAAAACATTGCAGAGGGGAGGTAAGGTTGCCAGATAGGTGTAGATTCATGTTCTGGAATTCCACACTATCTAAAGGTAAAAGGTAAAGGTATCCCCTGTGCAAGCACCGAGTCATGTCTGACCCTTGGGGTGACGCCCTCTAGCGTTTTCATGGCAGACTCAATACGGGGTGGTTTGCCAGTGCCTTCCCCAGTCATGACCGTTTACCCCCCAGCAAGCTGGGTACTCATTTTACCGACCTCGGAAGGATGGAAGGCTGAGTCAACCTTGAGCCGGCTGCTGGGATTGAACTCCCAGCCTTATGGGCAAAGCTTTCAGACGGCTGCCTTACCACTCTGCGCCACAAGAGCACTATCTAGGTGTGCATAAACCTGACTTCGGTCAGGGCTGTTGTACACAGAGAGACCTCCTCTTAGGGTTGCCAGCTTTTAAGTGAGGCACAAAACCCACACCAAACCATGAGCTGGTGCCCATTACATTACAGTACACAATGGGTTCTACTACTAGTAAGTTACAAAAACAGTTTCATTAACCATATATCCTTACAGGTGCATTTGCTATCAGTCAAAATACCAGTAGCACAGATTAGTTCATAACACCCACCCTCCCCTCGTCAGCAATTCAAAACTAAGCCAAGTGAATTTCCCGAAGGTCAGTAAAGGTGATGCCTTCCTTTGGCATGGCATTGCATAAGACTGGGACAGGAATCAAGGCATCCCAAGATTAGGCTGAGAAATCTCATGCAGTCACTGAGCAGAACACAGTTTCCCTGGTGGCTGATGTAACAGCAGTTCCATTCCCATATCCTCTGCAACTATGTCCCTAATTCTTGCCTATTTCTCTTTCCTCAGGCTGGCCCTGAAGACCTGTCTAGCACATGCCGTATCCATGCACTCTTCCTGATCCTGCACAGTGGCAACATCCTGGACCAGGGTGTGGGAGAACCAGGCTCTAAGCAGGCTGATGTGCAGACGCTCACTGCCACCTTGGACTCGGTCACCCGCCTGCACTTCCCTGAGGCATTGGGGCATATTGCATTGCGCCTGGTACCCTGCCCGCCTATCTGCGCTGCTGCCTATGCCCTTGTCTCCAAGTAGGAAGCATGTCTGTCAAGCTCCTGAGCACTTTGTGGGACAGGAATGAGAGCTCCCAGGAGCTGGGTGTGTAGGGGGCTCCGTGAGGACTTCAGTGCCTTATTGGTGCAGGGGATATGGGAATCCATCACAATAATGATAACTCTTTCAAACAGGGATGTTTGATGGCAAGGTTGTTTATGGTGAGGTGTGAAATTACAATACGAGAAAGGAAGAAAGGTTCCAAACATAAACAGAGAAAAACAGAACCTTTCCAAGGCAATTGGTACACTACAGTTTGGTGTAGTGGTTAGGAGTGTGGACTTCTAATCTGGCATGCCGGGTTCGATTCTGCACTCTCCCACATGCAGCCAGCTGGGTGACCCTGGGCTCGCCACTGCCCTGATAAAACTGTTCTGACCGAGCAGTGATATCAGTGCTCTCTCAGCCTCACCCACCCCACAGGGTGTCTGTTGTGGGGAGAGGAAAGGGAAGGCGACTGTAAGCCGCTTTGAGCCTCCTTCGGGTAGGGAAAAGCGGCATATAAGAACCAACTCTTCTTCTTCTTCTTCTTCTTCTAAATTTTATATATCAATAATTTTTAAGGACCAACCTGTTTATGGTGAGGTGTGGACAAAAGTATGCAGCTGAGAGCAAGTGATGGAGAACTATGTGTTGGGAGGAAGGCTGGAGAACAGGAATAGAGGGGCAGTGGTTGTACTGGCTGTCTTCCCAAGACATATGGTTAAAAAGCTGTGGACTTTAATCTGGAGAACCAGTTTGATTCTCCTCTCTGTCACATGCAGCCAGCTGGATGACCTTGGGCTAGTCACAGTTCTTCTGGAATTGTTTTTGCAGAGCACTTCTTTTAGAGCTCTCAGCTCCACCTACCTCACAGAGTGTCTGTGGGGGGGGGGGGGGAGGAAATTGAGTATAAAACAGATCCTGGGGTGGAATGCTTTCCTCCACCACCTTTCAGGGACTTGGGACTTACCCCCAAGTCTTCCTTACTGCCGTGTTCTGAGAGTGTTGCCCTCTCTGACTGGCCATTGGTGTGTTTGGCTGCAGCCCTATCTTTCTAGGAGGTGATTTGGCTGATTGCAGCAAAGAGGTGCCTTCTGAGCTCTGTTTGGCAATAGATCTGCTCATCTCTCTTCTGTGCCAAGAGCTGGGTTGCAATTATGTCCTGATCAGTTCCCACATCTCCTTCTTCTTCCTAGACTCAGCCCCTACAGTCACGATGGCGACAGTCTGTCCAGCAGCCAGGACCACATTCCACTGGCTGCTTTGCCACTCCTGGCCACCTCCTCAGGCAGCTACCAGAATGCAGTTGCCACAGTTATTGCCCGTACCAACCAGGCCTATGCCAACTTCATCCACTCTCCTGATGGTGCCGGCTTCTGTGGCCAGGTGAGAGGGCTGGGGATCCTTGGAGCAGGCAAGGGGAAGGCGGGCGGGGTGGAATCTTGGGCCGCAGTGCTGAGGCCCAAATGCGTCACTTGGAAAAATGATACAAAGCCCTTTATTTAATCTCTGTTTTTTGTGAAGTTTTAATTTATTTGTAAATAAAAAGTAGAAATTCTTCTGGGGCAGGAAAGCAGGATTTACATGATAGATGTCTATAGGCACAAAGGGACAGGAACTAGCTACTTAAGCTTCCTCCAGGCAATCTCCTGATGTCTGAGTTGTATCTTTACCACACTTTTAATCTAGTGGCTTCCTCTAAAGCAGGTGTAGTCAATCTGTGGTCCTCCAGATGTCCATAGACTACAATTCCCATGAATTCCCCGTTTGCTGGCAGGGGCTCATGGGAATTGGAGTCCATGAACATCTGGAGGACCACAGGTTGACTACCCCTGCTCTAAAGAATTGTGGCTGTTGCCATTTTCAAAAACTGCTAAGCCCTCTATATTACATACCCCTGTCCTTTTAATAAAACTGTAACTCCTACTGTCACTCATGATAGTTAAACAAGGTAGGTATCTTTTGATGCATGTGTGATTTCAGGGTGTCTCCCCCCACCCTGCAGTCTTAATGGCTAGAAATGTGAACTTGTTTGCAAAAGTTAAGCTCAGATTCTTTGCTATTTCACCGAAAGCCTCCTGCAATGTTATTTTGCAGTATTGAAGGCTTCCAAGCAGAGGTCTTGGTAATATGAGGATTTCCTTTCCTATCTGTCAGGAGCCACAGAAGTAGGCAAGCATCTCAAACTCTTGAAAAATCTGCCAGCTCTCCCGGACTGTGTACTTCTTACTGGCGGGCCTTGCACTAAAGCAGCTGCCAGTGCATTGCTCTAATTCTCTAGGCTCAATGGCAAGGCTGCTGCAGTTGTGCTTAAGGATTGTCTGCAGCAACAGCTACTGGATCCCGTGTTTGTTTTCCTCTTGTAGGTGCTGCTGATTGGTGACTGTGTTGGGGGAATCCTGGCCTTTGATGCCCTTTGTCACAGTCGGGCTGGAGGGACAGGGAGTCGTGGGAGCAGCCGGCGTGGCAGCCTGGTCAGTCACTGTGCCTAAGGGGTGTACCCAGCAATATGTAACAAGTTTGCGTCCCTCCATTTTCTCTATGGAAAGAAATGCTTGTTAGGCAAGGGATGGAGTAGGGGAAGGAGGGACAGGATTTCCTTTTGGTCAGCTGTAGTGCTGAGCGATCCACATATCGCTTAGCTGAGGTCTCCTATCTGGTGTGCTGCCGTCAGTTGTTTGTCCACCCTGCTGCCATCTGATATGGGGTGTGCAGGATCCTGCTCACTTCACAGTAGAAAAGGTTTTTGGAACTCCTCAGTGTATGTGCATTTTTCTGTCATTTCCCCACAGAATGCTGACCTGCTTTCTCCTGAGGTTTCTGTGGTGCGAGACCCAATGCTTGAAAAGGCAGAGGTGCTGTGGGGCCGTGCCAGTCCTGAGCCATCTGGGCTGCTGTCTGCCCAGAAACGCAATGACAATATGTCACCAGAGGTAGATTCTCTGCAACAGCAGCAGCAGTTCTTGTCCAGGTGAGAGCGCATGAGAAGTATCTGAGGGACCATCTTGTCTACCTATGCCCCCCCCCGAGAGCTCCTCACTCGCCAAATACAAGCAGACTGGTGGTCCCTGGCCTGAGGGGAGCTCACCTGGCCTCAACCAGGGCCAGGGCCTTTTTAGTCGTGGCCCCTACCTGGTAGAAGGAACTTCCAAAAGAGCTAAGGGCCCTAACGGAACTATCCCAGTTCTGTGGGTATTGCAAGACGGAGCTCTTCTGCCAGGCATTTGGGTGAGGCCAGGATGCAGTCACCTTCTAATGACCCCTCCACTATACAACAGCAACCCCTGTTATATAAATCAGTTGACGATGTTGGAGATATGTATTTTATTATTATAAGCAGCCAATGCTGTTATTGTTTAATGTAGAGTAATGTAGATTGCTATTTTATTCATCTTGTTTTATTGGCATTGTACTGGTTTTATGGTTGTGAGCTGCTGCAAACCAGCTGGATTGGGAGCGATGGGATAGAAATCTAATAAAGTGGGCCCTCCAACCTGTAAGCTGACCGCTGAATTGGCACTAATCAGGGATAGAAGCTTCATTACAGTTGTGCTTGCTTGGCTGCTTAATATCCAGCATTTGATAAAAGGCCACATGATTGGTCTTTAACAAGCTTCCACAGAACAGGTCGATTTAGCCTCCTACAGTATTCTTCTATGTGAATATCAGCAGCCTTAGATGCCCATTATACTGCAACTGAGTGAAATGAAGCCAAGGAGGGATGGAAAAGAAGAGAGCCCTCTTCTTTTGCCTGCTTCTTCAACCCTCACTCCACCCCAATACATCTTCCCCCTCTTGGTGTTTTTACCATGTGAAGTTCTGGACTCATTTTTGTGAACAAGAGAAGGGGAATGAGTTTCGTGGGGAAAGCGTCCAGTAAGAGAAGGGTTAAACATTTCCTTCTCCACGGCAAATTACACCCTCTCTGAGGGCATTTTGTACTGTGGCTGGTATCACACTTCAGTTTTCTGATGTTCCTTGTTCTTTTCATTGTGATAATTTTTATAATATGCCATTCATGTACACAGTCGTGCTGAAGTCTGTGTCATTGCACATCCATGCACCACAATAAATTAAGTGAAAAGTGCAAAAAAGAGGAGAAAACTTTGCCCTAGCTTAGTTGAGCTAGATGGACTCTAGATTATACTTTTAATTCTTTGTTTTATTTATGATGGGATTTCTATTCCAACTTGTCATCAGAGACACAAGGCGGATTACATGTATCATAACAAATCCACAGAAAGTTCACATCTGTAATAACACTTAAAAGCAATTCTATAAGCCATTAAAATTTTAAAAATGTAAAACAATACAGCATTATTTAAATTAAAAATTGACCCTTGAGCTTTCTTCTTTTGTGTGTGTGCGGAGAGAGATTCAGAGCTACAACACAGATTTTCAGTCTGGTGGGGTCGGGCAGGGAGGCCAGCTGTTCCTGATCTTATTGGTGTTACCTGAACAAACCATGGCCCAGTTAGAGGTCTCCTGTTTATTGAAGACTTCCATGCAGGAGAGGTGGGATAAATCATGGAAGGATCACAACAGGAAAACAAAAAACTCAAAACGCAAAGCTGCTTTAGGGAGATCCTAAATATGACCTTATGTGAGAAAGTAGTATCAATAGGAGACCTGTGACCCATTTCCTAGCAGTGAGCAAGTCTTCTGCTATTCCCAGCCTGCAGGCAGGTGTGTCTGCTTCAGAGACCGAAGGAGACCCTCGGCGTAGCAGTAATTCTTCATCTTCCATGATAGAGACTTTTGAGGGGACAAACACAGTTGGGAAACTTGAATTCAAGGTGTCTGGTTTCTTCTTGTTTGGCTCACCCCTGGGACTCGTGCTTGCCCTTCGTAAGACAGTTATGCCAGCCATGGATGGTAAGGATCTTCTTTCTCCTTCTCCATTTCCCCCGTCGCTTTCTTTGCTTTTCTCTCCATCTGATGCAGGATTTCACACACCTTCTTTGATCTTTTCAGTGGCCCAGATGCACCCAGCTTGTGAACAGGTTTACAACTTGTTTCATGCAGCTGACCCCTGTGCCTCCCGTCTGGAACCTCTGCTGGCCCAACAGTTCCACGCTATGCCACCCTTTGCCATTCCCCGCTATCAGAAATATCCACTGGGAGATGGCTCATCCACTTCATTGGGTAAGACGGACCATGAAGATTAAAATTGAGAAGTGCTGGGGAAATTTTACTTCTTGAAGTACTGCTTCATTGAAGGATATGAATGGAATGGAAACTGGTTCAGGAGCAGTGATGTATGGGGGTGTTATTGTATGTTTCTGTATATTCTTATGCTGCAGACCACAAGACTGTTTCTGATGGATTAGAGTTGCAATGCAAAAAGGGGGGGGGAAGGGAGTGGAGGCACAAGAGAGAGTAAGAATAATATGCATTCTAGGACCTTAAATGTTCAGTGTTGAGAAGTATTTAGACATTCAAACTCCTTTGTTCTGAGGGGAACGGATCTCTGCCCACCTTGTTAGACTCCTGTGCCACTGCTCCTATGCATGTCCCATTAACCCGGCACAGGTAGCAGTAGTAAGGTCACCATGGAGGCTTCCTCAGGAGCCTTCCTTCCCTGGCACCCACAGTGCTGTTATGGCAGCATCTCAAGCACTAGGGGTTTTCAAATCCATTTTCCCAGGGTGCCTCTGACCTTCATGGGAACATCAAATTGTCACAGAATCAAAGTATTCTGGCGCTTGGCACTTGAGACAGAGGGAGGATGCTAACTCTGGGAAAGATCCTGGCAATTGGCAGCACCTGGACAATCAGATTAACTCACACATATCCCTCTGGTGCATGGGGTCTCAACACACTGAAGTGGCACATGTGAAGGGTGTCCAAGTTAGGTTTGGTGAACACAGGATCCATAGGCAATGGAAATTAATCTAGTGATTAATTCTGATGGATAATTCTGATGGATAAGTTGAAGGACTGCAATCTGGATTTTCAGATCGTTAGGTGGATAGGGAATTGGTTAGAGAACCGCACCCAAAGAGTTGTTGTCAATGGTGTTTCATCAGACTGGAGAGAGGTGAGTAGCGGGGTACCTCAGGGTTCGGTGCTCGGCCCGGTACTTTTTAACATATTTATTAATGATCTAGATGAGGGGGTGGAGGGACTACTCATCAAGTTTGCAGATGACACCAAATTGGGAGGACTGGCAAATACTCCGGAAGATAGAGACAGAGTTCAACGAGATCTGAACACAATGGAAAAATGGGCAAATGAGAACAAGATGCAATTTAATAAAGATAAGTGTAAAGTTCTGCATCTGGGTCAGAAAAATGAAAAGCATGCCTACTGGATGGGGGATACGCTTCTAGGTAGCACTGTGTGTGAACGAGACCTTGGGGTACTTGTGGATTGTAAACTAAACATGAGCAGGCAGTGTGATGCAGCGGTAAAAAAGGCAAATGCCATTTTGGGCTGTATCAACAGAGGCATCACATCAAAATCACAAGA
Source organism: Paroedura picta (assembly GCF_049243985.1). Classification (NCBI taxonomy): domain Eukaryota; kingdom Metazoa; phylum Chordata; class Lepidosauria; order Squamata; family Gekkonidae; genus Paroedura; species Paroedura picta. The sequence continues at coordinate 78,374,023 of NC_135370.1, read as the reverse complement.
TGTCATAGTCCCATTGTATACGGCACTGGTCAGACCACACCTGGAGTACTGTGTGCAGTTCTGGAGGCCTCACTTCAAGAAGGACATCGATAAAATTGAAAGGGTACAGAGGAGAGCGACGAAGATGATCTGGGGCCAAGGGACCAAGCCCTATGAAGATAGGTTGAGGGACTTGGGAATGTTCAGCCTGGAGAAAAGGAGGTTGAGAGGGGACATGATAGCCCTCTTTAAGTATTTGAAAGGTTGTCACTTGGAGGAGGGCAGGATGCTGTTTCTGCTGGCTGCAGAGGAAAGGACACGCAGTAATGGGTTTAAACTTCAAGTACAACGATATAGGCTAGATATCAGGAAAAAGTTTTTCTCAGTCAGAGTCGTTCAGCAGTGGAATAGGCTGCCTAAGGAGGTGGTGAGCGCCCCCTCACTGGAAGTCTTCAAGCAAAGGTTGGATACACACTTTTCTTGGATGCTTTAGGATGCTTAGGGCTAATCCTGCGTTGAGCAGGGGGTTGGACTAGATGGCCTGTATGGCCCCTTCCAACTCTATGATTCTATGATTCTATGATTCTATGATAGTGGAGGACTCCGAACAATTGGTGGGTGTTTGACGATAGCTCTGCTCATCTCTCTCCTTGCCTAGCTGAGTCTGTGCAAGCTCACTCTGCCCTCTTCTTGGATGATCTGGACCTTGTTACACCGCCTACCCCAACAGGTGTTTTTGGAGGCTTCTGGAAAGGGAATGAGGCATCCATCAGTGAGGTCCCTGTAGCTAGCACCAGTGAAGTTGTCAAGAGTGAGTGTCTTCTTGCTTATTCAATCCTTCTGTCCTTTTCTGGACAGCCTCCTTTCAGGTCTGGTCCCATATTTGTTATTCATCCCATTCTGCAGGATATGCTATTGTATGAGACCATTTATGCTCTCTTTCTCAGCTTGAGTAGGGGGGGGCAGGGGCAGGAGTATTCACAATGTTTTTTTATATCAATTTTTTCTTTTTAAAAGAATGTTACTTACAACAGTTTTTTATGTGTCCTTGGGGCTGAAGAGCCTGTAACCTGTTTCCCCTCCCTTGTATCGTAAACACTGGCATCTAAATTGGTCGGTCTGTATGCGGCTCTGCAAGAAGCACTCAGCAGTCCTTCCCGCGTGCATCAGCAGCCAATTTGGATGGAAACCTAAACAATGATTCTTGTGTGCATGAAGTCAAAGGAGTTCATTTTGACAGGGTTGAATGCCTGTTGGACTGCCAAGAAAATGCATACTCTTTGACTCGCACACCCAAATTCCATGGCGTGGGCACATTGTGCTGCTTTGTGTCGCTTTCGGAATGTGTTCTGGATTGGAGGGCTTCCCCCAGTCAAGTGACTGCACTAGGCCCTGGGCTCTCATTTAGTATCAGCCGTTCTAATTATCCCAGCAGCTGTACTGTAACGAGGAACCTCATGCCGCAGCCTCATTGAAGTAAATGAAATTGAAAGCCCCTAATGATGCTGTGCTGGATAATAGCCAAAGACTGGGTACTTAAGCAATCTGTTCAGGTCACTTCATTTGGTTTGAAGGGAAGCAGGGCTGGGCACAAAAGGAGGAGAGAAGGTTTGGGATTCAGCACCATTAAACTGAACCAAGAACTGTTGTTGTTGGTTGTGTAACCTCTTTGGGGGTTGTATTTGCAGTTGGGGCTTTGTTAAGGAGATGGGCAGGGTGGTGTTGGGGAATGAAATGGGAGATGTGTTTGTGTAATGCCAGACGTGAATGTGCCAGCCACAGTCCTGCTTGAGCATCAGTAGGTACATGTAATGAACCCTCTTCCCTTCCTCTCTAGTTCTGGAGCGCTGGTGGGGTGCCAAACGTATTGATTACTCCCTCTATTGCCCAGAGGCACTGACAGCCTTTCCCACCATTACCTTACCTCACCTCTTCCATGCCAGCTACTGGGAAAGCGCTGACGTAGCTGCCTTCATCCTGCGCCAGGTATGAGGACTGCTACCTGCAAGATGTAGGAGGGAAGTTGTCTTTGTCCCAGGAAAGGGTGTGCACTGATAGGGAGCTAGTAGTTGAACAAGAGATTTGGGGAGGCGGCTGTAGCTCAGGTGACTGACTTGGGAATTGCATGCAAGAAAAACTGGGGAGGATTAAATTTAAACAGATGGCCTTGGCAGTAGGTGAGTGCAACTGTATGAGAAAGTTGGGGAATGGTTTGGATTTTCAGCCAGAAATCAGGCCTGAGTCTGTGAGGCACTCTTAAAGGCCCTGAGCAGGCCCTTGCTTTGTTGTGGAATATTGGACAGTGTGCAGTTCTCTGTACCAGGGGCATAAGCTCCTCTTTCAGAAAAATAATCAGGTGTATTAAGAGCTAAAAATGCCTTGAGTGGTTGCCTTGTGCAGTGTTGAGGGGACAGAAGCAAGATGGGGGAGGGGGTTGCCCTCTTTAATCTCTTGGGTGGATTTCATAAGTGGCTGTACTTGAAAATGTGTGACTTGTTGCCTGCAATGGAGCCTAGCGACTGAGATGTTGTGGCTACAGGTGATTGAAACAGAGCAGCCCCAAGTGACAGAGAATGAGGAGAGCTCCATCTACAGCCCAGCGTTTCCCCGTGAAAAATGGCAGCGCAAGCGCACACAAGTAAAGATCCGGGTAAGCAGCTTGGTCACTTCTGTGGCTTCCTTGTCTGTATCTTGCATGTGGGAGTGTTACTTGGACCTAGGAACTTAGGGCAGGGGGTATGGGCTGATCCTATGCCTTTCCAGTCAAAAAACTAAAGAGCAGATTCATGGATACTGTCTTCCCCATGTCTCCTTTGCTCTTTCTTTCTGGTTTTGTCCTCATTCAGGAAGATGATTGCTGCTTTCTCCTGTAGAATAAAGTAAAGTTTTTTTTAAAACATTAATTTTTACACAGAAGTCTCAACATGAGATAAGACAACTATGTATTTTTTCTGGTGCTGATTCTAGAAAAAACACCCCAACATATCCAAATACAGACACAACTAAGGAAAAGGGTTTTGTTAGTCTGTTTTGCTGCCATGTATCTACCACATGTTTTTTTCTATAAACAAGTAGCCACATGCTGATTAAGGTGACTCACATCATGTACAGGCTTTCTGAAAGTTTTTCCACCCTAAATAGAAGCTGGAATACTTGTATTCTCTAGTGGGCTCTGTTGCTGTAGTTCTGGGTCAAGGTCAAGTTTCTGTGTTGTTCCTCTTGTAAAGTGAGGATAGTAAAAACTGCTGACCCCTTTGCTTTCCAGAATGTTACAGCAAACCACCGGGCCAGTGATGTCATTGTGTGTGAAGGGCGTCCCCAGGTCCTCAATGGGCGCTTCATGTACGGGCCACTGGATGTCGTGACTCTAACTGGGGAGAAGGTAACCATGGAAGCAGGCAGTGGCTGAATGGGGGTCAGTGGGTTGGTATGGCCCAGAGCAATCAGCATTGCTTGCCATGAACTCTCCTCAGTCCAGATGGACATCTAAACACTATACTCAAGCCCTGTCTGAAAATGGCAGTTACACAACGAATTGCTCCGGGCAGTTTCAGCTATGCAGAAGAGTGATGTTTGGGGCCAGAAAGGGAAACAGCTTTGTGGACCTAAGGGAGGATAGGAGAGAGGAGTTGAAGAAGGGAGAAAGTGCAGTCATGGGTAGCACACACCAGATAAGATGACAGGCAACAGATTAGTGATTTCGAATTAGTCATATGTCATAACTCTAGAATGGGAAAGTAGCCCTAGAGGCCCTCTAGACCAACCCCCTGCTCAATGCAGGAAACCCAGAGTTAGAGCACTCCCAGCTGAAGGCTGTTCATCTTCCCTCCAGTGAGGGAGAGCCCTTATTATTGAGGGTGGGTGGTTGGGGGGGGGTGCGTTAGCACAGTTAGACCGGGTTAGGACTAGTTACTTAGTTTCCCAGGGGGTGGGGAGTTTGAGGGATGGGCCCAACCAGTCACTGATAGAGGGAGATACCGTGGTGGGAGGAGGCTGGACACAAGAAGGGCACTAAAATATGATAATGCTCACTGCCCTTCTAACCTCCATCCCATCCCCAGAAATGTGAGGGTGGAGGCCAAGGTGGAGCTGGCACTGGTCTTGTGTAATGCCAGGCCAATCAAGCCCTCCACTCTGCAAGATTATTTCGTGGGGTTGGAGGCGGACCTGGTGTGTGTGACCAAGACCTGAGTGCAGGAGGACAAGACAGTCGCCTTGAATGTCCTGGCCCCAGCCGATTGATCCCTGAAGTATGTCAGCATTGGATGGGACTTGATGGAGAACTTGGCCATCTGGTTGGTGTACCATCCGCCCAACACCCCACCAGATGCCCTATCAAGCCTGTTGGAGGTGGTGACTGCCTGGATATTGCAGTACCCCAGGCTTATAATCCTGGGGGATTTCAATGTCCATGGGGAGTCGCCGGATCCTGGTTCAGACTCAGACCTGGTGTCAATCATGGCAGCCCTGACGCTCTCCCAATTTGTTGTCAGTCTCACCCATCAGGTGAGCCAAACCCCTGATCTGATCTTTGATGCTGGGGGTAGAGGTGGTTCTGATGTCGACAGATGTCATCCCATGGTCAGACCATTACGCCCTGAAGGCTTGGATTTAGGCACCCTCCTCTCCTGTTCGGGCGATGGGCGTATTTTAACCCACCCTTGGAGACTTACGGATCCAGTTTGTTTCCTGAATGCTCTGCAGGACCCAAAGCCTCCTGGTGACTCGTTGGCAGCACCGGTGGAGAACTGGCAGTCCCATCTGTCTGCTGCCATTGATGAGGTCGCTCTCAGACGCCCTCTTTGCCCTTGACTCAAATTGGCTTCATGGTATACCATAGAGCTGAGGGAGAAGAAGAGGGAGGTGAGATGGCTAGAACGAGTGTGGAGAAAGACTCACCACGAAGCTGCAAGAACATTCTACCGCACGCTTATGAAGGCGTACGAGATGGCGGTAAAGGTGGTGAAAAGGAAGTTTTTCATCGCTGAAATTGTGTCCACGAGGTGAAATTGCGTCCACCTGGCCCAATTGTTTAGAGTCGTTTGATCTCTTACTGATCTCAAGAAGGGGCATCAAATATTTTGGCAATTGGATTTGATCTGTCAGGAATTAACAAGCTTATTTGCGGATAAAGTTTTGTCGCTCCACCAAGACCTACCTACTATGGTTGATACATAATGGGAACTGGGGGCTCGGTGGCCATCTGGGAGGGGGGATAACATTTGATAGCTTCAGGCAGCTCTCTTTGGCTGAAGTTGCTGGGGAAGGTGAAGGCAACTACATGCCCTCTTGATCTCCATCCATCTTGGCTGCTCAAAATGAGCCATTAGTGGATAGGAAGACCCCTGAGGGATGTCATCAATCTTTCACAGATCTTCGGGACTGCCTACCCTCCTATGCTCTTCGCTCTGCGGGTGAAAACTTGTTGGTGGCCCATGAGAAGTACACTTGGCCTCAACGCAGGCCAGGACCTTTTTGGTCCTGACCCCAGGTGGAATGAGCTCCCGGGTTAACTGAGGGCCCTGTCAGAGCTCTCAGATCTGCAGGGCCTGTAAGATGGAGCTCTTCTTTGGAAAAGACCAAGGTAATTAGACCTCGCGCCCGCTCCCCCCAGATTGGCTAGAACAGCAGCCTCTCCCAGATTACCATCTGTTACCATCTATCACCTGAAACAGTTTGTTGGGAAATTATAGAATAGGAGAGGGTGGTTCTTCTTTGTCGCAGAGTGGAATAGAGTGTTTTATTGGGTCTTTTATTGTGGGGTTTTTAATCTGTAATCCGTCATGAGCCAGCTTCGCTGGGAGTGGTGGGCTATAAATCAAATAAATAAATATTCAATTGAAATCTACCCTCCTGTAGCTTAAGTCCATTAGAGTTAGCCTTGTCCTCTGTGGAGTGCTGGGGAAGAAGTCTCTGCCCTCCTCTACATGATAGCCCTTTGGGGACTTCATCACTCTTCTCTTCTCCAGGCAAAACATGCACTCAGTATATGCTTTTATCTAAGTGACCCAAATGGTTAGCAAATGTTAAAAGGGCCTGTTGTACAGCCTCTCCATCTGTCAGCTTCCCATTTCCCTCTGTGTATTTCGGAACTGCAGTGAGGGTCACCAGGAGGAAAACAGAAGGTATCAGAGGCAGAAACTACAGCAGTCTTTGGAAGTGACAACTGGGGTGGAGAACTGAAATAAACAACAGGGGGAGAAAAGAATGAACAAACTGAGTTCACAAAGAAAATGGAGCAAACATTCATGGTCGGTATTGAGGAAGCGGGAAGTGCAGTTTAAGGAAGGGTGAAGAAGAGGGAGCGCAAAGTGTATGTATATCTAAAATGGACTATGAAATGTGGTAGTGAGCTACACTGTGAACAAGACTTTAACCAGAAGTTCAGAATTAAGGGAGCAGTCATGCATTTTTCTCTGCAGTCCTAACACTGGATTGGGACCCTAATCAGTTTTGTTTGGGGATAAGGCATGTAACACCCTTCACCATCCCAGCGAAAGGCACATGCAATGGTTCATGAGTTCTCCTGTCTTTGACCTCTTCTCACAGGTGGATGTTTACATCATGGCACAGCCGCTGTCGGGAAAATGGGTGCACTATGGCACAGAAGTGACGAGTGGCAGTGGGAGAGTCTCTTATACTCTTCCTGAGGAGAAGATGCTGGGCATTGGCATGTACCCTGTCCGTATGGTAGTCAGGTGAGATTGTGAAACCTCTCCTGCAGGTGCCATTTCACCAGCCTCACCTGGGCATTGGGTGCTAATTTCTGGCCTTCCTGTGCAGCAGAACTAGGTCAGATATGAAGCAGCCTCGTGTTATAGGGATAGAATGCACAATCCTGTTTCATACTAGGGTTTAGGATCATATTTTTCTGAATTCCCTCATGGTAGTGCCTTGTAACCAGAAAACCAGCACAGAATATACAAAGCTTAGTTTGTCACTTTTTTGTCTCTGTTTTCTGGGAGTTTTTATATGGAACAGCTGTGACAGTACCACCACATTTACACACATGCTAATGTGGTACTGCCTATATGCCTTTTTCAGAATTTTCTAATCTCATTTTGTTGTAAATGTACATCAGAACTTATTGATCTAGAGATTGTGAAATTCCTGTTGTGAGTGGACCATTCTAGACAGAAGTACAATGCTACCTTTATTGATTGATTGATTTATATACCGCCATTCCTGATTGGGCTCACGGCGGTTCACATAATAAAAGAATAAAAACACAATAAAAGAATAAAACCCCGTAATTACAGTTACTAAAAGTGACAAGACAGCAAGCGAAAAAACTAAAGTCACCCTCTCGACCAGCCAGGGCCAGCCTTCTGACTGCCTTACTGGTGAGAGTAGGGAGACAGATCTATTTATTAACAGATGGACAGAAGGACATGGGGAATCTCAGATTGAATAGCGGGCTCCGCCCTGGCCTCAACCATATGTCTGGCAGAAGAGCTCCATCTTGCAGGCCCTGCAGAAAGTTGACAACTCCAACAGGACCCTCAGCTCTTCTGGGAGCTCATTCCACCAGGCTGGGGCCAGGACTGAAAAGGCCCTGTCCCGGGTCGAGGCCAGGCGAGCGTCCCGAGGGCCCGGACTACCAGTAAGTTCGTACCCACAGAGCAAAGAGCCCTGCAGGGGGCATAAGCAACCAAGTGGTCCCACAGGTAAACAGGACCCAGACCACGTATAGCCTTAAAGGTCAAAACCAAGATCCAGAAACAAACTGGCAACCAGTGCAGATGTCGAAGCACCGGCTGGATATGGGCCCTCCATGATGTTCCAGTGAGGACCCTGGCAGCCGCATTTTGTACCAGCTGTAACTTCTGGATCAAGGACAAGGGCAAGCCCGTGTAGAGTGAGTTACAGTAGTCTAATCTGGAAGTGACCGTTGCATGGATCACTGTGGCCAAGTGGTCCGAGGACAGGTAGGGCGCTAGTAGCCTAGCTTGGCAAAGATACACTCTAAGTATGGCCTTTGTAGTATGTCTTCTGCTCATAAAACTCCTTCCCTTGGTTTTCTATAGCTGCACAGGGGATGCCCTGGCTGCATGCTGCTGGTTTTAAGATAATGTTACCTACTGGTGGACTGGCATGGGCAGACACTTTGAAGAGCTAATTCCACTTTATTTCTTTCCACAGGGGTGACCACACCTATGCTGAATGCTTTCTGACTGTTGTGGCCAAATCCACACCTTGTGTTGTCTTCAGTATTGATGGCTCCTTCACAGCCAGTGTCTCCATTATGGGCAGCGATCCCAAGGTGCGCGCTGGTGCTGTTGATGTTGTGAGGTAAGTCAGGCCTTCTCTGGGAAGTCCCATATGTTTTCTAGTTGTCATCCACTCTGATCACTAAGTGAGTGTTGGGTGTGTTGGGAAATAGGTAAGAAGCCCTTTGGTTCTCAGTGGACATCATTCCTGCTAAATTTCCTTTCCTACAATTTATCAAGACTTCGAAAGGACATGATAAATGACATGAGCCTCCAACATAGCTGGAGGAATAAAGGACTATTTACTAAAGAGCATTTGCACTTGGTGATGCTAATATTTGTATACCTCTGTATAATGGATTCCATAGAAACATTTGGAGATTGAACCACATGTATATTACCATAGGATTAAGGTCATACCCTTCTGATATATGATAGGAATTCATTTAAAGAGGACCTATTATTAAAGATTAAAGAGTATTTTACATCACTGACAAAGATACCGAAAACAAAAAAATACCTAGGAGTTTGTTTTGATGTTTTGGTAGTATGAAGAATTATTTATAGTGATATAAACTGTTATTTGCCATCGCCAGCTTGAAAATCATTTCATTTGCTTGCCTTTGTTAAACTAGCTGGCTTTTATTTTGTTGTAACACTTAAATTTGATTAGTAAAACAACAGAGCTTGTAACATAATCAAGTGTTACAGCTTAGTCTACTAGGCAAAAGTTATAAAGGCAAGCCTTGTAGGGGTTTTGTTCCTATGTATGTGCACAGAACTCTTCCTCCTCCTCTTTAGTCCACCACCCTCCATTACAAAAGAAGCACCTCTTCATACAACACATTATGAATAGCATAATATGCACCGGTGGCCACTGACTTGGGTTTTTAGTAGGATTCACCAAGTTTATCAGGGTACATCAGTGACCATTGACCCCTTTAACTAACTAGAACCTCCATTCTCACTAATGTTTTGGATTACCTCCCTTTGTGGACATCTTTCCCAGCCTTGTGGTCGAACTGTAGTCATGAGCCTATGAATGAGCAAATCCAGATCCATAAACCATCTCTTCCTTCCTCCGGTAGGCATTGGCAGGACTCTGGTTATATGATCATCTATGTGACCGGACGTCCAGACATGCAGAAGCATCGTGTGGTGGCCTGGCTAACCCAGCACAATTTTCCCCATGGCATTGTCTCTTTCTGTGACGGCCTCACCCATGATCCCTTGCGCCAAAAAGCTGTTTTCCTGCAGGGCCTGCAGCAGGAGGTATGTGACAGCTCTCCTGCGGCCATCTGCTTGATTTGTTTGGGATAGATTTTGGCACAGTCGGGAGTGATATATGTAGGAGAAGCTGAAACAGCAGGGTAGAAAAGAAGGAATGATCACAGGCATTTTCATCCCTTTATTCACAGGCAGAAGTCAACATTATGGCTGGCTACGGATCCACCAAGGATATCTCTGTCTATAGCTCCTTAGGGCTCCCTCCATCTCAAATCTACATTGTGGGCAGAGCTGTGAAAAAACTGCAAAGCCAGTGCCAGGTAGAGTCCTCTTTACTAGGAGGCACCAGCTCAGGTTCAGTCATGTCTTGGTGGGCCGAGGAGTCTGCGGTGGTGGCGATGGTGTGGTGGTCAAAGCAAACTTCAGCTGCTTCTAATCTCTCTTCCTGCAGTTCCTGTCCGATGGCTACGTTGCACACCTCGCTCAGCTGGAAGCAGCCTCCCTTGCCCACTCGCCCAAAGGAACAACAAGGCCCACGCTGGGCAAAGGCAGTTATGGCTGCCCTGCTCCTGTCGACTTCCTGCGCAAGCAGAGCCAGCTGTTGCGCTCACGAGGGCAGAGCCAGATAGAACGAGAGGGGTCAGGGAGTGCCCAGCCCCGAGCCAAGACACGCAGCGTCAGCCTCAAGCTGGATAGTGAGGAGGAGGAGGAGGAGGAGGAGTAAGCCTCTGTGGGGAAAATCCTCACATTGTCTGAGCTATAGCAGATGGTGCCAAGGGTGGGTCTGAGACAGGAAAGAGGCAAGAAGAACGCCAGGCGCGGAGAAAGAGGAAGAAAGAAACCACTCAGAGGCTGCAAGCTGGAGTGTGGTGCCATTTGGAAACAGAGAAACTTCTACGTAACCCCAGAGGTTCCTTCTGTCACATCAAGTCCAACTTCCTGCTGTTCTGTTTGTGGTCCCCTTTGACCCACAGCTCAGCCAACATCCCTCGACTCACTTCTGGGGAGTGGAGCAGTGAACCTTGACATAAACTGTGTTTGTGAATTGACTGTTTGCATTCTCCCTTTTCTGGTTTTTGAGGACTTGGGGGTGTGTGTGTATATATATATATATATTCAAATCTCCCAATTTTATGCCAAATGAGCCAGTAGTGGGTCCAACCCCCCTACCTGCCCACCTCCTGTCTTTTCCAGGTCTTCCTATTTCTGTCTGTGGCTTAAATGGGGTGGGTAGTTACAGAAACAAGCCTTGTAGGGGTTTTGTTCCTTTTCCTGCCTCCAGCCCCTCATGCAGTCCTCAGCCTAGTCCTGCCTGTGTCCTGGTCTTTGGGTGTCTGCATGACAATGCCCCGCCATGCATATATTGTGTCTGATGTGAGAGCACAGGGATTCAAGAACAAGGAGGAAGGTCTACTCCCTTCAGATGTGAAAGCAACTCAGCTGAGAGTTTAATATTTATTTCGTTCTGGCAGAATTGCTGGGATATGTGGAGTAGAATCTTATTCTGGAGGAATTGCAAGGATTTTACATTACCGTTGAATGTGTTATAAAACCAAGGGGAGGAAATAAAATGGTTTTAAGGAGTGAATCTATGTGTCTCAGAGCAGCAATCAAGAAGGTGTGGATGTTGTCTGCATTCTTGTACCCATTATTAAATAACATTCCCAGAAGAGATCTAGAGCAGCTCTTAAAAGGGTGGCCTACAACTATCTTCCAGATGGTCAGTGGGAAGGAATATGAACTGGAGATGGCCATGACAGACTGGTCCAAGATGGTTTTGTTCTTCTCCATCACCTCCTCCTTCAGACTGGCTGGGGGCAATAGTGTGAGTGCATCAGAGGTTTTGCTCAAATCCACTGGGCAGTTGTTTTCACATTTCTGGGCTGACATGGCCATGGGAGGAGGGGTGCACACATGTGAGTACCAGGAAGCTCTGCTGCTCCAGCAGTAACAGGAGCATTTGTCAGTAGCCGAGGAAATGAGATCCCTATTTCAGATAGAACAGAAAAAGGGCTGTGAGGAAGAAAAATCCACGCTGACTCTGCTGCTCGGCAGTGCAGCTGTGTCTGCTGAAACACCAAGCAGGACTTGGCCAGGGCAGGGCTTCAGTGGAATGATCAGGGGTCAGCATGGTGGGCAGCCTACAACGGCTGGGTCTGTGGGCCGCTGGAGTTCATGGAAGCAGGCATTACTGCATGCAGCCAGCATTTAAATTTTTTTTAAGAGATAGGCTCTCTGCAAGAAAGGGAAATCCGTGAATGTTGTCCAATCTTATTTTGTTGTGCGTTATTTATTTACCATAATTAGATGCTTTACAAAGATTTTAAATGAAAGCCCCTCTTGGCAGCTTATAATGTCAAGGATTGCTTGGGTTGATTCTTAGGATCCAGCACAAGACCAGGAGTGGCAGCATTGCAGCAGCTGCAGAGGAGGAAAGAGTGAACATGAAGCCACTTTAAAGGATTTGGGGAGGGGTGCTGAAGAGAGTCTTGTTCATTGGGGGAATGGTGTAAAACATAATGAGAGAAATTATCTTATTGGAAGGAGGTAAAAATTTTCTGCAGATCAAAATTGTAAAATCTGTATGTAGCATCCAATGGTAACATCTGTTCCACTTAATATTTCTGGTAAGGCTTTGGAGGAGGAACGTATCTCATGGCTTTAGTGCCAATCAGTAATTAACACCCACTCAGGGTAGCTGTCCCATCCCTGAGTGCCTCCTCCTCCAACCAGCTTGCCTGTCTGTCCAGTGGCCAGCCAATCACCTTCCGTCCCCCACGCCAGACCACCCCCTCCTCCTTTCCCTTCCCTCTGAGGGAAGTTCAGAAATACAGTGCACCTGAAATGGGACCTGGTTGTAGTTTTGGGCTACTTGCACACCCAGGATGAGTACTTGTTCTACACTGAATTCAGTGGAGTTTACTTGAGAGTTAAAATGTCATTGTTTGGGATGTATTTTTGTTTTAAATTCCTTTTACTATATATCTCTCCCCCCTCCCCCATATCCAGCAACCCATCACGTCACTACATTTTAAATTTCACTTTCAATCCCCAAAGTAAATCTGATGTACTGCCTCTTTGGGATCCAGAATGAGCCAGAAATAGAGAACACTATTTTATTACTGAACCCATCTGAATAAGGTACTGGCTTCTAGGAAGGTGCTGAAAGAGAACCTAGAGACCATTTTGCAGTCTTGAATTGGAGATTGAGAGCAAGTGAGCTGGGTGTTTATAGCTGGTCTTAGTTCAAACTGGTGCAGAGAACTACAACAGTTGTTATGTGAGGTACTAGATGCAGCCCTTCCTGTGTTTGCCCACAAGAAACTAAACTTTGCAGCACTTATTCTTTAAACATCCTACTGCATGATGAAGCACAGAGGACTCCCTGGAGAAGAGCCTAATGCTGGGAGCGATTGAGGGCAAAAGAAGGGGACGACAGAGAATGAGGTGGCTGGATGGAGTCACTGAAGCAGTAGGTGCAAACTTAAATGGACTCCGGGGAATGGTAGAGGACAGCAAGGCCTGAAGGATCATTGTCCATGGGGTCGCGATGGGTCGGACACGACTTCGCACCTAACAACAACAATGCCTATTACAGACTATTATGGTGATTCTTAACTCTGACTGCAGTCTGTTTCCTTTGCTCTTCCACAGAACACTTACTGGTGCCTCAGTGCAGCTCAGAGGATTTCTGAGTACCTGAAAAAACATTCAGATTATAAATTTCATGAAACTCGGCCTGGATTAATGAGTTGACAGTGTTGTTTGTCAGCTCTGGTCTTTTGCCTTTCTTAGCAGAAATTAAGGTGATATCTTCCGTGTTCACTCTCCCCACTTGTCTCCGTGCACTCCTGCATAAAGGGGGGGGGGGTCACAAAAGGGCTGCCTGGATGTCACTGGGAGCATTAGATGGGAGATCCACGAGTGCCATGAGATGCTCCATGAACCGACACTGAAGGGTGTGTTTAAGAGGCTTTCCACCTTGAACCTGAAGTTCCAGTTGGGAGGGGAAGCTGGGCTGGGCTGAGTCATCCTCCAGGTCTTATAAGTACTTACTTGATTGCTCCGGTGATGAATGTGGTAAATATGGTAAATGTTAATTGCCCTGCTTACTTTATATGTGAACAGATATATGAATATAAAACATGCTGCCACTGACATGCCAAGTTTGGTTCAGGTGTAGGTAAGGTTAATATGTTTTTTACACTGTACAGGTAAAAGCACCCTACGGTCAAGAAGATCTCTGTGGACTTGGATTACTCTCCATATGAAACTCAAGCACTAGGCACCCTATGAATTATCCTGAAGCATTTTTTAATCATCAAAGGAAAAAAATCTGGGTTCATCCAAACAACACACAAACAGAAAAAAAAATGCAGGAGCTTAGTTTTTCAGATGCCTCAACAGATCTGTGATACTCTGAAGAGATGATTCCATTAAAAGGAAAAAGAACAATATATTTGGTTGAAAGACCACTATATTTCAAATATGAGATGAAAGCTTGAGGCAGGGTTAATCTGAATATGTCTACCAAATCACATTATCAAGCATATTCCAGCTAATGCACCAAGACTGCTCAAGATGCTAAGCACATGACTGGCTGTTGCCTGGAAAAAGAGAAAGATTCTGCTTAGTGTATAAAATAAGAGATACCGGGTCCAAAAAGCTGTCCAAGAGCCTCATAATAGCTACATAAAAAACAAAAAACAAAACTGGAAGCCCAGAGGAAGGGTTGGACTGCAGGGAGCATGATGGACGCATGTTAAAGGGCATTCTTTCCTTTGTATCCTAATCCCAGGAACCAAACAAAACAAATTCAGCATTGTAAAGGTTCTGGCTTTCAGAGTTAGACTCTGATCCTTCTGAAGGAACAGAGCTCATAGGATTAGTTTGCAGGCCACATGTATGGACGAATACAGTCAAAACTGCTCAATTTAGTTCTGAATAAGCAGCCTTATGACCAATACGCTGGCCCTGTCACAATGCTGCTAATATCACATTGATCTCAGCTCAGAACTTTTGGATTTGGCTCAGTCTTGAGTCTCTCCAGAAAATTAGAGCTGCAAAGTAAGAGCATTTGAAATTATGCAGTTATTAGTTTCCTTTGAGCCAATTTGGTGTAGTGGTTAGGAGTGCGGACTTCTAATCTGGCATGCCGGGTTCAATTCTGCGCTCCCCCACATGCAACCAGCTGGGTGACCTTGGGCTCGCCATGGCACTGATAAAACTGTTCTGACTGGGCAGTGATATCAGCGCTCTCTCAGCCTCACCCACCCCACAGGGTGTCTGTTGTGGGGAGAGGAATGGGAAGGCGACTGTAAGCCGCTTTGAGCCTCCTTCGGGTAGGGAAAAGCGGCATATAAAAACCAACTCTTCTTCTTCTTCTTCTTTGTAGATGAGGCACAGATCCAGACGCACAGAGCCTTGAGATTTAAAAGGAGAGTAATCTTTACTGGGAAAGATTATTTACGAACATATATTGATCTGCTCCAGTCTCCTTACTGAAGCAGAGTACAAAAGGGTGCTTACAAAAACAACACATTACAAGCCTCTGTGGCTAGGCTGCCAGAATACTACATCCCACACAGCAGCAGATGGAGAAAGCTGAGAGCCTTAATGGAGGATTGCTTCCTCTTCACTAGCAGAAAAGCAGCTCTTCCTGAAGGAGGAGGGAGTGGGCAGTGATCCTACTTAAACAAAGAGAACTCTCAGCCAAATAGAGTGGAATTTTCTGAGCACATGGCTTCAGGTGGCTGCAATCTCACCATTGACCAAAGCTGTTCCCCATATACCATGGTCACCAGCAGGTACAAACTCTCATATACCACATCTGACACAAATTTTCTCTTTCATCCACAGACAAACACAAGGCCTTTGTAATGTTAGGCTATTAATTCAATAAATGGTTCATTCCACCTTTACTGTTCGCCAGGGGACAAGAGGTTGAAAGGGCATTTACTGCTTGTAGTAAAGTGGAGGTTTAATGCAAACAAAATCTGGCTGCAAAGGTAACAAGAGAAAGAAATGTTACTTACCAAAAAAAACATATCTTATATGATATATTCACGTAAGAACATTTAATGTATTGTGAACAGGATACCATGCTACAGCTCCAAGCTCAGGCAAGAGAGAAAAGAAGTCTTATATAAGATGAAAACAGAAGACAGTCAACTGCCAAAGCTGGCTCAATATCTAATGAATGAGAGGGTGAGGCAAACTATACCTGAGAGAAAGAATTCTCTTAACCCTTTTCCTCTCAGATTCTCTTGCATGCATAGTTACTATATTCAATAGATTTCATGGCCAGTATTGAATACTTCTGATTATAAGTACTTCTAAGTAACAACTGATGCCACAGGTACCAACCTAGGAGCACTTTTAGTTCAGAAGAAGAAGGGGGTGAAATGCCATTGGCCTACTTAAACAGGAAGTTCATCCTAGAGAAAAAAATATGTTCTATATAAGGAGTACCTCATCTATGTATGTATTTATACATTATTCATTCTCTCTAAGAATCAATTATTTTTTACAATACAACCTCTTTCTGGAATTGTATGTTCCATGTGCAAATAAGGGTGCATGTGTGTGTGTAATAAAAGGACACTTTGCTCAAATGTAACAATTTTCTACATTGCTTTTTGAATGCTGAGTTTACATTCTGTGAATGCTTAGGGTTTAAGGTCAAAATGTCATGACACAGCCTGATCAACAGAAAGAGCCAGCCCCCCTCTGACACTTCTCAATTACTTTTAGAAGAGGAAGAACACTTGTTTTTTATTCCCCACTTTTCTCTACCAGAATCTCAAAGCAGTTTATAATTGCCTTGCCAGTTTGGTGTAGTGGTTAGGAGTGCAGACTTCTAATCTGGCATGCCGGGTTCAATTCTGCGCTCCCCCACATGCAGCTGGGTAGCCTTGGGCTCGCCACGGCACTGATTAAACTGTTCTGACCGAGCAGTAATATCAGGGCTCTCTCAGCCTCACCCACCTCACAGGGTGTCTGTTGTGGGGAGAGGAAACGGAAGGTGACTGTAAGCCGCTTTGAGCCTCCTTCAGGTAGGGAAAAGCGGCATATAAGAACCAACTCTTCTTCTTCTTCTTCTCTTCCCACAACAGACATCCTGTGAGGTAGGTGGGGCTGAGAGAGCCCTGATGTTACTGCTCTGAGAGCAGCAGTTTCAAGGCTGTGATGAGCCCAAGGTCACCCAGCTGGCTGCATGTGGAGGAGCGAGGAATCAAACCTGGTTTGCCAGATTAGAAGCTGCTGCTTTTAACCACTATACCAAGTTGGCTGTAGTTTCCAACTTGGAGAAAGAAGGCACAAAACCAGCAGAAGGACAACTTGAGAAGGCAAAAGAAGGACATGACTCTGGCCTGGGTGTAAACTGCCCGGAGCTTTTATTCCAACCCCAGATCGATTCAGTCCCTGCCCTCTACACAGAATGCGATTTCCGTTTGGATTTTGGGTGATTTTAATTTTCCTTCTGCAGCAAGAAGGATTGATCCGGAGTGACCCTACCTTTATTGTGCGATATCTCAGAGTGCTGTTAATCTTCAATATCCAGATTGGGAAAGAAAGCTCGTGGTAGAGAACCTCTGATAGGCTACACCTGGTTATGTGACATGCTTAACTTAAAGGAGAAGCCCCTAATTTCTCTCAATTTCTGTCAGTCCTGGATTTTTCCTCCCTCTGCCTTTTTCGATCCTCTCCCCCTCCCCTCCAAGAAAAGAAAGAGGCTCCCTGCCTGGCTCCTCCCCCCCCCTTCAAGAAAAGAAAGAAAGAGGCTTGGCTCCTCCCCCCACACACACCTTCTGAGCCTCCCTAACCACGTGCAGAAGACTTTCCTGTTTCAAGGGGGGGGGGAGGAGGGGGGGAGAGGAAAACCCGAGTTCAAAGCGATCTGAATTCAACAGGATTGACAATGGAATAAACAAAGTAAGTGCAGACTCTGCCTTGGCTCCCCCCCCCCCCTTCTGAGTCTCCCTAACCACATGCAGAAAAGACTTTCCTCTTTCAATGGGGAGGGGGGGAGAGAGGAAGACCCGAGTTCAAAGCGATCTGAATTCAACAGGATTGACGATGGAATAAAGAAAGTGAGTGCAGACTCTGCCCTGGTCTCATAAGCAAAGGAGAAGCCTTTGCCTTTTAGACCAGGCCATAGTCTTTTCCTTCCTTTGCCTTGTAAAGTTCTTGTAATTGTCCTTCTGTTGGTTTCTCCAAGAGGGTTTGTGGGAAAAGGAAGCTCAGCTTTCTAGAAGGGGACAGCCATTATTTGCTTGCATTCAGGGGAGAAGAGGCAACTGAAGAGAGACATGCCTTAAATGGCAGTTGCACAGGCAAATGATTTGAGGACAGAGACCCAGACAGATGGAGAAAAAGGTAACAGAGTCTGAACAATAAACATGGAACCACTGAGTTATTTCTGCCTATCTCTTTAACATCCTGGAGATAATGTTCAGTTTTAGGAAAAGATTCTAATTAACACCTGCCAGATTTTTTCCTTTTGCCCAGATGCTATAGCCTTTCAACCCTCAACTGTATGCTTTTATTTGTGTGTCAATAGTATTCTATATTTTTAAAGATAAAAATCTCCTTCCCCTGAAATTAAAGTCATTAGTCTTTGGACTCATGAAAAAGCCTTATGACTTGGCTCATGTTTTCCAAAGCAGAAGCGAGAAGCAGGGAGCCCCTACTGAGCTGAGAATGCATGTTGGCTGAGTAAAGGAGGGTTATGTGTTTTCTTACAGTCACCTGCTGTCAGGCTGCTGCTGCTATTCCCTCACGGGTGAATGGGTGGGATAAAAGCTGGGAAAGGTCAGCTCTTCATTACTCTCCAGCTCAGGGGTTCCTAAGCTTTTTGAGCCTGTGGGCACTTTGTAATTCTGACACAGGGTGGGGAGCACAAACAAAAAATGGCTGTTGCAGGAGGCACAATCAAACATTAAATTTCTGCGACAGGATGCAGAGACAACCGCAATATGTCAGAAAGTAAGCTGGTGCTTAACTCTAATAGTAAAACTTCCAGCACTTTGGGAGAACATCTGCTTAGCAGGATGTCTTTTAAAATGAACATTTTGTTTAAAAATAGTTTCTTGCATAAACTCAGTTTACCTCCAGTCATGCGGTGAAGATCCTTTTGCTGTGGTGATGGCTGCAATTGAAGCATTTTTGATGTGGAAATATCTTTAGCCATGGCCTGGAAGGGGGTGGGGGGATGGGACTGCAATGGAAGTCATAACGGGCATGACATTGCATTCTCCCCTCTACACACACCCAGTCGCAGCTGAGTGGCACTCACCCAGCACAGCTGAACCCCGAGAGGTGGACAAGGAAGAGGATTGTCACCTTAGTGGTAAGCCCCTGTCACACACAGGCAATGCCTCCTTCCTTCTCCCACCCGCTTTTGCCACCCCACACCCAGTCCAGCCTCCATCCTGCCATATGGCTGAGGTTCCCTGATCAGCTTGTATGGGGGAGTTCCTGCCCTGGCCATCACAGGAAGAGCAACTCCCTCAATTGTGCTCTCAGCACTGGGCTATGGGGCTGGAAGGCTGCTGTTGCCCTATTCCAACCTTGGTCTGGCCCTGGTCCATAGACACCAAACACTGCAAGGAGGGCAAAGAGGAGAGAAAAAAGCACAGTGATCTGGCTTGCCTCAGATGTGGTGGCCATGTCCTCCTAGGGTAATAGTTCTGAACTATTCTGAACTATGATTCATTTGGACTAGTCTACCTCTGCCCCACAAGAATTTCAACAGTGGACCATGAGAGCCAGATTGGTATATTAAGAGTTCAGACCTCTAATCTGGCAAGCAAGGTTTGATTCCGTGTTCCTCCACACGCAGCCAGCTAGGTGACCTTGGGCTCACCACAGCACTGATAAATCTGTTCTGTTGTGGGGAGAGAAAAGGGAAGGCAATTGTAAGCCCCTTTGGGTAGAGAAAAGTGGCATATAAGAACCAACTCTTCTTCTTCTTCTTCTTGAAAAAGAAGCTGAAAAGGTTTCTTCATCTTGGAGATTTTTGCACACATACACACAGTCAACCCACACAAAGGAATTTACTTTCAATCTTGTGACAAAACCAAATCCTAAGGGCCGTTCCGCACAAGGACCAATGTTGCCAAATGTTTTCAGAATGCAGAAACGCTATATTAAATACTGGAATTTTGTCATTCCGCATACCTTTATTTTTAGTGGAATATAGAAGTCCCAGTAGCATTGTATTCATTCCCCACATGTTTCCGGTCTCGCTGGAATCACAACAAAGGAAGCAATATTTTTCTGTGCTTCTTCCTGCTCCTGGCTGTCAATCAAACGGAACAGCCGATGGACTGTTGTGTTCATGCTCCCGAAAAGCCCCTTTCACTTTAAGAACTGTTTTTTAGAGATGCAAACACATCTGTTGCAACGAATATGTGTTCAATCATTGTTTCGGAAAGACCTTTTTTGCTGGCATAGGAGCTGGCGATTTACATGCTTCTCAAGTAAAAAAAAAAGAATCCCCCCCCACGGGCACAATTTGTGGCCGAAATTACAGGCAGTAGCTAAGACATTAATTCCCTCAACTACTGGATTCATTTTAAAAATGTCAACATGGAGAAGCAGGTATGCGTGTTTCCCCATTGCCAGTGTGGCTGTCAATACAATGCAGGAGCAGTGAGGTTTCCCCATGGCAGGTCTCCCACAGTAGCCATTCTCCCCTGCCACGAGGAGGGACTTTTCTTGATTAAAATAAAACTGCAATTGACATGACCTTATATTGTTATACCAATATCTCTCTCAGTATCTCTGAATTTCTATGGCAGCAACACAGTGCTGTCTGGGACCAGGAATAAACCTGCTTCCCAATAAACTTCCATGCTGGAGAAAATAACCCCTTTGTAAATGCTGGGTGTCATACTTCCCACTCCATAGATTTGGATCCCTAAATACGTCTTGTGTTTTGGGTTCTTGTGAATCATTACAATGTCAATCACCTAGTACAACTCTTGCTCTATTGATTAGTGATTTGGCAGTAAGCCTGTTGGGCCAGTTCTGTCTACTCTGACATCTCCAAAATCTCAGGCAGAGAACCTTTTTCATCCCTGTTACTAAAACTGCCTTTAAATGGAGGTCCTAAGGAGGCACCTGGGAATTTCAGCACATACCCTATGACCCCTTGTTCCTGTTAATTACCAGGCTTTTGTTCCTGAAGGGAGGAAAGGAACTGTAGCTCAGCAAACAAAAATAGAAGATAAATTAATCCAGAAGTTTTTCAAACAATCTCCAACTATAAGAAAATGTAAACAACCAACTAAGAATAATAGCAAGTAGCTTCTGAGGGCATCTCATTTCATGTGATAAACTGAATTTCTCTCTGAACTTTGGTTTTTCATGCAGTGAACATGTAAACAGAGGACAACATGCCTGCATGTGCTACTTCTTCATATACATCTAGAAACCAAGACCCAGCCAGGGCATCCAAGCATGTATCTAAAGATGATACCACTTCACATGTGTGCTGAGGGTGTAGCACTATTGTGCACAAAGTAATTGTATTTGCTGTATGGACTGCCTGAAAAGTGACAGGCTTTGGAGACACTCCTGCCCTTGTCAGGCAAGGCTGCCCCACATAACTGACCTGCAGAGCACTGATGCCTAAGCTGACCAGCTCCCCAGAGCCCCACTGCAAGGGATTTTGGGGCACAGCACTTGCCTCTCCAGCCACTGGTTTCAAGGGGACAGTGAGTACAACCTGGATACCAGGCATAACAAGGAGCAGCCTGTCTGGGCAGACTCTTCCTTGGGCTAGGGCTGCGATGAGCCCAGTGGCGCCTCCCAATGTGGTGCCCAGGGCAAGTAGTCTGCCCTCCCCATCCTAGATACAACACTGTCTAACTAGCTAACAGTTCTGGAGTCATTCTGTCTCTTCTGGAGGCAAGGGTCGAAGTGTACTCAGAAGAACAGAAAATCTCCAGCTGAGCCAATCAGGGTACAAGAGGAGATAATTTGGAAAATATCAGGAAGTTCCTAATCTAGATCTCCTCTTATGTCCACTGTTGGATGTTCTTCATATCCCTTTGAATCATACACACTACAGATCTTGCACATTCCAACACTGCAGGCCAAGGTTAGAATTGAACACATTTTTTTCTTTATTTATATCTGGCATTGCATGTGACATTTAAAGGAATGGGAAGGCGACTGTAAGCCGCTTTGAGCCTCCTTCAGGTAGGGAAAAGCGGCATATAAGAACCAACTCTTCTTCTTTTTCTTCTTCTTCTAGACCACACTAAAGCATTCCATCACTACACGGAAACAGAAGGAAGACAAACTACAACCCCAAATTCAAATCTATGTTTGTAAAATGAAGTTACATAAAAGTTACACAAAAATCCCGTTGCTTGTTCCTGAGAAGGGTTGAGAGCCACTAGTTTCCACAGGGGAACAACTATGTCAAAGTTCCTTCAGGGGCTGAGGATTCAGGCCCAGCAGCAACAGATTCTGGTTGATTCTCTCTGCTGGTTTCAGTGGAAGGCTGAAAATCCCCCGAGACAGTAACAGGCTGTGAAAGAAAGACAGAGCTGCTTTTGAGCATCACCAAGTCAAACTTGTCCTCAGACATTTCCCTACATGCCACTGCCCCCTGCCTTTGTAGCTGACTCTTTGGCCTTTTCAAAAGTTAACTCCTGCAATATATGCTTCTCACTGGTAGTATTTCATTCCAGAGGTCTAAAAAGCTTCTTTTCCAAAGCATCGACCAGCTCCAGGCAGGAATACTCTTGGAGATTTTGTGGGTAGAGCCTAGGGAGGGCAGGGTTTGGGAAAGAGAGGGATCTCAGCAGGGTATATGGCCAGAGACTCCAACCTTCTAAGCAGCTATTTTCTCCTGGGGAACTGATCTTTGTTGTCCGGAGATTAGCTGTAACTTCAGGAGACCTCCAGACTCCACCTGGAGGTTAGTGCCCTAGAAAATACACATGCAACTTCTCCATGCATCCCTGACCTACAGTGGCAGCAGTTTGGAAATGTGACATACATGCAGGCTAATGGACAAAATAAAAGATTTGTACATGGTATGTTCACTGTGGGAAATCTATTTGCTTATGGAAAAGTGCTTTCAGGAAATCTGTTTGCAGAGGCAACTAAAGTGTCTAAATTAGCCCTCTGTGTTGCTACTTCCTCTCACAACATCCAGCCATTTCACCTACTCCACTCTATTTATTTTACTATTTCCTTGTTTTCTCCCCACCATTAGCCACTGCCTGCCTCTCTTTGTTCTCTTCATTTCTGGGCAACCTCTGTTGACTAAATATGTACTTCTAACTAAGTGTCGTATGTGCCACCTGCTGCTTTATGACCAGGCTATTGTAGGATTAGGAACAGTCTTTGGTGGGGTTGTGGTGCAGAATATTCATGCCCAAGATAGGTCACTTTTCCTAGATCTCTGTTTCTACCTCCCTCTTCCCAACACCCTTGCTGTTCCCCTCATCCTTCCCATAAATACCACTTCATCATCTCCTGTCTTGCGACAGACAGCTTTGCACCCAAAAGCTGCCATGGAAATGCAGATGAAGAATCCAAGGGAGGTTAAAACCAGGACAATGCCACGCATGCCTGTGCAATAGTGCTGGAAAACAGAGCAAGAGACACAGAAAGTTAGCTGGATGTTTAGTTGGCCTCACCTCAAAGAAGCCAAATAACCTGTTCTCTCAGGGAAGTTCATAACTGAATTCAAGGCTTGTTTACTTCAGTTTCTAGGCTAGTAGAGTCAAAAGCTGGGGATATGTGGGAGGGGAGGGACTTCAGTAGGATATAATGCCATGCAGTCCACCTCCCAAGCAACCATTTTCTCTAGGGGAATTGATCTCTGTGGGCTGGAGATGAGCTGTAACTCCAGGAGATCCCAAAGTCCCACCTGGAGGCTGGCATCCCTAGAAAGTGAATTGGCATCACTTAAACTTAACAGTCATTCTTTCTTTCCCAAGGAACCCCGAGAATATTTGGATTTTCTTCTTGAAGAACTTAGGCTATGATGAAGAATTTTGAATGCACATTGTGTCTGTCAGATCTGGCTCAAATAGAAAAGAAGGCCAGTGCTTTCTTGGTAAGTGCACTTCCTAAGCATCAAAAAGCATTCAGGAGGGGCTGTTCCGGAGTGATCATCATGCAGGCAACAAGACTCTCATACCAGGAAGAACTCACCGAAACTTTATGGAGGCTTTGAGAATAAGCATCAGTGATAGGACGTCTGATGTTCCGGAGATTTGGAGCATACACTAAATCTATCAAGTAGAAAATGTTGACCACAGCCACCACCACTGCACAGATGGCATAGATGACAAGGCAGGCTTTCACCTGCAAGAGAAATGCTAATGCTGTCACAGTTGCAATTGGGATGATCACATTGTTGCTGTACCCTCACTCAACCACTTGGGTTGGGGGTGTCAGTCTCTAGGTGGGACCTGGGGATCTCCTGGAATTACAGCTTATCTCCAGGCTACAGAGATCAGTTCCGCTGGAAAAAATGGATGCTTTGAGGGAGACTCTGTGGCTTTGTACCCCACTCAGCTCCCTGTCCTGTAGGCTCCATCCCCAAATTACCAGCAGTTTCACAACCTGCATCCAGTAACCTTCGTTCACCTTCTCCACAAGTATCCAATTTGGAGGGTGGGGGAGATCTGGCCTTTAAGAGTGCTCAGAAGATGAGTCTAGTGCAGAATGCTGCAGCTAGACTGCTGTTTGGGGCCAGCTATTGTGGACATGTGACCCAAATACATCAGCAATTACACTGTCTACTAAGCCAACTTCAAGATTTATTTATTTTGTTATATTTCTAGACCGTTCTTCCGAGACAGGCTGTTGTTTTTGACCCTACATGGCTTGGACTGGGAATTAAAATCACAGGGAGAGGCCATCCTGAATGTTTCATCAAAGAAGCTCATTGGATGGACACATGGGTAAGGGCCTTTCAGTGGCAGCCCCACCTTTGCCAAAGAGCCTTGCCAGGATGGTGTACCTGCCCCCCCCCCCCACTTTCAGTCTTTATGAGGCACTTGAAGTTGGTTTTATTTAGGAGCAGATTTGATTAAGTTACTAGGAGTCCTAAATTGTGATTTTACGTCTTTAAAAATGTTTTTTATATATTCTATTTTATGTGTTTGGTGTATATCATAAGCCTCCTTGAGGAGAAAGGCAACTAATAAATGTTTATTAGGACTTCCCCGTCTCGCAGACGAAGGATACTTGTGATAATGCTACCCCCTCCCAAGTGGCAAGGGATGACTGGGGCAACACTGCCACACTGTGGTGATGATCTGTCACAAGGGATGTACACAGTACATCTACATCTGTTCAAATTTGTAAAGGTACCACTGATTGCACCCTTAAGTAATATTCTGTTACCATCTAAGGAAAAATAATCTTTGACCATTATAATGGAGATCAGACCCTATTGCCTTTCTGACTTCCCCAACATCAGGACTACTGAGCCTTGCTGGATCCTGTTTGTCCATTCACACTGAGGCCTATTATGCACGAATAGCTTGCAGCAGAAAATCTGAACGGTCAAGCCTTTAAGCATGACTTTGAATTTCTGTGCCTGCTGTACACACATTTCCACCCTCCTGAGTATTTATTTTGCTGCTATAGCCAAAACCCACCATTTTACTTATCTGTGGGTGGGAACCTCATTTGTGATGTATAGGGGGTGGTGTCCAAAGGTTTATTTTAAGTTATGCAATTGCCATATTGCAACTGCACAGTAGCATCAACTAAGTGCTTTCTATTAAAATCCCCCTCGAATGAACGTGAACACAAAGAAACGCAACCAAACTATTTACATTTATACACGAACACACAGACAGACCCAGCCAAGCCTGTGAGGGGAGTTCTCTCTGCAGGACAGGCTCCTTTCAGGCTCTGCTGGGCAACCCAGTTTCAATACAGGCCTCTAGCTGAGTCTTCAGGGAGCAATCTCATCACAGGACTGGGTCCCAGTGCAGTCTATACCAGGCTGCCCAGCAGGATTGCCACTCTATGAATATTTTTTCGAAGTTTAGCAATAAACTTATATTGCTAAACTCATCCCACTTTTTAAAAAACCCTTTATGCAATGGGGAAAGTAAGCACTGATGAAGAGGGTGTTGGAAGTGAAGGTCTTTACACTATCTCTTAGCCTTAGCCTTCAGAGGGGGACTACATAGAGTAAGGTAGGCCAGGACCTTTGAGCATCCTTGCTTTCTACTGCTCTGCAGCTATACTTTTGATGTGTAGATTGCTGCTTTAAGGGAAACTTTATTCCTTCTGGCTTTGACACCTCCTCTCCACATTCTGCCAGATCACTCTATCTTGGCACCATGGGGGCAGGACATAGACTTCTGCATATCCATCCTAGCTAATTATACTAGATTAGAATGCTCTATCTAGAATGGAGTTCCCTACAATAAAGAACTCATATTAGTTATCAAAGATAAAGAGTTTCCATTAGTTACTTTGTCTCAGCACACACAAGCATGTAGATGTCTGTTCTGTTCTGTTCTGTACCTTGATCAATCTGCCAACCCAAATATTCTAATAAGGGGGAGAATGGTGGAAGTTGCAAAATGGGAGAAACAACCTCTATGTGAGTAGCCTCTCAGAGGCTAGAAAAGGACAAAATCTGATGGACTATGTATGCTTTTGATTTACCTTCACCTTGGAAGTGTAGCAAGGGGAAAAACCACCACAAAACCACTCTCAGAAAACATGGGGAAACAGCTACCAGAAAGTAAACTGAATGTTGAAGGGAGGAGAATCAATGCAGAACAAAAAAGAAAGCCCGATGGATATGCACAATGAAAGGGAGGGAAAATGCAGAATGAAAAAGAATGCCCAACAGACATGAAGGTGAAAGCGCATGAAAACAACCATGCACAAAAGGTCTGAGCAGGTGAAACAGAGCTTATTACTTTCAGCCAACACAGATGGAGTTTAACCCCTTCATCTCCACACAGTCTTGCTAATATATTGCCAGATGTACAACATCTACGGGTACAAGCATGAGCTGAAGAGACTCTTGGACCTTGACTCTTAGCTGGTGGCTTGCAGCCTGGAGGCCTACAATAACCAACCTAGTGAAGCAGAACCTGGCCAGGATACATTCCTTTCAGTTATTTGAATTATATTGTTTAATTCGGTTTGGAAATTCAGTAGTAGGTTGTTTTGATTTCCCCAGGAGAAAAGCAGTCTAGAAATACCTAAATCAGGAAATTAAATCATTTTTAAAAGATGAACATCTATCTTGTTCTCTTTAAAGAGCTAGTGAGAGAGTTTGTGGAGTAGATGTGTGTTTGTGTTAGCAAAACCATATGGAGGTGAAATTCCTTCTTTCTTTGCAAGGCCCCACAAAGTTGTAGTTTAACTTTAAAGATGAATGGGGGCCTTTTATTACCTGTATGCTAATTTGCCGCTATTCACAGGTTTAAAGTTTGCTTTAAAGTTTGTGAGCTATAATTATTCCTTACTGATTCATCTTGACTGTAATTAGCTCTTCCTGGCAACTAGCCCCCTCCCCATTCTACCCTACCTATGTGTAATGGTTGAGGAAATCTTATTTCCATGTTTCTGATGGAGTGTGCATGCACACAAAAGCCTATACCCAGAATTAAACTTTGTTCATCTTAAAGATACCTCTGAACTCAAAGTTTTTTCTTTTGCTTCAGACCAACCTGGCTACGCACCTGTATCTATCTTGGTAGTCAAAGTGGACACTCCTCCCTTTTTCACCAGTGGTTAGATCACCAAAAAGTGCTACACAGGTGCAAAGTATTATTATTAAAGAGGCTATAATTTCAGGCACAGGTTACAAACAGAAGAGTAGGTTAAAGTACTATCACTCTAATTCTCCTTTATTAGTTGAGTTGGAATACTCAGACAGGTATGATCACCCCTATAAAACATGAGGCACTATAATCTCAAATCCTTTAAGGCAGGGGTAGTCAAACTGCGGCCCTCCAGATGTCCATGGACTACAATTCCCATGAGCCTCTGCCAGCAAATGCTGGCAGGAGCTCATGGGAATTGTAGTCCATGGACATCTGGAGGGCCGCAGTTTGACTACCCCTACTTTAAGGTATGCTTAACCTTTTAGTGGTTGATTTACAGTTGGACCTTTGTTGGACGAACTACAAAGAGAAGCGACATCCACATATTGTGAATATTGTGGCATTTTTTGTGTTGTAGCAATAATACACCACTGGGTTTTCTTGTCTGGAGAAGACAATTATTACTGACGTACTCACCAGTGCCAGATTTTTGGCTTTGTCTGCAGCAAGGCTGAGGATACCAGCTAAAATCAACTGGGGGAAAAGAATGAAAAAATAATAAAGAAATGGAAAAATCACATAATTTATTTAGAATAACTGATACATCTTGGTTCTCTCCTCATGATAAAATGGGCAGGCTAGCATGGCCACTGCAAACCATGCACTGAAACAATGTAAAGGTCTGTTCCAATGTCACATGTTAACTGAGAGTCAGTGTAGTATAGTGGTTAGGTTGTTGGACTAAGATCAGGAGCATGTAGTTCCCTGTGATGCTCCTGATATGCATGGGTGCCGTCTCATATGAATTCGGTAACACATGGATTTTCCATGCTAATACCTCTTTCATGTGTCCGAACGAGAAACCTGATATTACAGGATCCTGGTTCACTAGAACAGAAGTTGTGCCCACATGGAAAATCAATGCACTGCCTTTTTTGCACGATATACTAATTGCACTTATCACACTCTCCAAATGTGTAGCTGATGGATTCCCACTTTGTGTGACTGGAATCCATCAGTAGAAAACTTTTTCAGTTACATTTGACAGGGTGTCCCTAGAAACAGGGGACATGCTGTATGGAAGGATGGTATAAAAATCTTAATAAATAAACAAACAAACAATTCCCTATACCCTGAGTGATTAAGGTACTTTGAAACTATGCAGAAGTTTGAATTTTGGTGCACTTAACAGGGATGCCAGTCCCCAGGTAGGAACTGGGGATCCTCTGGAATTATAGCTCATCTCCAGACTAAGGAGATCAGTTTCACTGAAGAAATTTGCTGCTTTGGGGGGTGGACTCCATAGCACTATACTCTACTGAGGTCCCTCCCCACCCAAAATCTCACCCATTCCCAGTTCCACCGCCAAAGTCTCAAGATATTTCCCAACCCAGAACTGGTAGCCCTAGGACCTTAATTACTGCATAAGTCTGAGAGAGGGCATTTTGATACCTTACTGTTGATACGTGGGCATGGTCAGTCTTATAAGAGAGGCCTGCATTCCAGCACAGAGCTACCAGGCGTTACATGGGACAGAATGTTGTGGTGTGTGGCTTTGTTTTCTTTGCCCCTTCAAACTTTGATTTGGGAGAGACACCAGTCAAAGACATAGGTTATGTTCATACAATCTAAGCTTTAGTTACAAGTCTGTGAGTACTGAATACATCTAAGAGCAGGATTTTGAACCCATTACACCTTTATAGTCAAACTCCCTGTGCCCACTTGCAGTGTGTTGTAGAGGCAATGATGTCTCTCCCTCTACAGTAGGTGTGGGAGAGAAGAGGGTGGAACTCTGTACCTTTAAGAAGAAGAAGTAGTGTTGGTTTTTATTAAAAAGTAGGTTGAATGAAGACTTGAAGATGCTCTTTTCAAAAACATACCTCTTTTACTGAAAACCAACAACTGAACACAGAACACTCATCAATGCAAACTTATATGCATTTGGAGGTTTCACCAAAGCCTGTAATTGGCCCTATGTTTGTATACTCCGCTTCTCACTACCCAAAGGAGTTCCCAAGTGGGTTACAAACACCTTTTCCTTCCTCATCCCACAACAGACAATCTGTGAGGTAAGTGGGGCTGAGAGAGCTATGACAGGACTGCTATGTGAGAACATCTCTTATAGGACTGTGACTAGCCAAGATCACCCAGCTGGCTGCTTGTAGAAGAGTGAGGAATCATACCTGGCTCTCCAGGGCTGAATTTGAACTTCCTTTGTTTATTCCATTGTGGATCCTGCTGAATCTAGATCGATTTGAACTCAGGTCTTCCTTCCCCCCCTCCCCATTGAAACAGAAAAGTGTTCTGCACATGGTTAGGGAAGTTCAGAAGGGGAGGGGGGAGCCAAGCACAGCTGGAGCCTCTTTCTTTGTTTTCTTGAAGGGGAGAGGATTGGAGACAGCAGAGGAGGGAGGAAAAAAACCAAGAGAAATCTCTACCGATAGAAATTAGGGATTCTGGGAGCTTCTGCTGAGAGAAGTTAGAGGCTTCCCCTTTAAGGCAAGCTTGTCACCTTGGCCAATCAGGGCTTCTCAACCACAGAGTTCAAGAACAAATTTGAAGCAGCCGGAGCTCCACATGCTTTGTCATGCTTTCTCAATCTAATTCTTCAAATATTGAGGGTTAAAACCACTCCAGGATATTGCAGGATAAAGGTAGGGTCACTCCAGATCAATCATGCTTGTTGCAGAGGGAAAATTTAAAT
Organism: Paroedura picta; assembly: GCF_049243985.1. Classification (NCBI taxonomy): domain Eukaryota; kingdom Metazoa; phylum Chordata; class Lepidosauria; order Squamata; family Gekkonidae; genus Paroedura; species Paroedura picta. The sequence continues at coordinate 78,344,120 of NC_135370.1, read as the reverse complement.
TGGACAAAATCAAAATGGAAATCGCATTCATTGGAGATGGCAGGGACTGAATTGACCTGGGATTGGAATAAAAGCTCCGTGCAGACTCCACCCAAGAGCAAGGGCATGTGGGAGGAACTTTCTTTAACTGGGTGATTGCCTGGAGTGGGAAAAAATCTTTTGCTCACCAATACAGCTGGATAGAAGTGGGTTGCCAGCTCATCCCTTCGGACACAAGGGGAGATAGTGAAGATGACTCCAAAGGCCACCTGCAGTAGCCCAATCACAAGTAGAAGTGCCTGAAGATGAGAATTTTTGTTAGGCTAAAGGAATTTTTGTTAGGCTGACAGATTGTAAGTGGGTGGACAGGAAGGGCTCTTGTGGCCCTTTCTTGAATGCCCAGGGAAATGTTGATTGCTACTTTGGGGTCAGAATGCGAATTTCCTCTAGACCAGACTGACCAGGGATTTTGGGGGGGCACCATCTGGGCATGGAATTGGGGTGACTGTGGTTGGGCAGATAGTTGTGAATTTCCTGCAGTCTGCGGGGGGTTGGACTAGATGACCCTGGAGGTCCCTTCCAACGCTAAGATTCTATTATTCTATGACAAGGGCTACTTTCACATGGGCATTTTTCTCCAGGTGAAACACACTTCCCTTGTTTTCATTGGGAACTTCCAAATGATGTTGTGCTGAGTGGTTCCCCAGTGGAACAGGCTTCCTTGGAAGGTGGTGGGTTCTCCTTCTTTGGAAGTTTTTAAGCAGAGGCTAAATAGTCATCTGTCAGAAATGCTAATTCTTAGCACTTAGACTGTAAGTGAGTGGATAGAAGGGATTGTGTAGGTGCTTGGCTCTTTTGGCCATTTCCTGCATTCTACAGGGGTTGGTCTAGATTACCCTGGAGATCCCTTCCACCTCTAGGATTCTATGATTTAAGGTTGCCAGGTCTCAGGGAAACCCTCCCGCCAGCATCCCTGAATGCTGTTTGGTAGGCCAAAAGGGGAAAATGCAAAAATTGCTGTCATGTAGATGGTGTTACATCATTTCCAGGATGAACCTGGAAGTGACATCATGATACTCTAGTATTCTGTAAACGATAATCCTATAATGTAATATCACTTCTGTGTTTGCCTTGGAAATGACAACAGGCCATCGATTCAACACACACACATGTCCTTACCCTCTCATCTCTTGTCAGGTGCCAGCCATCACCTGGCAACCTTATACTCTTTGCATGCACATCTCATGGGCCAGGGCTTTCCCATTTTTTTTTTAGTTCACAACTAACCAGTGGTAAGCCCTGCAGGACCCCAGCCAAAGTGAAGATTGTCTACTTATACAGCAGTGGTGGAGGAAGAACAGAGAATGCCCTGGCCTGTTAAAGTAAAATAATTTAGATCTGATAAAGTAATTTTAACACCAACTTCCATGATCGTATATGAGGTGGGTAAGCAAAAATGAACTAGTGAAGGAACACCTTTGTTTCTGTTCAGAGTCATAAACCTTCTGAGTCCAATGCTTACCCCCAAAGTTCTGGGCTGTCCCTGGAGGAATCTCTGTAACAGGAGTCCAGCACCTGACATGGCAGCCCCAGAGTGTCTTGCTATTAATTAAGGCCTTCACAGATTCTAGAATACAGTTGACTGTCCCTGGAAGAGGAATAATACAAAATATGTTACAGAAATCTGAAATGTCCCTTTCCTGGAAGAATAACCAATAACAATCCATAAAATGTTATGGATCAATATATTACATTGATGTACTATTTCTTTTTCTAGGATGGAATTCAACATGGTGTCCCCAGGAGACCTACCATCTAAGCAATGGCCCTGCTTAGCTTCAACAAAATATCTTTTAAATGTACCTTCCAACCATACCCTGGGATTTTTTGCTTACACATCCTGTATTGAACTTCCCACTGTTCTCTGTTCTATCTTTGCTGGTATTTTTCTCAGTTTCCCTTTGCACTCACCTATGCCAGAGACAATGTTGAAGATGTAGCATTGAGGTAATAGCATCACCTCAGAGCTCTGGGTTTTCTTGCTTCTCTGCCAGATAATTTCAGACTGTTCTGATCCCCTAGTAATATTTCCAGGAAGTGTCCCAATTTCCCCCATCTTGGTCAGCCAGTTAGCGAAACTTTCAACACCAACATTGGCCCACTTGAAATCTGCCTTCTTACAGGTTTAGCAGGCATATTCATATATGTTGCAACAAGGAACATTTCAAGACACCCTACTTTAAAACAGGGAGGGAAGCCTTGCAACTGGGAACCAGGAAGTATTTGAACTGATGCCCTGGCCAATCAGAAAAGACAGCTTTGCTATGAGGCACGGAGCAGTAAGTTAATTCATAAAAAGGAGAAATCTACACTTATACTGGTGGTGGTTTTTCAAATATCAAGGCTTATATCCACTCCTGGATATCACAAGAGAAACGTAGGTTCACCGTCAATCAATCATGCATGTTGTAGAGGGAAAATTTAAAGCATCCAAAATCAAAATGAAAATTGAATTCAGTGTAGACAGGAGGGATTTATTCGGACTGGGAGTGGATGCAGACTCAACCCAGGTTGTACATCATTGCTGTATTAATTACTCTGTTGACAGAAACCCATGTCCCCTAATCATTTTCACGGAGTTACACCTCTTTGTTTTCCAGCAGTTGGGACTTTTTCCATCTCATCTTGAATATGGCCACTTTTTCCCTTTTCCCCTCAGTGAGCAAAAATTCACTTGAATCTTTGAGTTGGAATTCAGCATAGTCCAATTCTGTAGCATTTATAAACCAATGAAGGGGAAGAAGTTGGAAAAAGAAAGTTGATTGAAATTATTTTATGCAGAGTACTTTATTTGTGCGTGTAAAATTGCTGCATGGAAATGAAAGTGTTCATGGTTTGAAACTTTTTGAGGTAGTCAAACAATCAGCCTTAGTATTTGTGGGGCTTCAGAAATGCTACATGGTTGAAATAGGTTTGCTATTTCAAGTGACCTGTTTCATGTTTTAAAGGGCCCATTAAAAAAGGACAGATTCCAGGAACTATTAGGGCCTTTAGATGCCAGTCTGAAAACTAAATATGAAATACGTTTCCCTCTGCAGAAGTCTGCATGTGATGCCAATTCTGTACTGATCCTCTTGTATCATACTCTCCAAGCCATAGAACCTCAGTTCTTCAGGAGCATGATTCAACTTGGCAAAATGCTCAGTATTATGCGTCCTTGTGACCTCCGATATATTGGCATCTCTACCCATCCATTGAAAGGAAGAATTCTTTCACATATGTCAAGGATCAGAAACAAGATCCTGGAGGCTCCACTTACTGTCCTGTTTTTTGTAAATGGGCCCTTTAAAACATGAAACAGGTCACTTGAGTATTTGATACTTAAACTATGCTCTAGCAGGTGAGGATTGAGATCCTTTGAGATAGGCCATGGCCACACTGATCCCCCACTAAAAATATTTGAACCTGTGGTTGACTGGATACTCTGTAGGTATGTTATCATTTTTGACCTATCCATTGATAATTTATTCTTTTTCAATTTTGGTATGATATTTCATAATTTTATGCCTTGTTCATTTAATGTGTTCTTACCTGTAGAATTAAATACTCACTGAGACTGCTGTAGAATACCTTGATTAAACACTGGAATTTGAGTTATTAAATGTTATTTATACATACTATATGTCATGATGTATGATGTAAACATTTTGAACAAATGACAACAGTTTGTGATGCAATAATATGTTTATTTAGAAACATAAGCCACTGATCAATAACTTTCTCCTTGAAAACGAGTTTAATATCAGATCTCATTTTGGCACTGTGCTTGCTGTTTAAGAATAAAGAAGATTTTTGGTTTGCACATAGCTGGTTCATCAGCTTTCTTTTTGTTCATGGTGACCTGAAGTTGGCAGCCCTATGGAGAGAAGTGCTGTTGAGCAGGGAATCTGCAGGGGTGAGGGAGTGCCAGCAGTGGGCTGCACTAGAAGCCCCGGCAGCTGACCTGCCTCAAGGCATGCTGATGCTGGCCCTATGCCACAGAGCTAGCTCAATGCTCAGACTACTACAGCATACAGTGTCTTATGTAACTGGAAAATGGCTTCTGTGTCATGCATTTTGGCATGCTTTACTGGTCTCAAAACACAGAAAAATAAGAGCTATGAAACAGCAGGCTTGAGGGACGAATGGCTGACTGTCAGGATCTCTGTACACAATTTTTCTCAGGTGTTCCTCAAGGAGATTTCTTTGGTGTGATTTAGAAGACAGTCTGGATTCATCTCACCATCTTGTTAATCAAGAGCAATAACAGCCTAAAAAGAAAAAGAGAACACGCATCCAAAGCAAAGGTCACTGGGGAGAAAAAGAACTACTTTGCTGGTTGTATTCCTTATTTCTCCATTGTACCAGATCCATCACCACCCCCAGCCCAAAAGGGCTTATGCAGAGATCTCTTGTCTCAGAGCCACAAATGTCCATCTTCCTCAAAGTGGGTAGTTGTTTTGTTTTGGTGATTGTGGAACAAAGAGAAGGAAATCCCTGAGAAGGAATTCAAACTTGGGTCTCTCAGATATTAGTCTGACACTCTGTCCATTATGTCAGACTTTTGCTGCAGTCCTTATGCCACCCCTTTAAGATAGGTCTATATTGTTATTCCTATGTTGTAAGAACAGTTTGTAGGGGGGAATGGGTTTTAAGACTCTTCAAAGAAGCTTTATGGCACCAGTTGCAACTCCAGGGCAGGAAATACTAATTGATCCCAAGCTCAGGCTTGCCTGGTGTCTAAATGTCCCGGACTTATACAGAGATCACCTTTACTTTCACCATCTTCAACATCACATATACCACATCTGCCAAAACTGTCCTTTGGGTTAACTTGGTCATAACATAAATGACATTAAATTCCCAGTAACTGTGAGATTCATTCCCAGCTGACATTGTGTCAAATGGCAGCCTTCAGGCTATCCTTACTGTGCTCACCATTTGCAAGTCTAAGAAACAGGATTCACAGATCAAACTGATAGAAGTGGACTGATGGAAAAAAACAAAGGTCAAGCCTCCTGCTGCATAGGCTTGTAACAGCCTCGCCTAGATGGTGCTATAAATTTGGACCACAGCGTGTCACTGAGAACAGCAAATTTCTGAAGGTAACAAAAAGAAGCTTGTGGGCAGGAAACTCAGGATCACTGTCCATTTGACCACTGGATGGAAAACACATTCCTAACCCACCCACCATCAACTCTAAGGTAATTGAACTGGCTGCACATTGATCGTCACCTTGGCCTGATTGTGTGGCCAAGATGAAGGGGGGGGGGGGAGGGAGGAACCACCATCATCACTCTAGATAAAATTGAGAGGAAAAAGCCCTTCATTTACTAACGTCAAATTAGAAAAGAACTCATATGATTCTCTTAGACCTATATCCAGCTGCCTTGAACTTAGTTTTGGGCTTGCCCCTGAGGATAATATGTGTGTTAATGTACTATACTGGGTGGCTATTTCCCATTAGTTTCAGTAGTGATAGTGATGGAGGATGCAGGACGAGTGGAGGGAGCCTCTGCATCCTTTGGAGAGAGGAGGATGCACACAACAATAAGAGTTGTTCTGATGCTGCCCTAGAAGCTGCACGACCAGAGTTCTCATCCCAGTCTTCACAGACCTATTACACTCCCCTTTGTACCAGCAACTGGTGTAAGACTATGGCTGTCATAATAGCTGGGTAATTACTGGTTTCATGATATTGAACAATCTCCCTCTGGGTGTGTTTGTGTTTCCTGTGGTTACCTCAGTGTCTTCAGAGCTTCGATAACAGACTGTTCTGCATGCAAACGCTGCTAGAGAAATAGTGAGGCAGATGCCCACAATCCCAGTCAGGAAAGCAATCCCTCGCATCCCAGTGCAGTAGAGCTAGAGAACAAGCCAGAAGAGAAACTGGAGAGACATCCTTATAAAATCCATTCAAGCTTTACTTGGTAAAAACAAACCACATCAATGGAGTTATTTGGCACAAGTATAAATAAAACAATGGATGTTGGGGGTGTATACCAAATACCAAAGTTTCTTGGGGTAGTAAAAGGTAACCCAAAGTAAATCCTAGTTTGGGCAGCAGAAGTCTGTAAATGTATTGATTAATATTATGGGATTATTTCTCTAGCCCAAGAATGAATCTGCCTGTAGTGGGATGAACGTTCTCCAACAAAACCAATTGCTTGTGGCAACCTACAATTATAACACTTTTGTTCAGTGCTTCACTAGATCAATTTTGCATTAGACTTTAAAATCCTAATACATTAAAATGGGCAGTGGGGAATAAAAACACTCATTGTCAACATAAGTAGCGCTGAAGTGTTTCATGACCCAGGTGCTTTTCTTAGGGTTGCCAACACCAGGTTGAAAACTAACTGGAGAATTTGGGGATGGAGCCTGAAGAGAGCATAGTTTGGGGTGGGAAGGGACTTCAAAGGGATATAATGCATTTTGGTGTAGTGGTTAGGAGTGACAGCTTCTAATATGGTGAGCCGAGCTTGATTCCCCGCACCTCCCCCACAAACAGCCAGCTGGGTGACCTTGGGCTCGCCACAGGACTGATGAAGCTGATCGGAGGGAGCTCTCTCATCCCCACCTCCATCACAGGGTGTCTGTTGTGGGGAGAGGAAAGGGAAGGCGACTGTAAGCCGCTTGGAGACTCCTTCGGGTAGAGAAAAGTGGCATATAAGAACCAATTCTTCTTCTAAAGTGGCCATTTCCTCCATGTGACATGGGCTCTTTCGTCTGAAGCAGCCTTCTACCGAATCAGACCATCAGTCCTGAGTCAGTATGCAGACTGTCAGCAGCTCTCCAGGGTCTCAAATTGAGATCCTGGAGATCAGCTGTAATCCCAGATCTCCAGCTACTACCTAGCTTTCCTGCTTACAAAAAAGTAATTTTTATAGGAGACAGTCTAATTTAGAAACTTTGACGAAGTAGGCTCATGCTTATAGAAGTTGTGCATAAATACATTTAAGAAATCCCTTTTTACATTTTTTCTTGTTTGAACCTAAAACAGAGTTAAACCAATCCTCTATGAAGGAAGTACACTTACACTCTTGTTGCCACGTTGCTACTCTCCCCACTCTCCCTGCAAAACGCCAAGCTTCAGAATGATTTGCTAGAGCAGCCATTCTCAACAGAGGCCATATGGCCCCCTAAAGGGGCCTGGCACATTTGAAGCAGGGACATAGACTGAAAAATATGAAAATGGGAGTCCAAAAGGTATATGGCAGCCCCTGGCAACCGAACCGATGAAATAACCTTTTCGTCATGCATGACATCATTACCAGAAAGTTCAACTTTTGTCAAGGAAAGAAAATCATATAATCCATTCCTTTGTGTATGCTTGAATTAATGCATTCAAGGAAAAAATGACTACACATGCGTCTCTTGGTCGTACATTCTAGAGATATGTCGCATGAATATATAAGATGAGGTACGTCAAGTATAGTCAGTTCACTCTTAGCACAGGCCTACTGCAGGGAGGCCTCAAACTTGAGAGCTCCTAAAAGGGCCATGACCAAAAAAAGGTTGGGAATGGCTGGGCTATAGCTATGAAGAAGAGGCAAGAAAGGGCTTCACCCATGACTTACCAGAATCTTGTCCCTCACAGAGCAGCCATTGATCTGGTCAGAAAGGGTGCAGAAGTCCTCCATATAATAAAGGATATCTCTCACAAAGAGAAAGTTGATCACAACTGCAACTGCTGCTGCCTGAATCTGAAAGACCAGGCAAGCTTTCACCTGGCAGATACACAAACATTTAGACAGCTCAGAAACCCCAGACTCATCAGTCCAATATTAACAAGAGAGAGAAATTCACCGCTTACCATTCCAATGCTAGGATGCCTGTCAGCAATAATGGCAATGATGCCTGCCAGGAACAGCTAACAAAAAGGAAAATAAAGAGCTGAAGGAATTTTCAATCATTCTATAAACCTGATTTAAAAAAAACAAAAAACCTCTCTGCTGGCTTTAGTGTGGTAGCACTAAATTACCAAAGTGGTATATGTCTAATTGACCCTAAAAGTAAATAAACTAAAGGCTTGGCTCCTATGAATGAGTTCTGTACATCTTAGATACACTCTGCTTCTGTGGAGTATATTTCAACTAAAATATTGACCTGAGCAAGGGCCCTCAGAAAACCACAGATGTTTGATCAAATATCTCTGTTGTGGAACATGCTGCTTCTATAAAATACACACAGAATTAGTTCATAGAATCCAAGCCTTAAGCTGTGGATTTTGCATGTCAAAAATATGATTTCTGCTACCTTTTGTTTCATCTCTAGAGTATCCCCTCCGGTTACAAAGGAACAGTAGAAAAGATGGATGGTCTTGTTCTGTAACCTGGCCTTCATTTTTGATGCCTTTGCCCAACTAGAGTGGTCACTTTGTCTAAGGAAGAGGCCTAAGGCCACTGTGTACCTTGGAGCAGTAAACTACACTACTTTCATGGTGCTTGTGGTACCCTAGAAGGAATCCCATCACCAAACAGTGATGGTTGAAACTCCTGCCATTGCTGACTTCACCTTGAGACAAGGAGCTACCATATCCATCTTCTTGGGCAGCAAAGCAACCAAATAAAACAAGCAACAAGAGCTATTAACCATATCCTTATGGCACAAAAACTAAGTTTGGCATTTCCAGTGCTTCCAAACTGATATCCTTACCAGGATCCCAGAGAAATAGTGGATGCCAACACCATCTGTGTAGGAACATTCATAATGGATAAAGAGGATTCCAAAGGCTACATGAAGTAGTCCCAGCACCACCAGCACTGCCTGTAAAAGAAAAAATAATCCAAGGAGTAAAACGTGAAGCCTTCTGTTCATAATAGTAGTTTTGGGGCTAGGGACATAGTGTCACAGGAGAGGAAATGAAAACCTTGTGTCAAATAGTTATTGTGGCCCACAAAAGAGTTCATGGGCTGGAGAGGTAAGCATAATAGGAACTCAGTCTGGTTGGAGAAGCCACATGTGGGTGAAAACATAGAGTTTATTGAACTCAACATCCCAAGACAGTCCACTCTCACTCATTTTCTCATTTAGTTATGAACCCTGAAAGGGGGGGGGGGGATGCAATGTTTCTATTGGGTACAATCTTAGAGATTACAGTGAAATTGAACATATTTGGTGAGGGGCAGGAGTTAGCTGGCACAAAAGGACACAAGGTTCCTGTATTTCTCATAGTTAAGAGTAGGAATTTCCACCCTTGGGAATGTTGAGAAGGAAGGGAAAGAAGCAGATGGGCAAGTACTGAGGGACTGTGAACTGAAGAAACCATGGGCCTTTAGAGAAAGCCTGGCAAGAGTTACTTGTTCAGTACTGGACACTGATTATAATAGCTGGAGAGAGTATGGGTGTCAGGGACCAGTTACCAGTGAGGCTTTGATGTAAAGAAAGGATCAATACATGAGTTCAAGGACATACAATAATGAAGTATATGCTTTCTCCCACTAGCGAGTAGCTCAATCCCTTCTCACAAACGTGAGGCCAGAGGAAGAGTTTCCAGGTAAGAAAACGTGACTGCAAAATAGGGCATTTCCACATTCCTTTGAGATTCATGAAGGGACCACAGTCAAATGAAGCCAATCAACTTCTATAACTGCAGCAGCACAAACAAGAAAGTTGGCAAACGTGCAGGGCCAGCACTCACCCCAAAAGCTCTGGGCTGCACTCCAAGAAACCTCTGCAGTAGAGGGGCTGTCTCCAACATGGTTTGCGCTACAAGCAGCACCTTTCACGGGTACCACACCTGTGAGGGAGCAATGAAGAGAAGCTGATTGCTCTTGACTGATTCCTCTGGCATAGACAGTGTCAACACTGTCACACCAACTGCCTGGAGCAAGTTGAGAGGTGGACGATCTTAGGCAACCCCATAGATTTAGCAAACACAGCTATCCAGTCAATGAACACCAAACCTCAGTGCTATTGTTGCCACCCCAAAGCAAAACATCCATCAGGATTCAGAGGGGAGTAATGTGGTATTAGTGAATGGCTGCTACTGTAGGCAATTAGAAGTGCAGGATTATGAGACAGAGAGAATAGAGGTCTGAGTAGCACAGTATAAGATGGTGAGAGATGCTAACATGAAGTAAATAAATATTTGGATGAATTGATTTTCCAAATAACTACAGGAAAGCATTCAAACACAGAGGGTTAGTTGCTTTCGAGACGATCTTTGTCTCCAAATTGCGAACCTTAATGAAAATTCAAGTTGCACTCTCATCTCCTACATACAACATCAATCACTGTTATACACAACAAATAACTATTCAGCACAATATAGAATATAACATTGTAGTCTCCTAGTATGATTCTGCATATGGCCATGTAAAATTGGAAGGAATCACCTCATCCCAAGAGTTATTTGCTGCCATCCCGTTCTCTATGTGGTACCCATGGATTGACTACTTGACCCTATGCATGCTTACTGAAAAATCCCAATAAATCCAGAGAGGCTTGCTCAGCAGCCCTAAGGTGACATACGGCCAGCTAAGTCTCCTAGCTATGCTTGCTAATGTTTTTAATTGTCTCTGCTACTACCTCTGTAATAGCCGCTTAACTTTCAGGTTCCTCATGTATGCATCTTTGGTTAGTATGGAGGGACAAAATATTTCGCTGTTTCAATTTCTTCTTGTTGGGCTCCAACTAAGAGACAAGAATCTAGCCAGTAAGGCAATGGTAGCTCTAGTTAGGCAATGGTAGCTCTACCAGGCTCAATCCTCAACCTGGTGATAACTTTCTGCTCCTGCTGGCTCCTCTTGCACCTTTTCCTTATTTGCCTTCATGCCAAAACACTCACCTCTGCCACTGCCTCAATTGCATTGTTGAGTCTGGGGCTCCAACTTGAGCTTTACTTAGCTGGTTGACACACCTCTAAGTCATTATTATTTGCATTTGCTCTTCCCCACCCCATCAACTGCTCTTCCCCAGTTGATACCATTAACAGTGGCTGAAACCACTTTTACTAGCAGCAGGAAGTGTCTCAATCTCTCTCACAACACCAGATTTCAATAGAGATAAGCTTTCAACATAGTGCTCTTATGCAGCTCACTCACTAGTGGCATGAAGAACTGAAGAACATGGAAGCCAGACATGAGGGCTGAGGCTTAATCTGGTTTGATTAGCTGGCCTCCCCATCAGAAACCCCTGATTAACTGCTATTGTTACAATGGAGGTGCAGGTCATGAGAATAGTACAGCTAATGTTCTTCCACCTTCGCCAAGCCAAGCTACTACCGCCCTACCTGGTCTTGGAGCACCTATCCACCATGATCTATGAAATGGTCACCTCTAGGTTAGACTTCTGTAACTCACTTTATGCAGGCCTACTCTTATCCTTGACCCAGAAACTACAACTAGTCCAGGAGACAGCTTCTCAGGTTCTCACAGAAAATCCTTGGGGGGCATATATTTGACCTATCCTTCAACAGTTGCACTGGTTTCTGGTTGACTCCCAGATCAAACTTAAGGTATTGGTTCATACCTTTAAGGCCATTTGTAGTCTGGGCCTGCTTCTCAGCCTACGTCCCCCAAAGAGCTCTGTGCTCTGCAAATTCCAAGCAGTTGGTAGTTCCTGGCCCCAAGGAAGTGCATCTGGCCTCAACCAGGGCCAGGACATTCTCAGTCTTAGCCACAACTTGGTAAAATGAGCTCCCTGAGGAGATCCAGGCCCTGTCAGAACTGGCTCAGTTCCACAGGGCCCACAAGAAACAGCTTTGGGTTGGGGCCAGTAATCTAACAACATCAAAGTCCCCCCTTGGGAACCCATCCATAGAGAACACTGCCAACTAGGGTTGTGCAGTGGCCGTTTGAGCCCAAAGCAGCCAGAGGGGCGGCACCAGGGGTGGCGCACAACCTGGTGCCCGCATACAGGTGTAGAGCTGGCTGCTTTGGCGGCTGAAGCACACAACCCTACTGCCAACAATCTGCATTTGAATGGGACTGCACTGATGCTCTGAGAGGTCTTAAAGATTTAATTATTCTATTCTGGGCAGTGTTTTTAAAGCTTTTGGTATTTTATTGTAATAATGTTTAATGAATCACTATAGTTATTGTATTGTTGCTATACACTGCCATAAATTGCTGGGGAGGGTGGTATATACATTAATAATAATTTATGATCCTATGATAGGAATTGACGACCAAGATGTGAACCAAAAGGGCCATGTGTGGAGTTTAGCAGCAAGGAAGACTCAAGTGCAGTAGTTGAACATTTAGGGACAAGGAGTCTTGCATAAAAGGAGGTCTTTCTTTTGCAAACCTGAGCTGTAGAGCAGCAATAATGAAGCAACCAAGCTAGATGTTGCATTGGTGAAGGCAGGAAAGAAAGAGGCACACATGAGGGATTGCTACAATTTTCAGAATATATAAGCATATATCCAAAATTCTGTTGCAGGCCAGGACTCTGTGTCTTTCCCCACAAAGTCTTCAAGCCCTTAAACAAACAGAGCTCTCTTTCCAATAAAAGGCACACACAAACATTCTTCTCTGCCATCAGTATTTATTTGTTAACACATTACAGATTCAGACAGAAACGGGTTGCCTACTAGCTGTAGCTACCATCACACCAGGTTTTCTCGATGCTCGAACAGCAGCGGGTGCCATAGCTACAGCGCCAGACTCTCCCAGGGCTGCGCCAACAACTTCCATGTGGTATCCTCTATGGGCTCGTCGGCTAGAGAAATAACAGCCCAGCATGGACACAAATATAATGAAAGAGCAGGCAATTGCTATGACCAGGGTTGTTGTAGAGATGGGAAGGTATAAACCTGTGGAACAAAAATAAATAGATAAAATAGTCCACAGCAGCTACTGAGTGAAGCAGATGCAAGATGGATGGATTTTAAGCTAGCCAGCTGACTAACATCACAGAACTCCTTACATTTCCCAAGATTTTATAGAGTCATAGATTTGGAAGGTACCTCCAAGGGACGGGGGAGGGGGGAGGGGGGAGGGGGGAGGGGGGAGGGGGAGAAAATGGGAAAAAATCCTGACCAAAAGGGAAGGGAAGTCACTATTCAAACACCAGCCTTGGCTTATATGCGAGTCAATAAGGTTTTCCACTATTTTGTGGTGAAATTAGGTGCCTTGGCTTATATGCAGGTTGGCTTATAAAATTTAGTCCTTAAAACTAATTCTGTCACTTACCTATCTTATAGTTAATCTACCAATGTATAGCCCTTTAAAAATGTCCCAAATTCCTTAATTTTACAAGACTGACAGAAAGGAAGCTAAAATTGACAACTTGTTGGTGGTTCATCCCAAAGAGCTTATATGTCCTTAGCAAGTAGTAATGCAAACTTTGGGACCACTATTATCCCACTAAGGACCAAGCCTTGAAGCCCAGTCAAGGACACATCTTACATTGTTGCCCACAACTTATCAGTTGGTGTTGTCCTTTATAGGTCTCACTCCTGACCATAGAATCCACATCAACAAGATTGTTCTTTATTGCCACACATGTGAAAATTTGGAACTCTCACCTGAGGAAGCATCTTCACTCATTTCCCCCCTCACAATCGTTTTCACAACCTGGTTATGAGGTAACTTGGTAACATGAGTCTTGTCTGTTGAAAGCAGTCCTACTACATCCATCAGATCAAATGTGCTGGCGGTATACATCAGAGACGAGTTCACCTGTTGTGCTTCCAGTGTGATAGGGCCAAACCTAAGGTCTGCTTCTCCAAACAGGCCTGCAAGGAAATGGCAGCTTGCTAATTCAGTGCTCTTCCAACACTCCTGCATGTGTTATTATACCGCTCTCTGCATAATATTCCTATCCCTACTTTCACTTGCTGTATAATTCACTGATATGATAATCAAGAAAAGTCCTCTCCAAATATACAGCATTGTTCACCTGTTGTTTTTATAGGAAGTGAAAACTCAAGGAGCCAATGAGGCTAGTAGTCACCCTAGTTCATGTGCCAAAATTCATTCAACAAAGAATTCTATCCAAAGGCCTAGAGGCTGCTCTACAAGGTATGTTTTATGACGAGAATGTTACCTTGTCTCTGCTGCCATCCCCTCTTCCTCCTCTTGCTTCCACAGCCAGTAGGCAAAGAACAGCAGGAACAGTCCCTGCCTTCATGAGAATTCCAAGCCGCAGTGGTATGGTCATAGGAACACGCTTTATTACGGTTATCTCTGGAGTCAATGGACACAGCCTTCAAATGACATATGAGGTAGACCTAAAGAAGCAGATTAGACCATATATTCAATATCCACCATTCATATATGTCTGATATTAATGCAACATAAGGCACATGAGCACACCCTGCACAGATCATCTGCTAAATTCAAGGCCTTTGAGGGATAGAGGATCTACTTATAGGGCTCCTGTACAATAGCCTGATTGAACATTTATTTTGGTGTAGTGGTTAGGAGTGCGGACTTCTGACGAGCCAGGTTTGAATCTGCGCTCCCCCACATGCAACCAGCTGGGTGACCTTGGGCTCAACACAGCACTGAGAAAATTGCTCTGACTGAGCAAGAATATCAGGGCTCTCTCAGCCTCACCCACCTCACAGGGTGTCTGTTGTGGTGAGAAGGAAGGTGTTTGTAAGCCGCTTTGAGACTCCTTTGGGTAGAGAAAAGCGGCATATAAGAACCAATTCTTCTTCTTCTTTTAGTTACCTACTCAGCATTGTTTATCTGACGATGTGTCATACCCAGTTCTCTCCATGTAATCACAAAAGAATAACTGTCTTCAAAACCAGTTAACCTTGAATTCTGTACCTTGAATGGGTAACTTGAATTCTTGAATATACAGTGAAATACAAAGGAGCACCATGACCCCAAAATTGATATGGATTCTAATTTACATTATAAATATGAACTCTATGATGATACAAGTTCCTCCATCTGGGAATATGTACAAGTCAGGTATCCTAGTTTAAGAAACAGTCTGGTGTTCTTTGCGTACCCTTCAGAGGAGAACAAATACTCTGCAGCTTGTTCCACATTCTTTAAAAAATGTGCTTAACTGATCCTTACAAAGGCCAGTTAAGAGAATTAGCAGGGAGTGTTCAGAAATTTTCATTATAAATAACAATTGCATGCTCTCAAGTCACGGCTGATTCACAGCAACCCTATTTTCCAGGCAAGAGATGAGCAGAGATGGTTTGCCATTGCTCTCCTTTACACAACGGCCCTGCAGGTTTTCCTTAGTGTTCTTCCATCCAAGTAATAAACCATTGCTGTTTAACTTCTAAGCTCTGATGAGATCAGGGTAGTTAGGGCTATTCAGGTTGTTACAATTCATTATGGCTAATTAAAATGTTTGGTGAAAGATTCCAGCGTGCATTGAGAAGACTGCATACATGTGGCAAGACTACTGAAAAGGGATATTGACTACACGTTAACAACTGAAAAGGGATATTGCCACGATACCACTAGTGATGTCACTTCCAGTATATGTAGCTTCCCAACAATATTCTAGCAATGTCATACATGACTTGGATTTAGGATTGCCAGCTCTGAGTTGGGAAAACCTGAAGACTTTGTGGATGGAGCCTGAAGAGAGCAGGGTTTGGGGAGTGAAGGGTATAATGGGGTATAATGCCATACACTCCACCTCCTAAGTAGCCATTTTCTCCAGGGGAACTGATCTCTGTTGCCTGGAAATGAGATGTAATTCCTGGGGATTCCCAGTCCTACCTGGAGGCTGATGCCCTTCCTTACACTACTAAGAGAGAGAGAGAGAGGTACAAGCCCCACATTTGAGATTCAGTTCCTGTTTGTCTCCACCCCTTATATCTACCTGGTTGGAGGTGCCAATGAAGGTGAAGGTGTCCAGCTGCAAGCGGAGGATTTCCGTTTCTTGAGTGGCAAGGAAGCGGGAGCGACTGTACTGCCCATCTACAAGGCACCTGCAGAATGGGTAGAAAGATTACTTGAGTAGTATGTTGTTTTCTTCTCCACATTATCACTATAAAGCCACTAAGAAAGCAGTTATCCCCCAAAGCAGCTCACATCAATCTGGGACATAGCCCCCTATCCTTAGATTTACTATTGTTTTTGAAAGGAGAGGTAGGAGATAATAGTATAGATTATATCAATTGGCAGAGGCATGGAGTGTGAAATGTTTTTAATTTAGTCTAAAACATGTTTTAATGTTATTTAAAACTATATTTTAATGTTGAGGTTACCGGGGAAGGGTAGACTACTAGAATAAAGATGATGATTATTCTGTCAGTGTCACATTGGTGTCTAGGGCCAAGCTACGGCTCTCTTGCTAGTGTTTTTCTTTGTTGGAATATGAAAGATATTTACTGTGAATGATTCAAAAGCATATGAAATCCTATAGAGGGCATCAAAGGAGATGTATATTTAACATAGGTAGAAGAGGAACTGCTTTGGAAGACTGACTCTATAGCACTATATCCAGCTAAAGTCCCTCTGTTCCCCAAAGCCCTGGCCTCTCTAGGCTCTACCTCCAAATCTCCAGGAATTTTCCAAACAATGGCTGGCAGTTCAAATCCCTGGGCAGCTGGCAGGTACCTTGCATCTCCTGCTCTCATCACCCACCCACTCCTAATGTCTCCTCACCCATGATTTGTGATGACTTCGTATTTCACAGAGGACTCAGCAGTTGGCCGGGCAACGCATTCATCCACATATATCTTCAGAGGTACATGGCTACCCTTTCTAACAGATGCTTGGATGTTGATTAGGTCACCAAGATGGTAAAGAGGGTTGGAGATGGGGAGTGACCAGGTATCTGAAAGACAGACAAGGGAAAAAGTCTGAGGGCTATGGTTAAGACTAGTGATCCAGAACACAGGCAAGAAAATTCTTGTGCATTTGAGAACTGTCAGCAGACTATATTCGAATAGTATCCACAGTGATGATCTACAAGATCATTTATGCTAGTTTAGGAACCCATTTCTGGAGCTCTGTTTTGCTTGACATAGACAAGCTTCATTTTGTTGGTCCTTTCCAAGACTGTACTTGGTCTACAATAGAGGCTTTAATCAGAATATTTGGAGAGAAAAGCCCCTGTGGGTGTGTGACTATGTGCAGGGGGTGGGGGGAAGGGAGTATAGGATTGCACACTCCTACCCACCTCTGTAATAAACTGAAGTCTGAAATAAAAGCATCTGTTTGGAAAAGGAATTTGAGCACTTCATAGTACATCCCGGCCTTCTGGAAACTACAACAGTCAGTTAAACTCAAAATGGTATACACTGAAACCAAAGCCTGTCATCTCAACTACTGGAAATATATTAACTGGAGTTTGTGCCTATACTAAATTATCTCAGAGTTCTAATTTAATTACCTCATACATTCTAGTCCTTATTTCACCTTTCCTCATCTACATTGAATAAAATATTTTGTTTGTTTTTGGACTTTAAAAAACCTCTTGTGTGCCATTTTCAGAAATTTAAATTTAAAATATGATCTTGTATTTTCCTTCAGGTTCCTAGCACCAAAATATAATACCATGACAGGGTAGAACAGCCATAAATCTTCACAAAATGTTATATGTGACGTTGATGTAAAGTGGGAGTTTTATGGGGATTTTATTGTGTTTTAACTGTTTATGTTGTAAACCGCCCTGAGACCTATTTGGAGAAGGGCGGCCTAAAAATTAAATAATAATAATAATAATAATAATAATAATAATAATAATAATAATAATAATAATAATAATAATAATAATAATAATAAAAACAGATAAAAGGGCTGCTCAACCATATAGGAAGGGAAGGAAAAACAGGGGAAACTCTGCATCTGAGCAAGGGAATGGTGTATACAAGTTGATTCCTAGGTTCTCTTACTATTATAGCTAGCTTTTAAAATGAGTGACTACAAGCTGACTGGTCTACT
The DNA here is from genome assembly GCF_049243985.1 of Paroedura picta. Taxonomy (NCBI): domain Eukaryota; kingdom Metazoa; phylum Chordata; class Lepidosauria; order Squamata; family Gekkonidae; genus Paroedura; species Paroedura picta. The sequence continues at coordinate 78,326,283 of NC_135370.1, read as the reverse complement.
TACTATCATAAACTTCAAGGGCAAAATCCAGGAGCTGCCTGTCCATCACGGTAGAACTGAAGGGGAACCAAGTTGGTTGAATTCCAAGTGATGAGACATATCCTGACCTAAAAAACAGAGTGCCAAAGGTGCATTTTCTGTAGCCTAGATGTTATGTTCTTATACAAGCAGCTCATTGTATTATACATTTTCACTTTCCATAGCATTAAGATTGATTGTGCTCTAGGTATATCAGTTCATGTTATATGGTATCATGAACAAATAAATTATAGTGCAGTCTTTGCTGGTGTAAGGGACACTATTCGGCTTCTTAGCATGATTTACCCATTAAACATTATGTGGAATTATTTCTAGGGTTGTCAGGTCTCTTTTGGCAACCAACAGGGATGGGAGGGGCGACTTACCAGGAGAAAGGAGAAGACCTAGACCTTTAGTATCGCACCTGGAGTGATGTCATCACACCAGCGATCTGGCTGGTTTTCTGGTATTTGGGCAAAATCTCTATGGTAATACTGACTTCTACCATATTTTGCATGTTGCTTATGTGATGACATCACTTCCTGTGTAATGCTAGCAACAAGGCCTAGGCCTTCTCTTTTTTCCATAAAAGTCTCTTCTAATGGCCAGCTGATTGGGAACTGAGGGTAGGGCCTCCACTGGAGGTCTGGTAACCCTTATTATTTCCCAGAATATTAGAGGCAAATTAACTATATCAGTAATGAAGCCTCTGGTTATTTTATTTTACATCATAAGGACCACCAAGACAGTTAACTAATTAAAATATACATTTAAAAACCATTACAACCAGCAAACACATCATTAAAACAATACCAAAGCTAAAATATACACAAAAATATTAAAAAGAACAATTAAAACATGGAGCAGGAAGGAGATATCACTGAGGGAATGCCAAAAGGAAAAAAAAAACCCTTTATCCACTGTTGGAATATGGCAACAGCAAGGGACAGATGAGTCTCTCTTGGAAAAGGCTTCTTAAAGTTTTGGTGCTACTACTGAGAAGGTCCTCTTCTAGGTTGCCAGCCTCAGAAGGCAGCGCATGGGACTCAAAACAGGGCTTTGCAAGATGACAGTTGTGATCAGGTAGGTCCATAAGAGAGCAGGTGGGACTTCAGGTATATTGGTCCCAAACTATTTAGGGCTTTAAAGGTCAATGAGGTACCCAAGAAGGTTAACAAAGTCTAATAACAAAATAAATAATAATGCATCTGCATTAAACAAATAAGAATAACACACTATCAGAACTGGGATAAGAGCAAAGTTTGAGTCCAATGGCACCTTTAAGACCAATGAAGTTTTATTCAAGGTATAAGTTTTTATGTGCAAGCACACTTCTTCAGATACCACTGAGGTAGTTCATCATATATATCATATATAGCTAGCATACCCTTCCAAACCAGGACTTACCTGGGGTAGGAACAATCTATGGGATGGGAGAAGTGACTGGTCCGGATCACACCATTTGTGGCTAAAGGTTTGTAGTGAAGAACATTTCCATAATGGATTCTGTTGGAATGAAGCTAAGAGGCAGATAAAAGCACTCATTTTCAAGCCTTTGAGGTGCAAAAATCTCAGAACAAACTAAAACGAATTACATACAACATACCCCTTCCAACCTTCTAGCTTTTCTGTCAAACAATGAGGTGATAAAGAAGCTGCAGAAGAACTGAACTTCCATAAGGCCATTTCATTACAATCCACTTTGGTCTGATGTCTACTCATGCAACAATACTTTCCCAAACCCCAGACTTTGTGCTACAACCAATGTTCCTGGAAGACTATAGAAGTTTCCACAAGGGAACAGGCTTGGGTGGTTCCCTCATTGCCGGCATGGTTGCCAATACAGTGTAGCAGCAACATGGAAGTTTCTCTGCTTCATCATCACCAAGCTACAACCATCTCTTTTATATTTGGGGGGGGGGGGCAGGCCTGGGTATTGTGTGAAACCACTCCCACAATACTGTGATGCTCTAGTAAGCCTCCAAAACTCTATTTTACCATACTCCTTTTTAGAAGTTTCTAGAGAACTGCATCAACATGCGATGTCATTTTTGGTTACATGACTGGAAAATCAGTCCTAGACCATTTTCACATGAGCTTTTTGCCTACAACATCATGGATCATTTATGCACCTCTGTTTCCTTTGCCTTTTCTTGGATCTTTCCTAATGGTGCTTTCCTGTAAAGTTTTGTGAAGGTCCATAGAAGGGTTCTATCCCTTTCTACCTATGTGGCTGCCACATAGGTAGAAAGGAGAAATCGGATTATGGCCATTGGGCTCATGTGGCAAGCCATTTTCCCAATTCTATCCTTACAACAGCCACTTGGGGTCCTTTTCCAGCAACTGAATATCATAGTAGCATTATAACTATGTAGCAGCTTACATATTAAAAGGTCACTCTCCACCCCCTTGCATCACTGAGATACAAGAGCAAAAGGCATATGTGCAATGAAAGAAAGAACCATGATATCCAGATTTTTATAAAGATATAACAGTAGCCAAATGCTGTTTTTTAAAAATAATAATAATAATGTAGACACCCTGGCGGCCCAAACCCACTGGAGCTGCTGCAGCGGGGGGGGGGGGGGAGATGGTAGGATATGGAACTGTTGGGAAATGTGCCATATGGAAGCCTCATGGACACTGTGCTATATTGGCAACCACAACAGTAGCAGGAAAACTATACAAGATAGTCCTTACACTCTCACCTGTTTATTTAATTCCATTTCAGTTGTTCCTTAGGCACGACCTCAAGCTCTTCATCCTATTGCATTATTTTGTGATGAAGAGTCTGGAATTCTTTAGGGAAGGATATAATAGACCAAAGCCGGATTTAAATTTACACTGCACCTGAAATCTATAGGCCTGGTCCCATCAACCAGGATAGGAAAACCTGGAATGTGAAACCTACAGAATGAGCTTCTTATAAACCGGGAAAACTATAATCTTTCTGCGTCTAAAGTTTGTAGAACACAGCAGCAGGCTTAGGACCAGAATAGCAGGATAGGAACCTTGGCAGGTGTCATGCCCTGAAGCAACAAGCATCACAATTTGCTCATTAAATTCTTGGTTACACAAGGAGTCATTCTAGCCCATTACTTAGGTTTGCCAACCTTCAGACAGTGGCTGGAGATATTCCACTATTACAACTGATCTCAAGGCCATGATTCACCAGGAGGAAATGGACACTGTGGAAAGTGGACTCCCTGGCATTACACCCCATTGAAATCCCTCCCCCAAATGTACCATCCTTGGGCTTCACCCCTAAAACCTCCAGGTGTTTCCAAATATGGATCTGATAAGCTACCACAGTTAACAGGAGGAGCATGTGTCACCTACTGTCCCCAAAAACATTCTATGCCCTAAATAAAAAGGAATAGTGATGCCATTTTCTTACTTTTCTTGAGGCCCCACAAGCAGAGAGAGGGTATTCCAGCAATAGTGTATTCTGGTGTTCACCAGTCACAGCACAGCCTGACCCCAGACTCAATTCATGGGCACGAACAGGCACACCAGTCCCAAAGAGATCTACTGGAACGGAGATCACCAGGTGTGAGCTGCCACACAGCACAGACACTGCCAAAGACACAAATCAAGGCCAGCCATTATCAATGTGCTTGTTTAGCACCACTGTGACAGGATCCTAGGGGGATGACAGGACCATTTACAAAGCCTTGCTTTAAACTAACCTCTAACTACTTCTTCTTTCATGGAACTTCTCTGGCACTTAGACACTCCTCTGGCACTTGTACTGTACTTGCATGTGAAGTTAAAAACATTCCTACATGTTAGGCTACTTTGGGGGGGGGGAGCAAAGACAAGCACAGAATCCATGTGACAACACCACAGTTGCACTTTTCCATAAAAAGAACCAATAAAAGATGGAAACACCAAAATAAACAGCCAGTGTGGAACCTCCACTGAACATCCATTCCTATATATTCAAACAGCACTTACAACATGAATGTGGCTAAGTAGCAGAGAAAGTCAGGAGCTTTTGCTAATGGTGTATCTTAGTCATATCATCAGCTTCACCCCCCCCCCCCCCCGAGTAGCGAAGGAACTACTTTACAGGATTATTAGATCACTAACAGTGCAATCCTACACACACTTAAATTGGAGCCACACATCATTCTGTCCTGCATTTTTGTAGTCACTCATCTCCAGGATTTTTGTCTCCAGGGCAGGAACATCCAGGAGGTGAAAGATATCTGTAGCACAAAGCCCAACAACTTGCAGATCCCGTCTCAGTGGCATTTATCTCTGCCTTGGAGAACATGACAGAGAAGGGCTGCATGTGGAGAAGAACAATCCTTTAGAGAAATGAATGCCACAAGTGTAGTAGACTAGGCTTTTGTCCACAAAAATTTACATTAAAATTACAGCTTGTTAATTATTAAAGCATTGCAAGACTTCTGTGTCTCTCAGCCAAGGTCAAATAGAAATTCACTGCTAGAATTGTTTGTGAGGTCACCTCATGTTCTGAATACTTTCTTGGGGAAGGAGTCTCTCTCATGAGCAGGAACAAGGAAATATTTACAGCCAACACCAATTAAACCAGCCTTTCTAGAGTTGGTGTAGAAATAGGAGAAAGGTAGCAACAGAACGATCACAGAGAAATGATTGGCAACTATTTAAAATCCCTACTCCTCTTCCCATTTTACCTGAAGTATTTTGTGTAGAGGTACAAGCAAGTAAAAGGAACAAAAGCCAGAGCCTTAGGAACCACTCCATCACACACAACACAGAGACTAGGGATTCAGCCTCTGTGTGAACAAAATGCCCTTGTCTCCCCTTCAGCTTCCTTTATAGCCACTGCTGTGCTCAGCATGCCATGGCTCCTCCAATGAAACAAAATCACACTTGGTTCAATTTCCTCACTTAAGTAAAGAAACCATTGCCTGTGATCCTTCTGTTCTCAGGACCCAAACTGTGTGGTCTTATTCATACATTTATACATAAATTAACATATACTTCTTGGTGGCATTATTAATTACATATTAAAAACCTAGTTGAACAGCTGTGTTCAATAACACATGTTTCAATAAGAAAGTTCTACTGTCTTTAATGTTCATGTTTTCCAACACATTTTGTGTGCTCAAGAGGTGGAGCTTTTTGTGTACATCATGACATATTTTCAAGGTATATTTACATTCTGTTTACTGTTATTCAAGAACTGCAGCATCCAACCCCACACTGATAAGCCCCATCGATCCCAGCACATCCAAGTAAGTTTTGGATTTTATTCTGCTGTTACACATATGCAGCACACCCCTCCATGGAAGACAAAAACCCCAGACTTAGGCAGGATCTCTAGTGTCTTCTAAATAAATAAACCCCACTTTGCTTAATGGAATTTACTCTCAAGTAACAGACAAGACTTCTCTTCTCCTGCTCTACTTGAGCATAGGACTGTCATTTCAGGGAAGGATTGGGGCCAAAAGTACAAAGGCTTGCTCTTGGATATATCTGCTCCTAAGGAATGATCACATGGAGTTTGACAGTGTGCTCATTTCCGGCTGCACCCTAGGGCCACAGTAAGTAGATCTAAGAAATGTAGTGAAGGTTAGAGACTTCACCTAGAGGATGTTCCCATACCTTTAAGAGCTGCACAGAAGGGAGAATCTCACCAGCTAAGTCTTTTGCCATTGCATTGCTGCAATGACTCAAAAGAGATCTCTTGGAATATCTTCCTCTGTGTAAATCAAGATCTTTCCTATAGGAAACCATACTTTTGCAATATTGCGTGATAGCAGTATTCCCAGGCATGCTCCATATTGAATCAGAGTTGGAAGGTACCTCATGGGTCATCTAGTCCACCCCCCTGCACTACGCAGGACATGAGTGTCAAGCAATGACATGACTCCCCTTCCCAATGCAGAGAGGGAAAAGATTGCCTGCCATCTCAACAGTTGTGTATTACACAGTGAAAAGAAGCCTTGCAGAATTGTAAATACTAGCAGATTTGTTGTGGCATGTCTTTGATAACTGGAGTCCACAAAAACTTATACCATGATATCCTTGTTAGTCTTTAAGATGCCACCATGAGAGTCCTTTTCATTCTTGTTGCAATAAACTCCCATGTCTCTTTGAAATGTTTATATTGGATGTGGATTGCCTGTTGCAGCACTAAGAACTACAGAAGCATTCAGACTACAAGATTTTATTGTGGATTTCCTTTGAGCCTGCTATGTTAACATGGAATCCTTTGCAGTTTACCGAAGCATTTCAGGAAGAATCTTATTCATATCGAACACCAAAAGCAACAGTAAAGCAGCACGTTTATTCGAACCAGCAAAAACTTTATAACAAAATGCAGCAACTTTTTGTGTTTGCTGGAGCTCTTCTTCAAGTCATACCTTTGTAATTTATTTATTAGATTTATTACCTGCCACTCTCATGAAACGTCTCACAGCAGGTTCCAGAATAAAAACCCCACATAACATTAAAACATTACAAACATTAACATTACAAAATAACAGTTCTGGCAGTCAGATGAAAAATCAAACTCATCTTACAACCTCCCTCCCCCCACCTCGTTAGCCTCCACTCCCTCAACCCACAGGGCCCAAAAAGGATGTATGTGTTGGGTATGATATAAAGCTGAGCTCTACAGATTGTAAGAAGCTGCAAATGGAGCAGTGGCAAATTGTAAACACTTGAGTAAATGACAGGCTCCAAAAAGACCTTGGCTTTGACTAAAGAATAAGAGTGCAACAGTAGCATACTCTATGGTGGTAATGGAATTACCTAGGAAGATGTATGTTAGAACTTGGACTAAAATAGCAGTATTAACCTACTGAGCACTTACCAAGAAGTGCTATGCAAACACAAAGTTGCAGCTGAAACACATTTGCAAGAAAACAAGCCCTAAGTGCAGAACAAGGCATGGCATGAGAAATACAAGCCATGGCTCATGAAATATCCCTGGGTGGGTTTTTGTTTTATTTCTCAAATTTACTGCAGTTGAGGATGCTATCAGTTTGATTTCAGAATTAACAAAGATACTTAACCCTTTCTGTCCACAGTCATTTGCCTACTCAAAATTGCTTCCTCCAAACTCCCCCCTCCCACTTCCTGAAGGGAAGAAGAGATATGGAGCCGCTATCTTTTCATCACACTGTGGGAAGCAGTTTGGACTGGGAAAAATGGCTAAAATGAAAAGTTTATTCATGGTTGCTGCCCCATTATGGCAGAGATGTATGCTACTGCCATTGGCTGACAAAGGTCCATTCCACAAGATTTCTGAATACCTTGATCAGAATCACACAAGCAGTAGCTGGGAGACACAACTGTTCTGAGTGCAAGATATATGGTTGCCAACAGCCTGAAGAGAAAAGGACTGTTTAATAGAAGCTTATTTACCAGGTGATGTTATTTCCCCCATGCCATGAAAAGCATCAGTAGCCTATTACCAAACATTAAGCCTCTGTTAAAGGGGCAGACTATTTTTCTCCTGGCCAGTTGGCCATCCTACCAAACCTTTTAATCATTCTGCCCTTTGCTTCTGGGCAGAGAGTCATGTCCACAATGATAGCCAAACGGTCTAATTAGGGTTCTTTTGTCCAGCCCCAATTAATCACACTGAGAGAAAAACCTTTTAAATATTTTTACTGCAGAAAAAATATAGACACAAGGGGGAGTCCCAAATCTGCGCAGAAAACAATGGGAATACATAGTGTTAAATACCCTGTTCTTGGAGGTTGGGGAAAGATGATGCCCTTGCAGGATGAGCTAATAGCCTGGGGTCTCTACCTCCCCACTCCCATCTCCCAGGAACACCCTACAACCCTTACGCCAGCCTTCCAGGAACTGCTGACAGGGATATGGGTCTTTGCCTGGCATCAATCCCAGCCCCCAAGGTTTACACATTGCAAAGGCTTACTCATGCCTTCTGGCCGTGGTGCACAAGATAAGGCCAACTTGACCCTGCTCAAAATATTCCCTCTTCCAACTCATGGGAAGCTACATTCTGGAGAAAAACATAGGCCCATTCTGCACCAGGATCAATGTGGCAAATTGATTGCGGAAAGAAAAAACAGAATTTAAAATAGTGGAATTTGGCGTAACGCATACCTGCCTTTGTAGTGGAATCCAGTTGCGTTTCAATCGTTTCCCACAGGTTTCCGGTCTCGGCAAAAATAGCTAGAAAGGAAGCAATATTTGCCGTGCTTTGTCCCTCCCCTGGCTGTCAATCAAACGAGCAGCCAATGGGCGGTTGTTACCATGCTCCGGAAAAGCCCCTTTGCCTTTAAGAACATGTTTTTTTTAAAAAAAAGAAAAACACACGATGCAACGAATATGCCTTGATTCCTTGATTCCTTGCTTCCTCCTAACGTAGAGACCCACCTAGCTGGCAGCTGGCGTGTGAGCTGCCGTTTCATCGTTGCCACGCTCTCCCGAGTGAAAAAAAAATCCCCCCCCCCCCCGTGCACAGGTGCGATTTTTGGCCGAAAATAAAGGGAACTTGCAAACAGAGCTGTGTTGTGCTTGGTGACTTAAAGTAGCTCTGTGGAGGGACTGCAGATGGAGAAGCCTCGCTGGGTGAATGAAGGCTTGCCAGTTCGTTGCTCTCTGCTTGCTCAGAGAAAAAAAATGGCGATCACTTCGCCGGAAGATCAGAGGAGAGACTTTGCTGAAACCGCAGCAATGGTAATGCACAGAACTTTTTCTCTAGTGTTGCAGATTGGTTGCAAGAGTGTAGTGCTTTTTGGGATTACCCTGGAAGCACTACAACAAAGTGCTTCTAGCAGGACTGTTTCAGGAGTGTGGCAGATTGTGTACAACGTTGTGCATAACTGCATTTTAGTAGCGATTACCACACTCCTGCTACATTAAACTTGTGCGGAATGGGCCATAATGTTCTCTTGATAAGAACCAAAGGTCAAAACAGCCTAACCAATATGCAGAGCTACGGTCAATTTCTAATAACTGTATAAAGAAGGTAGCAATAATTTTCTTTACCACTAGGCCATCAACAATACTGGTATTGCTCAATGTCTGTTTCTTACTACAAGGAAGGAACAAGCCAGGGAAGGAGGAGGAGGAAGAAGAGGGCAGAACTTCAAAACATCTTTTTCTCTCACTCAGTGCTTGGCTGCCCCGTTCACAATCCGGGAGAGCCTCAGAGGAACCAGGGAGTAAAGGCTACTTCTGAGCAATGATGAGGGCTGTGTTGGGATTCCTTTTTCCACTTCTCATCCAAAGCCAATGTTGCTTTGCTTGTGGTGAGTAACAAAAACCTGGGCACTATCCTTTGAATTCAAGAGTCTTTAGGTTGTAATGGAGCAGAGTTTCTAAATATTCTTTATCTGATGCAGTTGCCTTTCACGTGTCTTATGAAACCCATCAGACACCCCAAAGGTCTGCTCTGAATGTGCCAACATGCCAGGCTCCCTGTCATTTGTTATGTTTGTTTTCAAGGTTCTTCTAGTCTTTGTTCTTCCTTAAGGTCTCCTCAACAGCTTCTCTCTCCTCTGTATTCTACCTAGGGTTGCCCAGCCCTGCTGACAACCAGTAGGGAACATGGGGTAGGGTTGACAATTCCATGTTGGGGAACTTTTGAAGGTTTGGGGGGTGGAGTGTGGAGAGCACAGCTATGCAAAGTACAATCATCTCAGTCATTTTAGTTTATTTGAAGAGCTCAGGCTTGATTTAACCTAGAACCTACTTATTTGCTTTTTTGCAGTATTCATAGAAGTGTCCTCCAATGAATCAGCTTTCTTCCTGTCAACTTTATTTGTTGGCCAGCTTGCACACTGTTACATAGTAATGGGAAATACTAGCTAGCTTTGGACTAGTAAAGGCATAATGTAAAGCCTCCATCAAAAAGGTTAAACAAATGCTGTCCATTCCTTATGAAAAGCTAAATTCCTCTGTAAGCCTATATACTCTCTTATATAAATGTTGTAGGTCACAGAAATCTAGTCCATCCAGTTTGCATGTTGAGGGAATTCCCCTTTTTCATGTGGTTCTGATGATAAAATGAATGTAGGTTGGTAAGGTAGCAGTGAGAATTCATTAATCCTGTTTTAAACAAAGCAGAACAGAGGGCTTTTTTCCTCTTTGTCAACTTTTTATGCAGTCACATTCAAATGGTTAGGGATAGATAGAATCACAATACATAAAATATCTGACATACTTCTACATGGATCAAGGACAGGGATCTTTAGATTGTGGAATGAAGATTCAGTCTACCTTTTTCAGATTTTTTAGTGTTGGCAAATATGCAGTCACCCCCTTCAAGCATCAACAGGAAGTTTGAACAATTTCCTTAGTTTAGTTGTCGTGAACAGCTTATAATGAATTACATTATGGATTAATTGTCTATTTTCTTTTCAAGTAGGACAGCCTAGGGCTAGGCACATGTGATTTCTCAGTACTGCCCTTTTATGTTTAGCTGTGAGTGAGGAACAGCGCCCACAGGTGACCTACCTGCTCAACCAGATGATCCAATCAGCTACTGCTCCAGGAGCCCTGCCAAACCCCAATGTCTTGTTGGCTCTCCAGCTGGTTCAGGACCACAACAACAGCATTAAACACATGCTACTTCAAAGGCTTGCCCAGGATGCAGTAGACAAGGTGGAGAATGGTAAGTGGTGATGGTGTTAAGGTACTTAAATCCCACCTCTGTTTTCCATCTTGAAATTCAAACTTTGGAAGGAAGATTCATGTCAGGTCTCTCATCCAGATACTTGGCCAAAGGTGGATTGACCATTATAGCCCCTGGAACATTTCTTGGTGGGTTAGGGACCCCACCCCAACTTGGGTCTGCCCACCCTAGGGTACAAGTGATCAGTGTGGCTCAGGAAAGATGGTTCCTGGTTGAAACGAGCTGCACTAGAAGAGGAACCTCCCGGTCTATGTGAGCTATGCCTAGCCAGGGGAAGGTGTCACTCAGTCCATGTGAGCCATACACAGATGTGTGCAGCCCAACATTGCTGGCTGCAGTGCGCAGGGAGCTGGACCTGGACCCAGCAGAGCTGCAGGAGGCACCCATTTGTGAGGTATGGGACTGGTTGGGTCTTTCTTGCTCCCTCCCTTCTTTGTGGGGTAGGGCAAGGCCTGTCCTTTGCCCATGGCTGTTGTGTTCTCCCAGTCTGCCCTTGGCCTTGTGGACACACAAATATATAAGCCCACTTTCCCCAATATCTGCAGATTCTAGTGAATGATGATAACCCCAAACTGGCTACAAGGTGAATTCCTCTTCAACATATGCAAGTACATAACTAAGTAGACTGAGGGCTGTTCCACACACCCTAAATTTAGTGTCATGCTTACCATCTGAAGACGTTATATTCCAGCCACTCCACATGACATCGCCAATCTCCTGCATCTGGCCAGCAAACTGCTTGCTACATCTGCCATTTTAAAGTGCAAGTTGGTGAATCCCAAAAAGAGGATTCACCAACCTAAAAAGTGCTGTCCCCCAGCAAGCCACCCACAAACAGCGGGAAGGAGGTTTGGAGGGTGAAACACACTTTAGCCCATGCCCCGCCCCCACCCTTCTCCATCCTTTACCTGCCAAGTGAAGCTGGCAGCCCCCCCCCCCGGTCACTGCAAAATGCATAATTTTCTTAGGCATTCCTACCTCCATGCAGCCTTCCCATTTTTGGTCCGCAGACACCCATTCTGTGCACTGCTCTCTTTCCCCGCTGCACCGCCAGTCCATTCTGACATACAATCCTGGCCGGGAGGAGTTGCTGCAGAAAGAGCCCAGCCAGCCTGCCTCCAGCTGCCCACTGCCTCTGCTCAGAAGATGGAAAGGTCAGCGGGGGGAGGGGACCACCCGGCCCTCAGCCCCTTCCTCCCAGCAAGCCCAAGTTGCCGTTGCTGCATTGCCCGAGCTGCTAGATATTGTGGATGTGCTTTGAAAAGGAAGAAAAGCGAATGAGAGCATAAAAGATCAATAGTCCATCTAGTCCAGCATCCTGTCTCACACAGGAGCTAACTAATTCCTCTGGACTTACAGGCAAATGGAAACATGGAAAGATAGACAATGAAAAAACAGGACATGAAGTCAGACAATCAGAGGTACCATTAAACCTTGTTCCTCTACTGTTTTTCAGGAAAAATTTTCTCTTCAGGCCAGGTCGCCCTCTATGCCCTGGCTCATCAGGCTTCTTGCTCTGATCCCAGAAAAGTGTTTGCCAAAGGAACTACTCTTGATCTGGTGCAGCTCTTGGAAAAGAAGTTCAAGATGGAACTGGAGAACATCAGTGAGGAATGGGAAAATACCGTATTAGGAGAGGATTCTTCCTACAGCTTACTTTGCTTCCTTCATCTGGTTTTTAGTAGTGCTGCTCATACTCTTCTCCCCTTTTGATCTACCCTCCCCCCCCCCGAATGAATCCAATGTCTCTCCATATCAGCCTTGTTCTATCTGTTCTCCTACAGACCTCTTCCCACTGCCTGATTCCATCCAGGCTGGAAACTGCTGAAGCTGATGGCTTCTCTGTTTGGCTGTTTCTCCTCAGAGATCACTGGCAACCCCCTGAGCAACTACTACCAGCTTGGCTTGTGTGTTCTCACCCTCTGTCTACTTCAAGGTAGCCTCTCAGCCAGTACGACAGCAGACCTGTTCATTCCAGACCAAAAAAAATATTACCTTGGTGGTCATTTCTCTGTAGGTAGGTAACGACCTTGATCAATGATTCATGATAATTATTTGTTATCAGACATCTAACCTGCCTTTTCCCAAGGTCTCGGGTTGGGTAAGAATCAGTAAGAATACAGTCCAGAAATGCAGTCTCAATTTTTGGAAGCAATTATTTCTGATTATAATGCTGTTAATTAACTACAGTAGATGAGTTATTACCTTTTCCCCTTGCTTGCCATTGTACCTAAAACATCTGTCTTGGAAGTCTAAATGCTGAACTATGTGGCTTGACCCAGAATATTAATGTGAATGTTTTATCTTGAGTCAGTCAATGACTTTCTTTGTCATGAGGGACAAGGACAAAAGAACACATGGTCAGTGTCTGTAATGAAACATAGGAATGCTTCCTGTTGCAGACCAAAAAAGAAGATAGCCATGTTGGTCCACAGCAAAATCCAAAATCTGTATCTCTTACTAAACACAAAGAAAATAAATGCAAAACATTGTGTAAACTTTCATGTTTTCCAGAACTTTTTGTCAGGTTGGATGCTAATACCAAAAGGTGGGAAAGAAAAAATGTTTCTTTCAGGCTATGGCATTAAGGCCTCTTTGTCAATTGTAAGATGCTTAACAGACGTCCAGGGATGGGTGTAGCTAGCTGTGACCTTTTTCTGTTCTTCTCCCTTTGAGAGTAATGTTTGGGGTTCCACTGTCACTTTCTCTGGGATATGCAGGGGCTTTCCGCACCGGGATCCTTGTAGCAAATTGTTTGCTGAACGAAAGATTGCCATTTAAAATAGTGGAATTCGTCGTTGTGCATACTTGCCTTTGTAGTGGAATCCAGTTGCGTTTCTATTGTTTCCCACAGGCTTCCGGTCTTGGCAAAAATCGCTAGAAAGGAAGCGCTATTGCCGAGCTCGTCCTGCCCCTGGCCGTCAAGCAGCCAATGGGCGGCCGTTAGCATGCTCCCAAACAGCCCCTTTCCCTTTAAGAAAGGTTTTTTTTTTTAAACACACCCGTTGCAACAAATATGCGTTGCTTCGTTGCAACGGAGAGACCCATCCAGCTGGCAGGTGTGTTTGAGCTGTCGTTTCATCGTGGCCACGCTCCCCCCGAGTGAAAAAAAAATCCCCCCTCCTCACGGGCGCGATTTTCGGCCGAAAACAGTGTGAAAAATAAAGGGGAAATAAATCAGCAAACGGGCTTCTCTGTTGTTTGTGCTTAGTGACTGTAAACAACTCTGGGGAGGGACTGCAGCCGGGGAAGCCTCACTGGCTAAACGGAGGCTCGCCGGTGCGTTGATCTCTGCTCGCTCCGGGTGAATCCACTTTTGGGGATTTCCCTGAAAGCGCTACTAGGAAGCGCTTTTTGCGGATCGGTTTCAGGTGTGTGGCACATTATCAACGACGTTGTGCATAACGGCAAATCAGTAGCATTTTCAATTGGCAACCATTGTGCGATTTTGAAGGAGCGCGGAAAGCCCCGCACTATACTGGAGGAGAATGAAAGCTTACTTTATGTCATCTGCTTTGGTTTTTTGTTTGTTTCATCTTCAGACATAGCATCAGTAGCCACCCTTGCTCAGGTCTGCATACAGACCACAGATAAATCCCTTCTCCCAGAGGCAAATGAGACACTAACAGCAAATATACAGTGGCTGCTGAACAACATCCTGGACCAGAAAACAAGTGACGGTGTGATTGGGAACATGTACAGCACTGGGGAGGCCATGCAGGTAACAGCAGAGATGGAACTGGAGAATGGCAATCAGACTCTATGCAGCTTCCATCATGCATTGCTGCATCAAAATAACTGAATGTTTCTTCAAGTCTGCACAAAGACAAAAAGTGCATCAAAGCACATTATTAGGGTACACCTTGTTGATAAATAAAGGCCCTGCTCGGACATTGGAGGACAACAGACAGAAATTCCTCATATTTTGTAGGATCGAATGCCTTCCCTAGTTAATAGTTTCTCTGTGTTGCTTACACATAAGTTACCACAGTCTTAGCTTCACTTCAGTGTATTAAGTTCTTGTTTCTAATGCATAAAATCATAAGACTCTGGCTGCTTTCTCTCAACTGTTCATACCTCTATTTTGTGATTCTTTATTCTTCAGACACTGACTATCCAGAGGGATAATATTGTGAACCCATCCATTGATAGCACAAAAATCAGACTTGTATAGAATGTGCCAATAACACATGTCATTTGCTGATTTATTAAGTGAGAGGGGATAGGATTTCAGTCTTTAAGTATTTGAAAGGATCAGTTCCTGTTGGCAGTAGAGGACAGGAACCACAGTAATGGGCCCTAGATATCAGGAGAAAAATGTTCACAGTCAGAGTGGTTCAGCAGTGGAACTGGCTGCCTAAGGAGGTGGGAAATTCCCCCACACTGGCAGTCTTTAAGCAGCAGCTGGACAGATACTTTTCATGGATGCTTTAGGCTGATTCTGCATCAAGCAAGGAGTAGATGGCCTGTATGGCCTTTTCCAGCTCTATGATTCTTTGATTTTTTTCCCATCAAAATGTTCATAGATTGCTTCACCTTACATGGCAATTCACCTTACTGTGTGAATAAATTTCCTCTTTGTTTTGTGTCTCTTTCCCTGCTCTTTTTTCTCTTTCTACTTTTGTTATTGCTGCTTTTGTCCATGTACATTAATGTTGCAAACACCAGCTTAGGAAATTCCTGGAGACTCGGGAGAGCACAGTTTGGGCAGGGGCGAGAGCTCAGCAGAGATATGACGCTAGAGAGTCTACCCTGTGAAGCTTCCATTTCCTTCAGGGGATCTGGTCTCTTGTGGTTTAGAGATCAGTTGTAATTCTGGGAGGATTTTGGCTTCCACTTGGAGGTTGGCACTCTTCATGTCTGGTGTTAAGCCTCCACATAGCTGATTCTTTCTATGTAAACTCCCACTCTGTTCCCTGCAGGCATTATCTGTGGCTAGCAGCTATCTTGTACCTGGATCATGGAATTGCCACCAGACTTTAGACCAAGTCATGAATGAGATATCCAAAGGCACTTTTGATCACCCCATGGCTGCAGCCCAACTCCTTCCCTCCTTGGAGGATCGGACCTACTTGGATGTGAGCACAATGAACTGCTCTAAAGAAAAAGGTTAGTAAAGTATCCCCACTTAGGCTTCAAGGACTCTAATGGGCTAAGAACCTTCACGAGGAGAGTTGTGTCTAAAGGATTCAACAGGAGGTTTTTAATTCTATAACAAAACTGAGGCTTATCATCACAGGGCTTGTGGGTTTGGGATATGACTTTACAAGAACTGTTTTTATTTATTCATAAAATTTATATCTCATCCTTATGCCCTCATGAAGGCAGCCAAGATGGCTAACAAATTAGGGATGTGTGCCCCAGCTCGGCCACCTCAGCCATCAACGAAGCCCAAGTTGGAGCGTAGGAGGCCAGCACCATGGCGCACAGAAGAGGGGTGGCAGTGGCGGCTACTGCCTCCACCTCTGCTCTCCGTGTCATGGCGCTGGCCTCCTTTGCGCCGCCTCAGGCTTCAGTCATCGCCAAGGTCGCCGAGCCGAGGGGCACATCCCTATAACAAATTTAAAACATATATAATAAAAATGCATCTTTAAAAGTATTAAAAACCAAAAAAGAAATGCACTAGACAAAACCAAGTTAAAATATACATGGACTATAGTACAATATACATACATAAAACAGTTAAAATAGTGTAGAGGTATGACTGAGGGAATGCCAGATTTGGGGTGAGGGATCTTCATCCACTGGTGGAGGATGATGAGTGAAGGGGACAGCTGATGGGGACATTTCTAAAATCCAGCTGGTGCAGAATGGTTCCTGAGCAGTATTCAGGCTAGGATTTCCAGGTGGGAGATGGGGGGTAAGGTCACTAGATCCATATTGGGAAACTCCTGGCCATTTGGGGGTGGAGCCTGGGAGAGTTCTTGCCAGAGTTCCCACTCCAATACATCTATTTTCCCAAGGAGAACTGATCTGTGTAGTCTGGAGATGAACTGTAATTCCAAGAGATTCCCATCTCCCACTACTCTTAGGGCCACCTGGCATGACTGTAAAATAGAACTATTTTAAAAAGATGACAGGGAGCTTCAGCAGACCCTGACTTATCTGTAACTCATTACCAGACTCATCATTGATCTGTCTTGATTATTTGGTTATTTTTGTATTGGGACCATTGTTGGTGCCTTGGGTCCTGTGTTGGGAGAAAGGCAAGATATATATAAATATAATAAACAAACAAAATGGCTGGTTTTGTGGGGGAAAGCATGAACCTGACCCTGAAATAATCTCCCTGTTTTTATTCTCTCTTACTTTCAGAGGATCTCATCCTACCTATTCTATCAACTACCCAATCCAACAGTCACTCAGTAAAATACAATCCTATCACAGTCATGTACACGGTCACTGACAGTGTGAGCAACACCTTCACTGAGTCCACTGCAGTCTCTGTCCCAGAGGGCTCAGTCTTACTCAGGGTTATGATGGTTGCACAAGAAAATGACCACAATAGATTCAGGTACCATCTTTGTCTTCAAGGCCAGCATTCCTTTGAGCATCTATGTGGATATGAGAATAAGCCTTGCATAGCACTGTACAGTGTTGCATCTGGGGAATACTTCTCCCATTTACAGGAGGGAAATTAACCCTCTTCCCAGTTTACTGCCCATGGAGCTGATACCCTGATTGGCTGCAGAAAGGGGAGTTAATTGCTTGTTTTAGTTTAAAAGTTCACTCACCTTGGTGGCAGAGAAAGTGTCCTTTTAGCTATAAGATATTTAGCCATTTTTATACTTCTGCTATCATGGAATTAAACCAGAAATGAGTTGATGTTAACACTGGAACTGCTCAATAGGAAGTTGTAAGTGGTCCACATTTTACATCAGTCCCATCCCAGAGTAAGATTTAGCAGTTTCTCCCAACTGATGATTGGAAAAACTCTCTTTCATCAAGTCACCATTATTGGAAGCCAACATCTTCTGTCCAATTCCTAGAAGCTGATTTATTCCCCATACTCACCCATTCATAAACCCAAAACGTTCTGAGGAGTATTTCCTTGGAGAATTTAGCTATCTTTGAGGTCATTTTTCTACAGAATGCTCTGTATTTCTCAAGGGATCTGCCCACTGAAGTGATTCAAGGATAGTTGTTATACAGACCGCGCCCTACAGATTATTTATGTCAGTGTGATAAATAGATGTTCTGAACAATGCACTGTTGTAGTTCTTGAATTTGTTTCTCATGGGCAAGTAAAGGCAAACTCTCCATAATAAGTTTTTTGCTTCCAAGATATGAAAAATCCATGAGCATTATAAGTGCCCATTGTGGATTTCCTGCATCATAGGAGGGGGTGCAGATGTGTGGGTGTAAGGGGATTGTAGCTGCTTATTTCCTGAAGGGTAATGGAGACCTTCTGGAAATTTGTCTTGCACCAGATTTACGTATGTGAATACTACCTGGGGCCCGTACATCACCTCAGTGCAAGGCCTGGTGGCTGACAACAGTGAGCGGACCTACTGGCAGCTCTTGAGTGGGGATACTCCTTTGAGCAAAGGTAAGGGAGACTGGGGTTTGGAATGGGAGGGTGGAAGAAGACTGGAAGTAGAAGCTGGGCAGGTTTGGATTGGAGTGGAAGAAGGTATAAGAAGTGGACTGGATAATGGCAGTGTACAGAATGGGAGATTTAAACTGAAGAGGAAGAGCAGTCAGAAACTGACAAATGTGCAGGTGGGGATGGGGAGACTGACAGCCTAGACCAGCCTTTTTCAACCTTTTGACCATGGAGGAGATTCTGAAATAATTTCTCAGGATTTGAGGAGCCCTGGAAGTTATGTCAGCTGGCCACACTTCCCTGCCACGCCCTGTTCGAGAGTGACCTGTCACTGGAAGTGACATCACCACTCGTGTTAGCAGGCAGGCTTGAAGAGGACTGAGTGGGGGAGAGACAGGACGGGGGTTAATCAGGGAGTAAGCATACGGGCTCTGTCCTCTCCTAAGAGCAGAAGCCACGACAGAACTCATGCTTGGGGGGGGCGGGCACTGGAAGCGGCCAGTTCCCTAGCTTGTGGCTGAGTCTATTAAGGCAAGAGGAGAAAGGCCCCAGACCCCTCCAAAGCTCCTGTGGATCACTGGCCATCCACAGACTCCTGGTTGGGAATCCCTGGCCTAGAGAAAAGGCTAATCCCTGGCCGAGAAAAGGCTTGGCACAAAGACAAGAAATTAGAATCGATCATGTCATTGTCCATGTAACTAAAGTTTTCTCATCTTGTCCGTTCTCTTGTTTCAGGTGCTGGGGAATATGTAGTGTCTGATGGAGAGAGCCTGGTGGTAAAATTCACCACTTACTGACCTCTACAGTGCAACCTGGGTTAAGATATGGGCATTTATTGTGTCTGGCACTTTTAGACTAGTTTCTTCCATTTTATATAGCCACAGTCCTTACATCCTGTAATATTTCCTATTGCAATATAATGAAGTAACATTCATGTCAAAGTGATGATTGTCCTAATTCTATATATCATTAAGAACATTTCTTCCCTTCCCCCAACTCTCAATCCTACCATTTTGCTTTTCTTTGGCTTCCTTCTGTAACTAAGTTCTGGTGAATGTGAAAGTTGTATTATGACTTCTGGTTGGTCCTAATTGTGTCTGAACTCATAAAAGGAATTTTTTTCTGCTATTGAGAGATTAACTCATTCACAACTTGGTAGCAGCAGGATTGTATATTACAAATTCTTAACATAGCAGTATTCCCCACAAAAATCTGTTCCCATAGACAATAGTCTACCCTATGACTACTTAACCAAGGAAGCCCTGGCCTTCAGCTTGCAAGAACTGATCAAGGCTGTTAATGATAGGAAGGCCTGGAAGTAGGATTAGTACCACTGGAGAAAGCAGATGCTTTGGAGTGTGGACTTTGTGGCACTATCCCCCGCTTAGGTCCCTGTGCTCTCCAAATATCCAGGAGTTTCCCAGCCAGTATCTGGCAACCTTACCCCCCATCCCCCACCAATGGGCATGGGACACTTGGCAACTCTGCTTGAAGGTAATTAATTCATAGAATTTCCACAAGTTGGAAGTGACTTGATGTATATGGCATATCTCAGATGCAAAATTATCTTCAGCAACAGGTCCAGCTTCCCACTGCAATTTCCCCTTTGCACCTTTGTTTTCAGTTGAATTAATTACTTCCCTTTTCTCTCACATCTATAAATTGTTTGAAAAAACAAAACAAACTACTGACTATATATTAATAGCTTATTTTAAAATGCCAACAATTTAAAAATAACAAGAGCCAGTTTGTTGTAGTGGTTAACAGCAGTGACTTCTAATCTGGTGATCTAGGCCTGATACCCTGCTCCTCCACATTCAGCCAGCTGGGTGACCTTGGGCCAGTCACAGTCCTGTTAGAGTTGTTCCCACAGAGCGGTCCTATCAGAGCTCTCTCAACCCACCTACCTCACAGAGATGAGGAAGGGAAGGAGATTGAAAGCCACATTGAGACTCCTTCTGGTAGTGAAAAGCAAACTCTTCATCCTTTTCTAACAGGAGAGGTGTCTTTGGCAAACTACAAAATACTTCAGCTTCCCTTTGTCAAATGGGAGACATGATATGTGAGAGAGGAAGGAAGTATATGGAAGCAGAAGGAAGGAAAATTTAAATGAGCAGTAATCCTGAAAAACCTGAATAACATTTTCCATAACAGATCACCTAGTATGATAAGTGGATTTTAAATTTTAAAAAATTGCCATGGCACAGAAATGAGAAAGCTACTGGAATGCAACAGCCAGACAAGGCATTGTCTGTATATCCTTGAAAACAGAGTGAATGAAATATGGCGAGGTGATTTAAAAGCTTGTGTGGAACCAATTGATATTCCTGTATGCAACTTTTCTAATTAACCAGCATGGCTGTTTTCCATCTCTTTGTTGTTTATTTCTTTTGTCTTCATAAATAAAATAAACTTATGCTACAACTAACTGTATTGGCTAGAGAAATTCATTAGTAAATTGAGAGTCCCAGATGTAAATAAATGATTTCCTGTAATATTCCCTACTTCTGAAAATTATGGGATAATATTTTTGTTTATTAGATTTGTAGACCACCCTCCTGGCGAACTAGCTCAGGGCATTGTAAAAAGTGGTATATAAATACCTTACAACAAATAAGATTTAAGTTTAAAATGAGTTTAAAAGTAAATTACAAATAGATAAAAAAAAAATTAATAGCAACAGTTTCTCCACATCAGCTATTGAGGTTATTCCAAATAGGTCAGTCTGGTCTGGGGATAGATGAATGGACAGATGGAATGGGAGAGGCCACAGATAGGCAAATTGGTATTTTAAGTTTATTAGAAACTGACTACTGTGTACTTCAAAAATCTTGTATGTAATCCATTTCTGAACAGCTATAACAAGGAAAGAAGGATATATATACTGTGTGACTGAAGGGGAACTTTGATTTACCTGTTTTCAGGCTGCCATTGTAATGTAAAACTCTATTGCCACTATCAACTAGGGATTTTAAAATTCCTCCAGATTTCATTTTTAGAAGCAACCTAGTTTATGACAATAATACCTTGTGATAACATTATAACACTCTAGTGTTTGCTGATTTGAAAAACAGCCTTCTCAAAGCCCATCAGAGAGAATAGTGATGGTGGGACATGAGGCAACAAAAGTGCAGGGGAAATTGTGCTGATGTGGGTGGAACTTTAAATGCGCATGTGAAGCCTGTCTACAGGGGTGGGATTTTAAAAGCGCTTGTCCACATGGCTTCCATGGTGATTTCCCCCAAAAGATTTATAGTCTGCCTATGTTTCCGAGACTCAAGGCCTCAATACCTGATGGGTAAGAGGTCTATAATGGTTGATTATTTAAGACAATTGCTATGTTGAACCTACTTGATTATCCATGCAGGAAGGTTAAAATATAAGCCTACTTACAATGCACAGTAGTTTGGGACTGAGAAACTTTTTGGGGGTGAGGATGAACTTTGAGAGCAAACAGGATAAACTGCTCTGCTGTCCTTGTTTTTGCATCTCTGAATGTGTTTTAAAAAGTCCCATCAAAACAATCAGAGGTTACGCTAGTCTGTAGTCATGCAGTTCTAGTAATCTTTACATATTTTTTGGATTTACTGTCATTATCCTTAAGGCAAAAATATATTACTGTTTGAGAGAAAGAAGTGGGTTGGGGATCTTGGCTGTTTACCCAGCTCAAACATCTCCTAGTAGTAAACAGTAAAAATAATCTTTAAAGCACTCAGGGAGCGGTATACATATTTGGTTAAGGGCTAAGTGGGCAGAGAGTGGGCGGGGCCGGTCCAGGTGAGGGCCCAATCGGAAGACGCAAAGCGCCTTCCGACTGAGCCGTCACCAGAACAGACCAGAGTTCTAGTCAGTTGCAAGGCCCAGGCCCAATCATTGGGCCAAAGTTCTGACAGGGCACGCCCAGCCGGGGCAAACTGGAGTCATCATTGCCAGTCTGCTCCTAACCACCACGGGGAGAGGAGGTCAGTAGGGCTGCCAAGGGGGATGAGAACAGAGGCTTGGACAGGGTGTGCCAGCCCTTTTCGCTCCAAGGCTGTCTTAACTGTCGCATCCAACTGTAACTTCCCTCTCTTTGCCTCAGAACACTGACAGAGCTGGCAGGAGGCTGGTGAGTGTGCTCCCTCCCCCTCCCTTCAGGCCTGCTGGGAAGAGGCCTGTGACAGCCCCTGACTGAGGGGAGGGAGACGTTTCCGAAAGCAATGCAGAGGAGTTTGAGGGCATGGGTATGGGCCTTCCTTTTGAGGGGGGGATTTCCTCTTCTGCCAAACAGTTGGCTGACAGGGAGGCCACAGAAAAGCCCCTTCTCACTTAAAATACTGCTGTGGCCGGCCATGCTGCTGAAGGGAAGAAACAGCCAAGCAATTCTCTGCAGATTTGAGACCTACCACACAGGGTTACTGTGCAGGTGAAACTGGAAGCTGTTGCAGAGGTTCTTTCCCATCCTGTTTCATTTGTACAACAACCCTGTGCAGAAGGCCTCAAGTGTTTCAACTCCAAAACAACCTGCGTGGGAGACCTTAAATGTTTCTTCTCCTCAACCGTGTCCAAACTCCATAGGAGCCCTTTCTGCCTGGGCAGCTGATCTTTGCAGATGAGCTGTAATTCCAGGAGCTCTCCAAGCCCCACCTGGAGGTTGGCTACCCCTGGGTTGGAGATATTCCTGGAGGTTTGGAGGAGGGCCTTAAAATTGTACAATGCCTCAGAGTCCGGCATCCAAAGTAGCCATTTTTGCCTGCAGAGCTGATCATTATAATCTAGAGATGAGCAGCAATCTAGAGAGGATGGTAGAGGCTCACAGACTATGGTTGGGGTGGAGTGGTTGCAGGTATGTATCCCTCCTGGGCTATGGGCTTTGGCCAGCTCTTACCAGCAACTGTTTGTGTTTTGGGGTGCAGAGAGACAGACAGACAAACCAATATCCTGTGAGTCTGGAAAGTTCAGGAAGATCTAAATAAAGAATATTTACAGCCTGAAACTGTAAATAGTGAGCAAGTAAATGGCTGGAGAGACATGGGAACTGAAGAGACTTTTCTCAAGCCTGGCCTGGTAAATAAAAACTATGAATTCAAAGACATAAGTGGCCCAGAATTTCGAGTGTACCTACCTAGCACCCCCTCACCTATTTTAGGTCAAGAAAACATTGCAGAGATGAGGTAAGGTTGCCAGATTGGTGTAGATTCATCTTCTGGAATTCCACACTACCTAGGTGTGCATAAACCTGACTAAGGTCAAGACTGCTGTGCACAGAGGGACCTCCTCTTAGGGTTGCCATCTTCCAAGTGAGGCTCTCTACCCCACCTCCCTCACGGAGAGTCTGCTATGGGGAAAGAAAGGGAAGGCGATTGGAAACTGAGACACCTGAAGCCTGCTGGGTCACTGCAGCCCATTCCCAGTTCTCTCAGACTTCTCACAGCCCCATATCCCTCACAGGTTGTCTATTGTGGGGAGATGAAGGGAAAAGGTGTTTGTAAACCACTTTGAGACTCCTTTGGGTAGTAAACAGCAGGGTACAAAAATCTATCTCTTCTTCTAAGGAGCAACCGTGAAAGAAGCATTTGGGCACATAACATTTTATCAACAATAAAAAAATGAAGACAGAAGAAGCAGGGTGGACACCTGTGTACTGTGACTACCCCATGTGTATTAGGGCAGGGGGACAAGAAGGGAAATGATGTTGAATGCAGGACTGGGGGGAATTGGTTGCCATGTAATCTTCCCCTAAGAAGAGTTTCCAGTCTGATTTCCCCTTCACATATCTGAAGACATGGCTCTGGAAAGCTCATCTGTAACCACTATGCCATAATTCTCAAAGGTCAGTCCTCTCCCACACTCAATGAACATTCCAAACCACAGATTCTTGACACCCATATCTCCACACCTATGCCCTCATTTGTCTCCACACCACCACAATCTCCCGCACAACATACCCATTCAGCCCCATGCCCTTACAGCCTGGACAACTCCTCCCCTTCCTCTTCCCACTGCCAAGCTCTAGCGCCTCTTGTATTCCTGGATACAATGGGCTTTGCCTCTAGTACTTGTCATAAAACTGGAAATTGCTGGGCAGCAGGTGCCATGTTAAGAAATTGTAATTTTGTATGGGTTAATTTATGGCTCAAGCAGGATCCAGTCCCTTTACACAGCAACTATCTACTTACTCTATCTTCGGTGATGTTGATGGAACTAGCAGTTACTTTAGCAACACGCTTTGAGAGGCTGTGTTGTGGAAACTGCGATAAGTACCTTAAAGTCAATAGTGCCAGATATGAGGTGGCACCTGTGAAACAAAGAATTGGTAAGGACAAGGAGGCACTAGAGTTGGAAGGTTATATAAAAGGGAACTGAGGGTTTGTCCTTCGATCCAGAAGGATTAGCTCAGTGAAAGTTGCATTCATTCCAATCCAAAATGTTCTTTGCTGCTGTTACCCACCTATGCCTGCTCTTTACAGTGATCAGTGCTGCTTCATTCTCTCCTGGGACGTGCAGTGAGTATTAAAATCCTCCTCTACTGTAGTAGCCTCCATCTCTCCCAGCCCCATGAAATATGCATGGGGTTTCAAAGGCATCCCAACATCTCTTGCAGTGCCATGCTGTCACAGGCTGACCAGCTAAGATAGAATAATGTAACAGTCCTCTTTAAGGACTGGAGATGTCCCGGAGGACTGGAAGAGAGCAAACGGTATTCCAATCTTCAAAAAAGGGAGGAAGGATGACCCGGGAAACTACAGACCAGTGAGTCTGACCTCTGTTGTGGGTAAGATAATGGAGCAGATATTAAAGGGAGCAATCTGCAAACATCTGGAGGACAATTTGGTGATCCAAGGAAGTCAGCATGGATTTGTCTCCAACAGGTCCTGTCAGACCAACCTGGGCAGAGTCTGCACTTACTTTCTTTATTCCATTGTCAATCCTGTTGAATTCAGATCACTTTGAACTCAGGTCTTCTCCTCCCCCCCCCCCCCCATTGAAACAGGAAAGTCTTCTGCATGTGGTTAGGGAGGCTCAGAAGGTGGGGGGGGGAGGCAAGCCTCTTTCTTTCTTTTTTTGAAGGGGGGGGGAGAGGAGCCAGGCAGGGAGTCTCTTTCTTTTCTTGGAGGGGAGGGAGAGAGGATCAAAAAAGGCAGAGGAGGGAGGAAAAATCCAGGACCGACAGAAGTTGAGAGAAATTAGGGGAATTAAGTGTTCCTTTAAGGCAAGCGTGTCACATGACCAGGTGTAGCCTATCAGAGGTTCTCTACCACGGAGCTTTCTTTCCCAAATGGATATTGAGGATTAAAAGCAGTCTGAGATATCGCACAATAGGGCCAGTCCGAATCAATCCTTCTTACTGCAGAAGGAAATTTTTAATCGCCCCAAATCCAAACGGAAATCGCATTCTGTGTAGAGGGCAGGGACTGAATCGATCTGGGGTTGGAATAAAAGCTCCATGCAGTTTACACCCTGGTTTCCTTTTTTGACCAAGTGACAGGTTTGCTGGATTGTGGAAATTTGGTTGATGTCGTTTACTTGGATTTTAGTAAAGCTTTTGAGAAGAAGAAGAAGAAGAAGAAGAAGAAGAAGAAGAAGAAGAAGAAGAAGAAGAAGAAGAAGAAGAAGAAGAAGAAGAAGAAGAAGAAGAAGAAGAAGAAGAAGAAGAAGAAGAAGAAGAAGAAGAAGAAGAAGAAGAAGAGGAAGAAGAGGAGGAGGAGGAGGAGGAGGAGGAGGAGGAGTTGGTTCTTATATGCCGCTTTTCCCTACCCGAAGGAGGCTCAAAGCGGCTTACAGTCGCCTTCCCATTCCTCTCCCCACAACAGACACCCTGTGGGGTGGGTGAGGCTGAGAGAGCGCTGATATCACTGCTCGGTCAGAACAGTTTTATCAGTGCTGTGGCGAGCCCAAGGTCACCCAGCTGGTTGCATGTGGGGGAGCGCAGAATCGAACCCGGCATGCCAGATTAGAAGTCCGCACTCCTAACCACTTCACCAAACTACACTACACTACACCTGATAAGGTTCCCCATGATGTTCTGATGGATAAATTGAAGGACTGCAATCTGGATTTTCAGATAGGTGGATAGGGAATTGGTTAGAGAACCGCACTCAAAGAGGTGTTGTCAATGGTGTTTCATCAGACTGGAGGGAGGTGAGTAGTGGAGTACCTCAGGGCTCGGTGCTCGGTCCGGTACTTTTTAACATATTTATTAATGATCTAGATGAAAGGGTGGAAGGACTACTCATCAAGTTTGCAGATGACACCAAATTGGAAGGACTGGCAAATACTCCGGAAGATAGAGACAGAGTTAAACGAGATCTGAACACAATGGAAAAATGGGCAAATGAGAACAAGATGCAATTTAATAAAGATAAGTGTAGAGTTCTGCATCTGGGTCAGAAAAATGAAAAGCATGCCTTCTGGATGGGGGATACGCTTCTAGTTAACACTGTGTGTGAACGAGACCTTGGGGTACTTGTGGATTGTAAACTAAACATGAGCAGGCAGTGTGATGCAGCAGTAAAAAAGGCGAATGCCATTTTGGGCTGTATCAACAGAGGCATCACATCAAAATCACGTCATAGTCCCATTATACACGGAACTGGTCAGACCACACCTGGAGTACTGTGTGTAGTTCTGGAGGCCTCACTTCAAGAAGGACGTAGATAAAATTGAAAGGGTACAGTGGAGAGCGACGAGGATGATCTGGGGCCAAGGGACCAAGCCCTATGAAGATAGGTTGAGGGACTTGGGAATGTTCAGCCTGGAGAAAAGGAGGTTGAGAGGGGACATGATAGCCCTCTTTAAGTATTTGAAAGGTTGTCACTTGGAGGAGGGCAGGATGCTGTTCCCATTGGCTGCAGAGGAAAGGACACGCAGTAATGGGTTTAAACTACAAGTACAACGATATAGGCTAGATATCAGGAAAAAATTTTCCACAGTCGGAGTAGTTCAGCAGTGGAATAGGCTGCCTAAGGAGTTGGTGAGCTCCCCGTCACTGGCAGTCTTCAAGCAAAGGTTGGATACACACTTTTCTTGGATGCTTTAGGATGCTTTGGGCTGATCCTGTGTTGAGCAGGGGGTTGGACTAGATGGCCTGTATGGCCCCTTCCAACTCTATGATTCTATGATTCTATGATTCTCTCCCCACAACAGACACCCTCTGTGGGAGGTGAGGTTGAGAGAGCCCTGATATTACTGAAGAAGAAGAGTTGGTTCTTATATGCCGCTTTTCTCTACCTGAAGGAGTCTCAAAGCAGCTTACATTCACCTTCCCTTTCCTCTCCCCACAACAACACCCTGTGAGGGAGGAGAGGCTGAGAGAGCCCTGAGATTAGTGAAGAAGAGTTGGATCTTCTATGCCGCTTTTCTCTACCCGAAAGAGGCTCAAAGCAGCTTACAGTCGCCTTCCCTTTCCTCTCCCCACGACAGACACCCTGTGAGGTGGGTGAGGCTGAGAGAGCCCTGATATTACTACTCAGTCAAAAAAGCTTTATCAAGACTGTGACGAGCCCAAGGTCACCCAGCTGGCTGCATGTGGAGGAGCAGGGAATCAAACCCAGCTCTTAACCGCTCCACCAAGCTGACCCACAAGGTCCCTTCTGTGTATCTTTGTCAGAGCATTGTAGGAGCCCATGTGGAATGTGGAGAGAGACGGTCACTGGGGCTTTATGGCCCCTTCCAACTCTATGATTCTATGATTCTATACTATGATTAACACATTCTTCCAGCTAGAGCAAGCAAACATTCCAGATGTTAACAATCATGCAGTGGTAGATTCTTGACTTTCTCTCAGTGTATACATAGTATACATTTATTGTGCAGCCACACCCAAGTAAATGTCCTGCTGTGTATGCACATGGAATAAAATGCAGATATGTACAGTTATCAGATATGAAAAGATTTGTGTAAGAAAGCTGTTAACTTGTGCAAAAGACTATAGTCCAAATCTGTAACATCTGTAACAGCTTCTTTAAAAAAGAGCAGGAGTCCAGTAGCAACTTCAAGTGTAAGAACATTTGTCAGTACAGGCTGCCCATTTTGGTCTTGCTTCTCTAGATGTACATTTGGTGGACTCCTCTACAGAGGAGGTCTAATTCAGAGAGGCAGATACAGAAGAAAACATTGCCTGCCCACCCTGCCTGTATAATTCAATCTGTGCAGACACAGGGGATGAGGGTAAGAATATTGGATGCCTGAGGGAGCTTAAAGCAACTTGCACGAGGATTTATGATCTCTTCTCCTCCTTCTCTTCTTCACAATCCCATCCACTATGGCTGCTGCTTCTGATTCAAATTACATAGATCTGGTTTCGGCCACAGAACTCCACTCTCATATCTCAAACTGAAGCAGAAGCTACAGCAAAATGAGCAAAGACACCATAAAAGATGACTGGGTTACCATATTCTAAAAACACATCCTGCCGTACATAGCAGTCCATTGCCAAGCTAGGTGGGAGTTCTTATGGCAAGTGCTGTTTTGAGATTAACCTCTGGTTTTCATTGGTTCCAGCTATTCCTGATGGTCATCAGTCATTGGTTACAGGACTTGAGGCACAGCTGGCAAACTCAGTCATCCTGCAGACCTCACCAGATCCCAGTGCCCTAATTGCTTTGAATCTGGCTGAGGCACTAGACGTATGCATCAAAACACAGCTGGTCGAGAAGATACAGGAAGGAGTTGGTGAGAAAAACACAGAAGGTAGGATATTTTATTTCTTTATTTGTTCGGTTCTTATACTGTTCCTCTGGGTGTATGCATACTAAATGAATAGGAATAACAGACTGACAGGGCCATCCTAAACTACTCCGAATCATCCTAGAATCTGTTCAGTGGGGCTTAGTCCCAAGATAGTGATTTTAGGATTGCATTATTAGGCTCCTTAGGTCCTTTAGTTGTTTTTTGAAGAAGGGCTGATTTAGTAGTTACTTCTGCACTTTTTTTTTTGTCTGTTGTACACATCACACTGAAAATGCATTAGAAGGAGTGAACAGTACAATGTCTCTCAGTACAAGCACAAACAGACTTCAGAGGGGGCAGGAGAGCTAGAAAGGCAAGACTCTTTACACTTTTCATCAAGCACAACAAAACAAAATCAGACTAGTCCGAGGAAGAGCGCTTGCACTCGAAAGCTCACGCCTTGAATAAATCTTTGTTGATCATAAAGGTGCCACGGGACTATGATTGTGTTTTGTTGTGCTGCTTCAGACCAACACGGCTACCCACTTGAATCCATCAAGTCTTGTGTTAACTTAATTCTTCAGTAGCAATGTAATTCTGCTGTGCCAGAAAGTAGTCTCTTAATAAAATGTATTTAACCCCCAAGTAAACAGGCCAAAGAAATTGACCTCCTGTTCATATTTTTTTCTCTATAAAATTTCAGAAGATTCCAGGCCTTTCTTCAGGTATAGTCATTTCCCCCCTTGCTAGGAATATAGTATTTTTAGATCTTTCCCACCATTTTTATGGGGTCTGTTCCCTGGGAGAAACCCTTCTCAAATAAAGATGACAATTAAGCTTACACTCAAAGAGTTTTATTTGGGGTAAATATTGGGATACATTCAAAATTTACACACAAGCAAAAACATACATTAAGTTCTACTAGGGGAAAAGGTTAGCTAAATAGGGAAATACTGCACCTGTCTTGGGTGCTGCACCTGTCTTGGGACTAGCCTAGAGGCTGCACCTGTCTTGGGACTAGCCTAGAGGAAAATTGAGAAAGGAATTGTTCACCCTGTTCTAGCAATCTCAGACAAGATGGAAGAAGTGACCAAGAAGTGAATCCAGTGACTTTCCATACCAAGCAGCTTTCAGTATGGGTCCTGTGTACAGCATTCTGCACGATGCCAGACATTTTCCAGGCATCTGGAGGTATTGCAAACATTATTGCATGCGCACACACCTTAATGTGGAATGAAAGTCTCAGCGAGTTAGATTAGCAGTTCAGCAAAGTTAATGTGCTGTCACCGTGGTACAGACAAAAAGCAAGCTCTCCTGCTTCAAAGGGAATGACAGGACCATGTAGTGGTTCTGTCCCAGCTACGGTCAGTTATTTTCCTAGAAATCCAACTGGTCTACTGTTCTTTGGTGGTCAAAAAAGCAGTTTATTTGACTCTCACAATGTCTGTTGGTCTTTCAATCATTTTCTTCTCTTTTTTCCATCTCTTCCTGCAGAGATGACTTCTGGCAAAGTGGCCCTTTATGTTCTAGCCCTCCGGTCATCCTGTGAGAATCCCAAAGCTGTCACTACACCACAAAATACTGTGAACTTGGTCAATGTCTTAGAGGAAAAAACTAAAGAAGAGATTAACTATTTCCGTAAGATAAAATAAGCACTGTTCTTTTTTAATCCATTCAGTTTTAAGGAAGATCATTCTCTCTCAGCTACTTACCTCAGGTGGTTCTCATCTAAGTATTAAGAAACCCATATCCATTAGGGCAGGAGCGCTGATACAGGCTAGAAAATTCCCAGGAGATTTGGGGTGGGGGGGGGAATTTGGGAGAGGGAAAGAGATCAGTGGGGGAAGTAATTCCATACAGTCAGCCCTTCAGAGCTGCCATTTCCTCCCAACTGTTCCCTGTGTTTCTTCAGACCCCCCCCCGCATTTGTATCTATGTTTCTAGACAGAATATACCTGAAACACTTTTTGTAGTCTGTATAGTTTACTGCACATTTAAATGTCCTGCTCACATCCAGCTATTTAAACACCCTGCTTCCGAGCCACCCCAAGATGCTATTGTTTTCCTCAACAGTGCCCACCATTAAAAACAAAAGCACCTGCAGTCATGGGGGGTCCCCTTTTCTTACAGT
This sequence comes from Paroedura picta, assembly GCF_049243985.1. Taxonomy (NCBI): domain Eukaryota; kingdom Metazoa; phylum Chordata; class Lepidosauria; order Squamata; family Gekkonidae; genus Paroedura; species Paroedura picta. The sequence continues at coordinate 78,295,326 of NC_135370.1, read as the reverse complement.
AGAATGTTTAGCTATTCAAATTCCATTTTTCCTTCTTTGATGTGCCGAGTGCTACACAGAGAGCTCCACGTTGATCAGACAAAGGGGAGTGAGTTACCAAGCAGTGGGGAGAACAAGACCCAGCTCCAAGCTTGTTTGTCATTTTCACTGACACACAACACATCATTGCTGGGAATGGGGGGCGGGGGGAGAGACAGGACCCCTGGTGGTGCTAGCAGCTGCTGTAACATAGAATTTCAGTCCAAGGGGCTGGGTGGAAAGGGGTTTCCTATGACTGGGGATTAGGGGCTCTGTAGGTGAGATGGGAGCGAAGCTATGTGCAGGGGAAACCTTAAGAACAGCTGTCCTGGGACCCACACTTGGGGGGCAGGTTCTCACTGCCACTTGCACCTGCCTTTTTTCAGGCTTGTGCAAGTGACTTCTAGTGGCAGTAGTGACTCTAGAACATCAGGTAGTGCCTGGCAACAAAGGGGGGAGGCTGTGGTGGGGATATGGGGGGTACATACCTGATTGCAGTATCATGTCACTTCTGCTTAAAAAAGGGAGGTGACACAGATGATTCCTAGAGCTACCCAGAACTGACAATTTGCCTTTGTCGTTTCCATTTTTTACTGGCACTGATGTGGTATCTCATTCAGCACCATGGTTTTTTTTGTTTTTGTTTTGCTTGAGTTCTCCTTTACCCACTACCACTCAGCCAGTAAGCAATGAGAGCAGGAGACTCTATGCCCTGACCATGGCCTGGCAGCTCTGGTGGCTCTCACCCACCTTGTACAGGGTAAGGGCCATCTCTTGCTTGGTCCTGGCAGGAAAGAGGGCTGGCAGTTGGGTTCCTGTGTTTCTGGGGGCCCATCCTGGACTTTTGACCAGAGCCCCAGAATCACTATGACTATTTCTGTATGCACAACATGGTATTTGTGTGAGTGAAACAGAGAAAATTGTGGAAGTTGAAACTTCCACACTGGAGACCTTCCTTCTGCAAAGGGAAGTCTTGCCTCACCAACCTTTTAGAGACAGATTGATATGGACAGCCATGTTAGTCTGTCTGCAGCAGTAGGAAAGAGCAAGAGACCAGTAACATCTTAAAGACTGACAAAATGTTTGGCAGGAAATAAGCTGTCATGAGCCACTGCTCACTTCTTTTGAAGTTATTTGAGAAAGTGAACAAGCACATTGATAACAGGAATCCAATAGACATTATGAACTTTCAAAAAGCTTTTGACAAGGTGCCACACCAAAGACTTTTAAGTAAACCTAGCAGTGATAGGATATGATGGGTTCTCTTATGGCAGCTGTCATGCCCCCGCTGCCACCTCCCGCTGAGGAGTTGCCACAGCAACCAGAGCCTGCTGCTAAGCCAGCTTTGGCAGAAGAGAGAGGGGCCTCTGAATGTGCTGCAGGGGAAAACAGAACAAGTCAGCCAGGCTCTTCCCAAGAGGCAACTTTGGAGCAGCTGCAAATGCACTCCAGCCCTGACAGCTTGCCTGAAAGACGCAGAGGGTGCAGAAGAGTGATATTTGCTGAATGCCGAAGGAGCCAAAAACTGCAGGCACACTGTCAGAGTAGATGGGGCCCAACTGGGATAGCTTCTGGGGAGGATGAGTGAGTCCTCCCCCAGGTGCAGCCAATTAGCTGGGCTGCTTTTAGGCAAGACAGCAGCAGCTCTTCGGCGTGGGTGCAATCTATGCAGAAACCCTCCCATCCAGCTTGGATTCCTTGGCTCTGCGAACTCCTGAACTTCTATCGGCTCCCCTGACTTTTAGCAAATGGCTTTTGACTATACACTTGGTGATTAGACTGGCTTTGTTGACTATATGTTTGTCTGGACTCTGACCTTGGCCTTCCCTTGACTACTCTTTGCCTTGCCCCTAACTCTGCTTGTTTTGATACCTAACAACTGGGACTGAACTTTGACCTTTCTCTGGTGTGGACTCCGGCTAGGCTCTGCAGCCCAGGCACCTTCATCCCAGCTGCCACTGGGTGTGGCCAGATAGGGCAGCATAGCAGCCTTTCTCAAGTTTTTTACCACTGAGAACCCCCTTAAACATTCTTCAGGCTTCGAGAACCTGCAGAAGTGGCATGATCAAGCAGAATATAGTTTGGAAGCATAGTTGTGTACACACCTACTCAGGCCTCCTCCCCTTCCCACCCCCCTCAAGGCCCACCATTGGTCATTTGAGGGGGGATCATATATGATCATATCACCTGATAAATATTTAACCAATTTAAACAAATGTATAAAAATTAACTCCCACCCATTTAGGAAACCCTTCCAGAGCCATCAAGAAACCCCACGGTTTCACAAAATCCTGCCTGAGAAAGCCTGTCTTATGAATTTAAAATTGGTTAAATGCCAGGAAGTAAAGAGTAGAACAGTACTCACAATGGAGGGAAGTAAGCAATGAGGCACTACAAGGATTGTATTGAGGCCAGTACTAGTTGATGTATTCATAAATGATCCCAAACTAAGGGTTAGAGGTGCAGTGGCTAGGTTTGCAGATGATGAAACATTATTCAGAGTGGTGAAAACCAAGGAGGACTGGTTTTCAGGTGAGTGGGCAACACTGTGACAAATGAAGCTGAAAGTTGGTAAATGTGAAGGTGACGCACACTGGAACAAAAACATCCCAACCAGTGTGCCACAGACATGACAACAGCAAACTTCACACTGGGGATTATTAGGAAAATGAGTGAAAAGAAAACTGTCAAAATTACAATGCCCCTGTACAGATCTATGGCACAGGTTCACTTGGAAAACTGCATGCAGTTCTAGTTACCATATCTCGAAAAGGACACCACACAGCTGGGAAAAAATACAAACGAGGGCAACCAAGTTGATTATTGGGATGGACCATTTTCCAAGAAGTACCAGGTTGAGGGTGGAAGGAATCTGTGATTGGAAAGACAGAGCAATGGCTAACACCTTGCTGCATTGCAGATGACCATGGGACTCCCAAGACAACCTACTACCAATTGGCCCTGGACACCCTGGCACTGTGTGTGGAGAAAAGCCCGTATGCTGAGGAAGCAAGCATCATCCTTGCCAAGGCAGCCATGGCTAATGAGTTAGAGTTTGGGGGTTATTTCTCTGTAGGTAAGAAAATAATCTTTTGTTTATATTGGCTAATTTTAAATTGCATTTTTGTTTTAGCCTTCCTCCAAATAAGCGATGGTGGTTTATTTGTTCTCTCCCAGCAGTCTTGAAGTTGGGAGTGGCAGCATAGAAGTCAAAATATAAATAAATATGTGAATAAATTTTCACAGCATCCCTTGGAGGTTGTTTAGGCTGAGAGACTGTGACCAGGTTGAGGTCAGTGAACTGTATGGCGAATGTTTTGAACCCAAGTCTCCATGTTCTAAATAAAACCTTTTACCACACTGTCTCTACCCAGTTGTACACTGCAATTAGATACATCATGCTTACATGTTCCATTTCTCTGGTATCCAATTTTTACAACCTTCTTGTTCAAAACCCACAATCCATACCTTGTCTAGACAGCTAAACATGCTATTTTCAACCTGACTGTGTACTCCTCCTCCTCAATTTATCTTCATGACAAATATCTGTGGTAAATTAGGCTGAGTGACTGGCCAAGGACATCCACTGAGTCCTGGCTGTGGTATGTTTATTATATAGGTTACAGTGGAACTTTTCTGCTTCCCTCCTCTAATTCTCTATGGATTGGCTTAGTCTCATTGAGTAGAGTTTCTGCTGGGTTCTATTTGCTGGTTAGAACAAGTGGGTGGCCTATGAAATTCATGGGGGGACACTAATCTGGATGCAGCTCCAGTGTCTGGGAGGCAATCTAAGCCTGGAGCAATTCTTAACAGCTGCAGCCACCCGGCCCAGAACACCTCCCACCATCCACTGCCAGCTCTGTAGAATCAACATAAATGTATCTGCCCATGTGCAGACAATACTCTTTTATTTGGAGAATTTAAACATCCCAATGTAATTTATTTTTAAAGATTTCAGATTTTTCTGCAAACTTAAGGGATTTCCCAAATTTGGAAGAAAATCTTTTTAGTGTTAGTGTGTTCCCAGTCCACAAATTTAGATATCCACATATGGGGGCCACATGTTATTATCCGTTCCTCTTAAATAAAACAGTAAGGCCACTGGAGGCCGTACCTGTCCAGGATTCGGGGCAACGCCGATTGGCCCCTCACCCAGACTGACAACCAGTCCAGCCAGCCAGCCAGCCAGCCAGTCGAGTGCGGGACCAATTGGCAGGCGCAAAGCTTGACTGGCTGGAGCCCCCCCCCCCAACCAACAGCCCAGTTTACACTCCACCCTGGTGCCCACAGCCCACTGCCTGAAAACACTGTGCCGCCAAGGTCACCCCACAGCCGCTTCCCGCCTCCACAGACCTGCTCCGCTCCCCAGTGAGCCACCGCCAGCGCTCCAGCCCGCCCCGCTGCTGTGGAGAACGAGGATGGGGCCACACCCCTGGACTCCTGCAGGCCCACCCACACACTCACCTCCAGAACACCCCTGTGAGGGCCGCCTGTGCTCCTGTGACGAGACGGGCCCAGGTACCGCGGTGGGAAGGGTCCGGGAACAGAAGCCACCACCTGGGAGGGGCCAGGGGGAGAAACCTTCGCAGCGGGGACAGGGCCACCACCTTTCCCCTCACAGAACACCGAGCTTCCGGGGGGGGGGGCGAGGGCGCCAGGGGGCCGTTCACCGCCGGAAGGGCTCCAAGGGAGACAACATGCTAGCGCCCATTGTATTGCAATATACAATGGGCTTTAAATCTAGCTAAATATATAAAATGTAGACACCATGAACTTCCTTGTCCATGAGCTCAAAAAAGGTTAAGAACCACTGCATTACCACTGTGATTCATGGTAATCTTCCCTTCACTGGGATGTCTCCTAGGAACATCATAAAGATATTGATTTTATAGTCCTCATTGTTCTAGTGATGATAAGTCTTCCATTTGGTAACAGATATATGATAATAGCAAGATGTTATTTGCAGATACTGGGGCAGTAGCATGCTTGGCATTGGCATGTGCAAGTGAAATGAGCATCGTACAGCAAAGTCAACTACTTGTGAAAGTTATTGCGCTAGCACTGACAGAAATGACAAAGCAAATTCTGGGTGAACAACAGAGCAATGGCATCATTGGAAATATCTACAGCACTGGCCTAGCAATGCAGGTACTTGTGGTGACAAAATACTTTGGTTTCCCAACTTTTATGTTTCAGATTTCTAAATGCATGGTCATTTGTATATTTAAAGTGAATATTGAGCCTTGTTAATTGAAACTATATAACATAAATGTATTGGTTTAAAAATCACTGGGATATTATTGGCTAAAAGGGGAGCCTTGCAATCAAGTAGAGTAACCCATTTGAGAATCCCAAGGAAAGGAAGCACGAAAGCCAGTAAAAGAATGACAGTTGAGAAATGACAAGAAGTTAGACCAGGTATAAGTTACAGCTGAAGAGAACTGCTATGAACGATGTGGAATTTATTTATTATTTATTATATAAAATATTTATTTCCACTTTGAATTTAAGGCAGATTACAATCTAAATAACAGTCAATATACAATATAAATAACAGTTTTTGGTATTGAGAGCAGCAAGATAAGATGGACTCGCAGTAGCAAGTGCCTTCAAATCTGGAAATTTCCAGCCGATTTCATTCACCACCACCTGAAAATTCTGGAATTAAGTACTAACAATATCAACCACCTTGGGGATTCTGGAAGGCTACAAACATCCTAAATCTTCTCTACCTGCTTCTTGCCAGGGACTGTGCCTGAGGAGAACTTGGTGATGTGCTGTTTTACTGATATAAAGGCCTTAAACTCTGATGGGGGAGGCAAAACTACTGAAGCCCCCCTCCCCTGGGAATCCCGCTGTGGTAAACCTGGCAATACCAAGATCCTTGTGGAACACGAAGGGCCGAGTTGAAGAAGTGGGGAAGTAAGAGATGCCAACCACCACGGCCCCCACCCTTCCATTAAAGCAAATAGATTGTAAAGCTTTTCCGGGTAGATCAGGCTTTCTCAACCAGGGTTTTGTGAAACCCTGGGGTTTCTTGACAGCCCTGGAGTTTCTTGGCAGTGGTGGAAGGGTTTCCCAAATAAGTGGGAGTTAATATTTAATATATTTTTAAAATTTGTTAAACATATACAAGGGGATATATGGTCATGCTGACCCCCCCCCCCCCAAAAAAAATGGCCAATGATGGGCCTGGAGAGGTTGGGATGGGCCCCCAGGTGGGCATGTAACAACTATGCTCTCCAATCATATTCTGCATGATTGTGCCACTTCTGGGGTTTGTGAAAGCCTGAAGAATATTTCAGGGGTTTCTCAACAGTAAAAAAGTTGAGAAAGGCTGGGGTATGTCAACCAGGTGACCCAGGATGGGGAAGCAATAAGGTACATCGGTCTGCACTGGAGAGCCCAGTGGTAATAGAGAGTCCAGCAGTGAGTGCAAAAATCCCAGCAGTCAAAAGCTCTGCTGAGTGCAGAGGGGGTTCCCTTGTTGCCAGCTGGTGGTGCAGCTTGGCTCATCAGCGACGGCTCACTTTATTACTGTGGACTGAGCTGTTCCTAGATAGTTTACAACCTGCTCCTCGGAACTGAACTGAAGCCCCAGGAAGTGGGGGCTCACTCCACTGAAGAAGGAATTTTGGAAACTTGACCACTATTTTTCTACTCACTGGGCTGGTCCACCTTCTTCCTTGAAAACAACAAGCAGACCTCCATTGTCTTGGCCAACGACCTACAAGGCTTGAAAACAAGACTGCAGCACCACCTGCTGATCAAAGTGGGCTTAACAACTTTAACTCAGCCAAGACAGCAACAGTGAATTACCTCTGGTTTGGCTGTAAAACTTCACCATCGTGGAATAAGAGAAGTTTTTAGCTACCCTAAAGTCAGTTCTATTTTGGAATCTAATCCTGTTCCCCACTACTGAAATGAGGGATAATCAATGGGGGGGGGGGAAGCGGGTCAGGGATATGGATAACTGAATAGCTATGGCAGTGGGAGGAGATTGGATAACAGAAGGAGGGTGAGATGCATTATCCTTGCACCCCTTCTAATCTCCACCCCATCTGTCAATATGCAAGGAGGGTGGCAAAGCTCCAGCTCCAACACTCATGTGTAATGCCTTCTCAATTAACAACAAAGCCCCTACTCTGCAAGCGTACTTTGTGGAGCATGAGGTAGACCAGTGTGCATGACTGAGACATGGGCAAAAGAAGGCAAAATTGTTGCATTAAAAAAGCTTGTCCTATCTGGGATCTTGATCTTTCATCAGTCTTGGACTTAGGTCCAGGTGCGTGGGGGTGCCAGTCCTGTTCCAGGAGGCTTACTCCTTCAAGGCACTCCCAGCACCCATGATCCCAGGCCTTGAATATGTTGGCCTCGGGTGGGCCATGGTTGAGAGCTTAGCTATCTGGGTGGTATTCCAGCCACCCAATGTGCCACCGGATACCTTGTCAGGTCTACTGGAGGTGGTGGCTCACTTCAATGTCCATGCAGAAGTTCTGCCTTCTGGAAATGGCCCGGACCTGGTTTCATCCATGGTGACACTAGGGCTCTCACAGTTTGTTGCTGGTCCCATCCCATCCTGGATTTGAACTTTGGTGCTAGACTGGAAGTAAACCTGATTGAAGCTAATGCCATAGCATGGTTGGACCACTACTCCCTGAAGGCCTGGCTCAGCATGCCACCTCCACCGTTTGGGTGTGGGAGATGCATTTTAGTTCACCCAGAGACTTATGGACCTGGAAGGATTCCTGAATGCAGGATCCAATGCCCTCTAGCGACTAATTGGAGGACTTGGTCAATGGCTGGCATAGCCAAATGTTGACCACTGTTGATGAGATCGCTCCCTGATGTCCTTTCAGCCCCCCCCTCAAATGGGCCCCTTGGTTTACAGAGGAGCTACATGTGAGGAAATCACGCTGATCCAGTAGTAGGCACAGGTGATGCATCCGATGAAGCTGAGCAAAAGGACTCTGAACCACTGCAGCCATCTGGTTTTCTAAAGTGACTGATGGAAGTAGTACTCTCAAGCTGCGAACCTGGCTTTTCAAGGTACTGTCCAAGACTGGAGAGAGAGCTGAAGTCCCTGGTCTGCCTTTCTACTACCAGTTCTTAGAGGCCCTTGACAGGCAGTTCTGTAGACCTTCTGCCTTTCCTGCCAGTTCCTTATATACATGCACAGGAAGTATCTATACCAGCGGTCCCCAACCCCTGGTACTGGTCCGTGGATCAGTCAGTACCAGGCCGCAGTTCCGCCTCCCCAGCTGCTTCCTCAGGGGCTGCCCTGCCACTCTGCCACCAGCTCACCTTTGGTGCTCTCCGGCAGCCGCCATGGCTGGGGCTCCCCCTCAGCGTGACACTGCGCAACTGCTGCTGGCAGTGCCCCACAGCGGGCGGCGGGAAGTCAGGGGTGCCGGCGGGAAAGCAAGCGGAGCAGGGGCTCAGGCAGCAGTTACAACATCCCTCGGCAAAAGACTACCCCCCCCCCGGGCCTCAGTAAAATTGTCAAGCGTTGACCGGTCCCCGGTGATAAAAACGTTGGGGACCACTGATCTATACAATCAACTGCTGATAGTTGTCAGGTCTTGTTCTGACTGGTCTCTGTAGCCTGCAGTTTCAAATCCCCCTCAAATCATTCCTTTGAACTGAAATCCTATTCTCAACTTGAAAGTCCTTCTCAGTGATTTCCTAACCTCTCTATACCAATAGTTACTAGATTAACGTAATAACCATTACGTTTCCCCCTATAAATCTGTTATATATAATGAAAACAAAAATAGTGTGTTGCCTTTTCTCCACACACACTGCGTCTAACACCTACTGTAACCTCTCTCTCTCTCTCTCTCTCTCTCTCTCTCTCTCTCATGTTCATGGTAACAAGTAGGTCAGGATGTCACAAGCTAACTTTCTCATCTCTTAAAATATAGAGAACCCTGGCAATTTCCCTTCTCATATCCTTTCTCTAACTCACAGGGACATCTGAAGACAGGGTAACCCACCCTCTTTACTATCAGGCCCTCACTCATCTATTTATTGAGGCTGGGGCTCAAACATTGTTCCATTCACAACAGTCTATATATTTATACATATATAGACTGAGATTGACTTGTGTGTGTTTTTCCCCTGAGACAAGCAGCCCATAGGGTTAAACAAAACAAGACGTTTGTGATATTGTAGTAGGGAACAGAGTATGTGTAGAATCTTTCTCTTCCTTCAATAGGCCCTGCACAGGTCTGGATGTGTCTCCCGTGTTCAGAGGCACATTCACAGTGCAGGTCCAGAAGCACCCTTCCATATATGGAAGAATCATACGGAGGAAAGGAGCTAATCAAAAACTACTTCCCTTTTCCAGGCGCTCAGTGTTACTTCTGAATTTTACAACCCTGGGTCATGGAGCTGTGTGAAGACTACAGAGGAAGTATTACATCAGATCTCCCTTGGAACCTTTAACAATCCTGCAGCTGCTGCTCAAATCCTGCCTTCCCTAGTGGGCAAAACATATCTGGATGTGATGAACATAAGTGGTAAGGCCTCACCCAACTGCCTATTAAAATAACATGGCCTGTGGGGGAAAGGAGAAATAATGATAATGATAATGATGATGGTGTTTTTGGAATTATTTCCATGGGGTTATAACCAGTGGGGTTAGTCAAACATACTGCTTGTGCCCCTTTGTATCTGTAGTCCCTCCAGGCCAACCTTCACCTGTGGTCATCTATCAGCACAACAGTGACTGCTACTGCCATTGATTGTATTGGGGTTTCATACGGTTTTATGTTTTTACATAAAGCAGCATGAGGCAGCTGACCCAATTCCAGCTATTCCTGTTTGTACTGCTGTATTGTTATATTGTTATATTGTGCTGTTGCACTGTTATCTGGTTACAATTATTAGTTATTATGATAAGGTTATTCACATGTTTTTATAGACCGTTTTATGTATTGTTCCTTGTTATTATGTAAACCGCCCTGAGCCTCCGGGGAGGGCGGTATATAAGTAAGTAAGTAAGTAAGTAAGTAAGTAAGTAAGTAAGTAAGTAAGTAAGTAAGTAAGTAAGTAAGTAAGTAAGTAAGTAAGTAAGTAAGTAAGTAAGTAAATTAAATAAATAAATAAATTAAATAAATACTGGGAGTGGTAGTTTATAAATATAAATAAATATGGATTTTTCTGGATGGATGAAATACTAGGTCACTAGATGCCTGTTGACGCTTTCTTACGGACTCATTCTATCTAATTGATGGCTAGTTGAGGTATATTTGCCACATTTGAGCAGCTCAGGGATATTGTTAACTGCTCTCTCCAGTTGGGGGAGTTTCCTGAGGTGCTGAAGGAGGCGATGGTGTGCCCTCTCCTCAAGAAGCCATCCCTGGACCCACATGACCCTGCAAGCTACCGCCCACTAGCACATTTAGCATTCCTGGATAAGGTGGTGGAAAGGGCTGCGGCGGACCAGCTAATACCGTTCCTGGAAGATACTTCGGCGCTCGATCCATACCAGTCTGGCTTCCACCCTGGTCATGGGGTGGAGACTGTGTTGGTCTCCTTGTTGGATGACCTCCGTCGCCAGCTTGACCGAGGTGGCTCTGCTGTGCTAGTTCTTTTAGATCTGTCAGCCGCGTTTGACGTGGTCGATCACGAGCTGCTAGCGAGCCGCCTCGCCGGTACGGGGATAAGGGGTACAGCGTTACGCTGGATACGCTCCTTCCTCCAAAACCGGACTCAGAGGGTAGCCATGGGAGAGGAAGTATCGGGCCCTTACTGGCTTCCTTGTGGGGTCCCACAGGGCTCGGTGCTCTCTCCTACATTATTTAACATCTTTATGCGCCCTCTGGATCAACTGGTACGGAGCTATGGGTTGGGTTGCCACCAGTACGCTGATGACACCCAGCTCTTTCTCCTCATGGATGGCCACCCGGACTCCCCCCCAGATCCATTTGCCAGATGTTTGGAAGCCGTAGCTGGATGGCTCGAGCAGAGTCGCCTGAAACTCAACCCCTCCAAGACAGAGGTTCTGTGGTTGGGCCGTAGGGGGGCAGATCAGGAAGCGCGCTTACCCCTTCTGGCCAGGACGCAACTTAATATCGCGTCTCAGGCCAGGAATTTAGGGGTGACCATTGATGCCTCACTAACACTCGAGGCACAGGTTAAACAGGTAGCTAGCCGGGCATTTTTCCATCTTCGCCAGGCTCAGCTACTAGCGCCCTATCTGTCCTCCGAACACCTGGCCACAGTGATCCATGCGATGGTCACCTCTAGACTAGATTTCAGTAACTCGCTCTACACCGGCCTGCCTCTGGGCTTGATCCAGAAACTGCAACTCGTCCAAAATGCAGCTGCTAGAGTCCTCACAGCTACACCATGGAGGGCTCACATCCAGCCAGTTCTGAAGCAGCTGCATTGGTTACCGGTCGCCTTCCGGATCAGGTTCAAGGTTTTGGTTTTGACCTTCAAGGCCATCCGTGGTCTAGGCCCAGCATATATGAGGGACCGCCTTTTGCCCTATATCCCCCGCAGGGCTTTACGCTCTGCGGGGGCTTTACGCTCTGCGGGGGCTAACCTACTGGTCGTTCCCGGCCCCAAGGAAGCCCACCTGGCCTCGACTAGGGCCAGGGCCTTTTCGGTCCTGGCCCCAACCTGGTGGAATGAGCTCCCGGAACAGCTGAGGGCCCTGCAGGAATTAACAGCATTCCGCAGGGCCTGTAAGACGGAGCTCTTCCGCCAGGCTTATAACTGAGGCCGGGCGGAAAGAAGATCAGCCCCCCCCTCACAAACTGGCAGTAGAGAGCATCACCCCCCTCCTGTAGTTGAGGATGCGGAGAGCAATGAGTAGATTACGCCATCGCTGTTGCCATTACTGTAAATTATCGGATTTTATTGTCATTTTATGGGTTATGTAAGCCGCCTCGAGCCTTCGGGGGGAGGCGGGGTATATATATAAATATAATAATAATAATAATTTTCATCATTTCAACAAAATGTTTGTTATTTAGCTTCAATAGAAATATTCATGGAAAATAACAATTGCACAAAGGCAAAACGCTTTATAAGTTATTTATAACTTATTTTATAAGAACAGACTAGAAGGGGAAATTGCTGAGTTGCTAGTTATTACAATACTAAAAACAATGGAATTCCCAGGACTCAATTAAGGATATTGGTTTCTTTTTCCACAATATATGCTAACTTCTTCCAGCTTTTACATCTGCATTCCCAACAATCCCCCATAAGGGTCCTATGTTCTCTTCATTTTATTTTCTTTCTTATTTGGGATAATAGAATTGAATAGTGGATTGTAATATAACGTAACTAGGAAATAAGCCCGCTGCGGGCGCTAGCGGGGCTGGGGAAATAAGCCCGCTGCGGGCGCGCTGGGGCGGCTCAGGCTGGGCGGCGCAGTCCAGCGGCGCAGGCTACCTTGTGTAGCTCTGGCTGGGTGTGGGCAGCTGGGTCAGCGGCGAGGCGGTTGGTGTCGGCAGTGGAGGGTGGGAGGGCGGGCAGGCTGCACGGGCACGGGGCAGGGTCCGGCGCCGGAGCCGCTGGTGCGGCAGCGGGCGGCAGCTGGCATGGCGGGTGGGGTGGCGGTGCACTGCCATTGGTGCTGTGGAGGGCCAGGCGTCGCAGAGGACGTGGGTCAGAAGCCAGTTTGCGGCAGCAGAGCGCATCAGGAGGCAGCAGCCATCCGGGCTGCATCGGAGTGACGGAATGGCGGCGAGCAGCGGCAGATAGGACAGCTGGAAGGGGGACCGGGCGGGAGGCGCAAAGCGCCTCCCAATTGGTCAGTCCTCCGGCAAGGGACCAATTGCGAGCTGCGCTGTGCGTGGCTCGCGATTGGTCCGTTGCCGGCGGACTGACACTCGGAGGGGAATAGCATGGAGAATAGCACTCAATAGCACTCACACTTTGCGCCTGCCAATTGGGCCCTCCGAGTGTCAGTCCGGAGGAAGGGGCCTATGTGCACCCTTCCTCATCACGGACAGGGCCCACCCTCGGAGCCCTTAACCGATTATTTAATCCGCTCCGCTAGGAGCGGGTTAAAGATGAATAGTATAATGTAATATAATTTAGAATGGGAGATTGATATTTAATTCTCAAGTCTGAGGACAGAACTCTACACTGCCAGTCACTTGTGGGGAGGTTGCCAAGCTTGGGTGGAGACTAGTGGAGTTTAATGATAAGTTCTCTTTTAATTATTCTGAGGTTTCCCAATTATGCATGCATCTGTCCATCAATCCTCAATTTGGGCATTTTTATTTCCTTTATTATTTTTTCCCAGGGTTGAACCCAAACAATATATTTCTGTCGAGCCTTTTTATATGGTAAACATCTTCATTATGCGGTGTACTGGTACCAACCCATGACCCACTCACTGTTTATATATGTAGTCTTGTCACTTTCATTTCATTGTCTGACAAAGCGTACTGTGCATACAAAAGCTTACATCTTGAATAAAACTTTGTTGATCTTAAAGGTACCATTGGACTCAAACTAAGAAAACTGTGCTAATGTTCTACCATATGTCATGTTATCATTTTATTTCCCTCTCAGACATAACTGTGTCCCTTATTTTAAAGTCTTCAAGTGACACCCTAAGTTGAGGCAATTTCAGTTTAATTAGGGATGTGTCAGATTTCTTGAATTTATCTAATGGATTAATTGTTGAATTATTTTAATTCAACTTACTTTATTTAATTCAATTCAATTTATCTTTTTAATTGCTCAAGTGTTTTAATATTTGTTTCACTGGGGACCATGGAAACATGGCATTAAAATATTTTAAATAAATAAGTAACGTTAAACAATTCCTAATCCTGAGCAAAGAATTCAAGTTCTATACAAAAATGCATCCTTCACTTACAGAAGATCAAAAGCCACTGTTTATTTTGTCATCAAATCATGACTCGTGCCTCATTCCTTGGGCTTCTCAATAGGTGAGGGGGTTCAAGATTAACTGTAGGTGTAAGGAGCATGACAAGTTACCTACCTTCTTTTCCTTTGCTTAGATTCCAGCATCACAGTACATTACTCCATATCCAATGCCATAGTAGGACCCAGTTTCAGCTATTCCATCACTGTGAATGTACCAGAGGGCTCAGTGCTGCTCACTGTCTTGAATGCAGCTCAGTGTGCTAAACCAAATGAATTCAGGTAAGTTAAGCTTTCACACAGTCAAACAACAACTCTATCAGGATCCAGGGAGGCCTCCAGCAGTCCCAGCATCATGGGAGATCAGAAGGGCGTGGGGAAGGGGCCTTGCGGCCAACACAGCCACCCCAAATAAGTGTCTGGGAGCCTTTAGGGTGCTGCGCCAAGGAGGCCCCCTTCCTCCCCCCTCATGGAGCCTGTCTCCCAACAGCACTGAGGCCGGTGCTCTCCCTCCCACGAGCTGGCTGGTCTACCTGCTGGAGGCCAGCCAGGGTCTGGGCAGCCTGCACAGCCGCTCTGAGGGTGCAGCTCAGAGATGAGCATCGGCCATGTGCTAGAGGGCTTTGTGGCATGGCTCTGAGGGGGCCCTGCCCTCCCCCCGTAATGGCCCCCTACCCTCCTGCGGGGGAGGCCAGAACCCTTACACCCCTACTCCCCCTCTCTGCAAACTGACACGTGCCAGCTGACCGACCTCCTGGAGGCCAGCCAGGGCCCGGCTGGGCCATGCAGCCACTTCCAGCATGGAGCTCAGAGGCAGGCACAGGCCATGTGCTGGAGGGAGGCCAGCCAGGTGGCAGCAAGGCTTCAGGGCTGACGTTGGTGGGGCTCTCCCATTCTCTCCCCCCCCCACAGGCAGCAGCATTGCCACTACTTACTGCAGTCCCAGCCCCTCCCCCTCCCATCTCCCGCTGGCTGATAGCCTCACCTTCCGTGGTTGGGCTAGTAGAGCAGGGTGGTGCTTCTTCCTGGTGGAGGGCAATGCAGCTGTGGACAGTACAGCCCATCTGATTGGCTGTTCATTCAACAGATGGCCAATCAGGAAGGCGATGAGTCTGTCAGTAGCCCTCCCACTACCCAAGTCACGCTTTATTTATGTTACAGATTCCTTTAGTTAATGTCTATGCAGCCATTCTACTCAAGATGGATACACCAATAAACTCCAGCTTTTATACCTAGAGCCAGCTTGGTGTAGTGGTTAAGAGTTGCGGCCTCCAATCCGGCGAGCCAGGTCTGATTACCCGCTCCTTCACATGCAGCCAGCTGGGTAACCTTGGGCTTGTTATAGCCGATTATGCTGTCCTGACCAGGATTGTGCGCTTCAGCTGCCGAAGCAGCCGTTCATGCCCAAAGTGGCAAGTGCCACTGTGCATGGGGAGGGGTGGCACCAGCACAACCCGGCACCTGCACGCAGGCACAGAGCTCTGCACCTGAGTGCAGGTGCTGGGTCACGCAACACCACCAGCACCACCCCTCCCCCCTGGCTGCTTTGGGCATGAATGGCCGCTTTGATGGCCGAAGCGCACAACCCTAGTTCTGACTGAGCAGTCTTGTCAGGGCTCTCTCAGGCTCATCTACCTCACAGGGTGTCTGTTGGGGGGAGAGGAAAGGGAAGGCGACTGTAAGCTGCTTTAAGACTCCTTCGGGTAGAGAAAAGCGGCATATAAGAACCAACTCTTCTTCTATTTAGTGTTTTGCTTTTATATCATCATTTTCCCCTTCCTTTATTTTTGCTAGTTTTTTCCTTGATCTATCTCCCTGTATTTCTTCAGCTGCTTTTTCTTTATCCTGTTTCTTTTCATTGACCATCTGCATCACTACCATTTATACAAAGCTTGCCTGTTGTTGTTTCCCTTGAAGCTTTGAAACAGAGCAGACCTCATGGGGACCAATGGTTGTTTCTATTCATAACATTCAAGCCAGCACCAACGAGAAGACCTACTGGCAATTTTTAAGTGGCAAAACACCCCTTGATCAAGGTAAAGTATCTTGGAAAGAACAGTATCTCTGTGCTGGAGGAAATGGAAAATATCAGCAATAAATTCAATAAAGTTTACAGGTTAATGGTAGTGTATCAAACTAAAAAGCCCAAGGGGTGAAGGGTTCAAAGCCACATGCAGATATGATGAAGCTAACTGTGTGATCTTAGGCCTCTCAGTTTGTCTTACTAGGATATTGTGAAGTTTAAATGGAGGAAGAGAGAACAATATGTTTTGCCTTGAGATCCTAGGAGGAAGGGCAAGATTTTTAAAGTCATAGATAAAAGGAATCCCGTCCTCCAGATGACAGTAGCAACCATTGCAAGTATCTTCACTTCTGCTTGGCTTGTTAGTGAAAGTAACAACTAGGCACAAAAGAGCAGAACACCTACATTATTCAGACTCTTGCCTCCAATGTGTCAGGCTGCCAGAAAAACTATTAATGCACAGATTTTGCCTATTGAGTGGAGAGTAGTGTACATGGGTCAGATACGATGGGTCAGATACGACTTCGCAACTAACCACAGCAAAGTGTTGCCCAAGGCTACTGGATCAAGGGATATGCCACTGTACTGAGTGGCAGAAGCAGCCTAAAATGCAAGTCAAAGAAGTAAACTGTAGTGATGTTGGAGAGGCAGCAGGGTCAGGGGTCTGAGCAGACTGGAATATCTTCTGAGAGAAAGAACTTAAGTCAAATATCAAGGTCAGGTATGATACTGAAGGGGCCTAGGGGGGACAATTGAGAGATACAAAGAAGATAAGAGACAGAATGAAGGGGAATTTTTACATTTTTTAAAATTCATATTGAAACCCATATCACAACTTTGTGAATCATGGATATTATGTCTGAACATCTGATTTTTAAGGATTAATAAATGTATTTGGGGTGGGGTCCTTCATGACATTCACTACAGTGATAGGTTTGTTCTTCAGTGACATATTGGCACAGCTTCAGCATGTGGCATAGTGCTGAGCATATGAATCAGTTGAGCATAGGCATACATTCAGCAGCCGGCTCAAGTTTGACTCAGCCTTCCATCCTTCCGAGGTCGGTAAAATGAGTACCCAGCTTGCTGGGGGGTAAACAGTAATGACTGGGGAAGGCACTGGCAAACCACCCCGTATTGCAGGGGTAGTCAAACTGCGGCCCTCCAGATGTCCATGGACTACAATTCCCAGGAGCCCCCTGCCAGCATTTGCTGGCAGGGGGCTCCTGGGAATTGTAGTCCATGGACATCTGGAGGGCCGCAGTTTGACTACCCCTGCCGTATTGAGTCTGCCATGAAAACGCTAGAGGGCGTCACCCCAAGGGTCAGACATGACCTGGTGCTTGCACAGGGGATACCTTTACCTTTACCTATACATCTGATATAAAACTTGCGTTGGCACAGCATATAGCACTCATTTTTCTAACTCATGTCCTTGTGTTTCAGGGGTTGGCAGCTACAAGCCGGTGAATGGTGAGCACATTGCGGCTATCTTTAGCCGATACTGAGTGGCCAGCTTTCTGAGGCAGACAACTAAGGCTTAAAACCACATTGCCTCAGGATAGCCTCCCCCCCCTCAAGCTAACCATCAACAGATGTTGCCACTCAGACATACAACACTCAACCTTATTGCATGTTTTATCACAACTACAGTGCTGTCAAGTTGAGAATAAAGTGTAGTTGGACCGCAATTAATCATTTACATTATTTTTCAGATTGTTTAATTCAGTGACAACTTCAGACACTTATCACCTTGAGAGTCATCAAACTGTAACAGTCAGAATCAGAGTCAGTAATATTTATTTCTTTTAGTGGCTTATATTCTATCCAATAGTATATAGGTACTAGTAAATCTTGAAGAAGACTGCAAAGTTTCCTAAGGGGAAATTCCCAAGTGGGATTTTGTTGTTTTTATTTCTTTCACTATAAATATTGATATTCTATGAATGGTTCAAGACAGCTTGCAAAGGAATAGCTGGCAGTATCCATATCTATAACGACAATAAAAAAATAACTAAAGAATTTGGTAGCAGAACCATGCTACTTAATACTCTTTTGAAAATTCATAAGACCCCATTCTTATACCACACACTTCCATTCTCCAGTTAGCAACCCAAAGCCATACTTCAAAACTCTACAAACGCCACTGCTCTACACTTCTTTTGAACCATCAGCAATGATGATGCCCTCCTTACTTTCTGTTGGAGCATTCCAGACCATTGGTACTGTGACCAAGAAGGCACAGGTAAGGACAGAGGAGAAGCCTATCCTGGCTCTTAGGGCTGGGTTCACACAGAGGGGGAGAAATAGAGAGAGAGATGGTCCTTCTGATATGTGGCCCCAGATCATAAAAGCATTGTAGATAGGAACCAGTCCATTTAATTAACTAATTATATTTATATACCGCTGTCCCCTGAGACTCAGGGCGGTTTACATGAAACACTATAACAGAACAATATAGAGAAACTTGAGCTTGGAAGCAAACAGGCGTCTAGTGAACTTCCTTCAAACCAGGTGTGATATATACTCACTAGCAAATCCCAGACCACAGGCAGCAGTTTTACAAAAATTAAAATTCTGAACAAGTTGAGGTTTCTGTGTTGCTTAAAGTACAACTCCACACAGTGTCACAGTTTCCCAACCATGTTACAGAAGAGTTTAGAAAAAAATAGTTTAAAATGTATTAAATTCCTTTCCATTCAGAATTATATCACTAAATAAAACTCCAGTACAAAATAAATGCATCATAATACAGTAGCAGCAGCTATCTAAGGACAAAACAATTAAAAACAAAGCTCTCTCCAGCAGCCAAGTTTCATTTGAACTGAATACTGTGTTTGGATCAATTTTGTTTTAAAGTGAGTAACAGCAGCTTATTGATGCCTCTGCATTCCAATCTGCAGAGCAATCTCTGCCAGCAGCATCTGGATTAGTTTCCATTGAGTTAGTTTCCATGAACAAAGGGGACTCTGAGACACTAAAGGTACAGGGCCAAATACTACCATTCAACACAAGTTTAGAAATTATTTTTAGACCTCAGCTGAGAAAATGACACAAATTCATCATCCTCTGACTCTGCCATACTATCAGTCAGATAGAATCTGTACACCGCCCGTGGCGCCGTGGGCGCCACGGACTAAATAAAAGAGTAAGGCGTTCTGAGGCGGGATGTGTCTGGGATGAGAAAGGGTACGGATTGGACCCTTCCTCATGACGGACAATCAGAGGGACCAATCGGCAGGCGCTTCGCGCCTGCCCATTGGTCCCTCTGATTCCCAGCCCCAGCAACTGCGAGCTGCGCACAGCGCAGCTTGCAGTTGCTCCCGGCCTGATGCGGTGAGAGGCGCTTTGCGCCTCTCGCCGCATCAGGCCGCCACCCGAGGGAACCCCCGGCAGTCGCGCAGAGCGCAGCTGCCAGTGGCTCCCAGGCCGCCACCTCTGACAGCCGCCGCAAGCCTCGACGAAGCCACCGACAGCAAAAAAACATGGCCGCTGGCCACAAGACACCACCAAGGAGCCGCCCGCCATCGCTGCAGCCCTCTTACGGGTAAACCACCTTTCCTCACCCTACCCTCGCCAGTCCCTCACTCTGCCACCGCCTGCTAGCGCCCATTGTATTTGGTATACAATGGGCTTTTTTACTAGTTATGGAATAATAGAGTTGGAAGGGTTCTCTAGTCCAACCCCCTGCACTATGCAGGACACTCACAACCCTATTGCTCATCCACTGTAACCTGCCACGCCTCTGCCTTCACAGAATCAGCCTGTCCATCAGATGGCTATCCAGATGGCTAAACCACTCTGTCAGGAACTTCTTCCAGATGTTTAGATGGAATTTCTTTTGAATTAATTTCATCCCACTAGTTCTGGTCATTCCTCCAGGCTAAGAGAGAACAACTCTGCTCCATTTTCTACATGGCAGCCTTTTAAATACTTGAAGATGGTTATCAGATCCCCACTCAGTTGTCTCCTCTCCAGGCTAAACAGACAAAGCTCCCCCAACCTTTCCTCATACGTCTTGGTCTCCAAACCCCTCACCATCAATTCTACTATCCAAGCCTTCTGTAAAAAGATGCCTTCCCTTTAGTTGTGGATACTCCATACTGTTAATTTAGCCTGTGGCAATTGATCAAATTGATAGTATTGTGATTTAATGCACCATAGTCTAAGCTGCGGAAATTTCAGGAGGAATGGGATCCACTCCAGTATAAGTTAGGCCCTAATGTGGCACCAGACAAGAAGTTCCAAAAGAACCTCAGATGTGTGTAAAGAAATGCAATTTTTTGTTTTGGAGGTTTGAAAGTAACAAAATTTTACTCTGAATTTTAAAAGTCTCCCCTGAAAATCCAAAATCAGAATCCCAGATGAAGCAAAAAATGAGAGAGAGATCAGAGCAACAGGGCTGCAATACAGATCTCCATCCCAACAAAGCTGGCAGGAATCTTTAATGTTTTCAAACTTGTCTATTTATAATTCACACATTTCCATTGGTTCATGCATCATCATTAAATAAATTTAATACTGCTTGACTGGCCAAGTTCTAAGGACGTTTGTTCTGGCCCAGCCTAGTGCCAGGGGTACCTTTTTTGGAAGAGGATATTGTTGCAGCATGGTTGAGTTTGCTATCAGAGCCACCTCCTTTGAGAGTGCCCCCACGTGCTGATTCTTAAGCCTGCAACATTTCATACTTGAAGGCTCCGTTGGGGCCCCCTCTTCAAACGGCAATGGGCTCCCTTTCTTCTCCTGTCTCACGTATGGAATTCAGGCAACAGAGCGACTTTCTCACTTGCAGGCAATGGCGGTCCCAGTTCTCCCAAGGTCTGTAAAACATTGGTGGCAACTTTGGTCAAGTTATGGGTTGCTAAAGCTTATCGAAAGGATTTTAGCAAGCCTATTTCCTATGGTCCCACACGGCTAACCATCGTGGGTGTAATGTCCACACTTAGGAAGAAACAGGCCTATATCATGGAGATCTCGAGAAGTCCTAGCCACGGTAACAAGCGTGAACCTCCAGGTTCAGAAGCCGTTTGCCAAACGGCGCGGGGAGCGGACGGGAGCGGAGAGCTGTTGCCGTCGTGCGGGACTAATAGCTCTTCCAGGAGCTCTTGGAGAAAGCGGGATCTTGCCCGGTGGCTCTGCGATCCGCCCAGGCGGCGCGCTCCTTCCCCGACCTGGACTCGGGGCGCTTTCAGGGCCGGGACTGTTTCGTCCCCGTTTCCGCGCGCGCCCTCGCTCGCGCGCTCTCTCTCTCTCGCTGGGAGTGTTGCAGTCAGAGCCGAATTAGGGGGAGCGCAGTCCCGTCTTGATTTCCGTTTCCGCTGGCTTCTTTCCCTCTTGCGAGGGTTTCTTTTCGACGAGCTTCGTTCCGGCTTTAAGGCGCTCGCCTGCCGGTTTCTGACCTCCCGTTATGATTTGGGGACAGCTCAAACCCCCCAGATTCCGTGTCTCCAGGAAGCCAGTAGGTGAGGGTCCGTTCCGCCTTGCCAAACGAGGCGTTGCAGGTCATGAGCAGAAGCTCGCCGTTCCCAATAGAAGTAGCAACAGCAGCCGCCGCCGGCGGGGGTGCGAACTGGTTCGGGAGTAAGGCGGTGGAGGTGGGAGGCGGATCAGCCTTTCCCTCTTTGCTGTGAAACTCTCCAAAGGAGGAAGGTCCTGACCTCAACCAGGGCCAGAGCCTTCTCTGTCCTAGTCTCCACCTGGCGCAACGAGCTCCCCGAAGAGATCAGGGCCCTTCCTGAATTTCCACAATTCTGGGCCTGTTAAAGGGAGCTCCTCCACCAGGCATTTGGTTGGGACTGGTTGACGACGCCCCGCCCCCATGACCTGAGCCCAACTGACCTCTCTACAGGTTCATGTTAAAAATTGTTGCTATAATCTGTTCAATTTTGGAACCACTGTTATGATTACCGTTACTATGATTCTGATGGAAACCACAACATTTTATGTAAATGCCCCAGGAACGGAGCACAATCACTTTTTGTTTGTTGGTCTTGTCATCTGAATAAAGTGATTTGATCTGCTGGGGAATGTGGCTGGGTATATTCTGCTTGCATATGAGTTCTTGATTTATTTACAAAGTATGATATTTTCCAAGAGAGATCCTTTCATTCCATTAAGGCAAATGACTGATTTTCATCCCTTTATTTTGGTTTCCTGGCACTACCAGTACTGTGATTTTAACAGAGTTTTATTAGCATTTTAGAGGTAGAATGTTTGATTGATATTCTTATAAATTTCTGCTTAGCACTAACTTTAGATGCTCTTTGTTTCTTTCAGGCCCCAGGAAAAATTTTAAGTCTCTCCTGGAGAAGTATGCGCTTCCCCTGGATTATAGTGGTATGTTGTTGGATAAGGGAGATTACTTTCAAAGCTTGAAATGGGTTTGTGTTCCTCTCTTTAATTGGTATCAGGATGAGGTTGGTAAGCAAAAATGGTATTAACTCAAAATAGTTCTACAGACAATGCAAAAATAAATCAGGTAAATCAGGAATTAACTATTATCTTAAAATTTCATGAAGGGACAGATGAGGTAGAGTGGTTTCCACAAGACACATTTACTGTTGAATCAAACAAAGCTAATTATGTTGAGCCTATTTTTCCCTTCCCCCTTCTCAATAAAGCCCTTGTGCATAGAGATGTAGCCTTCTACTAAACCAGGCTTTCTCAACCAGGATTTTGTGGGAGTTAATTGTGTGTGTGTGTGTTTGTTTGTTAAACATTTATGGAGTGATATGACTATATATGGTCATGTCAACCTGCTTTCCCCTCCCAAAATGGCCAATGATAGGCCTGGAGCGGATGGGAAGGGGAGGAGCCCAGGTAGACTATGCTTCCCAACCATATTCTGCATGATTGTGCTACTTCTTGGATTTCTTGAAACCTGAAGACTTGTTTCAGGGATATCTCAATGGGGAAAAACATTGAAAAAGACTGTACTAAACAAAGGACCATAGGCGAATGAAATCCCCATAGCTGGATTTCTTGACCTAGCGCAAAGACTGTGAACTTTCTGACACAAGAGTTCTGCTTCAGAATTACACATAATACTAAAAAGAGGAGACCATTCTGCAAGTTTTGATCACAATGTGACCTGTTCGGAGGAAGTCGGAGACTGGCTGAAGGTTTTTATTCTTTAAACATGTGATGCGAACTATCAAATCTGAAAGCCTTATTCATTTGATCTGGCTAGGTATATGCAGACATTGCTCTATGGAGGGTAACTGGTATTAGAGATATGCAGCTTTTGCATTGAGCCTTACTGAGTTGTTATTCTTTTTATTTGTTTGTTTGTTGGATTTTTATCCCACCGCTTCCAGACAAGCTGGCTCATGGCAGTTCACAACATAATAAAAACATAAAACCCCATAAAAATAACAATATAGAACAAATAAGAACAACACAGATGGCAATCACAGCAATCTCTAATTAGGCCCTTATTCTTCAAATCATCTATTCCCAGCTATGACAACCAGATGTAAATCTGGGGGTGATGGTAGGCCCCCTCTTGGGGGGTCCAGATTGTACAAGGATAGGAAAGGAGCCGGTATTCAGCCCAGCCTTAACCAAAAGGCTGGTGGAAGAGCTCTGTCTTTCAGGCCCTGCGGAAGCCAGAGAGCTCTGACAGGGCTCTCAGCTCTTCAGGGAGCTCATTCCACCAGGTAGGGGGCATGACCAAAAAGGTCCTGGCTCTGTTTGAGGCCAGGTGTGCTTCCCAGGGCCTGGGATCCTCAACAAATCATACAGAGTGAAGGTCCCTGCGGGGGGGGGGGGGCAGCATAAGGAGATAAGTGGTCGGGCAGATAGGTAAGACCAAGACTGCGTATAGACTTAAAGTACCCTGAACTTGATTCGGAAGCAGACTGGTAACCAGTGCAGCTGCCTCAGCTAGGCATGGGCCCTCTAAGATGACCCAGTGAGGACCCGTGCTGCTGCATTTTGTACCAGCTGAAATTTCCGATACAAGGGTAGGCCCACGTAGGGAAAGTTACAGAAGTCTAATCTGGAAGTGACCGCAGCATGTAAGTTACATGAAATGTGCTAAACATGCTGCCCACTATAGTAAATGGAACATTTGCTGGTGATGCTATGCTATAGTGTTGTATGAATATACAGTCATGTCAGAAGAGATGCAAGGATGGCCAGCTGTCTTTGGTAGCAAATGCATTAATATACATGGCTTTTTAAAAGGAATTTTTTGAACATTTTTGCCAAAGCAAGATCACCCCATATCAGTATACTGGTGATCTTACCAGGTCTAGATTTGAGTTTTCTCCATCCCTGACCCTGATTTGCCCATATCATGAGAAAATACAATTTGACACCTGGAGAGAAATGTCAGAAAACTTGGAGCAGCATTCCACATTGTTATTTTTGCTACTGTACTTGTATTTAATACAAACAGTATTTAGCTACTATCTGAGCTACATTTTCACTAGAAAGAGATAAAACAATCTCAGAATGCCGTTTTAACATAAGTAATAGCTCAAATGAATCCCAGGGACCAAAGAGAAGAGGAATCCCTACTGTTGCTGCAGTCCTCAACTAGCCTATGTAAAAATCCTGTGGGATTTACTTCCAGATGAGGATCAGGATACACATTACCTTAACAAGGTACCCCAATCTCCATGATCCTAGTTTTACCAATGTCAGTCTCTTGAAGAAAGGAGTGAGTATGAACTCTGGTCTGGTCACAGCAAGGCTAGATTATGGTAATGCATTGTATGCTGTGCTACCTTTGAAAACCACTCAGAAATTTCAGGTAGTTCAAAGTGCAGTAATGAGGTTATTGATGGGAGTTTACCATGAACATCTTACACTAGTGGTACAAAAGGTACACTGGCTTCCAGTTCGTTTTTATGTACAATTAGTTCAGGTCTATAAAGTTTATATGGCTTGTGCCTAGATGCCAGAAAAACCACTTTCTCTCGAATGAACTTATGCATATACATAGCATATATATAGGTTGAATATATATATAGGGTGAATGTGCAATTTCTTGTTTTCTTCTAGGCATTAAAATTCCTGAAAAACCCAAACTAAAGTTTGTAGAGAGAGCTCCAAATTTACCCATAGTCAGGCGTGAGCCCAAGAATTTAAGAGATATCCGTGGTTTCTCTACAGAAGCAACAGAATTCACTGAAGGACAGTACGGGATTCTGGTGAGTGTGACATTGAGTCTTCCTGTCGTGACTTCTTCTGTATTTGGGGAAAGGGGAGTGAATCTCTACCTTGGGCTGCTTTCAGAGCTCTTGAGCACAATATCTTTGCCTGTCCCTGAACTGCATGCCTCATGTTGTTTTTCTTCCTTGCCCACAGGCTATGGGTGGTGGCTACCTCCGCTGGGGTCACTTTGAAATGATACGCTTGACTATCAACCGTAATCTCAATCCCAGGAAGATGTTTGCTGTTTGGAGGGTGCCTGCGCCTTACAAGCCCATCACTCGCAAAGGCCTGGGACAGCGGATGGGTGGTGGTAAAGGTGCAATTGACCATTATGTGACAGCGGTGAAGGCAGGCCGTCTCATAGTAGAAGTGGGTGGGTATGTTCAATTTGGTGAGGTAGAGCACTTCTTAACCCAAGTAGCCCAGAAGCTACCTTTCCCAGCCATAGCAGTCAGCCGAGAGTCCTTACAGGAGATGCGGGACAAGGAAGAAGAGAGGAGGCAAAACAACCAGAATCCTTGGACTTTTGAACGCATCATCACATCCAACATGCTAGGGATGAGGAAATACCTGAGCCCCTATGACTTGAAATTAAAGGGCCGCTATTGGGGAAAGTTCTTTTTACCAGACCGAATATAAGAAGCTTGAAATGCTTGGTGGGGCTTTTGACTGTGATACCAACAGATGGGCTGCTGTATAGCCTTAATCAAAGGAAACCAAAAGTTCTTTATGGATTAAACAACGGGCTTCCTTGAAAAGCAAATGACTGTACAAATAAAGAAAATATTTTGGGTTATGCTAATAGGTTTTGGATGAATAAATCTGTCCTAGTGTGGATGCCTGTTTAGTTATTTTATGCAAG
This sequence comes from Paroedura picta, assembly GCF_049243985.1. Lineage (NCBI taxonomy): Eukaryota > Metazoa > Chordata > Lepidosauria > Squamata > Gekkonidae > Paroedura > Paroedura picta. The sequence continues at coordinate 78,269,401 of NC_135370.1, read as the reverse complement.
ATCACAATGTGTGCAGAATTTTTGACTACTTAAGAGGAATGAGAGTTGAGATGGGATATTCAGGCATGGGGTTTAGGTGCTTGTTGTAAAAATAGGCCTCACTAGTTCTTTGTGAGTTGTTGCTCTTTTTAGAAGTGTCAGAGGGATAATATATAGCCTCTACCTGACAGCCCAACTGCTTGCCCATTGACTAAACAGCAGTAGGCTACCAATTACAAGACACTAAAGAGGGTGGTTCACAGTTGGACAGTTTTATCTTTCTGGAAGGTTCTTATAAACTTAAAAAACAGCTCATTCCCCCCCCCCTAAATTGAAGCAGGAAGAAGGCCTGAGGGGGGGAAATCTAAGGTAAATTGTTAACAGTTTATTTCATGTACTCTGTCACAATCATCACACCAGGTCAGTGAAAAAAAAAACGTTTTTATTCAGGAGTCTACTTTGTTAACCACCCCTGGGTTTTGTACAGCATCAAGTGATGGTATATAAGCCAGGGTTGAGAGAAGCTTTGATTAAGCACCTTTCCTTTGAATCTTCACAAAGAAGAATGAAAGATTGTGCAGTTGTGAAGGTCTTGCTTTATTTACTTAGTAGCCAGTCCACAACATGAAAGGGAAAACCAGAGGGTCTTTCCCAGCTTCCAAGGGACCCCATAAAATATTGCCCAGGGGAAAGGAATGAATGTTCCAGCCACTCCCTTATCAGGAAGTGACTAAAAGAAGAAAACCACAACATCATTCATAAATATATTTTAAAGGTATATAAAGTGACAAACATTTTTCTAGCACATGAGAAATATATTCAGGAAGTGCAATACATACCTATGTACAAGTTATACATCTTAATGCAACTGGTGTTCAGTTACCTATTAGTTTTTTTACCTAGGGGTATCTGTATTATGACTCCACCTATAGATGCCTGCAGTTTGAGCCTCATGAATGTTGACTCTCATACAGAAGAAGGAACCGCCTATGGGCATATAGCTATGGGTATAGTGTCACAAGCATGACAGGATCTTGCATGTATGGAGCTGGAATAGCTTTAATTAAGAGGCTCAAGTCTACATCTTCAGGACATCTGGGTGGGACTACAGTAAAATGCAGTTTTCTTTCAACATAGTCTGAGCATAGAAAATGTACAGCTGGGAAAATGTCTCCAAGTCATAGGCAACCAGGTACCTGAGGTTTTCCATCCCTATCTTAAGAGTAATTTATACAGGCCATAAAGCAAATGGTAAATACAAGTGGGTAGCCATGTTAGTCTGAAGCAGCAAAACAAATTTAGAGTCCAGTGACACTTTTTACCATTCAAATGGTAAATCATCCACTAAATACATGAGCGCTTTAAGGGTAATCCATTGGGCAGAAGGCTCCAGCATAAACAGATTGGGTGTTCCAATAAGAATTGTGAGACACAGTCAAAAAAATGGGGGAAAAAAACAGCTTGATTGGAGCAAGAAATGCCGAATGTGTCCCCCTTTTGAGGTAACCGCTTTCACGCATTCTCATCTCATTGAACTCCATACTTGTGTTCTAATTTTGAGTCCCTGGTTCTGGCTCCTCCTGCCCCATTTTCATGTCTGGTTAAAACATTTTGAAGGGTTAATGATTGGCTGCAACCTCTCCATGAAGAGGAAGTGGATTGTAGGGCCCAGAGAAAGTGAAAGAAGAGAAGCCATCTCACACAACCACCCTGGAGAAAAGAAAAGGCATGGAATTTAGCAGGCAAACAGATGCAGAGCTGCTGGTACTCTAGCACAATTTGAACTAGTAGTACTCTAGTGCAACTAGGACTATGGAACCTTGAATGACACAGGTCATGCATTCTTCCAAGAGTTAAACAGGATGCTTTCAATCCACACACACCATTTAAATCAGTTTTTACATGCAGATGGCTATGGGTTTTTTGTCTTCCGCAAACTCAACTAGTTTGCACAGAGAGGTGACACTGCTTCTCCTTCTCTTCCAAATCAGGCATACGTTTTGTATTATCTGATAAGGCATTCCAGAACACCATGTCTGGAGTCTCCTAGGCTAGTTGGAAAAGCAAGACCAAAAGGAGAGACATAACACAGCATACAACATCAGCCCTTAGTGTAAATGACTGCCAAGAGGTGACATAGAAACGAATACATATGGATGGTGCTCATACACCTCCATGTCACTTACCTGAGGCAAGCAGTGAGGGAATAGGGCCTGGGTGCTCAGGCAACAAAACCTGCAATAGTGGAGGCCAGGATGATGACGAGAATGATACAGCATATCATGATCATAATCTTCTTCTGCTCAGCAAGAGGAAAAATTAATAATAGTATACTCAGACAGATGTAATCAGATCAGAATGGCAAAGAGGGGAAACCTTTGTAAGCTGTAGGAGTAAAGGTATGGACCAGAAGACAGGAAAGTTCAGGAAAAGTGGGGGAGTTAAAGGGCTACGAGGGCTATTCTTTCACAGGTTTAGGTGGTGCTGCAGGTGTTAATGCAGTTGTCTCCCTAGGTCTCCACTTTTGAACCATGCAGAAGCACCTCTTCCATTTTAAGTCCACCACTAAACTGGTCTAGGAGGAAGAAATGTGCAGGTTCTAAAACTAGAAGAACACCACCATTACTGTGAATTTCCCTAAAGAACTTGGTATGAACATTACGGGCAAGCAGAACTAAAAAAGGCTTCTACTTGGCCCTAGAGCCAACTCCTCAAATGTGTGTGTGCCTAACAGCAATCCCTCCACCCCTGCATTACAAAGCCAAATGCATACCACCCTCACAATGCAAAGGCTTGTGGACTGGATCCAAGCTAAACTGACAATTTCCTGTTCTCACTGCAGACAATCTCTACACACACACACACACAATGTCATTTCTCAGGATCCCCCATCCCATTTCATGGAGTGCAGGGGGAGCAGAGAAGGAGGAAAATTCAGCTCCACTACTAAAAATACAGTCTGGATCCAACCCTGTATGTCCTGAAATTTATTCACTTACAGCTAGTAATGTTGAAATAAATTTATTTTTAAATTATAAAATACACACTTTTCATTAAAAAAAAAAGTTTATAGAAGTTCAAATTCATAGGATGCTGCTGTCCATAGGCAGCACAGTATTTTGAAATTCCATGTTCCTTCTTGGCATTTTTCTAAAGCGCACCCCCCCCCAACCACCACCACTACCAATACTGTGAGATCTCATCTCGTTGATCACACAATAGTGCTGCCACCTCCCTATTAAGACATCAAGACCAAGAGAAAAGGAAGGCTGGAGAAACTCCCCTCTCTTAGCTCCGTCTGTATTCATGGCTAGAAGTGCATTGGCCAGGAGTGTTCTATTCTACTGTATGTGTGTGGGGGCGGGGGGGGGGATATCACAAGATCCATCATGAAAAGTATCACAAATTAACCTGCTGGGTAAATGTGACAGCTGCTGCTAGGGCAGAAGATAGATTTTGCTGATCGTCATGAGCAGGGTATCTCCAGGAGACAAATTCTGAATTCGAATCTCCCACAGGACTGACAAATAAGCTTTACAGTTTGGGTGCCACTGCCACAAACATGAACAGAAACTGAAGCCCTCTCTCTGCCTTGGGAATCTCATATCCCCCGAAACTTCCACCTTCCCAATCTAAAAAAGGAATAACTCCAAACAATAAAAATACCAATGCTGAAAGAAAGGATAACTGCAATATAGAAGATGCCTCTTCAGGTAAAATCATACTTGAAGAAAGTCAACAAGAAACAAAGAAATGATATCTCCACTGTGGGTAGCAGTAATTTGCACCGGCCCATGCAGGGAAGGAACGGGGCTTAACTTCTCAACCATGACTACATTGTTATTTGAAACCAGCTCCCCCACTCTGTTAATGTTCCAAAGGAAATGAAGACATTACTTGCAAATATGCAATCCCATTTCTGTGACTGACACCTGCAGAAGCCTAACACAAGCATGGCTGTGTGGGCACAGGCCTGATGAACATAAATATAGCAGGGTGTGCTTTTTTGCACAAAGCAACATAAAAGCCATATATGGCAACCCCTGGAGAGGAATTTTATCATGAAAGATCAAAGTCTAAAACTATATTCTTAGAAGATAAAACTAAGTAGCTAATCAGATATTTCTGTCTGTAGCTAGCCTGTGAACTAAGTAAGCTATTTACTGATCAATGATTTGCGCAAAGGGATAAAATGTGGCTGTTGGTAGAAACCCTTGATAGGAAATACTGTACTACAAAGCCAAGCGGGCAGTTTGTTTCTTCACATTCTCCAGCCGAAAAAAATAGACAGATGGTGGGAAACCAAACATAAATGACACCTATAGTGCCACCCAGGCATTCACACACACATGGGAATGATTTGCACCCCATTCAGAGACATGACTAAATTCCAAACCATAATGAACTAGTCTGCCCCCAAGGACAGCTTTGTTCCCATACAAGCAACAATTACTGATTCTGTAAAGCACAGATGCTCATTTATCTGATCTGAGGAGAAACAATACTTTTAGCTCAGATCTAGAAAATCAGCAAGTTACCCATTGGCAACACATTCTCATGGCTACATTACAAAGGCGGTATACAATTCCTAGCCTGATTTGAGAACATGACTTGAAGACCCTGATGCTTTCATGCCTGGAGTTATTCTGGGCCAGCTTCTTAACCTAACCTGTATCTCCTCGTGACAGCTTTGATGCAAAGCTCTACAAATATCATAGTTTGCACTACTTCTTGTACTTGGCTACTCTTTGGTATTGGTAGGGCAGGGTGTGTTGTGCCTCTGGCAGGCTTTTGAACTCGGTAAGTATTGCAAGATTTGGGCCATCATTCAAAAGGCAGTAGAAAGCCCGTCTCAGTGTACATGGGAGTGGTATTTAGCAAGTATGTGGCAGGCGCCAGTTTCATCCTTAGCCTCTAATATTGGCAAATTTTAAAAGGTAATAATCTCTGGTATACTCAGTAAAGATGCTAGACCTGCTAAAAGTGTTGAATCCGAAGCTAGAACAAAAGTTGACGAGGTAGGCAATAGAAGCTCCAAACAAAGGTCTGTTTCTTTGTAACTGGAAAAAATTCTGGAACGATGGAAGCTTAAAAAACAGGAAATGACATCAGGAAGAACTTGAACTGGAGGCAGCAGGTGTATCTTGAAGGGATGGGCTAGGAAGTATAACTGGAAGGGATGAGCAAGGAGCAGATTTTATGAGAGGTTCCCTCCAGAATGTCACAATATCTCATTAGTTTTTGTTTGCATATATTATATAGAATCTTCTGGTTGTGGAGCTTCAATCAAGGAGTGAACTAGAGCAAATAGTGCTGGTGCATGAAGATCCTTCCTGCAAGTAACAATTCATACTAAATCCAAGGAGACAAGGCTGTAGGGTAGGGAAGGGAAGGTCACAGCACGGTGATGCAGATCAGGAGGGAAGGTCTTGCTACCAGCCAGGAAATGTTCAGGAGTATCTACAGGAAGGAAGAGAACCAAGTAGGAAAAATTAATTCTCATCTTGGAATGAGCAGCCAGTTCTTCTTTGTCATGGGAATGCCTTAAATAGAGACAGAACAGGACAGCATCACTTCTCTTTCTCCTCCATGTCTCCCATTAGTTCAACCACCATGGCCAGTTCAATGGAAGGGAATAGAGAAAGTGGTCATGGAATAGTAGATGTTTAATCTGAGTGGAGAAGAAGAGTTGGTTTTTATTTCCCCCTACTTTTCTCTAACTCAAGGAGTCTCAAAGTGATTTAGAATCACCTTTCCTTTCTCTCCCCACAATACCTTGTAAGGGCAGGTGAGGCTGAAAGAGTTTTGAAAGAACTGTGACAGGCCCAAGGTCACCCAGCAGGCTTCATGTGGAGAAGGAATGAGGAATCAAACCTGTTTCTCCATGCTCTAGACCAGTGGTCCCCAACCCGCGGGCCGCGGCCCAGTGCCGGGCCGCGAAGGCCATGGGCCGTGGCTCCCTCTCCCCACCCCACCCCCCGCAGTAAAAAACTTCCCAGGCCGCAAGCTTGCAACCCGGGAAGCTTCTTACTGCGGGATGGGGGGGAGAGGGAATCAGGGCTGCGCCCGCGCATGCACCATGTGCCATGCGCGCCTGAAATCGTGCATGCGCGGCACTTTTGTGCATGCGCGAATGCGCAAAAGCGCAGCACATGCGCAATTTCAACTGCGCATGGTGCACACATGCGCAATGCGCAACCGCACATGTGCGGCATGCGCGGGCGGGCAGTTGCCCTGCCGGTCCCCAGCCTCAAAAAGGTTGGGGACCACTGCTCTAGACCAGTGGTCCCCAACCTTTTTATCACCAGGGACCGGTCAACGCTTGACAATTTTACTGAGGCCCGGGGGGGGTAGTCTTTTGCCGAGGGACGTCGCCGCTGCTTGAGCCCCTGCTCCACTTGCTTTCCCGCTGGCGCCCCTGACTTCCCGCTGCCTGCTGGGGGGCGCTGCCAGCAGCAGCTGCGCAGTGCCACGCCGAGGAAGAACCCAAGCCATGGCGGCCGCTGGAGAGCACCATAAGTGAGCTAGCGGCAGAGTGGCAGGGCAGCCCCCGAGGCATCAGCTGGGGAGGAGGATGAGCCACAGCCCGGTACCGACTGATTCACGGACCGGTACCAGTCCCCGGACCAGGGGTTGGGTACCACTGCACTATTCTGACCCCAAGTAAGATAATTAGTGAGGTAATTAAAGCAGGATGCTAAAGCAGGAGGGGTATATGAGCCTCAAAGGAAGCAGAACAAAAATCCACTTCTGGCAAAGACTGCTGTTAAAACTTCAGTCATCCCTTCAGTGACTTCTAGCCAAGGTTGCTGGAAAAAATGTAGGAATCAAATGCAGCTCTAGTAAGCCTCTATCTCGCTGATCCAATGCTCTCCCTTACATCCCATCCCTAATTGTAAGAAATTGCTCAGAATCAAAAACTCAAGAAGCAGCATGCAAAGTTCAAATGTACTAGTGCATTGTAGATTGTATAAGCTGAAGCCACAATGCAAGCATTCCTACACCAAGTTGTTCTCATCTGAAGAAGCTGGATTTCTTACAATATTGCTAGTATTCATGGTTGATGAAAAAGCTTTCAGAATGTCAAATCCCATCCCCAATTATAAGAAATTGGTCAAAATCAAAAACTCAAGAAGCAACATGCAAAGTTAAAATGTACCAGTGCATTTTAGAGTGCGTAAGCTGAATCCCCAGTGCAAGCATGCCTACGCCCAAGTCGTTCTCATCTGAAGAAGCTGGATTTCTTACAATATTGCTAGTATTCATGGTTGATGAAAAAGTTTTCACAATGTTAGTACTCGGACTGGTATTGGCTTAAACCTCCAGAACCAAAAATAAACTGCATGAACCAGATTTTTCAAAAAAAGCCCCACATTTTTGCAGAACCACCAAATAAAATATGTCAAGTCAAATGAACAAAGGAGCAATGATATGAAGCAGATAATCAAGGCATTATTTTTCACAGAAGTCTCCATATGTGGGACCCATTTTAACCATACATAGGCAGAAGCAGAAGCCCCAGTTAGCTGCAAAAGCATGAGACAGACTGCCAAATGACAAAGTCATGTGACATAAAAAAGGAGAAGCCAGGGCCTTTGAACATGCCTGTGCTAAAAAGGGAATCCTTTCCACCACTGAGTTTCCTCACTTTACCATCAGCTTGCATGAAAAGAGGCATGATACATGGCACTCTCCATATGCATGCTAGCAGCCACTATTTCCATAAAGCAACAGTGGCAATTGTGTTGCGGGCTGTGACCTATCTGAAGATCCTGATCTGCAGGCTGAACATCACTGCCCTAGGTCACAGTATCTGGGAGACTCAGGGCAAAATATTATCTGCTTCTGTTCTAACCCACACATTGCTGGGAAAGCACCGGTGGGCAAACACAAGTGAATTGCTCATTCTCTCTTTAAAAACAAATTCAGTGTAAAGTGAACTTGGGCACTGAGGTCAGGCAAGTCAATCATAGTCCCAACGGTTAGTATGACAGTATTCAACAGTGGTCAGAGATATGAAGAACTCTTTCAAGAGACAGAAGTGGCAGAAGAGGCTATCGAAACAGTGTGAGAGACCAAGTATCCCTCTGCTCCCCCAAGCTACTTACGGTTCAGAGCCAGCAGCCTGGTGGGCTACTTTGGATTCAGCCCTACAGCAAGTCCAATAATCAAAGCTACAATTCCCAGCAAGACAATCACTACCACAATGATAATTATTGTTTTCTAGAAAAGGTAAAAAAAGAAGAGAAAAAATCTGCTATAAGTAATAACATAAGAAATTAGGAAAATGGAGTCTGCACACTTGTGGAGCTTGATTCGCAGTCCAGTTAAGGCCAATTCACATTAGTGTGTTTGCCATGTGATGAACTGAAATGTCAAGCATGAGAGCTAGAGCAGCCCTCAAGGACCGAACACATATTCCCAGACAAACTCAAATACATTTAATGCATGCTTAGTTGTAAGCCATTACATAATGAATACAGAGCAAAAAATGCACATGTGTAAATGATGCTTTGCTGTCATTGGCTAAAGGAGATTGAATACAAACTGACTGTGGTTACAAGATACAAATTAACTAGGTTTGGTGTTCTAAGTTTGTCTTGAATATTGAAAAACAAGGGGCCATTCCGCACTCGTTCAAAATTGCACAATGGTTGCTAATTGAAATCGTTACTAATTTGCTGTTATGCACAACTTCGTTGACAATCTGCAACACTCCTGAAACCGATCCGCAAAAAGCACTTTATTGTAGCACTTTCAGGGAAATCCCAAAAAGTGGATTCACCCTCCGGAAAGTGCTACACTCTTGCAACCAATCTGTAACACTAGCAGGAAAGTTCTGTGCGTTACCATTGCTGCAGTTTCTGCAAAGTCCCTCCCCCTGGCTCTCTCCTCTGATCTTCCGGCGAAGCGATCGCCATTTTTTTTTCTCAGAGCGAGCGGAGATCAACGCACCGGCGAACCTTCGTTTACCCAGCGAGGCTTCCCCGGCTGCAGTCCCTCCCCAGAGCTGTTTTAAGTCACCAAGCACCAAGCACGACACAGCCCCGTTTGCTGGTTTATTTTCCCTTTATTTTTCACTCTATTTTCAGCCGAAAATCGCACCCGTGGGGGGGGGGTATTTTTTTTTCACTCAGGGGGAGCGTGGCAACGATGAAACGGCAGCTCAAACACCACCTGCTAGCTGGATGGGTCTCTCCGTTGCAACGAATCAACGCAGATTCGTTGCAACATGTTTTTTTTTTTAACCTTCCTTAAAGGGAAAGGGGCTTTTCGGGAGCATGATAACGGCCTCCCATTGCTGCTCGTTTGATTGACGGCCAGGGGCGGGACAAAGCTCGGCAATATCGCTTCCTGGCTAGCGATTTTTGCCGAGACCTGAAACCTGTGGGAAACGATAGAAACGCAACTGGATTCCACTACAAAGGCAGGTATGCATAACGATGAATTCCACTATTTAAAATTGCATTTTTTTGTTCCCAAACCAATTTGCTACATAGATCCTGGTGCGGAATGGCCCAAGATCTCCACCTGCCATAAAACAGCAGCTGTTGGGGAGATTTTATCATTAAAAATATGAGTATAATCAAAGTTGCACCATTTCATTATTGACCTCCCCAAATCACAATGATTCAGTTGCCTTTCCTCAAGTTCCTCAAATGAATCACTTTTTAGCATCAAAAGAATTGTAGGGAGTGCAAATATACCTTCCTCACAGGGGGAAGAAACTATATTTGCTGCCCTGAATTCCTTGGAGGAAGGGCAAGGAAAACAGATGGGTACTGGGTGAAGGGTGCTCTCAGCAACTGAATTCCTCAGCTCTCAATGGAGGCAGAGGAGAAGTGGAAGCACTGAAAGGACAACCCATTCCACATTGCCCCTTGTCTTCCAGCAGAGCACCTATGCCTTTAGCACCTACAAAATACAACCAGCTTTCTTGTTGCCATATCCCTTGCCTGGACAAAGTTTTTCCACTTTAATTTCAGCCTGTCACGCAGCTCACAGAGGTGCAAGAGACCACGGAACTGGCAACCCTTGCTCCTCCGTACATTTTGCTATACCAGAACTTGCATGCAAGGTATCAAAATTTAAATGAGGATGAAGCTTGGCACACAAACAGTGACAAAAAAATGAAAGTATAACCCAAAGCAGCACAAGTCATAACCCAGCCTAGCCCACTAAAGGATTTTGATGCTCAAGTTCTTAGAAGACTTTGAAAAGAATTAGGGAACTGTGAAAGAAGAGACCTTCCTGACACAGGCGGAAGAGAGTGGAATCAAGGGTGGTGTCAAGCACAATGAGGAAACAGTATTTCACAGTGCTAGCTAGTCCCACGGTTGCTTGCAGAAATGGAAAAGAGCTTATAATGGGTCACAGAGTGGGTCGGAAAACAGAAAGTGGATGAATAGCTGAGGAACTTGGGAAAGGGCCACATAGGGATCCCAACAGTTGGCAGAATATGGGTTACACAATACAGCTCTAAAAGCACTGGGAGGGGATCTAAAAAAGGAGAAGAGGCAGGTGGGTTCTGAACAGTTAATCTCACCCTTCGTGCTTCACTCTGAAATTTGACAGCCTTTTTGGTGTCAGCAACAGCCCGTTCTACAAAGCCTACCGACTGGTCCATGTTGCTCTCAATGCGGTCAATCATAGCTCCCTTGCAGAAGAAGTGAAGTGGTGGAAGCAAAACAAAGAGGCAGAAGCAGAAAGTGTAAGACAGCTAGGTGGCTGATGGTGCAAAGCTGGTAGTCCACGGGAGAGGCTCACCTTGCGTGCCTTACTCTGATATTTCAAGGCTTTTTTGGTCTCTTCACGAGCTTTCTCTACGTGATCTATGGTGTGCATCATGTTGAGTTCTATATTATCTACAATCTCTCCCTGTGAAAGCAGGAAAAGAAAAACAGGGAGGATGAAAGCATGTTATCTTAGAAAACACCTACTGACGGATAAGGGTTCTAGGAAATCTCTTTAGTTCCCTTCCCCATAGTACCAATATCTTCTCCCAAGCAAGCCACACTTTCATTAAGTTATATAGGACAGTTCTACGCCACCTCTTCATCAGGGTTCATTTCCAACTGCTGTCACCCTCCCTTGAATGGCTTCTTTTCCATAGGTATTTTGTCTCCATAGTCATGTTGTTACAGCACTAATTCACCCATGTACCCTTCCCACACACCCTTTTCAGGTTCTAGAAACAAACACTCACCGTGATTTGACTTGAACACCATCTCCTCGGCATTGCATTGTGAGCAGAAAACAAGAAATGGGGCCTTAGAGTTTGGAACTGAAGCCTAAGTACAACTAAGCAGAGTATTTCTGACCCATAACTGACAGGCATCTCTAAAGGCCTGGTTATGACATAAGGAAAAGATCATCAGTTAAGAACACAGCATGGCTTGTAGCCCAAGAAATCAGGATCAGTCAAGAACTTCACAGGCTACTGACCCACCCTCAGACTGGCAAATCAAAGCTGATCATTTAGTTTGCAATTATCCAGGTTCAGCCAGGCTATTCACCCCTGTTAGTAAACCAGCCCTGGGCCAGGGGAATGATGTTGAAACCACTGATAAACACTTGCCTTTTTTAATTCAGAAGAGTCACACTGTGCCATTGATCACAGAAGAGTAGTTTTGTTCCACCTTGAACCTATTCTTTTAGCCTGCTATTTTTTTCTGCACTTCATAACATGCTCTCTTTTCTCTGCCATTCCACATTTCAACTATACACATATACATGGTTCTTTTATTTCCATTCTCAGTTCCCCTGAATGTAAGAATATTGGAAGAGCCCAGTTGAATTCATACACTGTGGGGAACCTTTGATGCAGGTGGGCCATGCAGCATGACTGGCTGGCTGCATACCAACTAGAGAAGTGGATGCCAACTCCTCAACAGAGGCATCTGAATCCAGGAAAGGAAAGAGACCCATAGGCATTTTCCCTGACCATGTTGGCTGCAGGTGTTCTCACAATGTGGTGGGGAAGAGAGTCACCAAGACCGTTTATGCACTGGAGGTTTCAAGCTGGGCTCCAGACTGGAGTTTTAGTCATGGCAGGTTGCTCCACCTCTTCCTGCACCCACATGGGGGAGCATTTGGCCTGGTGCACCTCATCCACTCCCTATCTGTGCTCCTGATAAGGGGGTGGGGCAGTGAAGTTCCCAGTGCATAAACGGTCCAACGGTGGGAAAAGGCATTTCCCTAAGAGCCAGTAAATATTCAGTAATGTTCTCTGCAGGACCACTCTATGCCCAGGAATGCAACTGCTCTACTATTGCATCATTCAGAGGTGCTATTTATTGTCAAGTGCAGAATTCCAATTCCCAGAAATCTCAGCTTCCATTTTTCTTAGCAAGGAATCAGATTTCTAGTTCTCATGGCTATGAAAATAGGCTTGAAATAGTCTATGAAAAATCTAAAAAGTCAAGATATCTAATAGCTTAGAAGCCCCCAAAGTGTGTTCCTTTCCCATCGCTAGCAGAAGCAGAATAATTTATGAAAAATAAGCAAATATACAGAAGTCACAAATCTAAATTCTAGTGATAACATCCTTTGTCCTTGCCTACCTACCCTTTTTAGCGAGTGGTTTTCCAGCCTCATGCCCCTCAGCACCTGGCCTAAGACAACTAGCATGGCAGGGTAGATGGGATGATGAATGTGGCCTTGCTCAAATCCCTGTCTAGGCAAGTCACGGGGACTCAGATGAAACAGTCAAATCTGTGGCCTCAAACCTGAAAGTATACTTGTTGTCTTCTAATCTGGCAGTATCTTGCAGATTGAAATACTCTCCATTTGTGCATTACCCTTTCAAAGTATCAGCATTGCTTCCTATCAGTTAAACTAAACAGCCCACTGGATTCTTTGGATTGTCACTTTTGCTGTGTGCTCGGGTTCCCCAAGCTGCTTACGCATTCTTGCCCATCTATCATTAGTGAATATCTCTATTACCTGGTTTTCCACCAGCATGGCAATGTCTACAAACATGTCATGAAGCTCCTTGATACTACTTTCAAGCCGCAAAATGTCCTTATGCCGCCCTTCAATCTCACTCAGTGCCTGCTTTGAAATCTGAGAATCCATGATCTAGAAGAAACCAAAAAAATGCTGTAATTTGTAAATTAGTCCACAAAACCATGGCCTTCTAAGTGAATACTGAGAAACTTTCAGCACTGTAGTTGTCATATGCTCCATCCCAGCCTCTACACCTTTCTCTTCCTGCTTTCTACCCAAAATCTGCATATATCTCCAGCCTATGAAACTTGTAAGCCATAGACACATGCCTTGAACTCAGGATCATCTAGTCCCTTCTCCCCTCAAAGTATCAAGCAGCTCTGTTCACTGGCACTCACCCCAGATGTAAATATTGCAGGATTCCCACTCTCTAGCATTTCCTCCAGCTCCTCATCTGTTGTATTCTTCCCAGCTGTATCCGGGGGGGGGGGAACAAAAAGGAATATGAGTGGCATTAGAATGCACAGTTCCACAGGGCCTGCAAAATAAAGCTCTTCCACCAGGCATTTGGTTGAGGTTGACCGAACTGACAACATCTAGTAGGCCCCCCAGAACCCTTCCCCGTGAATTCTGAACTGACCAACCATGGGATAGTTAACAAGTTAATATTGTTCAATGAGTTACTGAACCTATTGGAACCACTATTATTACTGAAACTACTGCTACCACTGTTGTTTATTCAATGCTGTTATTATGTTATGCAGTACTTGTTCTATGTTCTCTCACGTTCTAGGTAAACTGCCCTGAGCTTAGGGCAGTATATAATAAATAAAAATAAAAAATAAGCGAGAAAGTGCCAGCTCAGGAGCTACTGGTGAATGCTGCTTTCTTTCTTACAGTGTGTGATGGTTGCAGGAGAGTGGAGGCTGTTTTGAGTGTTGTTTTTTGCCTGTTCCTTGCCTGGGTGGTGGGGGACTACAGCTAATTGCATTCACTAATGTGCATTAGTTGGCAGTTTTGCCTGGGGTTGACTGCTAGCTCCATCCTCTGCTGGGCGGGCCTTTGTGCTATAAAAAGCTTTTGCTCACCAGAGGCACACACCAAACTACAAAAGCTAACGGACTCTTGGCTTGTGGATCAAGGTGGAATGCTCTGTGGCATGTTTGTATTTTTATCTCAGAGTAACTTTAAATACATATGCACCAAGGGCAAGTTAGTAGTACTCCTGGAGGAGAAGGTACAGAAGCTAGAACGCCTGTCCACACTTTATTCTAAAAAGAAGGGTGAAGAGTTCTTAAAAAGAACTCATGGAGCCCTTTTTGGAGGGCAACTGGGAGAGGAAGGAAAGATATCTCACCAGTTAGAGAACCCAATATAAGAGGACAGCAGATTGAAGAAGGTTACCCAGAGGTGTCGAAAGATAAGGAGATATTCTGCCTATCTGACACTCAGAAATCATTTCCAGGATCTGCCTGTAGATAGTGACTCTGGACCACAGGAACAGCTGAAGTGCAAGAATACTGGAGGCGGGCAAATGTTGTCCCCATCTTCAAGAAGGGGGAAAAGGAGGATATAGGGAACAACCGTCCCATCAGCCTGACGTCTATAGCTTGCAAAATTTTAGAGCAAATCATCAAACAGTTGGTTCTTGAGCAGCTAGATAGTCTTATTGACACGTTGGTAAAGTGCAGTGTGGATGCTGTTACTGTTAGGTGAATCGAGCACTGGTTGACAGATCACACCCAAAGGGTGCTTGTAAATGGTTCATCATCTTTTTGGAGAGGAGTGCCTCAGGGATCTGTCCTGGGCCCTGTGTTATTCAACATATTCATACATGATTTGGATGAAGGAACAGAGAGGGTGCTTATTAAATTTGCGGATGACACTAAACTGGGAGGGGTAGCAAACACAACAGAAGACAGGATGCAGGATGATCTTGAAGCCAGGAAAACTGGGCTAAAATGAATAAAATGAATTTTAATAGTGAAAAATGTAAAGTTCTGCATTTAGGTAGGAAAAATCAAATGTATCACTATAGGATGGGTGAGACTTGTCTTGGCAGTATTACATGTGAATATGATCTGGGGGTCTTAGTAGACCATACACTGAACATGAGTCAGCAGTGTGACTCAGTAGCTAAAAAGGCATGGGATTTTGGGCTGTATTATAAGAAGCATAGGTGATGTTACCACTTTACTCTGCTCCGATTAGACCTCACATGGAATACTGTGTTCAGTTTTGGGCAACACAACTGAAGAAAGATGTAGACAGACTGGAGCATGACCAGAGGAGGGCTACAAAGATGGTGAGGCGTTTGGAGACCAAGACGTATGAGGAAAGGTTAAGGGAGCTTGTTCTGTTTAGCCTGGAAAGGAGATGACTGAGAGGGGATCTGATAACCATCTTCAAGTATTTAAAAGGCTGCCATATAGAGGATGGAGCAGAGTTGTTTTCTGTTACCCCAGAGGGTCGTACCAGAACCAATGGATTATAGTTAATTCAAAAGAATTTTCAACTAAACATTCAGAAGTTCCTGACAGACCGGTTCCACAGTGGAACAGACTTCCTCGGGAGGTGGTAGGTTCTCTTTCATTGGAAGTTTTAAAGCAGAGGCTAGATAGTCATCTGACAGAAATACTGATTTTATGAACTTAGGCAGATTATGAATGGGTGGGCAGGTAGTGTGAGTTCCTGCACAGTGTGGGGGGTTGGACTAGATGGCCCTGGAGGTCCCTCCCCACTCTATGATTCTATGACTCAATATGAGCTATAAGATACATCATTCTAGGAATTGGGCAATGGCTTTAATTAGTTAACACTGTTTACCTTGGCATGGTTTATGCAAGCAATGAAATCAGTGAGATGCGAGTCTATAACCATTGCTCTATGCATTTCATGATGGCACCATTCCTGCACAAAAATGAGTACCTGCCACTGGAAATTATCCTGTACTAACTAACAGGACTGCTCTGTGTACAGCTAAAATACTGTATGAGAAAAGCCTTATTGGAAAAGTCCATAATAATGATGGCATGTATCCTACTTTTCAGCTTTTAGCACTGACAAAATAGCCTTGGAATTATGTAAGAAATGTTGCCTTAATGGCAGAAGGATGGGACGGTGACAGCTACTGGAGTTAGGCTCTGCAGTGAAGTCTTTATGGTGAGGAGACTTGCTCATGAGCGACTGAACTGCCTCTAGAACTGACCAGGGAGCACCCAGCTTGTGAGCACCGACTGCAGTCTCTAGTGTAGTGGGCAGTACACAGACCCTAGGCAATACACACACCCCTGGGGGGGGGATCCAGGGAAATGGTGAAGAATTTGGGGGCAAAGCAGCACTCTGATTCAGCCAGCAAGCACAATATACGTACTAATCTCTAGCTGCCTCTGGATCCTCCCTTTGCTCCGTTCCCGGAAGTCGACTTGGGCCTCATTGTACTTCGTCATCACTTCAACAAACTTTCGAGACAGAACTGAATGCTGGTGACAGAAGAAATGATGTCACTAGAGCCCCTCTCACACTTTCATTCTGACAGTCTAATTTTCACTGGCTTCATCTTGCAGTAACTGTAAACTTAATAGAAGGCCTTTTCCTTGGAACATGCAGACATTTTAGGGTGGATGTGTTACTACATGTTGTTCCATGGTGCTTTAAAGCTACAGTTTGTGTTTACACTCATGGAGGCAGTAATGCAATGAGGAAAGCAGGCTTGGGGAAAGAGGCACTTAATTTTTACTCCAGTCTTTTTTCCACCTGAAATTGTCTCCTAAGCTATTTTTACTCCAGTTGTGCAGTATCTACAATGGTAAATGCAGCTCTTTTTTGTAGGAAAGGGTAAAAGGTTAAAAGCCCCCTTCAGTCTCTTCTTCCCAACTACTGCATTTGCATTTTATACTAACAAAAACTGCACTTTTAATCAAAAATCTACATATAACATGTAGCTCTGCCCTCAGTGCTTACACTAAGAATGATACAGCTCCCTCCCCCTTAGCTTTTACTAGTGTAATATGAGCCTTTTACCTCTGAGGAACTGAAAGTCATCTACTGATATGTATTTCAAGAGGGGGGGGAAATCGAGTTCTGAACATTTTAAATTAAGAAATATTAAAGACAGAAGGAAGTCGTGGAATGTCCAGAGTATCTTCAGGTGTATGTCTCCATGTCTCCCAGGCTGAAAGGCACATAGGCATTAATGGGCACTCCACATACTGGGTAGAACCATTACCCTCTCTCTCCATCTCTTCCTCCCCAACCTTACGTCTCTTTTTAAACATACCTGCTTCCAAGGCTTGATATGAGAACACTGCAACTTGGAACTAGTATTTAAGATGCCAGAGTTCTTACATAAGTAAAACGAATGCTTCTGCATATGTGGAGAGAACTTCTCTCACTAAGAACCACAACTCAGGTCTGGGATGTTGACCTCCAAGGCAGCCTCAGCATTTTCCCCTATTCCCTACAGTTAACTACTTGTACTGTCCAAGAAATAGATGTTTCCGTCTTCAGTTCTTGCATCGTGTATCTGCAAGCAAAGGCATCTTGCAACCGATAGGTAGTTCAAAAAGAGTTTCAGGGCAGAAGTGTTCAAGGGCCAAAGCTCCCTTCATCAGACACTAAATGCTGAATCTAACTATTTTAGTGCAGACCAACACAGCCAATCCCCAAAACTATCTGTTCACACTTCTCCCTCTGCTTACCTGGGATTTCCGTATCCGCAGGTCTGCTGATGACCGAACTTCGTCTTCCTCAATGTTCCGCTCCATGCCTGTAAACACAGGGAGCTGAATTTAATGTTACCAACTGCAAGTGTATCTGAGAGGATGTGACAACTCTATCTGCATAGTGAATACATTAAGATTTGCACTGAGTGGCATGTAAGTACTGGCATGTGAAGTCCAGTGTGGCTAAGGGCCTGTTAGCATATAGGGTCCAAGTTAAGAGCATACAGGATTAAATGCACTTGCCAAAGCACAGTGCACCACTTACCAAGAGCTTTAAAAAGCACATCTGAACATAACCCGCAAACTAGTAGAGTAAAGAAAACTGCAGAAGAATATTAGCCTTTTAAGATGTGAGTGAAGAAAAGTCACATGCAAAGCCTCAGTCCAGAAGTTTGCTAGAAAAGTCTAGTGGGAGGGGGAACCAATAACGTGGAAATCTGCAGTTAATGATATTTGCCTGGTGTCCTGTGGAATAGATATAGCCGACTCTACTCCATGGCTTCACCTGCAGAAAGTCTTGCTGCCACCACCCAGATCCCTATCAAGCAGCCAACATGCTGAGATTTGCTTTTTATAGTCCTAGCCCTGTCTAATTTTGTAGTTGCCTTGCTCATAAAATATTTTAAGTTATTTGATTGCATTGTTTTACACCTTGTCTCAATGAGAAAGGCAGGGTATAAATTAAACAAATAACCCATCCATTGTTGGAAACAAAAACTAAAGGAAGGCAAACTGGAAAGTGGACCCAAAACACCATCTAGAAAATTCCTAAAGGAAAATATAAAGCTGGTATTCTTTATTTTACCATAATAGAACATATTTTTTCAATTAGAAACATCCACAGAGCAGGTTATAAAAAGGACTAATTAAAATCTAATACAATAAAAACAACATAATCCAAAACACAGAAAGGATGAGCCAAGAATACTAAATAAGAACAGAATATCAGCAGTAAGCACCCTAGAACTAGATTACTTTGAGAGAAATGAAACAAAAATATTTTGCAGAGGAGATCTGCACAATCTCAGTGTTGCCACTGAGAAGATTAGACATTGGATTAGACATTATCTCCATTCCCTGGACTATCAGGGCCAACGTCCTTGGTCACTGGAGATGGGTCAACCTTTAAGCAGCAGAAAGAAGGTAAGAATAGTTTGTCTCACAAAGACAGCTGGAATACAACTTATAAGAAGGAGCTGGCACTAAGGATAGATCCACCTTTTATAGGGCAGACCCAAATTCCTGGGGTTATTGCAGGGTTCCTTTGGTAGACCATGCAGCAAGTACAAAATACAGGTGATACTATTTATATCCGTAAGCATCTGTATTCCTGCATACTGAAAACCATAGTGGGTCAGGGCTCCCCAAGATGCATCTGAAGGTATTTGAAGAACTGAGGATGTCACCCAACTTTGGCTGTTTGCTGTAAAATTGGCATGCCTGTGCACAGTAAAGAGATACCCACAGTAAGAGCCGAGTCATACAGTGAAGACCCCTGGAGACAGTCTCTTACTTTTAAGTTTGTTTCGGACACTGTTAGCCATTTTCTTGATTTCTGCTGTGAGCTGATCCAGATCATCTTTTGTTTCTGCGGAACACAAGAAAAAGCATTAGCTTTGGGAGGTACAAGAACAGTTGTAAACATCCTTAAGCCAGCACCTCCCAGCTGGTCAGGAAGATATGAAAGGGCAGGGAAGGTCTATTCAGTCATTCCCACGCTTTCCTCCAAGGGGCTCAGGGAAGCATACAGGGGTCCCCCCTCCTTCGCAGTAGCCTCACAACAACCATGAGTGGCATTTTAAACTGGCAAGCTGTCTTCTCTGGTGAGAGATTTGAACCTGGGTCTCCTCGTCTGATACTCTAACCACAATAGCAGGGGCAGACCTCAGGGCCCTAGCCTCTTCACAAAGACTACTCTTCTCTTCTCCCAATGACAGTCTCTCTCCTCTCCATCCCTCCTAACACTGGCACCTGAGAACAAGGGAAAGAGGAGGAAGAGATTACTATTAATATGTTGCTTCAGACAGAGGCTTGGGGCCAGGTCTTCCGAGACTGCTAAGGAGCCAGTGTCTTACTCACTTTGTTCGGGGATGGGGGCAGACAAGATAATGCTGTACAGTCTCTTTGCTTCTTCTACATTCTCAGCAATCTTATCAATATTTAGCCGTGTTTCTTCAATCTGTAAAGAGATGAAAAGGTGAAATGATGAACACATTGATGTGGACACATAGGGAGGCTGGAACCTGAAGATCTCATTAAAAAAATTAAGCCAACATATGTGTTCAGGTTAGCAGACAACAGCCGCATCACTCTAAAGCAAAGGCATCTTTCATAAACAGTACGTGCTCCAGCAGAGAAGACATAATATGTAACCATCTTCCAGAAAACAGGAAAAATGAGATGCCAGTGAAAAACACAAATTTGATAGCACAATGCATAGTATCTCTGTACATTTTACTGCAAGGAAAGATGGCAGCAGGTGACCCTCCCCCAAACAAAGATGTTTAAGTGTCCACCTCTTTCACGTATTCCCAACTCCAGTCATGCCACTGCTAAGAATGTTTTCCTACATACATAAAACTAGAGATGTTTAAAGTATTCTGGTACTAGTATTCTGTAAAATATTTTCAAAAATGTCTGCATGCACACTCATGCATGCTCATGCCTTGAATAAACTTTGTTGGTCTTAAAAGCACTACTGAACTCAAACTTTGATCAAAAATATCAGTAGCTGATCACTTCCTATACATTCACCTTTGATATATGCACTGGGGTGATCTCTTTGCAGCAGAACCACATCCCAAGCTTTGTTTAGAGAACAGGCATTACTTACACACCAGTGTAAATAAATGGAATGCAGATCTTTCAACCACAGAGAAACAAAAGCCACTAAACAAACAATCCTGAGGATTTTGCATGGATATTTACACCTGACTGTCCAGTTTCTAAAGCAGAATGTGAGCTCCGAGCTGTGCCTACTGAATCACAACAGCTCTCAACACATGCTACCATCATTTTGTGACATCCAAATAACCATCACTAAGATTAAGTGAAAGAAGAAAGCATTTGTTTCTCCACTTGACAGTTGGAAGTGCCTATAGTGTGATAGAAGCTGAATTCAGGCCTGCATCTCTGGTACTTCACTGTAACTTGAAGGCTGCTCTCTCATTGCCCTCTCTCACCTCTGCAAAGAACTCATCCATAAAAGCTGTGTTGTCGATGGCAATTTCCAGATCATCATCAGTATCATCCTGGTTCTGTTTCTGTAAAGAGACAAGATGACATTAGATGAAGAATCACATGCACATACCTTTTACCAAGATGCATCCTTTTTTGGCTTACCAGTTAGTGAAGGAAACATTCAATTCCTGTAGGATGGATTCACAAGTCTTAAATTACCGCACCTGTACCAAGAGTAAGTCACTGGATCTAGATGAAAGCCAGACACCAAACACTACTTGGAAGAAGGTTGATGCATGGTACTTAGCAAGCTCTCTATGCCAGAACATCTATAATCTTTGACCTAAACACTATTTGCAAGACTGAACCCAGCAGGTCAGTGGAGACCTAGGCTCAGTTTGCAAGGAACTATCATAGCTGAGCAGGAAGCAAATATAAGGAACCAGTGGAACAGCCTTTTCACCAGTTAAGGAAAGGCAGCCTTATGTAGAGCAGGGTTCAAAGATTACACACTCTCATATCTCAATTGACAGAAGCAGATTTACTCTCTTCTTCCTAGGAGAAGCCAACAGGGAATTTTCCAGTGGGCTGATCAGACCCATGTTCTCACCCCCACCCCATTTACACTTTGGCATTCACTGCATGGAAGTAAACAAATGACTGAAAGGTAAGGAAGCAAAAAAAAAAAAAAAACAGGGTGCATGACAACCATTTCATTGGCAAAGATAGAGATACAAGAATCCACTCTTCTAGCCATCAATATGTTGCAAGCCTGGTTACCCATTGACTTAGGGTTGCCAAGATCCTCCTGGCCACTGATGGAGAAGGCTAGGATTGCCAGATCCAGGCTGAGGAAACTCCTGGAGATTTGCAATAGGAGCCTGGCGAGGGCAAGGACCTCAGTAGGGTATAGAATCATAGAATCATAGAATCATAGAGTTGGAAGGGTCCATACAGGCCATCTAGTCCAACCCCCTGCTCAACGCAGGATTAGCCCTAAGCATCCTAAAGCATCCAAGAAAAGTGTGTATCCAACCTTTGCTTGAAGACTTCCAGTGAGGGGGAGCTCACCACCTCCTTAGGCAGCCTATTCCACTGCTGAACTACTCTGACTGTGAAAAACTTTTTCCTGATATCTAGCCTATATCGTTGTACTTGAAGTTTAAACCCATTACTGCGTGTCCTCTCCTCTGCAACCAGCAGAAACAGCATCCTGCCCTCCTCCAAGTGACAACCTTTCAAATACTTAAAGAGGGCTATCATGTCCCCTCTCAACCTCCTTTTCTCCAGGCTGAACATTCCCAAGTCCCTCAACCTATCTTCATAGGGCTTGGTCCCTTGGCCCCAGATCATCTTCGTCGCTCTCCTCTGTACCCTTTCAATTTTATCTACGTCCTTCTTGAAGTGAGGCCTCCAGAACTGCACACAGTACTCCAGGTGTGGTCTGACTAGTGCCGTATACAATGGGACTATGACATCTTGTGATTTTGATGTGATGCCTCTGTTGATACAGCCCAAAATGGCATTTGCCTTTTTTACCGCTGCATCACACTGCCTGCTCATGTTTAGTTTACAATCCACAAGTACCCCAAGGTCTCGTTCACACACAGTGCTACCTAGAAGAGTATCCCCCATCCAGTAGGCATGCTTTTCATTTTTCTGACCCAGATGCAGAACTTTACACTTATCTTTATTGAATTGCATCTTGTTCTCATTTGCCCATTTTTCCATTCAGATCTCGTTGAACTCTGTCGCTATCTTCCGGAGTATTTGCCAGTCCTCCCAATTTGGTGTCATCTGCAAACATGATGAGTAGTCCCTCCACCCCCTCATCTAGATCATTAATAAATATGTTAAAAAGTACCAGGCCGAGCACCGAGCCCTGAAGTACCCCGCTACTCTCTCCAGTCTGATGAAACACCATTGACAACAACTCTTTGAGTGCGGTTCTCTAATCAATTCCCTATCCACCTGACTATCTGAAAATCCAGATTGCAGTCCTTCAACTTATCCATCAGAACATCATGGGGAACCTTGTCAAAAGCTTTACTAAAATCCAAGTAAATGACATCAACCGAATTTCCCCGATCCAGCAAACCTGTTACTTGGTCAAAAAAAGAAACTAGGTTGGTCTGGCAAGACCTGTTGGAGACAAATCCATGCTGACTTCCTTGGATCACCAAATTGTCCTCCAGATGTTTGCAGATCGCTCCCTTTAATATCTGCTCCATTATCTTCCCCACAACAGAGGTCAGACTCACTGGTCTGTAGTTTCCTGGGTCATCCTTCCTCCCTTTTTTGTAGATCGGAATAACGTTTGCTCTTTTCCAGTCCTCCGGGACATCTCCAGTCCTTAAAGAGGTTCCAAAGATGATGGACAAGGGCTGTGCAAGTTCTCTGGAAAGTTCTTTGAGTACTCTCGGGTGCATTTCATCTGGACCAGGGGATTTGAACTCATCCAGTGCAGCTAAATGCCTCTCGACAACCTCTCTATCCATGTTAACCTGCCACCCAGACACTATCCTTTGGCTACAGCCATCTCTAGATGTGCCTAAACACTTTGACCTGTGGGAAAAAACTGATGTAAAATAGGCACTAAGCC
This sequence comes from Paroedura picta, assembly GCF_049243985.1. Lineage (NCBI taxonomy): Eukaryota > Metazoa > Chordata > Lepidosauria > Squamata > Gekkonidae > Paroedura > Paroedura picta. The sequence continues at coordinate 78,245,968 of NC_135370.1, read as the reverse complement.
TTTCTGCTTTCTCTGCATCTTTCATTAGAGTTTGTCCATCTGCACCCAACAGTGGGCCTATTGCCTCCTTGACTTTACGTTTGCTCCTCACATAACTGAAAAATCTTTTCTTGTTACAATGGGCTTCCCTGGCCAATCTTAGATCACTCTCAGCTTTGGCCTTTCTGATGATTGATCTACAGTGCCTAGTAACCTGTAGGTACTCTTCTTTAGAGCTCTGTCCTTCCTTCCATTTCCTGAACATTTTCCTTTTCTTTCTTAGTTCCTCTTGAAGTTCTCTGTTCATCCAAATAGGCTTCTTAGAGCTCCTGCAGTGTTTTCGTATTTCTGGAATAGTCATTGATTGAGCATGCAATAGCTCTTGTTTGAGTAGTGCCCACCCTTCACATGCTCCCTTCCCTTCCAGCATTCTCGTCCATGGTATGACACTCATCATGTCTCTGAGTTTATTAAAGTTTGCCCTACGAAAATCCAACATCCGCATCTGGCTACAAGCTTCCTTGGCTCCCCATCTCAAAAGGAATTCTATGAGGACATGGTCACTTCCCCCTAGGGTCCCCACCTCCTTCACCTCATCCACCAACTCTTGCCTGTTGGTCAGTATTAATTCCAGTATGGCTGAACCTCTTGTGGGTTCATCTACCATTTGATAAATGAAATTGTCAGCCAGGCAGGTCAGAAACTTGCATGACTGAGGACAATGCCACAAAGTCCACCCTCCAAAGCATTCCCCTCTGATTCCCCGCGAAGCGCCTCCCACCGCATCAGGCCGCCGGCCAGGGAGCCCCTGCTAGCCGCGCGCAGCGCGGCTGTCGGGGACTCCCGTGCCTAGCCACAACAGAGCTGTGAAAGACCCGCCCGCAACCCAATATGGCCACCGAGGACCCGCCGAGGACACCCCGCCGCCGCCGCCGCCCGCTCGCCCGCCCGCCCTCGATGACGCCTCCTGAATAAGGTGCCCTTCCTTCCCGCGTGCTGCCCTGTCCCTCCCTCTGCCCCCACATTCTAGTGCCCATTGTATTTGGTTTACAATGGGCTCTTTTCCTAGTATAGCAATAAGAAACAAACTGAGCCCTGAATGGAGCTAAAGCCATGCAGAAGCAAAACGAAAGCCTGACCCACCTGCAAAGTGAAAGTGAGTTGGCATGCAGAAGAAGAAAATACACTCAAGGGGAATGCAGGGCAACAGTGAAGGGACAGTAACAGTACATAAAAATGGAGAAGTAGTAGGGAAGCAAGTCCATCTAAATATTTGTACTCTCCTACTCCAAGAAACAGAATTGGCAGTTCTTTAACCAAGATATCCTTGCAGGGAAATGAGAAGAGGGCTGTCCATAGCCTCTTCTTCTCAACCAAGGTGGATTTTTCTCAAATTCCTCTTTTGCTTTGGATTTCTTTGTGGTCCAAATAATTCCATACCCTTTACAGTGCTGCCTCCAGGCCTCAGTGCCTGGTCTTAAAATAGCACTTCATTAATCACTGCTAGCTGAGCAACATAAATTAAACAAACTGAACCCTCAGAAAACTCATCCTGCCTGAGAGAGAAAGGTTACAAAAGAGGGTCTGGCCTCGAGTCAACTAACAGCTCACCCATACTATAAGGAATGCTGACTAGGAAATCATATTTCACAGTTAAATTTTTTCAAGTATGGGAAGAACAGAGACACCCAAAAGAGAAACCTTTTGTTATACAACTGAGAACAATTATTCTTCTTAAGAAAGATTTCTTGTCCCTTTACTTTAAACATAGTTACATTTCTTATAACAGATGGATCTCAACTGTTGGCAAGGAACCCATAAAGGAGTGGGGAGGAAAGTCCTTCACACTGATGCGGCTGACATGGTACAGTCCTGAAAGAGATAATGAGCTGGATGAGGCAATTTTATCTTTGCCACTTTCCCCTACACCAAGCAGCCCTTGCTGATTCAAGGAAAGTTGATTCCCTGGGCTGGGAATTGCATTGATGAAAGCACTACGCTTTGAGAGCTAGTTTGGTGTAATGGTTAAGAACAGCTACTCCACTACTCTGGAGAGCCAGGTTTGATATCTACTCCTCCTCCACATGCAGCCATCTGGGTGACCTTGGGCTAGTCATGGCTCCCTTGGGACTATCTCAGCCCCACTTACCTCACAAGGCGCCTGTTGTGGGAAGAGGAAGGGAAGGCAATTGAAGGCTGCCTTGAGACTTCTTTGGTAGTAAAAAGTATGGTACAAAAAAGCTTAACTATCCAATGAAGGAGGAGGGGCAATTTTCAAAGCAGCCCTTCCCTCTAACCTCAAGGACAACTTCCCAAGTATGGATGGAACAGCTGGGGGGAAGAGAATGTGGCAAAAGATCCACATTCTCCAGCCCCTTCCACTGACAACTCCAACAACAGTTGGAGTGGGGGGAAGGAGAATATGATTAGAAGCTGACAGTTATAAAGCAGGTCCACAATATGCGGTAGAAGTCTTGAGCCATTGTCTGATTGCTGGAGCTACATGGCATAAACAAGCTGAAACTGAATCCTGACAGGACAGACATTTGGGCTCCCCACATCTGATGGGATTCTGCTGAGTCAGTTAAGAGTCTAGCGTTTATAGTCTGACATCATTGTTGGAGAAGCAAGTTAATGCCACTGCAAAAAAGAAAAGAAACATTTTTTGTGACCTAGAATTTAAAGATTTATTTCCCCAACCCCTCCCTCCTTCAACCAAGTTGTCACCCACTGCACCTGCTAATACAGGATTTAAAGCCAAGTAGAGTGGCCACCAAATTACCCTCTTAGGTAAAGAACAATTCTGGAATTGGAGAGCCTTGTTCACACAAGAAGTCAGTCAGACTTGTGAAGAATGTAAAAGCATGTTGATGGTTGTGACACTTCTCAAGGAGTTGTCTGCAACTGCAATTTCCTCAAAAGGACTACTGAGATAATATTCAGCAGGAAATTAGGAGAGGGAGACAGAGCATGGGGACTGAAGTCCCAGTATCTCACTCTACTTTTAAGTGCTCAAACAGGGAAAGAACAAGCAAAATCGGAGTGCTGCTATTACAACTGATCTCCAGGCAACTGAGTTCACCTGGAGAAAATGGTCTCTGTGGCATTATATACCACTGAATTCCCTCTGTTTCCCAAATTCCACCCTCCCAAATTTCCAGGTATTTCCCAACTCACAGCTGGCAACCCTACTCACTCTTGCAACTTCTTCCTGCCCACCACCCACCTGTGCATCTGCTTGCCCACTCAGAGTCCTCCCACAATCTGTGCTGTCCAACACTTGACCCTCCCAGTGGGCAGCAGGGGGACTCATAAGCAGGTGGGAAGGGAAGAAGGATGCACAAGGTAGGCATGCAGATGGGGGCAGCAACCAGGGGATCTACAGAAGCCCCAGGCTACCCCAGGCTGTGCTGATAGTGTCCCTTGCCTAATAGTGGGAAAAGTTGTTGTTTTTAAATGAGACAGTCCAGCCAGCAAAACCATCTTAAATTCTAAGTATCCAGTGCAGCAACCAAGGCTGTAAAGTGTTCCAAAGTCTCACAATATGGAGATCAGAGGTCACTTTAGTTGAAAGGTCACTGAGCCTTCTGTGTTCAGAAGAGCAGAGCTAATCTCACATCTGGTCCAAAATATGCACAGCAAAAAGATATTAACTGCTGGCTGGCTGCAAAAGGGAGAAGGATGGCCTGCTATCCCACACCCAGACACCATCCAACCTGCACATAGATAAATCCATGTTCCCTTTCATCATTTCTCATTTGAATTTCCATCTGAATCACTCCCCCAGCAAACTCCCTATCAGTTGCAACAATATATCTTTGTGCATACTATTATTGCATGATCCTCTCTTGATATCAACACGCAGCTATTTCCACATCTGCATACACAACAGGATTCTCTGTATTATTTTACATACCTCCTTGCCATGATTCGCCTCTAATTCAACTCCCTCAGAAAGGCTAAAAGTTTCTCTAGTCGCTTGCAGAGACTCACATTTTATACAGATATGGAGAGAAAGAGCACACTGAATCTGCCTTTCTCTTCACGCACGATTTATTCCTTGGCTTGCTGAAAGCCAGGCCAGATGGCTGGCATCCTTGTTTAATTGCATTACACCTGCACAGTGTACTCCGCAAAATCCCCTGTCCTCTGGCCCAGCACATCTTGAGTGGCTCAGGAAAAATGACAAGCAGACAGAGGACAAAGGAAGGGAGGTGTAAAGGAAGAGAGGGTGCATTCCGCAAAAGGAAGGTGATTTGGAATGCAGTGGCCCTGCTTTTAAAAAGGCAAAAGTTAGCACAGCTATGGGTTTTATTTGTTTGTTTTTGTTCCAGTACAATAATGAGAGGAGCTGTGAATAAAACAGTAAATTGCTCAGATTTTCTTCATTTCTATACACTGACTAGTACACAATAGAACCCCAAACTGTACTTTGAGATAAATCATTTCTTACATTTGCTACTTCTTAACAAGAACAGTGAATTCCCAACCACTTTTCATTAATTCTAACAGTCACCTTCTCAGCAGTGAAACTATTGGCTCCTGAAGTACCAGCATACATTTCACAACAACTGGTACCAATATGTTTCTGCTCTTACTTGGAATAGCAACAAACTGCAGCTACGAAGGTAAATGAATCTGCATACTCTGAGTACTTTCCTTCAAATATCCCTGGACATTATCTGCACTGAAAGTAAATTACTGGGCTGCATCCTAACACAAGCAAAGTCCTAGGCAGGACATACGGTAATTTTCTTTTCCATTTGGGTTAATTCTCTTAAACTCACACAAGGATAATAAATCAGGATTGGTCAACTTCAGCAAACTGGTGGAAGATTCTCCCGGTAGAAGAGTAATGTAGATGCTTGCAGTGCATGAAGTAGTCATCTTAAATAAACTGTTCATGGCTACTACTTCTAAGCCCATCCAACCCACATCACCTCTTCTTATCCCACTCTCGAATCACAACAAAGTTTAAGGTATTTGAAAGCCCCAATTTTGGAAGAAAAAATACAAAACAAGTGCACACCAGTTCATTATATCTGTTTTTAAAACAGACATCAGTTTTTTCTATGGAAGCACCAAGGCTGGAAATATTAAATGTCCCAATGTTCATGTACTCCATCCTGTGCTAGAAGTGTCAGAAAATGTATAATTGCTGTCAACATCTTTCTAGCAGGTGCCTAGGATATTTTGATTGCAACTGGCCACCAGTTTGGAATGTATGGAGAATCAAAGAAAACATGGGCATGTTTAAGATCTTGGCACACTGAGGGAAAGAACTTGAAGGGCCTTCAATGATTTTTTAAGGGTAGGACTGTGGTTCAGTGGCAGAGCATTTACTTTGCATGAGAAACGTCCCAGATTCAACCTTTGGCATCTCCTATTTAAAGGATCAGGTAGCACTGTGACAAAGTACTGCTTAAGTCCTTGTTGTCTGTCACCGTGCTGGACCAGTTGTCTGACTCCATATAAGACTGTTTCATGTACTCAGGCTTCAGAGAAAGTTGAGGGCTTGAATAGTGTAATAATAAATGAAAAAGCAGCAATTGTTGTATTACAATCTGGGAGGCCCAGATTCACATCCCCATTTCACCACAGAAGCTTACTGGGCCAGTTTCTCTCCCTCTCCACCTAGCCTACCTTACAGGGTTGTGAAGATAAAATGGAGGTGAGGAGAATGTTGTAATCCACTTTTGGTCCCTGTTGAAAAGAAACCCTGGGCATAAAATTTCACACATTAAGTAAATGTGAATGACTAATATTATAGGAAGTTTCCTGCCTTCAGTTGGTTTCTGGAACATATAGGCTACTAGCTTATTTTGATTCAACAGAACAGCTGATTAATCTTGTGCATGGAGCAGTTGGATGCCAAGGTCAGTCATAAAAAAGTCTTAGGGATTGGCATTGTGAGCAGCACGCCAGCTGCAAAGAAAGCAGATCTACACTAAGCATTTCCTTTTGGCAGTACAGAAATAGATTGGCAAAAAAATCAGGAAACAAAAAAAACAGCCATAATCTTGTCGGCTTCATTTCAGATTTCAGCTCAGTGCTATTGCAGGAAAAATGACTCCTATTCTATTAGAATATACATGGTAGTTTATTTAAAATGTCAGGGAAGGAGTACAAAACCCCTAGAGGACAACAAATCTCATTAAAGCTGAGGACCATGTGTAGAATGGAACAATTGAAAACCGAATTTAATCAATTTCTTCCATGTCAGATTCAATTTGACTCAACAGAGTCACTAAGCAGTATAGAAAGAAAAAATAGTGTTATTCAGTGTTGCCCTGGAAGGGATTTATTTCCTTTACAGTTGTTAAGCAACTGTATTCTATACAACGACATCTGAATCCAGTGGCAACTTTACGTTCAACCAGGTTTTACTGAAGGTACAAGCTTTCGTGGGCACATACACTTTGTCAGACACAACTGAATGGGAATTACCAGCCCACACATACAGAGAGAGGGTGAGCAGTTAATCAGTACACAGCATAATGAAGATGTTGAACAGATTGAAGGACCATACAGGAATAACAAACCAAATTTATAAAATTGTCATTTATTTGGGTTCAACTCTTGGGGGAAAATATAGTGAAGTAAAATGTCAAGAAGACAGGAGACTAATGGACAGATATCCTATATACTCGTGTATAGCCTAGTTTTTCAGCACCTTTTTCACACTGAAAAGGCCCTCCTTGGCTTATACACAGGTATATATGGTAATTGAAATAAAAGCCTGCTCCAGCCGGCTAATCATTGCATTGTCTTTTGCAAATGTGTGCAGCAAGCTGAGCTTGTAGGACATCAACAGTTTGACTGAGAGACTGATCTATTTTTTCTTTTTGCCTTCACTTCTTCCTCTTCTTAATCACTTCTTCCAAACTATTCTTTTAGTTTCTGTGGGTGGGGTAGGTTTTGGAGGTGCTTTGAGATTTACTGTTTTTCTCTTAATTTCCAGTCTATTATTGAAGTTTCTCTGCAATAAAGCAGAAGTGTTCTCCGGCAGATTTCTCAGTCTTGTAATTCTTGATGTCAGAATTGTGTCAATTTATCTTTTGGTGGAGAGTTTGACCTGTTTGCCCTATGTGGAGAATGGAAGGCCATTGTTGGCATTTAATGGCATATACAATGTTAGAAGAGGACCATGTGAATAAGCCTGAGATGTTGTAGGTGATTTTGTTAGATCCAGAAACTGTGTTGTGGGTTTTTTCAGTTGGGTTTATCGTAAACTGGGTTTATGTGGCAACCAAGTTGACATTTGGGTTTATCGTAAGCTGTCCACATTCAGTATAGATGGTGCACTATTGTGGGTGATGAGTTGCTTGATATTGGGGGAGGGGGCAGGGGGGCTGCCCATATGCAAGAAAAGGTTTGGCCCCAGGTGCTTGTGAAAGGGAACTGACATTACCCAGTACAGGTTGTAAGACACTGATAATGCATTGAACTGTTTTGTGTTGAGAGCTGTATGTGACCACTAGTGGTGGCCTGTTATTGTCTCTTTTGGGCTTGTCTTGCAACAGGTATAACTGTGAGCTTCTTCTTTGTAGCTGAGGTGATTTAATTCTTAAACTGGATAAAATGACAGTGACCCAAATGGTAGCTGGGCAAGCACAAGGCTGCTTAGCCTAGTGCTGTGCTAGATGAACTCTGCCAAGGAACATTGAGCTGTCCATTTCCAGACGATGCCTTGCAATGCAACTGAGAAAGTTGTAATAAAATCAAATCAAAATATCTTTAATGGCACCCTCAGACAATTGCCTGCATTCCTCAGACAATCAAAAGCTCACATCTTTGTTGGGCTTAAAGGTGCTATTTGACTCCATTTTTGTTGTGCTACTTCAGATCAACATGGCTACCCACTTGAATCTATCATAAAAACAAGATTAAGAAAGTTGGCTCAGCACAAATCAGATACATATAGTTAATCCATATGATAAGGATAAAAAGCTTTACATAGAAAGCAACTACAGCTGCTGAAATTTGGGGATCTTTATCATCCAGCAGATAATGGGTTAATAACTCATCAGAGTACCAAGGTTTTATTTTCAGCAGATATTTCAAGGGAGTGGATGAATGTTTAGGGCAATAAAGGAGGACATGGGTCATTGACTCAACTGAGTTGGCATGGCAAGAACAATGTTCATTATAAGGAATGTGACTATATCTGCCTCTTGACCAGGCTGTTGGGAGTAGATTTAACTGAGCCAGCATAAAGCAGTGTCTCAGAAAAGGATCAGTGAGTGTGGAGAAATACAATGGCACTGATTTATAAGTAGGTGACATGTTGTAAAAAGATGGTGAGCAGGTACGGGGAAGTTTAGTCGAAAGACTGTTCAACTAAACTTCGAACAGTCTTTCGACTAAACTTCCCCGTACCTGTGAGCCAAAGGCCATATATATATTATTTAAATTCTGCCAAGAAGAATTGATCCTATTGAAGGACTTCACTAGCAAACATTAAGTTGAAAAACAACCACTGATGAAAACTCACTTGAAAATGGTTTTAATCTGGAGGCCGTTTTGGTTGTTCTATTAAAAGAAGAGATAAGACATTTTTAGTTACATTTATTGTGAAATTGTTTATTATAGCCTAGGGTTGGTTCTTTCTTCTGTTATTATACTCATTTCAAACCCTCCTTTTTTCGTGGTGGATAACCAAGGGAGCCTGGTTTCAAGACACAGCACTGAGTCAGAAACACAGCTGGAACCTCCGGGAAGATGGCGCAGAAATGATGATGAGAGCTTTTCTATCTTGACAATACTGTCTGGACCCCAGATGGCGATGCCACAGCATAGAAGAGGAAGGAGTCATGCATGGTATAACTGGATAGCCAGAGGGATATACTGTCCACCTCAACTGTAGAAAAGTTTAGCGACAGCTCCAGCCTTGCTTCCGGAAGTATTGGAAATTTGTTTCAGATGAGACATCCAGTTAAGGGAATGATGGAAAGTTATCCCAAGATATTTAAATGTGCATACCTGCCCCAAATAAAAATAGATAATGTTCTCTAATAGCAGATGAATTTATTAGAGGTTACTTTGTTTACAAAGATAAGATGCCATAAAATCAAATGATTTAACCTTACAACATGACATCTCCACTTTACAGACTAAAGGAAGTTTTAATTCATTTTCACTCCACATTTGTTAGCAAATGAAAAAGTGGCTTGCAACTTACATAGTTATAATAGATTAAGTCAATCCAACACAATAAAAAATTACAGTGGGATTAAAACTGCAATTTATCCAATGCTTCTTGAAATAAACACAAGACAAGAGGTTGCAGGGTAAGCTACCATCCAACAGTGTGGTAGATGGCACCCAAATGTCCTACTTCTTGTTCACCCCCTCTCTGGCTTCACTAGACCACAAACGCCCCCAAAGTAGGGAGGAGGCTCCAAGTTGATGCTCTCACTGGAGGAAGGGAAGGTCAATATAGGAGAATGACATTTAAAGTGTTACATTCTATTACTGAAAAATAAAAGGCTACTAAAACCCACTAATTCTTTGCACACCTATTGTACTTCTTACAGCCAATTTTAGGGTAAGTTTTTAAAAACTCTACATTGTTTATATTGTACTGTTGTTTCCTGGGCATACTTGTGTGTTTGAACAAGAGTGCAGTTGCTGTAAGCATAGAGAGAGATGTCTCCATATGCTAGCATCACAGCTTGCTGCTAAACTCTCAGGCAGCAACATCCCAGTCAATAACAAAGAAGTGAATAAACAGAAGTGATTGCAAAAATGCTATGTATGACCTGATAAAATGCCAAGAGGCAGAAGACATGCCCCACATATACAAAGGCCACAGTGCAGTAGTCTATAGGTAATTAAAAGCAATAAAACTACTCACCTAGTGTAACAATTAATTCATGGCTTTCTAACCATGAGATTGGATGGTCTGTCTTGGGTACCTTTGAGGGTTTGATGCAGCCTCACAACAGCCTGTAATGCTCTGTAGTAGAATTGCCAGAAGATGCGCTCAGCTTCTCCTGTGTTTCCTAACAATAATTAGGAGCCAAAGGAGGTCCAGATACTAATTTCCCAAAACTAGCTCTAGTATCTCTAGCCCTCCTACCCACCATTCCCATGGCACACAAAATCAGTGTAACCCACTTCCTCCTCCTCCAGTGCTGCAGAATCTCTATGATATGCCAGGCTCCACATGATTCTACCATCCCTACTTGCCAAGAAAGTTCTTATTTTTGTCACTGCCCCAAGCAACTCGCCATCCTTCGTTTCACCTTAAAAACTAGGCATTTTTCTAGTGTGAGGTACTGCTCCTTCAACTCTTTAAGGCTCATCTCCTCCCACAGAATCTCTAGACTCAAATCTCCAATGTGGGAGAGCAGACCATACTGTATTTCTACTCTCCGTGTAAAAATGCCATGACCAGGATAGCCCAAGCTAGCCCAACATCATCAGATCTCAGGAGGCAAGCAGGGCCAACCTTGGCTAGAATTTGGATGGGAGACCTCCAAGGAATACCAGGATTGTGATGTGGAGACAGGCAAAGGTAAATCACCTTTGAATGTCTCATTCTCCTCCTCCAACAACAACAACAACAAATTGTGCATGTATGCTGGGACACCATGAACAGCAACAGTCAGCTATTTCAAGCACTGTAACTGCCAGCCAAGATTTATTTTGATAACGCTGAGGGGCAATAATATCTTTCTAGTGTAGCCTTAACCTAGAGAACAGCCACATAACTTTTCAATCAAGGTAGACAGTCTATTCAAAGTTAGATTCAAATCAGTAGCCGTGTTGGTCTATAGTAGCCCAATAAAACCAGAGTCCAGTAGCACCTTTAAGACCAACAAAGATTTATTCAAGGCAGGAGCTTTCGAGTGCAAGCACTCAAAAGTTCACAAATAAATCTTTGTTGGTCTTAAAGGTGCTACTAGACTCCAAGTTAGATGAAGACAGCAGGTAGTGCAGAGCCTTCAGGCATATGAAATGATGGGGAGGCAGTGATGACCCATCCCATGACACTGAGGTGTCACAAGCATTTTTTTATTTGTGAAGAATATGAAAATCCACTGTTGTGCTTAAGGACCTTACCAATCCCTTGTCATTTACTCCTGGCATCTGGGAAACCTGGGTAACAAGGAGAGCTTTGTTATTACAAGCATTCCTAGGTTTCTCTGTGTATATGTGCATTTCTCTGCTTCCACAGAAGATTGGCATTGTTAATACACTACATTTTGGCCCTGGATTGGCAGTTACAGCCTCCCACACTAAACAAAATGTTGTTCAGACTTGTTGGCCCTGACTCTGTGTCGTTTGCTACCTTTTGCTGAGGTTGCTGCAGTTCACCATCAAATGGTTGCCATTCATTCTGTGAGGAATATCTAACCACAAATACTCAAAAAGTACCACTTAAAATTAAGAGAAAACTTGTATTCAGTGGAACAGCCTGTCAAAACAGAGTGTTCGACCTAGGGATGCCAATCCCCAGGTGGGACCTGGGGATCTCCCAGTTTTACGGTTCATCTTCAGTTGATCAGTTCCCCTGGAAAAGATGGCTGATTTGGAGGGTGGACTCCATAGCATTAGACTCCAGTGAGGTCCCTTCCACCCCAAATCCCACATCCCTCGGCTTCACACCCAAACTCTCCAGGTATTGCAAAACCCAGAGCTGGCAACCCTAGTTTTACTCTCTGTGATATTTGTGATGAGGAGAGGCAAGGATTGCAGCATTTTAAATTTCATTTTATGTTATTGTTCGAATATTAACTTTGCCTCCTGGGTTAAGGTAAGCAGCAGCTGAGATACCATGAAAAGGCTGTAGGTTCCTTCCAGCACTCAGGTTGCACAGCCAGACTGAGTTCCACACGTAAAAGAGCACCCCTGGGGCTAGAGTTCTCCCAGAGTTAGAATTGATCTCCAGACTACATAGATCAGTTTCCCTAGAGAAAACGGCACCTTAGAAGGGTAGACTCTATGGCAGGCTTTCTCAGTAGGGGATTTGTGAAACCCAGAAGGGTTTTGCCAACTGGGCGGGAGTTTTTTTATTATTATTGGGTGATGTGACCACATATGGTTATGTCAACCTGCCCCTCCTAAAATAGCCAGTGATGGGCCAGGGTGGTGGAAAAGGGAGGGGCCCTGATCATACAAAGCCTTGTGGGCCAAGGCTCGTCACATGTAGTAGTGGTCCAGAGAGGTAAGTACTTTCATTTTAACTGTGTATGTGGGAGGGTGACAGAGCGGCAGATGCCATCACCAGCCCTGTTTCTGGCCCAGAGGAGGAGGCCACTGGGTTGTTTTTGGCTTTGGAGATGGTTGCAACAGACTGTGATGCCACATCCAGTGGGAGTCTCTTGTGATGTCACTTCTGGTGATGTCACATCTGGTGACATGTGACTTCCGGGGGCATGGTAGGGAGCTGTGGCCTGCTGATATCACTTCTGGGGTTTCTCAAAGCCTGAAGAATGTTTCAGAGGTTTCACAGTGGTCGAAAAGCTGAGAAAGGCTGCCCTAGGGAACCCAGCCTAAAATTCCTCATCAGAAGTCTCCAGAATGAATAGCTGACTGCTAAGAAGGCAACGTCCCAAGACACAGGTACATACCTGCTATTTTGACAAACCAACAGTATCATGACTAATAAGAAGAGCTCTGACCAGAATATTGTTTTAGTTTACTGAAAGATGTTATGTGTATAGGTTTTTCCTGTCCCCTTTAAACAATGAATAAGAGGAAATTAAACATTGGGGGGGGGGATTGTCCATACCTCTGACTCCACCACTGAGGAGTGTGGTACCATGGTCTCTTCCCAGGAGAAATGTAGAAAAAATCAGGAGAAAGTAGAGCTAGGGAAGAGCTTTTCTTTGGTTGGGAGATGGCATAAAAACACTTGAAAAAATACTTGAAAATACTGCGTGCACACCTGGGTTACACATAGGATTTCTCCTTCAATACGACATCAGCATAATTATAAAATATTGTTAATGTACTGTACACCAAGACAGTTTGTACCTGAGCTTTATATTTCTATGATCAATCTTCCTACTGCACATCCTCCAACTTATAAGAGAGTTGGTGTGCAAAAGACAGCAAATCCGCCCAAGCCAGTCAATCATTAGTTAACTTTCCACAACACAGTCATACACAGAGCTGAAGTAGCTGCCCAAAACTGCTGTTTTGAACAGACACCCCAAGCCACAACCCTTATGTAAGCCTGACCGACAAGTGACTACACCCCTGCTTTCCCTAGGCGATGCCCTGCTCTACCTAGTGGCTTTTTGGTAACTCTCGGACAAGAGAGAAGTTTTAACTCACTTAGAAAGATAATGGAGAGCCCAAAGATGATAGTTCATGTGTCTTTAATGATACCTGGGACATTGCAGAAGATGAATGTTTATGCCACAATCCAAACAAACCTAATAATCATTTTTAATAACAAAGATATCAACAGAAACCAAAGGGGCTCCATAATGAGAAAAGATAACTGATTGTCAATAAAATGCAAGAAAATAGGGATAACTCATAACCTGTCAATATGATGGCATGAACTGCATGACACAGCGGATACTTCCACCCATCAACTGAGATGAAGTCAGAAGTTGGAAGCGGGGGGGGGGGGGGGGGCTTCTACAACTGCATTCCATCCTCCTTGGCAAACAGCTGAACTTCACATGTTCTCATCAGCCAAGCAGCCACTGTAACAACTGCCTTCTGGCTCCTACTTCCAGATGTTTACTAACAGACACAGTCCAGATTTTTCTGTCTGACTATTACTCAGCACGCAAAAACCACCTGAGAACAAAATGCTCATTGGTCACCTGGTAGGGATTCATAAGCCAAACAAATAAATGTAGATCTTATTCTTTTAGACAAAGTTTTGATTTGTGTATTGATTGTTAGCCAATACCCTTCACTGATATTTTGACAGAATAGGCGAAACAGCTCTGATGTGATCTTGACAGTCAGACAACCAGTTTTATATTTGTATCACAGAGAAAGAGACTGTACTAAACCAAGAACAACATTTCAAGTGAAACACCAAGATTTAAAATCCTTGAACCACACTGTAAAGCCTAGGGCAAGTAACCACTAGACAGATAGAAGAAATACTTACAACACACTTGGTACATGGAAAGCAATTTGTAGATCACTTTCATATGTAGGTTGCTAGCAGCCTGGGAAAAAAATGCCCTGTCTGTTTAAATAGAGGCCTGTGAATTCATGCTGGCTTAATAATGCACTTAAAAACTGGATTATACCATGAGAAATGACAAAATCCACTTGCAAACGATCAGTGAAGTGCATTGAAAGTAGACTGAAAGTTTCTTAGAAAGGTTAAGACAGGGCAGAATAAAAGTCCAAACACTAAATAAAATGAATAAAAAATTATTTAGCTCCATACCATGAAAAGCTTCTGTGATGTCCCTTTCTACTCACACAGAATGCCTACCACTCTCAGCAACTTCCCTCTCTCTCAGGTTCAGGGGCAGGATGTCACATCCACCACTCCCTTTGTCTCTTTTAAAATATACAGAAAGCCATAACCACTTCACACTTCAGGTCCTCTCTCTCATGCTCAGAGACATTCACAGACACAGGATAGCCCAGACCCCTTTAATAGCAAGCCTTCACACACACACAGCCAGTTTAACAACATAGCACATGTAGCACATACTATGGGTCCTACACTTTCAGGGCTCCTGCATGGTGCCTCTGCCCACCAGGGACATTTACTTCCCAATGGTAAGGGCAAGGAAGATAAAAGAAGCCAGCTGGGCTGCAGCCCTCAACAACCTAATTTCTCTGATGGCCGATAGGCAACAATACAGACAGCCTGCTCTGCCTTACTACTGTTGGCTTCTGACTGGATGTGATAGGTGGAGGGTGGGGATTCTTGGTTTCCTTGTTGCTGTGTGGGGGAGATTTCAGACTGGCATCAGCACTCTCCTCCAAAGCACACCCTTTGCCTCCCTTACTCCTGCCTGCTTGGAGACAGTACAGCATGCACACACACACATTTATGATTTGCACTGTACTGAGGAGCAATAACATGAGCTACAAGTTGGCCATCCACATGCCAGATGCCTTCCTTGCTGTTAGAAGCCTCTGTTCTGGCTTGAGAAGCAAGCAGGTCCAGAGGTCTCCTCATGAGCAAGCATCTTCCTTGGGGTGCTACTGTCTCATCTTGCTTCCCTCAGGGCTCTGCTCTTTATTCCAGCAGTAACTAATGGCTACGTTGCATCTAGGGAGTAGGAACTGAACAAAAATGGCATGCTCAAGTGCTGGGGGTTGAGGGGCAGGACAAATGTCCTCCCCCCAGACATCTGTTTGAAGGACCACTGTTTGTGTTGAAGAATTTCGTTCAAGGGTGTTTTTGTCCATTGTTTCCATTTGATTCAGCCAAAGAATGGAAAGGTATAGCTTCTCTTGGGTTGAAAGGACTTTAGTTATTTGGCTTTGAGAGAAATGCCCTTTGTTGGCAAATTTCAAAGTGAATATTTTTTTTCTGTATCTGATAAATGTGCATGCACATGAAAGCTTCTACCCTAAATAAAAACATTTTGGACTTAAAGGTGTTAGTGGACTGAGTGTTCCTTTGACCTAGCCTGTTCTGCTCCATGGCTCTTTGTTGAAGGATGCACTTTGATCCTAAGCATGTTTACCAGCCAAGTTAGTGTGATGGTCCTGAGGAAAGTGATGGCCCTGCGGCTCAGACAGGGTCCATTTATGCCTAGCATATTATCCAAAAACACACCAGACTGAAAAACATTTTCTGAGTTTTTATTTTAGCTACAGCAAAAAGAAAAAGTCACTGGGTGACTAAGTGTCCAAACCTCCTGTGTGAAGAATAAAGGGTTACATAGGTTTTATACATTTACCTCATAGAGCTGGCTCAGATATCTGGACAAATACAATAATTCAACTCCTTCACTGTCATCTCCAGGACTACCCCCAAAGTCTCCAGGCTTGCCTTGGAGCCCCTGATGGGGTCACTGGGTGAGCACCCCCCCCCCGGTTTACATTATACAGAGCACATTCTTCCACCTCCCTCCTTCCCAAGGCACTGAAGGTATCCAGAATGTTTTGTCAGGGCAACCCCTACATTTCACGTTATCTACATGGTTTCTTTGGTTCGATGTTAAAACTTATCTGAACCACATTCTAGAGCAGTTGTTCCCAACCCCCGGACCGAGGACTTGTACTGGTCCGTGGATCAGTTGGTACTGGGCCGCGGCTCCTCTTCGTCCTCCTCCCTGGCTGCTGCCTCGGGGGCTGCCCTGCCACTCTGCCACCGGCTCACCTTTGGCGCTCTCCAGCGGCTGCCATGGCTGGGGCTCCCCCTCGGAGTGGCACTGTGCAGCTGCTGTTGGCAGCACCCCCCAGTGGGTGGTGGGAAGTCAGGGGCACCGGTGGGAAAGCAAACAGAGCAGGGGCTCAGGCAGTGGCGACGTCCCTTGGCAAAAGACTACCCCACCCCAGGCCTCAGTAAAATTGTCAAGCGTTGACCAGTCCCCGGTAATAAAAAGGTTGGAGACGACTGTTCTAGAGGAACAATCTAGTACTGGCTGTTCTTCCCATGGACTGGTGGCTAAAGGTCACAATCAGGCATATAGATGCATCTTTATTCTTCAGTGAATAACAGAATATCTAAGGAAGAGTTAAAAGCAAACTAATATGCAAAATCATAGTCAATTTCCAATAAGCAACTGATACTCAATCATTTCAGAAACTTGTTATCACCACCCCATCAATAGAGTGGCTGGTATTAAAGACATAAGTGGATTGACCTTACAAAAAAATTAAAAAATTGCTGACAGAGCTGGATGGTGGGCCTTTGTTCATAAAATCACCATTCAGAAATGACTTGATGGAACCTAACAACAACCGTTAACAAGGGCCCTGTTCTGGTGCTACCGGCCCCACAAATCTTTAAACCTAGCCTGCATACACACAGAGTTAGGCAAAGGTATCCCCTGTGCAAGCACTGGGTCATGTCTGACCCTTGGGGTGACGCCCTCCAGCGTTTTCATGGCAGACTCAGTACGGGGTGGTTTGCCAGTGCCTTCCCCAGTCATTACCGTTTACCCCCCAGCAAGCTGGGTACTCATTTTACCGACCTGAGTCAACCTTGAGCCGGCTGCTGGGATCGAACTCCCAGCCTCATGGGCAGAGCTTTCAAACTGCATATCTGCTGCCTTACCACTGTGCGCCACAAGAGGTTACAGAGTTACTGGGGCTCAAACACTGTTCTAGTCACTCACGTCGGTAACTTATTCATATCCTGTAATATAGGTATAGACCAAGATATTAAATTTTGTTTGTGTGTGCTTTTTACCTTTAGGCACACGGCACGCAAGGTTAGACCAAAACAAGAAGTTAACTTTTATTTATGTCATGAACACAACGCACAGGAAAGTAAGGTACGAGTAACAACGTTTCGCTTTCCTTGAACTCTTGCACTAAGATCTGGGCTTCTTCAGTTACAAATTGACTATTTTCAGCCTGCTGTAAACAGGTCTTCTGTATAGTTCCATTCTGTTAGACATCCTCCCCTCCCTTGCTCCCAAGTTGCCCACTTCTGTTATTCTTAACTGTCGTTTTTTCAACTGACTCTCAACTGACTCACCCAACATTCTAACAGTTCTCATTGGTCATTCTGTGGGAGAGTGAGAACCTAACCTGTCTGTCACAGCTTCAACTGTCAATGGTCACCTCCAGGCTAAGCTACTGTAACTCTACACAGGCCTTCCCCTATTGATCCAGAAATTACAGGTAATGCAAAATGCAGATCAAATTCAATCAGTCCTCCAGCGGCTGTATTGGTTGCCAGTGGGCTTCCAGATCAGATTTAAGAAACTGGTTTTAACTTTTAAGACTTTACATGGCCTGGGACCCATATATCTAAGGGACTGCATCTCCGAGGATGTCCCACAAAGAGCTCTCCACTCAGCAAATAGTGACTGGTCCCCAGGCCCAAAGAAATACAGCTGGCCTCAACCAGATCCAGGACTTTTTTGGCCCTGGCTCCAGCCTGGGGAAATGAGCTACCAACAGATCCGGCCCTTATGGAGCTATCTAAGTTCCAAAAGGCCTGTACTCTTCCACCAGGCATATGGTTGAGGCCAGTACCAGCACTTGATGACATGTTCTGGGACCTTCGCACCTGCTTGCTTCCCTACAAAATAAAACAAAGAAACATAGGAATATGTGAAGGAGGGCTGGTGTGCAGTTTGGGGCAGCTCTCTCTGTCTGTCTCTCCCTCCGTCATAGCAGGGACAGCTCTCTGTCTCTGTCAGCAGCTTGGGGAAGCTCTCTCTCTGCCTCCCTCAGCAGGAGCGATAGGAGGGAGGGAGGGCTCTGTGTCTCTCTCTCTGTCTCTGGTGCATCTGAAAGGGACGTGGCTAGCATCCAGGGTGGGAGAGCGGGAACTGTAGGGGCAGGTCCAATCAGGGTGCAGCTAGCAATGCTGGTTGCACCCTGACTGGCCCTATTCCAACTTGGACAGCTGGACATATTCCACCCCCCAGACTGTTTCACAAATGTATAGAGGAACCATGGATAAGGATGTGAAATGTTTACCTTGTTCTATTACAAATGTAAGCTGCCCTAAGCTGACGGGGAAGGGCGGCATAGAAATTGTATGTATGTATGTATGTATGTATGTATGTATGTATGTATGTATGTATGTATGTATAAATAGGCACTAGAGATCATACTGCAAATTTCTGTTGGTTACTAATGCACATGAGAGAATTTCAGAAGAAATGCAGCTTGTGTTTCATAGGTTGCAATATGGATCATGAAAAGCTATGATTCATTTTAAAATAAGGGGTGTGCCACACCATCTGATAGTTTTGATATGCAACCTGTAACCTGTACTTTCAACAAGAGGCTACTGTTAGGACATAATATCGAGAAACAGAATAGTTTCCAGTTGGAAAAGATGATGGATAAGGATGCATCTTATCTTCCTGTCTATTTAGTCTGAAAGCAGAACATAACATATGGAAAACTGGATTAGATTTAAGTGGAGTAAAAATTGGTGTAAGGAATGTTAACAGTCTGAGATTTACAGATGTCACCACTTTATTGGTGGAAGCTAGTGAGGACTTGAGATGACTATTGTTGAAGAATGAGGCAGAAAATGCCAAAGCAGTGTTACAACTGAAAATTAAGAAGGCAAAAGTAATGAGTACTGGGGAATTATAAAACGTTGAAGCTGACAATGAACAAATTGAAATTGTTAAAGACTTTCCATTCCTTAGCTCCATCATCAACCAAAAGGGACCCTGCAACCAAGAAATCCAAAGGAAATTGAGACTTGGGAAGGGCAGCAATGAAGAACCTTGAAAAGATTCTTAAGTGTAAATATGTGTCATGATCGAGATCAAGGTAATTTAGGCTATAGTATTTCTCATTAGTATGTATGACTGTGAAAGTTGAACAATGAAGAAAGCTGATAGGAAGTTGATTCATTTGAAATGCAGTTTTGGTGGACAGTTTTACAGATACCATAAAAACAAATAAGTGGGTTCTAGATCAAATAAAGTCTGAATTCTCTCTAGAAGCTAAAATGACTAAACTGAGACTATCATATTTTGGTTACATTGTGGGAAGACAAACTGGAAAAGAAGATAATCTAGGGAAAGTTGAAGGAAAAGCAGGAAAAGAGATGGGTTGGCTTTATAAAGGATGCCACGGCCTTCAGTTTGCAAGATTTGAACATGACAGTTAACAATAGGACGTTTTGGAGAACATTAATTCCTAGGGTTGTCATAAACGAGAAGCAACTTGATGTCATTACTGATCATATCAAGCACCCCGTTTAAATCGCAGCCCCCACAGATGCATTCTTTTAAAAGAAACAGTTCCAGGAAAACAAACCCTGGAACCACCGACAATATGCAGTTCTACCCTTTGCTTTTAAAGCAGCTTGCAAAATAAAAACATTATCCATGTACATCTGGTAAACTTAGGGGTATTACTCGATTTTTAAAAAGCCTTAGTCACATAATTTTGTGTTACCTGACTTTGTTAAACCTATATGTGAATAAAATTGTTTTAAAGAAAAATGTGTCCGGCTGTCCAAGTTGGAATAGGCCCAATCAGAGTGCAGCCAGCAATGCTGAACCCTGATTGGCCCTGCCCCTACAGCTCCCACCCTCCCTCCCTGGATGCTAGCCACATTCTTCTCAGTCACACCACAGACAGAGACACACAGAGCTCTGCCAGACCGAACACATGCCCTCATTCTCTCCTATCACTCCTGCTGCGAGGGAGGCAGAGAGAGCTGCCCCAAGCTGCTGACAGAAACACAGAGAGAGCCGCCCCTGCTGCGCCGGAGTGAGAGACAGACAGAGAGAGCTGCCCTAAACAGGACACCAGCCCTCCTTCCCTACTAATTACCTGCTATGCCCTCTACTGTGAGGCACACCAAGAGACACACAGGAAGAGGGAGAGAGACACAGAGAGATATGCACCTCCCGGTGTCCCCTGGGTCCTAGCGCCCATTTTATTCCTGCTTGCAATAGGCTTTCTTGCTAGTTTTAAATAAACTGAAAAAAAACACTTTCCCTCGGAGGAACCAGCAGAATTGCTGACGTTTGGCTGGGAAATTCTTTGAGATTTTAGGGGTAGTTCCCAGGGAAGGCGGCATTTGGGGAGGAGAGGGACCTCAGAGTATAATGCCATTGAGTCCACCTTCCAAAGCAGCATTTCCTTTCTGGGGAACTGATCTCTATAGCCTGGAGATCAGTTGTAATTCCAGGAAATATGGAGGCTAGAAACCCTAACAGACAGATTATAATTAGCGCAAAAGAGATGAGGGGGTGCTTGCTTTTTGCTGTAACATTTATAGGCATACATGACAGCTCACAACTCTTAAATCTGTGGAGTTGATAGCTCTTGGAAATTCTCTCTATTTGATTCCAATGTGGGGAGCACCATGGCAGATTTTTAGCCAGGCATTGTGGCCTTGATATGTTCATATTATGCTTTTAGGTTATACTAGCTTTATCAGGGATGGGGAGAAACTATATCAACAAAAATCAGCTTCCGGAAAACTGTTCCAACCTGTCCTATGTAGCCTGGTATTTGTTTCTCCTGAGGGGTCCAGACAGTTCCTCTGCCCTTTACTTTCACTGTCCAGCTGAGTATCTCTGCTTCCACCTCCTTTGGGGTTTGGGTTTATATCTCATGAAGAATGCCGTGAGCCACCAATATCACCAGTGGCTTCTGTTCTGTTCCCTTCCTCACTGCCTCTATATCATCTTTAGTTTGTGTCATCAGAAACATCTTTGTCTCCAACTCCTACACTGGTGCCACAAAGTCAGAAGATAAATGGTCTAAAATATTGTTTCATCAAGTATTTTAAAAATGTTGCACACTTTGGAGCCTGTTTAACTGTGTAACTTATTCATAGCAACAACTGTGCATCTTGATTAGGCAGCTCAATGGTTTTTTAGAGGGAAGACATAACTGAAACTTGCCCAAAGAAGTAATTTAGGATATTATATGCAGTGTGATGTAATTACTGTTCTGTTGTATTAGGATCTATTTAGCCTTTATTTTTCTAAGCAATATGTCAATAGGTGGCATACTAGTTTACTTTTATGCTTTATTGCTGGCAATCTTTCTGTTTATATTTCTCAAAATGTATCCAAGCTTTTTTCCTAATGACTGAGCAAAGTCAGCAATGGTGGGCAATTTATATATATCCTTCTCCAGAATTCATTCATTAACAACAGCAGGGGATAATGCCACAAGAGTCCACTCCCCAAAACAGTTATTTCTTCCAGGGGAAGTGATCTTGATTATTTGAAAATCAATCATAATAGCAGATCTCCAGTTGCTACCTGGAGGTTGGCAATCCTAAATATATACCTCGACCTTTTGACTCTGTGGTCCCATGACCTTTTGGGACACTCCCTACCTCCACGTGCGCAAACTGACAGTGAATGCAACAAGGCACAGCCAGCCATTTGGATGCGTTTGGGTTGCTATCAGAGAACAAAAACAGTCAACTCTCACACAGGGCCTAACCACATCTTGACACAGCACACATGATTGCCGCTTACTGTTTCCTGCATCTAACATATGGACTGAGGATTTTACTTTATTTTACTGAGATTTAGAACACTTCTAAAGAAGAAGTATTAAGACCAATCAAATATTTTAAAGGTAGAGAGCTTTTTGAAGAGCCCCTTGTGGCGCAGAGTGGTAAGGCAGCAGACATGCAGTCTGAAAGCTTTGACCATGAGGCTGGGAGTTCAATCCCAGCAGCCGGCTCAAGGTTGACTCAGCCTTCCATCTTTCTGAGGTTGGTAAAATGAGTACCCAGCTTGCTGGGGGGGTAAACGGTAATGACTGGGGAAGGCACTGGCAAACAACCCCATACTGAGTCTGCCATGAAAACGCTGGAGGGCGTCACCCCAAGGGTCAGACATGACTCGGTGCTTGCACAGGGGATACCTTTACCTTTAGAGAGCTTTTTATTTTAAAGGACACTGACTCTTCATGGCGGGGGGGGGGGAATCCTGCAATATTTAGAGGGTTAACCATATAAATTTCCCTTTGCAGTAATTCTGACCACTTATGGAGTTGGTTAGCTGAAAGTTCTGAAATAAAATGAAAATCCAGGAAATAAGTGGGGATAGTCAAGAGTTTTCTGGTGAAATCTTCACAATTTGTTGTTGTTAGGTGCAAAATCGTGTCCGACCCATCGCGACCCCATGGACAATGATCCTCCAAGCCTTCCTGTCCTCTACCATTCCCCGGAGTCCATTTAAGTTTGCACCTACTGCTTCAGTGACTCCATCCAGCCACCTCATGCTCTGTCGTCCCCTTCTTCTTTTGCCCTCGATCGCTCCCAGCATTAGGCTCTTCTCCAGGGAGTCCTTCCTTCTCATGAGGTGGCCAAAGTATTTGAGTTTCATCTTCAGGATCTGGCCTTCTAAGGAGCAGGCAGGGCTGATCTCCTCTAGGACTGACCGGTTTGTTTGCCTTGAGGTCCAAGGGACTCGCAAGAGTCTTCTCCAGCACCAGAGTTCAAAAGCCTCAATTCTTTGATGCTCGGCCTTCCTTATGGTCCAACTTTCGCAGCCATACATTGCAACTGGGAAGACCATAGCCTTGACTAAATGCACTTTTGTTGGCAGGGTGATGTCTCTGCTTTTTAGGATGCTGTCTAGATTTGCCACAGCTTTCCACCCCAGGAACAAGCGTCTTTTAATTTCTTTGCTGCAGTCCCCATCTGCAGTGATCTTGGAGCCCAGGAAATGTATTTGTCTGTCTGTCACTATCTGTCACTATCTCCATTTCTTCCCCATCTATTTGCCAGGAATCCTCAGAATAAGCCTGGTCTATACAAACAGAAGTTGGTATAACTGTTACTTGGCTATAGTACTAAAGAATGTGAAGGGGGGGGCGGTTTGCATGTGGCACCCATACAGTTAATGGGCATCTGTTCCAAAGGCAGTTGTTTCATTCAAAGATCAGAATGAAAGCGATCTATATCCAAAACAGGATACGGCCCCTCCCCGCAAACCTATTATATCTTGGCCAGAGCTCAGGAAGTGTGTCCAGGAACTGCTCTTCAGAAAGCTCCCCCTCTCATCCTTCCCTTTAAGATCTCTCCTGCTTGCATATCCTTCCACTTTTCCTGTCTGTTTGGGACTTGAGTCCACAGAGGAATAAAAATAAAATTAATCCCCTTCTCTCTCCCAAGCGTTTTATCTCCTCTTCTCTGGCCTGATGGCTTTATAATCCTGACTAAACCCCTGTCACTCCTTCCTTCTCTTTGCCCTGCCCCCAGTGATTTTTCAGTACAGACAGAAAAACCAACCAGCTCTTACAACATTTTCCTGAGTAGAGTGGTCATTTCCAGAGAATAGGGCAGGACAGATAGGCAGCTCCAGACTTTGCAAAGTCAAGACCCATATAAAGCAAGCCTCCTCTCTTGAACAAAGCAAAAAACAAAACTAATTTATGTTTCCGGTCACAGTACAGCTGAAAAATATGGCATAGTCACATAACATTCTTCAAGGGAAAGGAAGATCTTAAGAACAAGCATGGTGAAGCTAGGGGGTCAGACTAGAACAACCAGATTCAAATCCCTACTCTGTTCTGGAAAGGCACTAGGGTGATCCTGCAAGTTCTGTGGTCCGAAATCTTGCTTCTCTTACATTATTACTAATATATGTCAAATTTGCCAGGCGTCAACAGGCACCTGAAAAGTTAAACATATATGTTGAGAAGCCTTATGTCACTTTGATCACTTCAGGAACCTCAACTGAATCATGTAAATGAAACCTGATTTTGCTTCAACAGCCTAATAATCTCCCACATTTGTCACCATCTACAGAACTGAAGACCTTTTTTAAAAGATCTGGATTTCCAATATATACATTTACAATGGGAAAGGGAATAATAATACAGACTTGATACTATTCTTATCAGAAATATCATTCTGGAGCAATTTTCCAGCCAGTCTACATTTTTTTCAAGAAGCTATAACATCATCAATGTCCAAGGAATTTCTGCCTTAGAATCTGGTTTACTGGATACTTAGCTTTTCTTTAACATAGCTTTGGTTCCTGCCATATCTCTTTCGTATGCCCAGGAGAAAATGCCCTTAAATTAAGTTCACCTTAGAGAAACTTGTATCCTCCTCTACGTGACTTGTAGAATCAATTTTGTTTCCCCAAGAAATTAAACAGAAAACCTTAAAGCTCATTATTATTATGTATGTCTCAGCTGCAGCAAGGAGTACCCATGGGAAAAAGTAATCTCCCCCTCCTAGTCTTCCATGGTGCAGACTGTTGCCATTTCCCAATCTGCTACTTGAGGGGGAAGGCATAGTCTTCAAACTGAGATAAGCAATCCAACTTGCTCTAAATTGAACCAGTCACTGTTATGGTTGTGTGTTCTCTATGATAAAGGTAAAGGTAAAGGTATCCCCTGTGCAAGCACTGAGTCATGTCTGACCCTTGGGGTGACGCCCTCTAGCGTTTTCATCGCAGACTCAATACGGGGTGGTTTGCCAGTGCCTTCCCCAGTCATTACCGTTTACCCCCCAGCAAGCTGGGTACTCATTTTAGCGACCTCGGAAGGATGGAAGGCTGAGTCAACCTTGAGCCGGCTGCTGGGATCGAACTCCCAGCCTCATGGACATCACTTCAGACAGCATGTTGACTGCCTTACCACCCTGCGCCACAAGAGGCTCATAAAACAGAATAACATAGCAACTGAGAAATTAATAGTTTTCATTTTTTTAAGGACCTGTCCCTTTGGCAGGACACAGGCACTGAAGTAAGTGCAGGGGTAAGTTTTGCAGTGTCCTGAGAATGCTTCAGTTCCCAGTGCTCAGGGCTCCACATGGCTCGTTTACCCTTTCCACAAATGCCAGAAGCAGAACAAAGGATGCACAGTGTGAATTTGCATCGTTGATACAAGAGTTGCAGAACTCAACTTCCCTGGGCACTGAATTTGGGCTATTCTGAAAGCAAAAAGGCTTTATACACATTGCCCAAATTATTCCTAATACAGATTACTATCTCCTTTAAAGACCAACACATTTATTGTAGCATAAGCTTTTTGTGGACTAGAGCCAATTTTCTGAATATTTATACATCCAACATTTGATTTGTGCTCTATTTATCCTTTCCATAAAGACTGACTTTCCTTAATCCATAGACAGCAGCAGGGCATTTGTAGCGCTCATACGGTAGCACCTGCCAACAGTGTTTCTTCAGTGTGTAAACCATAAAAAGTCTATGTCCAAAAAATAAATGAACAAAAGTTTGATATGCGAGAATCAACAGAATCAAAGCAGTGAGAAATTATTTATTTGTTTACTAGACTTATTCTCCGCTTCTCTCTGCAACCTGGCTCGTGGGGGGTTACACAAGAAAAGCCCAAAACACAATAAAACCCCATAAAGGTAAAGGTATCCCGCTGTGCAAGCACCGAGTCATATCTGACCCTTGGGGTGATGCCCTCTAGCGCAGCGGTCCGCAAGCTTTCGCTTGCTGCAGACCGCTGCGGCATAGTGGGTGGAGAGGGCGGCCCGGGGGCCGCACACGAGCGGCAGCCCCAGTGCAAACGTGCATGTGCGGACAGCCACGCGTTTGCGCCCAGCAGGGGCGCAAATGCGCGTGCGCGGCAGTCCGTTTGCGCCACCGCCATCCCGGCGGCCGCAGCTCCCCCTCCCGGCCGCGAGCAAATCGGCCACTAAAGCGGCCGATTAGCTTGCAGTTCGGCAAGCTTCTCTTCCCTCCCCTCCCGAAGCGAGAAACTTGCCGGGCTGCGAGCTAATCGGCCGCTTTGGCAGCCGATTTGCTCGCGGCCTGGCGAGCTTCTCGCTTCGGGGAGGGAGGGAAGAAGGAGCCGCGGCCCGACGCCAGGGCCGCAACCCACGGGTTGGGGACCACTGCTCTAGCATTTTCATGGCAGACTCAGTACGGGGTGGTTTGCCAGTGCCTTCCCCAGTCATTACCGCTTACCCCCCAGCAAGCTGGGTACTCATTTTACCAACCTCGGAAGGATGGACGGCTGAGTCAACCTTGAGCCAGCTGCTGGGATCGAACTCCCAACCTCATGGGCAGACAGCTTCAGACAGCATTTCTGCCGCTTACCACTCTGTGCCACAAGAGGCTCTAAAACCCTATAAGACCCATTAAAATTGACATTAAAAATCATCACATGGCAGTAAAAATAAATCCCCCTACAGTAGCATGCCTGCTGGAAGGGGCATCAAAGAGACTACATCAGTCAGCCACCACCAATGGCATTCCAAAATCAGGTGGCATGTCTTCCTTATGGGTGGCCCAATTGATCTACTCCCAGCAATGGCCTCATCCTGTAATGAACAGTAACTTGTGCTCACATTACATACATCTGAGCTTTCTACAGGAATGTCACAGGCTTTTTGTACCTCTCTCATTTCATGCTCTTTGGACCTCTACAATTTACAACTGTCTCTGTACACATGTGTGTATGTACGTATCTGGGGCTAATAATTCACACATCTGACAATGTGAGACTGAAATCTTTTGAACTCTGAGTCAAAATAAATTTGTTAATCTTCAAATTGCCAGTTGTATGCTGGTGATTTTTTTGCAACTGGTAACACGGAAGCTTCCCTGGAATGACAAAGGGGAAAAAAAGACTTACTTGAAACATTACAGAGTCCTGCTTTGGACCATAGCCTCTTCCATCCACCCAGCTGAAGTCTGGCATAAGGTTTAGTATCACACAACTTCTACTTAAGTTTCAGTCTAGCTCAGTTGTTTTAGATCAACAGGACGTGCAAGTGCTCTACCACAGAAGTGTTGGGAGGTGGCGGTGAGGAGCAAGATACGCCTGGGAAACCTGAAGTTTGACCTCAACTGTTTGACACTTCTGTTTAGCTCATATCAGTTGAACTGGAAAAATAAAGCCAGATACAAGAGAATACAGAGCTCTTATCAAGGAAGTTTCAACGAGAAAGCAGGCTCAGTAGTACTCTGGCCTGTTACTAGCTTGTCAAGCATCTTTCTCTTTTTTTTCTGCTGCAAACAACTTGCAATGGTGATGGCAACAGTTCTGTGGTCCCCCTTGGCAATGGCACCTGATAAATTCAGTGACAAACATCTGTTTCCCTCCCAT
Source organism: Paroedura picta (assembly GCF_049243985.1). Classification (NCBI taxonomy): domain Eukaryota; kingdom Metazoa; phylum Chordata; class Lepidosauria; order Squamata; family Gekkonidae; genus Paroedura; species Paroedura picta. The sequence continues at coordinate 78,218,371 of NC_135370.1, read as the reverse complement.
GCTGCCCTTGTAAGGGCCTTCCTGCTTTAAGGAGGGCCATGGGTTTTGTTTTATTTTGCCATCTGTTAAGACTATGTTAGATTGTGTTGTTAGATTTTGTTGTAGTAATTGGGTTTTAATGGGATTTTATTGTCTGGATTTTCCTTTGATGTAACCCATCACAAGCTGATTTTCAAGAGGGGTGGGCTATAAATCCAATTAATAAATAAATGATAAATATCATATGAACTGGATGATTATTTGTGTATTAATGTTGATGGTATCTGCTGAAGTGCTCTTTACCTGCACTACATGTTTCAGTTAGTTTCCATAACCAATTCAAGGTGTTGGTGTTAATCTTCAAAGCCTTCAACAAAGTCTGGAACCCTCAAACCTATAGGAATGCCTCTCCCTTCAGGGCCTTCATTCCCTTCAGTCATAGAATCACAGATCATAGAATCATAGAATAGTACAGTTGGATGGGACCTCATGGGTCATTTAGTCCAATCCCCTGTACTATGCAGGACACTCACATCCCAATTGCTCACCTACTGTAATCTGCCACCCCTTTGCCTTCACAGAATCAGCCTCTCCGTCAGATGGCTATCTAGCCTCTGTTTAAAAATTTCCAAAGATGAAGAACCCACCACCTCCCGAGGAAGCGTGTTCCAGTGAGAAACCGCTGTCAAGAAATTCTTCCAGATGTTTAGATGGAATTTCTTTTGAATTAATTTAATTCCAGTCATTCTGGTCTGTCCCTCTGGGGCTAGAGAGAACAATTCTGCTCCAAACTCCCCCAACCTTTCTTCATATGTCTTGGTCTCCAAACCCCTCACCATCTTTATTGCCCTCCTCTGGACACGTTCCAGTTTGTCAACATCCCTCTTCAACTGGGGTGCCCAAAACTGAACACAGTACTCCAAGTGAGGCCAAACCAGAGCAGAGTACAACAGTAGCATCACCTCCCGTGATCTGGACACGATACTCCGTTTGATATAGCCCAAAATCCCATTTGCCTTCTTAGCCACTGAGTCATCGTCTAGGCCCTCTTGCAGGTACCTTACTCCAGGATGGCTCAGGTACCTGTTACCAGGGGCCTTCTCAGTTATGGCCCCTAGCCTGTGGAATGCATTCTTGGATAACACCTGTGCCCTGATGGACTTGATGTAGTGGTTAAGAGTGGTGGCCTCTAATCTGGAGAACCAGGGCTGATTCTGCACCTACTTTATTTATGCCGTTGTGGTTCCTGCTGAATTCAGATCGATTTGAACTTGAGTCTTCATCTAGTCCCCCCTTCCCCATTGAAACAGAAAAGTGTGCTGCACATGATTAAGGAAGCTCAGAAGGGAGGGGGGAGCCAAGCTCAGCAGGAACCTCTTTCTTTTCTTGAAGGGGGGATGACTGGAGAACGCAGAGGAAGGGGAGTAAATCCAAGAGGAAAATCTCTGCCGAGAAAAGTTAGGGCTTCCCTTTGAGGGAAACCTTGCAACCTGGGAACGAGGAAGCCTTTTGAACTGATGCCCTAGCCAATCAGGGCTTTTCTACAGCGGTAGAGGCTTGAGGCAGCTAGTTGGTTTGGGACAAGCAGTGAGCTGCAGCTTTACTAATGCCAGTTTTTCAAATACTGAGGGTTATATCCACTCAAGGACATTGCAGGGAAAAGGTAGGGTCACTCTGGATCAGTCCTGCTTGCTGCAGAGGGAAAATTTAAATTGCCCAAAATCAAAATGGAAATTGCACTTAGTGTGGAAGGCAAGGACTGAATCAACCTGGGATTGGAATAAAAGCTCCGTGCAGCTTCAGCCCAGGTTTGATTCCCCACTGGGTGACCTTGGGCCACTCACAGTTCTCTCAAAGCTCTCTTACACCCCACCCTGTCACACATGGTATCTGTTGAGGGGAAAGGAAGGGAAGGTGATTGTGAGCCACTTCCTTCAGGTAGTAAAAAGCAGGGTACAAAAGCAACTCTTCTTCAGGGCATGCAAAGCTGAATTAATTAGGTTGGCTTTTGGGGGTAACCATATGTTTGGGCTGTTTTAATAGTAGTATGGTGATAACCAAGTTTTTAAATATTTCAGTATTAATATTTTATATGCAGTCTGAAAGCTCTGCCCATGAGGATGGGAGTTCGATCCCAGCAGCCGGCTCAAGGTTGACTCAGCCTTCCATCCTTCCGAGGTCGCTAAAATGAGTACCCAGCTTGCTGGGGGGTAAACGGTAATGACTGGGGAAGGCACTGGCAAACCACCCCGTATTGAGTCAGCCATGAAAACGCTGGAGGGCGTCACCCCAAGGGTCAGACATGACCCGGTGCTTGCACAGGGGAAACCTTTACCTTTTACCTTATGTTGTTTTTACATTTTTGATTTCAATGTTTTAAGATTCCACAAGACCTTTCAGGTATTGGCAACTAAACAAATAAATAAATGTTGCATAATTTAGGACAAATACATCCTATCTAAATTTTCTCTTAAAGTCAAGCTCATCCTCTGTTTAGAAGGTACATAAACTAATGACCTATTTCAGCAACATTTGGAAAAAATAACCTAAATTTGAAGGGGGCACCTGGGTATGCCCACCACTATCATGCTGCCTTAGTGAGGCAGTGTTTTCAGACACAATTAAACACATCTCCCTTCATAAATTAAGTTAAGTTATTCCTGTGGCTTTAGGCCACTTCCTGTATTTTCCCATTTGTCACTTTGGCAAACCCAGATGTTACGTTTGATCTGCAAGAACAAAAGACAGACCCTCATTTCATGATGGCACAGCCAAGTCAGTTTCCACAGCATCCTTCCTTACTATTAGGCAACAGACTAGTGCCAACTGGGGGTGGGGGGGCTCATTGTGACAGAACATGGAAGATGAAATAGAACTAACTAACTTGTGAACATAATGACAGCCTATCTGTTTAAGTAGAAGACAGTCCTCTGAAAAGTTTAAGATGAGCAAAAAAATGAAGAAGCTACAGTGGAGAAGCTTAGACTAACACATGTTGAATAAGTAGCACTTTCTGGCAACAAAACCTGAGACATGCAGTAGACCGACAAAGAATGACCAACTTTGTGGCACTATAAGAATATATGTACAAACAGCTCCACAGTAACAATATTCCTTGGGAGACCTGCAGGCAAACTTGCTTTACCTGCTCGCATAGTTTATACTAATCTGTCAAGACTATATTTGAAAACTAAGAACATATGCAGAATTGAAATGCTACATCTCAGACTGTCAAGTCCTAAGACAAGGGATATCTATCATGCTTGTCAGTGACACAAAGAGCTTGAAATAAGGAACAGAACTTTCCAACAAGGATTACCTACAGGTACTATACTATTCCAGGGCATGAAGTAAAACAAAAACCATTAAACTGGAGTTCTATATCAAAAAAGTAGTGATTAGCTAAACTCTTTCAAAGACATTTTACATAACTGTATCCTGGGGCATATGTTTTAGTAAGCAATAGGGGTGGGGAAGGAGAGGAGTGTCACAAGGAAAGAAACCAGAAGGAGGAAGTTACAAGCCTACTGATCTTCATAAAACATTTGGTGGGAAGTGGGTGAAAACAGAAAAGAGACCAATTAGCCTCTTCCAAGAACATCCTATAAAACCCACTCCTCACCTAAGCCTTGCCAAACTTCCTCCCCAAGCCTACAGCCACCGTCTTTCTCCTCTGCTTCCACACTAGATCTGTGCTGTTCTAACACATACATTGGTGTGTGCACAATCTGAATGTACATTAACCACCCCATTTGATGCTTAGCTGACATTAGTTCCCAGAAGGGCACATTATCACAGATATACATTTGCCATTGTGTAAGCTTGAGAAAGACTCTCAGATTCCCCTTCTTTGAAACAATTAGATAATGCAGATCTACATTTCTCCAGCCCTTGTGGCACAGAAACTTTGAATCCCAGTGGACTATGGCTGTCCCAGTACTCCCTTCTTCCATTCTTTTCACTAATTTAACCACTCCGATCTCTACCATAGGCAAAATGTCCACCCCACCTTCTCCAATAAGGGGAAATTAAGCATGAACCGAATGACCCCTTACTGAATATGACCCCTCCCACAGACGAGAACCCCTGCACGAGGCTGTTAAAGCCATCATGGCAAGACTTCACGTTTCCCTTTTTCTGATATTATTATACCACTCATAATTCCCAATCGGATCCGTCCAGAAGCCCTGCCTTATGGCATAACAGATCAGAAGTGAAGGCTCTCTTCTGCCCCCCCTTACAAGTAACAATGTTGAGCACGAAAGCTTTACAGTGCCCGGTCCTGCTTCTCCCCCGCGAACAGGGCGTGCTGAGGGGACGATCCCACCCAAGCCGGGGGAATGAATGGGGCCAGCGGCACTCACCGCTTTCAGCTGCTCCAGCCGGTCCTTCATTTCGGGCAGGTGTGGCTATTGTTCTTCCTGTCTGCAGGGGACCAGGGATCCCAGGAGAAACTCCCCAAGGGGAGGGCTCCTCCAGGAAGTGGAGTCCCAACGCAGAGCAAAAATAGGAAGGTCCCTCCTCCTCCTCCTTTTGGCGCTCGCTAGGAGGAGCGCTTGAGTTTCATCAGGACGGGAGGAAAAAACTCCCCATACATCCCGCCCCCGCCTGCTAAAGCTAAATCTGTCTCGCTCGGCGTGTGTCTGATCCTCCAGCGCTGAGCCGCCCACAGCCGCTAATCCACAGTGACATACGAGGAGGGGAGGAGGGGGAACAGCAGGCGCCGCCTCCTTTACCTGAGCACAGAGCGAGCTTAAAGGGATATCGCCTGGCCGCGACGTGGGGCGGGTGTCGGTCCTGCCTGTTAGCGAGCGCTTCAACATAACCCGCGTTTCACCTTACGGGAAACAGCGGACGTTGGGACCCGGAGAGCACTGCGAAAGGGGCCTTTTGGTGGAGGTAGTTGCTTGAAACAAATAAAAGTTGCGAGGACCTCGTTCTCGCATATAATCTATGTGGGAACGTCATGACGGCACGTGGCCAGGCGTAGCTGGAGTTTTCTGCCAAGGCCACTGCAGCTGCCATGCTCTAGCTCGAAGTGGGGATAGGAAACTGATGGAGGGAAGGGCGACCTCTACTGCAGGCAGAAAATCTCGGGAATCCCTTTGGCCTCTCAAGTGGGGAAGACACAGAGAGGGAACAGCCCTTCTCAAGGAGCAAAGTCTGGGTTTTGGGGAAGGGCTGCCAACTTCCAGGTGGTACCTGGAGATTTCCCAGAATTTGAGCTGAGCTCCAGACAACGAAGAAGAGTTGGTTCTTATATGCTCCTTTCTCTACCCGAAGAAGTCTTAAAGTGGCTTAGGGCTATTCTGCACCTGATAAATATAGCAAAATGCTTACCTTCTACAGATGCCATTTTTTTTGGTGTTTTTCATGACGTTGCCAACATCCAGTATCCAAGCAGCAAACTGGTAGCTACAGTCTCCATTTTAAAGCACTAGCTGGGGAATCACATAAAGTGGATTCCCGCAGCTAAAAAGCACCAGCTAGAGGAGAGCAAACAGCAAGCCACACGGTAAGGAAATGTGTGGAGCTGAAGAACCGCTATCTCTGCCTCCACTTCCCACCCTCTGGTCCATTTCCCTTCTCTTGGGGATGATTTTTTTTAAGCCAACAGCCTGGAGCAACAAATAGGTGTTTCTCTCTCTTGGAGAGAAAGCAGAGCTGAGACACGGGCACTTCTCCAAGGCCTGAGCACTCCGCCCTGGGGGAGAGGAGGAGACATCTGAAAAGCTAAGCAGTGTCGCTCTGGAGAGGAAGGAAATATCGTTTCCTAATATTTAACAGGCAAACAAGGTGAGCAGCCTGGAATTCCCTGGATAAAAGTTCCGGTGTTTGGGTCTGAGACCCCACCCCACCCCTGTTTTAAGGATGCTCTCCTGGATTTGGACCAGGTTGAGCAGGGTCAACTTTGAAATGATCCTTCTGAGCTTTATGAAGGACCTGCCCAGGTGAGGGGAGTTTTCTTTGGCTGGGCAGGAACTGATGCCTTGGTTGTGTGGCTTCTGCAGCCCCTGCCTGGAAGCTAGCCATCACTGGCTTTTTGTGTCTTGTGAAGGTGGCTTTTGAGAGCAAAGAAGGCCAGGCATCCTGTTCTCAAGACTGATCTCAAGGGGAGAGGGAAGGAGGCTGCATGCTCAGACACCATCCCAGAAAACATTCTGCAGGAGAAAAAAGATTGGTAATGTCTTAGGAGACTTATTTTCCTAAATTATGCACCTCCCTGAGGTGGAGAAGGTCGCCAGTGGGCCTGACACTCTGTCGCCATAAGCTGTAAATCATAAGTACAAGCTTGCCTTGAAGACTGGCATCCATGTTTGTGTCCCATTTTGGACAGACAGCATTTTCACACGTGATCTGGTTGACATTTATTTTAGTGTCATTTTTGGCCAGGCAGTGTGCTGCAAATTAATCTTTAACATGGTATTATAGAAAGGGTGTTTATGGCGTCTATCTTTAAACTGCCCCTTCTGGAGCCGCGAGGTAAGACCCTGCCTCAACCCCGGCCCCGCTGAAGCCTACCGGCATCGGGAGCCCAACATTCTTCTGCGGCCCCATCCACGCCCTGGCCTGCCTCTCTCAGCCGCTCCAAGCCATCCCCACCCACTCTGCAGACTTTCCCTCTCGCCGGGGGGGGGGGGGGACGTCTAACGCCCATTTTATTGATGGAATAAAATGGGCTTTAAATCTAGTTTACCATAATTAAGCAATATTTAACACCTTTCTCAAATTTGATAGCTTTTCTGTCTGGTTCTCAAGGACAATACAAGAGTAATGAAGGACGGTCTAATTACAGAACCAAAACAGAAAGACCTATCAAATGGCAATACAATAAAATATCAAAAGAGAAAGAAAAGTGTCCTTTTTGTAGTTTTCCTTATCTTTATTTTGTGGGACTTCTGTTAAAACGGCATCCAGGTAATGTCTGTTTTCAGTGAAATTCTTTGCTCAGTGGTAAGAGCTGTACATTAAGTAAAAATTATTGTTACAATATCAAATAAATTATTACAATAAGTCTGATAAGTAAAGAAAGCCCCCTACCTCTGATTCTTCAATATTTGTAACACTTTTAAAGGTATCAGAAATATAAACCTGCAAACATAATATAAATTGTATGTTAACCTGCAAACATAATATAAATTGTATGTTAATCATTACTACCCTAAAGCATAAAATATTTTATCATGTTAATCCCTGTAATACTTTACCTTTTACATAGTAAAAGTATAATAATGGCCACAGGGTCACGTAAATATGGAGATCCCAGTCTGTGTTGACATGTTCCCAACTAACTAAGTTCCTACCATGATTTATATAGACTAAATTATCCCAGGTGTGGGTCATAATAACCGCAAATCTATTGGGCAATCATCCTGCAAGTACTATAAGAAACATGACAGTTCTAGTGATGTATTTAAGCCCAGTGGCTGCAGGGCATCCATGGAAAAAATGTAGAAGGATTCCTGTTGTAAAAGTTTCTTCTGTACATCAGTCTTCTGATATCTGTAGGTGGTAAGGTGTTCAATGCCAAAGAATCGTAATTAATTTGCTGTATGCTAAAATTCTACAGAGTGGCTGAGGATTGGAGCTTCAAGGTTTGAATGTCTTACTTTGGATTGATGTTCCTGGAATCTAATTTTTATAGATCTAGAGCTGATTCCAATGTAACATTTGTCACAGGGACAGTACACACAATTTTTTGTGGAACAATTAATATAACTAGTTACTTTGATAATAAAGCTGTTGATAGGATGTGTAAAGTCCTTGATTGGTAACAGGTTAGCACATAGGCATGAGCAGCAACTGTGATTACCTTTTGGCAACAATCTTAAAGGAACCTCCTCCAATAACCAGCTACAACTTGTTAATTCCCCTATATTGTGACTTCACCTCCATTTATTTATTTATTATTTATTATTTATTAATTGGACTTCTTACCCACTGCTCCCTGATGGCTCGTGGCGGGTTACAAATGTCTATATAAAATCCCCAATAAAATACCCCTTAAAACCACAGACAAAAATAGATCAATAAGAACAGCAAGATGCGGCATGCCACCATGCCACCTGCAAACTTTTTGACAGTCTTGTAAATGTTGTACTAGATCCAATGTTTATAGAGAACATTTTTAATGGAATTAGCCAAGTGAGAATATTCTAATGTTCTCAAGGACATCAAGAACCATTAGTGCCTATAGTACCAGTCCTGGGAAACCCATTTTGTTTCTCACGGATCATTGTCCAACTCCAGAGGTTCTATCAGGTCACTGTTTTAAGGGCTAGCATGTCATGACTGGTAATATTGCCTTTTCCAAAAATACCCTCTCCCCTTTCCCCCCCCCCTTTTCCTAGTAAGCCTTGTGTGTTTTTCAGTGTATTTGCTGTTCCCCTAATGCCCTTTAATAAAAGCCTTTCCAGTCTAACATCTGATTGGTTTATTCTGAGTTTCTCTAACGTATGGGTTCAGCTGTTCTAGGCCTTCCTTAGTTTCTGACCAGAGGGTAGTGTCATCAGCATACTGAAAATTATTTATATTCCTTCAATCTTAATTCCAGTGTTTGATTCTTTGAGTTCAGCCTCTCTCATAATGATCTCAGCATAGACGTTAAATAGAAAGGGAAAAGAATAGAACCTTGGTGCACCACTTTCTCTATTTTGAACCAGTCAGTATCACCAAATGGTATGTACAATGGCTTCTTGGTTTGCATAGAGTCGATTTGGTTGCTGTGTAGTACAAGTGTAAAGGCAATGTTTATGATGCTTAAACCAAGGGCCTTTTCGCACGGGGATCTTTGTTGCAAATTGTTTGCGGAATGAAAAATCGCCATTTAAAATAGTGGAATTCGTCGTTATGCATACCTGCCTTTGTAGTGGAATCAGTTGCGTTTTTTAGCGTTTCCCACAGGCTTCCGGTCTCGGCAGAAATCACTAGAAAGGAAGCGCTATTGCCAAGCTCGTCCCGCCCCTGGCCGTCAAGCAGCCAATGGGCAGCCGTTAGCATGCTCCCAAACAGCCCCTTTCCCTTTAAGAAAGGTTTAAAAAAAAAAAAACAGACCCATAGCAACGAATCTAGGTAGATTCGTTGCAACGGAGAGACCCATCCAGCTGCCTAATGTGAGCCGTCGTTTGATTGTATGATCGTTGGCACGCTGCCTCGAGTGATAAAAAAAAATCCCCCCCCCTCTCACGGGCCCGATTTTCGGCTGAATTTATGTGTAAAAAATAAAGGGACTTTATTTCAGCAAACGGGCTTTTATGTGGTTTGTGCTTAGTGACTAAAGGTGAAGGACTGAAGCCAGGGAAGCCTCTAAACAGAAAGAGGCTCGCTGGTGCGTTTATCCCCGCTCGCTCGGAGAAAAAAAAATGGCGATCGCTTCGCCGGAAGTTTGGAGGACAGGCTCAGGAGGAGGGACTTCGAAGAACCAGCAACAATGGTAACGCACAGGTCTTTAGCGCTACTGTTGCAGATTGGTTGCAGGAGTGTATCGCTATCCGGAGGGTGAATCCACTTTTCTGGATTCCCCTGAAAGCGCTACAACGAAGCGCTTTTTGCGGGTCGGTTTCAGGATTGTTGCAGATTGTCTACGACGTCGTGGGTTATGGCAAATTAGTAGCGTTTCCAATTAGTAACCATTGTGCTATTTTGAAGCCGTGCGAAATGGCCCCAAGTGTTTGTGATGCAAAACTGATTTTCATGACATAATTACTTTTAGAAAGAACATATATATTGTTTCCAGACTGAAATATGGCTGCTGCACCACAAACAAAAAAAGAAGTATAAGCAACATGGTGTGCTTTGAATTTTCAGTAGACCTAACCAGGAAAGTGGTGGATGTTTGTATTTTTGGGTAGGACACTAGAGATGTGACGTGGGAGCCAAGGAGGCAGCAGCCCCAAAATGTTTGGGAACTAATGTTCTAATGCAGGGGTAGTCAACCTGTGGCCCTCCAGATGTTCATGGACTACAATTCCCATGAGCCCCTGCCAGTGTTTGCCCCTGCCAGCATAGTCCATGAACATCTGGAGGACCACAGGTTGACTACCCCTGTTCTAAGGGAACAGTCCCCATATACATTGGTGGAGACCCCAAGTCACTCCTCTCACTTTGCCTCCATTAAAGCTAATTCCCCCAACTAATTAGCAGACTGCCTATTTGGGTAACAATTGATCTCATCCAGGAACTAATTAGTGTTCCTTTACTGTACTTGGGAAGGGTAGGGGGAATTCTAATAGCGCTCTTAAAGATGCACAGACAGTTTCATGTGGTTTTGCTGTGTTCCACTAGTATTTTGTAGATAGAGCTTATGAGGATAAATAAACAGTGAATTAGATTTCTGGCTGGTATGATTTCCTTCGCAGTGAGGATGTTGTGGACCCCTGGTTCACTAGCTCCAAAATTTCTCTGAAAGGAGACTGTTCTCCAGCAGTAAATAGCACATAGAAAAATAAATATGTACCATTTTTTTATTCTGTACTTGAAAAGCATAGAAACCTGAGTTTAAATGACAGCAGAAACAATATAAATTAGCCTTAAGACCATTGAAACCAAAAAGACAATATATGCTCTTAAACTCCACTGATTGCTGCATACAGTATACGTCAGTGAATGGAGATGTGCATCGTTCCTCATGTCCATCAATATGTCACATCATCTCTTCCACTCTCAGATGGGCGATCTTCAAGCATTAGGTCCATTTCTTTATCAGTATTTGTGTTTCAGTTCCATAAATGGGACAGACATGGTAGACAAGTTGATCCAATGTCTGCTAATTTTATTTATTTATTTAAATGTTTATTACTCAAAGTAGCTTACTATATAAATCAAATACAGAAAATAGATCAGAGAAAATATATAAAAACTGGAAATTAAAATCACAATTTAGGACTGCTAGTGACTTAATCAAATGTGGTCCTCAAAAACAATCTTCCTAAAGACTGGAACTGAGGAGACCAGAAACACCTACCTGCTACTCAAAATCCCCTCTCCCATGTACCCTCCAAACTGATGGGACAGCCAGGAGGGCTTTTTCCTGTGATCTCCAGGCAGGCACATATGGGAGAAGATACCTAGGTCCCAAGCCATGGTTCATATACCTAGGTCCCAAGCCATGTAAGACTTTAAAGGGCAAAGTCAATATCTTGAATACTGATCAGGAGTGGATCAGTAGCCAGTGTAATTGTTGTAGTGTTGGGGTCATGTGCACATTGTAACTGGCCTAAACCAGTAGTCTATCTAAAACAGTACTAGCTGCAGCTTCTGAACACTCTTCAAGAGTAGTCATAAGTAGAGTACATTGCAGTTCAGTTGAGATTTGAACAGGGATGGATCGCTCTGGCTAGATCTGACTGTACCAGGAAGGGGCACAGATAGTGCACCAACCTAAACTGGTTGGGGAAAAAAATTACAACAACCACTTGATTTTCTGATGTGACTGCTGTATCAAGCAACATTCCCAAGCTGCATACCTGGTAATCCTATCCAAGATTAGAGGAATGGGGATGGGAGATCCTCTAGTTTGGCACCTTTCCTCCTATATCAGGGGTTTAAGAAACTAGGGAAAATACCTCCCAGCAGGCAAGAAGCCTTTAACAAAATGATGTTTCTACATCACCTGGAAGTTATATGGGGACTTTGGTGACATCAGGGGGCAATGTTCTGGTTTTTGAGCAAAACTCTATGGTAAGAAGCTAATTCTACCATAGAATTTTGCCCCCAAACCAGAGTATCCTAACCAACATCCCTATGTCACTTATGGGAGACGTAGAAATGTTCCTTTTTTTCCCAGGCTTTATCCCTCCCCAGTGTCACTAAGTTGCTCCACATCCCCTGCTGGATGGTCTGACAGATCTGGCAACCCTATCAAAGTATTTGGTCAACTTCACTAGTAATCCTAAGAACCTCTGTTTTATCAGGATTAAGTTTGCTAATATGCAAACTGTATTCCTCATTTGATGACTACAGCATAAAATGCTAATTTATATTTGTTTGTGCCGATCAGACATCAACCATTACTGGCAGAGCTTTCATATAATCTCAAATTCATATTTTCATCCAAGGTAATCCTGACATTCAAATCATGGAAGACTGTGGCTCAGTGGAAGAGCACATATCCTATGTGTAGAAAGCCCAAAATTCAATCCCTGGTCCAGATAAAGGATCTTATTTAGAAGGTGTTGAAAAATATCTTTCTCTATCTGTGAAGAGCTGTTGCAGACCGGGAGATAACACTGATCTAACTGGACCAATGTCTTGATAGTGTAGCACAGCTTGATATGTTCATACTCCAAAACAATTTTTGCATGTGTGTGAATGAGTCAGTAATCAGACAAAAACTGATCAGTGCTCGACGTGTCCTATTGTGCTCCCACCATGCTGTAACACTAGTTGATTTGTCCAGAGCTATCATTGGAAAAACACTTTTCTCCTCAAGGTTCTCATCAACGCATTTTTTAACTCCTTATTTCTCATGCTATAGATCAGGGGGTTCAATACAGGAGTGATAAAAGTGTAGACCACAGAAACCACCCGACCTTCCACTGGTGAGTAGCTAGAGCTGGGGCGTAAGTATATTAAACTGCCACAGCCATACTGTAAAAGGACAACCATTAAGTGCGAAGAACAAGTGGAAAAGGCTTGTTTCCGGCCTGCAACAGAGCGGATGTGCAAGATGGCTGCCACTATGAAGGCATACGATATGCAGATTAGGAGGAAAGGGATGGTCAGTATTACAACACTGATAATAAAGAGGGTAACCTGATAGGTTTGGGTATCACTACAGACTAGCCTCAAGACAGCAGGAAAGTCACAGAAAAAATGATTGATCTCATTGTTGCCGCAGAATGGAAGTTGCAATATCAAGATGGAGAGCTGAATGCCGAACAAGAAACTCAGTGTCAATGTCCCAGATACAAGACTCACACAAACTGTCCAGTTCATAATGACAGTGTAGCGCAGTGGGTAACAGATTGCCACGTATCTGTCATATGCCATAACTGACAACAGGACACAGTCAGCACCTCCCAAGAAGATAAAGAAGAACATCTGTATGCCACATCCAACCAAAGAGATGGAGGCTTTTTTCACAGAGGCAAGACTGGCTAGAGTGAGCGGAGCGATGACAAAAGAGTATGCAATTTCCAGAACTGCTAAATTAGCTAAGAAGAAATACATGGGGGTATGGAGAGACTTTTCAGTATGGACAATGAACACAACAGCAGAGTTCCCAAGGAGGCTGAGGAGGAATAAAATCAAAAAAGTCCAGAAAAGCAGCAGCTGCATCTCTGGCACAGTTGAGAAAGGATGGAAGTGAAACAGGGTCATTCCAGTTTGGTTTTCATTCCTCAGTGCCATGTAAACTGGGATATGTGATCTGGCACAGGATAAAAAGAAAGAGAAGATTAGTCATAGAGAAGCCGATGTCACTCCCTGAACCAGTTAAGTAGACAAATTTATAAAATGACTCAAGGCCACAGGAGGGCAGAATTCACCCTGTTTGCAAATGAAAATCTTGCTCTCCTAAAAAGGTATTCCTATTTCTAACAAACATGGAATTGAACTGTACAACTATAATCCATAAATTTCAGTTCATGCTTCTCAGACCGAACATATATGTCAGCAAATTATTCCTAGAAGGATTTCTTGTGCTAAATCATTCATTTCACTCTGTCATTACTTTCCCTAACTCCTTTCTGTTGCCAGTTTAACTTTACTAATATTAGCCTTACTAGTCCCTTTACTGGACCAAAGACTCTTCCTACATCTTTGACCAGTCCACCCTGAGACCACAATTGTTTGGAATAAAGCTCCATTAAGATCAAAGGGGGTTACTTCTACAAAACTGTGTGTGAGAGATCAGTTTCTAAGCTGTGTCACTTTTGTGTTCTGTACAGCATCTAGTGCCCCAGTGATATGAAGTAAATGTTAAATAGTCATAATATTAGCACAGTACATAATACTAGCACAGTATATTAGACTGAATTAAGGACTGCGTTTCAGTTTTCATTATTATTATTATTATTATTATTATTATTATTATTATTATTATTATTATTATTATTATTATTATTATTATTTTAAATGCAAGCATTAAAGTTGCAGAATTCCCAGAGTAGACTTAAGTTTATAAAGATCATCCTGACATTATATATATATACACATAAATACATATACATTCATACATATATGCACAATCTATAACACTCTTTTTATATGACTAAACAGTCCCATTTTTTCATTAAAATGCAGACCAGTTATAAAAACTATATTTTGATGTATACCATCAATGAAAGGCTATCAGTATTCATGCAAGGAAGCTTTTGTCACCTGTCAGCATCCTATCCATCGGGCATTTCAACCAGTTTCATTCCACTGTTTTCATTGGGCTTTAGTAGAGACTAACTTTTCCTGCATTGTGCCTATTCTTGTTATATTTAAGTCATTGTTAGAATATTAAAATGTAAATTAATAAAACTTCCCACAGAATCACCATATATTTAATAGTTTGAAGCTGTCAGCCTATTCTTTATAATGACATGAAAAACTCATGATAGAGCATTATCCATAATTTCAGTGTTGTCCCTTTTCTGCAGTTGGAAACAATGAAAATGATAGTAACAGTTGCATGAACACAGAAGTACTATTACATTATGCTACATTTATTTATGTTCTACAGATATTCTAATTCAAGTGACAAAAATCAATTAAATGTATGTCTATGCCTCTTGTTACCCAGAGATTCAGTTCTATGATGGACATCTAAGAATTTATGTAGAAAGGTATTACTGATGTTCCTGTTCACCACTCCTAAAAAATATCACCTCCTCCCAGCCCTCATCAACCAGGTTAAGGTATTTATTCTGAACATTTTTCAAGTTTGTGGACTTTTTTCTTAACTACAGCAAATTCACTGACAGTAGTTGCTACATTGTCAAAGCTCAAAACACAAATATCAAAATTCTGATCCATGTTCAAATATCTACCATGCAACAAACATTAGTTTGGGCCAATGGTATTTTTACCTAAATAGAGCTGAGGCAATCCTCCTTAGCTGTGGGCAAAAATAAATGTCAGAGCTGTAGCTGTGAAGACTTTAAATATCTTGCAGGGTCCGTAGGGAGTGAGCTATTCCCAATGCCTCATTCAGAAAGGTATCAAACATTAGTTGCTCATGCATGTTGAGTAGGCATAGAAGAAAGACTATGGCCATCGCTATAATTGAACAGGTATTTAACAAGTGTGCTTTGTTCTGGAATAGAAATGCAGTGATAGTAAAATCAAGTTATGATTTTAAAAATATAAATATGTCTTGGTTGCTATCAAGTTGTCCTTAGGTTTGTATTTGTACAATTATCCTACGTAATATGTCTTTTAGCTGGTCAAATTTTTGTTCCTTCAGAACCAACCATCACTATATCAGATCATATGTTCTCTAACCCAGATCAGCAGCACAAAAAATTCAGCTGGAAAAAGAGCTATTCCCAGGACATCCCTAGCAACCTTGTAACTGATCATGTCATGCCTACTGATCATGTCACTCATGGACCATGGTGCTTTTATCAATATATATAAAACACCCCTAAGAGTGATGATAGAAATATTTATATGATCTCATGATACCCATCTCAAACTCTTTCTCACATTTGATGCTTGAGCAGCTGACCAAGAAAAGACCACAGTGCCTCCTATACTACAGACCTCCATAGCTCAGTGGTTAGTAGGCTTCCATGTAGAACATATAGGTGACAGGGTTGCTAGGATAATGGTTTGAGTTCTGCTTTGGTAATTCCACAGCTAATAAAAGTCTATGCAACACATTTCTATTGATGTTCCTGTGGTGGGAACAAGAATTCTGTCAACAACAACAACATCATTATCAAACAAACAGTGTGGTGGTTGGTGTCTGTTACCGACCGCCTGACCAATGAGAGGATGTGGATGCTGCACTTTGTGAGCATCTTGGGAGAATATCCAAGCGGCAGGACATTGTCATCATGGGTGACTTCAATTTCCCAGATGTGTGCTGGGAAACAAACTCTGCAAAGCATCCTCAGTCATGCAACTTTCTGACCTACCTGGCTGACAATTTCATTTATCAAATGGTAGATGAACCCACAAGAGGTTCAGCCATACTGGACTTAATACTGACCAACAGACAAAAGTTGGTGGATGAGGTGAAGGAGGTGGGGACCCTAGGGTGAAGTGACGATGTCCTCATAGAATTCCTTTTCAGATGGGGAGCCAAGGAAGCTTGTAGCCAGACGCGGATGTTGGATTTTCGTATGGCAAACTTTAATAAACTCAGAGACATGATGAGTGTTATACCATGGATGAGAATGCTGGAAGGGAAGGGAGCATGTGAAGGTTGGGCGCTACTCAAACAAGAGCTATTGCATGCTCAATCCATGACTATCCCAGAAAGACGAAAACATTGCAGGAACTCTAAGAAGCCTATTTGGATGAACAGAAAACTTCAAGAGGAACTAAGAAAGAAAAGGGAAATGTTCAGGAAATGGAGGGAAGGACAGAGCTGTAAAGAGTACCTACAGATTACTAGGCACTGTAGATCAATCATCAGAAAGGCCAAAGCTGAGAGTGAGCTAAGATTGGCCATGGAAGCCCATTGTAACAAGAAAAGATTTTTCAGTTATGTGAGGAGCAAATGTAAAGTAAAGGAGGCAATAGGCCCACTGTTGGGTGCAGATGGACAAACTCTAACGGAGGATGCAGAGAAAGCAGAAAAGCTCAGCGCCTATTTTACATCTGTTTTTTCCCCACAGGTCAAAGGGTTTAGGCACATCTAGAGATGGCAGTAGCCAAGGGATAGTGTCTGGATGGCAGGTTGACATGAATAGAGAGGTTGTCGAGAGCTGTTTAGCTGCACTGGATGAGTTCAAATCCCCTGGGCTGGATGAAATGCACCTGAGAGTGCTCAAAGAACTTTCCGGAGAACTTGCAGAACCCTTGTTCATCATCTTCAGGACATCTTTAAGGACTGGAGATGTCCCAGAGGACTGGAAGAGAGCAAACGTTATTCCGATCTTCAAAAAAGGGAGGAAGGATGACCCAGGAAACTACAGACCAGTGAATCAGACCTCTGTTGTGGGGAAGATAATGGAGCAGATATTAAAGGGAGCTATCTGCAAACATCTGGAGGACAATTTGGTGATCCAAGGAAGTCAGCATGGATTTGTCTCCAACAGGTCCTGTCAGACCAACCTGGTTTCCTTTTTTGACCAAGTAACAGGTTTGCTGGATCGTGGAAATTCGGTTGATGTCGTTTACTTGGATTTTAGTAAAGCTTTTTATAAGGTTCCCCATGATGTTCTGATGGATAAAATGAAGGACTGCAATCTGGATTTTCAGATAGTTAGGTGGATATGGAATTGGTTAGAGAACCACACTTAAAGAGTTGTTGTCAATGGTGTTTCATCAGATTAGAGGGAGGTGAGTAGCGAGGTACCTCAGGGCTCGGGGCTCGGTCCGGTACTTTTTAACGTATTTATTAATGATCTAGATGAGGGGGTGGAGGGACTACTCATCAAGTTTGCAGATGACACCAAATTGGGAGGACTGGCAAATACTCCAGAAGATAGAGACAGAGTTCAACGAGATCTGAACACAATGGAAAAATGGGCAAATGAGAACATGATGCAGTTTAATAAAGATAAGTGTAAAGTTCTGCATCTGGGTCAGAAAAATGAAAAGCATGCCTACTGGATGTGGGATACGCTTCTAAGTAACACTGTGTGTGAACGAGACCTTGGGGTACTTGTGTATTGTTAGCTAAACATGAGCAGGCAGTGTGATACAGTGGTAAAAAAGGCAAATGCCATTTTGGGCTGTATCAACAGGGGTATCACATCAAAATCACAAGATGTCATAGTCCCATTGTTTACGGCACTTGTCAGACCACACCTGGAGTACTGTGTGCAGTTCTGGAGGCCTCACTTCAAGAAGGATGTAGATAAAATTGAAAGGGTACAGAGGAGAGTGACGAGGATGATCTGGGGCCAAGGGACCAAGCCCTATGAAGATAGGTTGAGGGACTTGGGAATGTTCAGCCTGGAGAAAAGGAGGTTGAGAGGGGACATGATAGCCCTCTTTAAGTATTTGAAAGTTTGTCACTTGGAGGAGGGCAGGATGCTGTTTCCGTTGGCTGCAGGGGAAAGGACAGGCAGTAATGGGTTTAAACTACAAGTACCACGATATAGGCTAGATATCAGGAAATATCCTGTCATGTAAGAAGATCATAGTCTGATGAAAGGTGCTTGCACTCGAAAGCTCACGTCTTGAATAAATCTTTGTTGGTCTTAAAGGTGCTACTGGACTCTGATTTTATTGTGCTACTTCAGACCAACACAGCTACTCATTTGAATCTATCTTCATCGTCATTATCATTATTATTATTTGATTTATTTTCCACCGCTCTTGGCAAGCCGTCTCATGGTGAGTTACAGAATAAAACCCCATATAAAACACAATATAATACCCTCATTAAAATATATACCTCAGCGGCAGAACTATCTCCCGCTCCCAAAGCCATTATGGGCTGCCTCTCGGTGCGCCATAGGGGACTACGCATGCTGGTGGTTCACCAACGGCGATAATCTGGCACAGTGCTGATCTCTTCTAGAGTGCCCATCTGGTCTTCCAGTTCCCGGCCTTAACTGTAGACCTAGAGGAAGAGCTCTGTCTTGCAAGCCCTGCAGAACGCCGACAGTTCTGAAGAAAGAAGAATGAGCTTTGCAACTGCAAGCAATTAGCTTACATGCCATGATGGTTAGTCCTTCAGTGAGGAAGAGGGCTGCAATGAAAACAGGAGAAGTGGGTTCAAGATCAATTCTACCAGGCAAAACCATTTTTAGTCTCCTACCACCAATACCCTTAGCAGGAAAAGGATGGTTGCAGGAGGAACAGACAACAAATCTCCCACACCAGATAACATTTCAATAATCACTGAGCTACAGAAACAGAAGGGTTTATTATCCCCTATGATAGTTTGTTGTCTCCCATCCCAGTCCCAAGTCTCCTAGGCAGCTAGAATAGTACTGAAAGATGCTATCTAGAACCGTAGCAACATATAAGGACCTTTGCATTTCCCCAGTGGGACAAAGAGCAGTTCTGCAGGACCATTTGAAAATTATGTGAGAAGAAAGGCTTAAACATTTCCCTTTAAGTACCATGGTCCTGGAATGAATCGGTGTCCTTTATATTTGCTTTTTAAAAGAAACAATCATGGCTGATTTAGCCTTAGATATACCAGGGCATGAGCCTCTTGTGGCGCAGGGTGGTAAGGCAGTCAACATGCTGTCTGAAGCTCTAACCATGAGGCTGGGAGTTTGATCTCAGCAGCTGGCTCAAAGTCAAATCAGTCTTCCATCCTTTCGAGGTTGGTAAAATGAGTATCCAGCTTGCTGGGGGGTAAACGGTAATGACTGGGGAAGGGAATGGCAAACCACCTTGTATTGAGTCTGCCAATAAAACGCTAGAGGGTGTCACCCCAAGGGTCAGACATGACTCGGTGCTTGCACAGGGGATACCTTTACCTTTATAGCAGGGCTTATGGTTTAATTCCCTTAACATGTATATTCCAGCTTTGTTTTTAAAAAGACCCCAACCATACTCTACTTTATGTGAATAGGAGGAATATTTTAACAGAGGAAAGGTGTGGTAGCTCACTGCACAGTGATTTTATATGAAATTAAATATTTTGAGAGATCACAGATTCTGAATCTGAAGTTCTTTTGAACAAAAAAATGTTCTGATCCTTCCTCATCACTAATCTCTCACATCTCATCACTAATCTCTCACATCTCACCTGATGTGTGTGTTTTTACTGTCTGTATTGCTATACCTCTCTCATGTCCATAAGACAAATGAAGCTGTCTATCATAGAACAGGCAAAGTCAAACCAGTGTCTGTATTCCTTTCCCCAAGTCTCTGCAGTCCTGCCTGCCGGCCAGCTATTACAAGCTATTACAGCTATTACTTTACTATAATACTTTGTTACTTATTAATAAAAATTGTAAACATTTGTTTGTATTTCACTTTCAAAAAATTGCAGAGAATTTTCCATTATAATGTTATTAATTAATCTATCCATCTGATTTATAAGTTGGCCCATCTCACGTTTCATAAAATATGTTGTTTTATATGTCAAAATGATTATCAACAGCATTAATGATCCCCTTTGCTTTGGTTTAAATTCTCTACAATTTCATAATAAAAGACTTCCACTGAAGAAAGCCTAGGCATCTACTTAGCTTTCATAGGTCATTTAATTCCTGGCAACCTTTCTGGTTCATTATGAGTATAGCACACAGGTAATCCTATTAGAGAATCTTGGCATCTTTTTTACCTTTCTATTACAACTCAACTGTATGTATCTTTAACACTGATTAACTCAAAATAAAATTGTACCATCAATTACTGTTGCATAGATGTTTAAAGGAGAGTAAATACAGGAGTCCATAAAAGTATCTTAGGTGCTTTCTGAATTCACAGTTTAATTTCAATTCTTATTGAATTGAAGCAGTATTTCTTTAATCAACATCCTGTTTGCATCTGTTCCTGAACCACCTCAGCTGTGTTGAAGTTAACATATGTTATGTGTTAATATAATTTCCTTTTAATTTCAAAGACATTTGAAGATGTTTTTAACAGGCCTCTACATTCAGTTCTGTGTGTGAAGTATATACACACATATATACTATTGTACATAGTATTAGCCAAAATGCATTTCATTCTTACCCTGTCTGCAACAATAAATTGCACTCATGAAAAAGTGATGAAAAAAACATACTGTGTGGACAGCAATACTGTATGAAAGGGAGGCAAAACCATAAATGCATTTTAAAAGGTACTGTTACCATAATATAATATCTGGAATTATTTATGACTTTTCTTAATATATTTCCATTAATACTTCTAGGAAAGGTACATCTAACCTGTGGATCCTATTCAGAAGGTTCACCAATATTTCTTTTAAAATTTAAAGAATGAAATGAAATGGCTTCTTACAATTATCTTTTAAAGAAAGTATAAAACGTCCCCTTAACTTAAAACATTTTTTTAATTGCCAAGATGGGTGGGGAAAGGCAGGAGAAAAGAGTGAACACCCCTGCTGTGTGAAGTACATGGAGACTGGAAGAGGTGAGGAAGAAGCAGCTTGAGGCAAGGATGGCTCATCTTTACTTCTTCTGACACTAATACTTATCACATTACATAAGGAAGCTGGTAAAGCAGGAAAAATGCTTCCACAGCATAAAAGTCGAGAGAAAATGAAGAAAGCATTGAATTGCACTAAAATGCAAAGCCCAGAAGTGAAAGCCATGCTTCTGCTGGAAATCAGCCAATCAGCAGAGACCTCTGCATAATATCAGTCCTGGAGGCACAGCTGGGGTGGGGGTTGGGAGAAAAAATCTGAAAGAGGCAGGGCATTTGCACCCAGAAGACAGTGCCACGGATCCACATTTCTCCGATGAAGCAGAGAAAATCCACTCAGATATGCTAGGGAATATGTAGTGTGACTCCAGAGTTGATCCTGAGCAGTGTGGGGGTGGAAAGCAAGCAGCATCAGTGTGGAGATCAAGATTAGGTGTAGATTGCATTAAAAAAAACTATACCTAAAGAGCTTCAAAAGCTCAGTGCAGATAAGACCTTATTCAAAGATAAGCAGATCACAAGCAAGGAGCCCCTTCTAAGAACATCCCAGTCAATTCAGCTTCATATTTATAAACTTTTAAAATCATTCCGTAACAATGAAAATGTCATATATTCTTAGCTAACTAATTATCTTATAGTTTCAAACACCACACGCAGTTATCTATACATGAATATCTTCATAAAATATATCAAAACTGTTAGTTCATTCAGAGTTAGCACAATTCTGCAGGACCTGTGGGACAGAGCTTTTCTGCCAAGATTTTGGTTTGGGCCAGAGTTAATGTCTAGTTACCTACCTATTTACCGCCCCACCCACTCAACTGTCCATATATCTATACATTGTTCCACACCAAATCATCCTGAATTTTTGTAAGAACTCAACACCAGCAATGGACATTCAATGAATGTATCATTGCTATTTTTAATCTGTAAGTATTGATTTAAATTAATTTAAAGTATAATTTTAACAACTGTAATTTGTATTTTATACCTTGTTGAACACCTCCCTGAGCCAGCTTGCTGGGAGGGCAGTTTAAAACTCTTACTAAACTAAACTAAAAGATTCTTACTACATTTTATCAAAGCCAAGTCTAAAGATAGTGATTACAAGTTTCCAAGACATATGAATATCTATTTGTTACCAACCAATACACCCCATCTTTGATCTATGGGCTTTTCTGTGAGCACAGAGCTTACTTCCAATTTTCACTGAAGTCAAGTTGGCAGGGCTTTACTTTGAATCTGTGCCTGCACACTGCACCCTTTTCCCCCTCTGATTATTCTCTTGGGAACTGCAGAGTATATATTCTGTATACCAATGAGAAAAAACGAGCGTCCCAAAAATTCCCTTTTTTGTGTGCAGCATGGTTGGTCAGTTTTGTATTGGGAGTGTTTTTTAAAAACAAAAATGGGAGTAACTAGTGATCCTTCTGTACTTACCCTTGAGTAGCCATCTTAGCAGAATGTTAGTGGTTCCCCCTCCCTTAATCAATGTACAAGTTCCAGTATTGCTTAGGTTTTCCATCATTTAAAATGGTGTGCTTATTTTTACAAGTGTTGAATCCATCAATATGGATTAGTTGCTAATCTTGTATCACTGGAGAAAAAGATCACTGGCAGGGAAAGCTTTAAAAGTTTGGCTAAAGGCGGTGTTGTATGTCCACAGTTAAAAGTTTTAAAAGATGCATGCCCTCAGGAGGAGATACCAAGACAGGAAGGAAGGAAGACAGGAAGGAGCCAGGCTCGTGTTTCATTGGCAGTGCCCCACCACCTAGTATGCAGACAACTGCCTAAGCCTGTGTTGCTCACTCTAGGGACTTGTTAGTGCTTGGGCCAGGTTCCCTCTTGGCACTGGTAGCCAAGCGGTGTGGGGGAGGGGCTTTCCAGGGTCACTACAGGCAGGCAGGTTTCCTAGTAGAGTAGGAGGAGGCTCAGAGTCTATAGCTGGTGTTTTATATCCTATTCATTGGTCTAATGCTGTGACTTTCTCTGGGATACCACGTTTCTTCTGAATGCTCTGCTCAGTGCGTCTTTTAACTCCTTGTTCCTCATGCTATAGATCAGGGGGTTCAATACAGGAGTGATAAAAGTGTACACAACAGACACCAACCAACCTTCTTCTTCTGTATAGCTAGAGCTGGGACATAAATATATCAAACTACCACAGCCATACTGTAAAAGGACGACCAGTATGTGAGAAGAACAAGTGGAAAATGCTCGTTTCCGGCCTGCCGTTGAGTGGATTTGCAAAATGGCCATCACTATGAAGATGTAAGAAATACAGATCATAAGGAAAGGGACTGTTATGACAATGACACTAGTAATGAAAAGGGTAACTTGGTGGGCACTTGTATTTCCACATGCCAATTTCATGACAGCAGGAAAATCACAGAAAAAATTGTTGATTTCATTACCACCACAAAAGGGTAAGGTTAAAATCAGGAGAGACAACTGAAAACCAAATATGAAACTCATTGCCAGTGTTCCAACAACAAGATTCACACACACTCTCCAGCTCATTATAACAGTGTATCTTAGTGGGCGGCAAATTGCCACATATCGGTCATAGGCCATGATGGCCAGCAGGACACAGTCAGCACCTCCCAGAAGGGTAAAGAAGAACATCTGAGTACCACATCCAGCCAAGGATATGGAGACTTTTCTTGCAAGGCTAGCCAGAGTTAGTGGGGCAATTGTACAGGAATAGGCAATCTCCAAAACTGCTAGGTTAGCCAAGAAAAAATACATTGGAGTATGAAGGGACTGTGCAATGTAAACAGTGACCACTATAGCAGCATTTCCAAAGATGCTGAGCAGGTACAGAATTAGAAAAGTCAAGAAAATCAGCAATCTCATCTCCCGGAAGGATGTGAAGGGATGGAAGTAGAATTGCATCATGTCAGTTTGGTTTTCCCTCTCTGTGTAAACAGGCATGTCGAGAATGCTGTGAAATAAAAGAAGAGGACACATTCAGTGCCAACTCATCCATTAGGCACAGTAGGTACAGTGCCTAGGGCCCATAATATTTTTAGGGGGCCATGAATTTTTTTACATTTCCATTAAAATTTTTAAAAAATGAATTTTTAAAGTTGAAAAAATGTTTTCAATTTTACCTCACATCAGAAAAGATTGGACTTTTATGGACCACAAAAATCTATTAAATTTTGCCAAAAACAGAAAAAATGTTGGATTATTTAAAGTTATATGAAATAATTTTAATATTTATATTATTATGGTGGGAGGGGCTCATAAAAGCAAACTGCCTAGGTCCCATGAAAGAGGCGACTTGGAATGTAAATGCCACATATTGCAATAAACCAAGGAAAGGGAAAATGCCAAACTTAGGCACAAATCCAAATGTAGCAGGCTTAGTTGCTAAGTGGTTGTGAAAGTGCTCAACTCCGTTTATAAATATCAATTCATATGCTCACAGGGGAAAGCAGATAAAAAAGAGGGTAAACTATATCATTCTGTAAAGTTGCTATCTATTCATTGTAACTGCAAGAAAATGGCTAGTTTGATCAAGCATAGCCAATTTTCCCCAGCATTAGGAAAGAGCTCCTGATTCTAAAGGCACCAGTGACAGAAAAATTTTGAACTAACTGTGGGCTTATCGTCCTGCAGTCAGGATTTCAGAATTAGGCCATTTTACTGTGCACATAATTGAAACTCAACACAATTGGCTGAATATTTCTACCGAAAGTTTGCTAAAGAAAAATGAAGTTAATTATATACTTCTCATCAAGTAAATAAAATCAGTAGTGGAAAGCAGGTTGTAATTCTCCATTTCATACAGCAAAGGTGCAACATCTTAAGTGAGTCTCATGCATCAACCTTACTTCACAAGATCAGAAGCCCGAACTAAACATGTAATAAGTTTTTTATTCTGTTTTGCTTTGATTACTGAAAATGGTTCTTAAAATATCTGGAAGTTTCAAGTGTGTCACATTTAGAAACAACAAAAATTTGTTCAGAGAAAAATGTATCTATCATCTATTTTATAAATTGCCAAGTCATTCTGTAGTTTTGTAGAAGTAATTATTTTCACTCATAAAAAAAAATCACCCAAATTTGGAGTAGCAGATTTTTTGCTAAGACTTTGACAATAGTCCTTGTAATGTTTAGGGAATGCAAAGTCTGTAGTTCTTATGATAAGGTGGCCATGTAAGCTTAATCTTAGGCCAATATAATATTCAATGTGAAATTGACAGGAAATATTAAAAAAGCAAGGATAAGAGGAAATTATTGTTCACGGCATCATTAAAGAGTCTGTGGATTGATAAATCTTAGCATTCAATCAGCGGCAAGACTCCCATTTGATTTTGCTGCACTTATATATCATTTTACTGTGGACATTATGTTGAAAAAAGCCTGCTCTACAATAAAGCAGTTAGTCTTTAAGATGCCACAATGGTCCTCTTGTGTGCTTGTTTTTTTCTGTACCAAACATGGCTACAGCCTTCCTAATTTGTCATTGCAACTGGATGCTTTAGCTACAATCATCAATAACAACTATTAATTTCCCCTCAGAACTTCTCAGGGTTAAAGTGATTGGTAAAACCTAAATCCTCTAGTGATAATTGTCACAGAATATATACTTGACATCAGATGGACCATCTGCACTAGAGTCGTAGCATTAACACACACAGCTTACCTGAGATGACTGGACAGTTTCCAATTAGAAAGGGTCTGGATACGCTCTTGTTACTTTTAACAACAGAGGTTAGGATGCTTTTTATGCAGTCTCCTGATTATGGAGCATTCATTTGCTACATTTTTGAACCAACAATTTTCACTCTATGTCTCTCTTTTCTCTCTTGCTCACACTTTGAATGTATGGCTGTATGTGAATATAAACTAATCCTAGTATTTAAGAGCTTTTGAGGCGAGATAGAGATATTTTAAAAACACAGAGCCTTCAGTTGCTAAAAAATGCAGATAGTCCTCCTAGCCTGACATTTGGACTTGTAATGGTTTTTCTTTCCCCCAAAAAAAGTTTTAAACAACATTTCTACCCATGATCATGTGAATAAAGTTGCCAATACTTTTGGAAAAGAATTGTTCTAGGTTTTTATACTTGATTCTATATCACTTTCTGATCTAACCGAATTTCTAGGGGGTGGGGCGTAATGTTTCTTATTGTTACAGACTCCTTAGCCATTTCTTTATTTCACATGTAAAACATATTCTTGAGAGCAAACAGCAGACACAACTTCCTTAGTATCCATACTCTTAGATAAGGTTCTTTCTTACCTTTGTTAAACATAAACATTGGAAATTGCTGTCTGTTCTCCACAGTTCCTGTCTATGGAGTCTTTTTCATACCTCTCACAGTCTTTGGGGAGTGATGCAACCATCCTTGGATGTCAGAAGGTGCACCTAAGAGCAGGCCATGATCAATAAAGAAGGCACCAAGCAGTGTTAAGGAGAATTCTCAGGGGGCTCAAAAATGACAAGAAAATTAATCCTAGTTTTCCATAGTGCTCACTATACTCTTAAAATTATATTAAGTAACACAATTTGGTACATTCAACAGTTTTCTATAGAATGACAATTGTTGGCTTTCTAACTTGGGGCCATTTCGCACGGCTTCAAAATAGCACAATGGTTGCTAATTGGAAACGCTACTAATTTGCCATAACCCACGACGTCGTAGACAATCTGCAACAATCCTGAAACCAATCAGCAAAAAGCGCTTCGTTGTAGCGCTTTCAGGGGAATCCAGAAAAGTGGATTCACCCTCCGGATAGCGATACACTCCTGCAACCAATCTGCAACAGTAGCGCTAAAGACCTGTGCGTTACCATTGTTGCTGGTTCTTCAAAGTCCCTCCCCCTGGCTCTCTCCTCCAAACTTCCGGCGAAGCGATCGCCATTTTTTTTTCTCCGAGCGAGCGGGGATAAACGCACCAGCGAGCCTCTTTCTGTTTAGAGGCTTCCCTGGCTTCAGTCCTTCACCTTTAGTCACTAAGCACAAACCACATAAAAGCCCGTTTGCTGAAATAAAGTCCCTTTATTTTTTACACATAAATTCAGCCGAAAATCGAGCCCGTGAGAGGGGGGGGGATTTTTTTTTTATCACTCGAGGCAGCGTGCAAACGATCATACAATCAAACGACAGCTCACATTAGGCAGCTGGATGGGTCTCTCCGTAGCAACGAATCTACCTAGATTCGTTGCTATGGGTCTGTTTTTTTTTTTTTTAAACCTTTCTTAAAGGGAAAGGGGCTGTTTGGGAGCATGCTAACGGCTGCCCATTGGCTGCTTGACGGCCAGGGGCGGGACGAGCTTGGCAATAGCGCTTCCTTTCTAGCGATTTCTGCCGAGACCGGAAGCCTGTGGGAAACGCTAAAAAACGCAACTGATTCCACTACAAAGGCAGGTATGCATAACGACGAATTCCACTATTTTAAATGGCGATTTTTCATTCCGCAAACAATTTGCAACAAAGATCCCCGTGAGAAAAGGCCCTTGCTGTTGAATGCAGCAATCCATATAGGAATTCCGTATAAGATTTGCGAAACTATTTTGGCTTTATACATTCTTAGAGTAGCTAGGATATTTTTGTTTCCCTTCTGGTGGAAGAACTTTACTAGCTATTTGTCCCTTAACGGCTTTCAGGATTTTTTCTCTATCCTTTACACATTTATTATTACAGCTGAAAATAGTCCCTAAATATTTGAAGTGGTTTACCTGTTGTATTTGTTTCCCCCTCACTTGCCAGTGGTATCTATAGCGGGTTTTAGCAAAAACTAAAATCTTAGTTTTATCATAGTTTATTGTGAGCTTATTTTCAAGACAGTAATCAATAAATGTTCTTAAAAATTGAAGCAGACCCACTCGTGTTCTTGATAGGATTACTGTATCATCTGCATATAGCAGTAACGGCGTTGGCCTTTTCCTCACAGGAGGGGGGTGTCCATTTACTTCTTTAAAGTAACCAGCTAGATCGTTTAGAAAAAAGCTAAACAGGTAATGTGCAAGGATACATCCTTGTTTAACTCCAATATTTATGGGTATTTTTGCTGTGAGTTTCCCATCCATTGTATATTTGATCTGACAAAAGTTATTGCTATAGAGCTTCTTAATCAAAAAGTGCAAGCTTCAGTCTATTTTAAATTGTCCTAATTTATGCCAGAGTTTCTCCCTTGATATAGAGTCAAATGCTGTTTTAAGATCAATAAAGGCCACAAATAATTTGCCTCTTTTTGGTTTTGTATATTTTTCGGCAAGAGTGGATAATATCATGCAGTGACCTGTTGTTGTGTTTCCATTTCTGAATCCAGTCTGCTCTGGCCCAATGATGTTTTCATTCATAATCCAGTTTGTTAGTTTTGTGGACAGCATTTTGGCATAAAGTTTCCCTATATTTGAAAGGAGACTGATCGGCCAATAGTTTCCGGGTAAGCTTACATTTCCTTTTCTATGTATTGGCGAAATTATGGCATTGAACCATGACTCCTGTTTCATTTATCCATGTAAATAGATTTGCCAGTGGTTCTGCCCACCAGGCTGACTTAAAGTATTTCTGAGGGTATTCCATCTAGGCCAGGTGATTTATGGGATGCTAGGGTTTTTAACAATTTCAGAATCTCATCTTTTATCTTTTTTTAAAATCATTGTTATGCCAATAAAGGCATTCTGTATTCTGAACTATATTAAGTAGTGTTTAAATCAAATATTTCCTAATTGAATTCTGTTCTGGCATCAGAATAATTATGCATAAAGCTATGGAATAATCTGAGAGTTCAGTGAGGAAGATAGGAGGCTGCACCTGTTACCCCAATTGGATGTATTTCAATTTGGTTGAGGAATTAGCAAATCTAATTTGAGAATTAGCAAGAGGCAGGTAACAATGGGATCTCCACCTATGTGGAGCCAGCTTGGTGTAGTGGTTAGGTGTGCAGACTTCTAATCTGGCAAGCCGGGTTTGATTCTGGCTTCCCCACATGCAACCAGCTGGGTGACCTTGGGCTCGCCATAGCACTGATAAAGCTGGTCTGACTGAGCAGTAATATCAGGGCTCTCATCCTCACCCACCTCACAGGGTGTTTGTTGTGGGGAGAGGAAACGGAAGGCGAACGTAAGCCGCTTTGAGACTCCTTGGGGTAGAGAAAAGAGGCATTTAAGAACCAACTTTTCTTCTTCTTCTTTGTATTAGAAACTAATAAACCAGTCCAGAGTAACTGGAATGTTAGCAAATCTTCCTTGTTACACAATGGACCGATTATGCACAGGGCGGAAATGCTGCGCTGGCAGTGGCAGGGCACTGGGGCTAATCCCCAATTGTGCATGATGCTGCTACCATTCCGGCTACCTCCCAGCCCTGGCCCAACTCAGCACCCCAGATGGCCTGGAGTACTTCTGTGTTTCCTGTGATGCCATGGTCACTATAACGGAAGAGTTGGGCCTTTGGACCTGGCTCCTCCCCTGACCTATGGTGTCCCTACAGGGACACCAAATGCCCCTGTCAGCTTTGCCAAACTGGACGTGGCATTCTCCCACCCCCATGATGGCAGGAGAGTGGCATGCTACTCTCCTGCCATGGTGCGGTGAGGCCCCCACTCTCCCCACCACTGCTGCTGCCTCTGCACAGCGTACTGGGCTCTTCTAGCCCCCGCGTAGTATGCACATGCCATGTTGGGGCAGTCCACGTGCACTGAGGGATTCCATCCCCTGTGCATACTCAGGAAGGGGCAGAGCAGGGCATACTACCCTGTTGCAGGGACCTGGCAGCTGCCATGTATAATCAGTCAATGGAGGCATAATAAGTATGTGTGTGTGGAGGGGGAGTACATCCCTATATTCCACTTTTGAAGTTGATGCCCATTCCTTGTCTTAAAGAGTTCATTATGCATATTACACTTTGCAAATCTTACACTTTGTGTATTGGTGCCTTGATTGCAGGCACACAGTAGACAGACAGAGATAGTTTCTCAACATCGGGGTTTATCAGAATACAGTTCCAAGGGTCAGATGTTGGTTAGACATAACACACTGCTTCAAGTCCAAAGGAGAATTCAAAAGCAGAGTGTCTAAGATACAGGCTATAGTCAGATGCAAGGAAATCAGTCCAAAGTGCAAGGACAGTGGCAAACAGACAAATTGCTTCCACATGGCCATGCCTTAGTTTGCTGCTCTTATACCTCATACCAAATACCTGCCAGTCACTCAGCTCTCATCTTTGAAGTGGAGTGGTGCTGTGCACTGAGTTTTCTGTCTTCCAGTTCCCTCCTTGTCTTCCTCCTATGCTGTTCCCAAGATTCTTGTGACAGGGTAGGAGAACTGGCCAGCAGATGGTCAGCTCATGGCTGAGGGGCCATTGTACTGGCACTTGGCTGTGGAGGAAGTGCCTGACAGAGCAGTTCCTCAGTAAAACAGGCTTCCTTGGCTGGTGGTTTGTTCTCCTTCTTTGGAGTTTTTAAGCAGAAGCTGGAGGGTCTCTATCACTGTCAGTGGGTCTGGGTCAGGTCTGCTGACTGCCTCTTCTTCAGAGGAGTCCTCTGCATCACTTGGCTCTGCTGGAGCTGGCTGGTCCATGACACATATATCCTGATGGCTTTTTTTGGAAAATAAACTTCTACTTACTAAAGGATGTTTGTCGTTTAACAAATGTTTTCAAAAATTACCCAGGTTGTTAAGCACCTATTTTTAATTCTTGCATAGATGACCCTAGGAAAACTGGGAGGAAACTGATGATGCCGAGGAAGCATTGGTCAAGGAATGCATCTGTCAGTGTTAAGTATTGTCTTGATCAGGGGTACTCAAACTGCGGTCCTCCAGATGTCCATGGACTGCAATTCCCATGAGCCCCTGCCAGCAAATGCTGGCAGGGGCTCCTGGGAATTGTAGTCCATGGACATCTGGAGGGCTGCAGTTTGATTACCCTTGGTCTTGATTGTATCCACCAAATCAATTTTGTACTACAGTACACTATGCACTTGAAGCACGAAAAATAAAGGAATATAGATTATTTTTCATTAGACTCACATACTAAACAGTTTAGTGACATTACTTTCAATTTAGATACACTGAACGCCAAACATTAAAATGAAGACTCACATTTATTGTTTCCAGATTCCCTCCTTTTAAGGATAATGTACAAAATGCAGATGATATTTTGATGATTTCCTATGCCAGTAGCATGTACTTCGAGTAATGGTTCAGTACCCCCAAGTTGTTTGCTGGGTACAGTTAACAAACCAAAAATTATTAGGTTTGTTAGTGTATTTGGTGTTTTATTTTTGAGCTGTATTATGTTATTTATTCTACTTAGCCCTTTGCCACTGGTGAAAGTGCAAGTGAAACGAGTGTTATATCCGGATGTCATTCTGGAAGAGAATGAAATAAAAGAATAAAAGGCAAAAGGAAATCAGAAAAGGAACAGTGAAATAGTTTGTCTTTCACTGACAATTGTTACTTTGCCTTTGTTCAAGTTTCGGTATGAATTGCTGGGTACAGGGTACAGACAGGGTACTTAGTGTAGTGGTTGTGTGGTTAATGGAGGAGTTAAGATAGATAATGGAATCTAAAACTTGTCCAAAGAAGTAATTTAGGATATTATATGCAGTGTGGTATAAGGATTGTTCTGTTGTATTAGGATCTTGGAGACATAGCACTGAATCCCCACTTTGCTACAGAAACTTATTGGGCCACCTTGGACCAGTCATATACCCTAGAGAGCCAGCTTGGTGTAGTAGTTAAGATTGGTGGCCTCCAAATTGGAGAACAGGATTTGATTCCCCACTCCTCCACATGCCACTAGCTTGGGTCACTCACAGTTCTGTCAGAACTCTCTCAGCCCTACCTACCTCACAGGGTATCTTTTGTGGGGAGAGGAAGGGTAGGTAATTATAAGCTGCTCTGAGACTCCTTTGGGTATTAACAGTGGGATACAAACCCCTCAACTCTTCCTACTCTTCCTCCTCCTTCTCCATTATGATGCTATTTCTTATTACCTCCATTCAGTGTTCAGAATTCCTGAACAGGAAGAAACAGGATATTCCAGTCAAAGCAACCCAACTCCTGAAGAATCACCGGTTGCAATGAAAGACCTTAACAATTTCTGCACTATTGATAACATTGGGATTTGCCTTTCAAAAGGAACAACAATTTTGTCTGTTTCCACACTAAAATCTGCCTTTCCAGGCACAGACCCCAATTGCTGAGGTCCCAATCCATGACAGGTCTGGGAGGGGACCTGCCCAGCAGCTGCATCATGTGGAGGCAGGAATTAGCCCTGCCTCCATATGACTGCTTTCTTGGCCTTTTCCACTTGTGCAGAATTGGATGTAGTTTTATCTATACGGTTTTCAAATAGCACCTCCTGTAACAGATTCAAAAATTTTTTCTGAATATCAGAAAATGGGATTCACAGGACTTTTTATATAATGTGGTTCATTATTAAGTTGTCAGTTAGCTTCTTTAATATAATCTTCCCTAACTCATATCATGCCCACTCCTTCCTTTTCAGTCAGCTTGAAAATTATGTCTGTGCACTGGCAGAGCTGTTTTAAAGTGTTCCTTTCTAGGTTACTTATACTATGACAAGTTGGTATTTTTGTTTTGTCCAGTTTATTAATTTCCTCCAAAACTGACCTCTGAAGAAGATCCATTTGGATCGAAACACATCAGGTTGTTTTGTTATATGTCATTTTGTCATCTAGGCATATTTTGTGTTACTCATAGCATTCTTGTATATTTTCTACTGAGATTGTAATACATTATTTTAATTGACCTTTAGTACTGTGCAATGAAATGTGCATTTAATATAACTTTATGAGAATAATTTTTTGACTTCTCAACCTCTTTGGTTCCTGGTAATCTAAAATGACACTGA
Source organism: Paroedura picta (assembly GCF_049243985.1). Classification (NCBI taxonomy): domain Eukaryota; kingdom Metazoa; phylum Chordata; class Lepidosauria; order Squamata; family Gekkonidae; genus Paroedura; species Paroedura picta. The sequence goes on along the minus strand of NC_135370.1, from coordinate 78,185,392 downwards.
GACATTTCTCCTTTTTCAATAACTTTCATACTATTTTCTTTGAATTCAACTTGGGCTTTATTGAAGAGGCTATGTGAAAAGTTGTTATGAAGATTAAAGTTTTCTTTTTTCTTTTCTATTAAGCTTCTTAATTTCAAGATCAAGTACCTTGGAGACTTGTTAAAACAACTAGATCTCTTATGAGACATACAAATAAACAGAATTCTCTGATGATTATGAATGGCACCTCCGGATTTTAAAGCTTATGCATCAGAGACTTGATTCTCTAAAGAAAACATTAGCCCAAGCAGGGACCTAATTATCTCTCTGAGCCAAGACTCTCACAAATTTAGGTTCTATGTCTCAAGACACATGCCCAAGCAGTAATGAGTTGTAAGTTACTAAAGGTTAAATTTACATAAAGCATCTCTGGCCTTAATCATTTTCAACCTCAGTTCTCTCTCTACAAACAATACAAAACAGTGTCTCCCAATGTGTGGAGCAGTTGGAGTATACCTAGAAGAACCAAATTCAAATCTTACCTCACAGGTGATCTAATCATGTAGAAGAAGAAGAGCTGGTTTTTATACCCCACTTTTCACTGCCCAAAGGCGTCTCAAAGTGGCTTCCAATCGCCTTCCCTTCCTGTCCCCACAACAGACACCCTATGAGGGAGGTGGGACTGAGAGAGCTTTGAGAGTGACTGTTCTGTGAAAACTGACTAGCCTAAAGTCACTGAGCTGGTTGCATGTGGAGGAGTGGGGAATCATACCCAGTTCTCCATATTAGAGGTTGCTGCTCTTAACTTCTACCCCAAGTTACTATGATGGCTTTATTACAAAAAGTGGATATAGCATAGACAAGAAGGAAAGCAGTTTAGCAGCTGGTTATAAAAAGAGTTTTTAAAACATAAATTAACTGGCAACAAAATATTTTGGCAAATACAAATCAAACTGTTCCTAGTAAATTTAAGTAGTTAAGATTCCCAAATGTCTCTTACCCATGACTAATCCAAAAGGAACCCACTCAGGGGAAGAGATAAACTATATATTTTCAAAGGTGATAGTAAAGAAAACAGGGTTAGATTGGAGACTGTATGGGATCTCTGCTTGGTCTGTGCCAATGAGGAGGACTGGCAACTTTTGTGTAAAAGTAGCAGAGTTAATATATAAATGATGAGACCAGACAAGGCAGTACTGAAGTATATAAAAAGACTATTTTACCAGCTAACAGGGTAGGGAATAACTGGGAGGTAACATAAGAAAAACACATTGCTTCCTATGAACTCAATCAGGAGCTCTGCACCTAAGCTGTTACATGCTGATGATTCAAAAATGGATCTCCGTCTGCATAAAGCAGATCTCTTCTCAAACAAAGGTAGGAAGAAGAATCCTTCTCTTCCTGTTACAGTTGCGGATATGGTAAACAAGCACATAGCCAATGGCCCTTAAACAATTTTGCAAACATATAAACAGACCATATGACCCACTCTGCCTGTTCCCACAAGCAACAAGTATAAACAAATAGTTTAACCCTTTAACTGACAGTCAGTGGCTGACTCTTGTTAAAAGACCAATTCTAACAAACCCCTTCTCAAGACTTCAAGCAATCCTAGCTCATCTCTAAGATTCTCAAATCTATTTTTATCTAACGGTTTAGTCAGCATTAGTAGGACAATACACAACATCAATGAGTCCTTCTTTAAACTTTTCTCCAGCAATTGCATTCTTGATCGCGACATGCCTCGTCCCATTCTTCGTATTGTCGCCTTTGATCACTGCGATACAGGCTGCATTATCTTCATGCATTGTGACTGGCTTAAGTTCATCTATGCTGAAGTCCTTCAGTAGACCTATTATCCATTCATTGCAGGCGTTGCAGGCTGCCATGCCTTCCGTCACTGCAGTTGATCTTGCTATCAGATGCTGACTTTTACTGTTCCAGTTGATCAGGTTTCCTCCAAAGAAGAACAAATATCCACTTGTAGATTTCTTTTCAAAGTTGATTTCATGCCGATTTGTGTCCATTTATCCCACCAATTGTGGTTTTACATATGGTGATATCTTCAACTTCAAGTCTGTGCTTTTGTTGAGATACGTCACCATCCTTGTTCAGCATTCCAGTCAAATTGATCAGGAGAGTTGACCTTTCTGCTCAAAATCCCTACTGCATATGTAATCATAGAATCATAGAGTTGGAAGGGGCCATACAGGCCATCTAGTCCAACCCCCTGCTCAACGCAGGATTAGCCCTAAGCATCCTAAAGCATCCAAGAAAAGTGTGTATCCAACCTTTGCTTGAAGACTGCCAGTGAGGGGGAGCTCACCACCTCCTTAGGCAGCCTATTCCACTGCTGAACTATTATGACTGAAAATTTTTTTCCTGATATCTAGCCTATATCATTGTACTTGAAGTTTAAACCCATTACTGCGTGTCCTCTCCTCTGCAGCCAGCAGAAACAGCATCCTGCCCTCCTCCAAGTGACAACCTTTCAAATACTTAAAGAGGGCTATCATGTCCCCTCTCAACCTCCTTTTCTCCAGGCTGAACATTCCCAAGTCCCTCAACCTATCTTCATAGGGCTTGGTCCCTTGGCCCCAGATCATCTTCGTCACTCTCCTCTGTACCCTTTCAATTTTATCTACTTCCTTCTTGAAGTGAGGCCTCCAGAACTGCACACAGTACTCTAGGTGTGGTCTGACCAGTGCCGTATACAATGGGACTATGAAATCTTGTAATTTTGATGTGATGCCCCTGTTGATACAGCCCAAAATGGCATTCGCCTTTTTTACCGCTGCATCACACTGCCTGCTCATGTTTAGTTTACAATCCACAAGTGCTCCAAGGTCTCGTTCACATACAGTGTTACCTAGAAGCGTATCCCCCATCCAGTAGGCATGCTTTTCATTTTTCTGACCCAGATGCAGAATTTTACACTTATCTTTATTAAACTGAATCATGTTCTCATTTGCCCATTTTTCCATTGTGTTCAGATCTCATTGAACTCTGTCTCTATCTTCTGGAGTATTTGCCAGTCCTCCCAATTTGGTGTCATCTGCAAACTTGATGAGTAGTCCCTCCACCCCCTTATCTAGATCATTAATAAATACGTTAAAAAGTACCGGCCCGAGCACCGAGCCCTGAGGTACTCCGCTACTCACCTCTCTCCAGTCTGATGAAACACCATTGACAACAACTCTTTGAGTGTGGTTCTTTAACCAATGCCCTATCCACCTGACTATCTGAAAATCCAGATGGCAGTCCTTCAACTTATCCACCAGAACATCATGGGGAACCTTGTCAAAAGCTTTACAAAAATCCAAGTAAATGACATCATCCGAATTTCCACGATCCAGCAAACCTGTTACTTGGTCAAAAAAGGAAACCAGGTTGGTCTGGCAAGACCTGTTGGAGACAAATCCATGCTGACTTCCTTGGATCACCAAATTGTCCTCCAGATGTTTGCAGATCGCTCCCTTTAATATCTGCTCCATTATCTTCCCCACAACAGAGGTCTGATTCACTGGTCTGTAGTTTCCCGGGTCATCCTTCCTCCCTTTTTTGAAGATCGGAATAACGTTTGCTCTCTTCCAGTCCTCCGGGACATCTCCAGTCCTTAAAGAGGTCCTGAAGATGATGGACAAGGGCTGTGCAAGTTCTCTGGAAAGTTCTTTGAGCACTCTCGGGTGCATTTCATCCGGCCCAGGGGATTTGAACTCATCCAGTGCAGCTAAATGCCTCTCGACAACGTCTCTATCCATGTTAACCTGCCATCCAGACACTATCCTTTGGCTACTGCCATCTCTAGATGTGCCTAAACCCTTTGACCTGTGGGAAAAAACAGATGTAAAATAGGCACAAAGCCATTCTGCTTTCTCTGCATCTTCTGTTAGAGTTTGTCCATCCGCACACAACAGTGGGCCTATTGCCTCCTTTACTTTACGTTTGCTCCTTACATAACTGAAAAATCTTTTCTTGTTACAATGGGCTTCCCTGGCCAATCTTAGCTCACTCTTAGCTTTGGCCTTTCTGATGATTGATCTACAATGCCTAGTAACCTGTAGGTACTCTTCTTTAGAGCTCTGTCCTTCCCTCCATTTCCTGAACATTTTCCTTTTCTTTCTTAGTTCCTCTTGAAGTTCTCTGTTCATCCAAATAGACTTCTTAGAGCTCCTGCAGTGTTTTCGTCTTTCTGGGATAGTCATTGATTGAGCATGCAATAGATCTTGTTTGAGTAGCACCCACCCTTCACATGCTCCCTTCCCTTCCAGCATTCTCGTCCATGGTATGACACTCATCATGCCTCTGAGTTTATTAAAGTTTGCCCTACGAAAATCCAACATCCGCGTCTGGCTACAAGCTTCCTTGGCTCCCCATCTGAAAAGGAATTCTATGAGGACATGGTCACTTCCCCCTAGGATCCCCACCTCCTTCACCTCATCCATCAACTCTTGCCTGTTGGTCAGTATTAAGTCCAGTATGGCTGAACCTCTTGTGGGTTCATCTACCATTTGATAAATGAAATTGTCAGCCAGGCAGGTCAGAAAGTTGCATGACTGAGGACGCTTCGCAGAGTTTGTTTCCCAGCACACATCTGGGAAATTGAAGTCACCCATGATGACAAGGTCCTGCCACTTGGGTATTTTCTCAAGCTGCTCACAAAGTGCAGCATCCACATCCTCTCGTTGGTCAGGTGGTCGGTAGCAGACACCAACCACCACACTGTTTGTTTTCCCCTCGCTTATTTTCACCCAGATGCTTTCCACTGTAGACATGCTCTCCTTCACTAGAATTTCCTGACAGGTAAGCCCTTTCCTCACATACAGTGCCACTCCTCCACCTCTTCGGTCTATTCTGTTTTTTCTGAACAGTTCATATCCATCCACCATTACATTCCAGTCACGAGAATCATTCCACCAAGTTTCTGTGATGCCTACTAGATCATACCTTTCCATCAGCATGAGAAGTTCCAGCTCTTCCTTCTTATTGTCCATGCTTTGGGCATTAGTATAAAGACATCTGAATCCTTTTACTTTTGGTTCCCTATGAGCTGGCCTTGCCGGTTGGGCCCGATCGTTCTCCTTCCTTACACTCCCTATATTGATCGTCTCCTTCCCCTTGTGGCTTCAGTTTAAAGCTCTCCTGATGAATCTCCCCAGGTTCCTGCCAAACACATTCTTCCCCAGCTTCGATAAGTGCAGTCCATCAGGTGCTACTAGGCCTTCCTCAAGAAAGCCTATCCCATGGTCGCAGAAACCAAATCTCTCCTGCCGGCGCCAACTACGCAGCCACTGATTCACCTCCATTATCTTCCTCTCCCGACGCATTCCTCTTCCCTTGACAGGCAAGATTGAAGAGAATACCACTTGTGCCCCCATTTGCTTGAGCTTCCTCCCCAGATCTTGATAGTCTTTTTTAATAGGAGCGATGGTATTCAGGGACATGTCATTCGTTCCCACATGGACCATCGCAAATGGGTAGCGATCCGTAGATTTGAGGAGTTTGGGCAGCCATTCTGAAATGTCTTTTTCGCCCTTGGCAAGCAACACACCTCTTGGGTTAGGGGGTCGGGCCCAGCCACATGGCGATCTATTCCTCTTAGCAGAGAGTCTCCAATTACCAGTACTTTCCTTTTTTTTTTCTTCTCAACTCCATTTCCTTCTATCCCCGTGGCCTCTTCACTTTGTCCTAGACTTTGTTTTGGGACCTCTTCCCTTGTTGACCCTTGCACCTCCTCTGACCCTTGCACCACCTGAAATCTATTCTGGAGCTCCAAAGGCCCCAAGAACCGTCGCGCTCTATGCCGTTGAGTCTTTTTCCGAACTGTCTGCAGGGGCTCTGTAGTGAGGTCAATCTTTTTATCCTCTTCAGGACTGGTTGTATCCTCTTTATTCCGACTTGCACGGCTGTGGTCTATGAACTCCTCCCCTTTCTTACTTTGGGTCAGAGTAATAATGCTGTCTTCTAATCCCCTAATCCTTTCCTCCAAAAGTCTTACAGTTCCTCCAAAAGTTTACACTTGGGGCAGATGTAGTCCATCTTGTCGTCTGGGAGGAAGGCAGTCATGTCACACTCACTGCAGATGATGGGATGAGGGTCCTGGAGGTCCATTATAAGTTCTAGGCAGTGCAAGTACTAGGGAAATATAATCTACTGATTCTAATTACTCGGCCAAGAACCCCAGCCGAAGAGCCGCAGGCCAAGAGCCCTTTGTCTCTCGCCCTTCGGCTCGCGCCTCTGGCGAGGAGCAGTCCTTTTTAATCCTCCCAGCAATCACCTCACCCAATCAGCACAATAGCCTCACCTGGTCAGCAGAAACACTCCCCAGTAGCTTTCTCCACGTGCTCTCAGTTGTCTGAGCTCCTAGTCTGGTAACATTACTATGTCAGGTCTGGTAACATTATTCAGGTATAACAACTTTCCAGTGACTTCTCTGTATGCCTTGTAGTTATCCAGTGGTTGTCCATCAGGTAAGGATATGTAAGCTTTATCTACCGGAGTTCCAACTCCTTCTTTGGTGCCCATTGACTTAACAAAGTCCATAATTTTATCTTTCTGGCTAAATAGAAACCCACCGTCTGTGGTCCTTTCCACTTCTATTCCAAGGTAGGTACTTATGTCAGCCTGCTCCAGCTGTGGAATGCCAGCAGCCAATTGTTGCAATGCATTTTGCAAATGGATTGCAAGCTGAGCTTGCTCTGGCAGGTTGTAGAACATCAACAGTTTGACTGAGGGATTCTGATCTTTTTTTCCTTTTGCCTTCACTTTATTTCTTCTTCCTAATCACTTCTCCCAAACTATTTTTTTGGTTTTTGTGGGTGGGGTGGGTTTTGGGGATGCTTTGGGATTTACTGTTTCTTCTAGTGTTTCTTTCTTCTTTTATCTGAGGGGCAGCATTGTTTGGCTATTCTTCTTGGGGTTGTGTTCCTTTTAAAAGTTGATTTTTACAGTTCTTTCTTTCAGTGTTCAGTTTTACAGTTCTACAGTTCTTTATTTTAGTGTTTTGTTCTGGGGGCATAGTAGTAGTTAGAGTTGTCCATTCTCCAAGTTTGGTAGCTGTTGTAATTATTATAGTAGGTTGCCAAATTTGGGTACTGTTGTTCTGCTATGGTTTGCTGTCCTGGGGGGCACTGTTTGGTTCTCCTGCCAGAGCTGTTCTCACAGAGCAGTTCTATCAGAGCTCTCTCAGGGTGTCCGGCATGAAGAGAGGAAGGGAAGGCGATTGTAAACCACTTTGAGACTCCTTTGCTTAGTGAAAAGTGAGGTACAAAAAACAGCAGCTATTCATCCTCTTGACCTTTCTGTATTTGTTGAGGGGAAGGCTGGATGGGAGAGCCTTTGATGATGGAGAATGGATTTAGCACTTAGGCAACCCTGAGCAACTCCTGCCTTTTCTACCTCCTCACAGCAGGAGGTGCCATCACACCTGCATCTGGGGTTGCCCCTTCGGGCTGGGTATTATCATGAAGTTCAGGATTTTCATCAGCAGATGGTGCTGCTCCTTATGTCTGACTGAGGTAATGTAGTTTGGCAATTTCTCCACTGGGTGGCATTGCCCCTTCTCTTGAGTTTGCCCTTTGTTCTTGAGCATTACCTGTGGTGAGTGGCATCATGGCCCATTGCGTGTAGCTTCTTGCCTCACTGTTTTATGCATTCCTCTTCTCCTGCGGAGAAATCCTGTGAAGAAAACTGTTGGGTACAATTTTCATCCACAAGCATAACTTCTTTTATATCTACAAAAGTCTTAGGATTCATAACTCTAAATCCTTTGTTATATGGATTGTAGCCGACAAAAACTCCCAGCTCAGTTTTGGGATCCAATTTTCCATGTTTTTGCTTTGTCACACAAGCATAAACATTAGTTCCAAAAGTTTTCAAGTGTCCCAGACTAGGTTTTCTATCATTCCAAGTCTCATATATCGCTCTGCCAATCACCTTTGAATGTGAAATATTATACAAGTAAACTGCTGTAGTTACAGCTTCAGCCGAGTATGCATCAGGCAAATTGAACCTAACAACATGCACCTTCCATCAAGGTTCTATTAAACCTCCATTTCTATTAATCAGCAGTTCCATTAAGGTACTCTTAAACTGCAGTTCCATTTAATTCTGGGGTGTATGGGACAGTCTTCCCATGTGAAATCCCCTCTTGTTCAAGATAATTTTCAAATATAGTATTGCAGAATTTACTCCCACACTCTGTTATTAAACATTCAGGAATTTTTGAGAGTTTCCCTTTTATATAGTTCACATAAATCTTAAATTTGTCCAAAGTTTGATCTTTTGATTTCCGGAAGTATACATATACATATTTTGTTCCATTATCAATTCTTGTGAGAATATAGCTTGCTTTTCCAGAAGATGCTATAATTGGACCAATCAAGTCAAGTAGAAACTTGTATTCTTTATTCTGAGAGTTCCCAGTTTTGCTGCATATGGCTGGCCTTGTGCCTTTCCCTTTGAGACAAATTTCACTGCCAGATATGTAACATTCTATATCATAACCAACATCACATAAAGATTTCTTAACAGATTCAAAGTTTCTGTGGCTCATTCGTCTATGAAATTCATAAACACAGTTCCTATGCTTACAAACATCCTTGTTTACATTCAGTAGTTTTGCTTATCTTTCTGATCAGATTGCTTGTCTTTCTGATCACAGTCCAGCATCTCAACATTGAGAAAATAAAGATATCCTCTTTCTTTAGCTTTAAATGTTTAATCCACTGTAGAATCATAAATTAGCTATTCACCACCTTTTACATTGAATTCACATCCCCCTAGAATCATAGAATAATGGAAGGAAACTCCTGGATCATCTAGTCCAATGGTTCTCAACCTGGGGGTCAGGACACCTTTGGGGGCCAGATGACCCTTTCACAGGAGTCGCAGCAGGACAAGCAGCTTGGGCATGGAGGGGGGGCTGCGACTGTTGCCACTCCTCCTGCAGGTATCTATCTGGAGCAGTGGAAAAGAGTGAGATCGGCATGGTGGGACAAGAGGCAGAACTGAACTGAGAAACCCTGGAAAAAAACAACTTATATACAATCATGAACAATGGGTCTTCACATCATTGGTCAGATTTTATTTAATTTCTGTGACAGAATACTTGCATAATTTTATGTTTGGGGGTCACCACAACATGAGGAACTGTATTAAAGGGTCACGGCATTAGGAAGATTGAGAACCACTGATCTAGTCCAACTACTGTACAATACAGGACACTCGCAACCCTATCACTCATTCATTGTAACCTGCCACCCCCTTGAACTTTCAAAAAATCAGTCTCTCTGTCAGATAGCTATCCAGCCTCTGTTTAAACATTTCCAAATGGAGAATCCACCACCTCCCAAGGAAGATTGTTCCACTGATTAACTGTCAGGAACCTTTTCCGGATGATTAGATGGAATTTCTTTTGAATTAATTTAACTCATTGGTTCTAGTCCATCCCTCTGGGGCAACAGAAAACAACTCTGCTCCATCCTCATATATGGCTGCCTTTTAAATACCGTATATACTCGCATATAAGCCAAGTTTTTCAGCCCTTTTTTAAAGCTGAAAAAGTCCCCCTCGACTTATATGCAGGTATTTTTAAAAAGCTGCCAGAAAAGACCGGAGGGCGGGAGAGACAACTGAAGAAGCAGATGTAGGAAGAAGCAGAGACGAAGCAAGCCCAGAAGGGATAGTGGGAGGGTAGGGAAGAGCAGTCTCCACCTCCCCCCCCTCACTGTCTTAATGAGGCTAGCACCAGGCTAGAACGTGCTGCTGCTGCAGGAAGCTCTGAAGCCTCTGTCTCAGAGAGAGAACAGAGAGCAGAAGGAGAAAACGAAGAGGGGAATAGAGAAAGGAATAGAAAGTGGAGGGAACAGAACACACAGCTAAGAAGAAGGAAATTGGATAAGAAGAAGGATTGGATATAAAAAGGCAAGAGGTATCAGAGGGAAAGAGGGGGGGAAGAGGGAGGAGGAGGGTGGGAAGAAAAGTAAAAAGAAAGATCCCACCCAAAAGGGGAGGGGAGGGGAGGGGGAAAAGCCACTATCCAAACACCAGCCTCGGCTTATATGCGAGTCAATAAGGTTTTCCAGCATTTTGTGGTGAAATTAGGTGCCTTGGCTTATATGCGGGTTGGCTTATATGCGAGTATATACAGTACTTGAAGATGGTTATCAGATCCCTTCTTAATCATCTCCTCGCCAGACTAAACAGACCAAGCTCCCCCAATCTTTCCTCATACGTCTTTGCTCCAAACTCCTCACCAGCTTTGTTGCTCTCCTCTTGACATGCTCCAGTTTGTGTACATCCCTCTTCAACTGTGGTGTCCAAAACTGAACACAGTACTTTAAGTGAGGCCGAACCAGAAAAGAGTAAATCAGTACCATCAGCTCCTGCAATCTGGACTCCATTTGATACAGCCCAAAATCCCATTTGCCTTTTTAGCCTCCAAGTCACACTCTTGAGTCATATTCAATGTATGGTCTACTAAGACTTCTAGATCCACATATACTACTGCCAAGACAAGTCTCCCCCATCCTGTATTGGTGTATGTGGTTTTTCATATCCAAACGAAGAACTTTGCATTTGTCCCTATTGAATTTCATTTTATTCCATTTAGCCCACTTCTGAAGCCTATCAAGATTACCCTGTATTCTGATTCTGTCTTCTGTTGTGTTTGCTACCCCTCCCAGTTTAGTATCGTCTGCAAATTTAATAAGTATCCCCTCTCGTCCCTCATCCAAATCTTTACCACAGTTCCTCTATATATTTTTGAAAAGTCCATCTGGGCAGCGCTGTCCGGATCTTGGGGCTGCTTTCCAGGCCTGTCTGGCCCTGTCAGGCTCTCCCAAACCGCAGGCAGCGGGCCAATCTGGATTGGCCCAGCCCCTGGAACGCCCACCTCCAGGAGCTGACCGTGCCACCCAGAAACCATTCGGCCCCCCAGTTAGGAGGCCACGCGCCCAGGGAAGCAGCGCTCCTCCCGGGCAGAAAGCGGCCGGGGATGCCTTCCCTGATGCGCACTGATCACACCTGCCACCTCACAGAGGTGGCAGGTATGCTTGGTGGGCCGCGGGGAGCCTGCGTGCCTGCCGGGGGGAGATGGGCAGGCCTTCCCCACGGCCCACTGAGCACACCTGCCGCCTCGCAGAGGGGTGCTTGCTGGGGGGGCCGCCAAAGTGCTTTGCCTCCCCCCCTCCATTCCCACTTTCTGTCACAGCCCCTGCTAGCGCCCATTGCATTTCTTATGCAATGGGCTTTTTGGCTAGTCATTTATAAATATGTTGAATAACACAGGCCCCAGGACAGATCCTTGGGATACTCCACTTGTCACTCTTCTCCAAGAGGATGCTAAACCATAAACAAGCACCCATTGGGAACAATCTGTCAATCAGTTATTGATCCACCTGACAGAATTAGGATCCACCGCATTTTACCAACTTGTCAACAAGAATATCATGTGGAACCTTGTCAAAAGCTTTACTGAAATCCAGATAAACTATGTCCACAGCATTCCTCTGATCAAGCAAAGTAGTCATTTTCTTGAAAAAATAGATAAGGTTGGTCTGACATCACTTGTTCAAGAAAACCCGTGCTATTAGAAATCACAGCTCTCTGTTCCTGCTGCTCAAGGACCAACTGTTTGATGATTTGTTCCAAAGTTTTGCCAGCTACAGATGTCAAGCTGATGGGTCGGTAGTTACCCAGATCCTCCTTTTTCCCTTTCTTGAAGATGGGGACAACATTTGTTCACCCCCAATCATCTGGCACCTCACCTGTTCTCCAAGAAGTGTCAAAAATAATGGACAGAGGTTCAGAGATGACATCTGCAAGTTCTTTTAGTACCCTTGGATGCAGTTCATCTGGTCCAGAAGACTTTGTTTCATTTAAAGAAAGTAGGTGTTTATGGACTACC